>NW_028258410.1:3751844-6151844 GCF_053883595.1 Heterocephalus glaber
GAGTTATTAGCTGTTGCATTTTCTTCAATAAACTTCCTTTAAAAGACAGGTGAAAATCCTGACAGGATAGGGTGTGAGACCAGGTGGTAGAAGAAGAGCTAAACAGCAGAGTTGGTGAAGCATTCAATTAAAGAAGGGGCAGAGACACTGCCTCAGATCAGGAGGACCAGGGTGCTTGTCTGCAATTATGCTGACAGCTTTGCTTGTTCCTGTGGAAGCGCCACCTGTCTTCATATTCCTCAGATCCACTCTATACAGATCAGTGGGCAAGATGTAGACAAAGCAAAAACAAAGCTTTTAGAAGACAAGATAGGGAATATCTTGCATAGGAAGAGATTATGTAAACAAGACATGAAATTCTCCAATATAAATGAAAATGTAGGTAATTTATTTTATATAAAAACCAACTATATAAAATATAGGTCAGAAACTAGCAGATCATATAAAAAACAGAAAAAGTTCTTCATATGTATTAAAATAATCTTATCCATGAACAAAATAAGGTATGTGATGCAAAAAGGGCCATAGATTCCATAGGTTCTTCACAAAAGAGAAACTCTAAATGATGGGTAGATCAAAGAAACACACATCAATGTGAATAGAAATCCCAAGAATACATATTAAAGTCATTTTTAGCAGAGGTAGATATGAAATGGATTTGCAAATATTAAAAATCCAAAACACTAAATTTAAATCTGTTTAAATCTGAAGCTTCTCTGTTCGTGGGACTCTACAGTGCTATATTTATTTTGAAGTATAAATTCTAGTGTATTTTAATGTTTGAATCCTTTTTGGTTCATAAATTCTACCCTTCAGCATAGGCCTTAATTTTTGCATTTAAAAATAAGGACACAGGTACAGAATCATTCACAACAGCCCCAACCTGGAAACAGGATACATAGGTAAGAGCCACCAAATGGGTGTGTTAGCTCTAGTATATGCATCCAGTGGAGTATCATATACTAAGGAAAATGTGCAAACTATTTCTATACAAGATAGTGCAGAAAGTAATACAAATGTAATACTATACTTGCTAAAGAAGAAAATGCCAAAAAAATTTCCTAAACACTTTCTGTTACCTTGCTTATTTATATTTTTCATTCATTAATTGTATTGGTACTTTTTGCAGTACATAGTGATCATATTCATCCTGGGAAATTGCACCTGTACATAACACATCTTAATTCTTTTTTGGTCCCTTTTTTCCCCTCCTTCCAATATTTCTTCCCCTCCCCCTTTACAAAATCTCTAGCTCCATTTCTTTCTCCTTCAATTCTTTTTTCTTTAAATCCCTTTTCCCTTTTTCTCCTCCAAACCCACTTCCTTTTCCCCTACACATTTGACCAAGTTCTTACTAATATCTATCCTCCAGCAATTCTAAAGACATCAAGTACAAGACAAGTCCAATTTAAAAGGTAAACATAGGAAAAAAACTATGCTGTAAAATATACATGAAGGTAGAACTGTGAAAAAGACAGAGGAGGCCAGTCTGCAGTGGCTCTCACGGTGCCTTTCCATCCATTGGGCCTGGATGGCTGTGATCATGTGCTCTGGGACTGGGCAGCACCCTGCAGAGCCCTGTGTGCTGCTGGTCTCCAGAGGCTGGGGTGCAGGAACCATCATCACACTGCCTTTCTGGGGGCTGCACAGACCCTGCACTGTGCTGCAGCTTCCCTGTGATCCAGGGGTGCAAAACAGAAGGGGACATTGCCTGGGTTTGCAGGGCTGCTAACTGGTGCTGCAGGTGAGAAAAAGTAGTACCTTTTCCTGTCCCAGACAGCTTCATGGAAAAAGAGGGATCAACAAAAGCATGACAAATTCATTAATGTAATTTTTGTGGAACTGGAGGCTTCAGAAACAAAACTCCAAAGATCCAGGGGAAAATGTGTGCTTTCATGATGATCATGCAGGAGTCTGATTGGAAGATACTGTGATGTAATCTCATGGTAATAACTTCAGGGAGGGGGACTGGGCAAGGCTGGATCCTTCCTGGATTGTTTGTGAAGTCTCCTCCCTTTGGTAGCAGGGCAGGACCCTTCTAGAATGAGGGTTTCCTTTCAGACTGAGGGTAGAGAAACCATCCATGGGAGCTCTCAGGGAGGGAATAAGAAGGAGGTAATGGGATGCCCTTTCTGCTTCTGTAGTTTTCTCAGTTTCTTTCAGCCTAAAATATTCAGGACACCATGGTCTCATATTCTGGGTTGTCATATTGTGAGACCTGAGATTTGGATTTAAAACCTTTCACATTCATGAACATAGTCATAATAGACTAAACTAGTTAAAGCAGTTAAATGACATAATCAACTCTGTCAAACAAAAGTGTCCTTATCAGTCAGTGTCTGCACAGCCATAGCATTCCAGCCATCACTGGGTGGGTCTGTGAGAGGAGAGAGACTGGGGAGGTGGGAAGGGGACTAGGAATGGAGGGCAATGGGGAGAAAGTGGAAGTAAAAAGTATGAAGATGGAATATGTACAGGAACCTAATCCCAATGGAGAATGTATACCCAATAAAATAAATACAAAGAGAGGAGATGAGTACCTCATCACCCCCCCCCCCAGAAGAGCTCCCTGTCACAGAAAAGCATTTCCAGATGTGACAAAAAGTGGTACTGGCAAATGTGTTAGGTGGAATCAAAGAAGTCTACACTGAGAAGGCAGTGTGAGTACGCACAGAGTGAGCTGCAGGCCAGGCTGGGGTGCTTATGTGTTCTTGGGGGTGTTGGGGACTTAGGATGTGTTTCCCTATTGTCTGTCAGGCTACCCAGTAGTGGGATGGTTCAGAATAGAAACCATTTGCCTGTGTTTGAAGTTTATACACAGTGTTTATATAACACTGCATCTGGGGGTGAATGTCTGTGGAATTTGTGAACCTGTAGTATTAGAGGAAAAGAACAGACCTAACTTATAAGAGAACAGCACAGTCTCAGTTTATAAGCTTATTGTACCTTAAAGTCATCTTTATTTTTATTTTATTTATTTATTTATTTATTTTTGCATTGTATCCTGGAAAGGAAAATAGGCATGGTAACTTTGGGTAAATATTTTCTGTTTCTTTTCTTCCTGTGCATGTCTTCTATTCTACCTCACAGCTATTGGGATTGTGCTAAAGAATCAAGCAATAATCACAGGACTGCAATACTGAAAATGAAGGCTCAGACCTGGTGATACTCTATTTTCCATTGTTCTCTTTTTTTTGCCTGTACTTTTGCTTTTCTCCTTCTACCCAGAGACAAACCTTTGTGGCCTCCTTATTACAGCCTTTCCACACCCTCAGAGGGCTTCACCCCATATTCTCCTCATGTTCTCTCCTTAGTCACTGATTTCTCCGTTGGCACCAGACCATTCACCCCAAACCTGAACAAGCATTACATCACGCACAGGAGAAGGTGCAGATTAACTCCACATTGCTCTTCTGTATAACTTGGTCTCTTCTGTTACTCAGAGTAAACTTACATTTATTTTCTTTACATGGCATCCTGGAATAGCATTTTTAACAGTTGAAACTTCCATTTCTTTACCACAGCACTCACGGCCCTCTCTGGTCTGCTTCATGCATGTTTTCAGACTCATCTTCTCCACTCTTCATTTATGTTAGATCAGGGACTCTGTCCCAACATCTGGATACACCATCCCTATTCCACTACATGGGTACCAGCTGTATCATCCCTTGATATTGTCCATGACATTTGAAGTTTTGAGTGACCTCCTACACTTACAAGAGGCAAAAGTCCTGGGCAAAATTTTCTCATTTCTGTTTGTGGAAGCCACTGGATATTTATTTTGCATACACATGAACAGGGTAGGAAAAGGGAAGACATCAGAAAGAAAGGAAGAGATGAAAAAAGAGAGGTTAAGAAGACAGTTTTTGTCAATGTTTGCTTTCCTGTCCACCCCAACCCTTCCTTCGTGTTCTTCCTACAGCTCAAAATTGCCAACCTGACTCAGTGTACCCATCCCCATGCTCATGAGACCAAGCCAACCCTCAGAAGACCTCTCCAGACACTCGGTGGGAAGACCTCAGCCTCCCCAGTGCCCCCATCAGTGCCTCAGTCACATCCTTGTTCCTCAGGCTGTAGATTAGGGGGCTCAGCATGAGTGTGAGGATGGTGTGGAACACATAGGAGACTTTGTCCTGGGCTGGTGTGTGGTAAGAGTGTGGCAGCATGTAGGTGTACATGGAAGCCCTGTAGAACAGGGTCACCATGAGCATGTAGGATAATCAGGTGGCAAAGGCCTTCCTCCTCCCCTCCACAGAGTTCATATGGTGCACAGTGGTCAGGATGTGGGCATAGGCAACAATCACCACAGAGAAGGGGATGAGCAGCATCAGCAGACAGCACAGGTACATCACCATCTCATACAGGGCTGTGTATGCACATGCCAGGCTCAGCATGGCAGATGCCTCCCAGAAGAAGTAGTGAATCTCCTAGGAGCCACAGAAGGGGAAGCTCATGGTAATGGGCTTGAGGAAGAATCCATCCAGAGAGCCCCCAAACCAGGAGCCTGCTATGATCATCCAGCATACCTTGCAGCTAAGGAGCACAGGGTACTGCAGGGGGTGGCAGATGGCCACTTAGCAGTCATAGGCCATGAGCCCCAGAAGGAAGAACTTGGCCCCCACCAGGGTGAGAGTGAGGAAGTGCTAAGCTGTGTGCCTCACAAAAGATATGATTCTCTGGCCCAGCACATAGTCAACCAGCATCATGGGCACAATGGTGGAGATGTACATCATGTCAATCAAGCAATGGTGGCTGAGCAGGAAGTACATGGGTGTGTGGAGGTGTGCATCAGTGTGGATCAGAAAGATCATTATCCCATTGGGCAGCAGTGTGGTGAGGAACATGGCAGTGATGGTGGCAAACAAGAGACCTGAGGTTTCCTCTCTGGTTGAACAGCCCCAGGAAGGTGAAGTCTGTAGAGGATGGGTTGTGTCCTTCCATTGCCCCTACCATGGCACTGAAGCAACCTCAGAGCTTCCAAATAAAATGATGGATTATGTTTCCAGGGAAATAAAATGACTATACAAATTCATTGTGAATCATAAGGATTCTAATAGGTGAAAGAAAATATTGAAAAATACTTTATGTTCTTGAATTTATATGTAATAGTTTATATCAGAATGTGAATCTTTACCAGTTTTAAATAAAACTGATGATTAATAATCAAAGTAAAATTTTTCCTTAAGTTTATTGGTACTATATATATTATATATATATATATTATATATATATATAAAACAGTTATGTGAAATAGGAATAATCATAAAATTTAAAAAATATTTTTGACAAGATGTCAAGAGATGCTACTGTACTACAAGAATACTGACAACCACAGCATAGGGTATATACTACACCATATAGCTGCTGAACATACCATGTTATAGTGTGAGTATTTGTGAACATATGCCTTAGGTGAATTTAAATTGATGTCATTATTAAATGCACCTTCATTATGGCCAGCGTAACCTCCATCTTTAAAACACCTTTTATTCTGGTGACTTGCCTATGTTGTCAGTCAGTAATGTGAATAATCTAGGACTCGGGCCCAAAGTCCTTGGTTACATCCTGAGCAGGCACTTCCTATCAGGATATCCAGATCATGTGGGATGAAATGAATTGAATGATGCAAACTATTCTTGTAAATTCAGGCTGAAAGGATCATCCAATAAAGAAATTACAGTACAAAATGAGTTTTGTTTATTTTTAAGAGAAAGATTTTAATTTTAGGAAGATGAGGAATTATTGTTTAGATTATGATTAGCGTGATGATTAACAACCAGTATTAGCCTTTAGGATTCACAGGAAATTGTGCAGGGATATACATATTGAACTATTTTCCACCTATTATTTTTGGGAAGTGGATTTTTTTCATGGTATTTATTAAGAAAAACTCAAATGACTGTGTCTCATATGATTTTAGGTTATGATAAAGAAGAAAAATGCAAACTATATGAGAGTAAAGGATGCTATTTCATGTTTTAAGGCTAAATATGTACAAGGTACTTTAACGAGCTGTGAGCTAAATTGAACACACCAATCTTATACTCCTCTAAATATTCTAAAGTTGTGAGCACTCGAGTCAATTGGACAGAAAAAATAATACTATTAAAAACAGTGGTGATGGCACTGTGAAGAGTTTACTCTGTGCCAGAGGTGTGCTGAGAAGTGGTTTGTATTCGTTGACTTTTGGTCCCCACTCAGGATAAAATCATGAAACAAGGAGCTAGGAAATCCTTCTTTGGCCTGGAAGTGGGCAGGTCATACTGGGTTCAGGCTGTGAGTGGGGCAGGGTCTGGACAGGCAGTGTTAGCTCATTATGTGTTGTACCTGTGCCCAGAATGACAGCTACACCTCGACTGCATCCACCACATAACATATGCAAAACATGGGAATCTCTGAAAACCCTACCTGGGCATAATCATTAATTTGATTAGTGAAAAATGTCCATATTTGAGAACTCACACAACTTGTTATAATTTGGACTGCTTATTTTAAGAGCACAAATAATGTTTACCATTTTATTTCATTATTTCAGACTGATTTGTGCCAGATTTCATAAACTATTGAAATACTTTGTGTAAGTTTATCTCATTTACCATCTGTATCTTCTGCCTTATGACTATTGTTATTTGCAATGTTGAAGATCAAACTCAAGACCTTGTGTCTGTTATGCATGTACTCTAGCAAACCATGCATTAGAAAGAAAACCACTGCGCAGTTAGAGGAATGGCCTATGTATCAGTTCTTCAACACTGTCTCCATTTCAGGTTTAAATTTTACCTGTCCTAAGTCCTCAATAACAAGGAGAATGAACATGTGCTGTTGGGTTGTTAAATACATTTCTAGGCTCTCTGTCCATATTCATGCCTAAGGGTTTTGACAATTTTTTAAAAATTCACATGAAATTAAGAGAAAATTTCAGAACAAAATTATAAGAGAACAGTAGTTGAAATACTGTGCATCATTATATTCAATGCAGTTACTCAAAGTACAAGACGTAGACATAAAACGTTTTCTCTCACAAAAAGGCAACAAACACATAATAGCAGAAAGCTTTCTTTTCAATGAACAAAGAGAAACTAGTAGTATAAATGAAAGAAATTAGCATATATATTAAAATACTTTGAGTCAATAGAGTAGGTAATTTAGGGGATTATTTGAGCTTCTCCTTACTTCCTACATATCTTCTATTTTGCTCCTTTTTTGTCTCTCTCTCTCTCTCTCTCTCTCTCTCTCTCTCTCTCTCTCTCTCTCTATATATATATATATATATATATATTAGTATCACAGGCTCTCTGCCTTCTTCTCCAGCTAGTGAATGGTTGGCTACTTCTGTTTTTCAGGTTACCAGCTTTGTGTTTTTGCTCATAAAAGGTCTAATTTGCCAGACAGCAAGCCCTGGCAATGTGAACTCCAATTTTAAATGACATATCTGTCTCACTGTGAGGAAAATGATGAGATAGAACTATACATGTTGCTGGGCACAGACTGTCACTTTTCTATGATGTAGTATGAAATAAATGATAAGAAGGCATCCACACTGATTCTGTGCCTTTACACAGGAAGTTTTATCTGCAGTGATTGAGTAGGCACACAGTGAGACAAAGTGCAGAGCTGGATGACCTGAGCTCTTCTCCTCCTCACCACATGACCTAAATCTGTGACCCTGGAGTGTCCTCGAGTTCCCTGAGCCTCACCATTTGTATATTGGGTTGGGATAATAAAGCACACAGGGCTGTTTAAGGGATTGAATAAGAAATTTATATTTACAGGTGAAAACATTTTATACAATACAAACCAGAATGGCAGTGATAAATACATATTACAGTTTTTTCACACTATTGATAAATGTGTGAGAATTACCAGTTTCTCATTTATTTTTGGTGGGGGGTACCGGGTTTGAACTCTGGTCCTTATGCTTGCAGAGCAGGTGGTGAAACCACTGAACTAAATCCCCAGCACACAAGTTTCTCTTTTAAACAATCCAGATACTCAATTAAAACCTGAATTTGACTGATAAATACCTCTTGATCTTCAGGTCCCTAAAGCCAGGGAATCTGAGCACAATTCAGCAATTAGAATCTGTTTCTTTCTTTTTCCTCAAACATCCCTTGACTTGAAGGAAATGATATTAGGGGAAATTTTCAGGAAAAAATAAATTTAGTGTAACTAAGCCTTCAAGAAATCTGCATGACTTTGTGTGTCACAGACATATTTGGCCTGCAAATTGTACCCAAGAAACAAAAGTTATCAGATAAAATTGCATGACTGTTGAATAAAATATCCATTCAGGCTTCACTAGGTTACAGTTTATTACATAACATCACACACTAACAGAAGGCCATGCATTCATTCCATGCTGACATTTGGAAATATCATCTCCTGGGCTTACAGGGTGCATGTTTGGTTGAGCACCCATGGTTACCAAATTCTGTCTCCCTCATGGCTGCAGTTTGAAGGCAGGATGGAATCCCAGAGGAGGTCTGTGATGATCACGATACACATCAATTATACCAAGTGACACTCAACTCTGTTTCTAAGTTGCCACTGCTTGGTTACCACCGGTGAGGCTTCTGCCAAGCCAAGGAGCAGGACCCAAGTTCCTGCATCACTGAGTCCTGCTTCTGGGAACATCTGTGCTGCCTTGGATGAAACCTACCTGATGTTCCTTCTGCTGGCTCAATCTCTGAAAAGAAGTTTTCTCCCCTTTTAATGCTAAATCCTTCATACTATGAAGATGGCTACTGTTTTCCTTCATCTGTTTTGTGGCAGGTTTTCCTTTCCAAATCTCATGTGTATTCCTCTATAAATTCTATAAAAATGTTCCAGTTTCATGTATTTGCATGGTATGCTGTTTGCAATGTCCCTTTAAAAATGGGATATCTCAAGTTATAAAGATGACTATAGCTATGGGCTTCCAGTGCAAGATACACTGGAATATTACTTTACTGTTTCCATATTAGAGACATCATTTCAAGTCATTATATACATATTAAAACTTATTTTCATGTGAGAGTTTTTCAAACCAGGTCAAGATAAGGTTTTACAATGTTAAAAATAAATGTAAAATCATATTACTAAGTCTTGTCTGTGTTCCTAAATCTTTCTCAGTATTTCTAAAAATTGAAATCATTAGAATAGAGTCAAATTGAAGTGGAATCATAAACAATTAGGTATTAAAACATTAATATACTGGGCCAGTTTTAGAGACTTAGAGCCTCTGCCTTGGTGAGACACAGAGCTCTGTGATGGGACCCTAAGTGCCCAGGATCAGAGAAAGGTTGCCCTTGGAGAACTGCTTTCCTGGTGGGGTCCATGCTATGCCTGGGGGAGGTGGACAGGAAAAATGCCTGTGACCCTGCAGCCTGGCCCCTGAGCAGTGCAGGTGTCCACACTATGGGAAGCAACTTGTGGGTTTATTTGCCCCTGACTGTGAGGCAAAGAGCCTGAGCTTGAAGAACCTGGGTGACCAGCCTTTCATGAGCTCTGGGACTTTAGAGCAATCATCTGCAGCTTTCCAGTCTTCTGTGTCCTTATTTGAGAAACAGGACAATAACCCAGGACCAGGCATTATCTAGATAACCCCAGGGCCTTCATGGTCTGCTCTCTAGAAACTGAAAGGAGGAAGACATTCTCCATGTCCCTTTTGTGCTTCTAACTAGTGCTGTCCTGAACCAGTCCAATTCACAAGACTGAGGCTGGCTTAAGTTAAAAAGATATTAAAGGAATACAGGTTTTACTAGAATTATAAACACAGGTACTGTGGAGGAAAGATGATGTGTGCTGCCCTGCTCACCAGCCCCCTTGCAGCCTGGGATTGCAAGGCCCACTGCAGGTTCCTGAGCCCGCATTCTGCTTCCCAGCCTCCAGGTGGAGTGGGACCACCTCTCCTCCGCTGGACCTGAGCCTGACATGGCCAGCCCATCCTGCCTCAGTTTCCTCAGATGCAACCTCCATGACAAGGGGATGGAGAGATGGGGCAGGAGGAGTAAGGGAGGGGAAGGGGTGTGAAAAGCATTGTGCTGTGTTCTGTACACCCACCAACTCCCCACCATAAGGGCCACTGTTATGTGCTACAGATGTGGAGTCAAAGGAATTTTAGAAATGTAAAAAGAATATAAATTCCATCCACCCTCTCTAATGTGGAAAGTCAGTCATTGCCTTGCACATGGCATTTTTAAAGTAATGTTATGAGGAATAAGTCCAGGAGCTCTCACTTGGGAAATCCCTGCCCAGTTTCCACAGGCCTGGGTAGAAGAAGCAAAAGATTGGCCTAAGTGTAGCACAAGCTTCTGGATGATTCACTAAATTGCTTAAGTTTCACCTAAAGGTTTCCATTGTTTGGACAAAACCTGAGTCTATTCATTGATTAATTTAATTATCAGGAAGCTTTCTGACAATTTCTTCATTTTCCTTCCATCACTCTCATTTGTCATAGCTCTCTTCACACATGCAGTCTGCATGCTGTTTATGAAAACCATCAGCTGCAGCAGCCTTGGTAGATGCAGGGAGGCGTGCAGCCTGGCACTGAGCCCCTGTGCCCCCGCTCTCACAGTGGCCCAGCTGAGGAGAATCCGTGCTCACTCAGGGCTTTGACAGTCAGAAGTAACTGAGTGAGCAAACTCACCAGCATCCCAAGATCTCTGTAAGCAGGGAACAGAGACCTTTAAATGTCGCTGCTGTTTCTAGAAGCAGAATGCCACAGCAGGGGGACATAGTTTCTCCCCACTTCCCACTGAGAACACATGAAGAAGGGCATGGCTTCCAGAACAGCATGGCTGGCAGCCTCTTTCCATTGTGGTGCAGGGCTCAATACTGTCCAGAGGAGGCCACTGCACAGGTCTGAAATGCAGGGCACAGGAGCCTGCAGCTGATGGAGAGGCTCCTCAGGGAGTTTAAATGGGTTTCTGCCTGATGGGGCCCTGGAGGAGCAGGCCTGGCCCTCCTCTCAGGGGACTGGGACACAGGCTCAGCACAGCCCATGAGAAGGGCTGGGCTGGGACTCAGTGAGCTGCAGAGGCAGGAGGGGTTTCAGAGAAGCACCGGACCCCCGGACTCCAAGGCCACAAGCCTCTGATACCTGAGGGTTTCACTGGACATTTCCCCAGCAGCTCTTCCTGAAGAGAAATGTGAGAGTAAATATGAAAGCTACTTCAAAATGAAAAAAATAAAAAATCCAAAATGAATGTTTAGTGCTGAAAACAACCCAACATTATTGAAAAACATTAACCTATGCAGCCAAGAAGTGCAATATACTCCATTCAGGGTCCAAACACAGCACAGTAAAAACACTGAAAGTCAGTGATGGAAATCCTGGGCCCTATAAGAGGAAAATGATTCATCGTCACACAGCACAGGGAATGAAGCCCCAGAAGAACATGTGGAGGAGGCAGAAGCTGGGAGAGACATTGTCAGTCCATTCAAATGAAAAAGTCTCACATCTGGGGAAAGAGCATTTCTACAGTATAAACCTGAGGGGCAAATACACATGTGCACAGGCAAACAAAAACTGACAAAGTTAATTACTAGCAGATCTTCCCTTCATGAAATGCTAAAGAAAGTTATTTGGGGTGAAGGCAGGTGATATGAATTAACAAGATCAGACATGGATCTGAATTCACAAGAAACAAATAAAAAGAGGAAACTCCATAACTAATCCAGAGACAGTATAATTGCATGTTGCATTTTCTTTATTCTCTGAGCTGGCTTAAAAAACAATTACAATAAATAGGTTTATAGAAAACATTACAAATTTACACTTGCCCTTGATTTTTCCTCCAGCTTCTGTAAAAGACATAACAAGGTTAGAGAAGGTAATAATAAGCAACATGGTGATGACTGTAACATAGAAGATATAATATGTGCACCTGAGCATACAGCAAAGGGTGGGACTGGTGGACCTGTAAGACTGAAGTTTCTATTTCTCTGGGGCTGAGTCAGAAAATAGTTCATGGGGAAAGTTTTTCTTAAGTTTGTTTTTCTTGTTTAGCCTGTTTTTATGGTGGGCTACTTTTGAGATGCAGAATCTGCATTGCATTCTGAGTGGGGGGCATGTGTCATGATTTAGAGTTCTTTTTTATATTATTGGCTGAATTCACTAATATTGTTGAGGACTTTTGAGTATAAAGTCCTGGGGAGTACTGATATTGTTTTTCTTTTTATGTTGTAGTTTTGCTTTTAATTTTTTGAGACAAGGTCTTACTATGAAGTTCCAGCTGGCCTTCAAATCACTATGTAGCTGAGGCAGGCCTTCAACTTGCAGTGGTCCTCCTGGCTCAGCTTCCCATGGGCTGGGATTGCAGGTGTGCACCACCACGCCAGGCTTTATGTTGTGTTTTGTCTGGTTTCTGTATCCTAGTCACACTGATCTCATAAAATGAACTGGGATATGTTTCCTCTCCTATTTTCTTGGTCAGATTTTGATTATGCAGAATGCGTTTTAAGGCCTCTGTGAAGTCTTGTTCACAGCCACATCTGTGTCTATTGCTTGTCTGTCTGCTGGTGTTAACAAGTGAATTCACCCTGATACTTCCCATTGCAACTCAGGGACAGGACTAATTCCAGCCTTTCCCATTTCCATATCTGTGACTCTCTGACCCACAGTGGGAGACCTGGCTCCTGTGATTTGCAATGGATTTGCTGCTCTCCTTTTCCCCTTGAGCCCCCAGTATCCTGAGCCCTGGCTGCCTGCTGAGGCAGCCCTTTGACTCTGTTAGCCCTGGTCTTCAGCCCCCTCCCCACCTAGCTCCACCTCTTAGATAGCACTTTTCTGTTTATTACTGTAATGTAAAACTATCTTAAACACAGTGACTTATTTCCAACAATATTCCTAGAAGTATTAATATTAGTAGCTGACTTTGAAATTTGTACATACCTGGATATGTTGCCTGTGACAGTTTTATTTCTTTTCTTCTCATCTTTATACCTCTTATTCCATTTTGTTGCCTTATTGCCTTGGCAGAGATGCTGGGAAAGGAGAACAGAAGGCGTTGTGTGTGTTTTCTGTCACTGAGAGAATCTTTAGTAATTTCATAATCAAATGTTATTGATGTAGGTTTACTGCAAATTATCTTTTATAAGGTTGAGAAAGTTCCTCAGTAATTTTTAGTTGTTAAATGGTTTTAAAAACACTATGAATGTATGTTAATTTTTAAATTTTTCACTGGATGCACACTTACAGAGCTAAGTCCATGGTTTTTCATTCTTATTATGTTAATGGGGAACAGTGCATGATTGATTTAAACCCTGAAAGAGCCTTGCGTTCCTGCATTCACCCAAATAGGTTGTGCTGTATCATCATTTTATATATTCTGGAGTAGTTTGATATTTCTTCATGATTCTCTATTTGTTGTTCATGAAAATCATTGGCTCATTATTTTCCTTCCTTGTAGTGTTTTTCACTGATTTTGTGTCACAATTATGTGGTCATAAAAATCAAAATTGGGAAGTAGTCCTCCTCTTTCGGGTTCTCTAGAAGATTGTATTTCCAGATCACTGCAATTTTTTCCTTGAATGTTGATATAATTCTGCAGATATATAATCTGAGCTCGATTTTTCTTTGTAGGAAGGTTTTTCATTGAGATTCCATTTTTATAGCAACTTGTCAGTTTCATCTATAAATTTCCATTTATCAACGTAAAGTTGTTTACAGTTTCCTCACATTTACAAGATCTATAGGAACTGTGGTTTTGGCTTTGGTCTTCCTTTATATGAATTTTTAAAATTATCTTCAGCACTATATTATTGCCTTCCTTTTATTTTCTTTGAATTTAACTTGCTTTTCTTCTAACTTCTTGAGATAGATGCTTACATCTATGATCATCACTTTTCTATTCTAATATAGGCAGTTAATGTTATAAATTTCTCTGTGATCTTGGCATGAGCTGTATCTTCTCTTATTCTCCATCTCTATCATCTTTATCTATACCTAGTTACTATAGATAGACACATACACACTCATGCATGTGAGTGTTAAACATGTAACTGTAACTTGTGCCCCTGACAGAGACCAGTGTGTTCAATGTGTGAGTGGTGGAGAAACCTTGTCTGAAATCTTGGCCTGTAGGGCTATTACGGGTCATGATGTCTGACCACATGAGCATCAGAATCTCCTTCTGTGCTGTTGTCCTCATCTGCATGGTCTCCTGATTGCTCTTTACAAGTGGAGCTAAGCAAGGTCAGGGCTGTCATTGAATATGCTTGCATTCACAGGGAAGTTCCCCTCCCTTTAAAAATTCCTGTCTGATGACCTGTTAATTGCCAAAGTCAGTGGTGAAATTTTAATCTTTATCCAGTTTCTCTGACACCTAGCACTCTGACCACTTTTGAAAGCTCCTTGGTTTTCTTCCCTGGCACATTCTCTGAGCCCACATTTCCCTTGTGTCCTCATTTTCAGCTCCTCCTCTACCAACCCCTAAATGCTGGTCATCTCTGTCCTGCTGGAGGCTCTTCTCAGATCCCACACAGCCCTGTGGTGAGGTCATCTTTATTTCTTACTTCCAAGGAAACAATTTTTTGGACCTTCATCTTCAGCCTGGACTTCTTTCCCTGATTTCCACACACACATAACACTTCCTGGGCACATCAAGCATAACATGCCCAGAGTGGATCAATATATGTTTTTCTATCTACACTAAAGTCACCGGTCTGTTCTTAATCTGTCTGTCACCCTCACTTCCTACCTGGTCTCCATCACACTCCAGGGTCCCTTTCCTCTAATGTCTATGGCGCTATTTAGAGAATTCCCTCTCTGATCCTGGTCCCTTCCTAAATTCCTTCCCTCAATCTTTCTGTTGTGTCTCATCATTTACCTTTGACAAGGTTCAATTCTTTGGCATGGTGTACACTGCCTTCCACAAGGCACCCAACCCTCCACTCATTTCTGTGCTACCCCTCCTCAGATTTCCAGATATTTCAGCTCTGCAAACCTCAAGGCACCTCCAGCTTCATTCCTCCACTCATCCTCTCTAACACATCCTTCTGCCCATGCTGCTCTTGTGTTTCAGTTACCTTTTCTTTCTAAATCCATCTTGTGGCTTATTACCTGTTTAATCTTTAGCTTCTTCCTCTTTATGCTTCACAATTAGTCCAGTTCAAGAGTGATGGATTTTGCAATCTTAGAATTTTTTCAATCCTTGGACTTCTCCCTAACTGTACAACTACTGCCATGGTCCACAATACTATCATCTGTGGTGTGGCAGCCACTTGCCATTTTCATCTTTGTCTCCTTCAAAATATTCATTCCACAGCCACAGTAATCTTGAACAATGCAAATCTGCCCGTATCATTCCTTACTCTGAAAGTCTTCAATGATTTTAAGGAACAAGAAGATGAAAGAGTAAAAAATTTTTGTGACTTACGAGAAAGATGTGAATACTGAAAACAGTAAAATATTGATGAAAGAAATTTTTGGTGACACAAATAAATGATAAGGTCCATGTCTTCTTGGATTGTAAAAAACAGAATTGTTAAAATTGTTAAAATGTCCATACTTTCCAACCACCTACAGATTCAATGCACTGCTTTTCAAAATGTGAATATTATTTCTCATGAAAAACAATTTTAAATTTCTATGTAAGCATAAAAGATTTCAAGTATCCAAAGCAATGCTGAAGAAAAATAACAGAGGTGGAATCATTGTAATACCTGACTTCAAAGTCTAGTACAAATTTACAGTAACACAAACAGCCTGAGAGTACCATAAAATAGCTATATTCACTATTGAATTCTGGGGTTCCCTTGCAGGCTATTGTTGACAGGTTGAGTCAGTTGGATTAGAGAACTGAAGAACACTGAGATTTTCATTTATTAAATGTAAAAGAAGGGAGAGAATAAGGGAGAAAAGTTGTGCTCTGAAAAAGTGTGAAAAGAGAAAATGTGTCCTGAACACAGAGTGGGCCAGAGCAAGAGAAAGAAGAGAGTGGTTCTTAGGCCAGTCTCTGTCATCTTCTACACTGTTTTGCTGTCAGATCTGGGTGTCCTAATGCAGAACTTGGGAGCTCTTCTGCACACAGGTCCTGGCCACTGTGACAGGTCTCCTTGACTGACAGGTTGTCTTAGTTACTTTCCTCATTGCTGAGACAAAATCCCAGACACCCAAAGTGAAAGTAAGAAACATTTACTATAGCCGACAGCTTGTAGTGGTTTCAGTTCCAAGCCATGGTAGGATGGCAAAAAGGCTTCACAGAGGAAAAGAGTTCATGAACACAGAGGTCAGCAAAGCAGAAGCCAGCAAGTGATTAGCAGCAAGCTATAAGCAACCACAATAGCCTTCTTCCTGTCCCTTATATTCTATCCCAGCTTTACATTCTTAAGGCAGGGGGCACCCACACCCAGGAGGGCCTTCCCATAATCCACTTCCAGAACTATGCAGAACCAATCAACTATGCCAAACTAATTTAGTAATCACTCACCCTTAATCCCAATATCACACGGTTAATCCCAGCATGAAACACTCTAGATCCAGCCACCTCTGAAAGCCCCACTTATGACTGTTTGTTGCTTTTGGAGGACATCTAGACAGGAGCCATTATACAGGTCATGCCCAAATGCCCAGCTGCTATGCCATGCTATAATCTCCTGCATCACATTGACCCATAGTTCAAGAGAGGGTTAGAGCCTAGGAATAAACCTTCACTCAAAATCAACTGAACTATTACAGAGGACCATGAAGACAGAACAGAGAATGATATTGGATGCACTTCAATTTACTAGAAGAAGGAAGCAGGATGCTTATCTGATATTACATACAAAAATAATTTAAAAACTTCATCCCTGAAGACCTTATTCTGTGTAAATGCTAGAAGAGAATGTAGGAGAATTGCTTACCTCATTCATCTGGGCAAAACTAGTTGGATGTGTTGGCTAATCTGAGACAGCAACACAAATTAGCAAAATTTCACATTAGAGTGCATTAAACTAAACATTTTTCTTCATGACAAAATAAAAAATATAGAGAGTAAAGGAACAACTTGCAGAATGGAAGGAAGTATTTCCACTCCATATACTAAGATGTGACTAATATGGAAATATATTTGGAACTGAAGCAACTGGATATAGAGAACATAAATAATCCAGTCCAAGAGGACAGAGCACCTACATAGACTGTTCTCAGAAGAAGATGTGAAGTGGCAATAGATACATGGAGAATACCTCATCACAACCAGTCATCAGGAAATGTAAACTTAACCTGCAAGGAGACATCACCTGACATCTGTTAAGATGGCTATTGTCACAAAGATGAAAGGCAACAGTGTGGGTGAGGTGTAGATTACAATAATCCTGGGCCCCATTGGCAGATTTGTACATTAGCTCAGTCATCATGGGAAACAGCATGGAGGTCCCTCAATATACTAACTACAGAGTTACCATGTGGTAGAGGAATTCCCTCCCCTGTATCTAAGGACTGGAATCAATCTACTGAAGGAATATGTGTGCTCTCTTTACGGACGCATTGTTCACATAGCTAAGATATGGAAGCAAGCAATGTTTCCTCATCAGATAAGGAGTAAGACAATGTAACATATACACTGGGTGGAAAATTATACAGTCTTAAAAATGGGAGAAGTTTTTAGATTTGCACCAACATGGCTACACCTGGAGGACATTTTTCTGTGACCTAAGGCAGGCACAGGAAGACAAACACTTAAGGAGCTCATGTAAATGTGAAGTCTAATAACTTTGAATTCATAGATATACTGAGTAAAATTAATTTTACTATGTCCTTGCAGAGAGGGTTTGATTGCAATAGAAAAATATTGACTAAACAACATAAGATTTCAATGAAACAGAAAGAACAAAGTTTAGTGATCTACTGCACAGAAAGACCACCATAAATATAATGCATTATATAGTTTTCAATTCCTGAAACAAGTAGATTTTAAAAGTTTCACACCCCAAAATTGTAAACATAATGAGTGATAAATTTGTTAATTTGCCACAATTAAACATTCAACAGTGTAAAACTTATATCAAAGTACTATAAGTGCATGAAATTGTTATTTGTCAATGAAAAAATAAACAAATATATTTACAAAAATGAAAAAAATTAGAAAGAAAAATGACCAGGGAAAAAGATTAAGTCATAATACTACATTATCTGAAACTACGCAAACACAAATTTAAAATGGAATTTCTTAAGTCCCTTAATAAATAATAAGTTCTAGGTAGAAAGTCAACACAAATAAGAACTAGAGTTGCACAGTTTCAAAAATTAACACAGAAAACTAGAAGTGAATCTAGTTGTTCATTCAAATATTTTAATAAATACTGGGACAGAAAGTCTACAAATAAATTTAGATGGAAATAAAATAATTGGGCAAAATAAATTCATATTAAATATTCAATGATTCAGAACTGTTAACTCCCTACCTTTTTAAGAGTGTTACTTAAATATGAATTTGAAAGTGATATTTTTTCCTTCAAAACAGCTATGAAAATCACCCAGGTACAGACATATTTTAAAAAGAAATGTGGATTTGGTGGATAGCTTGGTTGGGGAAAATATTTCACAGAAAATGGAAAAATTAAATCAAGATTTGCACCTTACACTCAGAGAATATTCAATGTCACCTATACCTAGATAATGCTGGAGAAAAACAGATGTAGCCTCCTCAGAGACGAAACATTGAAAGTTGAGGTATCTCAGGCATCAGAGGAGGGTGAGGCACATCTAGACTTTCACCAGGGCATGATATCTGGATGACAGGAGGTCCATGGTTCCAAACATCATTTGCTTCTGTCAGGAGCTATAAGTATGGAGATGCAGGGAGCCTGATGCATCTGTTGTTCCAGTGCTGGACTGGGACTAAATGGGCACTAGCATTTCCATGCTGTTGTTTTCCTAGACAGGTCTTCTAGATGAAAAAGGAGGGGAGTTTGGACTCAGTTATGAAATAGAAAATTGCTAATATGTACTTTAGTCACCAGAATGGAGGTTCAGCTCTTAGAAGTGAGAAAAATAAAACTGTTTCCATTTTGAGTGAATGTATTTGATGAGGAAAGTGTTCCACTCAGTGCAAGCATCACCTGCTGCTCTCCAGGCAAATCCCAGTGGCAGTCATCATTCCATCTGTCTCCATGCTGTAATACAACACATTGCCTTCCTTGTCCAGATAGTTTGAGTGAATTAGCATGGCTGCATCTTTTCATCCAAAGCACACAGAGAAAAAAACACTCCCAAACTACAATTTTTTGAAGGCCAATTGCTTTGTGCCCTAATTTTGATTGAATGTATCAAAAGCATTTTAGAAGATGAAGCATAAGGTGGTGGTGAGGATCTGTGTTAATTGCCCCATTGTGCCCTCAGGCCTGGGTTGTCCCCCTGTCTAATCTCTTTGTTACTTATCCCACCCTGAGTGGAAGAGCAAGTGCAAAGAGCACAGTGCAGACAGCAGGGTCTTCTCACAGGACCGCTCAGTGCACTTCTCCAGGTTGGTCAGATCCAGCACCTAAGGTTCTTTTCTCACAAAAACACAAGTGTCTGTTAATGTGGAACTCATACTGCATGCCCTGCTCCTTAAAGTGCCTTAGTTTCTTGATAAAAGTTATCCTAAATATTTTCAAACAACATTTTAGTATAGACCAAACTTCTAGTGTTTCAAAGAGCATGAAATATATAACAAACTAAGCATGACTAGTAAAACAATGATTTCTACTTCAACATAACAAATGCAAACAACAAAAATACGCAGAGACAACTGAAACACGATAATCCACAGGTTAGACTCCAGGCTTAAAACATACATAACATATGAATTAAGCTACTTTCAACTGATAGACATATTTGTGTTTTAATTGAGAAAAACCTTGACTGGGAACTCAGAGAATCTGTTTAACATTCTTCTCAGAGCAGCACTGATCTCCCTGTTGCTTAGACAGTAGATGATGGGGTTCAGGAATGGGGCACCGTGCTGTAGAACATGGCAGTCAGCAGATTCCTAAGGGATGTTTTTTTTGCAGTGGGCCCTAAGACTGTCACTGACTCAGAAATGAGAACCAAAAAAAGAATGGCCAGCTGGAGGGTACAGGTGAATATGGCTTTGTTATGGGCTTCCACGGAATGTATTTTAAGCACAATTGAAAATATAGTAACATATGACATGAACATAAATGTTAAAGATAATAAGACCAGGAAAACACTTATAACAATCAATACAACTTCAGAAAACTGGACTTATGAGGATGATATCCTCAGAATTTGAGGAATATCACCACAATATTGCTGAATTACATTGGTCCTGGAGAAGGGAAGCCTGAACAGAGCACCTGTGTGGATAGCAGAGTAGACCAAACCAGAGGCCCAGGAACCAGCTGCAGCCTGGGAGGACAGAATCAGGGTGATGATGAGCCCATAGTAAGAGGGTGGCAAATGGCCACATAGTAGTCATAGGACATGACCACCAGGAGGGCAATCTCTACTGCTCCAAAAATGATGTTCAGGAAAATCTGTGAAGCACACTCTTTCAAGGATATCATCTTATTGTCTGTCAGGGAAATCAGTATGGCCTTGGGAACAATAACTGAGATGCTTCCAAGGTCTATGAGGGCCACATTGCTTATAAAAAAGTACATGGGAGAGTGCAGACATTTGTCTGTCATGATGACAATAACAGTCACTAGATTCTCTATTACTGCTCCCAGATAAATTCCTAAGAACAGCACACCTTGCAGTACCTGGAGCTCCCTGGAGCCTCAAACACCCATGAGGATGAATTCTGTAAAGATGATGAGGTTATCCATGTCTGCCTACCAGCCATGGTCTCTGCAGAGTCACAGGTTAAAGTGATATGGTGATGTTACCAGGAGAATGTAGATCACTTATGAGAACTACAGTGTGGCTTCTAATCAGGAACTTGGGATAGAGTAAATGGACATAGTTATCTTGAAATGCAATGAATGGACATTTTCCATTTCATTTTCCTTTCCCAAACGGTTGATACATATTGTATTAGTTTGTATAATCATCAAATGAGAGAATTAATCAATAAAGTACTTAAAATGCATCCAAGTCCCAGCAATCTTTTACTTATTTGGGATATTTAAATGTTTTATAGTCCTAATGGACAACTCAAATATTTTTCCCGTTTGCTTCAGTGTTGGGTGGCTTTCCTTTACCTACTCCACGTGAGCTTCTGTAACAACCCCAGGTATTCAAAATTCCACATCTGCTCCTCATTCTCTATGTCCCAGGCTGGAGAATAACTGTGATGCAGCCCCTCTTCTGGCTAATGCTGTCATCAGTTTTCCTCTAACAGAACTAATACATGAACCTGTGCATGTTTGATGATGATTTTGATTCAAATTACACCCGGCTCATCATGCTGCACCATTCTCTCACTTCAGATGCTCTTCCAGACCTGCGTGTGAGCTCTTTATTTCCCCCTTTGCACCATCATCTATGCAAGATGTTATTTTATGTAGGAAGTAAAAATTATCTTTTATATTGGCAGTGTAAAGGCTGTTCCCATCTTGTATAGCCTTGTCTATATATTGTATAAAAAGAAGAAACAGAGAGAGAGAGAGAGAAAAAAACTTATTGAAGTAGTTTTCTGACATGCAAGCTTCTCCTCAGAATAGATTCTTATATTTAATGAAGTGCCAACATTCTACTCAGAATTCCCATCTGCTTGCTTTCATATCTTTTGCTAAAACCTCATTATTCTTAAATTATTGTTTTATATTTAAATTATTTACCTATTCTTGTTTTGATGCATTCAAATCACAAATAATCTGTTTGCAAATTACCTTTTCAGTGTTAAAATTAGTTATATGAAAAGGTCTAATCTCAGTATTATTTTATTATCATTGGCAAAAAACCAGAATTGTTGGATTATAGTATTGAAAATATTATCATCTGCACCTTTAATACTTTGTAAATAATTATTTGGCCATTATAACAACATTTACAATTCTGCATTTCATTTGCAAAAAACTAATGATTTCCTGATGGCTTTCAATGTTTTCAAATACTTTATAGGAATTTTTGATGTGGTAATTCTTTGAATTACTTGTGTTATTTTCACCTAGCCTTGTTTCTCTAGTGAAGAGAAAATCCTTTGAGCACAGAAGGTCAATTTCAAATCCCATGCTACCTGACTGGGCTGATGATGCAACATGGTGTACATCACTGCTGTAAACCACACTAAGGCAATTTTGAATATCTTCATCAAAATAACAGATGGGGTCATTAGAAACCTGGTTCTTTTTTCCATCTCTTCTAATTACATGTCCTTCCTTCCAAATGCAATCAAATGCTCAAGGTTCCCTGAGCTGAATTTACCTTACATTTCCATTCAGCACAGCGCATCCTGATCCTGTGAAGAAAAGGAAATCCAAGGATTATTCCCTCTTCTTTATATTCTTAGAGATACCTTGGAATTGTTTGACCCACAATTTTAAAATGTGGACAATAAAATGAGTGTGATTGCTAATTCCCCATAAATTGTGAAATGGGTGAAATACAAAAATATATATAAAAACCAATATTATGATTTTATATGATATGAAATCCAGTTTTTATAAAAATTAACCAAAATAATGACTACAATGGACATCTCAATATTTTTGTTAATATAAACACTATATTTACTTACATGCTTTTATCTCCATGAATTGCCCTCATAAATTTCATAATCTTATAGATTTTTCAGTTACCCCTTATAATGTTTTTTAATTTTTTTGGTATCAAGGATCAAACTCAGGACCTTGCCCTTGGGAGGCAGGTGGCAGAACCATTGAGCAAAATAGCCAGCCCTTTAGTTACCCCTTTTTTTTTTAGGACTTTATTAACATTTTTTGCATTTCTCAACATTTTTCCTTTCCTTTCTTTCCTTTCCCCTGCCCCTCCAACTACCCCTACCCCTTTGCCCCTTTTCTTCGTATTTCACATTATCTATTATACACTTAGTCCTTATTTACACTTTCAGTTTCTCACACAAGAGAAACTATTCAGTATTTATTCATGTGTGTCCTATTTATTTCACTTAAGAGTATCACCTCAATGTGCATCCACTTAGCTAAAAATGTCTCTAATTTCTCAATTTTTATGGCTGAGTAGTACTCCATTAAAAAAAAAAAACATTTTCTTTATCCAGTCCCAGTTGACGGGCATTTGGGATGTTTCCAAGTTGTAGCTTTTACAAACTGTGCTGCTATGAACATGGGCACACATATATCACTGTGGTATGATTCTTTAATACTTTGGGGAAGATCCCCAGCAGTGGAATGCCGGGGTCAAATGGGACCTCCAGTCCTAGTTCATTGAGGTATCTCCATATTGATTTCCACAGTGCTTGCACCAGTCTACACTCCCACCAGCAGTGGAGCAGGGTTTCTCTTTCCCCACAGCCCCACCAGCATTTGTTATTGGTTGATTTCATGAGAGCAGCCATTCTTTCTTGAGTGAACTGGAATCTCAGCATTGTTTTCATTTGCATCTCTCGAATGACCAGTGATGTTGAACATTTTTTCATGTATTTATTTGCTATTTCTACTTCTTTGTCTGAGAAATGTCTGTTCATTTCAGATGCCCATTTTTGGATTGGGTCTTTAAATTTGGGAGGTCTGATCTTTTTAAGTTCTTTATAGATTCAAGATAGTAGACCTTTGTCTGAGGAAGAGCAGGTGAAGATTTTTTCTCACATTGTGGGTTGTCTCTTCACACTGCTGGTGGTTTCTCTTGCTGTGCAGAAGCCTTTTAATAAGAAGAGATCCCACTTGTTCATTGTTTGTGCTAGTTAAAGGGGAAATGAGGTTTCGTTCATAAAATCTTTTCCTACACCAATGTCTTCAAGGGTTCTACCTAATCTCTGTTCCAATTGGTTCAGAGTTTCTATTTTAATATTTAGATCTTTAATCCATTTCAATTTTAGTTTAGTGCATGGTGACAGATATAGGTCTAGTTTTAATCTTTGGCAAGTTGAAGCCCAATTTTTCCAGCACAATTTAATAAGAGGCTATCTTTCCTCCAGTGAGGGTGTTTGGCACCTTTATCAAAGATGAGATGACTGAATGTATCTGGCATTGTTTCTGCATCTTTTAATCTGTTCCACTGGTCCTCAAGTCTGTTTCTTTGCCAGTACCATGCTGTTTTTATCACAGTAGCATTGTAGTATAGGTGCAGGGTGGAGATCGTGATACCCCCTGCCATGTTTCTGTTACCTAGAATTGCTTTTGCAATTCTGGGTCTCTTCTTCTTCCAAATGAATTTTTAGATTGTTTTCTCAAGGTCTGTGAAGTATGCTGCTGGGATCTCAATTGGAATTGCATTATATCTATATAGCAGTTTTGGAAGAATGGCCATTTTCACTATATTAATCCTTCCTACCCAGGAGCAGGGGATGTCTGTCCATTTTCTGATATCATCTTCAATCTCTCTTTTCAGAGTGCCTAGTTTTCAGAGAAGAGTTCTTTGATTTCTTTTGTTAGGATGATTCTTAGGTATTTCAGTTTTTTGGATGCTATTGTGAAAGGAATTATTTGCCCTATTTCTCTCTCAGTCTGTCATTCGTGTAGAGGAAAGCTATTGATTTTTGTCTGTTGAACTTGTAACCAGTTACTTGACTGAATTTGGTTATGAAGTCTAGAAGACTTTTGGTGGAGTTCTTGGGGTCTTCTATATACAGTATTATATCATCTCCAAATTATGATTATTTGACTTCTTCATTACCTGTCTTTATTCTTTTTATTTCTTTCTCTTGTCTAATTGCTGTGGCTGTTTCCAGAACTATATTGAAAAAGAGTGGTGATAGTGGACATCCTTGTCTTGTTCCTGATTTTAGTGTGAAGGATTTCAGGTTTTGACCATTCAGTATGATATTGGCTGTTGGTTTTTCATAGATGGCTTCTATTAGTTTGAGGTAGAGACCATCTATTCCAATTTTTTGGGGGGGGTTATGATAAATGCATGTTGGATTTTGTCAAATGCTTTTTCTGTGTCTATGGAGATAATCATATGGCTTTTGTCCTTGGCTCTATTGATACAGTGTATTACATTGATTGATTTTCATATATTGAACCATCCCTGCATCCCTGGGATGAATCCCTCTTGATCAGGGTGTATGATCTTCTTGATGATCTTCTGCATTCTGTTTGTCATTATCTTATTAAGGGCTTTTCCATGTATGTTCATTAGTGAGATTGGCTTATATTTCTCTTTTTCAGTTGGGTCTTTCTCTGCTTTGGGGATCAAGATGATGCTTGCTTCCAGGAAAGAATTTGGGAGTATTGCTTCCCTTTCAATTTCACTGAAGAGTTTCAACAGTAGTGGCAGTAGTTCCTCTCTAAATGTCTTGTAGAATTCAGGAGTGAAGACATCAGGGTCCGGGATTTTCTTTTATTTTATTTTCTATCAAATTCTTTTATTGGTACATTGTAGGTATGCAACACAATTACATTTCTCATTGGGAATTGTTCCTTGACAGAATGCACCTTGGTTCTTATTCTTTCCCCATTTCTAGCCCTCCTTTCACACCCTCCACCCTTCCTTAGTTACAAAGACTTTATTTCCATTTTTTCCATTTCTCAGCATTTTTCCTTTCCCTTCTTTCCTTTCCCCTGCCCCTCCCACTACCCCTACATGTTTGGACCTTTTCTTCCTATTTTGCATTTTCAATTATTCATTCTAAACATTGGTACATTTTAGGTATACAATATAATGACATTCATCATTGGAATTCTTCACCTTTACATAGTGTCTCTTGGTTCTTATTTTTCACCTTTGCCCAGCCCTCCATTCAACCCCTCCAGTCCTCCCTATTTACAAAGATTTTGTTCCTATTTTTCCATTTTCTCATATTAATCCCATTCCCTTCTACCCTTTCCCCTAGTCCTCCCACTTCCTTCCCCTTTGCCCCTTTTCTTCCTATTTCGCATTACCTATTATACATTTAGCCCTTATTTACACTTTCATTTTCTCACACTAGAGAAACTATTCGGTATTACACATGTGTGTCCTATTTATTTCACTTGAGAGTATAGCCTCAATGTTCATTCACTTAGTTATAAATGTCTCTAATTTCTCATTTTTTGTGGCTGAGTAGTACTCCATTTTATGGAAAAACCCCACATTTTCTTTATCCAGTCTCCATTTGATGGGCATTTGAGCTGTTTCCAAGTTTTAGCTCTTGCAAACCGCTCTGCTATGAACATGGGCACACATATATCACTGTGGTATGATTCTTTTAATTCTTTGGGGAAGATCCCCAGCACTGGAATAGTGGGGTCAAATGGGACTTCCAGTCCTAGTTCTTTGAAGTATCTCCATACTGATTTCCACAGTGCTTGCACCAGTCTACACTCCCACCAGCAGTGGAGCAGGGTTCTTCTTTCCCCACAGCCCCACCAGCATTTGTTATTGGTTGATTTCATGATAGCAGCCATTCTTTCTGGAGTGAAGTGGAATCTCAGTATTGTTTTCCTTTGCATCTCTCGAATGACCAGTGATGTTGAACACTTTTTCATGTATTTATTTGCTATTTCTACTTCTTTGTCTGAGAAATGTCTGTTCATTTCAGATGCCCATTTTTGGATTGGGTCATTAAATTTGGGAGGTCTGATCTTCTTAAGTTCTTTATAGATTCAAGATAGTAGACCTTTGTCTGAGGAAGAGCAGGTGAAGATTTTTTTTCTCACATTGTGGGTTGTCTCTTCACACTGCTGGTGGTTTCTCTCGCTGTGCAGAAGCCTTTTAATAAGAAGAGATCCCACTTGTTCATTGTTTGTGCTAGTTAAAGGGGAAATGAGGTTTTGTTCATAAAATCTTTTCCTAGACCAATGTCTTCAAGGGTTCTACCTAACCTCTGTTCCAACTGGTTCAGAGTTTCTATTTTAATATTTAGATCTTTAATCCATTTCAATTTTAGTTTAGTGCATGGTGACAGATATAGGTCTAGTTTTAATCTTTGGCAAGTTGAAGCCCAATTTTTCCAGCACCATTTATTAAAGAGGCTATATTTCCTCCAGTGAGGGTGTTTGGCACCATTATCGAAGATGAGATGGCTGAATGTGTCTGGCATTGTTTCTGCATCTTTTAATCTGTTCCACTGGTCCTCAAGTCTGTTTCTTTGCCAGTACCATGCTGTTTTTATCACAGTAGCTTTGTAGTATAGGTGCAGGGTGGAGATCGTGATACCCCCTGCCATGTTTCTGTTACCTAGAATTGCTTTTGCTATTCTGGGTCTCTTCTTGCTCCAAATGAATTTTTAGATTGTTTTCTCAAGATCTATGAAGTATGCTGCTGGGATCTCAATTGGAATTGCATTAAATCTACGTAACAGTTTTGGGAGAATGGCCATTTTCACTATATTAATCCTTCCTACCCAGGAGCAGGGCATGTCTGTCCATTTTCTGATATCATCTTCAATCTCTCTTTTCAGAGTGCCTAGTTTTCAGAGAAGAGTTCTTTGATTTCTTTCTTTAGGAAGATTCGTAGGTATTTCAGTTTTTTGGATGCTATTGTGAAAGGAATTATTTGCCCTATTTCTCTCTCAGTGAGTCTGTCATTGATGTAGAGGAAAGCTATTGATTTTTGTGTGTTGACCTTGTAACCAGCTACTTGACTGAATTTGGTAATTAACCCTAGAAGACTTTTGGTGGAATACTTGGGGTCTCCTATATAGAGTATCATGTCATCTGCAAATAATGACAATTTGACTTCTTCATTACCTATCTTTATTCCTTTTATTTGTTTCTCTTGTCTAATTGCTGTGGCTAATGTTTCTAGAACTATATTGAAAAAGAGTGGTGGTAGTGGACATCCTTTTCTTGTTCCTGATTTTAGTGTGAAGGATTTCAGGTTTTGACCATTCAGTATGATATTGGCTGTTGGTTTTTCATAGATGGCTTCTATCAGTTTGAGGTAGAGACCATCTATTCCAATTTTGGGGGGGGGGGTTTATGATAAATGCATGTTGGATTTTGTCAAATGCTTTTTCTATGTCTATGGAGATAATCATATGGTTTTTGTCCTTGGCTCTATTGATACAGTGTATTACATTGATTGATTTTCATATATTGAACCATCCCTGCATCCCTGGGATGAATCCCTCTTGATCAGGGTGTATGATCTTCTTGATGATCTTCTGCATTCTGTTTGTCATTATCTTATAAAGGGCTTTTGCATCTATGTTCATTAGTGAGATTGGCCTATAGTTCTCTTTTTCAGTTGGGTCTTTCTCTGCTTTGGGGATCAAGGTGATGCTTGCTTCCAGGAATGAATTTGGGAGTATTGCTTCCCTTTCAATTTCATTGAAGACTTTAAACAGTGGTGGCAGTAGTTCCTCTCTAAATGTCTTGTAGAATTCAGCAGTGCAACCATCAGGGCCTGGGCTTTTCTTAGTTGATAAGTTTTTAATTACATTTTCAGTTTCATTGGTTGATATTGGGTTGTTTTGAGTTTTTAGGTCTTCTTCGTTCACCTATGGTAATTCATATGTATCTACGAATGTGTCAATTTCTTCTGTGTTGTCCATCTTATTGGCATGTAGGTTCTGGAAGTAGTTATTGACGATCCTCTGGATTTCTGCTGAGTCTGTTGTAATTTCACCCTTTTCATTCCTCATTGCATGGATTTGGGCCTTTTCTTTCCTTTTTCTGACAAGGTTGGCTAAAGGCTTGTCAATTTTGTTGACTCTTTCGAAGAACCAACTCTTGGCTTCATTGATTTTTTTGTATCATTCTCTTATTCTCCGTTGCATTAATTTCTCCTCTGATCTTCATAATTTCCTCCCTTTTATGAGCTTTGAGGTTGTCCTGCTCTTCTTTTTCTAGAAGCTTGAGGTTCAGCATCAGGTTGTTTAATTGAGCTCGTTCTGTGTTCCTAATATGCATATTCACTGCTATGAACTTCCCTCATAAGACTGCTTTCATTGTTTCCATAGATTCTGATATGTTGTATTGTCATTGTCATTTAATTGAAGGAACTTTCTGATTTCTTCTTTAATTTCCTCTGTGACCCATTGGTTATTTAGAAGTGTGTTGCTCAATTTCCACATATGAAATTTTTTGAGTTTGTTTTGCTATGGATCTCCAATTTCATCACACTATGGTCTGATAATATTTAGAGGATAACTTCAATTCCTTTGCACTTACTTAAACATGTTCTATGTGAGTATGTGGTCTATTTTGGAGAATGACTCATGTTCATCAGAGAAGAATGTGTATTCTGATTTTGTGGGGTGGAAGACTCTGTAAACATCTGTTAAGTTCATTTGTTCAAGAGTTCAATTGAGTTCTACTATTTCATTACTTAATTTTAGTCTATTTGATCTATCTATTTGTGACAGTGG
The DNA here is from genome assembly GCF_053883595.1 of Heterocephalus glaber. Lineage (NCBI taxonomy): Eukaryota > Metazoa > Chordata > Mammalia > Rodentia > Bathyergidae > Heterocephalus > Heterocephalus glaber. Next base: position 3,781,130 of record NW_028258410.1, read on the forward strand.
GGTGTTGAGGTCCCCCACTACAATTGTATTAGTGCATATATGACTTTCATGTCCATTAGTATTTGTTTTATATAATTGGGTGCACTAGTGTTTGGTGCATAGATATTTATGATTGTCATCTCTTCCTCTTGGATTCTTCCCTTTACAAGGATGTAGTGTCCTTCTTCATCTCTCTTAATCAGTGTTGGTTTGAAATCTACTCGATCTGCAAAGAGGATAGCTATTCCTGCTTTTTTTCGGGTTCCCCTCACATGGAGTATTGTTTTCCACCCTTTAACTTTCTGCCTGTGAGTTTCATTTTGAATTAAGTGTGTTTTTTGTATGCAGCATATTGTTGGATTTTGCTTCTTGACCCATTTTGCCAGTTTGTTTCTTTTGATTGGTGAATTGAGACCATTAACGTTGATGGTTATAATTGAAATGTATTGACTTGTCATTGCCATGACTTTTACTTTTTGTTGGGTTCTCCTCCTTTACATTTAATTTCTTGTCATGCCAGATGGGTTCATTCTGCTTTGCTTCCTGGGGTAGTGATCCTCAATGTCTGTTCCTAGGCTATTGTGTAAAATTCTTTGGAGTGCTGGTTTGGTATTCAAGAAGTTCCTAAGGTGCTCTTTGTCATGAAAGTATATTTCTCCATCCATTTTGAAAGATAGTTTTGCAGGGTACATCAATCTGGGTTGGAGGCTGTTTTCTTTTAGGGCTTGGAATATGTCACTCCAAGGTCTTCTTGCCTTGATTGTATGTGTTGGGAAGTCTGCTGTGATTCTGATGGGCTTTCCTTTGTATGTGATTTGTTTCTTTTCTCTGACTGCTTGGAGAACTTTGTTCTTCTGTTGTGTTTCTGGAATCTTAACAATTATATGCCTATGTGTAGAATTTTTTGATCAAGGCTATTTGGAGTCCTATATGCCTCACTTATCTGTTTGTCAAGCTCTTTTCCCCTCCTTGTGAAGTTTTCTACTATTATTCCTGTGAAGAGATTTTTTATGTCATCTCCACTCTCTCCTGTTTCTTCATTGATCCCAATCAGTCTTATTTTATTCTTCTTTGCATCATCTAGCAGCTGCTGGATTGATTTCTCATGTTCCCTTATAATTTTGAAGTAATTTTTCTTTTCCTGGTCACTAATTGCAATCTTCTCTTCTATATTTAAAATTCTGTCCTCACATTGGCTCATTCTGCTGTGTAGACTTTCAGTGGAGTTTTTCATTTCCTGGAAATCTATTTGCCTCTGTTTTATGGATTCCATTTGTTTCTTATGTTGGGATTCCATCATGTTCCTGAGCTCCTCTCTAGATTTATTAATCATGGCTTGCACTAGGAGCACAATTTCTCCTGTTATCTGAGAATTTATTTCTGATTTCATTTTTTCCAGATCCCCTTTTGTTGCCAGTTCAGTAGGTCCTGATTGTTGAGTATCAGAGGGTTCCATCTCATTTCCCTTTGGGGTTCCTCTAAGTGATCTGGAAGTCTGATTTTGAGACTTACTTACATGTTTACTCATTTCAACTTGGGAGGGGGGCTGTTAGCACCTGCATGGATTACCTCCTCTGAGCTGGGTGAGGTGCGACAGGGGCCAGGAGCAGCAGTAGGGATGGTGACCCAAAAGCCCTTTCCTGTGGGCTGGGAACAGCGGGAGTGATGGTGGCCAGGAAACCCCTTCCTCTGGACCAGGAGCAGTGGGATGGTGGCTCAGAAGCCCCTACCTCTGGGCCAGAAACAACGGGACTCAGTACCTTGGTTCGGTGGTCTGGTGTCCTCTGTGTCTTTGTAGTGTGGAACCAGGTGGCTGCCTTTCTGTAGTGGGCTGATTCGGCATGTTCCACATGACTGGGTACCTCGGTAGGATGTGGGCAGACCTGCCTGTCTCCAGCGGGTTGATTCATAGTCTTCTGTGCTACTCACGACCTGGATAGGGCATGCACAGACCTGCCTGTCTGCAGTGGGCTGATTTGGTGTGTTCTGTGCAACTCAGGACCTCGGTAGGCCGTGGCAAGACCTGCCTGTCTGCAGCAGGGTGACTTGGAGTCTTCTTAGTTACTTACCCCTTTTAATTCCAGCTCAAGGAAATATTAAATTCCCATGTGCTGATGCTCTATTCCAGGGTGAATTTCCCTCATTATGGTTTCTGCCTTTGGACCTGGGCCACATATGAAACACAGGTCCTTAGAAAACATTGGAAGAAGTAATTACCTAAAATAAATCCCAGAACTGATTCAGTCTGTCTATTCTACAAGTACACATACATTGCACGGAGCTGCAATAGTTATCTTAGCTTCAGATTTTGAAGTCCATATTTCACAGGTACTATGTGACTTACACATTATGAATGTTAATGGAAATGAAGAAATTTACATGTATAAATTTACCTGAGCAGTGAAGCACTGAGTCCAACCTCACCAACATGAATATTGTTTTTGCTCCATGTGAAGAGACTTGATGAGATTCTTGGTTCTGCTTCTTTCTTCACTGAGTAAATTCAATTTCACTTCTCAGTGAGACTCCCAATGTAGACTGTTCATGCAGCCCTACTTCTGAACTCTTGGTTACCATAGTAAATAATGCAGATCCACATGATGCCAAAAGAGATTTCCATACAGCCTACATATGTGGTAAAATATATATTTATAATCTAGCTCCTAAGAGTAAAGTCTCTTTTGAGAGACAATATCATCTAGTATTATTTAAATCAAGTCATCTCTCCTTTTTATTAAAACTTATATATTCTTTATTACTCTCATTTCACTTAATCATGTTAAGTTGTATGTTAATAAGTAGTAGGATTTTTTGCTAAAGGAGGGAAAATAAATACCCTTTGATCATAAGTATGATTTTTTTCTTTGATAATTCTTTACTGCTAGTTTTTGGGTTGCTTTATTTCTTCTCACACCTCATAGCTCTTGTGGTTTATTCTTCAGCATGAAATCATTATCTTTAAGAGACAAACACCTAGAAAATATGTTAAGCAATTGAATTTTACAATTTAAAAACTTGTCAAGATTGGCATAAATTGGTAAAATCCATGTGACTATCTCTCCATAGGCAAAACACATCTTCCTGATGGGTGGCTCTGACTCAGGATTTTCAGTGTAAAAGCTGGAGTCTAATGTACAGAAAAGGGGAGGGTGGCATTGTCAGGTCCTTTACTGTTCCATTTCTATTTATTTAGGGTGGTTCAATTTTTACTATTTTCTGTATATCAGCTTCAAGGTGATATTTGGTGTGTGTGTGTTTGTGAGAGAGAGAGAGAATAAATTCTCATAAACCATAGTCATAAACAAGCTTCCTTGTGACCTCTTAGAGGTAGCCAGCCAGCAATAGTCAGCAAGTAGCACATCCTTCTTGACTGAATTCTTGAGGGAATGGTGGTGTGACTAGACATAGCACAGTCCTGCTCAGGATGTTCTTCTGGGAATTAAAATTTGAGCTTTCTAAAATGAAAATAACATCTGTACAACTGTTGAACTGCCCAGGACCACATCACCTGATATTTCCCAACTTGCTCTCCCACCATCTCTCTCTACTGTGTCACCTACAGGACTGCCAAGTGGGGCAATTACTCCATGTATTCAGACTTTATCTTCCTGGGGTTGCTCAGCATCTCCCAGTGCCACTGGCTTCTCTCTGTGCTCATCTTGCTGGTCTTCCTGACCTCCACAGCCAGCAACACTGCCCTGATCATGCTCATCTGTGTGGACTCCTGGCTCCAGATGGCCACGTACATCCTGCTCAGCCAGCTCTCCCACATGGACATCCTGTACATCTCCATCACCATGCCCAAGATGCTGTTGGACCAAGGAATGGGCCAGTGAGCCATCTCCTTTGCAGGCTGCATGGTCTAGCACTTCCTCTACTTGACATTGGTGGGGGCCAAGTTCTTTCTGCTGGGCCTCATGGCCTATGACCACTACATGGCTGTGTGCACCCTGCTGTGCTACCTGGTGCTCATGAGCCAAAGGTTCTACCTGGCTGGGTGGCTCAGTGAATGGCTTCCTGGTGACCCATGTCACCATGCAGTTCCCCTTGTCACCATAAAGTTCCCCTTCTGCACATCCCAGGAGATCAATCACTTCTTCTGTGAGGTCCCTATGCTCCTGAAGCTGTCCTTCAGTGACATCTTGGACTACGAGACAGCCATGTACGTGTGTTTCATCCTCATGCTCCTCATCCCCTGCTCTGCCATCTTGGCCTCTATGCCCATATCCTGCTGTCTGTGTGCAGCATGGATGAGGCCAAGGGCCAGCAAAAGGCTGTGGCCACCTGCTCCTCACACATGGTGGTCGTCACCCTCTTCTAGTGGGGTGCCATATACATGTACATGTTGCCTCACTCCTACCACACTCCTGAGCAGGACAAGGCCATGTCTACCTTCTACACCATCCTCACACCCATGCTCAACCTGCTCATCTACAGCTTGAGGAACAGGGAGATGGCTGGGGCCATGCGGAAGGCCCTGGGCTAGTGCCTGTCCTCAGGGGAGGTGACTGCTTTCTGAAGACTGGTGCTTTCTGCCAAAGGTTTGCAAACCAAGACACAGGGCCTGGTCATTCCCTTTAAATGTAACTGTCCCTCTGTGGGGAAACTCCACATGTCATCAGGGCCAGTTGTTTAGGGCATGCTTGGGACTTGGAAGGCTGAGGTTTGGGGAACTTGGTCTGTATTTTTGGAAGCCATGAGTCATCTGAGCACTGGCCCATTGTGGTTGGAGAGTGAAGTGGAGATCTCAACAGTCCCTCTCTGCTTCCATAAGGCCCTGTCTTCCTAGCAGCCTCCTGGCCACCAAGCAGTCCCAGCAGAGGAGACTCAGCTGCTCCCATCAGCTACTCCTTCAGCTTCTCCCTCCACACTCACCCCTACCAGGAAGCAGTTCCTCACACTCAATTTTGACTCTTTTCCACATATTATTTCAACATCACACTGAATTTCCCCCATGTGAGTTTTTGGCATTTATAGAAATATTTCCTTCCATCAGGGCATCATTCCTTCTTGGAAAATATAGTCCTCAGTCTATGTGGTGTGTTCGTGACTCAATTCTTTCAGCACTGCTTGTAGCCACAAAGGTATGTGTCACACTTTGGAAGAGACCAGATGTTTGAGATCTACGTTTATGTTTTGCTATAGTGTTTTTGCTGAAATCATCCTAGAACAATGAATTGAGTCTTTAAAATGTGATTGTGTGGTGTTGGTAAAAATGGACAGCTCCTTCATTTTCTACTGCCCATGCAGTGACTTCTGATGATATAATTTAACAGGAAAAACTGGGGAAATATATGTCACATCTATATTTTACTTTTGAATCCTCATGCAAAATAATAGAACTATTTTGAAAGTTAAATGTTTGTTCTTGAGTAAATAATGTACAATTCTCACCTTTTTCTATCTTTTATATTTTGATGTAGTTTGGTATATTTAATTATTCCAACACTTTTTCTCTTTTGTACTAAATATTATTCTTTTGAAAAAGTGGAGAAAATTATACTTATTTCTCTTTTCTTTAGCTTTTGACCACTTGTCTGAACTCATTTTAATTTGACTTCTCTGTGTTTCCATTTTCCTATAACTTCAGAATTTCTGATCTTATATTTCAGTATCTGAGAAGGAAATCATTACAAAGAACAAAATGCACCTATCTGAAAGCTCATTTTGAAAGTGAAACAATTTAGTTATCTAAATATATTAGAAGACTTATCTGGAAGTTGACATGTGTTTTAGAAAATTCTAAGCTTCTCCTCTTGGAAAAGAAAGGAAGCAACTTTATATGGAGCTTTCAGTTATTTTTTCTGTTTTGCATTTCCGGAGTGGACAGAGTGGAGGATGAGATTGTTTCTTAACCCCAAATGTCCTGTCTTTATCAGTGACCCCAGCTTGGAACTACAAGTCAGAGTTGGCTTTCAGACAATGCCATGACCTTGTGTCCTGGGATTCCTATTCCCAGGCCCTCACTCTCTGTGAATTTCATTTCCTCCCCCTGAGCCATGAAGAGAATGAAGTAGGTTGTGATCAGAAGCTGTGGCTATGTTATGATGTGGAATGATGGGTCCACCTCCTAAATGGACAGGAAAGAATGGGTGATGTCAAGGCAACTCTATTCTCATCACAGAGAAGCTTCCCAGGATAAACCTGTATGCCCCAATTAAAGATATTTATTGTGCCATTAATATTGGATATATTAATTTGTCTTCTTGTATCCTTGTTTTTCAATATGCTAAATTAGGCTGCTCTAAAGCAGTTCTTACTTCTTAGGGTAGTACTGAGGGAGAATGATGTAACAAGTACAAACCCCATTTGGCTAAGGAAGGTGCTCTGTACCACAAGGTGTCATTATAATTAATTTGTCACTGGGCCAGGGATTTAGCTCAGTGGTTCCAGTGCCTGCTTTGCAAGTGCAAGGTCTCAAGTTTGATCCCTGTTACAAAAAAAAAATTAATTTGTCACTGTCCAGAAGGGAAAATGAAGCCTTCCCCCCACACACTTTTACTCCAGGGTGGTCTTGTGCCATAAAATGACCCTCAAAGCAGGATTCTTTCTTGCAGAGAAGAGGCTACATAAGTGAAGGATGTCTTCAAACAACAAACAATCTTTAATAAAAGGTGCTTTATAGATTGCTGTCCTGGTTAGGCATCACATAGCCCTGTGATACCTCTAGTGTATCATGGATAGCTGAGGTATCACATACTACTCTTGATTCTGATTTACACTAATTTTAGAAGCAAAAGAAAAAAGGCAAAATACCCAAATATGAGGAAATATTTTGGGGAAGGAAATTATTTAACCAGATTTGTAGGGCTTAACTCCCTCCTTTATCAACCCAGTCTATCAAGAGTTCTCATACCTTTAGGTGTATCTTTGTATGCTGAGTTTTTGATACAGTGTTGATACTAAAATTTTATAAATTAAATGAATTATTTTACTGTAGCATGTTCTCTTCAATATCAGCGATTCTCACCATCCTCTCCTTCTTTACCAGTATCTATTCTCCTTCTTACATTTTGACTGCCCTCCCTTACTGTAACTTCTGCATCACCTGCCTCTCCCATCTCATGCACCTGAGTCTGTGTCTGGCCATAAGCCATGTAACTCTGTGGAGCAATCCTAACACCCCATGGAAGTGTCTGCTCCAGTTGCTGATTGGAGCTCATGGCAAATGTTCCTTAAAAGGAATTATTTATAGAGTAGTGTCCTAAATGGCTGCAAATGTATTAAATTTTGCTTCATCTTTAATTGAAAATCATAAGCTGTAAGTCTGTGTCTAATCGGTAATGAGCAGAAATCAAGTTAGTAATGCACCTATTAGGTGGTTTTAGTGCACAGAAAGTCTTCAATCATTATCTTCACTGATCTCCTGCTTCCCAAACAAGATCATTTTTTTCCTTAAATTGTTCTCCCTGGATAAATAAAGAATGAGAAATTTCAGTTTCCCTAATGCAATGTCTTAATATACTCATGTGAAGAATTTTAAAACATGCATGGCTTTTATTTTTCTCTGTTGCTATTTATTTCTTTCTCCTTTCCTTTTTTCCTTTCCCCTGGGCCATTCCCTTCATTTTATCTTACTCCACTTTCCTTTCTGTTTCTCCTGTCTCCTTGTTTTCCCAATGCATTTGAGAGATGAATAATTCTGAAAAGCACTGAATGTTTGTAAGTTTTAAATGGAATATTTTAAATATAATTTTCTCTAACCAAAATAAGCCACTGACTTGGAAGAGAAGTCCTCTAGCCACCATAGCACTATTTGTTATTACTCCAGAGGGATCCCAGGCTAGATAAGAAGTTCTGTGATGAAATGTCAAGAAACAGTTCCAGCCTTTCCCTTGGAAAAGTGTGCAGCTCTGTCTGGCCAGAGGGAATGGCCTCCACTGTGGCAGAAGGCTATGCAAGTGAACCTGGATTAACTGATACCCAAGAGGTCACTACTGGGGATCGTGGAAATCCACTATTAATCAGCTTTTCTTGGCTGTGGCCTCACCTGTTTCCCCAGGTATTTACAACACTTCCACCCCACTGCTACTTTACTGTGGCATGTGCTAGGCTTCTCTGAGGTAGGATCTTAGATTTTTATGTAATCAGAGAAGAGATTACCCAAATGTCTGGGCATTTTCTTTGGCCATCACTCTGTAACTTTGGGAAGGCCACCAGGAGTCACTTTACCTGAGAAGAGCTATGTCAGTGATCTCTTTTGGATTGAGAATGATGAATACAGGTATTCACTTTTTTGCAAGCAGATCATTGAAAAAGGGATGCATTTGCTGGAAACACAGGGATAAGAGGAGACTGGTAATGGTTTCCAGGGGCATGAGTGAGCTTGCAGAAGGGGAAAAGTGCACGTGGGAGCTAAAGGTTAGAAGAGGCTGCTCAGAATTCATTATGAGGACTCTTTAGATGCTGCTGGGCAGGGTGCAGGGAGTATAATATTAATAAAGCAGCATGGATTGGTGCCTTTTGAATATTGCTAAGACAGGAATGCATTGTGCATGTAGCCAGGTGTTGTCCAAATTTCTCTGCATGGTTGGGAAGAAATGAAAGTGCTGAATATGATCTTTTCTGTTTCTGTTATTTTCTAACCACCCACCTCTTTTTTATTTCTTCATAAGATGCACACATGTGCTTGGGATCATTAGTTCATAACCAACTATACTCCATTAATAAATCCACTGGAAGCCAACCTAGCATGTTGCATGAGAGTACAGGACATGGTTCTGTCTCCTGTTGGACACCTAGCACCTAGGGTGTAATACCTAACATATTGTGTGTGGGCCTCTTGGTCTCTGCTTCTCAGTTTGCCCCATCACTGCTGGTTGTGAATAAACTGCCTCTGGTGACCCCTATTTCCTTCTCTATTCCATCAGTGGGGTGGAATATATGGGCCATGTGTATGCCAGATGCTTTGGCTTCCATTGCTGCCACCCATGCCCACCCTGCTGCTGGGAGGGCATCTCCAAGGAGAGAGTAGCAGCCTCCTTCTGGCATGGGCACCTGGCAGCTTCACCCCGTGCTCCAGGAGCCCAAGTGTACGTTTTTTCTAGTTCATTGTTGGTATTTTTTTTGGTACTGGGTGTTGAATCCCAGGTCCATTGGTGGTATCTTTGACAATATTTGTTTTAAATATGTTGGCATCATAGATAATCTTCCTATGGAACAAATTCCTGGTTTAGTGGGTGTTCAATAACTGCCATCCACACATCATTACAGCATTAATTTTTTGAAATAAGAAGAGCCTCTCCCACATTCTTTATTTTGTACTGTGGAATTTCTAAATTGACTGTGAGAGTAAGCAGGTAAATTAGGGGGCTGATTCCCTATAACAGGGATTCCCTATTATACCCATGTAATTGATATGGAATCAGCATTTAATGAGTGGAGCATATGAGAGAACATTTCCAGAAATACATGATCATGAGAACTACAGAGAAGGTAAAGGTATGGGGGAAAATTCACATCATTGGATACTAAGCTGGCATAGAAAGAGGGCAATGATATCTGATTATTAAGTATCTGAAGCAATGATACTTAATTTAGAAATGTAGACAAAGATCACAGGGAGAGTGGGTGTACACAAAAGAAGAGCTCAGTGATCAGCCTGTTGTGGCTATAGAAATTTATTAGAAGTAATTAATAACAGTGATGTTGATTTCAGCACTATAAAACTGCTATGTATATCTTTCTGAAATGATAGTTTTATTGTGTGACTTCCTGCTGGAATAATTCACACTTACAGCCTGTTGCTAGATATTTTGAGCCATATACTTCAAACCCTCATTTTCCAGCCCCTTGTGCTCCACACCCCTGGGATCTCCAAGGTGGTCTTAGCTGGGGTTGGACTGGACCTGTCCCCCTCCCTCCCTCCACGTATCTGCCAATGCATGCTTCCAAGCCTTTCCTGATATTAGCTGCACCATCTGCCACCCAGGTATTCTTAATTTTTTAGCACTCCAGTGGGTCTTTCCTTTTTGTCTCAAAATTTTAATTTAGATGAATTTCCACCTCAAATGTCACTGTTTTCTCTGATTGGACTCCAAATTCTCTTGGCTTATAAGGTATGATACTTTCTCCAAAGCAGTCATCAGACACATGCTCTTTAAAAGTTTCGTGATTTGAGGGTATTTCAGCCTGTATCCCAGGATAAGCTTGTCGAGTGGAGCATTTTAGAAGATATCACTAGAGCTGACACATAGCATTTTATTTGCTATGTCTTAAGGAGAATGCAACCCTTCTAAAGTGACTGGTCCACAGCCAGCTGTGTTTTTCTCTGGTTAAGGAACAATATAACTTACTCTGTCTCCTGTTACAACTGCTGTTGTCTTTCACACCTTTAGTTGTACTTGCAAATACATATAAATATATATGAGATATATATCTCAACATGTTGCCTTGGGCACACTTTTCTTCATTTACAAAAAAATAATACTCTACTTTTAGAGATACATGTTAGTTTCAATTAGTGGTATAATTCCAAGTTATTACTGAAAAAAAAATGAGATCCAGAAAAAGAAAAGAAATATTTTTGGCCAAAATGAGTTGTCAGCTGGCATGAATATTTTAATTTCCATCCAGTTTTCCCAGAAGAGCTCTAATGGAAGCTTAGTCATAATGACTTTAAATGAAGTCTCTTTGCCTATGGGCCAGAGCTGTGGTTATCAAGAAGCTGTTGAACTTATTAAGGAGGCAAAAAGTGCTGACCTTTTTCAACCAAGTTTAGAATTAATATTTGGTTCTCAGTTTATTTTATTTCTCCTCCTTCACTGATAACCTATGACAGATTGAAGTTTCAGCACAGAAACTTTGTATTTTGTCACTTTGTAATTTTACTCCTTTATCTGGAATATTACTCACAATAAATCTCCATCTTGGATGAACACTAAGAAGAAAAAATGTTCTCTATTGATCGTATTATTTTTTCAACCTCTGAGATATTTTTTCTCCCTGATGCTTCGGATACTATGTGTTTGACTACTGTGGAATCAGTAGATGTATGTATAATATTGGTGGACAGTCCATTTTCCAAAAGCATGCCTTTTGTAACATCCTGTCACTGAAATGCATCAAAGTGAACCATGACCTAATAATGAAAGCTGACAGTTCATGTCTCAATATCCTTGAATATATCAAAGAGGTGTGAGTTTGCTTTACTCCAGAAAAGAAAGCATAGGAGTTATTTCTATTTAATTCAAGGGAATTTTAATATTATTCCACCTTATTCCCTCTAACCTACAGAATATCTTTACAATCTGTAGTTATTTTTACTTTTAAACTGAGGGAACAATTATAAAATAGTGGAATAAATGATAAATATAGGAAAGAAACCCTCATTAGCAATGGATTCCTAAAATAGCATCACATCCTGCAGCTTCAGGAGGCTCCCTACCAGGAAATCTGTCCATGTCCTGCTGAACAATGCTTTGAGAGATCCTCAGGTCAAGGTTGAAAGCTGGATTGGAGCACTGAGCCATACAATGCAGCAGACTTCATGGTGTCAGTAGAAAACACATCCATGATGTGAAGCCCAAGTCTTATAGCTAAGATTGAGATTTATGACCCCATGTTGACCTGGGAAAAAACACAGACCCAAGGATTTAAAGCACTCCATCCTAGAACATAATGATTCTCAACACACCTGCCCACAGGCAGCTTGGACCCCAGCCTCCAGTGAGGTTAGTAACACTGCCATGCTGTATCTTTGAGACCCCAGACTCTCAAGGCCCTTGTAGTAATAATGTCACCAAAACCGTACAGTTTACCTAGAAATCTTAGCTCCATGTTTAAGTTGTATCAGTTTCCTAAGTTTTCTTAAGTCTGTGTGCGACCTTTACAATGTAATCACCCTAATGGCAAGAAGCAATTCAAGTTCAAGGAACTTACATAGATTATGACACAATTAGGGAATATGGCACAGGGCCAGCCTCCAGAAACTTCCAGCCTAAAATGATGTTATAGGTTCTACAAAGAAGGTGGCTCCAAATAAAGATAATGCCAATTTTTAAAGTGCTGGGGGAGCCTTACATTCACATCTCACACCCTCCCTGTAAAGTATAGGCTGTGTTCACCTGGTTCAGAGAGAAATGGATCTGCACCATGTCACATGAATCGTTAACACTGCAGCAGGACTTGGGAGTCTGAAGGGGATGTTCTCCTTTATCCACGTGGCATCTGACATGGTTCCTGGTGGTGCTGTTAAGTATGGGATCATCCCTAACCCCAACTCTCTGCCTGGAGCTCAGGGCAACCATGTGATGTGGACATGGAGGCCACTCCCCAGCACTCCACTGACTTCATCCTCCTGGGCCTCATTTCCCACCTGACCCTGCCAGGCCTGATCTTCTCCGTGGTCTTCTCCATCTTTGTGGTGGCTGTCATCACAAATGTGGTCATGGTGCTGCTCATCCACATGGAACCCTGGCTGCACATGCCCATGTACTTCTTTCTCAGCCAGCTCTCCCTCATGGACAAGTTCAACATATGCATCACTGTCCCCAAGCTGCTCCAGGACTTGCTGTCTGAGTGGAGGACCATATCCTTCCTGGGCTGTGTGCTCATGATCTTCCTCTATCTGACCCTGATCTAGTCCAAATTCTTCCTGCTGGACCTCATGGCCTACAAACACTACATGGCCATGTGCAGCCCTCTGAACTACACGGGTCTCATGACTCGCAGGGTCTGCCTGTCCACAGCACTGGGCTCCTGGCTGGGAGGCTCACTGGACAGCTTCATGCTGACACTGGTCACCATGAGTTTCCCCTACTGTGCATCCTGAGAAAAACCACTTCTTCAGTGAGATCCTGGCTGTGGTGTGGCTGTCCTGCATGGACATGTTGCTGTACGAGAGCCTGATGCATGCATGCTGCGTGCTGATGCTGCTGGTGCCCATCTCCATCTTTGCTGGGTCCTATGTGTGAATCCTGCTCCTCATACACCACACGACCTTGGCCGACGGCCAGTGCAGAGCCTGGACCACATGCTCCTCGCACATCCTGATGGAGAGCATTTTCTACAGGGCGGCCTTCTACACCAATGTGCTGCCCCACTCCTACCACATGCCCGAGCAGGACAAGGTGGTGTCTGCTTTCTACACCATCCTCACACCTATGCTCAACCTGCTCATCTACAGCCTGAGGAACAGGGACATGGCCACAGGACTGAAGTGGATGCTGGGGAGATGTGCCTCCCCCCAGAGAGTCAGGGCTGGGCCGGACCCAAGAGATGCCAGGGGGGCCACAGCAGCCGGGTGATGTGGCTGGTGACACAGTCCTCCCAGAATTTGCTTCTTGGATATGAAAATGCTCAATGAGCATTCTTAGCTGGCACATCCTTCTGCTGAAGCACAGTTTATGGGCTGTCACCGAAGGTGGACCACAGCACTGCCTCTCCCAATTTGCTTATCTGGATTCACTCACCTTTTCCATGTAGTGCTGTCAGCTGAGCAGCACTACTAGCCACCCCAAGCAGGCCATGCAGGGTATGTTATGTGCGACATTTGGTTGTGTGTGCCTTGTGCCTGCGTTGCTGGCCCACTTTGGGGGTTGGGCTGGGAACTGATCCCAGGCCCTACCTCAGGCATGCTAAGCCCTGCTGCACCACTGAGTTACACCCACGGGCCCTCCTGACTGGCTTCTGCAATCTGAAAACTGCAATCTCTGGCAAACTCTTGCTCTTGATGATTTAATTTCAAAATTCACTAAACAAAATATTCTTGAATGCTCATAAGCAGCAGTTTTATTTAGGAAACTTTTGTGAAAATGATAGGATTGTATTTTGGGTTCTATATTCTGAGCCACTGTATAAATGTCTATTTTTTTAACCTGTAAAATTATATTGTGGATTACTACCATCCTTTAATTCATTAGAGTCTAATAAAAACCTGGAAATTAATAAATATTTATTGATTTATTGATTGGTTCAAATTGTGTTCTACCATTAGTATTATAACACTACTACAAATCTACAAAACTTCCATTCATGCTTTAATGAAGTGATAGTGGATAAATATAGAGTGAAAAAGTCGAGACTTTTCATTGGGTAACTTAGCTCTCTTGGGTTAATTAAGTCACTTAGTATAATTCTCAGCCTCTCCACTGGTATATTGGGAGACATATTTCTCTTTTTTTAAGGACTTTCAGTTAGAGGTGGTGTCTTGATAGGGGACAAAGTGGATAGAATTTTAACTAAACAAAGGCTACAGGGCCAGGGATTTAGCTCAGTGGTTCTGGCGCCTGCCTCACAAGCACAAGGTCCTGAGTTTGATCCCCGATACCAAAAAAAAAAAAAAAAAAACCACACACACACATTAAACAAAGACTACAGTAAGCCTTCAATAATTTACTTATTTATCTTTTCTTCCTCATGTATTTAAGTTTCTAAAAGAAAAAATGTTAGCAAACCCTGTATTGATTCTCCTGGCATCTATTTTGTCTAGAAGTAGAAGGCATAGAGAAAGTTGGAAGAGCTTTCAGAAGTCACATAACAAGCAAACACCAACCAAATATTACTCAATCTTATGCTATTTTGGCACTGATGTAGAGATAGAGTGAAAACGTTTTTCTTCCCCCAATGCAAATTCAGGTAAAAAATATTGCTTGATTTTGCCTCAGAGGGATTCTAATAATTTTATCTTTGGCTTGAAATGAAACAAGGAAACAAATAAAAAAGAGATTATAGAATGTCCTGGAGGGATGAATCTCTTCAGGGGCAGAAACAGACCTGGTTCATTCATGAAATACCTTCAGTGTTTCAGCAGTTCCATTCCCTTTGAATTCTCTGTACCTCTGCATTAATGGTTTCTCCCTTCCCCTCTTCCTACCTTCTCCAGCAACCTCTTTCAATCATTCCCTCTACAAATCACTGCATCTCACACTTCACATTCCCCCCCACACACACCTGGGGTACTTGTGTCTTCTTCCCCTTTTCCATAGTGTCTTGCTTAGAGGTGGGATGCTATATATTAATACCTACTGCTTTTATTCTTATATTTCCAAGATTAACTCTTTTCACATTTAACAAGAGAATCAACTCCTAAGTTGATAAATACATCAAAAGTATTTGAAAAGCAGTAAGTTAGAGAAGTGCATTTAGACAGATCCCTAGATACTGCAGGTGCTAGTGGCTGGGTGTGGCAGAAGGGGTCTTCTGCAATGTTGTTGAATGTCTTTTCAATAAACAGTGACTCCCTGAATGTGCTCATTTTATAATAATTTACCAATCCCCCCATTTCTGATCTGTGAGATGTTATACTGAATGCTCTATGGGTTATTGAATGATGCTTTACTGAGTGAGACAGTCTTGTTATGTTGCCCAGGCTGGCCTTGAACTCCAGAGCTAAGAAATCCTCCTACCTCACTCAGCCTGATTAGTAACTCAGGCTACATGGGAGTGCCATATTCCACAGCTTATACATTCTAATACAGTCTTTTTTAAAACTCGAATCTCATCCTACACATTGGAGCTACCCACTCCCTTCTCATAGATTAGTCCTCTCTTAAAAGGGAGTGACCAGGGCTTTTCCTCAGTCATTTTACAAAATTTATATACAAGGTAATTTGTGGTCACCAGACCTTCCTCTTTGTTAAAAACAATATATTAATGTGGGAAAGAAAATTATTAATTATAGCACCTTACAATTAATTTTAATGCTACCAATTCCATACTTTCACTGGAAATAGTCATGAACTATTCCAAATGATGAAGAAAAGTTAAAGATAAAAGAAATTATCAATACAGTAATGGATTTGATCCTGACCCTCACAAACTCCTCTGAGGTGTTTAGATGAAGACTTAGCTCCAGGGGAGATGGAGAAGCACCATTCAGAGTAAATTTTGCATCACTTGAGCTGATGCAGACTGTATCTCCACCCAGTGGTCTGATATTTTGCTTCTGAACATTGATATTAATCAGTAGGCAATTTCCAAAGGAGAGAATGTGTCTGTAAATGGAGCTTTTAGTTTGTGATACTCCTAATCCTGACCTGGGGACAAAGGCCCCTCTGGGAGCAACACACAGATAAAATTCAGGTTTATTCTCTGTTGAGCATCAGCTGAGCTGGTCTTGCAAGGACCTGTTGACTCATCTTGAAGGGTCAAGAATCTCTCTTTTCCCTTCCTACAGGTAAGGGGCATGGATATGAAATTACCTGAACCTTTTCTTCTACACATTTAAATAGATATTTATGGTTCTATAATGTCAAAGTCTAATAGTGAAAATCATAAAGTCTCCCTACTTAATACTTTCTTAATACCTGGGAAGATTTCAGATGAAAGTATTTAGACAATGATTTAGAAGACAGTGAAGACTGTGTTGCCCAAAAAGTGAAGAGTATCCCTCAAGTGCTGCTGAGAGGTTGTGAACATGAACTGCCTGAAATATTAGATACTGACGGTACAAAGATATTAAATATAGCAGTCAGGATAATTTGAACAGTAGACAATTTCAAACATTGGGATGTTACCTAAAACCAAATGCTGCTTCATACACAAATATTAAGCTAAACAGGATTCATTTTTACTGTTTTTTTCACTTGAGCTTGTGGTGAGGTAGAACTTCTTAAATCCAAATAACCACCAGGGTCATTTCCAAACACCCCATCATGTGCTTCATTCCAAAGGACAGAGACTCAAGGGGCACTAACATGTGCAGTGTTAACCAGCTGTTTGAGGAACTAGCTAAGACCATTAAGGTGACAAGTAGATGCTGTCTGCATCTACTCTGATTATACTCTGCTGTTTTTTTGTTGTTGTTTCTTTGTTCATTTTTAAACTGATTTTATTTTTTAGCCTGCTCATCACATAAGCAAAAAAGAGATCTTCATTTTGCATGGAGATGCATCCCAAGCACCTGGACAGTTTCCTGATGTCAAACATGTTGTCAGTAACTATTAGGAAATGAATGGAGGAAATCCAATTCACTTTAGAAGGCTCAGCTTTCTAAAGTACATATTTTAAGTTTTAATACCTTCTTTTATGTTTTACTGAGCATTTCAGGTTTGAAGAATATCAGTGGAAACAAGTCAGTAAAATTAGGTGAGCTCACAAAGAATTGGATGTGAAGAAAGAAGCTGCAAGCAGAAGAACTGTAGTGAAAATCTTTCCAACTTCACACAGTCCTCAGTGATTTCTATCAAGTATTTTCTTAGTTGTGGCTCAGGTAAAGAACTGTCATTGTCTTCTTCCAGATTCTTCACAGATACTTCCTCCTCTGGAGCTGACAAGAAGTGAGCCACACAGGGAAGCCTTGCCCAAGGGTGGGTGTCCCGGCCCGCAGGTAAGTCAACGGAGACCCTAGAGGGAGAGTGAGAATGACAAGGGACAAGAGACATGAGAGATGGAGACAAGACAGGTTTCTGATCAAGTCTCGTTTATTGTGGAAGCTGCTACAGCATATATACCGTAAGGCTAGAGGGGAGGAGCAAGGGGAGGGTACTGGGGCTACTTCCTTGTTGCCCGGTAGACTTGCTGCAGGCCCAGACATGCCCGTAAAATGCACTCAAGAGTTCTAGCGGGGGGGGGGCAAGGCCCCCCACAGGTGGGAACTTTTCTGTGCTAACTAAAGACAGAGATGGAGAACAAGGTTTAGAATGGCCTATGTCAGTGACATTATTGAAAGTGTTCCTTCCCTGAATTTCCAAAGGGCTTACCTGCAATGAGCCATGATGTCATTGTAGTAGACTACACATTTGGAAAGACAAAAATCAGAAAACTTCTTTCAGCATAGCTAAAGCCATCTCCTTTGAGCCTATATTTCTGACCAGCAGATGAGTCAAGGCTTAACAGAGTAAACAGCACTTCTATCTCAGAAAACTGTGGGAAACGTCTTCAAAGGGAAAAAAGGTAATGGCATGATCCCCACCATGGTTGATCACAAATAATAGTTCTTTCCAATTTGGAAGATTGTAAAAAGCTTAACTTTTGAGTAATTTTAATTAAAAAATTATAATACACACTGTGAATACATTAAATGACTTCATTGTGAAGAACAAAATTAGTGTTAAGAAAATATATATGCTTATATATCTGAAATATATATATACACATACACACAATAAGGAGACTGCAAATATGTCACATTTCTTATTTAAAAATACAATGAAACTGTCACCCATGAATATGAATCTAGATGTCCCTTATATCCACTAACATTTGGAATTCTATTATATGCTAAAACTTAATTTAGTATGACTTCAATTAGCAAATCCTTCAATTACCTCTGCTCCATTATTACTGGAAATAGCACCAAAATGAATTGTTTTACAGTAAGTTGACCACTCATTTGATCATCTCCATACTACAGTTTCTGAGGGGTAGAAATTTACTATTTTCATACCTGTAACAGTGAATAGGTAGTCTCTCAAAAATCAAAGTCATTCTCATTCAAAGCAGCAATGTATGTGAGTCCTCCCTGCACCCCAATGTTCATACCACCCAGCCTCTGCTAGAGATTCAAATTGAATGGGGTTGGCTGAAATCTCATTTCTATGTGGCAGCCTCTCCTCCCTGCTCTTTGGGCTTTGCAGCAGAAGGAAAAGAGACCAGTGCTCAGTTTCTAGTTCCTCCTTTTCTTATGAAATTTGTTCACAACCTAGCTACCCCATAACCAAATGACTTAATTTTAAGCCACAGAAAAAAAATTCTCAAATTTATATGTATTAACCTCACTGATTTGGAAGTAAATTTTATTGCTGTTTGCCATGGTAGATCTGTTTTCTATGAGAATTTTATTTTGGATTAAAATGCACATAAAGCATTTGTATTTGTCTTCAGTACATTTTATATAAAAACATAGAAACACTTTAGGTAATACTACTAGCAAGGTATCATGTTAAGAAAAATAAAATATCCACAATTTCCTTTGTGTTGACTATACATGTTTTAAGATCCTTCATTTATTTATTGAGCAAATATTTACCATGTGCCAGTCAAACCTTTAGATGGCAGAGTACCCAGTTCATCAAATAGGCTGCAGTCTTGACTATGTGAGAATTAAGAGACAAATGCTAAGCTAAGTAAGCACACAGTGTGTCAGGTGGGGTTAGGAGATGGGCAGGAGTGCGAGGCCATCAAGTAGGGTGAGAGTAGGCCCCTCTGAGCAGGTGACTTTGCACAAAGCCCTGAGGAACATGAGGCCATGACCTTGCCCAGACATGGGCACTGGCTAGGTGAGCTGTGGAGATGGAGGCCATGGGCTGGGGTCCCTCGAGAGGGGACAGAGGGCAGGAGATTGCTGCTGTACAAGGCACTGAACAGACTGGAAGAGGCAAAGGATCCAGAGCCTGATGTGTCCTGAGGTGGAAAGCAGTGTCATACAGGCAGTGCAGGCTCCAGCATCAGTAAGACTTCCATGCTGAGAGGAGACTAAAGGAACAGATGGTAAAGAAGAGAGGTCAGGGACAGCTCCCAGAAAACCAGGAGGACACAGTGCTGGACTAGACCAGGCTGCTAGGCATGAGTGTGTTCAGAAGTGCTCCTGCTTCACTTGAAGAGGTTTATTACTTTTGGAAAAATGTTTTGATTCTCTTAATAAACTATGTGATGTATTCTCTCACTCTTAGTATAGATTAGCTTAATTAAGTTTTTAAATCTAAAATAGAAAGTTTTTTAAATTCACAGACATGTACAAAAATGTATCTTAGATAATATTTATTTCCACTTGTCTGGGGGAGGTGGAGGAGAACTTGAATGAATTTGTGGGAGGTGGGGTCTCACCTCGAGGCCCTCAGTGCTGAGCACAGGGTTCGGGGGCAACTAGAGTATGAGGCAGCCTGAAGTCCTGCACCGTAATCAGGATGAGCAACCAGCAGAGTTTGCAGTGAGACTTTTTAATCCTGATACCAGAATCTCACTTCCATATCCAATATTGATTGTGTTTTACTGATTCTGTTAGCAACTTTTTCATTGTCATTACAATTCTTAGATTCTGTGAAGCTCAGTATGACTTTGGCATTGTAAATGACCAGCATCCAGATTCCAATCTCAGATAAATGATGATTTTTGTTAGTGTGTCTCACAAACATGTTAAAATAAATTTTAAATGTTTATCTGACAGGAAATATTACTCAGCATCCTGTATTTTCATTTACTACCTCAGGGGATCCTAGTTCCTGGGGCAAAGACCCTGGTCCTATGACCAGAGAAACAGTAAAGTCACAGCATGGGCCCAGGCTTGCCCCTGGATTGGACTCTGATTCTGACATATACAGATATTTGATGCCAAGTCACAAAGGCCTGGGACTGCAGGAGGAGGAGAACATTTTATCACAGGTATGTTTGTTTTCCTTTTTGCTTTTTAATAAATCTTTAATCCATCTGGTAAGAGGAAGAGGTGAAAATCCCTTTGCACCTGCAGCCAGTTGCTATCTCGCTCCTTTACCTGCTCCATAGCTCTTTAGTCCAGGGCTAAGTCCTGACCTCAGTGCAGGTGAACATCAGCAGACATCTGCATGGTTAATGGTTAATTCCTTGCTCCTATTCTCTCTTGGTGACATGGATCCAAGATGCTAACATTTTTTTACCTCCTTCACCTGTTCCCCAAACCCATAGTACTAGTGAGGAGCAATAAGGGAATCAGTCTGGCATAGTCTAAACTGTTTTTTAATGGTCTAATTCTAGAAGCAGTGTGCAGAACACCTAGAGAGTAAAGAAACTATGAGATAAACTGTCAGGCAGGAGCCTAACAAAGCTCTGCAGGCAGAACAGAGGAGGAACCACATTAGATATAGCAACAAGAAAAAAAATGGATAGACAGGGAAGATTTAATACATGAGCACCTATGAATATCCTAACCCTTCACTCCCTAAGTTATTCATTTTACTTATCTTCAGCCATTTAATTAATGAAGCAATCATATTTTCTCTAACAAGAATTCACTTAGGCCTACTATGGATATGAAAAATTATGAGTGATCATAGGTGTTCAAAACACTCCTGCAGACATGGTGTGCACGGCTTGTATCATGCAATCACCGTAAACTATATAAACTATACCTAGAGAAGAGTACACAGATATGATAATTGCTGATCTCCATCAGGAGACATGGCAGCTGTTACTGCTGTATGGCACATTTCCTTTTGTTTTTCTCTAGTGTTCTACCCTGGAAAATTTCATACCAACCAGCATCCTGTGCAGTGTCCTCCATTGCAAGATAGTCCTCTTGTTGAATGCACCTGGTTTTTCTTTCCTTCCTGGTCTTCCTGTGCCCCTGCTCCCTGCAGCTCCATAGGCAGCAATGCCAGTGAGAAACACAACTTCCTCCTCCAGTGTTACACTGCTGGGGCTTCTGGTGAACAGTGAGGCTATGGGGATTGTATTCACAGTCATCTTCACTATCTTTGTGGTGGCCATAACAGCAAACTTGGTCATGGTATTCCTGATTCCTGATTCCCTCAACTCCACACCCCCATGTACTTCCTGCTCAGCCAGCTCTCCATTATGGACATGCTTTTTATTTGCACCATGGTCCCAAAGCTCATGGTGGACATGGTTTCTAGAGAGAAAACCATCTCCTTTGTGGCCTGAAGCATCCAGATCTTCTGCTACTTGACTATGATAGGTTCAATGTTCTTCCTGCTGGGGCTCATGGCCTATGACCACTTTGGGGTTGTCTGGAATCCTCTTAGGTACCCAGTTCTGATGAACCACATGCTGTGCCTTCTGCTGGCTGCTGAAGCTTGGTTTGGGGCTCTCTGGATGGATTTCTGCTTATGCCCATCACCATGAATGTCCACTACTATGGCTCCCGCACCATCGACCACTTATTCTGTGAGAGCCCCATGGTGCTCAAGCTTGCCTGGTCAGACACATCCTTGTACAAGACCCTGATGTATATTTGTTGTGTGCTCATGCTGCTTATCCCCATCTCCATCATCTCCACATCCTACTCTCTCATCTTGTTAACTGTCCACTGCATGACCTCCATGGAGGGACACAAGAAGGCCTTCACCACTTGTTCATCCCACCTGTCATCAGCATTTTCTATATAGCTGCCTTCTACACATATGTTCTGCCCTAGTCATTGCACATGCCTGAGCAGGACAAGGTGGTATCTGGCTTCTATATGACTGCCACTCCCATGCTTAATCCACTCATCTACAGCCTCAGAAACAAGGACATCATGGGGCATCTAGGAGGATATTCACATTTTGCTCCTCAGCTCAGAAAGTAGGGACAGGCAGCAGATAGAGATTCAATGACATGAGAATGGGTCTTCCCAAGAGCCTCCTCCAGGAGCTCTGATCCACCTGAGACCATTTGGTCAGCTATCACAGTGGACTTTCTATTGAACATGAAGGGGATACATTTCATTTGGATTCTTGCTCTTAAATGTGGGAGAATGTTCCACTTATTGCATAGAGATTGTGGGAAAATTATCAAAAACAATTTCTCACTAAATGAAAGTATTCATCAGGTCTTGGTTCATGTTTTTAAGGGAAACATGAAAATAGTAGAGTCCTCCTTCTACCATGAACCAGGTCCCCCTCAAAATTTATTCTTAGTTAAACAATACAAAAAACTAGACAATTATTAAATTTTGGGTGCCAAATATTCTGTGCTTATTTCATATGAACATAGTAAAAGAGAAAAAAATGAAATCACACAATTTAATCATGGTTTTCAGAAGGAATTAATACCTACGAACTGTACACACTCTGATCATTTTGTAATCTTCAAGGCTGTGTACAGCAGCTGTTGAATACTCAGCCACAACGAGCACTGCATGAATTGCATGAAATCAACATCAAACACCACATATATGCTCAAGGGGAACAGACTTGAACATTTAACATTTAGAGAATACTGCCATGCCCTTCTATGAAGGTTTGAAAGCAATATTATACATATCTAAGTCAGAAATATCAAGTTCTCTAGCACTGTGTGACTCCACAAGTGCATATGGAGGCACTTTGGGTTCAGTTCTGAATGTGGTTGGAAGAACATCTGTAGAGCTTTTCATAGAAGTGGAATGATAAGATGTACATTTTTAAAGACTCCCTGTGTCTAGGGGCAGAGAAAAGAACAGGGAACAAATACAAATGCAGGAAGATAACACTGGAAGCTTCAAAGAAGAGAAATAGCAGTAGCTGCAGTGGGGTGGAGACCAAAGATTAGCTCATGCATTTTATATATGTTGGGAATAAATGTGGAAAGAAGGGAAACCATTGATTTATGCTTTAAGTGAATGGAAAATGGAGTTTTATTTCCTGAAGTTTTGAGAACTTGCACAGTGCTAGGTAAGAGAAATTGCTTTTTAATAATTCAGTTACTGTCAAGATAATTTTTACAGTCCTATTTGATGTATAGTCATATATCAAGTCAAGTAGAGCTCAAATTAGAGTTCTAAACTCAAGGAATGCATTTGGTAGTTTTCAAGGTATAAAGTTTCTCTAAAGACATAATTAGTTGATTCAGGTGGACTTCCAAAGTTAACTGAGATGACTTCCTTATAGGAAGAAGTCTCAGACTCAGACTTGAAGCAATTTTTGTCAAATGAGAAAAAAATAGAGCAAGAGATAAGTTTTGATGAGGTAAGAAATATGCTCAGAGGCACAAAAGAAGAAGGTAGGTATGAAGGGAGGATACAATCAACTGCTACAAGTGCAGTTTGTTTTGGATTAAAATGAGAAATGAGATGTGATCTTTGTATTTAGAAAAAGAAAATCACTTGAGATACTAATTGAGAAATTTCAGTGGAGATAGTCTTGGAGTGCATTCAAGGTACAAAGGAAAAAACAAGAGTAGAAGAGGACAAGATGAGTAGAGTAAAAAGCTTTAGATGGTTTAATTTTTAAAGGTAGTGGAGAAATTGAGCATAGGAAAGCCTCTGACCTCCCCCTCAAGTGGGAATGGGTTAATGAATCCCATGTAACCCTGCCCTCAGATAGCCCATGAAATGGATTCTACAGAGTGCCTACCAAAGAGCAAGCACTCATTATTTTAACTGCAATTACATACAGTAACAACCAACACAAGATACAGGCAACAGCAACTTTTATCATTACTACCACAAAATTGCCATTTCTTCTGTGAGGAAAACATCTCATAGTCATGATTTTCAAATGCCTATAATTGCACCATGCAATAGACATTCAACATCTCTTTGTTTCTACGAATTGGTCTTTGGGGCAATTAAAAGCTATACATCCAACATTCCTTCCTGAGCAGGGCTTCTTAGATAACACAGATTGATTGGGCATCATAAAGTGACAACCTTTCACTTCTAAATGCTAAGTTTAAGACCTGCCCCTAAAATATTCCCTTTGTAATCTGGCTTTGGAATGGCGTTCTGATGGTTGGGTTTTTATTTAGTATGGAAAAAGGTCCCTCCCCTAAGCATTCTTCTTGTGCTCAGTAAATCTCCTGTATGTTTTAGTAGATTTTATTAAAATACTCCACCTCTTATCTTTGTATGTGATATCTCAATATTAATTGTTTAGAATTCCTAGTCTACAATTAATATTTAATTTGTATTTGATTATTTTTACCCCATCCTCCATGTTCAGGGGCAATTTATTGGCATTAAAGCCCCTTCCTTGGAAGGAAACCCTTATGAGTTTGAATCTTGTCCTTTTCCTTTTCAGGCTATGCTCCTGTGAGCATGATATTCAACCTCTCTGTGCCACCATTTATGTCTTGCTAAGAGTTAACCCGATGTCAAGAATGGGAGTGGCTTCTTAGTACAGGTGCACCAAGTCTATAGCTGCTGTTCCTTGAGGCAAGGGCTTTGCCTTTGCTACATGGGCCCCTGCTGTTCTTATGTGGTTTCTATACACAGAGCGAGAATTCTCTGGATTCCCAGTTTATATCTAAGGCACTGCAGCCGTGAACATTTGTAATTTTGTCTGATAATTTTGAATTTACTCTTTTTGCCTTGATTTGCTGATCTATCTCCACATTGAACACAATCTCCTGGTGGGTATTTGTAGAGTCATCTAGATGTCCCCAAAAGGTGGTGCTATAGGACATGCTGACATCATCCTTCTGCCTGTGGCTCTTGTGACTGTCTTTGAGCAGTACTCCTGGTCTGTTCTTTAAAACAAGGTGCATCATTCGCAGAGTTAAAAGACACACACACACACACAACAGTGGAATCGTTTAACAGATGCTTTGAAGAGCTGAAGGTGACCTCCCTGTCCCTGTTCTTTTGCCATGGTGCATTTTCCCATTCTCACAAGTGTCTGTTGGCATCAACAGCTCTAATAGGGAGCTGCCTTCTTTGTGTGAGAGCACAGCTGATCTGACTCTCAAACCAGCTCCACTGCTCACAGCCGTGGGCATCACTCAAGCCTGGGCTTCACTCTCTTAATCTTCCTGATTAGTAAATGTGTTGATATATGCAGAGCTCTGTCTTGGATCTCAGGTAGTGTTGTTCAGTGTGATCAACACCATCATCAGAGTCATCACCACACCCATTGCATTCTGGGTATTCTCTGGATTGAAAACCCAGGCTTTGGTGTCCAAACACCTGAGTGCAACTTTACCTGCTCTGTCCACTCTGCAGCTGCTCAACAAACACTTGGAAAGATCATAGCTCAAAAGAGAACTTTCTGTATGATTACTTCATTCAGTTAATTGTTTAAAATTTTTTTTCTTTTTATGAGATCTATTCTTATGTCATGATGTAATCAAAGTGTAGAGCTTTAAATATATACTAAATATCTATTAAATATATATATATTAAAATTAATATTTAAATACATTTCTTTGTCAATTTACTCAATTTTTTTAAACTTGAAGAAAAAAGTTATGCAGAGTTAAAATGATGAGAAACTTTTTCTTGAGAATCTTTGTTTGTAGCTATTTCACATTATTCATACATTATTAGTAATACAGAAGGGTGAGGTCCCTTATGTATTATATCCTTATTATTTTAAATTCCATTACTCCCTTGCATTTTCTACCCACTCATTCTGATCCTGTTGTAGTCAGGGTTTTGTTAAGATAATACATTTACTACAGGACACATAATTTAGAGATTTATTTTATGCTAATTACCCTATAAGTCAAATGCAAAAGAGTGCATGAGACTAAACGCACACTAGGGGCCCAAAGGATCAAGCTGAGGGCCTGAATCCCAGCAATATTCCACACAAGTCCAGCTAAAGGCTTAGAGTCCAAGGCAATGTCCTCCATGAGTCCAGCCAGTGGCCTAGAGCCCAGCCAGTGGCCTAGAGCCCACAGCAATGTCTCATGCTTGTTCATATTGAGGATCTGCACTGGGAAGGCCCAAAGGCCACTGGTGGAATCCAGAAAACATACACTGCTGAGATGAAGGATTTGTGAAACCTACCTGAGGGATCCATGTTGGAGCCAGGAAATGATGCTCATGGTGAAGTTCAGAGGTCCCTTGACAAAAACAGCAGACATTCCCAGTGACAGTGAGGCCCCAAGCTTCTCCTCTGACAAGAACATCCTGGTTTGTATCAGGAAAACCATCCACAACAAGCTTCTCCTAGAAAATCAACAGGGCAAGATCTTCCTCTCCAGCTCATTTTTTGGCTATTGATAACAATACTCAGAAGGATTTTCCACACCCAGACCACAAGGATTCAGTTCAGCTAGGCATTTCAAGTTGACCATTAGCCAATCCACTACAGATCCTTTTTTTATCTCCCAAAATCTACCTGCTCATTCCCTGATGTCTCTCCTTTATTTTATTTGGGTTTTTTTCTTATTTATCTATTTTTCATATAAGAGAAATTATGATATGTAACTTTCTGAGTTGGATTATTTTGTCTATGATCATGGTCTCAAATTTGATCCATTTTCCTTCAAATGACATGAAGTCATCTTTCTTTATGATTAGATAATATTCATATATATCAATCATATTTTCTTTATTCATCTGTTGATGGGCATCTAGTCCATTTCTGCAACTTAGCTATTGAGAATTGTGCCACTATAAACAAAGATATGCACACATATATGCTGTCTTAAATTCTTTCAGGAGCACACTAGGAGAGTTATAGCTGAATCAACTGGTATTTTTAGTTTTAAATTTTTTTTAGGAATCTTCACACTGACTTCCATAGTGATTGCTGTGGTTTACCTTCCCCCAACAATGTAGAGGATTCCATTTTCCCTACATCCAAGCCAGAGCTCATCATTTTCTGTCTTCTTGATGGTAGCCATTTTGACTGGGGGTAAGGTGAGCCCTTCCCTAGTACCTAAAGATGTGTTCCTATATTTATTGACCATTTTACTTCTTCTGATGAGACATCTCTATTCAGTCCATTTGCCCATATATTGATTGGGTCATTTTAAAAGAACTTTTTAGTATTTTATATATTCTAGATATTTGTCTTCTATTAGAAGAATACCCAGCAAATAATTTCTCCCATTCTGTAGATTGTTATTCCACTCTGTTGGTTGTTCCTTTAGCAGTCCAGAATAATCCTATTTGTAATCGTATTTGTTGATTCTCAATATTTTCTGTACTATTAGTATTCTCATTTGGAAGTCTTTGCCTATGCCTATGGCTTCAAATGTTTCCCCTGTCATCTTTCAGCATTTCAAAGGTTCTGGTTTCATATCTGGTCTTTAATCCAATTTGATTTTATTTTAGTATAGGATGAGAGATAAAGCTCTGGCTTCAATTTTTTGCATCTGTCTCTGCATGAACTGGGAGGATGATGTGGTTTTCATGCTTGATTCTATTTCTGTGATATATCACATTTACTGATTTACCTATGTTGAAATATTCTTGCATCCCTGCAATGAAAGTAAATTGGCCATAGTGTATGATCTTTTAAAAGTGTTGTTGAATTCTGTTTGTAAGAATCATACAATTATTTTAACATCTACTTTTATCAAGAATATTCATTTGTCATTTTCTTTAATTCTTGAGTTCTTGTCCAGTTTTCATATCAGGGTAATGCTGGTTTCAGAAAATGAGTTTGGAAGCATTCCTTGTTTTTCTAGTACATGACAAAGTTTGAGGAGTACTGGTTTTAGTTATTCTCTAAATGTTTGGTAACAGTCATCAATAAATCCACTAGGTCTTGAGTTTTTCGTAGTTGGTTGTGTCTTAATTATTGCATCAATTCAATTGTTTATTACAGATCTGTTGAAATATTTATATCTTCTTTGTTAAGCTTTAATATGTTCTATGTGTATAGAAATTTATTCATTTTTTCTACATTCTCAAATTTATTGGAATATAATTTTTCCAAATGGTTTCTAATAATTTTCTGGATTTCAAAGATGAATACTGTAATTTCACCACTTTCATATTGAATTTTATTAATTTGGGCACTTTCTCTCTTTTGATAAGTTTGGCTAAGGCTTTATCAGTCCTTTTCGTCTTTTTTAAAAAACAAATTCACTGATCCTATAAAGTTCTGTTAGTCTCGAGTTCATCAACTTTCACCCTTCTCTTTATCGTTTCTTTCCTTCTATTGACTTTAGGTTTGGTTTATTCTTGTTTTATCATATTCTTGAGCTTCATAGTTTGATTATTTGGTTATTTTCTTAGCATTACTTCTTTTTGATAATGTAGGCATTCATACCTAAAAACTTTGCTGTTAAAACTTGTTCCATTGTGCCCTATACCTTCTGTTACCTTGTTTTCATTATATTTATTTGATCCTAAGAATTTTTAAATATCTCCTCTGATTTTTTCAGTGATCCACTGATTTTTCATGAGTGTATTACTCATGAAAAGACATTTCTCAGATTAAGTAGAAAAAGAAAATTAATATTAAAACATGTTCATCATCACTGGTTACTCATGAAATGCAAACTTTAAAATGCTGAGATTCCACCTCACTCCAGAAAGAATGCCTGCTATCAAGAAATCAACTAATATCAAATGCTGGTGGGGCTATGGAGAAAAAGGAACCTTTCTCCACTGTTGGTGGGAGTATAGACTGGTGCAATCACTGTGGAAATCAGTGTGCAGATTTCTCAAAAAATTAAAACTAGAGTTCCCATTTGTCTCAGCTATTCCTCTTCTTGCTATCTTCTTGAAAGAATTAAAAGCATCATACCACAGTGATATATTCACACCCAAGTTTATAATGGCACAGTTTGTAATAGCTAAATCTTGGAAACAGCCGAAATGACCTTCAACCATGGATAAAGAAATGTGGGTTTTTTATACAATGGAATACTACTCTGCTGTAAAGAAGGGTGAGCTTCAGACATTTATAGCTAAATGGATGGACCTTGAGAACATACTTTTAAGTGAAATAAATCAGACACACATGTTTGAGTGTCAAATTTTTTTCTCTGGTGTGAGAAACAAAGTGGAAATTAGAACTAAAATTGGGGAGATTGGGTCAGCAGGGTACAAAAGTTGTGGGTTTCTTCCTGTTCTGGGCAAGGAGGAAAGGTCATCCCTCTGTCTGGGACTGAATGAATCTTTGAGATTTTACCTAATAGGAAAGACACATTTTAAATGCTATCTCCTAAGTCATGGGCAAGAATCCACATAGATGGTTAGATCTGAGCTCTTTTAAAGAATGGTGCCTTTGAAATATTGGTGGTCCCAGCATCTGCTTATCTACCCAAAGACCTGAATTTTAGCTTTTTTTTTTTTAACATTCACTAAATCTGGCACTCTGAACACTTTACCCCAACTAAACTCTGACTTTCATGCTCTGAGAAAATATTCTGCAGGACTGGGCCCTCCTTAACCATCTGTATTCCTTCTCATCTACATAAATTTCTGCCTATCATGTAAAATACAGACAAAATTTATTGCACATAGTTTCTATTATATGTTAAAGAAAACATTTAAAAAATATATTACTCAATATTCCTGGAGTTTTTGTAGTCTCAGTGGTTTTGTTTGCTATTGATTTCTAATTTTACTCCACTGTCATCTGGTAGGATGTGCAAGACTATTTCATTGCTTTTGTAGTTAAAGAGCCTTTATGGCTTAAAATGTGGCCTTTTTTGGAGAAAGTTTCTTGTGCTGTTGAAAATAATGTTTAGTCTGCTGTTGTTAGATGTAACACACTGTAGATGCCTATGAAATCCATTTGATCAACAGTGTAGTTTAATCATGATGTTGCTTTGTTGTTGTTTTTTGTCTAGAAAACCTGTCAATTTGAGAGTAAGATGTTTAAGTCCTTCACAATGTTATTGGGCCTATCTGTCCTTTTATGTTAAATAGTTTTTGCTTCACAAAAATGACAGTGCCAATGATCAGCACACATATATTTAAAATTGTTCTCTCTTCTTCATGCATTGTTCTCTTTACCAATATTTAGTGGTCTTCCTTGTCTCTTCTGACACATTTTAGTTCAAAATCTATTTTATCACCTTGAAATATAACTACTCAAGATAGCTTTCAGGCTTCAGCTGCTTGGAGTATCATTTTCCATCCTTCCATGTTCAACATGGGAATGTGTTTGTATGTGAGACATGTTTCTTGCAGGCAACACAGTTGGGTATTGGGTATTGATTTTATCCAATCTGCCAATCTCTGTCATTTAATTGGATTGTTAAGACCAGTTACATTAATCACTTTTATTGAAAGGCACATAGTAATTCTCATTTTGTTATTTTAGTGCTTGATTCATTTTTGTTTCTCATTCAGTTATCTGCCCAATGAGATTTATGCTATTGGACTCATGGTTGTTATTCTATTGGCCTCATGGTTGGTTGTCTGTGTTTAGGATTACTTTGAGTATTGAATGCAATTTTAGATTAATGAACATGAATTTCTTTAGTTTGTAGTTATTACGATTTTTTTTTTTGGTACTAGGGATTGAACTCAGGACCTTGTTCTTGTGAGACAGGCACAGTGCCACTGAGCTAAATTCCCAGCCCAGTTTGTAGTTACTAATGTAAGTCTTTATTTCTTATTTGACTTTGACCACTAGTCTCCTGTATAGGGTAATTGGAGTTGACAATTGTTTTCTTTAATCTATGAAGTGCATCATACCATGCTCTCCTGGCCTTTAAACTTCCTATTGAGAAACATGCTGTTATTCTGCTTGGTTTGGTTTTACAGGTGATTTTTCAGTTGTCTCTAACACTTTTAAATATTTTTGTTCTGCATTATTTACCTTTTAACTACAATGTGTTGTGGAGAGATTCTTCTCTGTCCACGTCTAGGTAGAGTTGTAAATGCTTCCTTTAGTTGTGTATCCATTCCACTCCCCAGGTCTGGAAATTTCCTGCAATAATTTTAATGAGATTTTCTATGCTAGTAACCTCTGTTTCATCACCTTCCTCTAGACCAATGTCCTTTAAAAAAAAATTTATCCAAGACCATTTGAATAATCTGCTGACTATTTCTTGGTCTTCTTCCTTAGTTACAGTCTGAATGCTCTGTAGTATATCTACTTTGTCTTTAAGTCTTGATATTGTTTCTTGTGATTCAATTTGCTGACAGCCAAGACTTTTAGTTGAGTTTTTGTTGGACTTACTGATTCTTCATTTTCAGAATTTCTTCTTGGTTCATTTTTGGAAACCCTATCACTTTACTGAAGTGATCTTTCTTTTTTTGTGTGGGGGGGTACATTGAAAATTTAGTTTCCAACAGATGGACAGCATCAGCAGGTACAACTAAAGGGTTCCTCCACAGATCATACATTCATAAGGCATTCTGAGCTCAACAGTAAGAAAGCCACTGGGGTGTTCTTATAACAGTATGAACTTCACAGTGTAAACAGGTAGTATTATTGTGTTCTATTACAATTCCAAAATGAAAAGCACAACTTGGCAGAAACACTTTTTTGGATCCTAACATCAGGTGTAATAACTAAGAGACAGAACTTGGAGTAACATCTTGAATTGCATTGCAACCAGGGGCTTCAGCAGTGGGAAATCCTTCTCTATCAGCAGCCGGGTCTTTTTTCTCCTTTCTCATTAAACTGATAAAGCAATGTTGCACCATCTGCTCAATATTATTACATGTACAAAGGGGGATGTTAAAAAGGAATCAAAGACATCTTGAACATCGAGCTGTTCCCACAGTATATCAACTCTTAGGTTTAAGATGGAGCCTGGAATGCTTCAGTGGTCATAAAACAGGAAAATAGAGACTATGGCTACAAAAACAAAAAATAAATGAGGTAGATAAATTAAAGGTTTCACACCCAGGACTTTCCTGTTCCAACTTCATAGCCTTCATGCAATACTGAAGCAGGGGAAAAAATCTTCATTGTTACTTGGCTTAAATTACACCATTACCAAACAAAAACAAACATGTGAACTTGTGGTACAAAGGTTCAATTTTCCATGAGTTTCAAGAATGAAAACGCAGTTCTTAAAAACAGCCACACAGGCAAACCCCAAGTCACCTGAAAATGTAGGCTCAGATGCCCATGAAGTGGTCTTTCATCTCCTGCAATGTCTTGTGTATTTCATTCGGGTGCTTCTTTGTCTCTTCTTTGATCTCATTGATCATTTTAACCATGAGATTTTAAAAATTTCCTATCTGGAATTTTATCTACTTCAGTACATTTGGGATTAACATTTGAGGTGTTTTAAATTTTTTGAGACATCTCCTTGACTTGTATTGTCATTACAGTTGTCTTTCTGTGTTCATGTTGCAGGACATTTGGGAAGGATATATCTTCCAGTGTTTGTTGGGAGTCATTTTTAGAAAGAAGCTTTCCCTTTGTTATGTGCTCTACTTGTGGATATATTTCCATGTGAGACTTTCTTCAGATCTATACTACATGGTATGTTCTAAAAAGCCACATCAATTCACAAAAAGTTTTGGAGAAGCCAAAGCACAAATCATTTGCACTGAACCTACATTTACTGTGGACTGAGATGCAGAACAACACAAAGCAGAAACTCTTGGCATAGGAGGGTAATGAACAAGACAAGTGCTTCTTGTTTCTTGGTTAGTTTGTTTTGCAAGCAGAATGCAATCTCACCTTGAGGGCAAATCTCCAATATATAGAAAAGGCATTTGGAGCAGATCTCTCTCCCCCATCTCTGTTAGTTTAGCCCCAAAATGTCAGTTAAAGAAAATTCTTCTCTCTTCCCTTCTCTCTTCAGCCTGCAACTGAATATAGCACATCTCAGTCTTATCAAAATTCCCATAAAATGATAGTTCCACTGCTTTTGTTGAATGAATATTCCCTGTTCATACTATTCAGAAATTATAAATATTGTTGACTGATTCAGTAGAAGCATTATTCTTCTGTCTCCTTAAAGGAAACATATTTTTTCTTCTTCCTGTAATGAGACATATACTTTCTTTGCTTTAATTTGCTTCTCTGTCATATGTATGTTTTGTACTAATAAATATCCTATTGAAACAGTGACTACTTCAGGAATTCTCTGTTTCCTCTTCATTGTCCTCCCCCCTGCCACCTCTGTCCTCCTCCTTGCTTCCCCTTGTGCTGGGTTGCAAGGTTCCTCCCTTGCTCCTTCCCATTATCCCTTTACCTGTGGGTTCCTTGTCCCTGTATCCCATGCCTTCCTCTTTCTCTATTGAAAGAGGGTCCACACAGGAGAGTAATGGTCAAATTATAAGAATGGCATGGTGTACTGCATGGTCATGCTCCAGAAGAGAATCACTTCTCACTGAGACCAGCAGAGAA
The DNA here is from genome assembly GCF_053883595.1 of Heterocephalus glaber. Lineage (NCBI taxonomy): Eukaryota > Metazoa > Chordata > Mammalia > Rodentia > Bathyergidae > Heterocephalus > Heterocephalus glaber. The sequence goes on from NW_028258410.1 coordinate 3,814,615, forward strand.
TCCTGAAGCCTACTGGAACTCTCTAATTGCTCACTCCTGTTGCTTTGGCGTTGAGGTTTAAAAGGAACAGAAAGCGAGATACTGTAACACAGTTCTACTGGGATTTTTTGAGAAGGGAAACATTCATTTCCAGGAGTTCTTGGGCTAGGACATGCAGGTGGCCAGCCCAAGAGAGACCCAAGGCCTCATCACAGGTCCTCACTTCAGTGACTCCCTGGTTAAATACAAGGCCCTGTGCAGGCATCATCAGATTCAGGAAAAGCTGAACAATGTTTACTTCCACTAAGGGCAAGAGCATAAAGAGAATAGGGGTGGCTGGCATCTCAGGAGTTCCCAGAATTGTCCCTTCTTGCAGAAAATTAGCTGCCAGGTCCAAAATATTCCAAACCATAGAGGAGGAAAAGAGACTAAACTTAGTTTTACTAAATGAATGAAGCTACCACTTTATCCATTTTCAGCAGTTTTCAGTTGACCCCTCATTAATACAGCAAGCCATTAGTTTATTTCAAAACCTATAGTTTAAATGAAACTTGCACACATCTAAACAACTAAAAATAACCAGAACAAAGCAGTGGCATTCAGGGTTTACCCCGCGGAAATCAATTACAACTTTCCAGAGGAAAACTTTCCACCTGGAGCCTCCCAGTTTAATACAGCAGCTGTGCAGTTCCTGGTGAGGTAGATCAGAAACTTTTCTAAATAGGCAAGAAGGAGACAAGGATATCAGGATTTTTAAAAATGTACTTTTAAGACAAACTCCAGCTACTCAAGCCTTTTGTCTTCCAGGAAGTATACTGAAAAAACTGTTTCCCCTAAGGTCTTAAAGACACATAGGCCTGTCCCATGAGCTGCGCCCCTCCCTCCGGGAAGCAGCATTGCTGGCAGGCGGTGGATCTGAGCTGAGGAGAGGATGGACTGGGGGGTCACTGGGCCCCACAAATGCACCCACCACGCTGGCTCACAAGGCACCTCTCTCTGGGGTCTCTGAGTGCTCTTTCCATTCCTCCTAACAAATCCCTTCCAGCCTCTCATGGAGGCGTCTGAGAATCTCTATTTTGCCTTGGAGCCTGCGAAGCTGTGATCTGTGACAACACAGGCGGGCCAGGCTCCTGCTCTCCTGGTCTCAGCACCTGAGATGGTGACCCCTTCTCCAGGGTCACGACCTCTGACCTGGAGAAAGAGGGTCCTGCAGGCAGCCCTGCCCAGGACTGGAAGGGACCGAGGTCTGCAGGTAGCTCTGATTCAGTGCTCCAGTTCTGTGGGGCACCGCCGGCAAGGGGAGCTCTGGGCTTCCCCACTCTGTGGGCACCGATGATGAGCTCACCAGAGAGCAGAGCTGGACATTCGCGAAAGATCTCTGACAAACATAGGCTTTAAAAGGCACCTAGTGGGCCAAGGATTTAGCTCAGTGGTTTCGCCCCCTGCTGCGCAAGTGCAAGGACCCGAGTTCAATCCCCAGTACCAAAAAAAAAAAATTAAAGGGACCTAGTGCTAGGAGGCTGCATTGTCCCCAAGTAAAGGAAAGAAAGAAACCCACGTGGGTCTGGGCAGGGAGTTTCCAGAGGATAACGTTGATGCGCAGGTGGCAAATGGAAATAGACAGCTGGTGTACATCGAACTACAGAGCGCCTGTACAGCAGAGGATGAAATGAACGGCAAAGACACAATGGACAGAAAGGGAGAATAGATTTGTAAACCACTTACTGCACAATGTTTTAATATATAGACTATCCAAGGAACTCAAATATCCCAACAACAAAATAAAATAAACCAATTAAAAATGAGTAAATCATCTGAATAGATAATTTTTAAAATAAAATGTACAAATGGCCAACTTCTATGTGAAAAACACTCAATAATGTTACCAAATAAGGAAATGAAAATCAAAGCCAAAATGAGGCACAAACTCACTCTGATTACAATAGTCTGATCAGAAAAACACGTGACAGATGCTGGTGAGGATGTGGAGAAAGAGAAAGTTTTGAAGAGTATTGGTGAGAATGTAAATTTGGACAAGCTGTAGAGATCAGTACAGGACTTGCTCATGAAAATAAAAATAGAATTACCATGTGAGCCAGAAATTCCATACTGGACACTTACTTGAAGGCAATTCAGTGGGTGTACAAGGGGACACCTGCCCTGTGTCTACAGAGCACCAGTCACAATGGTCAAAATAGGGAGTCACCCAAGATTCCATTGGGGGCTCACTGAGTAAAGGAAACGAGGCACATATATGCAATCCAGTAAAATTCAGCTGTAAAAAGAGGGAAAAAACCCTACCATTTGTGTCAACATGGATGGAGCTAGAAATCAAAATTTTAGGCAAGATAGCCAGGCATAGAAAAGCAAAAACCACAGGACTCCACCCATGTGTGACCTCTGAAAAACAGCCAAGCTTGAGGAATAAGTGAGCAGAACAGAAGTGAGGAATTGATGGGAATTGCAATCTGTAGACCACTTTGAGGCCTGTGGATGTTTAAACAATAGTGGTTCTTTCCTTGAAAATGGGATAGCTTTGCATTTGTTTATATCTTTTTAAATTTATTAATATTATTTTGATCAATAAATTATAATTCTATACGTATAAAGGGTAGATTTTTGACTAAGTGGTAAAATGTTCTGGTAGCAATAATAAATTTAAGATCTTTTTATATAGGAGGTTGACTACAGCCAGTACTTATGCACTATACATTTAAATATAAATGAATAAATTTTGTGTCTCATCCTAGAAAGTGTGAGATAAGTGACATGACAAATATATTAAGTTGGTCTAAATCATACCACATTATAAACACATCAAAACATCACATTTTTATATCTTCTTTAATTTTTTGTGGAACTTTTGTTTTTTAATAATTTAAGTTGAATATATTTGGGCACTGTAGCTATTTGACAAAAAGCAATTGTATCAAATATGCATCAGAAAAGTAATCTCATATATAACTAGAAAATATTTCTCTGGCTCATTCTTCAAACTTTACAAACCAGGAACAAATTAGCTCCTACTTTATAATTCAGACTTGTTTAGAAATAATGCTTTAAAACATGCCTTCAGGTCCACATCTTTTACATTTTACAAGGGGGTGGAACAAATACAATGGACATTTACAGTTTAGAGGCTTTAAGGAAGCTATTGTGTTCAAGGACACTGACTTATACTTTCCTTTGAGCCATGGTTCTCTCTGGTAGCTGCCACCAGCTCTGTGTCATTTGTGTCCTCAGTGATGTCCTCTTCTGTTGAGTGGATTCCTTTGGAAATGTAGATTTCTAATTGTTATTAAAAGACAAACATGGCTGGAATTTTACTCTTAAACACAGTCCAGTAAGAATGTCCAAAGACGACTGGCATGGTGGCCCACACATGTAATCCCAGCAATCAGGAGGCTGAGGCAGGAGGATTGTGAAGAGTTCAAGGATAACCTGGGCTCCATAGTGAGTTCAAGACCAGCCTGAACTACACAGTGAGAATCTGTCTTAACAAAATGAAAAAGGTGAGAGAGAGAGAGAATCTCATCTCCAAGGAGCAATGAGGTGCTCTTGGCATGAACCTGATACTCACCAGAGTCATTCTGTTTATCTGTTGAACCACATGCAACTCTCCATCACCATTTCCAGTACTTCTACTCTCCACTGGGCTTTTCTGCATCCTGGATAATTGGAATCCAGGACCATGGGCGACCAGGAAGCTCCTCACTCAGAGAGACATGAGAGCCACAGGAGCTCAGCATCCAGGACAGCAGCCTGGACAACGGCTCCATCATTATGGTCCCACATTCCTGATGACTGTCCCTCCCTGGCCACCATCCTTCAGTAGCTGCCCTCGAGATAGGTCAACTTCCTAGACTTCATATGGCTGCAGTATTAGGTTGAGGGGAGCAGAGAATGGTGGGACCTGGGGGGCAGCCTGCTTCACTTAGTCTAATTAATTTCAGTAGTTTTAATGCACAGAACTTCCATCTACTTGGTTATTTCTAAGTATTTTACTATTTCTCCTGCGAATAAGTGGGTTAATTTTTGGAAAACTCATTGTTGCTATATGGAAAGGCAACTTACTTTTATATATTGATTTTATAACTTGCAACTAACTGAATTCTGGACTTGAGCTAATTGTTTTATTGCTAAAGTTCTTGGCATTTTCAGTACACAAAATGGTATGATCTGCTAGATGATTTTACTACTTTTTTGTAGCAAGGGTGCATTTAATTTCTGTTTTGTGACAAATTGCTCAGCCTGGGGTTCCAGAACTGTTTGACATAACAAAGTATATATCCTTTTCCTGTTCCTGAACTTGGAGGGGAATTTTTAACATTTTAGGATTTGATATGATGTCACTTGTGCCCTTGACATGTATGAACCTAATTTCAGTAAAGATCATTCCTTCTATACATGATTTGTGGAGAGTTAATAAAATGAAATGATGTTAAATTGTGCCAGAATGTTTTTTCTGCATCTATTGACTTGGCTGTATGATTTTTATGCTTTAGCCTTTTTTAAGTAGTATGTTACACTTATTGAATTGTGCATGTCAAAACATCCTTGCATCTTAGGCATAAACTCCCTTTCAGACAGTGCACAATCCTTTAGTGTTCTGTCAAATTTTATTTTATAGAACTTTATCACATTAGCTTTGTAGTATAGTTGCATGTTGGGGATTGCAATACCCCCTGCCATGTCTCTGTTACCTAGAATTGCTTTTGCTATTCTGGGTCTCTTCTTGTTCCAAATGAACTTTTGGATTGTTTTCTCAAGGTCCGTGAAGTATGCTGCTGGGATCTCAATTGGAATTGCATTGAATCTATATAGCAGTTTTGGAAGTATGGTCATTTTCACTACATTAATCCTTCCTACCCAGGAGAAGGGGATTTCTGTCCATTTTCTGATATCATCTTCAATCTCTCTTTTCAGAGTGATATAGTTTTCAGAGAAGAGGTCTTTGGTTTCTTTCATTAGGTTGATTCCTAGGTATTTCAGTTTTTTGGATGCTATTGTGAAAGGAATTGTTTCCCATATTTCTTTCTCAGTGAGTCTGTCATTGGTGTAGAGGAAAGCTATTGATTTTTGTGTGTTGACCTTGTAACCAGCTACTTGACTGAATTTGATTATTAAGTCTAGAAGACTTTTGGTGGAGTTCTTGTGGTCTTCTATATAGAGTATCATGTCATCTGCAAATAATGATAATTTGACTTATAATCGATAATGCAAAATAGGAAGAAAATGTCCAAAGGGGTAGGGATAGTGGGAGGGGCAGGGGAAAGGAAAGAAGGGAAAGGAAAAATGCTGAGAAATGGAAAAAATGGAAATAAAGTCTTTATAAATAGGGAAGGGTGGAGGGAGTGAAGGGAGGGCTAGGAATGAGGAAAAAATAAGAACCAAGATGCATCATGTAAAGGTACAATTTCCCAATGAGAAATGTAATTGTGTTGCATACCTAAGATATACCAATAAAATAATTTTTAAAAAAGAACTTTATGAGGATTTTAACACTTTTCCTTCAAGAATATTTGTGTTTAATTTTCTCCTCACGCTACATCATGGCTCCAGAAGATTCTGTGCTGTTTCTTCTTCATTTCAGATCACAGTCTACAAAAAATATAGTTATTCTCTGGGCATTTTCTAAGCTCATGATAAAGGGAAAACATACTAAGCTGTGAAATATATAATGGGTCTTAAAGTTAGTACACAGGCATACAGATGATGTTAATTCTTTCCGTATATTAGGTAAAAATTTATAACCAATTTTAATGACAATGGAGTATAAAGGATATAATTATCCCATAGTCTGAGTTCCATACTAATGAGCATCAAAAATTTGAACAATAATACATACCACACCCAGTAAGTAGAAGACTGTCTTAGCAGTCCAAAGCTTCTATATGGAATGTGAGAAATATCTGTACCAAAATTATGAACAAAAAATTTGCCCTTGGAACCTCCATATATGTAGGTATGTGTTTGGTGTGTGTATGTGTATGTGTGTTTCTACAACAGACTGCAAGAGAATTATTTGCTGTTTTTAAACTAAGCCATCCTATGATATTGATTTCATTTTTAAAAATAACCATTTTACCCGTTTGAGATATATATCATTGAATTCACATTGATTAAAATTTATTTTTTATTTATTTTTTCATGGGGATGCATACCTTTTAATTTAGAGAAAGTTATATTGTCTCCAAATTTCTCTGCTCTACACCTGCATCTCAAAAAAAATCTCCCAATTAACTTCTCTTTATGGTTTTGTCTTTCAAGATATACAAAAACAAGATTGATTTTCTGTGTAAGAATTCTACTAAGAATTCTAGGAAGAAGAGTTTCCCAGGATGCTGGTAAAAGTTCCCTGGAGACTTTGGGAACATGAAATATCTGGCCATAAGAGGTATCAAAAAAACCCCAAAGATAACAGGTACAAAAATCACACCCGAAAGTCATAGGATTATGTTGGGAATGGACAATCTTCATATTATTTTTAAAATTGTATGACAGAGGTATTGAGCCTGTGTTGGAGATGCAATAGAGGAAGAGTTACCACAATCACAAAGAAAGTTTAGATGACATTTTTGGTAATGCAGAAGGAATGCAAAGAAGCAGAACCTAAACAACTGTCCTCACTGGGCCCCATATTTCAAAGTACGGTGACAGTTAATACAGATTATACCAAGCACTGACCGGGACTGTGGAACACATACAGCATCCCACTGGATAAAATGTTATGATGGAGACTAAATGAACTGTAAAAACAGAGCTTCACAAACAACAGTGTGCCAAGTTAGAGCCACAACACAGAGAAACAGCATGATTGATGTCACATGAATCTCATATATTGAAACTACTGCCACAAGAATCTTGAGGAAATTTTTAACGTGTGTTCACTTCAAAATTCATCTAGTTCATTGTTTACAGGTTTTGTATAAATAAGATTTGCATACTTTACCATAAATATTGATTTTGTGTAATTATCTTAAGATATTGTTATCCAGAGATCTTGCTAATTATTTTCATATCTGATGAGGACAACATAAGTATAATCAGTAATATCTACCTGTGTTGTTGATGAATGTTTGGCCTTCTTACACCCAAGTAATATTATATGTATCTCAGGGTACACATATGTGAATTTACCTTCAGGAACAAGGTATGGAAGTGCTTGATGAAAACATTTGCACACTGGATATTTAACTGATTTTTTATGTTCCTGTCAACAAAGCTCAAGAATGCCACTTTGTGGACACAGAATGCATTGCTGAGTAGCAACAACTAACCTGAAACTTACTAGTATTTTTTTAAATATTAGTTGATTTTAAAGACTTTCTATGCTTGTTTTTTAAGAATTGCAAATCTTTAATTGCATGAGTGACTTCTATTTTTCTTTTTACTTTAAACACTCTTTATCTATCTTAAAACATGTTCCCTTTTTCTGATGATGTCCTGCATGAACTCATGTCCACCTGCCCCTCCCTGTCTACAGTGTCCAGCAGAAAAAAATCAATTTATTCCCTGGCTCCTTGGTGGCTGACCACGGGCTGCTGAAACTGAAGGGAATCAGCAGTGGATCCTGCAACTTGCAGTAAGTGTGCATGTAAGAGTGCTACCACCAGGGAGCCCTTGAACCTGCATGAGTACCACTTACCTCTATTCTCTCTTTCTATATGAGCATTGTACACTTTTTCTGATCTTAAAACTCCTGAAATGACTTCTCTTTTCACAATACACACAGATGATGAACTGGTTACTATTTCAATGAAGATATTGAAATATTCAGAAGAAAATATCTGTCTGTACTATTTCTATTGAGTGACCACTAAATTCCTACATATTTTCCTGATTAACTCCTGTCAGTGTGAAGGATTTTACATGCTGCAAGAAAAAGCCAAACCTTACCTTTACCTTACACTGTAGATTTCTCTCACAGTCTACATTATCAGGGATTTTTTTACACTTCTTCTGCCTCTATTTTGCATCAATATTTTTCTCTCTTTTTCTTGGACAATTTCCCTTAGAATAAGAGTACAAAATATTTCTTTAAGATTAAAAAAAGTCTTTTTTAATTAAAGAAAAGTAAACTGGCCTTGGCACCCCTGTGAACATAGAGCTGCAAGTGGCCTGCAGTGTGCGCGTTGTGGCTGGCACCCTGCATGCAGCCTTGGTGCCCTCCATCCTCTACCCAATTGGGCCCTGGCAGCTGTGGGTGGGTGCCATGTAGTCCTGTGCAAAGGACAGCTGTGCTCAAAGGGTGTAAATTCACAGAGAAACACGAATGGATAATAACACAAAATGGTATTGGAACGGTAGGAATCAGCAACTTTGCACAGGAAAGTTTGGGAGATGTTGTTTATTGTAGTCTCTCTGAAGTTGGGACAAAATTGAAAAAGCAAGATGAGTTTGATGCTTTGGAAAGCATGAAAGCTGCCAGTGAACTCTGTTCTCCTCTGTCAGGAGAAGTAGCTGAAATTAATGAAGCACTTGCAGAAAATCCAGGGCTTGTCAACAAATCTTGTTGTGAAGACGATTGGCTGACCAAGATGACAGTGAGTGGCCCTTCAGAACCAGATGATCTCATAAGTGAAATATGTGAAATTGACTGAGGAGTGATGTGGCACCCAAAATAAACTATTGTGTAGTGACTTCTTCCAGCAGTGTCTGCAATTAGTGGTGGACAGAAGACTTGAGATAACAGCTTTTAGCAGTACTATAATGATGGAAAAGAAAGAAGCTACTCTCATCACTGCCCCTGGATGGAAATACCCCTTAACTCCCTAGTGGTTGCAGATAAATATGATGTGCATCTTTTTTTGAAATTTATACATGTGTTTCCTATTTATTTCACTTAAGAGTATCATCTCAATATGCATACATTTACCAATAAATATCTCTAATTGCTCATTTTTTATGGCTGAGTAGTTCTCCATTTTAATTTTTAAAAACACATTTTCTTTATCTAGTCTCCAGTTGATAGGCATTTGGGCTGTTTCCAAGTTTTTAACTATTACAAACTATGCTGCTATGAACAAGGGTACACATATATCACTGTGGTATGATACTTTTAAGTGTTTGAGGAAGTTGCCGACCAGGGGAAGAGCTGGGTCAAATGGGACTTCGAGTCCTAGTAGTTTGAGGTATCTCCATACTGATTTCCACAGTGGTTTTACCCGTCTACACTCCCACCAGCAGTGGAGCAGTGTTATTTTTTCCCCACAGCCCTGCGAGCATTTGTTCTTAGTTGATTTCTTGATATCAGCCATTCTTTCTAGGGTGAGGTGGAATCTCAGCTTGTTTTCATTTGCATCTCTTGAATGACCAGTGATGCTGAGCATTTTTTCATATATTTATTTGCCATTTCTATTTCTTTGTGTGAGAAATGTCTGTACATTTCAGATGCCCATTTTTGGATTGGGTCTTTAAGTTTGGGTGGTCTGATTTTATTAAGTTTATAGATTTAAGAAAGTAGACCTTTGTGTGAGGGACTGCTGGTGAAAATATTTTCCAACATTGTGGATTGTCTCTTCACACTGCTGGTAGTTTGTCTTGTTGTGCAGAAGCATTTTAGTAAGAAGAGATCCCATTTGTTGATTGTTTGTTCTAGGACACAGGCAACTGAGGTTTTGTTCATAAAATCTGTTCCTACACCAATGTCTTCAAGAGTTCTACCTAAACTGTTCCAGCCCATTCAGTGTTTTTGTTTTAATATTTAGATCTTTAATCCATTTTGATTTTAGTTGAGTGCATGGTGAGAGATATAGGTCTAGTTTTAAGCTTTGGCAAGTTGAAACCCAATTTCTCCAGCACCATTTATTAAAGAGGCTATCTTGCCTCCAGTGAGGGTGTTTGGCTCCTTTGTCAAAGACGAGGAGGCTGAGTGTGTCTGGTATTGTATCTGCATCTCCTAATCTGTTCCACTGGTCCTCAGGTCTGTTTCTTTGCCCATACCATGCTATTTTTATCAGAGTAGCTTTGTAGTATACTTTCAAGTTGGGGGTTGTAATACCCCCTGCCATGTCTTTGTTACCTAGAATTGCTTTTGATACTCTGAGTCTCTTCTTGTTACAAATGAATTTTTAGATTGTTTTCTCAGTCACTTGTTTTCTCATGAAGTATGTTGTTGGAATTTCAATTGGGATTGAATCTATATAGTAGTTTTGGAACTATGGGCATTTTCACTATGTTGATCCTTCCTACCAGGGGGCAAAGGATGTCTTTCCATTTCCTGATACCATTTTCCATCTCTTCTGAAAGTGCTATAGTTTTCAGAGAAGGGGTCTTTGATTTCTTTCATTAGGTTGATTCCTAGGTATTTCAGTTTTTTGGATGCTACTGTGAAAGGAATTGTTTCCCGTATTTCTCTCTCAGTGAGTCTGTCATTGGTGTAGAGGAAAGCTATTGATTTTTGTGTGTTGACCTTGTATCCAGCTACTTTATTGAATTTGGTTATTAGGTCTAGAAGACTTTTGGTGGAGTTCCTTGGTCTTCTATGTAGAGTATTGTGTCATCTGCAAATAAAGATAATTTGACTTCTTCATTTTCTATTTTTATTCTTTTATTTCTTTCTCTTGTCTAATTGCTGTGGCTAATGTTCCCAATACTATATTGAACAAGAGTGGTGATAGTGGACATCCTTGTCTTGTTGTGATTTTAGTGTGAAGGATTTCAGGTTTTGACCATTTAGTATGATATTGGTTGTTGGTTTTTCATAGATGGCTTTGATTAGAGTTAGTTATAGATCATCTATTTAAATTTTTTTAGGGTTTTTAATCATAAATGTATATTGTATTTTTTCAAAAGCTTTTTCCACATTTATTGAGAAGACCATATGTTTTTTGTCTAGGGCTCTATTGATACTCATATTCATTTTATTTTTTTATTCCCAAAATTAGTATTATTAGTTTGTTTTTTCCTCTTTTCTTTTCTTTCGCTCCTTTCATCTTTAATTTTTTTCCTACTCTTTGCAAATATGTTTTTCTCTCCTTTTTGTCTTTTCTTTCCTTCTTTCTTTTCTCTTTCCTTTCTCTCTTACACTCACTCTCATGCTCTCCCACATTGTTCATCTTCCCTTTTTGTCCCTGTTTTGGTCCTCATTTGCAGTTCTTCTTTATTTTCCTATTATTCTCTTTCTCCTTCTCACCTGTGTCCTCTAGCCACACTGCTAACCTTCCCCTATCCTTCTTCCCATCTGTTCCTCCCTCCCAAACCCCTTCTAACTCCCCATTGCAAAGGGTAAAGTTGTTATATTGAAGAGTTTATTCACTATATGTTGAGTTGGTCCTCGATCTTGATTTAATTCACACAGCTAAAGGTGATAGATTAATAACTACAACAAAATGTCATTTTTGATGATGTATTTGATGCAATGGTGTTGCTGATTATATCATTTCGTCTAACGTGTTGTGATTGATCTAGTCAATGAAACTTCCTAATATAAGGAAAATAAGATAGCCTTAGAGTCATTAGAGACTCAAAACTTAAAGACCAGCTATATCTGGAAGACACCTCTGAGAAGCAATCTTTCCATAAGGGTTCTGATTACAAGCAACAAAGATACCTACAATAAACAATTTCAAACTATCAATCCAGGAGTTAAGCCAAGGACAGTTGCAAAAACAAAAATGAGAAGACATTTAAGCAAGACACAAACTCAGACTTCCACCCCACCAAGGGTAAATCCTGGGGAAATGAGATGGAAAAGTCCCATAACCAACCACCTGGATACCCTGAACTGATAGCACAGAAAGTAACAAAACAGATGAATGAGGCTCTAGGAAAAATTCATAGTGGAAATAATCTCCCAGATATCTACAGAGATGGTGGAAATGGAAACCATGATTGCCCAAGAGAAGAAAGAAATGGAATCCATGAAACAGATTCAAACAGATATTCAGGAGATCAAACACTCTACTGAAAGTACCCACAGCAGATTAAGGGAATCTGAAGATAGAATATCAGATATAGAAGACAGGATCATGGTTAGACACCATGAAAATAGAGATTTCTTAAAAATAGTAAGGGACCATGAGAAATCAATCCAACAACGCTAGACGATGCAAAGAAGAATAACATAAGACTGATGGGAGTCCATCAAAAAACAGGAGAAAGCACAATTGACATAAAAAAAACTATTCACAGAAGTAATAGTGGAAAACCTCTGAGACAGAAGTAGAGAATTGGACATACAGATAAGTGAGGCATATACAATGCCAACTAGCCATGATAAAAAAAAAAAAAACTACATCTAGCTATAATAATAGTCAAGATCCCAGAAACCAAACAGAAAAACAAACTCCTACAAGCAGTTAAGAGAAAAGAAACAAATCACCTACAGAGAAAAGCCCATCAGAATCACAGCAGACTTTTCAATACAAACCCTCAAATCAAGGAAACTCTGGAGTGAAGTATTTCAAGCCCTAAAAGAAAGTAACTTCCAACCTAGACTGTTGTATCCTGAAAAATTATCTTTCAAAATTGATGGGGAAATTAGATACTTAAACGACAAAGAACACCTGAGAAATTTCATGAACACCAAACCAGCACTACAAGCAATTCTAAACAATATCCTAGAAAAAAGCAATGAAGGCCACAACTCCATGAGACCCAACAGAGGGAAGCCAACAGGCAAGGTAAGACACTAAAGTAAAATGGGGAAAAATAAGAAATAAAAGAGCCAACAAAAGTAAAACATCATGACAAAGATAAATCAATATCTATCAATTATTGGGCCAGGGATTTAGTGCAGTGGCTTTGCCGCCTGCTGTGCAAGTGCAAGGACCTGAGTTTGATCCCTGGAACCAAAAAAAAAAAATCTATCAATTATAACCCTCAATGTTAATGGCCTCAATTCACCAATCAAAAGAAATAGACTGGAAGAATGGATTAAAAAGGAAAATGCAACAATATGCTGTATACAAGAATCATACCTAACTCAAAAAGAAACTCATAGACTGAAAGTAAAAGGATGGAAAACAGTTCTCCATGCCACAGGAACCCAGAAGAAAGCAGGGGTAGCAATCTTATTTGCAGACAAACTAGATTTCAAACCAAAACTAATTAAGAGAGACAAAGATGGTCACTACATCCTTGTGAAGGGAACAATTCAAGAGGAAGAGATGACAATCCTAACTATATATGCACCAAATATGAATGCCCCCACTGTACAAAACAAATGTTAATAGACATGAAAAACCAAATAAGCACTAACACAGTTGTAGTGGGGGCCCTCAATACCCCACTATCAAAAATAGACAGATAATCTAGACAAAATGTTAACAAGGAAATTTGATCACTGTACCAAGCTATTGAACAAATGGACTTAATAGATGTTTACAGATTGTTCCACCCCATAAAATTGGAATACACATTCTTTTCAGCTGCACATGGGTCATTCTCCAGAATAGACCACATGCTAGCTCATAGGACATGTCTAAGTAAATGTAAAAGAATTGAAGTTAACCCCTCTATATTATCAGACCATAGTGCAAAAAAATGGAAGATCAATAACATAAGAAACCACAAAACCCCAACAAACACATGGTAACTGAATAACACCCTCTTGAACAACCAATGGGTCACAGAAGTAAAGAAATTAAACAGTTTCTACAAGTAAATGAAAATGTCAGTACAACATACAGGAATCTATGGGGCACAATGAAAGCAGTTCTACATGGAAAATTCATAGCAGTGAATCAGAGAAAACTCAGATAAATAACCTAATGGAGAACCTCAAGCTCCTAGAAAAAGAAGAGCATAAAGAATCCAAAGCTCATACAAGAGAGGAAATTATAAAGATCAGGGCAGAAATCAATGCAATGGACACTAAGAGAACAATACAAAAAATCAATGAATCAAAGGGTTGGTTTTTTGAAAGAATAAATAAAATTGACAAACCTTTAGCCAACATTATCAAAAAAGGAAAGAAAAGGCACAAATACATGCAATTAAGAATGAAAAAGCTGAAGTCACAACAGATCCAACAGAAATCCAGAGGATCATCAATACCTACTTTGAGAACCTCTACTCCAATAAAATGGAAAACACAGAAGAAATGGGCAGATTCCTAGAGACATATGAATTGCCAAAGTTAAATGAAGAAGATAAAGAAATTCTAATCACCCCAATTACAATGAATGAAATTGAAAATGTAATAAAATATTTGTCAATAAAGAAAAGCCTAGGTCTAGATGGCTTCACTGCTGAATTTTCCAAGACATTTAAAGAATAACTGATGCCATTACTCTTTAAATTCATCAAGGAAATTGAAAGGGAAGCAATGCTTCCAAATTCATTCTTGGAAACAAGAGTTACTTTGATTCCAAAAGCAGTGAAGGACCCAACCCAAAAAGAGAACTACAGGCCAATCTCCCTAATGAACACAGATGCAAAAATCCTCAACAAGATACTGGCAAACAAAATACAGAGGGTCATCAAGAAGATCATACACACCCTCATCAATTCGGATTTATCCCAGGGATGCAAGGATGGTTCAACATTCATAAATCAATAAATGTAATACACCATATTAACAGAGTCAAGGACAAAAATCATATGATCCTCTCAATAGGTGCAGAAAAAGCATTTGACAAAATCCAGCACCCATTCATGATAAACACCCTACAGTAAACTGTAACACAAGGTATTTATCTTAACCTGATTAAGGCTATCTATGAAAAACCAACAGCCAACATCATATTAAATGGTCAAAAACTGAAAACTTTCATGCTAAAATCAGGAACAAGACAAAGATGTCCACTATCACCACTCTTATTCAATATAGTTCTGGAAACATTAGCCACAGCAATTAGACAAGAGAAAGAAATAAAAGGAATAAAGATAGGAAAGGAAGAAGTTAAAACTGTCATTATTCGCTGACAACATGATACTCTACATAGAAGACCCAAAAAACTTCACCAGAAGACTTCTAGACTTAATTGACAGATTCAGTAGAGTAGTTGGATACAAAGTCAACACTCAAAAAAAAAAAAACAATAGCCTTCTTGCACACAAATAACACACTCACTGAGAGAGAAATTAGGCAAACAATTCCTTTTACAATAGCATCCAAAAAAATGAAATGCCTAGGAATCAATCTAACAAAGGAAGCAAAAGACCTCTACACTGAAAACTACAGCACTCTGAAAAAAGAGATCAAAGAGGATACAAGAAAATGGAAAGACATCCCTTGCTCCTGGGTAGGAAGAACCATTATAGTGAAAATGGCCATGCTTCCAAAATTGCTATATAGATTCAATGCAATGCCAATTGAAATTCCAACAATATACTTCACAGAACTAGAAAAAACAATCCAAAAATTCATTTAGAACCAGAAGAGACCTAGAATAGCTAACGCAATTGTAGGCAAAAAGACATGGCTGGGGGTATCACAATCCCCAACTTGAAACTATACTACAAAGCTATAGTGATAAATTCAGCATGGTACTGGCAAAGGAACAGACCTCAGGATCAGTGCAGTAGATTAGAAGATGCAGAAACAACTCCAGACATGCTCAGCCACATCATCTTTGACAAAGGAGCCAACCACCATCATTGGAGGAAAGGTAGCCTATTTAATAAGTGGTGTTGGAAAAACTGGATTTCAACCTGCCAAAGACTGAAACTAGACCATACCTATCACCATGCACTAAACTAAGATTGAAGTGGATTAAAGATCTAAATATTAAGACAGAAACACTAAACTTGCTGGAAGATAAAAGTTAGGTGGAACTTTTGAAGACATTGGCATAGGAAAAGACTTTATGAACAAAACCTCAGCAGCACGGGAACTAGCAGAAAGAATCAACAACTGGGATCTCATCTTATTAAAAAGCTTCTGCACTGCAAAAGAAACCATCAACAGAGCTAACAGACAACTCCCCAAATTCAAAGACCCAATTCAAAAATGGGCATCTGAAATGAACAGACATTTCTCAGACAAGGAAGTAAAAGCAGCAAACTAATATATGAAAAAATGTTCAACGTCACTCATCATTCGAGAGATGCAGATGAAAACAACACTGAGATTCCACCTCACCCTAGAAAGAATGGAGGCTATCAAATCAACAAATAACAAATGCTGACAGAGTTGTGGGGAGAAAGGAACCCTTCTCCATTGTTGGTGGGAGTGCAGACTGGTGCAACCACTGTGGAAGTCAGTATGGAGATACCTCACAGAACTAGGAGTAGAGGCCCCATTTGACCCAGCTATTCCCCTGGTGGGTATCTTCCCAAAAGAATTAAAAGAAACATACCACGGTGATATATGTGCACCCATGTTCATAGCAGCACAGTGTGTAATAGCTAAAGCTTGGAAGCAGCCCAAGTGCCCATCAACTGGAAACTGGGTAAAGAAAATGTGGGGTTTTTTGATAAAATGGAGTACTACTCAGCAACAAAGAACGAAAAGCTAGAGTCATTTATAGCTAAATGGATGCAAATTGAGGCCATACTCTTAAGTGAAATAAATAGGACACACATGTGTAAATACCAAATAGTTTCTCTAGTGTGAGAAACTGATAGTATAAAGGGTTAAAATGATTAAAATGAATAATGGATAATTTGAAATAGGAAAAAAGGTCCAAAGACAAAGGAGTGAAGAGAGGGTAAGGGGAAAGGAAAAGAAGGAAAGAAAAATTATGAGAAAAGAAAAAAAAAGGAAATGAAATCTATGTAAATAGGGAAGGGTGGAGAAGGTGAAGGGTGCACAGGTAATAGGAAAAAAAATAAGAACCAAGATATATCATGTACAGGTACAAACACCCAATGATAAATGTAAATGAATTGTATACCTAAAATGTATCAATAAAATAATTTTTTAAAAAATAGAAAGACTAGCTGGGGTTTCTTATTGTACTTGACTTTGTGAACTAACATTGCTTAGGGAAGGGGGATCATACAGGAGAAGTACTGAACTGCTCAGACTTCAGAAATATTTAAGAGAAAGAATTAAAGGTGTACAAAGAGGCAGTGCAGTGGGACTATTACTGCATAACTCAGCAGTGAACAATAGTCACAATGTAAATGCCAATTTGTTATTTAATTTAAAAAAATATGATACATTGCAAGGAAATACGGGAGAATAAGGTTATGGTGGAAAGAGGAAGCTAAACATTCAACTGTTAATGACAGAAAAATAATAAATAGTGCTAAAAACTGATGTAGTCAATAGTTAACTCAGGCCAGGGATGTAGCTCAATGGGACCACATCTGCCTGGCAAGCACAAGGTCCTGAGTTCAATCCCCAGTACCAAAATAAATAGTTTACTATGGTTTTTTAAGGGACTAAAGAAAGGAAAATATTTCAAGTAGATCTTTAACTCTATATCCATATTACTGTAATTGAACTTACATACCATGTGGCACAGTTCAAGAAAAAGAAGGAAAGAATCAAAATTAGAGCAGGAACAGGAACAAAAAGGAAGATGAAGAACAATGTAGGAGAGTGAGAGAGTGAGAGAGAGAAAGAAATAAAAAAAGAAAAAGAAGAAAGAAAAATATTTGAAAAGAATAGAAAAACAACAACTAAAAATTAAAAATAAAAGAAGAAATAATTTTGAAAATAAAAATAAAGATGAAGGGCATCCTTCAGGGTATGTCTGTGCTGTCACAATAGACAATGTGGGCAGCAGTGTGCAGTTATAAGTCAATGAGTCTCAGCAAGCCAGTCACCGCCCCATGAGATTGAGGCAGATTTCTGGTGGCAAGGCCCAAGTTTAGCTCCCTGTCCTCCTGCAGGGTTGAACTCTGCAAGGTTCTACTGCAGGTCCAGCTGCCCTTTCCCTGAAGAGAGTCCAGGTTCTAATGGGAGGTGATGATCCCTCTAACTTACCAAGTATGCTGGTCTGGTGTGCCTTTATTGCAGAGATTCTCTTCACTTTTCAGTGGGCCTCAGTTTTCATCAAGAAGCCTGAGAAAGGCCCTCTTTCTGTTGCTCACTTCTGCTCTATCTTGTGGAGCTCAGGAGAATGGCCTTTATGACTCCCTGTGCCTCTGCAGTGTGAAACCAGGTAGCGGCACAGACAGGAGGATGGGGAAGGGGGAAGCGGCTGGGGTGGTGCTGCAGGTGCTCATGGGTGAGGCTCCATTCCTCAGCAGTGTGTCTCTGGCTGGCAGGCCACAAGGCAGTGGTATAGCATGGACGGCTCCAAGCAGCTCCTCTCCAGGTGATGTAGGGCTTTGACCATTTGCTTTTAATGTGCAACCAGTGACTAGTGCTTTTTTGTTTCACTTTTTTTGAAAACTGTAGTCTTCCAAAAGCCCAGCCAGAAATGTCCATTTCAAAGGCCTCCCCAGCCAGCTGGCTTTGCCAGTGACATGTATGCAAAGTGAAAATGCAGCCTCTAGTGATTTTCTGCAGGTCACATGGAATCACTTAGTGTACTCCCCAGTCTATGCCTCAAGGAAGTCCTTCAACTAACAAGTGTTTCTTCAAACATCAAAACAACTACTGCTGTTTGAATACTAGTGTTATCATAACAGATAGGATACATGTGCATGGTGGAAATTATGAAAGTTATTCTGCATCAAATATAATTAAAGTATGTCTACATTATGAGCATTATATGGACTCCATATAACATTTTAAGTAACCAGCAGATAATGGTTAGTCTGATCCTGTAACCGATTTTCAGTAGTTTTATTATGTGACTCCTTTTATACTCCCCATCAGCTGGTCATATTTTTTCCCCAAGTACCAGGGATCAAACTCAGGACCTTGCACTTTCAATGCAGGTGTCCCACCATTGAGCTAAATCCCTGGCCCTACTGGCCATATTTTTTAAGCAACTGTTTTCATTATCAAAAGGCAACTGGTTTTTACCCCATGATTGTTCTTTCAACAATATAGTACCTATACTTTTCAAGGTGGAAAAGAATTACTTTTCATTGACTAGACACAATAATCTCTTTCCTCAATGAACAGAATTTTCAAAGACATTCACTTGTTAGAACCTGAGTAACTGGCTCTACAAGCACAGACCACTGCACCAAGATAATGATTACTGATCATGTTAATGTAAGTTTTAAATGATGAGCCAAGCACAATGGTGTGTTCCTAGCTACTTAGGAGGCCAAGACAGAAGGATGGTGTAAGCCAGGAGTTGGAAGCCAACATGAGCAACATTGCAAGATCTTTATGTCTAAAAGAACAGAAACGATCCGCCACCACAGATGCAGGCAGCAGCACTCAGAGGTGGCTCACAGACTCCACAGCCAGCAGGCACACATCTGCATGGAGCTGGAGACCAGGTCAACAGCAAGGGGTGGGCAGGGCAGCTGTGGGGACAGAGGCCACAGTGGGGAGGGCCTCATCCCAGGCCAGTGTGTCTTCAGCCTCAGCCCTATGGCCCTACATACTGAGAAGATCCTGACCAAAACAGATTGCAGGCTGCACCACAGATGGCCACCCAGGACACTCACCCTACCAACTATATGCCAATATCTCCCAAGGATGCACAGTCCTCCTGATTGTTTTTTGGGGGGGTTGTTTGCTATGTTTTCCTGCTTGCTGGCTTGCTTTTCATTTGGTTGGGCTAGGTTGTCTGTGTGTATTCATTCTCTGCTTTTGCTTCTGTAGTGTTCTGTTATCTTGCCCTATTCTCCCACATCAGTGGCTGCATCACAGAGCTGGCTAGCTTTGTTTTACTGGGAGGTCAACAGTAGGACTCAGTCTCCCTACCTCATCTCTTCCCATTTACATACCTTGCCTTTCCCTTCTTTCCTTCTTGTCCCATAACCTCTCAGTCCATCAGCTGCACTTCCTGCTTTGTTTCTCTCATATTTGTATAATACTATAAATATGAATATCAATGTTTAATTTTCTTATTATATATTATTGCTCTTCCTGTCTTTTTGTGGATTAGTGAAATAGTGGAGATCTTTAGAAACAAGTTTTTAATTATATGGTAACAAATGATTAGTTTCTCAGTTATTGCTGTCACTGTTAGCTAACTCTCTCCTTTCAAAGCATTGCTAGGAATTGAACTTAGCAGCCAGAACATTGAGTAGGTACTTTCACATGGAGACACATGCACAATTCAGGCACATCACAAAGAGAAAGCCACTTATTAAAAAGACTCACACTATAGTGATAGAGACATCTCTCCAAATGGTCTGCAAATCACAGTACAAAAACATAAATATCACAAAAAAGCAAGGAAATTGATGTTACAAAAATTCCATACTCCACACAGATAGTGAAATGGATGAAATTCTAGGCAAAAATTTAAGAAACTGATACTTACAATGATCAGTGAGATTCCAAAAGGGACAAACAGAGGAAAAAATAAGAACTAAGATACATCATGCAAAGGTACAAGATCCCAATGATGAATGTAACTGTATTTTATACATAAAGTGTACCAATAAATTTAATGAACAAAAGGGAACAAATAAGTAGCTGAATGAAATCAATTACTAAAGCTGTCAGTGAACTCAAAGGAGAACCAGCAGCAGAATAAATTAAATATAACAATGTAGGATATAAGCCATTGCTTCAGTAAAGAAACAGAGGCTCTGAAGAGGAACCAAGCAGAAAACCCAGAAATGAAAACCTCCATTAGTGAAATAAAAAACTCAACTGCAAGTCTCATCAGTAGCCAAGATGAGTCAGAGAATTCTGAGAAGGAAGATGAAGTAGACATACTAGAATATTCATACAGTAATAGAGAAAAAAGAGAAAACTCAGGCAGATCATTCAAGAGCTCTTGGATCTCTCTAAAAGAACAAATTTAAGATTAATTGTCCTTGAAGACAGAGTGGAAATAAAGGTTAATGGCATAAAAAATGTATTCACTGAAATTATTCCAGAAAATTTCACCAAGAAGATATAATAATTATAAATATATATGCACCAAATGTTGGTATACCACATTTCATAAAACAAATACTAGTTGATATAAAAGAACAGACCGGCCCCAATCATAGAGAGTGACTTCAATATCCCATTCTCACAAATAAACAGATCAATCAGACAAAAACCTCTACAAAGAAATATCAGTAATTGCTGGTGATTTAGCTCAGTGATTCCACTGCCTGCCTTGCAAACATAAAGTCCTGAGTTTGATCCCCAGTACCAAAAAAAAAGAAATAGTAATTGGGAGACTGAGGTACGAGGATTGCAAGTTGAGCACAGCTTGGGCAATTTAGCAAGACCCTATCTCAAAAATATATTAATTAATTAAAATTTAAAAGGGCTGTGGATGCAGCTTAGTGTGACGGGCATGTATTCGATCCCTAAGGCTACAAAAAAATCAGAGTTAATCTACAATACAGATCAAATGGGATTTAACAGACATCTGCATAGTGTTCCATCTGACAACAGCAGCATACGTTCTTCCCAACAGTCCATAGAACTTTCTCAAAATAGACCACATTTCAGGCCATAACACAAGTCTCAGTAGCTAAAAGAAAATTTTCATGCAGCTTATCAGACTACAATGGAACGAAACTAGAAATCAACAGCAAAAGAAACTACAAAAACCACCAGAGATTTAGCTCGGTGGTGCTGCAGCCTGCCTCACAAGCACAAGGTCCCGAGTTTGATCCCCAATACCAAAAAAAAAAAGAGAGAGAGAGAGAGAGAGACCACAAAAACACATAGAGATTCAATAATACACTTTTGAAAAATCAGTGGATCATCGAGAATATCAGAAGAGAAATCTAAAACTTCCTAAAATTGAACTATAATGGAAACACACCATATCAGAACCAGTGAGACACAAGGAAAGCAATTCTGAGAGGGAAGTTTATGAGTGCCTACATTAGCAAAACAACACAATCCCAACTACCCTGACACATCTCAAGGTCCTGGAAAAACAGAAGTAAACCAAACCCAAAACCAGTAAAAGGAAAGAAATAATAAAGATCAGAACAGAAGTTAATGAAATAGAGACTAGAAGAACAATAAACAGGAGTAATGAGAGTTGGTCTTTTGAAAGGATAAACAAGATTGATAAACCATTAGCCAAACTTACCAAAGAAAGAAAAGGCCCAAATTAATAAAATAAGAGATGAAAAGGTGACATTACAACAGACAACATTGAAATCCAAAGGGTTATTAAAAGTTATTTTGAAAACTTCTAATAAATATTAGAACAAATTTCCAATAAATCAGAGAATCTAGAATAAACAGACAAATTCCTAGACACTATGAGCTACCAAAATTGAACCATCAAAATACAAAAAATAAATAAACAGATCAATAGCAAGCTATGAAATTGATGCAATAATAAAAACTCTACCAATAAAAGTCCAAGACCTGGTGGATTTATTGCTGAATTTTACCAGACCTTTAGAGAAGAATTAACACCTAGGTTCCTCAAACTTTTCCATGTAACAGAAAGGGAAGAAATGCTTCCAAGTTCATTATACACAGCCAGAACTGATCTTACACAAAACTGGATAAGGACTCAAGAAAAAAAAAAAGAAAACAACAGAACAAGATCCTTAAACAACATAGATACAAAAATCTCCAATAAGATTCTTGCTAACAGAATTCAACACACTTTAAAAAGATCATGCATCATTACCCAAACAGTTTCATCCCAGGGACACAAGGGTAGTTCAACATACATACATTAATCAATACATGTCATAAGTCACATAAATAGAATCAAGGAGAAAAAATTGTGCTATCATCTCGACAGATGCAGAAAAAGCCTTTGACAAAATTCAATATCCTTTCATGTTAAAAACTCTGAACAAAAGGATATAATGGGATCTTTGCTCAAACTGACAAAACCAAATTTGAAAAACACACAGCTAACATCATATTAAATGGGGAAAAATTGAAAGCATTTCAGGAACAAGACAAAGGTATCTGCTATCATCAATCCTGTTCAATATAATACTTGAAACTTTTGCCAGAACAATTAGGGAAGATAAAGAAATAAAAGGTATACACAAATAGGAAAGGAAGAAGTCAAATTATTCCTATATGCAGATGTTATGATTCTTTACACAAAAGAACCAAAAAACTCCACCAGAATCCTTTTAGGTCTGATAAACAAACTCAGCAAAGCGGAAGGATACAAAATCAATACACAAAAAGGAATAGCATCCCAGTACACCAATAATGAATCCACTGAGAAACAAATAAGGAAAACAATTACATTCATAATAGCTTCCAAATAAAATAAAATACCACCTTCTGGAGGTCCCTAAATTAAGCTCACACTCAGCTGCCCATTTTAAAGCTAGGCTAACTGGTCCATCTGAAGGTACCTAATCTTTCTATTAATTCATATTCAAATAACAACTGATGATTGGACATTTGAGAAAAGCTTGCAATAAGCAAAGCAAAAAAGCAAAGTGAAAATCACTTCAGAATAAAATGAAACCATTAAAGTGTTGAAAACCAGGTGGTGAGGGGAGAGGGACAATTCCTTGCCTCTGGGATGATGGGAATATGACATAGCTGGAAGAAGGGAAGAGAAAGTGTCAACAATCAAACCCTTCATCAACTGTGCTTCATCAAGAGGCAAAATCCAGATAGGAAGAGTCAAAAACAGCATTGTGTATTGTTTAGAGATAAGCGATTAACCATCAGAAAACATAAGGTAGCAAGGAATCCTTCAGAGTAGAGGGGAAGGGAGGGTGGGACACTCACAAGCTGTCTGTTCTATGGGGCTTTCTGCTTCTACCAAATTAGTTCTGGTGAACATTTCTCTTCTTTACAAGAGTTAATGTAAATGGCATGTTTTTTTTAAAGTATAACAATATATCTTGCTAGTGTATTTCTCACATTGCTCTCCTGCTAACAGATTATCTCCCAGGAACTTCACCCTTGATACTGACTCCAACAGTCCTGCAATTTAAAGAATCAAACTACAAGATGTCTTTAAATTCTCCCTCCATCACTTAAAAACACATGTAAATGCATGAGGTATATGATAAAGTGGGAGAGTAAGGGGAGGAGAGTCAGTAGCTATAATTTATTTTTAAAAATTGCTGAAAAGCCGAAAGCTAGGGCACTGACTCCAACACTTTTAGCTTGCTTCAATAACTGGGTGAGAGATACAAAGACAACTACTACTCCATAATAAACACTATATAAATCTAAAACTCTACCACAATATATTAGCCTTCAAAAGCCAGAAAAACATAGCTTTTGCCTGTTAATCTGAAAATCAAGGAAAATTTACAGGAAATACAAGCCGGGATATTAGAGTTCCCTAATTTTAGAACCCTCACTGAGAAACCCAATAAGCCAAATGCCTGCTAACCTATATAATTTGGCATTACATTTATTCCAAATAATTAATACACATTGATTTCCCAAAAGATATTCTATTCCACACATTGACATCAAAACAATATGGTTTTAGGAAGCTGGACAGAAAAAGTGAAGAAAGAATAAGAAATGAATGGTGGAGCCAATTTCACAGGCTTCAGAAGAATTGGTCCCCATAGTTCAAAAAGAAAAGAACCATTGATTGGGTTCCCAAAGTATATTGTGTGTTGATCAATTCAAGAACAGTTTAATACTGGGGAGAAAATCACAGAATAACAAAACTCTGAATAATCTTTCACGGAAAGGCAAATGTTAAACATCCTATTCCTTAAGAGAACTAGCAACAGCAGGCATTTTAACAGTGCTGGATACTGGTCCTAATATATCAGGACCCACAAGAAAGCCACTACTAAAGTCTGGAAATGGTCACAGCAAACCTTGCAGCCTCACAGCATAAAAATCATTTGATTCTTTCTGCTAGTTCCCGTGCTGCTAAAGTTTTGTTCATGAAGTCTTTTCCTATGCTGGTATCTTCAAGAGTTCTACCTAACTTATCTTCCAGCAAGTTTAGTGTTTCTGTCTTCATATTTAGATCTTTAATCTATTTCGATCTTAGTTTAGTACATGGTGATAGGTATGGTCTAGTTTCAGTCTTTGGCGGGTTGAAATCCAGTTTTTCCAACACCATTTATTAAACAGGCTATCTTTCCTCCAATGATGGTGGTTGGCTCCTTTGTCAAAGATGATGTGGCTGAGCATGTCTGGAGTTGTTTCTGCATCTTCTAATCTACTGCATTGATCCTGAGGTCTGTTCCTTTGCGAGTACCATGCTGATTTTATCACAGTAGCAGTGAAAGAATCAATAACTGGGATCTCATCTTATTAAAAAGCTTCTGCACTGCAAAAGAAACCACCAACAGAGCTAACAGACAACCTACATTATGGGAAAAAAATTTTAGCAGCAGTACCTCAGACAAAGGACTACTATCTAGAATATATAAAGAACTGAAAAAAAATCAGACCCCTCAAATTCAAAGACCCAATACAAAAATGGGCATCTGAAATGAACAGACATTTCTCAGACAAGGAAGTAAAAGCAGCAAACAAATATATAAAAAAATGTTCAACATCACTTGTCACTCGAGAGATGCAGATGAAAACAACACTGAGATTCCACCTCACCCTAGAAAGAATGGCTATCAATAAATCAACCAATAACAAATGCTGCCAGGATTGTGAGGAGAAAGGAACTCTTCTCCATTGCTGGCAGGAGTGCAGACTGGTGCAACCACTGTGGAAGTAAGTATGGAGATACCTCAAAGAACTAGGACTAGAGGTCCCATTTGACCCAGCTCTTCCCTTGCTGGGTATCTTCCCAAAAGAATTTAAAGAATCATACCACAGTGATATATGTGCATCCATGTTCATAGCAGCACAGTTTGTAATAGCTAAAGCTTGGAAGCAGCCCAAGTGCCCATCAACTGGGGACTGGATAACGAAAATGTGGTGTTTTTTTTTTTAACAAAATGGAGTACTACTCAGCCATGAAGAATGAAAAACTAGAGTCATTTATAGCTAAATGGATGCATATCAAGGCCATACTCTTAAGTGAAATAAATAGGACAAACGTGTAAATACCAAATAGTTTCACTAGTGTGAAAAACTGATAGTGCAAACAAGGATTAAAATGAATAATTGATAATTTGAAATAGGAAAAAAGGTCCAAAGATGAAGGAGTGAAGGGAGGGGAAAGGGCGAGTAAAAGAGGGAAAGGAAAAACTATGAGAAAAGAAAAAAAATGGAAATGAAATCTATGTAAATAGGGAAGGGTGGAGGGGGTGAAGGGTGCACAGGTAATGGGGAAAAAAATAAGAACCAAGATATGTCATGTACAGGTACAAACACCCAATGATAAATGTAAATGAATTGTATACCTAAAATGTACCAATAAAAGAACTAAAAATAAAATCAGTTGATAATTTCTGTGTCTAACACTTAATAAAATTCATTCTTCCAAAACTGTGGAAAAGCTAACCACAGTCTTCTCTTATTGTAAAGTTTCCTGTTACAAGGTTGCTCAGTTTACACTTAAGGTATATTCTATCACTAAAAAAATCCTTATAACACTCTCTTTGTTGTAATATTCAACTTACTTTGCCTCCAAGCTATATATATAAAATGAAAATAAAATGAATTCAGACAGATTGTTGAAGGGAAATAAAAAATGAGTTTCTTTTTAGTCATTTTCTAAAGGCTTTTTTCTTTCCTTACATCTTTTTATCATCTCAACGTTGTGTTCTTGCTTAACATTTTCCTTTTTCTTTTCATAGTTTTTAACATTTTGTGGCAATATAATCCCATACAAGCTTACTGAAGCCATTTTATGATTTAAAAAATATTCCATCATACTCATATATGTTATTGATAAAATTCTGTTCACCTCTTTCGTGGACAATTACAGTTCAAACATATTGAAGTTTTTATTATATACATACTATTTTTTCACCTTGGTCATAAGCACTAGAATACTGGACTTTTGGACCTCCTCAATCTACATCAGGCCTCTACTATGCCCACACTCTGACATGAAACTTTCTTTGATAAGAAGTTCACTGTTCTGGGCTGGAGATTTAGCTCAGTGGCACTGCACCTGCCTCGCAAGCACAGGGTCCTGAGTTCAATACTTGATATGAAAAAAAATCCACTTTACTGAACTTCCATTTGATTGAGAAAACTTGAAAATACAGTAACTGGAAGACTCAAAAAAATAAACTTTCACCAAGAAAAAAGAAAAGAAAAAACAGAAGTATAAAGAGGGAGTAAAGAGTTCAATTTCTAGTACCATTAAAAAAGAGGAAGGAGGGCTGGGGATTTAGCTCAATGGTGCTACCACCTGCCTTGCAAGTACAAGGTCCTGAGTTTGATCCCCAGTACTGAAAAAAAGAAGGAAAATATGTTCTATATTAAATATTAAAGAATCAAAATAATACCTAAAAACCAAAAGCATTGAGTTCTGGCCATCACCACAAATACTCAGTAGAGCTGAATGTTACATTTTACACTAATTAAAAATTAATAACAAAGGATTTATAATGTAAAGGACCTGTAGCAAATGAGCACCTGTTATTTCTCCAGGTAGACGTGACTTATGTGAATACTGTATCACTGGAATATTAAGAAATAATTTCCTGGTGACACCAGCCCATAGTCCCAGCTACTCAGGAGGCTGAGATAGGAAAACCAAAAATTACAGGCCAGCCAGGGCAACTTAGAGAGACCCCATCTCAAATTTTAAAAATGAAAGAGAGTTGTATGTAGCTCAACAATCTCTGGATTCAATCTCCAGTACAGCAAAAACAAGAACAAAACAACCCTTGGAAGTTGGCTACACTGATAGCACTGGCCAACAACTGCCCTGAAAAGCCTGGTGTGTAGTCAGCCCCATCCAAGCCCAGTTACTGTGGTTCATTCACTCAACAAACACTATTTGGCACCGTTCTGTGCCAAGAACTGCAAGGAAGGAAGGACACACAGTGAACAGAAGACATGGTCTCTGCCCTCAGGAGGCTTTCAGAAAACCCCCTCCCCTTCCCCTCTTGGTGCATACAGCCCTCCCTCCAACTCTCAAAGCAATGAAGTGGGAGATAACACATAGAAAAAACTTGAGCTTCAGACTGGACAACTCTGAACGCAAATCTTCACCATGCCTGGGCATGGTCTGGAGTGGAGCCTTAGCTTCTCCACTCTGAAAAATGGCAACTAACAGGGTCCAATTCAGTAGCACATGGGACAGGGTATAATAGATAATAGCAACATCTCTAGAAATAAATATAAAACTCCCTGCTGGAAAATCAAACTGCAGAAAACAGAAACATAAAAACCACAGGAGAAAGAAGCTTCTAGGCCTTAGAAGAAATAGAACAAATTATTCAGGAAAGAAACACTTTGGTCACATAAAAACACACAGTTTAAAAGCCAAGAACAATGTCATAAAAGAGCTATATCAAATACAATGAAATTAATCTGCACTGCATAAATAATTCATACAATAGAAGTAGAAGATTGTCTAGGATTCTACCAGAATCATCCAAAGTACTCAACTGTTAAGTCCACAAGAATTTTTATGATGAACATCTGCTTTTCAAATCCAGCACAGAGATTCACTTCACAGAGATTAGTTTCAAAAACTCCTTTCAAAAGTGTAAAAGGGGGAATTAGCAAGATAAATGATACACAATAGCAAACATGGGCCAGCAGAAACAAAACTGATGAAGAGCTGGGACTGCAGGGTGCCATCTTTGAACACTGGAGGCCATGATGCAGATGTTTATGAAAATCGTCAGGGCAGATTTGGTGCAGTTTATGAAGCTCCTAACTCCAAACTCCACAAAGAGAGGAGTGGTGAGACTGTGAACACATCCAATTCTGAAAACCCTCACTAAACTCCCAAATTTTACAGGAAGTTGGACCCAGCGGTGTAGTGTGGAGGAGGAGAAACGCTCATAGTTCCAGGAGCCCTACCTTCACCATATTCCCTTCCTGTCAGACAAGAAAACACTAACTTTACCATTTTAGATACTTTTCTGCCAAAACAAAGACAGCAGGAAAAGTTATAACGCTATAAAAAGTAGCACCCAGGCCACCTCCAGCGATGACGATGGGACTGGGGAGCAGATGACAGGCTGGAGGAGGACCTGCATGGGAAGCCCATATGCACACAAGCACACACACACTGGGCTAGAAGAAAGGTGGGCGGGAGGAAGTGTGTGTGGTACAGGGGGCAGGCAGGGGACAGGGTCTTATTACCTGTATACGTGAACTGCATTATACATGGCACATGTGCACTGAGACCATTGCTCCCCACTCTCTGCAGCCCCGCCAAGCCAGGGGTGGACACACCTGGAGCTGTCCAGTCCCTGCCCTCCTGATCCCACTGTGCCCACTCCAGCACACTCCCAAGTCCCCACTGCTTGCCTCTCCAGCTACAGCTAAAGCAGCAACCCAGAGAGATTCTAGGAGAGAAAGGAAAATCAGTGTAGGATGGATCTTTACAGTGTGGGGCCTCCCAAGACCTACCCTCTCTCTTGGGGGGGGCATCTGACAGTGGGTTGCAGGTAGCCCTCTACACACTGGCCTGTCCTGATCACATCTTCAAGCAGGTGACTGGGAACTCAAACCTGCAGGTACAGAACTCAAACTTACACCAGTTGCTTTAAGTGGACCCCAAATTGGCCTGTTTTTAGTTGTTTGGAGTCAGTCTGCTTGGCATAGCCCATAAAACTGCATCCAACAGTGCCAGCCACAGGCAATGGTGAGATGGTTAAAGACTGAATCACTGCAGCCTTTCTGAACTCTGTCCCAGAGACCACCCATCCTCTTCTGATCACCACTGCTAGACAAGTAAGCCCTACTGTCACTCCCCTGGGAGTTCTTGTGCCCTCTGCTCCTTCTGTGTGTTGGCCCCATGACACTGGCTCTGGAGAGGTGGCTGCTCATATGGACTTTCCCTGGCATGTAATTCTGTCAAAACACTTGCCAGATAAAGCAGCATCTCAGTCATGTCTTTTCCCTTATCAGCTCTCAATCCTCAAACTCACCGCAGTTAATTATCCACTGATATCCCTGGGGATCCAACCCTTGACACTCTTAGGAGGTAGAGGACTGACCTACTTTCTGTGCCTTTAACTCAACCCAAGCTCAGTGACATTCCTGTTGTGACACTGAGGCACTGAGCTGGAAAGAGACCTTTGCTCAGAAATCGAGGGGGCCAGGATGTAGCCCAATGGCTCTGCACCTGCCTGGCAAGCGCAAGGTTCTTAGTTCGATTTCTCATACCTAAAAGAAAAAAGAAAAAAAGGAAGTCAAGGAGGAAGGCACACTCACTTTACTTGGTCCAGAATCAACATGCGAGGTTTGGAGGTTCTGCAGCCTCTGTAACCAAGAGGAACTCTGCTGTCCATGGAAACCAAAGAAAGAGACAAAAGGATTGACCTCAGATCTGATTCAGCAAAGGCTCAAATGATGTTAACCAACATCAGGTTCCTATTCCAGCTTCAGACAACTGTTAGCTGCAACCAAACGAATATTCAGCTGAGCAAAACAGAAGCATATCCAAATCTACATGGAAACAGAATTCTGGCCAATGCTGGAAGTGAGGGGCTCTGGATTTTTATGACAACATTTCTTTAAGTCTTCAGTTGTGTGACACCAGGAAAGCTCAAAATGTAAACATCTCCATGTATAGTGAAGCTTAGGCTCAAGAAAAATAATTTCTGAAAACAGAACAAAGAAGCAAAAGATGTTGGCAAAGGATAAAAGTGGAAGATCCAGATGGTTGGGATAATCTCTAATGAAGTCTATTTTCTATAAACCACACATTCATTATGAGAAGGCAATAATTCAATGTGACTATAGAAGCACACATTATGGGATGAGAAATGCAATTTTAAGGAACAAAACAGGCTCTTTGTAATCCAAATAACAATTTTAAAGTAAAAATATTCAGAAAATATTATGAAGGCATTCTGTCCATCAGATTGAGATTTCATTCTGTGCCTCAAAAACATTTCTCTGCTTATAAACTCTCTTCCATGGTAGCTATGGCCTTACCTTCTCCTCCCCTTCATGCAAAACTTCTTCACATAGCAGCTTCCCAGTGGGATTTCCTTTTCCTATGGATTCCTCATCCTGGGCAATTTGACCAACTTCTTTCCCTCCTGTTAAAATTTCTCCCCTGTGATCACCAATGAGTCCAGTGTCCAACTCCCAGGTTTTCTTCTCTGTGCTCCAGCTGCTTAACCTGTGATGTTTCTGGCTCCTCTGCTACCTCCTGAAACTCACTCTCCCCTGTCCTTCTGGGGCATATGCTCTTCTGTTCTCCATTTGAATCTCCTAATCTCTGTGAGACTTCCTTTTCATATCCTTCCATCTAAACTTGTCATTCTTAACAGACACAGTCATAGTCATCTCAAGAGGAATACAGCCTTCTTTGCTAGAGATCAGCTAGCAGTTAAAGCAGATAGTTTTGCCTGAGGGCTTTGAATCACAGGTAAGAAAGTCAATCTAGTAGCCTGAAAATGACAGTTTTTAAAGAAAGTGATTTTAAAGTGCTTTGAGGTCTAAAAAATAGTCTTCTCTGGAGGAACAAACTATCCCAAAAGGAATGTGAATAGCTCAACCTTTGGGCAATGAAAGCTTTCTACAAAAGACCATGAAATTGTTTATCAGCAACTGAGATTATCAACCTCTGTATTAAAGTGGATCAACAGGAAGTACTGACAGAAAAGATAACACACTCCCCACTCACATTCACTTCCCTCATACACACACACACACACACACACACACAAACACACACACACACACAGTCCACAGGGAGTGGCTCTGTCCCAAGGCTCCAGCATAACTTTGAGCATATCTCTACTGTGACTCATTACATTACATTTTACTCAATTATACTTGCTTCTGATTGTTCACTGCCTCCTAGAATGGTTGTTGCTTTAAAACATAAACTATCTTTTATTCATCTTTCTATTCCAAGCAACTAGTGCATTGCCCAGGCACTCAACAGACTCTTAGTGAACATGCATTGGATGGATGGGTGGATGGACAGATGGGTCGATGGATGGGTGGATGGATGGATGGGTGGGTGGGTGGATGGCTTAATGGGTGGGTGGATGGATGGATGGATGGGTGGGTAGGTGGATGGAGGGATGCGTGGGTGGGTGGGTGTATGGATGAGTGGGTGGATGGATGGGTGGGTGGGTGGATGGGTGGATGAGTGGATGGGTGGATGAGTGGATGGATAGTTAATGGGTGGATGGAAGAAGAGACAGACAAATAGGTGGATGAAGAGAGATAATGAAAGGAAGGATTAACACACCAGACATGCTACTGAAACCTGAAACTTCCCACATACCTCCAACAGATTAATAACTCCTTTCCAGTGTCTGTTGTGCTGTTGTTCAGGTATGAAAGATGCCTGCACTATAGGGTTTATCAATCTGTCACAGCCCTGCAGGACAAAGTTTGGGCAGCTGCGGATATAACTATCTACTCAGAGTCTAAAACAGATTGTGAGTAAAGAAAACTCTAATTCAAATATCTTTAAAAATCCAGCTTGCCAGTAGCTAGACATATCATATAGATTACATTAAGTATCTTATTTTATTAAGCTAAGTGAAAACAATTGACCTTAAACTGATAACATTTTTCTTTGCTCTACCACTGGCTTCCTATCCACTCAACATTAAAGGCATCCTTGTCTGAATGCTATTTGGAAATGGCAAATTTATGTTAACTAGGTAAAATATCATGTCAGCAACCATTAGAAGTTCCAGTAACACAATGAAACAAAACCAAAAATTCTGGCCAAAACATCATTGTTTCTTTCCTCAAAAATGAGTTCAAACAAACAAAAAAAGGAGTTCAAACTACCAAACCAGGTAAGGCCCACTTCTTTGACTAACATACTATTAAATTAATTCAAATCCAAATCCACTTTTTCAAAGCTGATTTAGGAGCTACTCAA
Organism: Heterocephalus glaber; assembly: GCF_053883595.1. Classification (NCBI taxonomy): domain Eukaryota; kingdom Metazoa; phylum Chordata; class Mammalia; order Rodentia; family Bathyergidae; genus Heterocephalus; species Heterocephalus glaber. Next base: position 3,847,350 of record NW_028258410.1, read on the forward strand.
GAGGCTGAGGCAGGAGAATCTTAAGTTCAAGGCCAGTCTGGGCAACTTAGCAAGATCCTGTCTCAGAAAAACTAAATTTCAAAGAGTAGTGTAGTCAGTAGTAGAGTGTTTGCTCAACATGCACAAGGTCTTGGTTTCTATTCCCAATATTGTTCCCCCCAAAAAATACAGAAACTGAGAAGTAATTTACTAAATTTCTAAATTAGAACTTGTTTGTCCATGCTTATACCACTCACTAAATTTTGCAAGCATTAATTTGTCAAGAATATAAAAAGCAAAGATAAGCTAACATTTTCATAAAACCCAGAGTTACATGTTCCTTTGAAAAAGCAGTTCAGAATTTTTAAAAATGGTTTTAAACTTCAAACACATATCTCTCTGCAAACACACACACACACACACACACACACACACACACACACAGCCATTATTATTGAATTTTGGGGACGTTAAAAAAGTTTTTGGACTTACAAACCACAAAACTAACCAAAAAAATGAAACTGATAAGACAGATATATGAGTTGAAGTTACAAAAGATGAGCTGGGGATTTAGCTCAGTGTTTCCACTGCCTGCCCCACTAGCTCAAGGACCCGAGTTTAAATCTCAGCACCAAACAAAAATAAAGTTGTACTCCATGATCTATGAAGAATCAAAGTTACAGACCTAACCTTAACAAAACCAAGCTACACTTCTCTCTGATAAGAAAGTTGTTTTCTGAGTCTGGATGGAGGTAAATTCACTGGCATCTACCATGGGGAGGCAATGGTGGATCGCAGGTTAGTGTGTTTAACACCACAGGCTTCAGGATGTGGGTGCCTGGCTAGAATCCCCAACCATTTACTGTGTGGGTTGCAGCAAGCTCTTCAATCTGTAAGGCACTTAGAAAACTGCCTAACACAGAGGAAGCCTTTGGCCGACAAGGGCTACAACAGGCCTCAAGAACCTGAAACTTGGCATCACCTGAAATATTGTAAGAAATTCTGAACCTCAGATCCAATTCCAGACTTAACTGGAGCTGTAGCTGCATTTTTATCATGATCTCCCTGTGATTCAACTGCAAATTAAAGTTTGAGAAGCATAACTAGCAGGCACTTTTTACATTATATTCTATAAGATGCTAGCTAGCATGAAAACAGCTCTGTTACTTCTCTGCAATGTGAAGAAGTTACATTTATTTCTAGTGAAAAGCAAAGCTTAAAATCTTTGTATGTCTTTTTTATTGGTACATTTTAGGTGTACAATATAATGATATTCATCATTGGAGATATGCACATTTACATACTCTCTTGGTTTTTATTTTTTCCCCATTCCCCTGCCCTCCTTTTAACCCCTCCATCCCTCCCTATTTACAAAGACTTTGTTTCCATTTTTTGATTTTCTTATATTAATTCCATTCCATTCTTTCCTTTCCCCTACCCCTCCCAATTCCCCCTCCCTTTGGCTCCTTTTTTCCTATTTCACATTATCTATTATACATTTTAGTCCTTATTTACTCTTTCAGTCTCTCACCCTGGAGAAACTGTTTGGTATTTACACGTGTCCTATTTATTTCACTTAAAAGTATCACCTCAATGTGCATCCATTTAGCAATAAATGTCTCTAATTTATCATTATAGATGGCTGAGTAGTACTCCATTTTATAAAAAAAAAAACAACACATTTTCTTGATCCAGTCTCCAATTGATGGGCATTTGGGCTGTTTCCAAATTTTGGCTATAACAAACTGTGCTGCAATGAACATGGGTGCACATATATCACTGTGGTATGATCCTTTTAATTCTTTTGGGAAGATACCCAGCAGGGGAATAGCTGGATCAAATGGGACTTCCAGTCCTAGTTCGTTGAGGTATCTCCATACTGATTTCCACAGTGATTGCACCAGTCTACACTCCGACCAGCAGTGGAGCAGGGTGCCTCTTTCCCCACAGCTCTGCCAGTATTTGTTGTTGGTTGATTTCATGATAGCAGCCATTCTTTCTGGAATGAGGTGGAATCTCAGGGTTGTTTTCATTTGCATCTGTCAAATGACCAGTGATGTTGAACATAGTAAACCTTTGTCTGAAGGACCACCGGTGAAAATTTTATCCCACATTGTGGGTTGTCTCTTCACACTGCTGGTGGTTTCTTTTGCTGTACAGAAGCTTTTTAGTAAAAAAAGATCCCACTTGTTGATTGTTTGTGCCAGTTCATGGGCAACTGAGGTTTTTTTCATAAAGTCATTTCCTACCCCAATGTCTTCAAGAGGTCTACCTAACCACTGTTCAAGCCGGTTCAGCGTTTCTGATTTTATATTTAGATCTTTAATCCATTTCAATTTTAGTTTAGTGTATGTTGAGAGATATAGGTCTAGCTTTAGTCTTTGGCAAGTTGAAACCCAATTTTACCAGCACCATTTATTGAAGATACTATCTTTCTGCCAGTGAGGATATTTGACTCCTTTGTCAAAGATGAGATGGCTGAGTGTGTCTGGAGTTGTTTTGGCATCTTCTAATACATTGCTCTGGGCTTCTGGTCTGTTTCTTTGCCAGTACCATGCTGTTTTTATCACAGTAGCTTTGTAGTATAGTTTCAAGTTGGGGGTTGTAATACCCCCTGGCATATCTCTGTTACCTAGAACTGCTTTTGGTATTTTGGGTCTCTTCTAGTTCCAAATGAATTTTTGGATTGTTTTCTCAAGGTCAATGAAGTATGCTGCTGGGATTTCAATTGGGATTGCACTGAATCTATATAGCAATTTTGGAAGTACAACCATTTTCACTATGTTGATCCTTTCTACCCAGGAGCAAGGGATGTCTTTCCATTTTCTGATATCCCTTTCAATATTGTTTTTCAAAGTGCTACAGTTTTTGGAGAAGAGGTCTTTGATTTCTTTTGTTAGATTGATTCCTAGGTATTTCAGTTTTTTGTATGATACTGTGAAAGGAGTTGTTTGCCCTCAATCAACAAGTAGGATCTCTTCTTATTAAAAGGCTTCTGCACAGCAAGAGAAACCACCAGCAGTGTGAAGAGACAACCCACAATGTGGGAAAAAATCTTCACCTGCTCTTCCTCAGACAAAGGTCTACTATCTCGAATCTATAAAGAACATAAAAAGATCAGACTTCCCAAATTTAAAGACCCAATCCAAAAATGGGCATCTGAAATGAACAGACATTTCTCAAAGAAGTAGAAATAGCAAATAAATACATGAAAAAATGTTCAACATCACTGGAGAGATGCAAATGAAAACAATGCTGAGATTCCACTTCACTCCAGAAAGAATGGCTGCTATCATGAAATCAACCAATAACAAGTGCTGGCTGGGCTGTGGGGAAAGAGGAACCCTGCTCCATTCCTGGTGGGAGTGTAGACTGTTGCAACCACTGTGGAAATCAGTATGGAGATACCTCAAAGAACTATGACTGGACGTCCCATTTGACCCCACTATTCCACTGCTGGGGATCTTCCCCAAAATTTAAAAGAATCATACCACAGTGATATATGTGTGCCCATGCTCATAGCATCACAGTTTGCAATAGCTAAAACTTGGAAACAGCCCAAATGCCCATCAACTGGAGACTGGATAAAGAAAATGTGTTTTTTTTTTAAAATGGAGTACTACTCAGCCATGAAAAATGAGAAATTAGAGACATTTATAGCTAAGTGGATGCACATTGAAGCAATATTCTTAAGTGAAATAAATAGGACACACATGTGTAATACCGAATAATTTCTCTAGTGTGAGAAACTGAAAGTGTAAATAAGGACTAAATGTATAATAGGTAATGTGCAATAGGAAGAAAAGGGGCAAAGGGAAAGGAAGTGGGAGGGCTAGAGGAAAGGATAGAAGGGAATGGGATTAATATGTGAAAATGGAAGAATAGGAACAATATCTTTGTAAGTAGGGAGGACTGGAGAGGTTGAAGAGAGGGCTGGGCAAGGGTGAAAAATAAGAACCAAGAGAGACTATGTAAAGGTGAAAATTTCCAATGATGAATGTCATTATATTGTATACCTAAAATGTACCATTGATTAGAATGAATAATCAATAATGCAAAATAGGAAGAAAATGTCCAAAGGGGTAGGGATAGTGGGAGGGGCAGGGGAAAGGAAAGAAGGGAGAGGAAAAATGATGAGAAATGGAAAAAATGGAAATAAAGTCTTTGTAATTAGGGAAGGGTGGAGGGCATAAAGGGAGGGCTAGAAATGGGGAAAAAATAAGAACCAAGATGCATTATGTAAAGGAACAATTCCCAATGAGAAATGTAATTGTGTTGTATACCTACAATGTAACAATAAAAGAATTTAACACAAAAAATAAAAGGAATTGTTTGCCTATTTCTCTCTCAGTGAGTCTGCTGTTCATGTAGAAGAAAGCTATTGATTTTTGTGTCTTGACCTTGAATCCAGCTACTTTACTGAATTTGATTATTAAGTCTAGAAGACTTTTGATGGAGTTCTTGTGGTCTTTTATGTACAGTATCATTTCATTTGCAAATAATGACAATTTGAATTTTTCATTTCCTATCTTTATTCCTTTTATTTCTTTCTCTTGTCTAATTGCTGTGGCTAATGTTTCCAAGACTATATTGAACAGGAGTGGTGATAGTGGACATCTTTGTCTTGTTCCTGATTTTTGTGTGAAAGATTTCAATTTTTGACCATTTAGTTTGATATTGGCTGTTGGTTTTTCATAGATGGCTTTTATCAGATTGAGGTAGAGAACATCTATGCCGATTTTTTTGTAGGGTTTTTATCATAAATGCATGTTGGATTTTTTCAAATGCTTTTTCTGCATCTATTGAGATGATCATATGGTTTTTGTCCCTGGCTCTATTGATATAGTGTATTACATCGATTGATTTGCATATGTTGAACCATCCCTGCATCCTTGGGATGAATTCCACTTTGTCAGGGTGTATGATCTTCTTGATGATCTTCTGCATTCTGTTTGCCAGTATCTTATTAAGGATTTTTGCATCTATGTTCATTAGTGAGATTGGCCTATGGTTATCTTTTTGGGTAGGCTCTTTCTCTGCTTTGGAGATAAAGGTGATGCTTGCTTCCAGGAATGATTTTGGGAGCATTGCTTCCCTTTCAATTTCGTTGAAGAGTTTAAACAGTAGTGACAGCAGTTCCTCTCTAAATGTCTTGTAGAATTCAGCTGTAAAGCCATCAGGACCTAGGCTTTTCTTGGTTGGTAAGGTTTTAATTACATTTTCAATTTCATTGATTGATATTGGGTTGTTTAGAAATTTAGGCCTTCTTTGTTCAACTTTGGTAATTAATTCTTATCTAGGAATCTGTCCATTTCTTCTGTGTTTTCCATCTTATTAGTGTATAGGTTCTCTGGATTTCTGCTGGCTTTGCTGTAATTTCACCTTTTTCATTCCTAATAGCATGGATTTGGGCCTTTTCTTTCCTTTTTCTGATAAGTTTGCCTAAGGGTTTGTCAATTTTGATTATTCTTTCAAAGAACCAACTCTTGGCTTCATTGATTTATTGTATTGTTTTCTTAGTCTTCATTGCATTGATTTCTGCCCTGATCTTTGTAATTTTCTCCCTTGTATGAGCTTTGGGGTTGTCTTGCTCTTCTCTTTCTAGAAGCTTGAGGTTCAGCATCAGGTTGTTTAATTGCACTTGCTCTCTTTTCCTAATATGAGTATTCACTGCTATGTATTTCCCTCATAGGACTGCTTTCATTGTGTCCCATAGATTCCAATATGTTTCATTGTCATTGTCATATATTTCAAGGAACTGTCTCATTTGTTCTTTAATTTGCTCTGTGACCCATTGGTTATTCAGAAGTATGTTGCTCAATTTCCATGTGTTTATGAAGTTTTTGCAGTTTCTTTTGCTGTTGATGTCCAATTTCATCAGACTATGGTCTTACAGTACACAGGGATAACATCAATTCCTTTGCACTTACCTAAATATGTTCTATGAGCTAGTTTGCGGTCTATTTTGGAGAGTGACCCATGTGCAGGTGAAAAGAATGTGTATTCTGGTTTGTGGGGTGAAATATTCTGTAAACATCTGTTAAGTTCATATGTTCAAGAGCTTGATTGAGTTCTAGTATTCCATTGGTTGTTTTTTGTCTAGTTGATCTATCTATTTGTGACAATGGGGTATTGAATTCCCCCACTATTATTGTATTAGTGCTTATATGTTTTTTCATGTCCATTAGTATTTGTTTTTCTTTGTGTGGTACTGGGGATCAAACTCGGGACCTTGCACTTTCAAGGCAGGTGATGGAAACACTGAGCTAAATCCCCAACCAGTATTTGTTTTATATAGTTGGGTACACTAGTGTTTGGTGCATAGATATTTATGATTGTCATATCTTCCTGTTGGATTGTTCCCTTTACAAGGTTATAGTGTCCTTCTTTGTCTCTCAATCATTGTGGGTTTGAAATTCACTTGGTCTGCAAAGAGACTAGCTACTCCTGCTTTTTTGGGGGGGGTTCCCTTCACATGGAGTATTGTTTTCCACCCTTTAACTTTCAGTCTATGAGGTTTTTTTTTTTTAATTAAGTGTGCTTCTTGTGTGCAGCATATTGTTGGATATTGCTTCTTGACCCTTTCGGCCAGTCTATTTCTTTTGATTGGTGAGTTGAGACCATCAACATTGACGGTTATAACTGATACATACTGAGTTATCATTGCCATGACTTTTATTTTTTGTTTGATCCCCTCCCTTTTCTTTTACTTTCTTGTCATGCCTGGTGGATTCATTTGGCTGGGCTTCCTAGGGTTGTGATTCTCATTGTCTTTTCCTAGGATTTTGTCTAAAATTTTTTGGAGTGCTGGTTTGGTATTCATGAAGTTACAAAGGTGCTCTTTGTCATGAAAGTATCTTGTTTCTCCATCAATTTTGAAAGATAGTTTTGCAGGGTACATCAATCTGGGTTGGAGGCTGTTTTCCTTTAGGGCTTGAAAGACATCACTCCAAGCTCTTCTTGTCTTGAGGGTTTACACTGAGAAGTCTGCTGTGATTCTGATAGGCTTTACTTTGTATGTGATTTGTTTCTTTTCTCTAACTACTTGTTGAATTTTGTTCTTCTGTTGGGTTTCTGGAATCCTAACAATTATATGCCTATGTGTAGATTTTTTTTTGATCAAGGATATTTGGAGTCCTATATGCCTTGCTTATTGTATGTCAAATTATTTTCCCCTGCTTGGGAAGTTTTCTGCCATCACTTCTGTGAACAGTTTTTTTTTTTTATGTCATCTGCACTCTGTCCTGTTTCTTCATTGACTCTGATCAGTCTTATGTTATTCTGCTTTGCATCATCTAGCAGCTGCTGGGTTGCTTTCTCGTGGTCCCTTACAATTTTAAAGAATTTTTTTTCCTGGTCACTAATTGCAATCTTATCTTCTATATCTGAAATTCTGTCTTCACATTGGCTCATTCTGCTGCATAGACTTTCAGTGGAGATTTTAATGTCCTGGAAATCTCTTTGCATCTGTTTTATGGATTCAATTTGTTTCCTATGTTGGCATTTCATCATGTGCCTCAGTTCCTCTCTCTTTTTTTTCATCTGTATCCTCTCTAGATTTATTAATCATGTCTTGCACTATGGGCAAAATGTTCGCTATTATGTACCAAATTATTTCTGATTTCATTTTTTCCAGACCCTCTTTCATTGCTAGTTCAGGGAGTCCAGGTGGTTGAGTATCAGAGTGTTCCATCTTGTTTCCCTTTGGGGTTGCAGTAGGTGATCTGGAAGTCTGGTCCTGAGGCTTATTTACCTGTCTTCTCATTTTGATGGTGGGGGGGGTATTCCTGGCACCTGTGTGGCTCACCTCCTCTGTGCTGGGAGCCACAGCAAGCCCACCTGGAAGCCTCCTCTATTCTGGGAGCCATGACACGCCTACCCGGAATCCTCCTCCTGGCTGGGAGCCGTGGCATGTTGACCTGGAAGTCTCCTCTGTGCTGGTAGCTGTGGCACACTGATCTGGAGGCCTCCTCTGTGCTGGGAGCCACAGCACACCCACCCAGAAGCCTCCTCTATGCTGGGAGCCATGGCATGCCTACCCAGAATCCTCCTCCTGGCAGCAAAGCATTATTGTGAGATCAAAATCCTCCTTTAGTGATTCCTAATCTACCTTAGGCAAACATAGGACCCTCTGGGTTGCAAAGCCACAGAGGACTGCCATCTAGCAGTGGCTTCTCTGATACACATACAAAACAGATCTGCTGCCTTCTGTATTTTAAAATATACTTGTTTAAAATAGTACTGTATTTTGTTATTGCTTAATTCCTCTTTTTAAATCCTAAGTTTCTCTTATAACACTCATATTAACTCTAGGGAAGTCTTCAAATTAAAATAGTTATCCACTAAAGCACTCTAAAGCCTTTAGGCTTAGAAAATGAATTCTTTTGAAATATGTATAACTTGGGGGAAACTTTTATTTTCTCCTCCCAAAGCTCTGCACTTTTCACACTTATTTACACACTATTCAAGATGGAAAGATGCTTCTTTTTTTGTTGTTGTTGTTCTTTTATTGGTACATTTTAGGTATACAGTTCATTTACATTTATCATTGGGTGTTTGTACCTGTACTTGATATATATGGGTTCTTATTTTTCCCCAATTACCTATGCACCCTTCAGCCCCTCCACTCTTCCCTATTTACATAGATTTCATCTTCATTTTTTCTCTCTTCTCATAGTTTTTCCTTTCCCTTTAAGCTGCTTCAATAAGAAAAATATTTTACAAGCATCTGACTTAACTTCTACATTCTATCCTAAAGAAATAATCAGAAATGTAGACAAAGGTTTATGTACAAAGATGTTCACTTCAGAGGCTCCCCTGCCACCATTCCACCACACCTAGGACAGAGGAGGTGAGCTGCACAGGTTCCAGCAGCACACACAACCCCACCGTGGAAATGAGAAGACACATAAACAAGCCTCAAAAACAGACTTCCAGATCACCTACAGCAACCCCAAAGGGAAATGAGATGGAACAATCTGATGCTCAAACACCTGGACTCCCTGAACTGGCAACAAAAGAAGATCTGGAAAAAATGAAATCTGAAATAAGTCCTCAGATAACACCAAAGATTTTGCCCATAGTGCAAGACATGATTAATAAATCTAGAGAGGACACAGATAAATAAATAGAGGAGCTGAGGAACATGATGGAATCCCAACACAGGAACCAAATGAAATCCATAAAACAGAGGCAAATGGTTTTCCAGGAAATTAAAAACTCCATACAAAGTCTATGCAGCAGAATGAGACCATGTGAGGACAGAATTTCAGATATAGAAGATAAGATTGCAATTAGTGACCAGGAAAAGAAAAATTGCTTTAAAATTGTAAGGAACCATGAGAAAGCAATCCAGCAGCTGCTAGATGATGCAAAGCAGAATAACATAAGACTGATTGGAGTCAATGAAGAAAGAGGAGAGAGTGCACATGACATTAAAAAAAACTGTTCACAGAAGTGATGGCAGAAAACTTCCCAAGAAGGGGAAAAGAACTTGACATACAAATAATTGAGACATATAGGACTCCAACCAGCCTTGATCAAAAAAATCTACACATAGGCATATAACTGTTAGGATTCCAGAAACCCAACAGAAGAACAAACTTCTACAAGCAGGGAGAGAAAAGAAACAAATCACATACAAAGGAAAGCCCATCAGAATCACAGCAGACTTCTCAATGCAAACCCTCAAGGCAAAAAGAGCTTGGAGTGATGTCTTTCAAGCCCTAAAGGAAAACAGCCTCCAACCCAGATTGATGTACCCTGCAAAACTATCTTTCAAAATTGATGGAGAAATAAGATACTTTCATGATAAAGAGCACCTTTGTAACTTCATGAATACCAAACCAACACTCCAAAAAATTTTAGACAATATCCTAGGAAAAGGCAATGAGGATCACCACTCCAGGTGGCCCAGCAGAATGAATCTGTTGGGCGGAACAAATTAAAGGCAAAGGGAGAGAATCAAACAAAAAGAAAAAGTCATGACAAGGCTTTTAAAACTTTTAACTTCATCTCCCTAATGAGTGTATAATTCAGTCTTGCTATTGTACTGATTAGCATTTTTCTGATTCTAGCTTTGGAGATCTTTCCTTGTGCTGTACTGGGTCTTTAACATCTTGTGCCTACTTAATTGGTTTGTCTAATAATGAGCTGTAAGAGTTCTTTATATATTCTGGTCATAGGTTATATGCATTGTAAATATGGTCTGTTTAAGGACTACTTTTCATTTTAACGATGTCATTTAAAGTTCTAAATTTTGATGGAATCTCATTTGTCAATATTTTTCTTTTATACATCATGTTTTTTGTATCCTAGGAAGTTTTTGCCTACCCTAAATTCATAAACATTTTCCCTTATAATTTCTTCTTAAAGTTTTATACTTTTAGGCTTTCATATTTAGGCTCGTAGATCCTTTCAAGTTATTTTTATGTATGGAAATAAAGGGTTGAGGTTAATTTTTTATATACAGATACCAGGTGTTCTAATGCCATTTGCTGAAAATACTATCTTTTCCTTGGCTCTTGAATTGACTTTATATCCTGCAAAATATTAATGTTAAACAATCTTTCAAAACTCAGTGGACCGTATATGTGTGGTTCTAGTTCTAGACTCTCTGTTTTATTCCAATGATCTATATGTCTTTCCTTACACCAACACTGCCTTGATTACTGTAGTTTCAGAGGAAGTCTTAAAATTAGGTACTAAATGTCTCCGAACACTGTTTTTTGTTTTTTGGTCTTGTTTTGTTTACTTTTCTAGGTCCTTTGTACTCCCACATAACTTTTATTTATTTTTCTTTTTTTAATATACATGCATTAGTCTTTGATCTTTAATATTATATCATTATTGCTTTAGATATTCCCCTTGAACTAAGAATAGAATGCTATCTCCATAAAAATATACACATATAAAAGTAGTTCTCCCTTTTCCTGGGGAAAAAGCAATCCAAGTATATCTTCCAGAATAGTCAAGTTTTTGTTTTAATTATAATTAAAGTCTTGGTCATTTATTAGCTCTAACTTACATATTTAAAGAAACATTAGACAACCATTACATTTAGAAAGGCAAAGTGTCATTATCAAGTAAATCAACGTGTCCCTTCTCCCACCAATGAATGAAGCAGTGACATACATTAATTTTATTAGTTATGATACATTCCTGCAATCCCTAATTCTCTTATCCACCCTCATGTTTACCATGTGTGTACGTGTGAGTTGGTTAGAATGCACCAACCATCTAAAGATCAACAGCAGGATGAGTTAGGCTTGGGCTTTTGATGAAGATTGACAGTGTCTGTCTGAATCAAGTGATTGGACCTATCCTTGGCAGCGAGAACTCTTCAAACTGCTTTCTCAAAGGCTGCTGCAACATTGGTGGCATCTTTTGCACTTGTCTCAAAGTAAGGATAGTTGCCGTTGTCCCTGCACCAAGCTTGGGCTTCTTCTGTAGACACCTGCCATTCACTTATGTCGACCTTGTTGCCCAAAATCACAAAAGGAAAACTTTCAGGCTCTTTCACATCTTTGTAATATATGAATTCTTTCCTCCAGTTACTCAAGTTCTGGAAACTCTGTGAATCATAGACACTAAAAGTAAGCAGGCAGCAGTCAGAACCTCTATAAAAAGGCATCCTCAGGCTTCGGAATCACTCTTGACCAGCCGTGTCCCAAATCTGCATGGTGACAAAATGTCCATCCACCTCCAGATCTTTATTTAAAAATTCCACACCTATTGTATGGAAGAGCTGGGCATCAAACTTATTAGTTCCATATCTGTTCATAAGAGAACTCCCCAACTCCACCATCTCCAAGGAGAATTATTTTTAAAAGTGATGATTTTCCTACCATTATTAATTTTAGGAGCTTTGACTTCAGAACCCTTAATAATTCAGTTCAAGCATCATTATCTCGAGGCCACACGGAAGACCCCCAAGAGCTTCAGGCAGGTTCGCCTGGCTGCTGTGAAGATGGAGAGTGGGTCGGGGAGTGGGCGCACAGGAGGCAGAGGCAGCAGTGCTGACCTGCTCCAGCTCCAGCATCACTTTTAAATTTCAATATCCAATTCTTCATTTATAGCAAGTATACATAGACCTGAATTTTTATATATACCCTGTGTTTTCTAATCCTGCTAAATTCAAATATAAGTTCTAGGGGCTCCTAGAGATTTCTTAGTATTTTCTCTGTAGATGATCATTTCATCTACATATAAAGATTTTGCTTCTACCTTGCCAATCCTATCCTAATTGTATCATTTTATTGCCAGACTATTTTGGTTTAGGCCTATGTTCCAAAGTTTAAGGACCAGATAAAGAGTAGGCATATCTGCCCTTGTTCCCCACCTTCAGGAGAAAGCACTGTATCTTCTCCATTCATATAAGGCATTTTTGCTAGAAGTATGGAGTTCATGTCTTTAATCTGTTGAGAAGGTTCTGTTCTACTTCTAGTCTCCTGTTGATAGCTTTTACAATGAACAGCTCTAGAATGTAGTGCAATACTTTTTCACCAACTAGTGACAGGATCATATGGCTTTTTCCTTTCATCCATTAAAATGATGACTTTTGGGGGTGGATCTTCCAATGCTAAACCAACACTGCTATCCCTATAATAAAACCACTTTCTACATACTGCCAGATCTGGCTTCTAATAATTTGTTTTGTTAAACAAATTTCCATCTATGTTCATACTTTTTTCTTCTATTATCTTTATCCAGTTTTAGGATTAGCACAATGTTGATTTCCTAAAATGAGGGGAGAAGTGTTCCTTTTTTTTCTGCTTTAATTGTTTGATGGAATTTATCAGTTAAAATGTATATGAACCCGTTGTCATATAGGTAGGTTTTCAAGCTAGGAATATACTTTAATAGTTGCTCTTCAAATTTTATATTTCCTCCAGAGCTAGTTTCATTAATTTGTCTTCCAAGGTACTTCTTAGATGTTGTCAAATTTATTTCAGAACAGATTTTTGTAATATGCTTTCTATATCTTTTTACATTCTGTAAAATCTGTGGTAATGTCTCCTAGACCTTGTTATTGCAATTTTAAAAATATATAATTGATATTTTGTAATAGGAAGTAAAGATCTAAAGGAGCAGGGAAAGTTGGAGGGGTAGGGGAAAGGAAAGAAGGGAAAAGAAAAAATATGAGAAAAGTAAAAAAAGTGGAAACAAAGTCTTTGCAAATATGGAGGGTTGGAGGGGATGAAGAGAGGGCAGAGAAAGGGGAAAAAATGAGAACCAAAATATTCACGTAATGGTACAAGATCCCAATGATGTATGTAACTGTATTTTATACCTAAAATGTATCAATAAACATAACGGGGAAAAAATAAATGTAATACAGTATTAGTAACACAGCCAAGGCCAAAAAACATATGATCATTTTAATAGATGCGGAAAAAATCATTTGACAAAATTCAACACCCATTCATGATAAAAAAAATAAAACCCTACAAAAAATTGGAATAGATGTTCTTTATCTCAACCTGATCAAGACTATGTATGAAAAACCAACAGCCAACATCATACTATGGTCAAAAAGTGAAAACTTTCACGATAAAATCAGGGACAAGACAAGGATGTCCACTATCACCACTCCTGTTCAATATAGTTCTGGAAACATTAGCCACAGCAATTAGACAAGAGAAAGAAATAAAAGGAATAAAGATAGGAAAGGAAGAAGTTAAACTGTCATTATTTGCTGATAACATGATACTCTACATAGAAGACCCAGAAAACTCTGCCGAAAGACTTCTAGACTTAATTGCCAGACTCAGTAGAGTAGCTGGATACAAGATCAACACTCAAAAATCAACAGCCTTCTTATACATGAATAGCAGACTCACTGAGAGAAAAATTAGAGAAACAATTCCTTTTACAATAGCATCCAAAAAAATGAAATATTTTGGAATCAGTCTAATGAAGGATGCAAAAGCACTCTACATTGAGAACTATAGCACTGAAAAAAGAATTGGAAGAGGATATAAGAAAATGGAAAGACGTCCCTTGCTTCTGGGTAGGAATAACCAATATAGTGAAAATGGCCATACTTCCAAAGCTGCTATACAGATTCAATGCAATCCTGACTGAAATCCCAACAGTATATTTCACCAAACTAGAAAAAATGATCCAAAAATTCATTTAGAACCAGAAGAAACCTAGAACAGCAAAAGCAATACTAGGCAATAGAGACATGCCAGTGGGTATCACAAACCCCAACTTGAAACTATACTACACAAAGCCTGTGATAAAAACAGCATGGTACTGGCAAAGAGACAGCCCCAAGGATCAGTGAATTAGATTAGAAGATGCAGAAACAATGCCAGGCACACTCAGCCACCTTATCTTTGACAAAGAAGCCAATTATCCTCACTGGAGGAAAGATAGCCTCTTTAATAAATGGTGTTGGAAAAACTGGATTTCAACTTGCCAAAGATTAAAACTAGATCCCTATCTTTCACCATGCACTAAACTAAAATGCAAGTGGATTAAAGATCTAAATATTAAGAAAGAAATACTAAACTTGCTGGAAGACAAGTTAGGTACTCTTGAAGACATTGGCATAGGAAAAGACTTTATCAACAAAACCTCAGTAGCACGGGAACTAGCAAAGAGAATCAACAACTGGGATCTCATCTTATTAAAAAGCTTCTGCATTGCAAGAGAAACCACCAACAGAGCTAAGAGACAATCTACAAGGTGGGAAAAAATTTTTATCAGCTGTTCCTCAGACAAAGGACTACCATCTAGAATACATAAAGAACTTTAAAAAATCAGACCCCCCCAAATTCAAAGACCTAATTCAAAAATGGGCATCTGAAATGAACAGGTATTTCTCAGACAAAGAAGTAAAAGCAGCAAATAAACACACAAAAAAATGATCAACATCACTGGTCATTCGAGAGTTGCAGGTGAAAACAATGCTGAGATTCCACCTCACCCAAGAAAGAATGGCTGCTATCAAGAAATCAACCAATAACAAATGCTGCCAGGGTTATGGGGAGAAAGGAACCCTTTACCATTGCGGGTGGGAGTGCAGACTGGTGCAACCACTGTGGAAGTCAGTATGGAGATACCTCAAAAACTAGGACTAGAGGTCCCATTTGACCCAGCTCTTCCCCTGCTGGGTATTTTCCCAAAAGAATTAAAAGAATCATACCACAGTGATATATGTGCACCCATGTTTATAGCAACATAGTAATAGCTAAACTTTGAAAACAGTCCAAGTTCCCATCAACCAGAGACTGCATACAGAAGATGTGGTTTTTGTATAAAATGGAGTACTATTCAGCCATAAAGAATGAGAAACTAGAGACATTTATGCCTACATGAATGCACACTGAGGCTACACTATTAAATGAAATAAATAGGACACGTGTAAATACTGAATAGTTTCTCTGATGTGAGAAACTGAAAGTGTAACTAAGAATCAAAATGTGTAATTGATAATGTGAAATAGGAAGAAAAAATCTAAAGGGGTAGGGGAAGTGGGAGGGGAAGGAGAAAGAAAAAAATGAGAAAAGGAAAAAATGGAAACAAAGTCTTTGTTAATAGGGAAGGGTGGAGAGGGTGAAGGGAGGGTAGGGGAATGGGGGAAAAATAAGAACCAAGATACATCATGTACAGGTACAAGTTCCCAATGATGAATGTAACTGAATTGTGTACCTAAAATGTACCAGTGAACTTAATGAAAAAAGAAAAGAATAATGTGAATCTCTCCCTGCACCATAAAGAAGAGAGAGATAGGACACAAAGGGTTAGTGAGCTCTTAGATGTGTTAATGGGAACGCTTTCCCTTTCCCTAGTCACTGCTTAATATGATACAGTCAAGACGCTGGCCTTGTGCTCACCGAAACCCCACTGAATCCAAGCACAGCCTTACCTCTAGGTCCTGGGCTCTTTTTCTGGGGAGAGGCTCAAATAAAAAATACATGTTGCTTTCAAATGCTAAAGAGTAAAGATCAAAGTAGTATTTGGCATACAAACCGCCAGACACGTTAACATTATACTTGAGCAGGATCAAGTAATGCCTTTCCAACTCATTTCTGGGGAGGAAAAACAGCAAAACAAATACAGGACAATTTTAGTCAAGTGAGCCATCTTAAAAAATGTCATTTTGAGGCTCTAGGACTGCTGTAAATTCTGTTTTGAGACCTAGGAAGGCTACCCAACTGGAAGAAAACACTCATGTTCCAACAAAGCACAGCTATTTTCTGTATCTGGATGCTTTCTGTATCCCAACACTTTCGTGTTTGGGTGGAGGGGAAAGGTTATGCCCTGCCCATTCCCGCCTGCTGTGGGCTTTTGGCTTGTTCTTCAGAGTCCATCGACACACCTGTGTGACTCACACTCCACACGTACTCATGAGGCCCCACTACAATGAGCAAAAAGGAAGTGATGTGTGCTGTTTCTTAGCTCTGAAGAGCTTGCAGCCATCTTCAAGGGGCTCCTGAGAGGAAGGACTTAAGAGAGGTAGTGAGGCACCAACCAAAGAACCACCACTTCTCTCTCTGAAGGGAAAACTCTTCAGGTGACAAGCATTCATCAGAAAGAAAAAAACAAACTGCACTGTGTGGGAAAGGCAAACACCTCCCTGTGGCAGCAGATGAGGCCATGTCAAAGGGCACCTTCTTATTACTAAGGTGACAAACTGTGACCATGACAATTTTAAACTTGGGAAGACAGAAAGGTTCTGGCTGGAGTAAAACCACTGTAGCACAGGACCTCTGGCAGAGCACTGGACTCACAGTCTCATCTCTGAGCAGTCCTCTGCTGCGGGGCCATGCAGCTGCCTGTGCACACTCAATACACAGAATGAGAGACCCCATCAGACCGACTGCTACACACAGCCCCTCTCCTAGCCAGGAGGAGCATGGCAATCTGGAACATTTCCTGGTGTACGTCCCGGTTATTCCAAGGACATGCGTTCAGATGAAAACCTGACAATGTGTGGCTCAGGCGGAAGCTATACTCAATAGTTCACTGGCCCTATGACCTTAACAGTGGCCAAACAAAAGCCAGGCACAACAGCCCTTACAGAAGGGACTGGGCCTAGCAACTTTTAAAAAGCCATGAAGAATGTCCTGTTCTATGCTATTCCGGTGGTAATCTTGTAAGATGTCTGGCAAAACCACCAGAAAAATTTCTACTTACCGAGTATATCATTTAAATAATACTCTATGAAAACCTAGCAATTAATGATGGAAAATTTGAATATTTATACTGTAGCTGGACACAAAGTAATCATTTTGTGCCTGTTTCCATTTTCTGCATAAAGTGATATTTGAAAATATTTCTTAAAATGCAAAGTTTATAGGAGGAGGTAAACTGGAAAATGGCTAGATAGCCCACTGAAGCCTTATACACTCACATGTCCTTGAGCGAAACATCCCCGAGGACCTTGCAGAAGTCTATGTTCCACACAGCCTTGTCCTGCCAAACCTTGGCGGCAAGAAGAACGGCTCCCAGCAGGATCCTTCTCCAGTTAGCAGGACAGACATCTATCTCAGCATACGACACAAGCCTTTCTAAGTAGACCTGCAAAGAGGAGAACACTGTTCTGTGATTTCAGCTCTGTGTAAGTGCTGTGCTAAGACAGATTACTGTGGCCAGGGATTTAGCTCAGTGGTGCTGTCACCTGCCTCGCAAGCACAAAGTTCCGAGTTCAATCTCTGGTACCAAAAAAAAAAAAGACTACTGTGAATGACTGGTTCCTTCTATGTCTGAACAGAGGGGAAGTCCCTCCTACTTCTGGGTGCTATAGAGATTCTGTTCACAGATGGAAATCAGACACCTCTGCTGCTCATGTATTTCCTGTCTAACTTTGGTGACAGGATGACTGGACAGCTCAGGCAAGGTTGTCCAGCAGTGTGGCACTGTTATCACACTCACAGAGGCCACAGAGACAGGCCTGGTATAGAGCTGTTCAATAAATGCTGAGCTTCTTCAACATGCACTGTAGCTTTCCCAGCTGGTAGTTTCAGAATGGTTTTAGACAGGTCATGGTCAAACGTAATGCCTGACTCAGAGAGAGTACATTTTTATCTTCTTTTCACTGTATGTACCCTTTTGTGGCACTATCTGGTGGACAGGAGTGCCTCCCAGTGACAGCTGAGCGGAGCACCACGTCAGGTGCAGGACTTCAAGCTGTAGTTTCCTCAAACTCAGGGCCTTTATAAAGAACCTATGTGTAAACAGGATGGTCCTTCTTGGTGCCTCTGTTTTCCCATCCCCACTCCTCATGAAAACCCATTCTCCCTCCTACATACTCAGAACCTCAGTCCATTCTGCTGGCTTCATGACAGGAAGAACAGAGCTGCCAGTCTATTCCTGGGACTCATAAACTTCCATGCAGTTGGTGAGACAATCTCACATATTCTTTATGTACATCAAACATCTATTCCACAAAGAACTGGGTGAGCTACCCTCTGAGTAAAGACTGTAGAGGGAGCTGTGATTTGCTGTTACTTAAATCTGAGTGATAGAAAAGTCTGCAGATGCTCAAGTCCCTCATATAAAATGGCTTATGGTTTGCACATAATCTACGCACCCCCTCCCACAGACTGTAAAGCAGTTCTAGGCTACTTACAACACAAACTTCAATGTAAATGGCAGGTAAAGGAAGTTATACTATATTGTCATGCACAAAAGGACAAAAAAGGACGTAAATTTTCCCTAAATGGTAGAAATTGTAGATGTAGCGCTCACAGACATGGCATGCTATTTGAACTCTTTGTATCAAAACAAAAAGAAAAGGCTTTATAAATCTTATAAATTATTTATCATAAATGATAAAATCTCACCTTCAGAATTCTGTATGGGTAACACAAAGCTCCTCAGCTCCTCAGGCTAACAAAGCTTTTCTAAGAACTTCTGGACTGCCATCCTGGGCAGCATTGCAAGCAGACACCAGTGCTTAGCAGGGATGGACTGATGCCCATAACCAGGGAACAGAGAGCTGAAGGCAGTGCAGTGTCTGAGGACACAGCCTGGGACCTGGCTTGACCTGCACAGAACAAGTCTCTGTGGCTCACGGGGCCCTGTTCCTGCTCTCCTTCCCACCCCACAGTATGTGTAAGGGCTCATGGTGTTAAGTGAGCATGTGCACTGAGGTATGGGGCAAAACTCTCCAACTGCCTTTAACTCTTTTGTGGTAAGAAAAGTGAAGACATCATTTTAAATAATAATGATTATGGGACCCAAGTATGCTTATTTGCTTTCCTCTGATAGGCTTCTCTTAATAAAATTCTCATGATAATTTCAGGAGTTTAATTTGAAAAAAAAGACCTTGCTCTGTGTACAAGACCAGTTTCTAAGCATCCTTGATAAATAAGTAACATCTTACCAAAGTTATTATTGCACATTCAGTTGGTACCATTGCAACATAAAAAATAAAGGCAACAAATCTGTAAATACAGCTGTGTTCAGGATCATGCTCAAAGTATTCCTCTGGATGCTTCTCTCTCTGAAAAGAGAAATGATGCAATATGAGAATCCACTGAAGAAAGCTTTTAAGTACTCTTAAGACAGCAGTCTTCACCTCTCACCCCTGTGTTCCTTAAGTAATTTCAGTTGGGTTGTATGTCTTTTCATCTTCAACTAGAAACACTGGAACCTTTTACTATGCATAATGACACTTTGGTGAGTGAAGACCACAGTGGCCCCATGAGTGACCACCTTGTGTGCCACCACCACTTCACTCTCCATGAGGGCTGCACAAGGTGGAGACGCTGTCAACATATCTCTCGGGATGTGCTGCACTGGTGAGCCACACAGAAGGCCACAGGCTCAGAAAATCAATACCCCTTGCTACTTTTGCCTTCACAAATTCATCTTTAGCCTGAAAGTCTTTTTGATTATATGCTGTATTCTTTGTAATAAAGTCTAAAATGATATAATTAGTGTCCTGCAACCACAGCCTCTAGGGATGCAGTCATATACAACAGTCAGCAGCCATGTGACTAATATGCCTGAGGAAGTGACTTTTTACATTTTTATGTCATTTTTAACCTAATTCTCTCCTTAGAGATTTCACATGTTATGAGATTTATTAACTAATGTTTATATTTTTTTGATGCTACTGAAAATTATTTTTTGAAAAGCTACATTTTCTGTTATTTGGGCAGTACCTTTTTACCTTAGATCAAAAACAAAGCTGCAAGTCACTTCTCTATCACAGCCCTGAAAACCCCTCATTTCTGAGAAAGATGCAATACAACATGAGGTGGAAAAGGATGTGATTTAAATTCAAATAGAAGAGTGTGATTGACTTCTGGCAATTAATGTCAAAGGAAAATAGCATGAAAGAAACACAACTCCATGAAGTAAAAAATTATAATTTAAAAAAGGTGACACTTACTGTGAGTGGATGGCATCTCTGATCCAAAATATCCAGGGATCTATTTACATCTCTATAAAAGAAGAAAGTACATCTAAGTGCATTCATTTATATCTTAGTAAAATTCTTGCTAGGAGTAGAGGAGGATGGAGAAAGAGCCCTAAACTTCAACACCCTAGTTTTACAAATTCTTCTCCTGGATTTTGTCCTCTAGACTTCTTTTTATTCAGGGCATCAAGGACTGTGAAGACTTTTCTAAGATGACCAGCTAAAGGTGCCTGTAAGTAATGACTCTCCCCAATGGGCAATGCTAGTAAACCAGCAGTGGTGGGGACTCAAGTCTAGAAATGTAACAAATGTGAATGAGATTCAGATTTCCCAGGCTTTTCTTCCTTCAGTGCTCTATGTTTTCACTATATTTCTTATTTCTGTTAGGTGAGTTTAAAAATGTAGCTGTCTTTTTATAAGAGAGCAGTGTTTTCATTAAACTAATACACTTCCATGAACCAGTGGTTTGCTGTGGTCTGTGACCTCTGCAGATTCTCCAGGCCCTGTTTCAGGAGGCTCAGAGATCAAACTGTCCTTACAAATGCAGGAAGACATTACTTGCTTTTTCACTGTTGGACAACTGGAATGCTTGTATAAAAGCAAAAGAAAGTAAAACTTCTGATTTCTCAGCATGCTTTAAGACTGCCACACCAAGCTGCATCAGCAGTCATTCCACTTATCATTGTTGGAGTTTTAAAAGCCTGCTTCTCTTAAGGTTGTCCTTGGTGAAGCAGTGAAGACTAACGTTAATAAATCTTGGCCCTTCTTTTTCATACTATGAATAAGTGAAAAGTTCACATAAAGTATTTCTGCATACTGAAGTATATTTGTGTTCAGGAAAGGCACTTGTGATTTAGCTATGAACTGAACAGGCTGCTTATCATATAACACCACTTTTAAGTGAAACTACGCTAAGACTGGTGATGATATAAAAGTGTTTTGGATGTTATAAAGAAATCTGAACCGATATTTTCCAAGCTGACCAATGTATAAATCATGTACTGGTAAAAGAACTATTCTTTGTGCAAGATGCAGCCGTGAGTATTAATGTAACAATTTCAGAGACACCATGTAAAATCTCACTGAACCTAATTCAAGAAACTAATGGTTACGGTGTTTAATGTAAAGTAAAAGACTATTCACAATTATTGGAAATTTTGAAAAAATACATATATGTCCAACTGTGTATCTCCATGATATTCAGTTGTCTTATTGTTTCTTCAAAAGTAACTGCAAATGTACCATGAAGTATGAGAATCTAATTGTGTTCTATTCAGTCAAATGAAGAGATACACAAGTGTAAAGAGAGATGTATCTTTCAACCAATGAAAAAAGGAACAAAAAATGTTAGAGTTATAAAAGACAGATTTTTTTGGTATTTATGTTAACGAAGTGGTGCATTTTCAGCAGGAATCTTGCCCAACAGTTGACATTTTTATTTATCAGAAAGTTCCTGGCATCCACCAGGCAGAGTGCAGCTACCCTGGCTAAGCACCCTGCCCTGTGCAGGACAGCCCCCCACAACAAAGGATCTCCTAGCTCAAAATATCAACAGGTCCAAGACCAAGAAGCCCTGTGTTAACACCTCCCCCACACACACATATGCACACACAAACGTATACACTTTTAACTCTCAATTTTAATTTTTAAAAGAGTAAATATCAATATAATCCATAGAAGCAAATATTCCCTGGGATCTTTTTTTTCAACAGTTCTAATCCCAGCAACAAAAAACCTAAAATGATTTGCTTCCATATGTTACTAAAAACACACTACAGCTTATGATGCCTGCAGTCGTGACCTAATACTACACTTGGTATAGTGCAAATTAACTGGCATAGTAAGAGAAATTTTTAAGATCTCACCTGTTCTTTATGTGGTAATACACTGCTAAGGTCACACTGTGGAAGGAAAAAAAATTGTTAATGATTGAGTTTATCATTTGTTGAAACTGAGACAAATTTTCAAGAGGAGACCTGGCACCGCCTTGAAGTTCTTGTTTCAGCACAGTACCATATGGGCACTTTCCCATTTTAATTTTTTGGCTTTTAGCAAACATAAATACCAAATGCTAGGCAATGTGCTGTTGAAACACCTTTCTCTTGATTATACATTATTGCATATTTCCTTGTCATTTGGGTTTCTACCCCTAAAACCTCACCCCTGGGAAAATGCTACATATCTGCCCACATGCTTAAACTTAAACCACACAATAGTTTTGTTTTGTTTTGGTACCAGGAATCAAACTCAGGACCTTGTGCTTGCAAGGCAGGTGGTGGAATCACTGACCTGAATCCCCAGGCCACAATAGTTTTCTTTTTTTTTAAGTGGGAAGGCCATGCATTTGTTTCAGTTAACTTACTTCATTATTTACCTGCCCATCATTTTTTCATTATTTCTCTAAAAGTAAATAATAAAAGTGCTGTATACCAAATTTAAAAAATCACTTCTCCAAGACAAGAAAACTTACTAGTAAATGTTAGTGCCCACCAAACTGATGACACCTTTGGCCATCCCGAAATAATCAGTGATAATAATGCAGCATATGTCTATATAGTATAATATTCATGGCAAGCATTTCCAAATTAGTTTTAAGTGAAATATTAACAAACAGACACAACTCTTCAGATAACACTTTGCTGTATTGCTAAGATACACACAGATATGGTATATTAGGGAACATAGGGGTCCTGTGAGGTGTGTTACATGCTTCCACTTGCCCTCACCATCTAAAATGAAGCTTAACATCATCAAGGGGAGGCAAATGTGAATTTTAAAAGAAGTCCAGACAGAGTTTTAAAATTTAAACAGTCTCACATTATATGCATCAAAGACGAACATTTCTGTAGTGTTTCAGTTTTATCTCCAAATTGAGTTTAATCATGGACTGACATCACTCTGAACCTAACTTGAAGTTCCATCCATAAGCCTTTTACAGCCAGCAAGGGGTCAGCAGCAGTTCTCCTATATGAGACTCTGTTAAGCAGTGGTTCCTGAACTTCCCTGCACACTGGAATCATTAAAACCACCCAGGAACCCTCTGGAGAGAGGGCGCTGGCAGCCAGGAGCCCTGTGCCATCCAACCTGCACCATGCCCACCTGTGACCAGCCAGAAGGTGAAGACCCCTTGACACTTGCCATGCCCACAGCAGCAACCCACTCAGCACCTCGGGAGCCTCTGGCCTCCTGGCTGTGCCACACCACAAAGCCACAGGGGACACCAGACCGCCATACTGGTAAGTTAACAGGATCATCACCTCTCATCGGGACCTGGACTATCTTCAGGGGAAGGGCAGCTGGAACCTGCAGTAGAAACTTGCAGAGTTCAACCCTGTAGGAGGACAGGGAACTCAGCTTGGGACTTGAGGCCAGAAATCTCCCTGAATCCCACAGGTGTGTGACTGGCTTGCTGAGACTCATTGACTTATATCTGCACACTGCTGCCCATGTGGTCTATTGTGACAGCAGAGATAGACCCTCAAGGAGGCCCTTCATTTTTATGTTTATCATTTATTTTCAAAATTATTTTTTGCTCTTTTTAATTTTTTTCCTACTCTTTTCAAATTTTTGTTTTTCTCTTCTTTATTTTCTCTTTTCTCTTTCCCTTCTCTCTCACACTCACTTTCTTGCTGTCCCATATTGTTCTTCAACTCCCTTTTTGTTCTTGTTCTGGCCCTAATTTGGATTTCTTCTTTATTTTTCTTTTCTTCTCTTGCCTGTGTCCTCTGGCCTCACTGATAACCTTCCCCTATCCTTCTACCTATCTATCCCTCCTTCCCCAACTCCTTCTAACTCCCCATCCTGAAGGGTGAAATTGCTATATTGAAGAATTTATTCACTAAAAACATATGTTGGATTGGTACTCAATTTTGATTTAATTCACACAGTTAATGGTGATAGATTAATAACTGCCACAAATTGTCATTTTCTAAGTTGTACTTGATGCTATGGTATTGCTGATTGTATCACTTGAGCTAAGGCATTGTGATTGATCTAAGCAGTTGTCCTTTCTGCTATAATGAAAACGAGACAGCCTCAGAGTCATTAGAGACTCAAAATCTAAAGACCACCTATATCTGGAAGACACCTCTGAGAACAAATCATGTCATAAGGGTTCTAATTACAAGCAACAAAGATACTTACAATAAGCAATTTCAAAGTATCAACCTAGGAATTAAACCCAGGACAGTACCAAAAACAAAAATGAGAAGACATTTAAGCAAAGGCACAAACTCAGTCTTCCACCCCACCAAGGATAAATTCTGGGGAAACGAGGTGGAAAAGTCTGATAATCAACCACCTGGACATCCTGAACTGATAGCGCAGAAGCAACCAAACATATGAATGAGGCTTTAGAAAAATTCAGAACAGAAATAATTTCCCAGATAACTACAGAGATGGTGGGCCGAGTGAAAGACATGATTAGAGCCTCTAGAACAGAAACAGATTAAAAACAAATAGATGAGCTCAGAAACATGCTGGAAGCCATGAATGCCCAGCATAAGAAAGCAATGGAACCATTATCACCCAGCATAACAGAAATGGAATCCATGAAACAGATTCAAACAGATATCCAGGAGATCAAAAACTCCACTGAAAGTCTACCCAGCAGATTAAGGGAATGTGAAGATAGAATATCAGATATAGAAGACAAGATTGAAGTTAATGAACATGAAAACTGAGATTTCTTCCAAATAGTAAGGGACCACGAGAAATCAATCCAACAGCTGCTAGATGATGCAAAGAAGAATAACATAAGGCTGACGGGAGTCCATGGAAAAGCAGGAGAAAGTACAACTGACAGAAAAATGTGTTCACAGAAGTAACAGTAGAAAACTTCCCAGAGAGAGGTAGATAATCACACATACAGTTAAGTGAGGCATATAGAACTCCAATTAGCCACAATCAAAAAAAAATCTGCACCTAGACATATAATAGTCATGATCCCAGAAACCCAACAGAAGAACAAAATCCTACCAGCAGTTAGAGAAAAGAAACAAATCACCTAAATCACAGTAGACTTCTCAAGACAAACCCTCAAGTCAAGGAGAGCCAGGAGTGAAGTATTTCAAACCCTAAAAGAAAATATCTTCCAACCTAGACTGTTGTATCCCTCAAAATTATCTTTCAAAATTGATGGGGAAATTAAGATACTTAAAATGACAAAGAACACCTGAGAAATTTCATGAACATCAAACTGGCACTCCAAACAATTCTAAACAATATCCTAGAAAAAGACAATGAAGATCACAACTCCATGAGACCCAACAGAGGGAAGCCACCAGACAAGGCAAGAAACTAAAGCAAAAGGGGAAAAAATAAAATAAAGGAGCCAACAATAGCAAAACATTATGATATGAATGACTAAATATCTATCAATTATAACCATCAATGTTAATGGCTTCAATTTACCAATCAAAAGAAATGGACTGGCAGAATGGATTAAGAAGTAAAACCCAACAATATGCTGTATACAAGAAACACACCTAACTTAAAAAGAAATTCATAGACTGAAAGTAAAAGGATGGAAAACAGTTCCCCACGTGATGGGAACCTGGAAAAAAACAGGAGTAGCAATCTTCATTTAGGGATAAAGCAGATTTCAAACCAAAGCTAAGTAAGAGAGAGAAAGATGGTCACTACATCCTTGTGAAGGGAACAATCCAAGAGGAAGTGATGACAATCATAAATATATGTGCACCAAATACGAATGCCCCCAACTATACAAGACAAATATTAATGGACATGAAAGACCAAATAAGCACTAATACAATTGTAGTGGGGGACTTCAATACTCCACCATCACAAATAGACAGATCATCTAGACAAAAAATTAACAACGAAATTCTAGAACTGAACCAATCTATTGAACAAATGGACTTAATAGATGTATACAGAGTGTTCCACCCCACAAAATCAGAATACACATTCTTTTCAGCTGCACACGGGGCATTCTCCAAAATAGACCACATTGCTACCTCATAGGACATCTCTAAATAAATGTAAAAGAAATGAAGTTACCCCTTGTATATTATCAGACCAGAGTGCAATAAAATTGGAGATCAATAACATAAGAAACCACAAAACCCCCACAAACACATGGAAATTGAATAACACCCTCCTGAAAAACCAATGGGTCACAGAGGAAATTAAAGAAGAAATTAGACAGTTTCTACAAGTAAGTGATAATGCCAGTGCAATATAAAGGAATCTATGGGACACAATGAAAGCAGTTCTGTGCAGGAAATTCATAACAGTCAATGGCCATATCAGGAAAACAAGAGAGAACTCCAATTAAGAACCTAATGCAGAACCTCAAGCTCCTATAAAAAGAAGAGCATAACAAACCCGAAGCTCTCACATCCATCATCCCCTGCCACCCGGCCACCCTCCTCGCCAGTCACCCCATCCACATCATCCCTGCCTCTGCCATCCACCCCAGGCCCTTCACCTTCCATACTGTCCTGCATGCTGCCCTCTACCCCACCCTGCTCACTCTTGGGCCTGCAGTGGCAGCTGCCACCGCCCTGCACCTCCACCAGCAGCACCTGCAGCACCGCACCACCCCCCCAGCCAAGCCACAGAAGTCAGGGCATGGGAGTCTCCCCGGGTAGGGCAGGTGCCCCACAGTTCCTCCCTCGGGGTTTGCAGCCAAGAGTGCCAGCCTGAGCACAATGGCCATGCAGGGTCCAGTGTCTGGGAGCCAAAGAGTCGAGCTTTGGCTTGCAGGGATGGGCTGGGAGTGAGGCTGGCTTTGGGTTTACTATCAGGGATCCCCTTCCTCCTTTTGCTGTCCTCCTTTCCTGTGTCTCTGGGCTAGGGAGCTCCTGTCAGTGCTGCCCGCACCTCCAGATCATCACCTCCACATGATCCCCTCTTGCCTCTATTTTTTATGCTGCGCTCCTCCCTTCTTCTGGCCTCAAGACACTCTCCTTGTCTCTGGCCCCCAGAAGGTCCCACGCCATCCACTCCTGCATTCCTGATGCCCTGCTGCTCCCACTCCGCAGCCTGTGGGCAGTGTCTTCCCTGTCCTCAGTGACACATTGCCCAGGTGAGGTGGGAAGGAAATCTGACCTGGAACCAGATGTGACCCAGTCCCTAGCCCAGAAGAGGCCTCCGTGTGGCCCTGGCGTACAGTCCTCCTGCCTGGTTGGTGACCACTGCCTGTGTGCTTCCCAGGGTGGGCACCTGTGATGGGCATATCTTCTGTTGTGTTGGTGTTCCCTTCTTCATTTATAGAATTTTTTAATGTAAAAATTGCTCTCAACTCTATAAAGGCAAATGCTGCTTTTTGTAGCTCATATAAAAAGGTTCCATATTTGTAGTATACTGCAATAATATTTTCTACATCCAGCTCTTTAAATGATCCTTGTTCTGGTGGCTTTGTGAAAGTATGTTTGCCCTAGTTGAATTAAGGAACTTTAAGGGTTATAAAATGAAAGCAAAAAAATAAAGTATTTGTTTTCTGCTAGATAGAAAAAAAAAGTACTATGGCTGAATTTGAGTCTAATCTGAATGTGTATGTATTTTATTGAACATTGTTATCACTTACATTTTGTTTTCTGTTTATATTTTTTTCACTTTTCTACCTTTTCCAGCTTCTTTTTAGCATTCTGAAACTTTCCTCATTCCTTTTATTTTTCTTCTAATGGGTTAAAAGTGAGTACTTTAGTGGTTCATTAGTTACTAATAGTTTAGTAGTTGCCTCTAGAGCTTCAACGTGTACTTGATATAATGTTTAATAAAGTTCCTATCTATGTTCTTCTCCCAAGCAGACTAAAGACTGTATTTTGAGGATCATTATATTTAAATATCCTCTAATTGATCGATTAGTGGTCCTAGTGATTGGTTTTTTAGTTTAGTTTTGTTTTTTGTTTTTGTTTTTTGTTTTGTTTTGTTTTGTAGTACTGAGTTATAAGCCCATAAAAAGGAAAATGAAAATCTTTCTTTTGAAATACTAGTTGGCTCCAAGGTTCTTGGAGTGAGAAAATATGCTGAGAATGGGTCCAAGTGACAGCATTGCAAAGAACGCAATTTTACCTCACCAAGTTAAACTGCCCTGGAGTTCCTAGAAACAGTCTTTTGGCAGGAATGCCTGCAGCCACTCCATTTTTTGGCAGGGATTTCTTCATCATTGTTTACAAAAAATTATCAAGTTCATTGATACCAGTTCATGGGCTTTTTCTGCAAATTCACTATGAGGTTTTGTGTGCTTGCATTAATATCCTTGATTGGCATGCCTCATGTAACAAATACCTCTGAGATGATTCTCAAACTGCAGTTAGGGTTAATGTGCAAATACTTATTGACCTCTATCTAGGTTTGGCTTTTCTGCTGTCCACATTAAGATAATTGGTCACTCAAGACTGCATGGAAGTTGTCACTCCAGGCAGTCCTGGCTGGAGTGCAGCTAGCCCCTACTCTCATTTGAGACAAGAGAAAAGGAAAACAGAGATGCAGGGGAAATGTGTGGAAACCAAGCTGCAGGGTGAACTGTTTTGGGTGACTCTCATTGGTGTCACATTGTCATGAATATAATTTGGATCAGACTTGCCTTTTATAAGCTGGTACATTTATACTATTATGTTACTCTGTCTCCTGACTAAAACTTGACCATGAAAGCTATATGATTTTGATTTGTGAATGTGTGTGCGTGTGTGCACTGCCTTAGAGTGCATGTCACATGATGTGTCCAGGTGAAAAAACTCCCCAAGGAATTCCATTCAAATTGCCTGATAAATGAGAGCTCCCATAAATTACATTGTCAAATTAACCCAGGGGACATTTAGTTCACATGCTTTAGATAAATGTTTGATAGAGAAGTTAATTTAAATTCATTGCTTAAATAAAAGTAGAAATGTGTTCAGAACTATTAGCATACATTTTTCCCTGGATTGCTGGACAATCAAGATTGTATTTATCCACCTCCTGCCTCCCAAGCCCAAGGTCCCAGATTTGATCCACAGTACCAAAAAAAAAAAAAAAAAAAAAAAAGATTGTATTTATCTCTGTTACATGATTAGATGCAATGCCCAAAGCTTTGTATGCATCAAGTAGAGCAACTTTTAGGGGTTTGGGAAAGAAATAACAAAGAAATGATCACAGTTGTCTGGTATCTCAATTTTCATGGATTGTAACTGGTAGGAATAAATAAGTAAATATAGGTGGGATAAATTTCTACAAAGGTACATAATAAAGATAAAACATTGAGAATGTTCTAAATAAATTGGAATACTGAGATATCAGTTAGTGACTATAAATTCAAATACTCTTTGCTTCTTTAAGTCTACAAAAGACAATATACCTGGGCCTTGTAAATGTGCTTTCATAAATTGATGACACTTGGAAAAATAATTTAATTTTGCCTTCTTGGGTTTTCACAAGAAGTGGGATCATTTAAGAGTGAAAATTCTAATTAGCATGTGCAATTCCATATGCAAAGAGTGCAAAAAGAAATTAAGCTGTCTCTTGATGAAAAACTATTAAAAGCATAGAATTATATTATGCTACTGCTATGGCTTATATTTAGATGTCTCCCCAAAGCCTCATGTGGTCCTAGGTGGGGCTTTTTCAGAGATGATTAAATCTAGAGTGTGTGATTGATTCACAGTGCGCTGCTAGCCCAGAGGGCAATAGGATTAAGGGTGTGAGTGCTACTTGTCCTAAGTAGTTTGAATAAGATAAAAGGAGATGACTTCCCTTGTTTTGCTATAGTTTGCCCACCAAGAAGTAATTCTCTGCCAAACCACCCTGCCTTGGGGCCAGTGGATTATGGACAGAAACTTCTACGAACTGTGAGCTCAATGAATCTTTCCCCTTTTAACTTTAAGTGTCTGGCGTTTTGTCTCAGCAACAAGAGAAAGTAATTAAGACAGTTACTAAGAAAAAGAGTAATTTTGACTAAATGCAGAGATCCTGCACAGATTATTTTGAAATGTCAAGTTAATGAAGTAAGCAAGGCTGAGAGGAGCCAGCAAGTAGAAAAACAAGGGATATGAAAGGTTATGAGAATGTTTTTAAATGAGAAAGAATTTTGTATAAGGAAATAACATTTCTCCTAAAGAAAAATGAAGAAAGATAAGGGCAAAACCAAGAGATATAAGCAAGTTGCAGAGTGAGCAAGTCACAAGAGATTTATGAAGGGTGAGTCTTTATGGAAGGAAATTTTATGTATGGTTAAGTTGGCTATAATTAAGAAAATTACCTAAAAGAGTTTCTAAGACTCAAACTTTGATGCGGTAATGTAAAATCAGAATGAAATTCTCTGTGCTTAAAACAATATGGTTTTCTTAAAATATCGATCTGCTTTCAGTAAAAACAACAGGACTAGAAAACAGAGTATTATGTTTTATAGAGCTAATTTCTTGTGTTTTCTGCAGTCTTTACTAGGATTTTGATTACTTAGAAAAACAGAGTCTTAAAGGAATTCTGGTTTATTTAAGCATCTATTTATTTTAAATTCCTAAAATGATCACTTTATAATTCTAGTGAAATCTGATCTATAACTAGTTAAATGAACAACTATTAATTTTATAATAATAAATGATATCTGGTATTGATATAAATGACATAAAGATTTTATAAAATTTTTAAAGTTGATGGTCCTGGTAGGGTTCTGTCAGTCAGGTTTATTATCTTAAAATTCTGTACTCAATAAAAATAACTATTTCCTGCTCAATTGTAGAACTCTTGTTAAAATTAGCCTATTGTGGCTGCTCTAATCCTTTTGCCATCCACAGTTTTGCCTCTTTCCTAAAGTATTTGTAATCAGACTCATAGAAAATCCTCTAACAATTATTCTTAAATACAGTTGTCTGATAAAACTACACTCTGTCAGGTAAAAGGGCCGAAGACCAAGACCAGACCAGGCCACAACAAGCCTTTATTAGGGGAATAGATCTGCCGGGCTGTCTCTGAACAAAGGAGAGACAAAAGCAATATGGCTGGGGCAGGGAGAGTCTTTTATAGAGACTGGGGTGGGGCTTGTAGGGGCTGAGGCAGGGTTGAATGAGGTAGTGACTAGGGAATGGAGGAGCCGGTGATGTCACTAGGTGGTAGGAGGTGAGCGAGTATTAGGTTACTGTCTAAGTGGGAACAGGGGCATGCTGGGAAGAAGGGTTTGTTCTTTGGTGGGAGCAACCATCTTGGCATGATGTCACACAGGGGAGGGGGCAAGGCACCATAGGAAGAGGGCAGCTACTATACTTAATAGCTGCTGAGGTGGTGGGAGACCTATCATTCCAGGCTTTTGTTTTATGATAGTTGGGCGAAGGTCTCTTCTTCTGGAGCTGCTTCCTGCTGACAAGGGGCGAAGATCCGGGCTAGACCTGGATCTGATGAGGCACATGGCAAGTGGGGACCTCTTCCTTTTGCCGTACTGGCTGGTTCCCTGCCATGATGAACTCTGTGACTGTCTGGCTGGTGAATGTTCTCAATCGTTTTTGCAAGAAATTTTGAAAACAGCGAACCAGGCACGGTCCAAAACAGAGAATTAAACAGATAATACTGAGGAGTCTCAAGAGTAGTAATAGCCAGGTGAGCCATGAGCTCCAGGAACCAAACGTACCCCACTATTGATTAGTACCTTGGGGGGCATATCTATCTGGCCCATTGAGTTTTAATTTTTTTCATTTGACATGTAATTTTTTATTATTTACATAGGTTTTACAGAGACAGCTGGATGTTTAGGGGCTCATTTGTTATAGAAGTAAGAGACTGTTATGGAAGAGATCATAGCTCCTGATCTAAGGGCCCATGTGTCATGTCCTTGCTCTTAGAGAATGAGTGGAAAGGTGATAAACACAATTTATATAATCTTTATAATCCTTTTTTTTGGGGGGGGAATATAAAAGGTGTATGTAACTGAGCAAATGTCTTTTGGAGGCCAACATACCGATGAGTGTAGTGTTACTATGAACCTGACTTCTTCTTTAAATTCAAGGCCAGGAAAGTTTTATTCCTGTATCTCTCAGTTTTTGGAGGCCTCCTAGATATATTTAAAAATAAAGAGAACTGATAACCTCAACAAGGACACTGGACGACTTAAGGTGATCAAGTGTAACATAAAAGGCTTGATCTTTTTAGGCAAGGGTAGGTATCCAGGAAATATGAGCACAATGAGAAGAGGCATCATAAACAGAGAACAAGGATGTACATTATTTTAAAAGGAATAAATCTTGTAGCTGCTTGGTATAGAATTTATCCTGACTGTGGCTGACAAGCACGTGATTTTTTCTCAATACTCTTACTTTATGGTTTGTTTTTTTTTGATCATTACACGATAGTTAATTAGTTATCACAGAATCAGAAAAACACTTATCTAAAAGGAGAGATCTGGAGACCAGTGGTTTCTAGGATTGGTTACCTGTAAAGAACTTTTTAAATTTTTTTTGAAAAGAATCTGTACACACTTGTAGCTAATTAATGATTTTTGCTTCTATTTAGTACCCAAAGTTTTGTCTTTTTGAAATGGCTGTGTCATGAGTGAACCAAAAGATTTTAATGGGTGGGCTATGTCTTAATTTTTCTGAAGTCTAGCTTTA
Source organism: Heterocephalus glaber (assembly GCF_053883595.1). Taxonomy (NCBI): domain Eukaryota; kingdom Metazoa; phylum Chordata; class Mammalia; order Rodentia; family Bathyergidae; genus Heterocephalus; species Heterocephalus glaber. The sequence goes on from NW_028258410.1 coordinate 3,880,251, forward strand.
TTATTATGTCATTGTTTTGTGCCTCTTTTGGTTATTTTTCTGCTGGGTGTTTAAGACCGAGTTAAAGTGAGACCTGTGTCAATCAATATGAACCTCTTGTTATCTATTAAGGTCAGTTAAGTCTCCCCAGGCCATTACTTTGGAACCATGCATAGTGCCTCTCTGCTTCTCTGTCGGTGTCAGCCATCTGGATGGGTTATGGCCTTGTTTGACCAAGTTGTTTTCAGTGAAAGCAGTGGAGAGTTTTTTCTTGGTGACCCTCCTTTGGCACACAGTACATTGTCCTCTGGTGTCCAGCAATCTCCCAGTTTAGGAGGTTGAGTGACTTACCAAAGATGTAGGACCCTGTAGAGAAGGTTCCCTCATGTCCTGGAACTTTGTTGACCTTGAGGGGCCAGGGCCAAAATATTGGCTGTCCTCATAGCCCAGTTACCTTTTAGTTTTGGTCTCCAAACTTTAGTTGTTGAACACCCAGAAGAGAAGGTCAATAGCGTTAGCACTGTAACAAGAATAATGAACTTAACTATTATAGTTTTACCTGAATAACAAACAGTTTGGAATTTAAAATATAGAGAACTGTTACTGTTATTAGTCATGGTTGTTTTTTTAGTAGTTGAATTCTTGTAGAATATTAACAGAAAAAGAGCCACAAATAATATTTTAACATGACAATTATGATGACTTTACCTTTGTAACACATTTAAATGTCCATCTTGATATAAAATAGCCATCATTAAATGTACTCATTTTTTTAAAACACCAAAAGTTTTTACCTAAATTATCTTTAAAAAAAAAATAATAATAATCTTTTGATAGGATACCATCTAAAGAAAATAGTCCATATATGTATCTGTTATCATAAATAGCTAGAGTGTATGAAAAGGCAAATACCTGAATCAAAAAGAGGTTATTATCATAAACAAATATTAGAAAACCTGTACAGTCAGAAAGTATAAATACATTTAGTACACTAGAAAAAATAAAACCTTGTTATTGTTGTTTTTTACAGGATATTTAGTCCTTTGAAAATGACCAATGTAAGCACACCATAATAACATATTTAGAATTTATCCCTTTGATGACAATTGATATAAACAGTATAATAATATATTTAAATAATATTTATTCCTGTAAGTCTTTTATAAGGCTATGAAAACCATCAGGTCAGTCTGTTGTAAGATGAAAACTGTTGAGGTCCCCCTAGTGAACAAAGACTGGAAAATATTTCCATGCAGCCGCTCCTTTGTTCACCAAGGGGAGCATGCCTTGAACTTAATAACCTTTATCTATAAACAAAACAGCTGTAGGATTGGACAAAAACAAAGATATAAGACAATTTCTAAAACTAGAGTGCACTCAAATATATTTAGCCCAATGGAATTATAATCTCTTTATAATTTTAGGTTTATAATTATAAATAAGACTATTTAAAACTTTTTGTAAGTCAATTAACAGAGATCTCTTGTAGAATTAAAATCAGAAGCAATGAAACCTCTATTTCTGTAAACCTTTTATAACAAACTTGAAACCAACAAGTAAACATATATATTTCCTTTATAAATCACTTTCGCACACCTTCTTGATGTACTTAGGCCTTTTGGTCTTGTCCTGCTAATAAGACAAACATATAAAATCCTTTTATATCAAAAATATATCTTTTACTTATAGCTTTTTAAATATTTTGTCTCCGACTCACTATAAACATTTTATACTTTTGTCCATCATTATCTCATCCCTAGTGGTCTTTGTTAAGTAAATAAAGTTTTAATTCCTGTTTAATGGTTAGACACAGGTGGTTTTTGTCACTGATTACAGCCCTAAACACATGACAGTTAAGGCACATATATCACAAGTTTGTTCAAGGATTTTCACTTCATTCTTTAGTTAGGATGTTATCTATAGTGGAGCTACAAATCAAAGAAGCTATATAACCTTCACTTTGAACAGCAGAAGCAATGGGCTAAGGCAAGTTTTTAAAGGGATAAACTACCTAGTTTGCTTCCACAACTACTTTAATAGCTAATCTATTAAGCTTTAAAACTTTTTCTTATCAACAGAGTTATAAAGTGGGGGAGGTATGAGCGGTGAGTGATCGGCTCAGGCTAGGAGTACTTGAGAAGAACAGGTTTGACAGAGGGAGGGTTAAGAGCATAGGTAGAAAAGGCTTGTATGTAGGGGATTTCTGACCATTTGCCATTGCACTGACAGAAGTTGTGTAAATCACACAGTATGTTAAAATTGAAAGTGCCATTTTTGGGGCGTGGAAACCCATTATCTAATTTATACTGAGGCCAAACCTGATTACAATAGAAAACAAATCTTTTTGGCTTAAAGTCTGGTCCCAACAATCCGAGGGGTTTGAGTTGTGCCAGAAGGCAGCCCAGAGGCGTTGAGGGGCGGGGTTTGGATTGTTGGGCCCCCTGATTAGAGTGGGTGAGGAGGAGGCAGCCCCTGGGGAGAAAGACAAAGGGGAGAAGCGTCCTTGTCTCCTTTGACAATCTCCGAGTGAGTCTCCCAAAGGGAGAGAACGAGAGGAGGCGGGCCGGTGGGACGTCTCCCAGGGGCACGGTCCTGGGCCCAGAGGCCTTGGGGGTTTCTCTGACCAAGCGCTTGGATTTCTGAGAAGTCCCCGGAGGGAGAGAGAACGAGACAGAGAACCCGACGAGAGGGAGGCTGAACTCCCTACTCACCCAGACATTGGTGACCGGTGTGGATGTGTAGCGTCAGCAATGGCAAAGGTAGAAAGCCCCAGAGGGTCCTGGCAACGGCAGACAGGTCCGTTGGAGATGGCCAAAAGGTCAATCAACCCCGTCCTGCGGGGGATCGTCCCTTAATGGACCATCTACCATCCGAGTCACGGCACCAGAAATGTCAGGTAAAAGGGCCGAAGACCAAGACCAGACCAGGCCACAACAAGCCTTTATTAGGGGAATAGATCTGCCGGGCTGTCTCTGAACAAAGGAGAGACAAAAGCAATATGGCTGGGGCAGGGAGAGTCTTTTATAGAGACTGGGGTGGGGCTTGTAGGGGCTGAGGCAGGGTTGAATGAGGTAGTGACTAGGGAATGGAGGAGCCGGTGATGTCACTAGGTGGTAGGAGGTGAGCGAGTATTAGGTTACTGTCTAGGTGGGAACAGGGGCATGCTGGGAAGAAGGGTTTGTTCTTTGGTGGGAGCAACCATCTTGGCATGATGTCATACAGGGGAGGGGGCAAGGCACCATAGGAAGAGGGCAGCTACTATACTTAATAGCTGCTGAGGTGGTGGGAGACCTATCACACTCATTCTATAAAAAATGTTTTTCTTTGATTATCATTGGCTAGAATTTGTATGACTAGTCAAAAAATATGTTTCTTGGTTCAAAATTACTCTACAAACTGAATTTGTTTTGGTCTTATTTGTTTTACTTTATATTTCCCTTTTTAAACTTTATAACTATTGCCTTTTAAAATTCTGCACAAGTGCAACTCCTAAAAAAATGGTTTGGTCCAATATTTTATGATGCCTTCACCTGCAGAACAGGTTAGATTAAACTGACTAATGGATCCCAATCATTATGGTTTAGATCTAGGTTGTCTCCCAAAGGTCTCATGTGCTAATGTGTGAGGCTTTTGGAAGGTGACTGAGTCATGGGAACCCTATAGCTGGCATGCTATTAGTGGATGGAGCCTGGTGTCACTGGGGGCTTGACCTGGAAGGGTGTAGCTTCCTTTCACACTCCTTCCTTCTCCCTCTCCTTCCTGGCCACCATGATGTGAGCAGCGTTTCCTCTGTGATGCCCCTCTGCTGTGCCACTCTGTCTTGGAAGCAGCTGACCATGGGCTGTAACTGTGAGCCAAAATAAACCTCTCCTCCATTAAGTTGCAAATGTGTCTCAGTGATGAGAAAGTGACTAAGACAATAGGCAACCTTGGCCTAGGAACAGCAACTTCTAAATCTCTCTGTTGCTCAAATGTGGCTAAAAGGGTTTGGAGCTGACTTTCACCCATCAATCACTTACCTTCTAATGTGGGACTGGATCAGACCAACAACCAAGACAGGTCCATCCCAGCAATGAGGACAATATCAGTCAGTGCTTACTAGAGAAACAGATTTAATGCAAGGTATACAAATATGCAAAATACATAAGATTGGCTCTTGCAATGGCCACCCACAGAGTCAGTTATGGAAATGTGCAAAAGGTCTGTGAACTCACTGGACATCTGAAGGACCCAGTCAAAGGCCTGGAGCTCAGTGTAGTACACCATGCAAGTCTATATCACGAGGCCAAAGGGGCTGTGATAGAAGGCTGAAGGGTCTGCCCTAGAAGCCAGAAGATGATGTCCAAGATGAAGGCAGAGGCTGGAACTCCTCCAAAGAAACAGAAGCAGCAGCCTTCCTTCTTCTTTTCTCTTTTATACCATTCTGGTGACAATCTTCCCTAGGATAGGTCTTCTGTCTTCAGTAAACCCCCTCAGTTACACTCAGAACTATGCTGAACTAGTTGGGCATTTCTTACTCAAATTGACACAATCAGGTAACTGTCACAAGGACAATCAAAACCAAACTACAGGATCGTTGATTACTGATGTCTTCAGAAAAGCTCTCACAAAGACAAGAGGGTAATATGAAAAATATAAAAGTAATTAAGATGGGACCACTTATGTCAGCCCTACCAAAAAGCAAACAATACCAGGAGGTTATGAAGGAAGAGGAAATGCTTGATAATAACTGTTTTAGTTACTTTTTGTGTTACTGAGACAAAAATCCCCAACATTCAAAGTTAAAGGAAGTTAGCTCACAGTTTGTAGAGGTTTCAGTCTATAGTGGGCTGGCTCCAAGGCAGGGAAGCATGGCAAAGGGGTATGGCAGAGGAGAAACAGTCCATGGTATGGCAGGCAGGCAATGCCAAGCATCAGCAGCAAGCCTCCCTTTTCCTTTTATCCCATTCAGACTGCAAGCTTTTGGGTGATGCCACTGACACCCAGAGTGGGCCTTCCCATATCCATGCCTAAAACTATGCTAAATAGATCTGTAGACTAATTTAGTTAACACATCTGGGCCAGGGATTTAGCTCAGTGGTTCCACCGCCTGCCTTGCAAGCAGAGGGACCTGAGTTTGATCCCTGGTACCAAAAAACAACAACAACAACAACAACAACCCCCCCCCAAATAAACAAAAGAAATGGTCATCTGAAATGAATAGACATTTCTTAAAGAAGTAAAAGCAGCAAATAAACATATGAAAACATGTTCAACATCATTCATCATTTGAGAGATGAAGATGAAAATAACACTGAGATTCCACTTCACTCCAGAAAGAATGGCTGCTGTCAAGAAATCAATCAATCACAAATGCTGGCAGGGTTGTGGGGAGAAAGAAACACTTCTCCAATGTTGGTGGGAGTGCAGACTGGTCAAGAACTGTGGAAATCAATATGGAAATACCTCAAAAAACTAGGATTAGAGGTCCCATTTGACACAGCTATTCCCCTGCTGGGTATCTTCCCAAAAGAATTAAAAGAATCATACCTCAGCAATACATGCACAGCCATGCTTATAGTGGCACAGTTTGTAATAGCTAAAACTTGGAAACAGCTCAATTGCCCATCAACTGGAGACTGGATAAAGAGGATGTGGGGTTTTTTTGTAAAATGGAGTACTACTCAACCATAAAGAATGAGAAACTAGAGTCATTTATAGCTAAATGGATGCACATTGAGGTCATGATCTTAAGTGAAAAAGTAGGACATGTGTAAATATGAAATAGTTTTTCTGGTGTGAGAAACTGAAAATTAAATAAAAATCAAAATGTATAATAGATAATGTGAAACAGGAAGAAAAGGTCTAAAGGGGAAGAGGAAGTGAGAGGAGTAGGGGAAAGAGAAGGAAAAGGAAAAATATGAGAAAAGGAAAAAATGGAAAAAATCTTTATAAATAGGGAGGGATGGAGGGGATGAAGAGAGGGTAGGAGAATGGGGAAAAAATAAAAACCAAGATATATCATGTAAAGGTACAAATTTTCAATGATGAATGTCATCATATTGTATTATTATATCGTATTGGTACCTAAAATGTACCAATAAACTTAATGGGAAAAAAAACCCCAGAGTATATAGCCAAAAAAAGATATAGGCAAATGGAGACAAATTTTCTGTCACCTTGTAATACAAATGGCCTCTAGTTTAATGGCCAGTGGAGTTCTCTCTCATCCCCAACTGAAACCTTCTGAGTCTGGCATTTATTGTCTGCATTCCATCAGCATTCTGGCCTTCTAAGCTCAGCTTACAACCCTCTAGGGCTTTTCTAGCCAGTGTCTCCAAACTTTTTAAAATTCCTCCTCCCACAAAGCAGTTCCAAAGACTTATAAACCATGTAATCAGATACAGTCACAGCAATACAATAGCACAGAGAGAGAATCAGAGACAGACAGAACCCAGAGACAGAATATACCCTTCCAGGTCACACCCCCAGTGACTCACCTCCAACCAGGTCACACCTCTTAATAGCATGCCAGCTATAGCATCCTCATGATTCATTTACCTTCCAAACCCATAAGACATTTGGGGGACATTTTAGATTGACATCATAATGGGAAGATAAAAGCTCCTGTGGCCAAATGTGAGGGCTGTGTGCTTGCAACTGCCATGAGGAAGAGATTATCAGTCTGCATGGGGGAGTCCTTTCCAGCCACACTGACACAGATGCAGGGAGAGGAGGAGACTGAGGCCAGCAGGACCAGTTAGGAGACTCTGTCAGCCTATTTCAGGACAGGTATGAGTCCACAGGCTACCTCCCAAATTCCTGCTGAAATTTTAAGAGACTTTTTAAAGTTTTCAAAAGAAAAAACAAGCTAAATGGTGATAAAATGAAAGAGTGGCACCTGAGGCCAAAATGAAGGAAATTTCTTCAGGTACCTCTAGAGATGAAGGTGCTGTCTGCCTGCTCTTGATGTGCCATCCATGACCTCCTCTACCCATGAGTGCACAGCAGAGGCTAGGAAGGTGGGGGGGCATGGGGCATATGAAAGGCCTCCAGTGACAGCCACTGCCTCCCCTGGCTCTGCCGTCCACAGCACCCAAGGTCTCCCTCAGTACAGGCATGAGCTCAGCAATGTGGAGATGCTGCTGATTTGAGATGTCCCACCCACCTATCAGGAACTCCCACATCTATGACGGAGCAACTACCCAGCCTCCAAGAAATTCACTGCCACCTGACTCTAAGTTTCTGCCCTACTCCTGCCCCAGACCTCCAAGCAGCAGTACAAGAACAATCAGTTTCCCTTCCCTTTTGCATGAAGTGGGTCCCATGTGCAGGTTTTGTTCATCCTGGGCAAGTGAAACAGGAAACAACCCAAGATTTCCTTATACTGATCAAATATTGATGTAGTGATACTGAACCTCAGGACTGTGCTACAGGTTAAGTGAATATGAAACTCATCTAAATGCCACAACAGCATTATGGTAATGAGCTGTCATACCCATTTGCCAGATTAGTAGCTGAGACTCAGAGCAATGAGGTCACTTGCCCAAGCCCACATAGCTCACAGTGGCCAAGTTGATCATGAGCCCCAGCAGCCTGGCACCAGGTCCCAAACTGTGCACCTCTGCTCTAGTGGCTTCCTGAGCAGGGACCAACCTGAGGCACAGAGCATCATCTCTTCATGAAACACATACAGGCTAAGACATGGGAGGACTCTTCCAAAAATCTCTAATTTCCCTTTTTAATGATATGCATGAAAAAATATAGAAACATGGGGAGAAAATAATGGAACAATAAGAAAGGTTGCTTTCAGATGCAAAATCCCAGGGTCACATTTTACAATTCAGAGGCGAAGAAAAGTAAAGGAAACATTCAGTGGAGACTGAGAACAGACCAGATTTTGCAGAAACAGGATCATAGAATAAGATGAGTTTAGCCACTTTTCCTGGAACACAGGAGAAAAGACCCAGTGGATGAGCATGCAGACAAAGCCACAAGAGGGAGTGTTCATACCTGAGCAACAGCAAATGAACAAAGGTAATAGAGGAGAGGAGGCAGGAACAAGATTCAAAGGAAAAAATAATCTGACTTGAGGGAAAATAAATCAAAACTGAAAGGGCAAAGACAGTGAATCAGTTCCCAGTCACATCCTGAAAGAAAAATAAATTTTCAAGCATCCAATTTGAGGGGCATCAAGAGAGTTGGGATAGAATGAGTTATCAGGTCAAAAGGTGAAATCTTGTTGCTTCTCCACAATGGTAAGAGTCAGAGGAAGACAACAGAGAGCAGATTTTCCTAAGGTGAAAGAGCTCGAAGACAAATAGTTTCATCTTTCTGAGAAAAAAAAAATTACTTGAAGAATTCCTATGTATTTGTCACTTATTATTTCATAGCAAATTACCCCAAACCAGTGTATTAGTCAGGGTTCTCCAGAGCAACAGGACCAATGGAAGTGATGGATAAATAGATGGATAGACACTTGAATGGATACATACAGAGATACAGATACATATAGACATAGATGAGAGAGAGGGACAGAGTGAGGGGGAAGGGGAGGGGGGAGAAGAAGTGGGAGAGTGAGGAGAGGGAGACAGAGCTGGAGAGGGAGACTGACATGGAGATAGAGACTTATTATGGAGGCTGAGAAGTTCCATCACCTGACATCTGCAAGTTGAAGACAAGGAAAACCAATGATATGATTTAGTCCATATTCAAAGGCCTGAGAGCCAGGGGAGCCGATGTGTAAATTCCAGTTCAAGGGCAGAAGAGTAAGGAATGGGATGCCCTAGCTCAAGCACTGAGGCAGGAAAACAAGGGCAAATTCTTCCTTCTGCCTTTGTTCATTCCAGGCCCTAGATGGGTCAGGCAGTGCCCCCCACACTGTGAGAGCCATCTTCTTTATCCAGTCCACACCCAGAAACACCTCAATGATACCCTGGCAGCTGTGTCTAACCTGGCCTCCTGAGACCCCTCAGGTTGACAAAGTTACCATTGCAGAGAGTACGGGCTTGGCAGGTCTGGGGGCCGCAGGGGACATGCTGCCTCTCCCTGAGGGTCTGCAGGGCATCCAGAGGCTCTGTGTGTACATCTCCTACTGTTGGCCTGGGGTCTCTGGGTGAAGCCAAAGGCCAAGAGGGAGGGCAGAAGAGGCAAGTGCAGACTCAGCCTGGTGTCTGTCCACCTCAGCCAGGAGACTGCTGCCTGGTGTGTTCACATGCCCAAGGCCACCATGGAAGGAAGTGGGGAGGGACTGTGGGAGGTGTGGACAGGGGTGGGAGCCCTGACCCATCTCTGTACACACCACCCCCAGAAAGGAACTGATGGAATTAAGACTGCTGAACAACAGAGGCAAATTACAAAAGTTAACCTGCAGAAGTCAGTGTTGCAACAGTTTCTATTAGCCTATATGTTAAAATAACATGAAGATTATATCTTTAAAAATTATAAATAAACAGGACTGGGGATTTAGCTCAGTGGTTTCACTGCCTGCTGAGCAAGTGCAAGGACCTGAATTTGATCCCCGGTACCAAAAAAAAAAAAAAATTATAAATAAACAATAATAATCTGGATGTAAAATCCTAAATAATTTCAACAAATTATAGTGTTAAGTGGAGGTGGGCAGTAAAAGATTAAAGCATATTACATTTCTTATTTTATTTTTCATTTTTTATTTTACTAAAAATAAAGCAAAATTTCCTAACAAAATAATATGAGAATAACAGTAATTAATACACCATGTATCATTATCTTCAAAGTAGTTACTCAGAGTACAGGACATAGAAACAAAACTATCTCTTACATAAAAGGAACAAACAGATAATAGCACAAAACTTTCTTTACAGTGAACTAAGAGAAACAAGCAGTATAAATAAAACAAATTTATATGCATTAAATAGTTTTTGAAACAATGGGATAGGTAATTTGAGCAATTATTTAAACTCCTCCCAACTTCCTATTTATCTGTCATATATATATATATATATGTGTGTGTGTGTGTGTGTACGTAATTTTAGTTTCTCTTATGAGAAAAACCATGTGATATTTAATCTTGTGTGTCTGACTTATTTCACTTAACATTATGTTCTCAAGTTGCATCCATTTTCCTACAAATACCTCAGCTTTATCTTTCTTTATGGCAGAGTAGTACTCCATTGTGTGTAAATACCACATTTTCCTTATCCTTTTGTCTACTGATGGACATAATGCTGTTTTCAGGATCTAGTTATTAAGAATTGTGCTGCTATAAACAAGGGCATTCATACATCACTGTGGTGTGATGTCTTCAACTCTTTGGGGAAAATAACTAGAAGTGGAATAGCTGGATCAAATGGAATTTCTATTTTTAGTTTTTTGAGGAATCTACACACTGATTTCTGTAGTGGTTGCACTCGTTTACATTCCACCAACAGTGTAGAAGGGTTCCTTTTTCCCCACATCCTCATTTGTTATTAGTTGATTTCTTGATAGTAGCCATTTTTTCAGGAGTAAGATGGTAGCTCAGTGTAGTTTCAATCTGCATTTCTCTAATGGCCCAAAATGGCGACCACTTTTTCATGTATTTGTTGACTCTTTGTACTTCTTCTGATAAAGTGTCTGTTCATTTTGGTTGCCCATTTTTTTGGTTGCCCATTTTTTGATTGGGCCTTTTATTTTGGGGAGTCTAAATTTCTGAGTTCTTTATATATTCTAGATGGTGGTTCTCTGTCCAAGGAACAGCTGGAAAAATTTTTTCCCCATTCTATAGTTTGTCCCTTCACTCTATTGCTTGTTGGCTTTGCTGTGCAGAAGCTCTTTAATTTGAAATGATCCTATTTGTTGATTGTTTCTTGTGCCATTAGGGTTCTGTTTTATTTTTCAATTGAGCAGAGAAACACTAGTTCAACCATACATTTTTCCTTAAAGTTAATAACTAGTATAATAAAATAAGATATATAGAGTCTGAAACATGAGGACAAAACACACAGTGAAAAAATTAGCAATATAACAAAAATAGTTTTGGGGGAAAGACCTAAAAAAGCAAAAACATTGATTAAAGGGCAGATACTATTCACTAGGTGCTGTGTGAACTATGTTAGCCTATTCCGTTTACATAAGAACCTCCTCAGGCCAGGCCTATTCCAATCCTCATTTTATAGATGAAGACACTGAGCTGTTTAAGTAATTTGCCTGAGTTGATACCACTAGTAAGAAGTAGATACAGGATTTAAATGTAGGGAGTGAGAATCCAAAGCCCAGGTCTTAAAATGCAGCTATTCTCATTGCAGACTCACTGGTCATCACCTCAAGTTACTCCTCACCACATCTTGACCAGTTGTCACATTAAGTGCTAACGGCTTTTCCTCCTTTAAAAGACAGACTGGGGGACTGGGGATTTAGCTCAGTGGTGCTGCTGCCTGTCCTGCAAGCACAAGGTCCTGAGTTCAATCCCTGGTACCAAAAAAAAAAAAAAGGCAGAGACTGAGACGAGATGCTGAGCCTACCTGTGCACTGATATTTGCCTGACACTGAGACACATGTGTGCAACAGCCACTGGCCCTGCCCTGCAATCACAAGCTGCTTAGACGCAAAAGAGAAAATTGACACTTTTCATAAGAAGAACTCATAGCAGGGATGAGGTTCAATGATCCAGTCGGGAAGGCCACAGAAGTGGCCTGGGAGAGTTGACATTTGAGCAGAGAGGTGACCAGGAGGCGCTAAGGACACCACACATAGCAACACCTTCTGCCCCTCCTTCCAACATCTCCATCACCACATCCTATTGGCTTTATGCCTCCAGTCACTTCCTGAGTGCCCTTTATTTATTGATGTGCCCATAGCCATCTCCCAGGGCCCAGGAGTTCTGAGTTCCAGGATGGTGGATTCTAGTTGTGTCTACTTCCTGCTGCCTCTGCAGCCCCTGAAATGGAGCCAGCACATGGTGGACAGTAGACGCAATGCTATCCCCACAGATGGACAGCAAGGGACAGGGAGTCTCAGAAAGCAGCTCAGCTGCCTCTACCCCTGCCCTGTGAGGCTGCTGCTGCCAAGCCCAAGCGCACCCTGTGCTGTCACCTACAGGCCCCCCAAAGATCACAGGGGGCCAGTTGGCTGTGGGATCATACGCAGTCACTTTCTGGTATCAGGCAGGGCAGAACTCATGGGGCAAATGCAGGGAGTTAAGAGGGAAGGTGGTTGAAACTGTAATAGAAGACACTCAGAATCAGAAGAAAACTCTCACCCAGCAAGTGTGTCTTTTACAGGGACACACTGAGTCCACTCTTGGGAGCAACAAAGACTCAGCTCCTTGCTCAGAGGGCTGAAGTTGTGGGTGGTGCCTCTGCCCTTGCTGGAGACATTCATAAGCACTTGAGCTGGTGCATTTGCAGGCAGGAGGCACCAGGAGGCGGGACCTGAGTCTGAGTCCCCTCCCACCCCTAATCCACAGAGTGACACTGGGACCTGTTCTCAAACAGGAGGAAAGGACTGTCTCCTCATGAAGCCTTCTCTTTCCCTGTCCACAAGGGGAGGCTGCTGCCCCTCTGAGGTGAGGGCGAGGATGCTGGAGGATATGGAGAGGAAATTATTTTTAAAGGACCGAAATGTCTAATTTGCATAACCTGTGTTTCTTGTTCATATTTGCATCCAGTGGGTGTTATAAGACTATTTGAATACTTGATGACGGATTAATATAATAATATAATTTGCCAGGGCCTGTCATTGTTGAGGAGTGTTCAAACTAACTGTACTCTTTTCTTTTCTCTTTCTCTTTCTCTTTCTTTCTTTCTTTCTTTCTTTCTTTCTTTCTTTCTTTCTTTCTTTCTTTCTTTCTTTCTTTTTTCTTTTATTCCTTCTTTCTTTCTTTCTTTCTCTCTTTCTTTCTTCTTTCTTTCTTTCTTTTTTTTTGCAAGCTACCAGTATATGGAAAAAAGTTTAAAAGTGCAATGGTTTGGGGAAAATTATAGTCTGTCCTAAAAGTTTACTTTTACCAAAATTATACTTCAAACACTCATAAGAAGATGCAAAGCCTCTATGTTATTTGGAGGTGATGTCCGATGTCACTGTTGGACCCTGGGTCACCCAGGCCCAGCCTCCTCTCAGCGGAGCCAGGCAGGACCCATCAGGGATGGTGCACATCTGTCAGCCGGCGGGTCCCCTCCAGTTGCTGGGAGGAGGTCAGCGCTCTGACTGATTGGCTGGTGGAAGGACAAGACTTGCTCCCCATCCCCATCACTGTCACTGCCACCCACTGTCACTTTGTGCAGCACCCTCCCTGGACCCAGAAAAAGGCAGGATTGCAGAAAAAAGGCTTTGCATCTGTCCAGCATGACAGAGTCCCCTGCTGACCCCTTGTAAATCAAGAACTGTGATCCACCACACGTCCTGGAGCTGCTTTTACCTGGCCAAACTTCCTTTGTTCCTCTCTTCCTTCTTTCCTTCCTTTTCTTCTTTCCTTCTTCCCCTCCTTCCTCCATCCTTTTCCTTCCTTCCTTCCTTTTCTCCTTCCTTCACTCACTTTCTCCCTGCCTTTCTCTCCTTCCTTCCTTCTCCCTTCCCTCCCTCCCTTCCTTCCTGCTTTCTTTCTTTCCTCCCTCCCTCACTGCATTCCTTCTTTTCCTTCCCTACCTCCCTTCCTCTCTCCTCTTCATCTCTCCTGAACTCCCCCTCTCTGAGAGCCAACAAGGACTCCTGGGAAGAAACCAAGACAAATGTCCCTAATGGCTACCTAAGAGTGCCTTCCCCCAAATCCCCCAGGAAGTGAAATTGCCTCAGAAGTAATGAGAGTTGACATGTTTGCAGGTGTATCAGAGTCACTCAGCTACACAAAGAAAAGGCCCTGTCCTTATACCTTACTGAGATGAATCTTCTTCAGGAGTCTCAAACTCCTGGGAGACAGCAGTGACATTTGAGTTTCTTGTGGCTGAAACAACCTCTCTCTGTACAGGGCCCTGGCAGGGTGTTCTCAGGTGCGCCCTCCCATGTGCACCATCCTCCCCTGCTGGGCGCAGGCAGTGGGTGACCTCTGGGGTCTTGGCATGGGGAGCCCCCACCCCCACTGGGTTAGAAGAGCAGAGTCATCATGGCCATGCCACCCCTAACAATGGCTCCCACCATTCGGGCCAGAGTCCTGTGCTCAGGACCCACTGACACCCCCACCTGGTGCCTATGCTCCAGGTGCTGCTGAGCTGGGGTTTGTTTCAGGGACTGCACCATGTGGGACAGCAGCAGGATGGGAAGAAGGAGTTGGACCTGCTGCAGGCCAGCCTGGCCCACTGAGCAGGTCGCTGGGGCAGGAAGTGCTGCCAGAGCTGCCTTTATCACCACACTCAGGCTCTGCTCTAGAAGGGCTGCCCCGGAGAGGCACACAGGGCCACAACCCCCCATCTGCAGTGTGCCCTTCCTGGATAGGACCCAGTGGGCCAGCAAGGCATCTCTGAAATCCTTGCTGTCTGCTGCAGGGTTCTCTCCCTGCAGTGCAGCTGGAAGTGGCCTGTTGCCCTCTAGGGTGATGCTTGGACACAATCTTCTGTCAGCCTGCAGCAGTTCTGCCCACCCAGGATCCAGCCTTGTCCCACGGTTGGCTACATGTCTCCCTCATCCTCACAGGCTCCCAAGCCAAGGGACAGCTTCTCCTCTTCCCACTCTGACCCCTCCTCACAGGGCAAGAGAGAAAGAGCCTCAGAATCATAACACAGGGGCTGCCTAGACAACCTGTTTGTCACATGTGCCTTTGCCAAGGTGACAGGTGTCTTCGTGATGGCCTCTGCCCCTGAGACTGGACTTCCTTGGTGATTGAGCTTGTCCCGCAGCCCACATGGGGCTCAGGTGCTCCCACCAGAATCCTGAGAAACCTCTCCAGCTCATGGAGCCCACAGGAGATATATTGGAGGAAGCAGGGTCACCCACAGCTTCCAGGGACAGCTGGGTACCAGGCTTCAGGAAGGGCAGGGCCAGGGCAGCTCCAGAGACCTCAGCACAGACAACCGAGGTTCCTGTCAATACCACTGCCAGGAACAGGCTCAGGCTGTGACTCTGAGAGGTGGTGACCTCAGACCAATTAGCTTGGGTCCAGGGCCAGATCCAGGGGATCAACACCGCTGGGATCCAGCTCCAGGGGGACAGCTGTGAGCCCGGCCACCACCCAGATGGTGTTGATGAGAGAGAGGAGCTGGGAACAGTGAAGCATTTCTAAGACCAGGGTGGGCGGGAGGGGGTGAGTCACTCCAGCCCCCAGTGGGCTTCCAGCTCAAGTAAGACCAGATCACAGACAGAGATTGGGTGGCCTGAGATTCAATTTCAGTCTCTCCTCTTCCTGTCCTAGGCTTAAAGCTTCTAAAATCTTGTCTCCCAGCTTGTCCTCTCTCCTCTCTGGACTTCCCTTCCTGGGTCATACCTTGTGTGGCTCAGAAATGTGTCCTTGGGGCAGAGAATTCTGACACAGGGAGCCTGGAGCCAGAAGATGTGGGAGACACAAGCAGAGCATGCATTGAAGCCCCCAGGAGGAGGATAGACCAGGCACAGTGAGCAGCCTCCGAGAGGTCCCATATGCTTTCTGGGGGCTGTGGGCTCTGTGCAGGGACAGCCTCCTGGGAAACATCACTTTGACCCACAAGAGGAGAATCAGAACCATGGACTAGGACCAGGAGGGTGAGGGCTCTGCCTGGTACAAACTGTACTGCTGTCTGCTTGCCCAGAGTGGGGAGAAGTCCTAAAGCACACAGGGAAGGCAGGAGGGAGGGTGAAGATGGGTGCCTCTCCAAGAGAGACAGTGCCCTGGCCCAAGGGTTTGCTGCAGAGTGAGGGGAAGAAGGGTCAGATGGAAAGCAACCTCCTCCATGGCCTCAGAGCTTCCTGCCATCTGAGAGCCAGATTCTCCTCCAAAAAAGAAACACACCATGACTGCAGCACCCAGCCACCTCACGCCAGGGACAGCTGAGCACTGAAGACAGCTCAGACAAACCTGGACACAGCAGCATGACTCACAGCCAAAAGATGACAATAAGCCACATGTCCATCAGTTGTGATGAACAAATGTGGGCCACCTAGGATGTTACTCAGACACAGAAAGGAAGGAGACTGACCCACGTCACAACATGGGTGAACCTTGAAAACATTACGGTGAGCGAGGGAAGTCAGGCACAAAAGGGTCATGTCACATGATTCCATTTATGGGAACTGTGCAGAATAGGCAGCTGCATAGAAACAATGGGAAGATCAGTGGCTCACAGGTCGGGGAGAGGAGAGTAAGGTGTGACTATTCAACAGGCACAGATGTCTTTTAGGGGTGGTAAAAATGTTCTCCAATTAGATGGCAGCAATGGTTGCACAGCATTGTGGATGTACTAAATGTCACTGAACTGAACACTTTAAAATACTTTAGATGGTGAATTTCATGCAAATTTTCCCTCAATAAAAACAAATGCTTAAGTATCTGCTTACACTTTCTGTCTCCTTCCATCCTGTTCAGATGGGCTGAGCTTGTGTCCAGGAATGGCTGGGGAGCATTCCCACAGGGAAGGACAGACACTGAGCAGAACCCTGCCTTTGCTCTCATGGCTTTGTGGCTCCTGTGACAGCAGAAATGAGAGGAGGACTATGTCCACCCCCACAACTCAGCTCCTGCTCCACAGAAGGTGCAAATCCCTTGTCTTTCACCTTGTGAGTCAGGAGCAAACAAACTTATAGGCAGCACACATTCTCCTAGGGACTGAGAAGGCCCATATGGGAACTGTGCTATGTGGAGGACACCCAGCTGGCCACTAGCACAGATGAACCTGCAACCTGGTGCAGACACCCCTTGCCACAACCCAGCCCCTCACCCACACACTCATTCATGCAGCATCCTCTGTGTGTTGGGCACTGATCTAGGCCCTCAACCAGCCATGAACAGGACAGGGTCCCTGTCTGCATAGCGTCTCCTGTCCCCCCCACTCCCCCCCCTCCACCAGACAGCCTGTCTCCCAGATAAGTCACTCACCTATCCCTATGATGATCTGCTGTCATTCTCTCTCTGTCTCTTTCTTTACCTAAATATGAAAGTGCTTTGCATCCTGCTAAATACTGTGACATTTATCTTAATTTATAATGTAGTACAATGTATGAGTCCTTGAGTTCTCTAAAATATGACTTTTAAAGTCATTCTAAACAATACTTAAACATTTTTTTCTGCTTTTATTTCTCCAAATGATGGATTATTTTATGAAACTTCTAACTAAGATGAGCAAGCCTGCTTTGATAACATCAAATTGGCGGGAACTTATGCTTGAAATTTTAATAGAGCTCTACTGAATATCTACACAAATTTGAAGAGGTACAGATGATTTTATGCACATTGTTTGTTTATGAAATGCTTCCTTGGGCACATCTGCTAGATCCCATGGGATGAAAATGGATGAGGAGACAGAAGTACTTTAGTTAAAGTAACTATTGTCTTTTTGTTTGCTTTCCCCAATTAATTATGGATAAAAATATTAGTAACAAAAAAATCTAACACTTACAGTACACAGTTATTGAGATAAGACCTAAG
Source organism: Heterocephalus glaber (assembly GCF_053883595.1). Classification (NCBI taxonomy): domain Eukaryota; kingdom Metazoa; phylum Chordata; class Mammalia; order Rodentia; family Bathyergidae; genus Heterocephalus; species Heterocephalus glaber. The sequence continues at coordinate 3,897,712 of NW_028258410.1, forward strand.
CCATATTACTTAGAGCTAATACTGTTTTCCCATTTTGCTGATGAAGAAAGTGAAGCTCAGGTAGGTAAAAATGTTATCCAGTGGCCTATAGCAGTAAGTGGAAGAACCCGGATTTGAACAGGCGGTTTTCTTTTTCTTTCTTATTTTTTTTCGTACTGGGTATCAAACTCAGGACCTTGCACTTATGAGGCAGACAGGTGGTGGCACCACTGAGCTAAATCCCCAGCTACCAGGATTTGAATTTGAGGACCTGTCCTGGAATCCAGTAGTTCAGATGCATTGTGGTACAAGGACCATTTCAGATAATAGAGAGTAATAGGTTACATAACACACAAATAGTATAATTTGATTAAAATAATGACAGAAAACTCAGAAAACACCACTTTGTCACCCTAAACTCTGCAGAACATTGAGTTCTGGGACAAGATGTCTCGATTCTTTCCCATAGAAGTTGAATAGAATGCCCTGCTAATTAACTGGCCTTTAGGTTTGTGGTTATTAAATCAGACCCATTCTTAGAATCATCAGTGGGATTTCTATCTTTCCTAATAAAATTTAACTACTCATGTTATTATAGTTTGTCATAGGGTTGCACTAGGAACTGATTATGTAATGGGAATTGTGAGATATTACACAAACCAAAATTGAGGGGGAGCAGAACTTAAATCTTTTAAAATTATACAAAAGTAACTTCAGTGTGATAACAGAATATGAATAATTTTATGGAATTTCACTTCACACATGGCAGATTGACAAACAGAAAATAAAGCTGAAGTGGTCTCCTAACAGTTTTTTGTAATCTTGTTACAAATTTTGTGTAAGTTTCCACAGGCCCTTGCATGATTTGAGTAAAAGATTTTGTCGGTGCACCCTCAACTGGCACAGAAGCCCAAGCCCTCTGCAGGAGGTCCTCCAGCTGGTGAAAGAGTAATGCTCGGCAACAGGCTTGCCTGCTTAAATCCAAAAAGTCACCTGGGCCTGATAACATGTTGATAGTGTAAGACTGAGGGCCTTACCAAAGGCTCCGAGGAGCTGACTGTAGCAAAGAACACTCGGGAAGGAACACACTGGACAAGTTGGAAAATAAAACAGACCTTTATTAGTCTGGCCAGATGGCACTCCCAAAGCAAAATAGCTTAGAGAGGCAACTGGCTCAGAGTCGGAGGCTGTTCTTATAGGGGGTTGTGGGGGAAATTAACATATAGAATTAAAGAAAAGGGGACAAAGGTTAGTGGTCGACTGTCACGTATTGATGGTCAGCAGACATTTGCAGCTTGTTCTATAGATTGTGGTGTCCGGAACATCAGTTCCGGGCAAACAAGGAGTTGAGTAGTTTACTTTGGGACTTTAGGTCTGTTACAGATTTTTATCTAATGTCCCAAAACTAACAAGCATCTTTATCTATTAACTCACATTTAATCACAATGGGGATGGAGAAAAGGAACAAAGGTTATGCAGTCCCACAGATAGTAACTTCTCTTGACTGAGCATCTCCCTGAGCATTTTTATGAGCCTGTTCCCTGATTAAAGAATGCAGTTCCACCTCAAAGTGGAGATACTGAGCAGGGGATAGGCACGTTTTTGCAAGGTGAGAAACATCATGAGGAACCAGAGAATAAGTCTGAAGTACATTGTCCAACAAACCCACTGTATAGGGGCTTTGGTCACCATTGGTTAGCACACTCTGCCTGAGCTCCTTTAGGATGTTAAAATCAAATGAGGCATGAGCATACTTGTCCACCTCTGAGTTGTCAGGATCAGGCAAAACTGAGACAGGAAAGCACAAATGGTCTCCCACTGCCTTGTTTGATGTCACAGCCTTTTGCAGGGCATGGAAATAGGGAGTGGCCCCAGAAGTGGGCTTCAGAAGGGGGCAGCTAGACCTCTGCGAGATGGCTGAGGGGCTAGAGAGTTAGGGTCTTCCTCAGCACACTGTGGTGGTGGAGCAGAAGCTGCAGTGAGATGAAAGCTAATGGGAGAAGAAGCCGAACAAGGGGAAACCTGGACAGAAGGGTTGGTGGGGGGAGGGATAGCTGAGGTTTCCAGAACTGACTGAGAGAATTTGAGAGCAGAGTGGACTGAGGTCCAAGTGTGTGGAGTTCGGGGGGGAGGGACGATCACCCCTTCTCCGGGCCTCACAGAGAACGGTACCTACATGTTCTCATGCTATTAAGTTAGTTGTCCCTTCCTGGGGAAAACATGGGATGCACATTTGCATGTTTTTTAACAAATTGATCACAGCATCCTTAGGTATTGGGTACATAGCTTGCTTTAACAGTGACTTAGGTAATTTGGCAAAGTTATGCTGCTCTGTTGACAGAGACTGACCCATAGTTATAACTCAGCAAAGATAGAAAATTACCCCCAGCTGCACACACTTCCAGTGTCCCTCGTCCGAGTCCAGAAATCATCCTGGAAGATCCGTGTGTTGTCTCTCTTACTCCAAGTTTGTCTCACAGGCGAGTTCACCCCTGGATCTGATTTACATCCAGGTTGGGTGCAAAATGTAGGGAACAGGGGAGGGGGACGCTACTAGAACCTCTGCAGTAAGTCCTAGTCTCCTGCGAGCCACGGCGGCACACGGCAAATTACAGGAAAGGTAGACAAATGAGAAGAAGCTGAGCTTTGGGTCTGATCAGTGCTGCTCTGGGCAGCAAAGACAAAAGCCCCCTAGCTTGCAGCACTTTTTATTCAGTACAAGGGGAAACAGATGTAACAAGTGAAAAATGCAGAGTTCAGTACTTTACATTGGGATAAACAAGGTGTAAAAAGACTCGGGGGGCGCAGTGGAAATCTAAGAACAATGAGGAACTATGCAGATGAAGATTTGGTTCCTCTCTGACATCTCCTGCAGGTGTGGTCTTGTCCTGGAGCATTACAGCATCAGGGGATCACTGAGGTCTCAGTTGTGACCCAAGGCCAAAATGCAATTATGTCTGGAATGTGGTAGCTGGTCTGTAGGCAGGAGAACTAGGCCTACTCAAATGATTTTTCCCTAGAATTATGTAGCATTGATCCCAACAGAATATGTTCCTATTGCTCCATGAAACATGACCTGCCCATCCCAGTTTGTCAGTTGGGTCATCTGTTAATGGTGTTTGTAGGCCATTTTGGTGCTCCTTTTTGATTCAGTCTATTTTCTCAGAAATTCTTCCAGGAGATCTGATAGCAGATGATGCCTTGTTGTTCAAGAAAGTGGGACTTTTATTGATCACACTTTCCTGTTGGGGACCAGTTGTCAGCTATTTGTATTATCAGGATAAGATGTATGTCAAGGAAAATGAAAAAGGCATATTTGCTATGTCTGACAGAGGATATGTTGACAATTACATCAAAACTTGAAAGCAAGACTTCAATAGTTAAGTCATATGGAAGGAATATTTTCATTTTGTCAAATCCAAGGTTTGACAATCATGTATGTACTATAATAATATGAAGACAAGAAGTCTGCACATATAGTGACCCTGACTCATGAAGACACTCCCTTATCACTGAGAGGATTTAAACGACTTGATTTCTATAACAGACATTTTGAATATCACTGTATCATCATAAGCTACCATTTTATACAAGTTGGGCATAGTCCCTGTGTGGGACTACATAACCTTTGTTCCTTTTCTCCAGCCCCATTGTGATTAAATGTGGGTTAATGGATAAAGATGCTTGTTAGTTTAGTGATGCTAGATAAAAATCTGTAACAGACCTAAAGTCCCAGAGTAAACTGCTCAACTCTTTGATTGCCCAGAACTGATATTCCAGGCACCACAATTGTTAGAACAAGCTGCAGATGTCTGCTGACCATCAATATGTGACAGTCGACCACTAACCTTTGTCCCCTTTTCTTTAATTCTATATGTTAACTTCCCTCTCAACCCCCTATAAAAACAGCCTCGGGCTCTGAGCTAGTTGTCTCTCTAAGCTATTTTGCTTTGGGAGTGCCGTCTGGCCAGACTAATAAAGGTCTGTTTTCCAACTTGTCTGGTGTGTTCCTTCCCGGGTGTTCTTCACTGTAGTCAGCTCCTTGGGGTGTTTGGTAAGGCTCTTGGTCTTACATTCTGAAGGCACCGCTGGAATTCCTGGGTGTACTTCACTAGTCAGCTCCTCGGAGCATTTGGTAAGGCCCTCGGTCTTACACCTGCACTAACACGAACCCAGTCTAGAGGGTAAATAAAAGATGAACATAAATAGATAAAGGAAGTGATACAGTGATCAATACAGTTGTTCTACTCCAAAGAATCATTTTGTACATTTCTTTTCCTTGGTCTCTGCCTTGGAAAGCTTGTATCAATGAACTTCTCCCTTATTGGCTGGCTTCAAGTGAGGTTCAGTAAATGAAGTCATTGACAGGATATCAGAGCGGTCAAACTTGCAATTTTGTCCTCTCTCAGTGTCCCTGTTTGAGCATCTAGCTTTTGGTAGTTTCTGTGTACCTCCATGACTACTGTTTCTTCTATCCTCTGGTTCTTTAAGTCTTTAGCTCTCAATGGGTTCTGGGCAATGTCAGGTAAAAGGGCCGAAGACCAAGACCAGACCAGGCCACAACAAGCCTTTATCAGGGGAATAGATCTGCCGGGCTGTCTCTGAACAAAGGAGAGCCAAAACAATATGGCTGGGGCAGCGAGAGTCTTTTATAGAGACTGGGGTGGGGTTTGTAGGGGCAGAAGTGGGGTTGAGCTAGGTAGTGACTAGGGAATGGAGGAGCCCATGATGTCACTAGGTGGTAGGAGGTGAGTATTAGGTTACTTTCTAGGCGGGAACAGGGTCATGCTGGGAAGAAGGGTTTATTCTTTGGTGGGAGCAACCATCTTGGCATGACATCACACAGGGGAAGGGGCAAGGCACCATAGGAAGAGGGCAACTACTATACATAATATCTGCTGAGGTGGTGGGAGGCCTATCAGGCAACACTGCTTCCTCCATCCTTGTTCTTTAACTTTTCATTATTGCTACTTCCTGTGTGCTTTAACTCTCATACTTATTCCCTGCACTGTGCAATATTCCAAAATTAGATCCTCCATTTAAACTGTCTTCACTGAAACAACTGACTTGGAGTATATTTCCTTCCATAACTCTAACAGATGTGAGGACTATATGAAACATACTAACTCATTCAATATCTATTTAGTTGTAGGCTATTCAGTGCCTATTACATGACAGTGTATTTGATTGAAGATATAAGCCAATACTTTCCAACAAAAATTGATATAGCCAGGGCTTTAACTCAGTGGTTCCAGCTCCTGCCTTGCAAGCTCAAGGTCCCAAGTTCGATCCCCGGTACAAAAAAGAAAGCTACAGAAACAATCAGTTTCCTTGGCAGCGGTAGGCGACAGCACCTAGAGCATGGCGAGCACAGGATCGCCGGCGACAGCAGCAGCAGCAGCGGCGTCGTCGCAGGCAGAGCAAGGGGACGGCGGATGGGGTTCACACAGCAGCTGGCGCACTCGGTGCCCCGCGCGAGGGTTGCGATGCTGGCCAGCTTGGCACTGGTCCTACTGACCTCCTGGATGGCTTGAGCGCTGGAGGTGGGTGCTGGGCCTCGGAAGTGGGGGAGTCGGGCAGGAGGGGGAGCTGATCCCTCCAGTGTTTAATCTCAGGGACCCTGCGCCCCTCCGACCCTGCCTGCGGGCGCCCTGCGCATCCCCACCTCTGGCCCAGCCCTGCCCTGGAGACGCGTGCCTAGGCTGCCGAGAGGCAGTGGGTGAGGTGCGGGGCTTCCTGGCCCCACCATCCCGGGGCAAGGAGGCGGATGGCGAGCGGGACCCGGGGAGGCGAGAGACATTCAAATTGGGGGCGGTCAGGGATCTGAGGGGGAAGGGAAGGGAGCACGTGTAGAAAACCAAAAGCACAGGGTCCCTGGTTCCAGTCCCGGCCCTTAAACTGCTGCCCTTCCCCGGGGAGGAAGAGTCCCGATGGCTATAGGAGCGGGGGAGGGGTCTCCTCGCTTCTGCTCGCCTTCTCCACCCCACTTCACCTTCCCGCTCACCCCCTTCCCCCCTTGCCCGAACCTCAGCTCTACTCCCCGCGGCCACGGCGGAGGCATCCTGCTTGCGCCCCTGGCTGGAGCCTGCGCTGGGGTCATGCACCGCCTTCCGCAGGCAAACTTTGTACGTTTCCGCGTCTCCCTTTTGTGTAAGTTAAGAGAGATGGGAGGGGTGGAGACTTGCGGCCACCTTGCACCTTCCCAGAGCTTGGACGTCCCTGGGCATTTGCTCACACCTTGAGCTGCTCCGGGAGGGTGGGGGGAGTCCCCGGAAAGAAAGCCGCAACTCCCCGCCCTTGCCCTGGCAGTCCAGGGTGCGGTGGCCTAGGCGCCCGGGCCTGTACGCGAGGTTCCCAGCTTGTCTGCCCCGGGGGGGCGGGGGTGGCTAGGGTGCTGCCTGGGCTTTGTGGCGGGGCCTCGGGCCCCTCCCTCTGCGCCCTACCCTCAGGCCACCACCTGGACGAGCTAATTCTGTGCTGGCTAAGAAGACCTTGAGGAGAAAAACGCCACTGGGGTGTGCATCCAGAAAGGGCAGAGGCAGTGGAGGGGAGGGGTAGGCTGTCCCCTCCAGTGTATCAAAGGAGATGGTTGCCTGATAAAGGCATGGCCTCCTCCCTGGTAGCGCTGGGAACTCTGGTTTAGTACCCCTGGGGATGAAGGATGTTGGGGAGGGTGTGCAAAGTCCTTTTTTTTTAGGGTGCAGATAAAAGGATTGAGAGGAGTGAAGATTAAGACTAAGAAGATGGCGCCTCTGCAGTGCAGCAAAGAAAAGCTATGTGGAGGCTGTAGCCTGGTGAAATCCACCCACCACTAGGTGTATAGAACAAGTCTTCCCATTCATCCAACTCTGGAATGTTGATCTGACACCAATGCAAAGCGACTGTTTTCTTTTTTTACCTAAGATGCTCAGAAATTGTTTGCCTGACAGTTGGGGCAGAGGAGATTGTATTTTGCCTCAGTTGGGTCCTGTTCACTGTCTTGTCATTTGCATCCTTCCCTCCTTATCCTCCCTCCTCTCCCCCTATGTCCTGATAGTTTTCCAATCCCTTTTCCCCCTCAAAAAAAAAAAAACAATTTCCAGACAACTGTTTTCCTGTAATTCCATTGAGGCTGTGTGGTCTGTCACCATTACAGTTCTTTTAGTCCCTAATTTACAAGGTCATTGAACTTTTCTCCCTTCTGATTGTTAGCCATAAGTGGCTCAGGAATCTCTGGAGTTCTAGTTAAGACAGGTAGTTCTAAGAGGAAGAATTTGCTTTTCCATGTTTTCAAAAGAAAAAGGCATTTAGTTGAGGAGATTCTTATTTCTCTTATCACTTAAAATTTTATGTATGTAATTTCCATTTTCCTAAACTTTTGCTACAAATGAAAAAATAAAAGTGTATCATAACCTTTATTTTTTTTTAAAAAAATTGATATAAAAGCTTCTCATTGCCTGATATAGTAGCCACTAGTCACATGTGATTATTGACCCTTTCTAATGTGGATATTCTGATTCAGCAATTAAAACTTACTTAATGTTAATTTAAATTCATATAGCCACATATGGCTATTATTTAGTGGCAATTGTTTCGGACAACACAATTATGGACTAATTTTAACAAGAGACTGAATAAAGGTAGATAAGAGGGAGTAGGTTTTTCTCTGAGATATGGCTAGGTAAGAGCCCTTTGAGCTGATCTTTAGATGAGTAGTTTATCAGGCAAAGAAATGTCGAGAGTACCTTTTGGGCAAAAAACCAATTAGCCAAATGCTGAGCAGCTTTGACACATGAAGCTCAGGTTTGCTCAGAATATCAACCCCACAATCGGAGAGATTCCATCCTAATGATCAAGTGGGAGCCTGGTAGAAAACCAGCTTGTAACACTGGGATTGCACTGTAACACAATTCAGTAGATTATTTTAAAACACAAATATTGAATATGCTATTATTGACAGCTACATACTTCTTTTTAAAGTACTCAAGTGATCATTCAATTTCATTTCTTTCCAAATAAATTCTTATAGTTATTTATAATCTGCTCTATTCTTTTGCCCCACTGGGACGTTTGTTGAGTTTTGTTAGAAAAGTAAAGTTATTATTTTTATGGTAGACAATATGTCAGTGATGTAACTACTCACAGTGTGCCACAGAGCACATGTGAAGGTCCATGTAGCCAGGGCTTGAAAGGATCAGAGATTTCCTGGGTAGGCTGTGAAGTCTAAGATTGGCCTGAGGAACAGGTAAGAAGGGTCCAGATGAATGCGTGTACCTGTGTGAGGTAGGCGTTAGGAGGAGTGGATTGAATATGTTCCTGTTACAAAACCTTAAATGTGTCACAGTGGTGGGAGTGAGAGGATTCTGGAGGAGTCTAAAGGAAGAAATTAAATAGATCTAAACTATAAAGGATCACTCGGGCTTAATGTCCGTGTAGAATGTTTTCAAGTGGTAAGACTAGAATACTAGCTAGAAGCTATAGTAATAATGTAGGGAAAACATAATGAGGTTTGAGTACAGGTGATAGGTGTCTCAGGTTCTGAAAAATAGTGCTTCATTTGTGATTTTTCCCACCTTTAAAGGCTTAATTATGTTTCTTTGTAAATTAAAGTAGCAACTCTGCTTTTGCTCAGGGACACAATAAAAATAGCTATTATTTAGCAAGCAATTACTGTGTGCCAGTTACTCTTCTAAACCTTTCTACACTGTGGATTAACTCACTTAATCCTTAAAACAGCCATAGGGAGGAAGTATCATTATTTTCCCCCTATTTTACAGAAAAAGAAACAATGAATCTCAATTTAAGTAATTTTTACAAGGTTACTTTAGCAAGGTTCAGACAGAGCAAGTTTTCCATCTTGGTCATCTGCTTCTAGAACAAACTCATGAAGTGCTGCCCTCTTCTTTAAATTTCTGATAATTGGACTAGTGATGTAGCTCAGTGGCACAGCACTTGCCTGGCAAGTGTAAAGCCTTAAATTTGATTCTAGGTACAAAAAAAAAAATCTGATAATCACCCTATGCTGATACCATTTGTCGGTGTAGATATCTTTTTTTTTTCTTAAATGCTTTTATTGGTACATTGTAGGTATAGAGCACATTTACATTTCTCATTGGGAATTGGACCTTTACATGATGCATCTTGGTTCTTATTTTTTCCTCATTCCTAGCCCTCCCTTCATGCCCTCCACCCTTCCCTATTTACAAAGACTTTATTTCCATTTTTTCCATTTCTCAGCATTTTTCCTTTCCCTTCTTTCCTTTCCCCTACCCCTTTGGACCATTTCTTCCTATTTTGCATTATTGATTATTCATTCTAATCATTGGTACATTTTAGGTATACAATATAATGACATTCATCATTGGAAATTTCCACCTTTACATAATCTCTCTTGGTTCTTATTTCTCACCCTTGCCCAGCCCTCCTTTAAACCCTTCCATTCCTTCCTATTTACAAAGATTTTGTTTCCATTTTTTCATTTTCTCATATTAATTCCACTCCTTTCTTTCCTTTCACCTACTCCTCCCACTTCCCCTTCCCCTTTGCCCCTTTTCTTCCTATTTCACATTATATATTATATGTTTTAGTCATTATTTACACTTTCAGTTTCTCACACTAGAGAAACTTTATTTATAAATAAACTAGTATTTATACATGTGAGTCCTATTTATTTCACTTAAGAGAGTCACCTCAATGTGCATCCATTTAGCTATAAATGTCTCTAATTTCTCATTTTTTATGGCTGAGTAGTACTCTGTTTTATAAAGAAACCAAATTTTTTTAAATCCAGTTTCCAGCTGATGGGCATTTGGGTTGCTTCCAAGTTTTAACTATTACGAATTGGGGTGCTATGAACACAGGTGCACATATATCACTATGGTATGATTCTTTTAATTCTTTGGCGAAGATCCCCAGCAGGAGAATAGCTGGGTCAAATGGGACTTCCAGTCCTAGTTCTTTGAGGTATCTCCATACTGATTTCCACAGTGCTTGCACCAGTCTACACTCCCACCAGCAGTGGAGCAGGGTTCCTCTTTTCCCACAGCCTTGCAAGCATTTGTTATTGGTTGATTTCATGATAGCAGCCATTCTTTCTGGAGTGAGGTGAAATCTCAGCCTTATTTTCATTTGCATGTCTCAAATGGCCAATGATGTTGAACATTTTTTCATGTATTTATTTGCTATTTCTACTTCTTTGTCTGAGAAATGTCTGTTCATTTCAGATGCCCATTTTTGGATTGGGTCTTTAAATTTGGGAGATTTGATCTTTTTAAGTTCTTTACAGTTTTGAGATAGTAGACCTTTGTCTGAGGAAGAGCAGGTGAAGATTTTTTCCCACATTGTGGGTTGTCTCTTCACACTGCTGGTGGATTCTCTTGCTGTGCAGAAGCTTTTTAATAAGAAGAGATCCCACTTGTTGATTGTTTGTGCTAGTTCACAGGCAACTGAGGTTTTGTTCATGAAATCTTTTCCTACACCAATGTCTTCAAGGGTTCTACCTAACCTCTATTCCAGCTGGTTCAGTGTTTCTATTTTAATATTTAGATCTTTAATCCATTTTGGTTTTAGTTCAGTGCATGGTGAGAGATACAGGTCTAGTTTTAGTCTTTGGCAAATTGGAACCCAATTTTTCCAGCACCATTTATTACAGAGGCTATCTTCCCTCCAATGAAGGTGTTTGGCTCCTTTATCAAAAATGAGATGTCTGAGTGTGTCTGGAGTTGTTTCTACATCTTTTAATCTGTTCCATGGGTCCTCAGGTCTGTTTCTTTGCCAGTACCGTGCTCTTTTATCACATTAGCTTTGTAGTATATTTTCAAGTTGGGGACTGTGATATCCCCTGCCATGTCTCTGTTACCTAGAATTGCTTTTGCTATTCTGGGTCTCTTCTTGTTCCAAATGAATTTTTGGATTGTTTTCTCAAGGTCTGTGAAGTATGCTGCTGGGATCTCAATTAGAATTGCATTGAATCTATATAGCAGTTTTGGAAGTATGGCCTTTTTCACTGTATTAATCCTTCCTAACCAGAAGCAGGGGATGTCTGTCTATTTTCTGATATAATCTTCAATCTCTCTTTTCAGAGTGCCATAGTTTTCAGAGAAGAGGCCTTTGATTTCTTTCATTTGGTTGATTCCTAGGTATTTCAGTTTTTTGGATGCTATTGTGAAAGGAATTATTTTCCCTATTTCTCTCTCAGTGAGTCTGTCATTGGTGTAGAGGAAAGCTATTGATTTTTGTGTGTTAACCTTGTAACCAGCTACTTGACTGAATTTGGTTATGAAGTCTAGAAGACTTTTGGTGGAGTTCTTGGGGTCTTCTATATAGAGTATCATGTCATCTGCAAATAATGACAATTTGACTTCTTCATTTCCTATCTTTATTCCTTTTATTTCTTTCTCCTGTCTAATTGCCATGGCTAATGTTTCCAGAACTATGTTGAACAAGAGTGGTGATAGTGGACATCCTTTTCTTGTTCCTGATTTTAGTGTGAAGGATTTCAGTTTTTGACCATTTGGTATGATATTGGCTGTTGGTTTTTCATAGATGGTTTCTAGCAGTTTGAGGTAGAGACCATCTATTCCAATTTTTTGTAGGGTTTTTATCATAAATGCATGTTGGATTTTGTCAAATGCTTTTTCTGCATCTATGGAGATAATCATATGGTTTTTGTCCTTGGCTCTATTGATATAGTATATTACATTGATTGATTTGTGTGTATTGAACCATCCCTGCATCCCTGGGATGAATCCCACTTGATCAGGGTGTATGATCTTCTTGATGATCTTCTGCATTCTGTTTGTCATTATCTTATAAAGGACTTTTGCATCTATGTTCATTAGTGAGATTGGCCTATAGTTCTCCTTTTGAATTGGGTCTTTCTCTGCTTTGGGGATCAAGGTGATGCTTGCTTCCAGGAATGAATTTGGGAGTATTGCTTCCCTTTCAATTTCATTGAAGAGTTTAAACAGTAGTGGCAGTAGTTCTCCTCCAAATGTCTTGTAGAATTCAGCAGTGAAGCCCTCAGGGCCCGGGCTTTTCTTATTTGATAAGGTTTTAATTACATTTCCAATTTCATTGGTTGATATTGGGTTGTTTAGAATTTTTAGGTCTTCTTTATTCAACTTTGGTAATTCATATGTATCTAGGAATCTGTCCATTTCTTCTGTGTTGTCCATCTTATTGACATATAGGTTCTAGAAGTAGGTATTGATGATCCTCTGGATTTCTGTTGGGTCTGTTGTAATTTCACCCTTTTCATTCCTCATTGCATGGATTTGGGTCTTTTCTTTCCTTTATCCGATAAGGTTGACTAAGAGTTTGTCAATTTTGTTGATTCTTTCAAAGAACCAACTCTTGGCTTCATTGAATTTTTGTATCATTCTCTTAGTCTTCATTGCATTGATTTCTCCTCTGATCTTTATAATTTCCTCCCTTGTAAGAGCTTTGGGTTTGTCCTGCTCTTCTTTTTCTAGAAGCTTGAGGTTCAGCATCAGGTTGTTTAATTGGGCTCATTCTGTTTTCCTAATATGCGTATTCACTGCTATGAATTTCCCTAGTAAGACTGCTTTCATTGTGTCCCATAGATTCTGATATGTTGTATTGTCATTGTCATTTAATTGAAGGAACTGTCTGATTTCTTCTTTAAATTTCCTCTTTGACCCATTGGTTATTCAGAAGTGTGTTGTTCAATTTCCATGTGTTTATGAAATTTTTCTTTTGCTATTAATCTCCAATTTCTTCATGCTATGGTCTCGTAGTATACAGGGGATAACTTCAGTTCCTTTGCACTTACTTAAACATGTTCTCTGTGTGAATATGAGGCCTATTTTGAAGAATGACCCATGTGCATCTGAGAAGAATGTGTATTCTGATTTTGTGGGGTGGAAGACTCTGTAAACATCTGTTAACTTCATTTGTTCAAGAGTTTGATTGAGTTCTAGTATTTCATTACTTATTTTTAGGCTAGTTGATCTATCTATTTGTGACAGTGGGTTGTTGAGGTCCCCCCTACAATTGTATTGGTACATATATGACTTTTCATGTCCATTAGTATTTGTTTAGTATAGTTGGGTGCACTAGTGTTTGGTGCATAGATATTTATTATTGTCATCTCTTCCTCTTGGATTGTTCCCTTTCCAAGAATGTACTGTCCTTCTTTGTCTTAATCAGTGTTGGTTTGAAATCTACTTGATCTGCAAGGAGGATAGCTACTCCTTCTTTTTTGGGGGCGGGGGGGGGGTTCCTGTCACATGGAGTATTGTTTTCCACCCTTTACCTTTCAGTCTATGAGTTTCCTTTTGAATTAAGTGTGTTTGTTGTATGCAACATATTGTTGGATTTTGCTTCTTGACCCATTCTGCCAGTCTATTTCTTTTGATTGGTGAATTGAGACCATTAACATTGATGGTTATAACTGAAACGTACTGACTTGTCATTGCCATGACTTTTTCCTTTTGTTTGGTTCTCCCCCTTTACATTTAATTTATTGTCATGCCAGATAGGTTCATTCTGTTTTGCTTCATGGGGTTGTGATCCTCAATGTCTGTTCCTAGGATATTGTAGAAAATTTTTTGAAGTGCTAGATTATTTTTGATCAAGGCTATTTGGACTCCTATATGCCTCACTTATCTGTCTGTCAAGTTCTTTTCCCCTGCTTGGGAAGTTCTTCCCAAGGAAAAAATCTACACATAGGCATATAATTGTTAAGATTCCAGAAACTCAAAGGAAGAACGAAGTTCTACAAGTAGTTAGAGAAAAGAAACAAATCACATTCAAAGGAAAGCCCATCAGAATCACAGCAGACTTCTCAACACAAACCATCAAGGCAAGAAGAGCTTGGAGTGACATATTCCAAGCCCTAAAAGAAAACAGCCTCCAACCCAGATTGATGTACCCTGCAAAACTATCTTTCAAAATTGAAGGAGAAATAAGATATTTTCATGACAAAGAGAATTATTCTGAACAGTTTATGTATGCATTTCCTATGTGGGTGGAACTTACTGAAGAGGGAAACCCCTTGCTGAGGTGTAGGCCTGTAGACTGGATGGAATATGATGGTAAAGAAGAGGGAATTCTCCTTTTTGCTCATTTGCATGAGCTCCAGTCCTGGGCATTACTTTTGGATGTCACTCTACAGCTTCATATTCTTCTTCCTTCTAGTAGGTTCTGAGTATGGACTTACCCAGGATTCTGTAGTGCCACCATGCCTAGCATTCGTTGTTAATTTTTGTCTAGGTGACCTACCTGTTGGTGAGAGTGGAATACTGACATCACCCAATATTATTGCATTGGGACCTATGTATCCCTTTATGTTGAATAGTATTTGTTTCATGAAATTGTATGCACTGATGTTTACTATATGTATTTTGACAATTATTATATCTTCTTAGTACTTTGAGGGTGAGTATTGGTAACGTGTTTTTACTAATATGTAGTGACCTTCTTTGTTTCTTCTGATTAATTCTATCTTGAAGTCTGTTTTGTTATTTAGGAGTAGAGCTGTTCCTCTTTGCTTTGGAGCCCCATTTGCAAGGACTATCATTCTCCATTCTTTCATTTTCAGTCTGTGTATTTCTTTGCTAGTGAGGTGTAATTCTTGCAAACAGCAAAGAGTTGAATCTTGTTTTTAATCCAATCTGCCACTCTATGTCATTTAATTGGATAGTCAGCCTATTTATATTCAGAGTTATTACAGAAAAGTATGTATTAATTCCTGTCATTTTGTTGTTTTCTAGTGTTTGACTCTTCCTAATTTTCTTTCTTTCTTTTTTTTTTTTTTTTACTGGGGATCGAACTCGGGTCCTTGCGCTTGAGGGGCAGGCGGCAAAACAACTGAGCTAAATCCCTGGCCCAAAGGTCTTTCCTAATTTTCAATATCTTATCTCCCCTCCCTCTTCTCTGTGTAGGATTCCCCTAAGTATCTTCTGTAGTGCTGGTTTAGTCATCAGTCATCGTTAATTTCTTTGGTTTATGCTCATCTTGGACAATAGTTCTCCTCAGTTTTGAAGAATAGCTTTGCTGGACATAGAAATCTAGTCAGCAGTTTTCTTTCTTGAAATATAACATTCCATGCCTTCCAGCCTTCAGGGTTTCTGCCAAGAAATCTGAAGCTGTTCTCATGAGTTTGCCTCACTACATGATTTGGTGCTTCCCCTATGCAGGTTTTAATATTCTTTTCTTGTTCTATATTGCTGCTATTTTTCATATTATGTGCAATGGAAAGCTCTTTTCTGGTGGGATTCTGAATGCCTCCTTTACACAGATGTACATATCTTTCTCATGATTTGGAAAGTATCATATTATTTCATTAAATAGATTTTTACGTCATTAGTCTGAAAGTTAGTCCCCTCTCTGCCAAATATTGCTAAGTTGTATTTTTAATCATATACCAGGAATTTTTGATGTTTTGTTTATAATTTATTGGCTTTTTTTCTTTACTAGTGTCTGTGTGTGAGAATTCTTCAACCTTATCTTCAAAGCCCTGAAATTCTATCTTCTGTTTGGTCCTGTCTACTGATGAGGTTTTCCACTAAGTTTTTTATTTGATTTGCTGTGCTTTTCATTTCCAGAATTTCTATTTCATTCTTCAGAATCTCAAACTCTTCCTTGAATTGTTCTTTTATATGCTGCATTGTTTTCCTCAGTTCATTCATAGTTTATATCCTCTTTAAAGTCATTAATAATCTTCTAAATCCATCTTTTGAATTCTTTGACATTTCATCTATTTCATATCTTTGTTTTCATTACTGATAAATTATGTGCATCTGCAGGAGTCATGTTTTCTTGTATTTTCATTCTTCTTATGTGTCTATGCTGATACCTGTTCATCTATTGGGACTGACATCTTCTCCATTTTTTTTTTGCTGATCTTCTTAGTTTCAACCCCTCTTTTTAGAGCTTGATAACCAGGACCACTGAGAAGAAAATGAACTTCAGTAATCTCATGAACACAAAGACAAACCAGATGCAAGTGTTGACATACACTAAAAAATAAATAAATAACAAAAAATCCCAACAATACCATAGAAATCAGCAAGAATAAAATGTAAATTAAAATGTTAAAAATCAATAAATATTAATACTAATAAAAATGGAGGGGTGAGTAATGAGATAAATGAAGGAAATAAAATTTTAAAAAGAAAGAAAATGGAAGATGAGGAGGAAAGTGAGATTAAAAGTTAAAGAACAGAAAATAAATTATGTAAAAGTAACAGATAAAAATTTTTTTAAAAGTAGAAAAAAAGAAGAAAATGAAACAACACACACACAAACACATACACAGCCTCAGATAAAATAGACACAATAAAAGAAAAATAAATGAGTCCAAAAAATACCTGTCATGTTGGAATCCCCCAGATAAAGAGGAAGGACAATGAGTAGCCACTGAGGCCTGTTGTGTTTCCACATCCACTTAACAAGATTTTGCTGTGTAAATGCTGAGTCCCACCCCTTTCCCCCATTGGTTAAGATCATTCAGTGGTCTTCAAGATCATTGTGCTTCAGGGCTGTATTTCCTCCAGAGGTTTTTACTGTTTGTTTGTGTCATTTTGTGTGCCTGGAGTCAGTACTATCCCCAACTAGCTTTGAGGCCCATGGGGTTGTGAGGTACTCCACTCACTCCAGAAACCCCTCTGTCCATATGTCCCAGGATATGGCAAACACCCAAGCAGAGGCATACACCTGATCACCTTGGCAGGTGTGGAAAACAAACAGACCACTGAGTCCTGTATTGAAAGGAGGCAGAAAAAGGGTCAAATAGTCCAATGGACTCAATTCCAACACTTTCAGGCCCAGCTTCTCAGAAAACCCCACACTGTGGAACTGGCTCTTCACCAAAGAGTGGTGCTGTCAAACACTGTGCATTCCTCTACTTGAGGGCCTTCTCCTTAATCTTCTCCAGGGGTCTATGACTAGCCCTCCCCCATTCCATGACTGTTTCTCTGGCCTTCTTCCAACCAGTCACTGAGGCCATAACATGATCCAAGATACCTTGAAGTGTGCTTGTTCTGTGACTTCCATTTACTCAATCTTAATTAAACCCTTTCTCAAAATAGCTCCTGACTATATACCTGCTAACTACAGCAGGTGCTGCAGTGGCTTCCCTCTCCAACCTTAGCTGCCATACAGAAAGAGTCAGTTTCACAGTAAAACCCCTAATTGTATTTGCAGCTTAAAATAACCATGAGTTTTTCCTGGGGCCATTTGTTTTTTTAATCACTGGGGCTGCTGGCTGTCTCTGAGCTTACCTTGTTCTTGCAGAAGCAAGTTCCCCTCCCTGCTCCAAGAACCAGGGTTAGCATTCCATACTGATTTGTTCTTTTATATGCATTGTCTTCTATTTTGCCATGATTCTCTAGGTTTCCTATCTACCCTTCACACATTTCTAGATTTCTTCTTTTTTTTCATTAAGTAGTTATTTTCCAGGTGTCTAAGTTTTAGGCCCTAAAGAGGTTGTGATTTGCTGTCAACCTCTACACTATTTTGAAGTCTCAAAGTCTTTGATTTCTCTCAGTATTTTATAGTTTTATCTGTAGAGGTGTTGCATTATATCTATTCTTAGATATCTGATACTTTATAAACTTTTCAGGGATATTATTTGTTCAATCCCATTTTCTAGTTTATTAGCAGCGATAAGAAATGCAGATGTATTTTCATATCGATTTTGTATCCAGTGAAATTGTTGAATTCACTCATTTATTTGAGTTGTTATTTGTAGCTTAATTTGAACTTTCTCTATCAACAATCATGGCTTCTGTGAATACTTGAGAATTTTACTTCTTTCCAAACTTCATCATTTGTTTTTTACCTTTTTTAAATGGCTTGTGTTCCAAGTTGATGTTGAATAAAAGTGGTGATAGTAGACATCTTCATTTTATTAACATAAAAGAAATTTTGATACTGTGCTACAGCATTATTATAGATTATAGGTTAAAGATAATCATGTATATTTTAATTGCTAATGATTTGCTTTTGACTTTATCAAGTGGTTTTTATCTACTGATCTTTTTTTTTGCTCCTTTATTTTGCTTATATGGTGAATTACATTGAATTCCACTCAAACTATCATTATTTCCTTTACTTCCATACATTGAGATGATTTTGTTACTTTTTTTGTACTTCTTTGGGATGAATTCTTATAACATTAATTTTCAAATTTCTTCCTAAGTTATGGCTTTATATCTGAACATTTCTTTTTAGCTGCTCCCCACATTTTGATTAGTAGCAATTTGAAAATTTATTTAAAATAAATTTTCATTTTCAAATAACCCATGGGTTATTTATAAGTATATGACTTAACTTTGAAGTATTTGGGAATTTTTCTGGATATCTTTTATCATTCAGAACTAGTTTAAATTCTCTGTAGTTAGCAAATTCTCTGATTTATCATGAAACTTGCTTTGTGGCATAATAGTCATGTTTTTGCTAAATGTTCCATGGATTCTAGGATGTAATTTTTTCTACATTTGTTGATGGTGTCTTTGAAACATGTAAATTAGGATAGTTTGTTAATCAGCTGTCTAAATTTTCTATCCCTTACTAAATGTTTTTAATCTGTTTTTGCTCAGGTATTGACAGATAGATGATAAAATCTATAATTATAGATTTATATATTATATAATTTATGCTTGATTTATATATTATATAAATTTATGTGTTATATAATTTATATATTTGACTCATATATTATATAAATTTATATATTATATAATTTATCTATTTGCCTCATAATTCCTCTAGCTTTTACTATGGATATTTTTGAAATATATTGTTAATTGCACACAAATTATGTATTTTTAATTAAATTAACTTTCATCATTATGAAAGTTCTTTTTGTCCCTAGGAATAATTTCTTCCTTATAACCCTAGTTGTCTGCTGGATTTCTCTTGGTTGTAGATTTTACTGTGTACCTTTCTAAATCTTGATCTATCTATATTTTTCATTCCAGTATTAAAATATCACTTTGTACATGAACATTAAGTTTGCACACACAATGAAAATATTGTTAGTTAGCTTGTAATTTACTATATTATTTTTGTTGTTTGTGCTGTGCCCAGATCGAGAGGTCTGTCCCCAAAGACCACCAAGGAGCTGATTCTGATGCAAATACATGAGGGTCATTTATTCAAGCTGGAGCAGGGACTCTCATCCGAGCCCCGACTCTAAAACACCAGGGGTTTTTATAGAGGTTACAGCAAGGCACGGGGTTTCAAAAAGGTGCGGGGTTTCAAATCACACGCAAATCACACAATTGGCTACCATTTAGCAAGTTTTGAAAGTTTAAACCTAATTGGTTGGGCCTTGGGTGCTGAACTGCAAATGGCTGCTCAAGTCATTGAAAAGAACATCTGGGATACTGGGGTATTGGGGTAACTACTGATTAGCTGTTGCAGGCTGTCAAGAAGAGCATCTGGGACATTGAGGCTGCTACCGATTAGCTGTTGCTATGCTAGTTGCTAGGGGACTGCTAAACATTATCACAGGCAGGTGGCCAAAGTGCATCTTGTGGTTTTTCTTGGAATTAGAATTATGTCCAGGCCACCTTTACTCTAAAATGGGGCCAAAATTTTAAAATGGAGTCACTCAGGTCTCACATTTGTTCCATCTCTTCTTTTGCTTTTTGTGTTCCCTTTCCTATCCTTCATTTGTTGGGTCAAGTATGTTTCATTATTTGTTTCTGTACTGGAATTCTTTTACTATCCTGGTAATGGTTTCTTCAAAAATAACTATAAATATGTTTGACCTGGTACGTTCTGCCTTATTACATTTCCCATTTTATAGATAAACAAAGACTTTAGAACAGTAACTTATTTACCTCACTCCTAAATTTTATGTTATTTAAACATGCATTGCAGATACACCTCTTAAACTATTCATGACATATTCTCAGTGAGCCAATTGTCATATTGTTTTCACAGTCCCAAATTCACCCTTTGGTGAAATGAATTTTTCCCTTTCTAACTTGTCTGATTTCTTACTTGTAACTAGATCCAAAATACTATATTCAAAATTCAAGTAGTATTTTCCATTAGTTTCCATCTCTTATGGTTTCTTTTCTTTCAAGATTTTTGTAAATCCAACTGAGACTATTTTCTTATTGACTGAAGAGCACATTTTACTATTTTTGAAATGTGTGTCTGCTGTTTAAAGATGACTCTTACATTATTTACTAATGGATAGCTTTGCTTTGTGTAGAACCTGATGTCAGTTCCCTGTCTTTGCACTATGAGGATGCAATTGTCCTGGATTATCATTTCTATTGATAAGTCAGATGTCAGTCTCCTTGATGTTTCCTTGAAAGTAATGTGCCTTTTCTCTATTTGCTCTTAAGATTTTCAATTTTTTATATGTGCTTTAAAGCAGATTTTATTATTATATGCTCAGGAATCATCTTTCTCACACTTCCAGTTTGAGTACATAGAAACCTGCGATTCACACTGACTTTACGTATTTCATCAGTTTTAGGAAAACACGTCTCAATTTTTTCAAATATTAATCTGCTCCATTTCCTTTTTGTCCTCCTTCAGTGATCACAATTTCATTTATCTTAACTCTTTTCACCATGACCCATCCATTCTTTCCATCTTTTTTTTTTCTGTGTGCATGGATTTGCAAACTTTTTAATGATCAGCCTTCTAATTTACTATTCTCTTCTGTGAGGTCTAATTTGTTGTTATAACAAATTTATCAAGTTGTTATTTCCATTATCACATTCATCAATGCAGTATTTCTGATTATATTTTTAAAAATTAACAAGTATTTCTCTCTTCATGTTTTTTGCATTTCTAGAAATATATTAATAATATAATGTTCTGTTATCTAGAACTCTAATATCTGTATCTTTTGAGGGTCTATTTCTATTGCAAAATTTCTTGACCAGTTGGTCCTACTCCTTGAAAGTAAATTTCTGGTTACACGTCAGAAATTTTATAAAGTATGTAATACCTGCCATTTTTTGTTTTTTAAATTTTTTCATTACCTTCAAAATAAAGTCCAAATTTTGTAGCTAAAGTAACATCTACTCTGTGATTTTCTGCGTATGTATCTCCTAGGAGATCATTCTAGAATTACAATGTAGGAAGTTGCTATTATGAATCACCACATGTTTGTTACTGTTTTCGTTTTTGTTTTTCACTAATTTGGACATATTCTAATACCTGCCTATGTAAAAGGAATGCAGCGTAATTTTGGCAAGATTCTACAAAAGAACCTCAAAGAATATCACCTTCATTAAGAGAGTAGTTTGCATTTGGAAGAGATTTACTCCCCCCCTGCCAGGGTATTCATGATAGAAATATAGAACAGGTATTTATTTATAGAACAGGTATTTATTTTTAAAATCTAACAACTGTTATCAAAATAAAGAAAAAATCACCAAGCATTTGAATCTTTTACATAGCTTGTTAAGCCAGTAATGGGGCATGGATATTTAGTGTTTGGATAGTTGTCATCGTCACTTGAATTATACACTGAAAAAATATTTCAACAACTGTGTAGCTATATGACAGTGGGAAAAGACAGAAAGGGAAGGGAGAAAAGGATATATAACAAAAAGTAATATTTCCAATGAATTCTATATTTCACCATTGTGGAGGAGTTATATTTATATCAGCCATATCTAAATATAACAGAGCAAATCACTGTGCTGAAGAAAGGGAATTAAAATAAAAGTGCCTGGGCCTAGATGTTAGTGGCAACAGAGGCAGGCTCAAATTTTAGCCTGAAGAAAGCATATTTTTCATATTTTCTAGTTCTATATTTACACATTCCATGGCCATTGATAAACAAGAGCTTGCTTAGGAAATACTGTCTGCCTGTGCTAATTCACTTTAGGATAACTGCTATAATTTTGATGCATACTTTATCATGGGGTCCGATAATTTCACAGTCCTATTTTCCAAATAACCTTACATGTAGAGCTGCTCCAAGTGCCCCAGTCTTCAAACATGGGATCTAGATCCTATGGCTTTAGGGACAGTGGACTGAGTGAGATAGAGGGACCCCATGTTTTTAGATGCAGCACTGTTAATTTTGCAATGAGATACATTGTATAAGTAATATCAATGTTTTAACACCTTCTATGCCCCACAAAATTGCTTAACAACTTTCACAAAAAATCTGAGCTAATGTATATGATCGTTTGAATTAACAGGATTTAGTGTCAGGGCATTGATTGCTCTCTCTAGGATCTACAAAATATTGAACCTTAAGGAGAGAAAAGAAGAGACTGGATAATTGCACAGTACTATTCACTCAACCAGCTTGTTATACAAATCTTTGGTGTTGTTTATGAAGATTTAATGTAAAGCATTGTGCACTATGGGTTGAAGTTCTTGGATGTCAACAGTCATAAAAATTATGTCACCACAATTAGAGAGTTTTTCAAGTTTTTAAATAATTACATTTAATAGGAATTACTTTGTAACTTTAGAAAAACAGGAACATGAGAAATCTAAAGCACTTCATTTTAAATACTTCTCTTTAGAATTTCAGTTGTTTTATACCTACCAAACAACATGATAATTTCTGTATTTGGTCAACAATTACATTTTTGTTGGATTTAAGGACTGTATATGTTGTGTTACAAAAGCATTGTAATGTTTTCAGCAAAAACATCTTGGTATCACTCTTGGTATATAGCACTAGGTGGACTTTTTCTTGGATAGACTCACATATCAGACTCATTCTATCCAGACTTATTCTGTGCCAGGAACTCTGCAAGGCACAAAGGATACAAAGGAAATGATTACCAGTTACTCAGGGGGCTGAAGCAGGAGGAACTGGACTTTGAGTTCAGTCTGGGAAGCTTTGTGACACCCTATCTCAAAATAAAAAAGGTTACGGATGTAGTTCAGTGGTAGGGTGCTTGTCTAGCATGTGCCAGGACTCGGGTTTAATTCCCAGAAACCCCTGCCAACCTCGAGAAAAAGATGAGAAATAGAAATTTCCTGTCATTAACAGATGAAACAGGGCTGGGGATTTAGCTCAGTGGTTTCACCACCTGCTGGGCAAGAGCAAGGACCCGAGTTCGACCCTCGGTACCAAAAAAAAAAGAGATGAAACACAAACTTGCAGAAAGACTACATTAATTTAAATATAGATTTATAGTATAATTTAAATATAGATTTATAATATATTTATAATATAATTTAAATATAAATTATAGACTATGTTAATTTAAACATAGATTTTTTTTCTTGGCTGCTCTAATTTATCTTCTTAAGAAATATTCTAAATACTATAACAGATTATGGTTCAAAACAGTAATGTATTAAAGTGAACACAAACACAAGCTAGTTTCTTATTTTTCATAATTGGAGAATTTTTGTCTAAGTGAAATCCTAAGAAATAACCTCTTATTCATGTATATGTCATATTAAAATTTTTGAGGCATCTGCTCATTTAAAAATTTATTTGAATTTGTTTGGTTTGATCAGCTTTTCCCCAACTTGCTTAACTTCAGAGCCTTCCTTGTGAAATACATAAAATATATAAAAAATACATAATGAAAAATGATAGAATAAGTAAGAGAAGCAAGACCAAAAGTTTTGTTTTCTAACCTGGGTGTTTTCCACTAAACTACAAGTGGCTGGCCAAGTAGTGACATGTGAGTGAAGTAAATGTCTTCACCTGGAGGTTGAGCACTTGGCCAGAGTCTTCTATTTAGGTCCGAGGCCAAAAGGTGAAATATTGATCAGAATGCAAAAAAAGGTGCATTGGCGAGAGCACCAAAAGTTTCTAGAAAAATCCAAGACAAGTTTCTAGAAACAAATAATGGCAAAGACTTTGGGTCCAATTCCTTGGGTACAAATTACCTTCAAATATATTAGCAATGTGAACTTCAAATATATTGGCTCACGTGTGTCTTAGTTTTCTAACATGTCACATGGAAATAGTATTAGAGGTCTGTACAATTTACAGTCACTAAACTGGCTAATACTGTTGAGGCTCTTAGAACAATGGATAGCACATAGAAAACACCACTGAATTGTACCAATAAGTAATCTTGTAGTTTTTTTATCTTTATCATGTCTCTTAATTGACAAATTACCTTCCAGATACAAAATTCCATTTTTTTATACAAATTCAAGTTCACTGGGCTGACCCTCATCAAATATCATGCCTGAGGAGTTTTACAAAACATGTTTATGGAATGAACAGAGTGAATGGAAACAACGGAATGTTTCTTATGCTGACCAAATCTTCAGTTCATGTTCATATCCAATACCTTGGGGCATATTTGCTGGAGAAAACCAATTAACCACATGTAATGAGAACAACAGATTATTTTCTATATTGGTCTCTGTTGCCTCCAACTGTTTGCTCTTGGACCTTGGTTATGCAATGTTAATCATAACAGTGTATTTATTAAGCACTTACCATATGCCCTGTGTTCTTCCTAGGGATTTGTATGTAATTTGTTCAATGAATCCCCTACAACAACCGCATGAGTTCAGTGTTATTATTACCCCCATTTTATAGATGAGAAAATAATATGAAATATCTTCTTACCACTAAACAATTTTAAAGTTTTATAATCTTTAAAAATATTGCAACAGTTTTATTCTTTCAGCATAGAAAGAAAGCAGTTAAAGGAGAATCTTTCTAAAGATGGGGTTGTTGGGGAGAATAATTATAGCTTGCAGGTAGTGGATGGTTACAGCTTGTTAGTTACATACCAAGAACAGTATCTCTTTGATACTCACCAAAACCTATGAGGTTGCTATTATTACTGTGTGTTACAGAGAAGGAAACTGAAGTTCAAGGAGCTTAATTAACTTTGTCTATGTTCACAGTAAAAATGATTCACTTATCTCTTAAAATGAGTTAAAATATGAGCACAAAATATAATATTTTCACTGAGGCTAGAGAGAGAACAGTAAATGCATGGGTAGACAAGTAACAGATTGTCAAACACCAAAGGGTATTTCAGAGCTTAGCTAAGAAAGCAGAACATAATTCAGAGAAGGGTTTAATGGAAATTGTTTTCCTACTTCTCATTTTCACAGACCAAAGACTAATTGTAGATTCCTTTATCTCGTTAAGAGCAAAGCATAGGAAAGTTACTCTAGTGTGTATTAAACAGGACAAATGGGAAGCAAACCTTTATTTAATTCAGTGTTTCCCATGCAGGTACATGTACAGGTACATCTCTGAATTGAACACCGACATTTGATCTGCTGCTGCAATTACAGACATGGTCAGGAGGAAATTCACAGTGATTTCTCACTGCATCTATTTGAGTCAAAATGACATAGAGCATTTTCCAAAAGGCATAAATATGTATGTCTTAGCTATGTGCATATTTTGAAGTCACTACAATCCTATTTGAACAATGAATGCATTGTTTTTCTCACTTTGTGCAAAAAGCTTTCTATGAGTCTGTCTCTCTCCAGAGCAAAATAAATAAGTTTCAAGACTTTGTAATTATCATCTTGAAAACTTTCATGGCTTGGTTTAGTTATTTAAGTGAAAAATCTTTACATTGTAGCAGGTATCATTTATTTATTGAGATAGTTGAGAAAAAAATCAACTAATATTTAAGAAAAATCCAAGTTTATATTCAAGGTTTTCAGCATTACATATTGTGAAAACACAAAGACCTTGTTGTTCACGTCTCCTTTGTTGTAGTACTTAGATTTACTGCCTAAATATAAAATATTTGATGGCAAATTTCCTTTGTATACAAGGCATAAACCTAAAAAGAAATATGATTTCATTTTCTCTCGTAACTTATATATAAATAATGCCCAGATTAAAATTAATGACACATTCTGCAAACTTCAAATAGTTCATTGTTACATAATGTAGAGATTAGAATCCTGGCCTCTAGCTGTCGGAAAACTTGTATTTCAGTCCCACCCAGTTATGCCACTAACTGGTTGTATGACTATGAGCTAATAACTTTCCTCTTCTTAATCTCATTTTTGTCTCCCGTCAAGTTGCAGTAATTATAATTAAATACAAAATATACATTATAATCCTTGCTAAACATTGATAAATATTTATTCTCAATAAAAAGAAATATAAAGAAAGCCAAATGAGGTAACAAAAGCAGTCTATACATTATGCATTGTGAACGTAACATTAATTTGATTAGATTAAAAACCATAATTAAATTGGAAGGATCAGAATCACATATGTAGCATATGATGCTACATAAGGACTTTACACTTCATACTGTGACAGATAGTGGAAAGTCACTGGTTATTGTACCCAGAAGAGTACCATGATACACTTTGCATTGTGAAAGAATCACTCTACTTCCTGTATGAAGGGTGAAATGGAAGGCACAGTAAGGAAAATGGTTACAAGTCTATTTCAATATTCCATAAAAGACTGATAAAAGATAAAAGCTAAACCAACTCATTTTCAGGGAAAAAAACAGAGAAAAGAATAAGTGTGAGATTATAAGGAGGTAGAAATTATGGCATGTGGTTCCTAATGCAATGCTTCAACATGGGAAAAGAAAGAATCAAGAACAACGAGTCTTCAGAAAAATGTCTGTATCAGGATCCCCAAACCCAAAAGGGGTCATCCTTAGTATCCTATTGAGGAAGGTGGATATGTGGAGAACTGAGTAAAATAAGATTTTATTATTAGTTTTTAATACCAGGGATCGAACTTGAGACCTTGCTCTTGCAAAGCAGGTGGTGCAACCACTGAGCTAAATCCCCGGCCCAAAATAAGATTGATTTTGAAGAAGCAGACTGAGTTGCCTGGATATAAAATCACAGATGTCTACTACTAGTAATGGCTTATTAGTTATATTCATGTCAACCTAGAGTTTAGGATATTTGTGGGTGCCTTACATATGAGGGGAGATAGAAATACTAGATCAAATGTGATTGTCTATAGAAGTTGGGTAGATTAATGAAAAGAGAGTGAGGATCAAATGATGGAAATGGGTCTTAGGGTGGGGATATTGGGAAGATATAATACAAAATAACACAAAATTTCAGCTAGACTGGGGTAATAACCTGAAGGGATCTACTGAATAACAGGGTGACTATGTGTGGACATCAAGTCCCAGATACATTCAGTTAAGTTCTTCCTTGACAAAACTGAATGGTCAAATCCAGAGGCTTTCAAGTTTTCTATATATAACATATTTAATATATGTGCACATATGAAGAAAATAAGGCTGAATTACAGATTTAAACAAATCCAAAAATTTTAGTACGTGGTATTCCCAGGTTCCTAAGGGTTTTTCCATTTGCACACCTTGAGTCCTAACTGCGTTTTTGCTCATAGGATATTGCTATGATTGGATATGGTTTGTCCCTGAAAATATCACTGTTGAAGTTTAATTGCCAATGTAACACTGTTGAGAGGTGATGGGATCTTTAAGAGAAGTTTGAGTCAAGCAGATTCTGACCTAGGAGAGGATTAATGTAGTTCCTAAAGAGTGGGTTAGTTATGGCAAGAGCAGTTTGTTACAAAATGTCCAGCGATCTCTGTCCGCTCCCCTGTCTGTACACCCTGTCTTCCCTTCTACTTTCTGCCATGATTGAAGCTTCATGATTGAACCCTTACCAGATGTGACTACCCCATTCTCGAACTTCCCAACCTCAGAACTGAGAGTCAGAATAAAATCTCTATGTAAATTGCCCAGTTTTAGGTATGCTGTTACAGAGACAGAAAGCTGAGTAAGATACATGTAGATAGATGACACAAATATGGACATTTGTGGAGGTACAGATGTAAAAATACTTTTTATCTTGTAGCCAGCTATCAAGTAGTTGAAATTAGAATCAGATTAATCTAAGATTATAATCCAAATATCAAACTGGAATCAGGAATCTAAAAGAAATGATATATGAGATCCCAACTTGAAATTTCTAAGCAATGAGAGAAACAGGGATACCAAAAGAAGAGAAAAGGAAAGGAAAAGAGAGGAAAATCCAATTTTGGAATGCATAGAATTTTTATAGGGTACATTCAGTGTCCTAGAGAAAATTCTCAAGGGAATGAAGCCAGTATGAAACAATTATAAATAAATGAAAATGATTAGTCCCTTACACACACTGGTCATTATTACAGAGAGGCAGAATGAAGAAGGACATTAGATAGCTGTGAGCACACAAATTATTTATATTACAGTATGTACACATCTTTTTATTACATAGATTAAACTCTCATAGTCCAACACAGTCCTTTTATACTCAGTTCTGTATGCTAAGGTAGCCATTAGAGCACTATCACCTTGAATTAGTTTTGTCTACTTGTGAAATATATATAAAGGGAATCATACAGTAGATATTATTTTTCCTGGCTTTTTTACTCACCATTATACATATAAGATACAAACATGTTTTGCATATAGGACCAGTTTATTCATTAACATAAATTAATAATATTACATTGCATGAATATATAACCTACTTTTTCAGTTTTAATAGAGATGGATATTTGGATTCTATCAAGCAGAGGGATATTAAAAATAATGTTTTTATGAATATTTGGTGCATGCTTTTGCTATAAATATAATACAATTCTGTTTAAAATATTTCTAGGAAATGAAATGCTAGCTTGTAAGATATTCGTATTCTATGGGTGTGGTTGACTGTAGATGACATTGGTTTCCCAAGAAGTTATGAGTGTACACTTTTACTGACAGCATCAATGAATTCCAGTTGCTCCACATCCCTTCCAATACTTGGTGTCTAATAGCTTCTATTTCATCTGTTTTGGTGTATGTGCAATTCTTTTCATTTTTCTATTGAGTTTCTTATCCTTTTTCTTAAATATCTTTTGGAACATCTTGACTTTTGGTTTATTCTTGGCTTTTTAAAAAATTCTTGGCTAAAATATTTTTCAGCAGATGTATTAAAATATTTTTTCCAATCTGTTTTTTGCTTTCTCACTCTCAATGGTGTCCTTTGAAGAACAAGGGTCCTTATTTTAATGTTATTCACTATATCAGTATTTTGTTTGTTATTAGATTTTTTCACTGTACTTAAGGAGCGTTTGTTTGTCCCAAAGTTACAAAGATAATATCTCATGCTATCACCTAGAAATTTCAAGTTTTATTTTTGGTATTTATATAAAGAGCACAACATAAATTAATTTTTGTGTGTGGCTTGAGGTTGAGTTCCAGCTGCACTATTTTCCATATAAATAACCTAGCACCATTTATTTAAAGAGTATTCTTTCTCCACTACACTCCTGTCATATTCTTGACTATGTGTGTCAGTAAGGTTTTGGACTATATTCCATTAGTCTGTTAGGTGACCTTTTGTGTCAATACCACCGTCTATTTATGATAGCAGATTTTATAGTAAACATTGATTAGTGGCAGTATAACATCTGAAGAAAAACTTGGCAATTACTTCCCCTTTGTAGTTCTATATATATTTGGAATTACTTGTCCTTTTCACAGAAAATAACATCTTACTCCAGTTTTGATTGAAATTGCAGTAAATCTATAGAATAATTCAGACAACTGACATTTTTATAACGTTGAAACTTCCAATTCATGAATATAGTGTGCAGCCTGAAGTTATACCCATATTGCAGGACAGACAAAATTTCACCTCTACCCTCTTTGGGCTTTCCAGTTAGACCTGAAAATCAAGCATAAAAATTTATTTTATACAAATTGTACATGTCACTGTAAAAGTCACTAGAAATTGAAAATCCAAGATTCAGTAAAACATTTATATACTGAATTAGACAGGTAATAATAAAGTGTAAAAATGTGACAGAGCAAAGGGGCTTGGGCTATAGTAGTTAACTAGGTGGAGAAATTGCTAGTAAGGTAAAGACTAGTCTAACAGTGTAGAGAATTCATCTGGCCTCAATTTCCTGTCTGTGGTGGTGTGAAGGGTACTTCCTTTCTCACATAAGGAGGACATCTTTCACATGGAAATTTCATTTCCTGCTTTTAAGGAAGACAAGAAAGGTCAAAGTGATCTTCTACCTGTTGGTTTTCAAATTCCCTTAACTCAAAATTATCAATATACTAGAGTAGCATATTTTGGAGTACCATATACCTGCTTTAATTTCATTGCAGATATAATTAGTTTGTTCTTTTTTATTACCAGGTCAATATTCTATTGTGTAAATATTCCACAATTTGTTCATCCTTTCTCCTAATGAGGGACATTTGGTTTATTTCCAGTTTGGGACTGTTACGTATAAAGTTCTTATCAATAGCCTCCTACAAATCTTTAAGTGGTTATGTTTTCCTTTACCGTAGATAAATATTAAGTATGAGAATTATTTGTCATTACTATATGTTATATTGCAAAGTGTTTTTTCAATTCTTTGCCCCTCTCAATTTGGTGGTGGTGGGGTGGTCAGGGCTGCAGTATGCAGCTCAGGATGGTCTCAAATGCACTATGTAGCCCAGGCTGGCCTTAAAAGTGCAGTGATCCCCTTGCCTCAGCCTCCTGAGTGATAGGATTGCAGGCATGTGCCACCATCCCCAGTTCTTTGTCCAAATTTTAAATTGGATCTTTTGTCTTTATTGTGCTGTGAAAATTATTATGTATTCTGCATTCCAGCTCTTCATCAGACAGTATTTGAAATATTTTCTTCTATTTTTTGTCTTACCTATTTATTTTTATGATGATGTCTTTTGATAAGCAGAAGATTTTAGTGATACTAAATCTATCAAATTTAACTTATAATTTAAAATTTTGTGATTATCCTCTCTTTTGTGGCCTTATATGAATTTTCGGATTTGTTCTATTTCTTGTCAAAATGGTATCTTGATAGGGACTGAATTGAATCTGTAGATTGCTTTGGGTGTTAGGCCATTTTAATGATATCAACTCTTCTAATCCATGAACATGGGATATCTTTGTTTGCATTGTCTCCAGTTTCTTTCCCTGGGTTTTTTTAAAATAGTTTTTACTGTAGAGATCTTTCACTTGCTTAGTGAAATTTTTTCTAAATAATGTTATTTTGCATGTATTATATTATAAAATAAGATTGTTTTCTTGATTTCTTTTTCAGATATTGGTGTATAAAAACACTACTGATTTTTGTATACTGTAACTTTCTTGAATTAAAGTATTAGTTCTAAGACATTTTGGGTGGTGACTTTATGCTTTTCTATGGCTATAACATCCTGTCATGTGCAAGCATGAGCAATTTAATTTCTTTCTTTTCAACTTGGATGCCTTTTATTTCTTTCCCTTGACTAGTTGCTCTGGCTTGGGCTAGCAGTACTGTGTTAAATAGAAGTGGAAAGATGGATATCCTTTGTCTTTTTCCAGAATGTAAAACTTTTCCCCATTCAGTATGATGTTAGCTGGGGATTTTTCATGCCTTTATTGTTTTGAGATCCATTCCTTCTATGCTTAACTTGCTGAAGGTTTTTATCATGAAGGAATGTTGCAGACTGTCAAATACTTATGTATCTGTACTTATATTTAGATCTGTGAGAGATCTCTAATTAATAAATAGTTTATTTGGATTTTTTAAAAAAAAATTCAAATGCTTTCTAAGTTTTCAGGGTAGAAGTCTTTTTAGTTTGCCAAAATTTTTAGTTGTTTATTCTTTATTTTTGACATCAATGAATATTGAATTTCATTCAGTAATTTTTCTACAGCATTGGACATATATTTTTTTTCTCTACTATAGTGTTAAATTGATAAGCTACAATGATTAACTTCAAATGTTAAATGAGTCTTTTATTCCTGGGATAAACCTTAGTTGTAATGTAGTGTTCTTCTGACATATCATTATTTTTTATTTGCTTTCACTTTGGTAGTATTTTTACCCATAGTATTGGGGATTGAGGGGCTGCATTGTAGCTTCACTGGAACATATGGAAAGTGGGATTGCATTGGTTTCAAGCTGAAAATTAGTAATTTTTCCTATTGTTTTCTGAATAAATTTTCTTCCAGTAAATACATGAATACAAAATACTCATAGAATGTTTTGGATAAAAATGTAGTATCTTTATTAGATACAAGGCTAACCAGATTTTCCTTGTTCCAACTTCAGCTCAATGTAACTTTCAAATACTCACTTATTCAAATATTTTTCAAATATTTTACCTAAGTTAACAAATTTACAGACATAATTTGTCATAAAATCACCTTATTTTTTTAATATGTATGGAATCTGTAATAATGATCTCCTTTATTCTTGGTATTGGTAGTCTCTGTTTTTTCTTTCATATTTCTTTAATGTTTTAAATATGGTTTTATTCATTTTCTCTTTCACTGATGTTTGCTTTTAGGATTACTATTTCCTTCTTTCTTACTCAGCTTTTAATTTGCTTTTTTACTCATTTTTCTACCTTCAGTTGGAAATTTATGTCACTAGTTTTAAGTATATTTCTTTTCAAACATGTGTCTTTCTATTTTAATAACTCTTTTAACATTTTGAAATGTTATTTTAATCTCCTGGCTTTCACAGTTTCCAATGGGAAATCAGTAGTATTTCTCTTTCTTCGTTAGCCATGGTCATGATGGTTGCTGTACAGTCCTCTGAGTCTAATTCTAGTGCCCTGGTCTTCCCAGGGATGACCTCCACTTCCCTTTTTCTTGAGAATGGGTCACATTATCATAGTTCTTGGATTTTATCTTTTCTCTCTCTCTCGTTCTTTCTTCCTTTCTTTTTTTCTTTCTTCCTTCCTTCCTTCTTTCCATTGACTAAAGCTAATTTATGGTTTGCCCCAAACTATCTCCTTTTGTTCTTATTCCTCCAGTGTAACCCTCCTGGGCTCTCAACTGACAAACTGGGCTGTATTTCAGAGGCCACCTTCTTGGTGGCTGCTGAATCCCATTTCTTAGCACCAGAAGACTGCTAAAATTCTGCTCTGTTTCCAGTCACTTTCTTCATACTTATTAGCCTGTGGTTTGCAGTTGAAATGGGAAATATTTTGGTAGTCAGACTTGGGTTGTGGTGACAGATTTGCACCTTTATTCTCACAGAGATCTTAATAATTCAAATCCAGGCTGTTTTAGCACCTCCAATCTCAAATTTTATATTCCAAGACTGAGGACATTGCCTTGAAACTACTGGTTTCTCTGGCCACTTTCTTGCCTTCTTGCCTCTTCATTTACACTGAAAACAGGCAGATGCCATAAAAGGAAAAACACCACACTGAAAGTCTGGCACAGCATAATGAATTTCCCTCCTTTGTCTGTTTCTCATATCCTTGTGTCTTAGAAATTCTCTAGTGTAGTCAGGTATGGTGAGACATGTGTAAAATCTCAGCTTCTTGTCAGGCTAAGACAGGAGGAGGACAAGTGCCAGAGTAGCCTGGGCACCTTATCAAGACCCTATCTCAAAACATAAGTAAAAGGTCTGGGAATATAACTACATACAGAGCATTTGCCTAGCTTGTGCAAAGCCCTGACATTGACCCCCCAAGAAAAATCTCTAATGTACTCATGTAGCTGTTTGTAGAAACTTCTTTTCTGAGGTTTTAAAAGTCATTGTACATGACTTCACCATAGCCAAGAGAGGAAAATAACTTGGCAAATATGTAGAGATATTAATATATCCTAACACAAACTTGTATGATTGTACAGTGTGTCATTGGACTGATAGGCCATAACCTTCTTAATATACTTTTATTTTGGTATTTTTACAGTCATCTCATTTAAAGACATTTTTTGCAGTGGGTAGCTTCATTTATATAACATGCTTCCTGTATCATTTATTGTTTTAGAATGAATATCTGATCTTTTAATGCTTCAGGAGATATGAGCAATATATTGCTCACTCAAGACATTTTTTGATAACTTTGCAGAAGAATTTTATATCCTATAATACTACCTAAAATGTATAATTGCTCCATTTCTATTATGAACTACCTAGCATTGAAGAATTTTATAATATTTAGTTGTGGATGATTTTGTAATTATAAATAATATATCTCCTTTCAACTTGAATTCTCTGTAATCACTAACAAAGTTAAAATTGTATTATATTGGGGAAATAATAATTTCAAAAACTTCATCTCAGTGCAGCTATTGGAGAAATTTACATAATTATAGGAACATATGATTCCATTTCTTCAGTTGTTTGTGATGTATTTTTCCTTGTATTTTCACAATTTTATATAATACTCAAGATATAAGGTGTGCTAGGTAAACATTCATTTGACTATTTGTGCTTTCGTTTTTCAATGACTGTAGACAGAATCTTTGAATAATATTTCAAAAGCTTTTGTTGCTCATGATACCAAAGTGTGTCTTATCTGTTTAAATCAGTTACCATATGTCCAATATCTTCCTTTCCTGAATGCTTCTTTCTGGTCTATTTTACCATCATGAGAAGCAATAGATTCATAAGTTACACATCTGTTTTGTAGACTTATATTGGTAGCTCTTTCTTTTTATCTGCCTCAAATTGGCAAAAAGGACTCAACCATGTTCCTGGACTTGTACATACCAACAGAGTTTTGAAAAATGAGGACGTTATTCAAGGCTGCCAGATGGAACATGTCAGACAGAGTTTTTGATTGGAAACCATTCTTTTGTGCTCCACCATCATTCTGCAAGTGCTATCTTTCTATAAGCAGAGATAATGTAGGTAACTTTCCACCTGCAATGTGTTTTTGAGTTGCTTTTCCAGGGATAGTCATCAATTTTCACTGATCCTTTCTTGTATTATAAAATTTCTAGGGAAGTTAAAAATCATAGCAAAATAGTTTATTGTTATTAATGATATTTTCAGGAGAAGAAATTTGTCATTGTAAAATATATACTATCCTTTCAAATTTCTCCATAGATCTAAAATTATTTAGAAACATAATGTATTCTGCCTTGATTTTTCTTATAAAACCATTACATTTACTCCACTACATTAGAACAGTTTAATAAAGCAATAATTACAAATGTTCTAATTTAATTTTGCTTATTTTTAATATAAATCCGTAAGTGACAACATTAAGGATTCTAGTGCCTTTTGAGGAACTAAGTAAGTTAAAATTTACAAACATACCAAAATATATTTGTTAAACAAAATGAAAATAAATATGTATTTTAGTTCTACTCTGTCCTAGAGAGAGAAACAAAACAGAAAAACACTGTTTTTAATTGACCCCAATATACACAGGAAAAATTGTCCTTTAACTGTTTGGAATAGAATGTAGCTTCATTTTAAGGTTGGGAAAAAGCCTAAATTTGTTCCATTTGTTATCTATGCAATGAATAAACACCCTCTCCATCATTTCTCATAGATAGTTATCTATTCTCTGGGAATTCACAGTTGATGAAAGACATGTATTTCAGGAATTATCCAGGGAAGCAAATGTTGCCTTAATAACTCATCTTTTTGTCAAGTTAGAGACAATAAAAACAGCAACCTAAGATCTACAAATATTTCCCAATAGAAAGGTTAACACCAAAAACTATAAGAAAATATAATCTCAATAAAGACAGGTATTTCATTGCCATTGTGGGTAACTCATTATTGTTTTATATTTAGTTTATCACTTTTCTATCTTCAGTGAATAAGATTTTATTTCTAGAACTAAATGTTGGTTATATGGGTATGTTCACTTTCACCAATGAAACAAAAATTGTTTAAAATTATAAAGAAATTTCATTACAGATGGGAGCCTGTGATCAGACTAACATACAGCTAATGTATAAAGCTCCAAACAGAGAACTTTTAAATTGTTGTTCTAGTATTTAGAAATATTTTTATTTCCTTAAAATAAAATTGATTTAACCAATAACAAATGCTGGGGGGCTGTGGGGAAAGAGGAACCCTGCTCCACTTCTGGTGGGAGTGTAGACTAGTGCAACCACTGTGGAAATAAGTATGGAGATACCTCAAAGAACTAGGACTGGAAGTCCCATTTGACCCAGCTATTCTACTGCTGGGGATCTTCCCCAAAGAATTAAAAGAATCATACCACAGTAATATATGTGCGCCCATGTTCATAGCAGCACAGTTTGTGGTAGCTAAAACTTGGAAACAGCCCAAATGCCCATCAACTGGAGACTGGATAAAGAAAATGTGGGGTTTTTTTTAATAAAATGGAGTACTACTCAGCCATAAAAAATGAGAAATTAGAGACATTTATAGCTAAGTGGATGCACATTGAGGCGGTACTCTTAAGTGAAATAAATAGGACACACATGCATAAATACCAAATAGTTTCTCTGGTGTGAGAAACTGAAAGTGTAAATAAGGACTAAAATGTATAATAGGTAATGTGCAATAGGAAGAAAAGGGGCAAAGGGGAAGGAAGTGGGAGGACTAGGGGAAAGGATAGAAGGGAATGAGATTAATACGAGAAAATGGAAAAATAGGAACAAAATCTTTGTAAATAGGGAGGAATGGAGGGGTTGAAGGGAAGGTTGGGCAAGGGTGAAAAATAAGAACCAAGAGAGATTATGTAAAGGTGCAAATTTCCAATGATGAATGTCATTATATTGTATACCTAAAATGTACCAATGATTAGAATGAATAATCCATAATGCAAAATAGGAAGAAAAGGTCCAAAGGGGTAAGAGTAGTGGAAGGGGCAGGGGAAAGGAAAGAAGGGAAAGGAAAAATGCTGAGAAATGGAAAAAATGGAAATAAAGTCTTTGTAAATAGGGAAGGGTGGAGGGGGTGAAGGGAGGCCTAGGAATGGGGAAAAAATAAGAACCAAGATACATCATGTAAAGGTACAATTCCCAATGAGAAATGTAATTGTGCTGTATACCTAAAATGTACCAATAAAGGAATTTAAATAAATAAATAAATAAATAAATAAAATTGATTTGCTTACAATTCTCCCAGATACTCCAGGTCCATCACTCAGAGCCATTTCGAATAAGTTCGTTCTCCTTTTCTGAAATGCATTCCTATAAGTATTAAAACAATTAAGGAAGTACAAAGATTGGGATCCCACTAGTGGTGTCATCCCACATATTGTGTCATTTTTCAGGGACTTCTGAAACCCAAAGCTTTAAACATATTGAGAACAACTTTCTACAATTTAATGGGATCGTTTGTGTTTTGCTTTGGTCTGAATTCAAGCAGATAGATGAGCTTCGGACAAAGGCGGAGCTGTGTGAAATCAGTAGGAAGCAATCACAAGGCACAGCACACAGCACCAGGAAGCTTTCTTGGCAGCACCTGATACTGCATTTATGATCAAACAGCTGATGGTGCATTCAGTTCCTTAACTTTAGAAATCCCCACCTCACAGGAGTCCATATGTGCAACATGATTTCCTGTCCCTGGAGTGCCATAACAGCGCCAGCCTCATCTAAGGAGAAGTGTCCCTGCAGGCAGACTTGAATCTTACCTGCTTTTGAATGTTGTACCATGTGTCCTAGGTTACAGAAATGGTGATGCTCTCTTCTCGTAATTTAACATACTCCTCTTGCAACATTTGTAGGAATCACTCTGGGGGGAGTGAAAGTTACATAACAGTATTACAGCCCTTCACAAAGGGATTAATTCTAATATTATTCCTATCTTATTTTTCATACTTCTATAGGCATCCTCTGTAGATATGTTCACTGCCTTTCTACTGGCACCTTGTCATTCTCAGGGCAAAATACATCATCTTCTACATAGATTGGAGAACATTCAGGACTTGACCCCATGTTTCCCTGTTGATATTATCTTTTTCCACATCAGCCCCAACTCAAAACTCTGACACACTAATCAACCAGTTCAGTAGTTTTATGCTGGCTACTTTCTTTTGCTAAACTTCACCGCCCCACCAAATTTCCCCTGGATTATGTACATAAATACCTATTACTTCATCAGTGAAACCTCCTTAACTCTTGCATGTAGGTGACCGTGGCATTCCATCTGTACCTGCACTTTAGCACAAAGCATGTTTGCCCCTCATAGATGGTAAGCATGTTGATAGGAGGGTCTGACCATACCCACCCCTGTGTCCTCACAGTCAGCACAGTGCCTGGCACATGGCTGTTTCCTTGAAGAATTTACTTGCTTCATCTTACATTTGGATAATGAAGAAATGTTCTTTAATATAATCCATTTTACAACTAGCCACACATCTTTAGAGAAAAATTGGCTAGCAAAATTGAAAGAAGCAAATGTACCTGTCCAATATGTACCAAAACAACACATATAGCCTCATTGCTAAAGATGTTCAAATACATGGTGAACATGTCACAGGCCTTTGGATAGCTCTTGTCCCAGTGAGGAGTAATGGGCATTTCTGTTTTGGGCAATGCAGTGATATTTGGTGTTTTTTAAAGACACATCGAGGGCTGAGGATTTAGCGTAGTGGTTCTGCCTCCTGCCTCAGAAGCACAAGGATCCGAGTTCGATCCCCAGTACCAAGAAAAAAAAAAAAAGACACATCGAGTCCTACTGCTAGTGACAACCATAGAGCCTATGTGACACTGTATGTAGAATAGCTGACAACTATGAAGTGAGAATAAAAATGAATTTGTCATGCTGTTTTATGGTGACAAGTAGAAAACATTGCTTTATATTTTCAACTTTCTGGTAAGTACATTTTGTGTCTTCTTTCACATACTACCCAGTCATCATCCTTGATAGATTGGCAAGCTCAAAATCATTTTCTCATGGGGAAAATTTAGCAAAGCATCACAACTTGGTTCAAGATAGGATGAAGTTCAGAGTGTGAAAGAACATAGATAAACAAAAATATGTGTTCATTGGGGCATAATCCACTTAGGCTAAGAAGAAAAAAATCAACAGACTTTTCTCTGAATAAGATCATTGCACCATAAGATCACACAT
The DNA here is from genome assembly GCF_053883595.1 of Heterocephalus glaber. Lineage (NCBI taxonomy): Eukaryota > Metazoa > Chordata > Mammalia > Rodentia > Bathyergidae > Heterocephalus > Heterocephalus glaber. The sequence continues at coordinate 3,936,329 of NW_028258410.1, forward strand.
ATATTTTTTTCATGTGTGCAGGAAAATAACAAATGCCGCTAATAGAGAATTCCAAAAACAAACTCTGGTATTTTTCTTAGGAAGAGCCTACTAATAATAATAATCTAGTGATCAACCATTTTAATGACAATAACCAATTTCATTGTGTAACTCTACCCAGCTCTGTTACTATAGACATGACTGGCTGAATTAGAATATTTGCATGGTGAGCTTCAAATTCTCAGACATGTGCAATCACATGTTGTAATTGTGACATATTCAGAAGTGAGCTATTAAGGAGAGGGTTATCGCCAACTCCTTCAGGTATTAAGGCACATTCATTACATGATTATTAATCATTACGAGAACCCTATATGTAGTTTGTCTCCTTTTTTACAAAGGAGGAAACCATAGTACAATTAAATAGCCAACCAAGATTAAAATTTGGGTAAAAGTGACTTAATACCCCCCGCTCATGATATGATGTCACTTTATCCATGTGACACCTCATTTGTGCTCATCTCTTTTGTGGTCCACACCAATAGTGAGTAGAGCAGGGAGAAATTTGTGAGGGCTTTCCCACTTAGGTGACATCTGTACTTTAGCCTATCAAATTGGCCCAGCTCATCTGCTTGAATATCATCTGCTAAGGTTTGTTTTAAAAATCTGTATCTAAGTTTTATTTCAGATCTTCATGATCAGAAATTTTTATAGGCACAACCTAGACATGTATAGATTTAAAAGCTTCACAGATGATCCTGATGTGCATGCTAAATTATATTCTGAAATTTTCTAACTTCTTAAATTTATAGCTATGTATTAAAAACACACTAAGACAGTCTACAAAATGCTATTTTGTTACAAAGATCTGTTAGGTAACACAAAACCCATCTTATAATTTTCCTGACTGATATTTTCCCAGAGCCTGGGAACTGGTTTTCATTGAGCAGAGTTTATCCCCAGGGTGCTTCAATTGCAAAAAGAATTTACTAACTTGTAGAAATTTTTATTAAATATAGGCAAACAGGATGAGACACTTTCTTCAAGCTCATTGGGCAGCATTTCGTTCTTACTCTGTGCTTTTTAGTGAAGAGGGTTATATGTGATGCCTTAGCCATATGTTCTGGCCTTTTTTTTGAACCAAATCAACAAACATCATGTTTTGGTACTTGAGCAAGAATCAATAAAGTTTAAAATGTTATCTTAATGTTCTTATTACATTACTGTCAACTTAACTGGCTCTGGAGATAGCTGCCTAGGGGATTAGCAAAGCACACTTTTGAGTGTGTCTGAATGGGTCATAGAGGCATGACCTTGGTGTGTCTACCTAATCCTGTCCCATTCCTCTCAGCCACACTTCTCCTGTGCTCTATTTCCTAGCCACCTTGAAATGAACAGCTGAGCTCCACTATGCCCATGGAGCTAGCCAGTTGTGGCCAAACCATGTGCAAAAATAAACACTTTCTCCTTTCAGTTGTGTATGTTGGAAGTTGATCTCAGCAATGAAAATCTGACTAAAACAGAAAACTGGAACCACAGAAGAGGAGTTGTTTCTGTAACGATATCTGACTATGTTTCAGAAGCTTTTGGGACTGGCTTATAGGAGAGTTTGGAAAGGTTTAGAGATGTGGGCTAGGAAAGGCCCAGAATATTGTTACCAGAGTTTGACAGGTAAATCTAGTTGGAGTTAGGGAGATGAAGATACTGATAGAAATGCATACAGTAAAAGGGAGGTTCATGAGGTTTTATTCTCCATCAGGAATTGGAGTAGAGGACATTTTTGATACAGCACACACACACACACACACACACACACACAAAATGCCACATTTTGCCCATATCCTGAGACTTTGTGGTAGCTAAAGGGTGAATGGACTAATTGATCTGGTGGAGGACATTTCAAGGTAAGTCAATATTCAGGCTATGGCATAGGTACTGGTGGCTGCCTTTAATGAGGATCAAAATAAGAAGTAGACCATAATATCTGAAATACTTACATTTAGATCCCCCCAACAAAGCACATGTAAAGTTGGGGGCCAAAGGAAGTGTGGTTGCTAAAAGAGATTAGTACCATGAAAAAGAAATGTACTTTAAACTGAGACAAGAAGAAAGATGCCTCGAGGGCATCTCAGCAATCAGCAAGACCCCAACCATCACAAGCTCAAGGATGCAAATATGTAAACCCTCATTTGAGAAAAGAGGCCCTGGGCACCCTACTAGAGAAAAGCAGCCTAGGGACTTGGTTCCCTGGGAATCATTTCACCATTCTCAGCCATCTGGTTACTTAGAGGCTGCTCCCACCATGACCCAAGAGGTTCCAGCTCTGAGCTGGTGGCAGACCTTGGCATTGTCCCTATGATATTGCTTTTTTCAGCCTTGCAGAATGCAAGAGTTGTGGGGTCATGATGGCTTCCACTCAGATTCCAAAGAAAGGCCTGGAAGACCAGACAAGGAGTCCCTGAAAGGCAGTGTGTGAAACTACAGGACTTAAGCCAAAGTTGCAATGGAGACTCCAGGAAATTGAGGGTGTGAGGAACATGGAATGTCACTAAGGAAAACCACAGGAAGTGAGCAGATTCAGCACAAGAGGAAGAGTGTGTATGTGCTGCAACAAGCAAGTCCATAGGGGTGGAACACGAAAGCCCCAGAGGGAACACCAAGAGAGCTCATATCTTACCAACATTTGGCCCAGACAGGCCAAAAGTTTGGACACCCATGATGCAGGGCAACCTCTGAAGAAAGTCAAACCAAAAAACCCACAAAACAAACAGTAAAATAAATATGCTAAGAAAGAAAGAAATAAAATCAAACCAAAGATAAAAAAAAGTATCTGCTTTTTTGTTTCTGACAAACACAGGAGCCAAAAATGCTCACAATAATTTCAGTTTATATATAAAACATATAACTTAAAAATAAATGGATAAAGATTAAGATAAATAATATATAAATAGAAAATAAAGATTAAGATAAATAATAAATAGAGAAAGAGAAAATGAATGGATAGAGAAAGATACTGAAACAGAAGAACAGGTTACTGGTACTACCTGACTTCGAGATTTGCCATGCAGCTTAGTAATCAACACTGTATGTCAATGACAAAGGAAGAGACAGATAAAGGGTGTAGAGTCCAGAAATAGACCCACATAAACATAGTAATGTGGTTTTTGACAAAGGAGCAAAGACAATATAATGGAGGAAAAATAGTCTTTTAATGTAGCACTAGAACAACTGAATGTCAATATGCAAAAATAATCTAAATATAGATGTCACTGAGGAAGATCCACATACAGAAACCAAGCAAATGAAAAGATGTTCATTAGCATATATCACTAGAGAACTGCAAATTAAAACAAGAGACACTTGTGCATATCTGTTAGAGTGACCAATCTGAAATACTGACAACACCAATCGCTGGCAAGGAATTTGGCAAGAAGCGGTGGAAACTCTCATCTGTGATTTATGGGAATGCAATACCGGTCAGCCACTTTGGAAAATGGTGTATCCATTTGTTACAAAACTAAACACACTCTCAGGATTTGATTCAGCAACCATGTTGCTTAGTATTTACCCAAGTGAATTGAAAACTTATGTTCACACAAAAACCTGCACGTGGGTGATCATAGCATACCGTTATCTTTCAATCATAGACACCCTGGGAAAGGCAAAACTATGCAGACAATAAGAAGGCAAAGTGGTTGTTGGGGATTAGGAGGGAGAGAGGCAGGAATAAGGAGAGTAAAGAAGACTCTTAAGGCAGTACAACTATTCTGTGTATGGTGAATACATGGCATTATATATTTATTGAAGTCCACAGAATGTAAACATCAATGAAGAACCCTAACAGAAACCAAGGACACAGAGCAGTAATGATGTGTCACTGTGTGTTCACTGATTGTAGCTGATGTACCACTGTGGAGGGGATTGGCAATTGTTTGAAAAGGTGTTTGTGAAGAGGAATGGAAGAATGCAGGAACTATACTTTCTGCTAAATTGTACTGTGATCTTAAAATTATTGTAAAAATAAAGTCCTTAAACATATTTTTAAAAACTCAAGGTATGGGATATGTCAAAGTATCAAAATTATTTTTAAGATGTGAATATAATAGGTAACAAGTGATACCTATGATTTAAAAAAAAAATTCAGAGCACATTGGTCTAGTGATACTGAATGTAAGTCTATAACTTTACTTAGAAAAAAATGAATCATTAAATAATAGTTTGAAATCAGCTTATTTCATTGTCTATTTCACTTAATGATAAATGTTGACCAAGATAACTATTATAATTTAGTTTCCCAAATAAGCAATTTGAATATGATTTTGAAAGCCATTTATCAGCAGTCTTTATTTTTTGTCATAGTGGCAGACTCTTAGTGGCATGCTCTTAGTGAATGAATCATTATTCATTCACAATATTGAAGAATATTCTCTAGATTCTAGTTTTTATTTTGTTATATACCATTGCTTTACTATCTGTCTAATTATTGACAATCCCCCAGGAGTATTCTGCATGTCCTGACATTATCTGTAGAAGTAAGGGAGCATATTTTTGTTGATTGTGCGTGTGTGTGTGTATGTGTGTGTGTGTGTGTGTGTATAGTGATACATAAAATAGATGAACATTCATGCTTTTTACCTTTGTGAGAACCCTTATCTCCTGCCTCATATACCTATGACCTATTCCGAGGCCATGCGGATATAGCCAGCATGATAAAATAGAGAAAGAATCTCTAAGTTTCAACACTTGTTATTGTGAGTATGCTAGTTATTTGGCCTCAGTTTACTGTTAGTTCCACATATTTTCTGACCACCAACCATATCAGAGGAGAAGCAAATATGTTCTACCTTGCAAGTATGGTGTGAGGTTACTATACAAGCAAACACTTATTGAGCCATAATACCAGTGTGTAATGATGGAAAGCATAAGAAATGAGGACTGATGAAACTTTTGTACTGATAGAAATGTCTTGAGACTTTGAGGTCCTTTGAAAACTCCATATTTTGGAGTGAACTTAGATCTTGCACAACCACCATCCATACCTGGGCAATGGCAATGGAGAACAAAGCAATTATCCATCTCTACAAAGACTCCATCACCAATATCCAACATTAACATCAAACATTACTGTTTGGAAAAGGATTCCGTTCGTAAAGATTTTTTTTTTTGATTACAAGACACCAAGTTTAAAGCTCTCTTACAAAATAAAGGGGGAATAAAGGTCAGTTCAAAAAGGAAGGGTAATTTGCTTTATTCAAAGTCCACTGATTTAAATGTTCATCACATCCAAAAATACCTTCTAGAAACATCTATATCCTTCTCAAATTGTGAACATGTTGTTAGAGAACTTTTGCCTATTAAACATTTCATTTATTGACTGCTTATAATTATGTAATAAACAAAAACTTGTCATATTTCCTAATACCAATGTTTTGGGCACAGATATAGCTAGTATTATTTTCAGTGGTCATTATATTAGCTCAAGATTTGCCACAGAACTATGTCTGTCCTTAACAATTATAGAAAAGGAGTATAAGAGAAATTTTCTCAGATATTTGTGTCACCTTCTAGATAACTTTACATTCAAAGAACACTGAACATTTGCAAATTTGTACACAAGGCCAATGTGCACTAGGCCCATACTAGACATACAATAAATATATATAGATTATTCTAATAGAAGTTCTCTATGAATAGCATGCCCTCCTTCTTGTTTTGTGAGTTAATATAAACCCAAAATATTGAAATTTTCATATCACTCATTATAAAAATTCCTTCATATACAATTCTATGAAAATGATTTTTCTGTCTGCCTTTCTGCTATCATTAAGTGATACTCAAGCTAATTTTGTTTTAGTTTTGTGGGGGGTTTTGTTTGTTTGTTTGTTTGTTTTGAGACAGGGTCTTACTATGTAGTTCAGGCTGGCCTCGAACTCACTGTGTATTTCAAGCTGGCTTCAAACTCATGGTGATCCTCTTGCTCAGCCTCCTGAATACTGGGATTACAGGCATATACCACCATGCCTGGCTTCTGAAAGTTTTCAAAATGTATCTTTTTATAGATATTTTATAGACATCTATACCCAGCTCTCCACACAAATATGCACTTGTTTGATTTTCTATTACTTTCTTTCTAACTCACCCTTTTCTTTTCTCTTACAATCCTTGTGTTTCTCTGTTTTTGTTTCCTTTGAAATCTCTTCAGTTAATAATGGTGTCCCCAACTTCCTGTCATATTATATAGTCCTTGTAAAAGTATCAGAAGCTAAGCAGTTATTTAGCTTTTCAGTAGTCTTAAACTCATTCACTTTGCTCTTTGAAATGATGCATTAAGATGTCTGTCTCATGAAGTCCCTTCCATTAAGTGTAAAGTTAATGTCAGATTTATAAGGATGATCATGATTGACAATGACGGTGGTGTGATGATTATTGTTGTTGGCAAATGACTTCAGAGTACAAGACTGACATTTTTTCCTACCCACCCTATCCTCTCTCATTTTTTATAAAGAAGCTACCCCTTGACAAACATAGACTTTTGAACTTTGCTTTTTTCCTATTTGAGACTAAAAAAAAAAGACACATGACAATAATGGCTGAGCCACAAGCAAATATTTAACAGAGAAACCCATGTACACTGGCCAGTATTATCTGGAGTTGTTGGAAAAGGGAAGTTGGGTCAGGATGATTCCCACCCCAGAAATATAAAAGCTGAAAGATTTTAATAGAATGTGCTACACCTGGGACATTGTGATAAAAATTAAAGTTTTACTCTTTGTCTGAATATGTGCACATATAAAAATCAGCCAAGTCTGAGTGTGGTAGGGGTTAGTGGTAGAGATATATAGACCCAATATAGGCAAGTGTCAACTTCTAGGAGACAATATATTGCCTGAGACATCCACAGTAACTTAATTTTCCACTTGAAATTTCTATTTCTACTTCATTCCTCTCTGAGAATTATAAGATTCCCAGGTGATTTTCTGTTCCTTAATATCAGAAGAGTCTTAAGAGAATTTTGAAAGTCTGGGTCCCAGAAGGAAAGACAATTACATTTTTTATTCTATGTAAGCATCTATTCTACATAGCTATTTAACAATATTGATTCAGCATCTACTATGTAAAATAACCTTTAGAGAAATTACAACTAGAAATAGAATATTGCAATTCTATATTTTGTCTTCACAGATTTCGTATTGTTTTCATTGTCCCTTTTTCTTTCTTTTTTAGTAATTGAACCCCCAGGTTTGGCATGGCACACATTCTAGCAAAGGTCTGTGTTATGGCTTGTGTCTAGATGTCTCATAAAAGACTCCTGCAGTCATAAATGGGGCTTTTTCAGAAGTGGCTGGATCTAGAGTGTGTGACACTGGGATTGATTCATGGTTCAATGATAGGATCAAGGGCACCAGGATTAAGGGTGTGAGTACTGCCCTCCCTAAGTATCCTGGTTAAGATATAAGGGATAGAAAGAGCTGTGGTTGAACCTTGCTTGCTTATTTTGTTACCTTCTGCCTGCCATGAACTGTTTCTTCTCTGCAATGCCTGTCTACCCTCCCACCCTGCCTTGGAGCCAGCTGATTATGGACTGGAACCTCTACAAACTGTGAGGAAAAAACCAAACCAAAACAAAAAATCTTTCCTCCCTTAACTTGTAGGTTTTATGTATTTTTGTCTCAGCAACAAGTAAAGTGACTAAAACAGAATTTGGTACCAGAGGAGTGGGATCATTGCTATGACTATACTTGACCATGTGATTCAGGAGCCTTTCAGGATTGGCTTGTCAGAAGAGTTTGGAAAGGTTTGGAGATGCCAGCTGAAAAAGTAGAGCTGGAACACCTTAGGCTGTACTTGATGGGAGATTCTGGTTAGACCAGAAGGGTGATAGAAATTTTGCCAGTAAAGACCAGGCTCAGAAGGTTTCTGATGGGAAGAAGGACCTCATTGGCTGTTGGACAATATGTGTTATACCTTGGCAGAAAGTTTGTCTGCATTTTGCTGGAGTTTAGAGACTTTACCTGAGACTAAGAATAGGGGTGGTGGACTAATTAATCTGGCCAAAGAAATTTCAAAGCAGTCTAATGTTGAGACAGTGGCATGGCTACTGTTGGGAGCCTTTAGCCAGACTTATGTTGAAAATCAAGGGCAAAGAGTCCAGCAGAATGATTTGAAACTGTGAGTTTAGCCAGAAAGGAAGCTCCAGTAAAGTTGCAACCTGCAAAGATGGAACAGAGGAGAAATTGGTCATACCCCTACAGCCAAGAGAGAAGGATGTCTGGCTACTGCTCCAGCTGGTGGCAGACTCTGGCATCATCCACATGGTGCTGGTTTTAGGTTCATGCAGAATACAAGAGTTATGGGGTCAAGAAGGCTTCACCCAGATTTCAGAAGTCCTGGGAGGCCAGGGAGGCCTGAGAGGGCAGTGTGTGAAGTTGTGAGTGTGAAGCTGAAGGTGCAGGGGGAGACCCCAAAGTTCTGGAGAAACCAGGAATGTGGATCATCTGAAGAAAACTGTAAGGGAGCAGCAGAGCTGCTCTCTTCATGCTCTGATTTCTGTCTAGAAATCCTGAGTAGATTCCCTCTGGCCAGGCCCTTCCTCCATGCCACTTCTGTCCTGGGCAAGCTGACCATGCAAGGACTGAAACATCTAAAATGTGAGCCAAAAGAAACCTCTCCTCTTTAAGTTGCCAGTTTTGGGAATTTTGTTCCAGAGAAGAGGAAAGTGACTAAGACAAGGACCTCTCCAAGAATAGTGCATGTGATAAGTGTATAGTTGCATGTATACCCAGTTTCATCACTATCTTGAAGAACTCTGTATCTGAGAAATGGTAGCTCTTTTTCTTGGTGACCTGTGTAAGCTGCTTTGGGATCAGAGTACTTATGGTGGCTTGCTCCTTAGATTGGTTTCCTCACACTTGTTAATACCAACCAGAAAGATTGGAGTGGCCTAGAAAGGCCAGTGGGAGAAAGAGAGAGGAGAATCTGGGGAATCTTAGGAGTTCAAGAAAGATTCCAACAATAAATATCTGGAATCCTGCTCTATAGTCAGCATAAATGTCTTGGATTTGATACTGTGGGCTGAAATGCCTTGTCCACATCTATGATGATGATTAGCAAAAGCTAGAATGTAAGTTTTAATTTAATCAGAGATACTAAAGGTCTTTATTACTGTCAAATATTGACTTCTTCTATGACTACAATACAACCAACAGTACAAAACTGCATTAGTATGAACATAGTTATAATTTAACAATATTTATGGAAAGGTATATACTTGGATTTACAAGGAGGGTGAGGAATGAAACAGTAGATAATACTTATTTATATGGACATGCCACATTTACAAATAATAGAATAAAATTGTCTTTTCTTCAAAGGCTTAGATACTTTTCACTTGGGAAGCCATCTCAGAGTTCCTGCAGTTGTGTTTAGGTCAGACAGGTTTCTATACTCCAGGACTCAGTTCCTCACCATAGCATATCACCTGTGTGAATTTATTTTTCTGCCTTTCTACAGTAAACTTGCTGAAAGTAGGAACATATGACTTTATCACCATATGTCCCAGCTAGACAACCGATTATGCTGAATCTTTGTCTTTTAAAAATAATCATTTATTTGGTTCACAAATCTGCCATTTGGATGGGGCTCAGTGAAGCATCGTATCTTTTCCAGTGGCAGCAGTAGGATATTTACAGATTCTACTTCCAAGATGGTTTCTTTGAATGGCTGGTGTAGTCAGTATCTGTTACTGCATAACAGTGTAACTCAAATTTGGCTACTTAGAAAGACAATAGACATTGCTTTTCTTTTTCTTTTTCCACAGTTTCTATGGGTCTGATTATTGAGGAACAATAACCTGGGTGTTGCTGCTCAGGCGTCCCATGGCTGCAGTCACCTGAAGGTTCTAGGTGTTTTATAACATTTCATTTACTCATAACTAAATGTAGGAGGAAGAGATCATTCCAAACTCTTTTTTTTTTACTATGATAGAAAGACATAGTCAAATTAGTTTGGGTACAACACCTTCAATTAAAAACGGCACTTGAAGCATTAATGTCCATGTTGTTTACACTTATTAACAAAGAGATAAGTGTATTTTTTGAAAAGTAGTGAAATAAAATTGCAGTCCTGCTGCATCCAGTTTTGACTTTAGACAGTTCTTTTCAACCAAATTATAAAGTTTTTATATAAGCAAGGCAGACATTTAATTACTATTAGCAGAGCAGCACCATTCCAGTATAACATTCAGTAACATATTATCAATCAAATTGAATTTTTAATATTGCTTTGTGCAGAATATACACTCTGTGTCATGAATAGTTTTCTAAGAACTTTAATCCCTATTGGCTTTAACCCTGTCCCCTAGGGTTCTTGGCAGGATTCAATCTGAAGTAAAAACTTAGAATGAATAGATAAACAGCACAGTACAGTATTTAATAGTGGTATGAAAACTATTGCACACACTGGATTTTGCTCCTATTTCACAGCTAAGCAAAAGCTGCAATATGAATGTGACCTGAATAATCAGAAAAAAACTTGCATTAATTTTCACTTTGAATAACTAAGCTGAAGTTTTATTTGTCAAAGAAATTGTACATAAAGTTTTCTATTCATTAGCACTTTTCCTAGTAAATTACTTGGAAATCAGAGCAAAGTCTAAAATCCTTTTTTATATTAAATACTATAAGCCATGCAGGTAACTTGTACACCATGAAGGCTGATAGGGAGTCATGAGAAAGAAAAACCTACTGCTAAATATATTACTAGAAATCAATAAATTGAAAAAAGTACATTTCAGAAATGCTTTTGAAACTAGAGTAGATTTCCTTAGAGTTTTACAGTAGAAAATAGCACAATCAGATAAGGGTTTAGTGAAAAGATTCTAAGAGTGCAGTCAAACTATGAAGACAAGTGAGGAGATAATTATAACAAAGTTGGAGATGATGGCAACTTCCACTAAGGTAAAAGCAATGAGAATAGAGTGCAGCAGACATCTTGAAATGTATTATATAGAACCAGTGGAACAAGAATTGAACTGGAAATGGAATCAAAAGAGAAGGAATTTTTGGAAAGGACTACTAGGTTCCTGAATTGAGCAACCAATGGGTTTACTGCCATTGAGTAGAAACAAGAGAAGACTGGATGGAAAACAGTCTTGGAAGAAAACATAATAGTTTTATTTCTGGATATGTTAATTCTGGGTTGCTTACCAATTATGTAAAAGTGAAAAAATTTCTTCCTTTCTTTATAAGAAGAGGGTCAAAAAGAAGGTCCATGATGTAGATATAAATATAAGAATTTATAGCATAAAGATGATTTCCAAAGTCACAGGATGTGCTAGGTTTAAATAGCCAGAAAATATAAAGGCTAAATCCAACAATGACTGAGCACCAGACAGAATTCTAATTGCTGAATGGAGAAAAAAAGAGCTAAAACATTTAGAAGAAAACCAATACAGCACAGTGTTATGTTCATATCTAGATGTCTCCCAATGCCTCATGCACTCATAGGTGGGGCTTTCAGAGGTGATTGGACCATTTCAATGTGACACTCAGCAGTGGATTAGCCCAGTGATGAGTTAAATGTGAGTTGGGAGTGAAACCTCATTGGAGGAGGTGAGTCACTGGGGGCATGGCCTGCAATGGTAGTTCTCCTTCCCTCCTTCTCCATCTCTAACCACATCCTCTTCCTGCCTGCCACTTCCTGAGCAATTCTTCTCTGCCAGGCTCCTCTGTCATGCCACTACGACTTAAAGCCAGACTATGAGCTGAAACCTCCACAAACTTTGAGCCAAAATTATCCTTTCCTCTCACAAGAAAAGAACTAAGACACCCAGTTATATAAGTATTGATAAAAGGGTTGTGTAAAGAGAGAGCACTAAACTATGTTGAAAGATGCTTTAGTGTCCAATAAGATAAGCATAGAAACCACAGTTAATCCTTGCAAAATATATGACAATGGAAGGGAAGTAAAGAATTGTGTAGAAATAGGGGGCTACTGGTCCTAGCAGCACATGCCTGTAGTCCCAGCACTCGAGAGGCTGAGGCAGGCGGATCATCACAAGTTTGAGGCCAGCCTGGGCTACATAGTGAATTCAAGGCCAACCTGAACTGCATAGCAAGCCCTTGTCTCAAAAAACAAAACAAACAAACAAAAAAAAGAAACTAGGGGGTATATAATATAGGACCCAGGGAAGAACTTTCTGGTGGGTTTGATACTAGTAGGAAACATAAAGACCAGAAAGGAGAAAATGATCCTATAGAAAAGGAGGCTGCGGACACAGTATTCTGATTGGCTGAAACAGAGATTTGTAAAAAGGAAAGAGGTGATGATGGGATAGTTGTGTTAAAAGAGTCACATTCTTACAAAGATGAAAAGTGTCCAACCTAAATAAACAAAGAAAACAGGAGGGATACTTTGCTATAATAAGAGGAAATAGCAGATAGGTGCAGACAGGACAAAGTGTGAAATCATTATTTTAGAGGGCGAGAAATAAATTTCACAGGAAAACACAGCGGCACTAATGTGCAGAACCAGAGATTTGCTTGAAGTTTGTCATTGTGAATTTAGAGTGAAACAAGCACCGTTTAATTTCCTCTGGTAGTATTTCCTTAGGTGCAGACACAGGAAAGTAAATCACTTACCAGTTCTGTTGTTAGGGATATACTAGGGGATAAAACAGCAGAGAGATAAACAAGTGAGTTAGGGATATTTGCTGAGGTGGAATTATAATTTAAGGAGGACATTCTATCCTTGGCCCTCAAAGTCTCTGCAAGAGCCGAGCCCCCAATTTGGTGAATTGGGAAGGAGCAGAAACCTTTAAGAGATGGGAGCAGGTAGGTGATGGGAGGAGGATGCCCTTGAAGAGGTTAATAAGACCCTGGCCTCTTGAGTTCCTGACCACCCTGAGGTGAGCAACTCTGCTCCAGGGTGTACTTCCTGTCACAGTGTCAGGTCTTCCCAGTCATGGACTGGAACTTCCAAAACCGTGAGCCAAAATAAACTTTTTATCTTTTTTAGCTGGTTATCTCAGGTATTTTGTTACAGTAATATGAAGCTGACTGACAGAAATTTGCTACGGAGAAGTGGGGTCATTGCTGTGAATGTACCTGAGATGATACGAAAGACAACACAGAGAAACATTTCCAGGATGAGTCTGAAAAAGTATGGAGGAGGGAGCCAGGGAAACCCTGGAATATTATGACTGGATTTTAACAGGTAACTCTGATGTGGGCTGACAGAATGCTGACAGTAACACAGACAGCTACAGTTATGCTCACTGAGTTTCAGGAGTGAATAAGGATCATATTGAGAACTGGACCATGTTGAGAGTTCAATGTCTTTTACACAGTGGCAAAGAATTTGGATGCATTTTCCAATGCCCTGAGACTTTCTGGAAGGCAGAGTTTAAAGGTAACAGATGAGTTTATCTGGCATGAGAAATTTCAAGCCAGCACAGTACTCAGGCAGCAGCATAGCTATTACTGGCTGTTTTTAGCAAAATTTACAGAAGCAAAAAGCAGAGTGGAAAGATTTGAAAACTTCAGAGCTTGGCAAAATTAGTCAGGTTTAAAGGTGCAACCATGTAGGGTATAGCTGCTAAAAGAGATTGGCATTGTTAAAAAGAAACCAAAGTTGGGCACTGCAGCACATACCTGTAATTCCAACATTTTGCATGGCTGAGGCAGGAGTACAAGGCAGATTTGAGGTCAGGCTGGGCAACTTAGCAACTTGGTGGGATCCTGTCTCAAGATAAAAAATAAAAATAGGCCCCAGGGATATAACTCAGAGAAAAGGTTCTGAATTCAATTCCCTAAACTACATAAAATAAAATAAAATGATAAAAGTCAAGCACTTTGTACCAAGAGAGTAAGAAAAATGACTGGAGGTTATCTCAGAAACCAGCAGGACCCCAGGCTCAAAGATGTGCAAGTGCAAATTGTTTCAGCGACTCAAGGGCAGGGTTTTAGAGAGAAAAGTTCCAAGGTCCTCTGCCTGCCTAGGACTGTGTAAGCCAGCAAGGGACTCAAAGGTTGCTTTAGCCACAGTTCAAATGGGCCCCAGTATGACTTGCACTAACAGCAGATAGATATTGGCCTTGTCTGCATGGTGCTCCGTTTACAGGCTTGCAGGATGCAAGAGTTATGCAGTCACGGAGGCTTGCATCAGGTCTAGCGGGCTAGACATTGTGCCCTGGCTTCAGAGTCTCTGCAAGCAGCCCCTGACAGCATAATGTGTGGCTGCAAGAGTGAGATCAGAGCTGCAGTGGAGATTCCAAGGAAATAGAGATGCTGGGAACAGGGAACCCCTGCCAGAGAGAAGGGTCTGTCAGCCTGCAGAGTCCACCCAGGACAGACACTGTGTGCACTGCAGCCAGCAAGTCTGTTGGGGAATGGCTGACCAAGCCCCTGGGAGGCTACCTCTCACCAGGTGCTCCAGATGCTGGACATGGACTTAATGAATAGATTTAATGTTACCCTTCTGGGTAGATTAGTCTCTTTTTGGTCAAACCCATCCTTACTATTTTCCTGTTCTTCCATTCTGGAATGGGAATGTTCACCCTGTGCTTCTTCTACCATTATATCTGAGAAATATGCAACTCATTATTTTTTTGTTTTGTTTTCAGGAGCTCGCTGCTGAGTTTGCTTTGGGTCTCAGAAGAGATTTTGAACTTGTACTTCTGACAAATGCTGGAATGATTAGACTTTGGGGGTGGACTGAAAATATTTTGCATGGCCCGTTATGGGCCAGAGGTAGAATGCTGTAGTTTCAATTTGGATATTTCCCAAAGGCTCTTAAATTAAAATCTTATTCTTTAGCTTGATGCTCTTGGATGGTAGTGGAAATCTTTAAGAGGTGGAGCCTAGTGAGTCCAGTCACTGGAAATGTGTCCCCAAGGGGAATTGTGAGATGTGGGTCACTTGCTCTTTCACTTTGTCTTGAGGTTTTTCCACCATGATGCACAGTGGTACCATGGGACCAACACAGCAGAGTAATTTGGTTATGGACTCAAACCTCCAAAACTGCAAGCCAAAATAAACCTTTCCTCCTTGTAAGTTGATTATCTCAGCTATTATGTTACAAAAGCAGCTAACTAGCACAGATAGAAAGGGTGGAGTCCATGGTTTGTCTCAGTGAAGTTGAAGAATTAAAGAAGATGTGGTTTAGAGAAAATATCTTAGAAGTATGGAAAATTAAGGGTAGACATTAAAATATTTGAAATGTAGATCTAAGAGCTCAGTTGCTGATGATGACTATATCAGTATCCAATATATACCCAAGGAGCACATGATTGAGGTGAGATGGAAGAAATAGACATCAGAGGTTACGAGAGAAACAACTGAGATCAAGCTTCCTTAGAGAGCATTGATATGTTACTGAGGATATGTGGTGGAGAAGACTGAGCCAGGAATAGAAGTCTTCAATGTGCACAGTAAGCCAGATTCCAATCACTATCCCTACTAGAAGCAGAGAATATTTATTTCATTGAATTAATCTTTTTAATGCAATCATGTTTATTTCTGTTTAGTCTCCATGAACTCATGAAAAAAGTAATGAAACCTCCTCAATGATTTTTTTCAATTATATATTCTGAAAATGTATGCATTACAAATCAAAGACCCCTCATCACTGCAGGTATGTGAAATGTTGAATTCGGGAATGATTGAGGAGAACTGCTGAAAGAGCAAGACAGAAGCTAGGGAAGTCATAAAGGAGCCAGACACCTAAGACCCAAAGAGAAAAACTATTCAAGAGCAAATTACCTGGGAAAGGGAGGGGGGATAAAGTTAGAAAAATAAGATCATACGGTGGTTTAAAAAGGCATGCTTTTTATATTGAGAAAACTTTCCTCCCCTGTATATGAGCTCAATATCTCAGTCATTACCTAGCCTACTGTCTTGGGAGTAAGTAACATGGAGATAATACTCATAACATCTGCCTATTTTAAAGATTAAATGAGGGAAAATTGGTAAAACCGAGTACATGTTAAAGTGTTGTGACAAAGAAATCTAAAATTATGGCTGCTTAATGAAATAGTCGCTTAGAAAAAAATGTGTTTCTTTGTCATATAGTAGACCTAGATGGGTAGAAAGGCCCTGCTTCAAGACCATACAAGGACTTAGTGCTTTCTACCCTGCCATGTCCTGTCATATGCTGGTCCCCACAGCTGAAGCTGGTCCTCCATATCTGCATTCTTGTTTACTGGGGAGCAAGACAGGGTGGCAGACCAGGGCAGGCAGCCTGTGACCAGGAACCTGACACCTGCTGGACTCATTACTTCCACTTGCACCCCACTGGTCCACAATTAGGCACGTGGCTAGTGTGGCAGGCCAACCCTGTTTTCAGCTTCAATTTTGGGATTTAGGATCCATTACCAAGAGATAAGAGGAAAATGAATTATGGAGAAGGGTACAATCTCCATAGCAGCACACTTTACCATATTATTGATTGATATAATTTTAAATAATAACTGCACTAACTGCTCTTTTCAGAAATTCCTTTATTCATATTTTATAGATGTTATGGACATCTAAATGCAAACAGGTTGAGTTTTTATTGATAAATATAGAGCAAGATTAGATTCTGTGGTGATTACTGACATAACCTGTCAACATTTCAGAAACAGTGAATTAGTACTCCCCAACTTATGGTTGTTGAATCTAGATTTTCACATGAGAAGGGTGTGAAAGTGATGTGGATCAGTAGAAACTACTTTGAGTTTTGATGTTTTCTCATGTGGTATGGTTTGAATATGATTTGTCTCCTCTAAAACTCATGTTGAAATATCATCCCCAACATAACTGTATGGAGGCCATGGGGCATTCATGGCATGATTATTTCATTGAGAAGAATCAATCCCTTTCTAAGAGGACTGGGCTCACATTTGCTAGTGTGGGTTTTCAGAAAGTGTGGCTGTCCCTTATGTTTTGCCTCTTCTCCATGCTTCCAGTCTTCTAACTGACTTTTGTCTGACTTGAAGGTGCATGGTGTCCCCAGAAGCTGAGCAGATGCAAATACCATGCTCTTGGACTTTTCAGCCTCCAGAATGGTGACCCTAAATAGACCTGTTTTCTTTTTCAACTACCCAGTCTCTAGTAGTCACTAATAGCAACAGAAAGCAGATGAATACATCAGGCTAGCCAATGTGGTATGACACTGGCAATGCTAGCTCGTAGCATCAAGCCACGTCTTCCAGTCTATCACAAAAGGATGAGGGTGAAGAACAGACTGTGCAGTGTACCACCATATTGTTAGGCTGTGATATTCAGAAGTCCAGATGTATTAAATGTTTTTTTCTATTTATACTATGTTATGGTTTATATTTAGATGTCTCCCAAGAGCCTCATGTGCTCATAGGCAGGGCTTTGGAAGGTGATGGGATTATGAGGCTCAGAGCTGACTTGCACTTAGGAGGTGGGGTCTGGCAGAGGAGATGGGTTAATATGGGTCTTATGTCTATGTCTAAATGTCTCCTCAAAGCCTCATGCAGTCATAGGTGGGGCTTTTCAGAGGTAGCTGGATCTGGAATATGTAATAGTGGGATTAAAGGTGTGTGGTTACTAAATTAGTCCACTGATTTGTCTGGCATAGTTCTGGGTGTGGATAATGGGAAGGCCCACCCTGGGTGTGAATGCTACCCACACTAAGGGCATGTAGTCTGGACAGAATATAAGGGACAGAAAAAGGGCAGCTGCTGTTCTTGCCAGCCACTTGCCATTTGATACTTCATTGCTGGCTGCCTTCTGCCTGCCCTGCTTTGTCATCAACTGTTTCTTCTCTTCAATGCCCCTCTGCCCTGGAGCCAGCCAACTATGAACTGAAAACTCTACAAACCATGAGCCAGAAGAAACCTTTCCTCCTTTAAGCTGTGAGTGTCAGATATTGTGTCCAGTCACCAGGAAATGGACTAAGGCACACTATTGATAACAGGATAGGTTTAACAAGATATAATTTAACATAAGCCTGGAAAGATCTATACTAGAATATGAAAGTATTTAACCCAATGATTTTCCAAGCCTATTCTCATAGCAAAAAGGTGGCATACTGCATAGTTTAGAATGAGATATTTAGGGAACTATAATATGGAGTCTATACTCAGATACTAGTTAGATCTGGAGATAGCTGGAGATTAATTTATTATTTGACTAAGAACAATAGATTTATATTTATAACAGGTCCAGGTAGAACTGCTAAGTAGCAAGTTAATGAAACAATCATAGCAAGTTCTATTCACCTAGTTTTATAAATGACTGGACATTAATACATTATCTTGCCAAAAATCTAGAAATATCTAATTTTATTACCTTTATTGTACTTATCAAGCATTTTGTTTGGTTTTTGGTTGTGAATACTTCTGGTTGTTCAGCATATGTCCAGTGAAGCAGGAGAACATTAGCTTTTGATCCCACCAAAGCTTTTCCAATAATGGACCTATTCTAAATAAAGCAGCTGTAACAATACCAGGGATGTGTAAATCAGGATGTTAATGAAGAACTGAACATTTTCAATTTTAAAGAGTTCCCAGCAATATGACTCATAGAAATAAACTAGGTCATAACAACTCAAAGTCAATTTTATTTGGGAAATAAGGCATTTAATATCTATTGGAAAATGAATACCTTTGCAACAAAGGGTCTGTAAAATCAATGAAAATAATTATACAAAATATTTCTTTTTAAAAATAACTTTTTAATATACAGACTTATGTATGGGACAAAGTACTTCCTCTTCTCTCATCTGTTGGTCAACATGTATCATCTTCTTAAAGTCATTTGATTCTTTGCTTTTTCCAAAACATTGTCTTTGATTGTTCCCGCATCCATTTTTAATATCTTTTGTGTGTGTGCCAGGGATCAAGCTCAGGAGCTTGTGCTTGCCAGGCAGGCATGGTGCCACTGAGCTAAATCCTTGGCCCTTAAAAATATTTTAAAACTTTGGTAGACCTATTGATATATGAGTCTGAAAAATAAAAGAAAAATCACTTTGATTTCATTATTTAGCTACTGTTACAGTTTGGATCAAAAATGTCCCCCCAAAGCTTCATGTGCTCAGAGGTAGGGCTTTTGGAAGGAGATTGGATTATGGAGGTGTTACACTCATGAGTCAGTTCATCCACTGATGAATTCAGACAGAACTGAACATGCTGTATGGAGGTAGGTCCACTCCAGCTCCTCCTTTTAGTCTCTGTCTCCTGGCCACCTTAATGTGAGCAGCTTTCCTCTACCTGGACCCTTCCACCATGCCTTAATGTCTTGGAGCCAGCCAGCCATAGACTATAACTATGAGCCAAAATAAAACTCTCCTCCTTTAACTTGTGAGTGTCAGATATATTTTCTCAACAAGAAAAAGACTAAGGGGAAACAGTAAGAACCAAGATGCATCATGTAAAGGTACAAGTTTCCAATGAGAAATGTAAATGTATTGTATGCCTAAAATGTACCAATAAAAGAATTTAAAAGAGAAAATAAAAGAGAGAAAGAGACTAAGATGTATTTTGGTGTAAGGAGTGGGGTCATTATTCTGACTAATATCTGACCATGTAATTTAAAAGTCTTTGGAACTGTCTCACAGAAGGAGTTTAGAAAGTTATGGAGAGGCCAGCTAGAGAAGCCCTAGAATGCAGTAAGCCAAAATTGATGGTCCAGACCAGAATGACAATAGAAATGCAGACAGTAGAGGCCAGGCTCAGGAAGTTTCAGTTGGAATCAAGGATTCCATTGACAGTTGGACTTGACACCATGTGTGCTATGCCCTGGCAGAAAATTTTTCTACATATAGCTCATGTCCTGAGACTTTATGGGAGACTGAGATTTGAGGCCGGAGACTAATTAAGCTTGCAGAGGAAATTTTAAGGCAGTGAAAATATTGAGGCTGTGGTATGGGTACATCTGGCAGCTTTTAACCATATCTACCATGAGAAGCAGGACAAAAAAGCTGAGCTGAATAGTTTTTTTTTTTTTAATTTGCTAGTGGACAGAAAGGAAGTTCCTGTAAAGTTTGGACCTGTAAAATTGGACAGTGTAAAACTGGAATCTGTAAACCTGTGGCCTGAGGAGAGTTTGATTGCTAAAAAATTAACATATATTAAAAGATTAAAAAAGAAACTGCACTTTGAATCAGGACAATAGGAAAGATGCCTTGAGAGCATCTCAAAAATCAACAAAAATTCATCCTTTGCAGGCTCAAGGATGAAAAACTGTAAAGCTTTCATCTGAGAGTCCCTGGGGTCACTGATCCAGAAGGGCATCCTAGGGCATTAATTGTCCTGGACCAGTTCACAGTGCTCAGCCATCTAGTCACTTAGAGCCCTCTGCAGCCATTATCCAAGGGGGCCTGGCTATTGCTGGAGCTGGTGGCAGACCTTGACATTTTCCATGAGGTTCTGGTTGCATGCAGAAGGCAAGAGTTGTGGGGTCAGGGAAGCTTTCCCCCAGATTTCAGAAGAAGTCCCAGAAGTCCAGGCACTGTGCCCCTGAGAGAGTAATGCATGAAGCTGTGAAAGTGAAACTAAAAGTGCAGTGGAGACCCCAGGAAGCTGGAGATGCTAGGAATGTGGAAAACCTGAGAAAAGATTCAAGCAGTGAGAACAACCACCCCAATGAAAGCTGCAAGCAGCAAAGATGTAGGGGCAGGGCTACCCTGGCCCCTTGGAATTCTCATCTTCTATTTGTTCCATACATGCAGCTGCAGGATTTGTACTCCTAGGTTTCTTGTTTTGTTCCCATTTATTTCTATCCCCAACTTCTCCCTTTTGAAATGGGAATATTTATCCTATGCCATTGTATGTTGAAAGAGTTTAACTTTCTTTCTTATTTTTGCAGGTGCTCTCAGCTAAGAGTTTGTCTTGTGTCTCAGAGGAAAGTTTGCACTTGGACTCTTCAGGAAAGCTGAGACTGTTTAAACCTTGGCAACTCTTAGAGATGGGCTGAAGGCATTTTGCATAAAGAGATGCATATGACTCCTTTGGCGGTGGGGTCAGAATGTCATGGTTTGGATTGAGAATGTTCCCTCAAAGCTTCATGAGTGGGGCTTTTGGAAGGTGATTTAATTATGGGGGTGCTATACTCACCAGTGGATCCTCTACTGATGGATCAGACAGAGCTGAATGTGCTTTTAGGAGGAGGGGCCAAGTCGGAGGAAGTGAGTCATTAGAGGAATGATAATGAAGAATGTACCTCCTTCCCCCATTCCTCCTTTTACTCTCAGTGCCTCCTGACTGCCATGATGTGAGCATCTTTTCTTTCACCATACCATCCCACCTTGGAGCTGGCTACTGTTGGACATAACCACGAGCCAAAATTAACCTTTCCTCTTTTTGGTTGTGGGTGTTTGATAATTTTGTCTCAGTGATGAGAAAGTGAGTAAGACAGGTACTAATATTATAAATACATATACAGAAAAGAAAGTGACATATACTTAGCACATTCTGTGCATTACTTTCATTCATGTAGATTTTATCATTTAATCCAGTGTAGTATTGTATGGAAGTTCAAACTCACGTTCCAAAATCACATAGTCCTGCATTTGAATTGAATTTCACATTTGCTAACTTTTAATTAAGTAAGTTAGACAAGATATGCCTAAATTTTCTCATTTTGATCATTAGAGAACCTACCCTTCAATGTTGCTGAAAGATAAAATGAAAAAAAAGTGTGTAAATCACTTAGCTTATTCTGATATGGAGTGAACTGAAAATAAATTTTAACCAGTATTGTTATTACCAATTACTTCTGAAGCTACAGTTATTATAACCCCAATTATAAAAGATGGCAAAACTAAGTACAAAATTTTACATAACTTGTAAACATGTGGAATACAAGATTTAGAATTTGAAACCTGATCTAAATCCAAATGTGTCATGAATTCTTATCACTTTTGTATTGTTTTGTTCTTTTCTGTCTTACTCTTCACCAAAGCCCAAGTAAAATACTGTTACTTTATGAATGAGTATTAAGAACATGAACACATTTCTAGACAGGAGTCTATTTTGTTATTCTGTATCCTGGTGTGCTGAAGCAGGATAATAATTGCTCTCTGATACATCTCATGTCCTGTTCACTTTCACAAGATATTGCTAGATAGATAAATATATTTGTTATTAAGTAGATTTTGTTTTGTAAATCTAGTCACTTCCTTCATTGTGCCTTCTCTTTCAGTGAAAGGAGAAAAAAGACACAATCAAGATGGGTTAGACCAAAAGCTAAATAAATGTACCACACTGTGGACAGTGGAAAAGCTCTGAGTTAGGTCTGACATGTGAGCTGCTTCTTGTTGGACTCCAGGGATAACATTCTTAGTAAACTGCGCTGTACTCCTTCTTCCTGAGAGAAATAACGGCATCATCTTAGAAGCAGCATATGAAGTAAGAAACTATAAGTGTTGCATCAAACAAAGACTTTAACAAAAAATGCAAATGCAGTCCTTTGTTTTTAATTCACAAGAAATTTGCTTATCTGGAGGCATACATTTTAACAAGCATGTTCCACTTCTATGCCTACTATTTTGTGAAACCAGGTGAAAACAACTCTGCATAATTCCAGTGCTCCTAGTGCTTGGGTCTAATTTTAGAGCAATGTTGTAGAAGTTGTTTCAGTCAGTGGGCAGGACAGGTGGCAGGAAAATAGAAGATAATTGCAAGGCATTTGGGTGAGGGGTGGTGAGAAACTGAATGGAGTGAAGATGTGGTAATAGAAAAAGATAGAATTTCTGCAAACATCCAGCTAGGTAAATACCTGGAAGGTAGGAGGAAATGAAAATGGAATAAACAAGGCTTGGAACTAGGCACTGATGAAAGGTGAACAAGTTTTTAAACAAAGGTAAAAATAATTCATAGAAACAAGTTGAGTTTTAAGAGTTACAAGATCATAAAGGCCATTCAAATGACAGTGAAATATATACGGTAAACAAAAAGTAAAGAAATTTGATATAAGATTGTTCAGTCACATAAAAGTCTGGATCAAACACTGTGTACACTATAACAGCTTCTCTGAGGCACTATTTAGAGATACCATTATTTAGATACCATCTAAGCATTGTTTTGAGATAACCTGGAAAAAGTATTTTGAAGAAATTAATTAAAATGATAAAGTTAGTATTTTAAATCTCTCTGAACTTTTTATCTTTATTTAAAGACTCTATTTGCTTTAATGTAAGATTCTCTGACCCAACATAAATAGAATTTAGTTTGGTTATTGCTTGAATACTTACAGACCACACATTTTTATGGAATGGGTTATATTTGTTCTAGTTAAAATGTTGTCCAAAAGAGGATTTTTAAAAATTTTGCTTATTGCTTTGATATCATCATAATCAAGCAGCATTCATTCTACTTAGGCAGTATCAGGCATCCAGATTGAGGTCAAACATGTAGTATACTTGCATGAGCCAGGGACACTTCAAATGCCACCTCAAATCAACAATTCAATATTAGCATATTTTTAATCAAAGTGAGTGAATGTTATCCTGATTTTTCATATTTCAGGGTACTAACTTTTCAGTTATTCTAGTTCATCCAGCTGCTCACTAAAATTCAGATGGAAAGGTTCAATTATAAACATAAATGAAATTTATATTTTACTTTCATTTGGTGATATTCTGCTGACACAGTCGCAGATAAGGCAACACAACTTTGATCAATACCTCATCTTCTTATTTCTGTCCCAAGGAAGTTTCTGGTTTTAATTCTACTGTATTGGGAGTAGACAACAATTCTCCAGTGGTGATTAAATTCATCTTCAATTTCTTTATAAAATCAGAATCACAAAAATCTGTTTCTGAGAATTAATGCAAGACTGAGCCAATAATTGTGACATCAAGTTATATAATTAGTATAAAGCATTTTTACAAAATGATAAAGCTCTATTAACTGCAAGAAGCATTCAGTAGTGAATGGACATAAACCATGTGCCAGTCATTAGGGATGTGAAGATAAATAAGGTAACATTCATTCTTATGAGAAGCTCTCAATCTAAATGAAGATGTGATAACACAAGCAAATATAATATAACAGGAAACATAAGGTATTCACAGGGCTCAGAGAGCACATAGAGGAGTACATATCTACATCTGCCTAGAGATTTATTTATGTGGATTCTTGATGGATGAGTAGTTGTTCATTGAGTTGTCAAGGTGAATAAGGTAATTTTTGTTAAGGAATAAGAGGTTCCAGAGATAAGAAGCTTATAATGAAATGCAGAGATTTCTGACTCCACCAGGATGATATAGCTCCATTTCTCCCAGGTCCTCTTTACCATTAAAGCAGCTTTGACCAAATACAAAATGTAAACATAGGAGCTCTCCACAATTGGGAAGAAAGCAGACAAGTGAGGAACTTGGGACTTGAAGCATGACTCACTGTTGAAGGCTTCATTAGTGTCTCTCATTCAGCTGCAGATGCTTCCAACCTAGAAGCACCAACAGGCACAGGCAAAAAGAATTTCAGGAAACGCCCTTTACCTTAGTCAAAGGACATGGAAAGGGGTAGCCTAACAATGGAGAAATTTCTTGGCAATACCTGCCTTGCTCTAGCCACCTGCCTGTGGGTAAAAGCACAACTCCCTCCAATCTCTGTGGTTTGAGTGGGATTCCCGCCCACACCAAGAAAGAAGATGATGCTACCATTCCCCTAGCAGGTGGTGGGCAGGACCAAGAGGGAAGCTGAAATACATGATACTGACCAGGACAGTGTCAGCAGGATGCAGGGGCCAGGTGAGCATCTAACACCATTCAGCAAGACTTAACTAGGTAGTGTGAGGCAGAGCTAGTCTAGCAGACTGACAACAATGAGGAGACACAAATGAAGCATAATTCATTTCACCATTTCTCTCCTCTTTGATGCAAGTAGGGCTCAGTACTGAGTTTTTCTTACAATCTTACTTGGATACAATGAGATAGTGCAGATCTGTGCCTCACTGTAACTGAGGAAATACCGGCAAGTCCACTGGTGGTGCTGAACTTCCTTCCACCCTATTCACGTGCAACCAGATAGCATCTGAGTCTCAATGTTATCAAGTCAGTAATATAAGCTAAGTTCTCAACCCGCAACCGAAATAGTTAGAAACAGAGCAGTAAAATAAACTCAAAACAAAATGTTGTAAAGAAAACACAGAAATCATTGAATGAAAATAAGAAATCAATAGGGGAATCAAAGACATCTGTATATGGTTATTTAAATATTATTCATATTATTCATAAATGTATAACAAGACTGACAAAAATAGAGGACATAACTCAATATTAACAACAAAACTGGAGGCATCACTATATGTATAGCAATTGTAATAAGATTAATAAAGAAGTACTATGAACAATTTTATACTCACATTTGACAACATTGAGAAAATGGACTGGTTTCTTTAAAACCACAAAGCACCAAACTCAACCAAGATAGACAACCTGAATAGTCCTATGACCATTAAGTAAATTGAATTTTAATTTAAAATCTCTTGAAGAAGAAATATCCACACTTACATAGTTTCACTGGAGACTTTCTATAAAACTTTAAAGGAAGAATTAACACCAATACACCAATTTTACACAATCTAATCCAGAGACTATAAGATGTGCAGTCAGACATAGTTCAACTCATTTTATGAGACTGACATCACCTCAGTATCAAAACCAGGCAAAGAAACTACAGACTAAAATCTCTCTGAACACAGATGCAAAAATTCTCAAATACTTAGCAAAAGGAACCCAACAATATTTACAAAACAATTACATATCATGATGAAGTAATATTGCTTCCTGGTATGCAAGACTGGTTAAATATTTGAAAATGGAGCAATCCATGTAACTGAGCATGTTAACACACTAAAGATATGGATCACATGGTGATATCACCAGGTACAGAGAAAGCATTTAACAAAATCTTATGAGCATTCATGATAGAAAAATCTCTAAGTAAATTAAGATAACTTCTTGATTTGATAAAGAACATATGCAAAAATCCTAAAGCTAACCTCATTTAATTATGAAAAATTCAATAGTTTCTTTTTATGATCAGGAACAAGGTACAGATATATGCACTTACCAATCTTATGCAACATAGTTCTCCAAGGTCTAGTTATTGTAATAAGATTTTTTAAAGTGTAAAAATTGTACAACTAAGAAAAGGATAAGTAAAATTATATTAATCTCCAGATGATGTAATTATGTGGGAGATATCAAGAATATGAAACACTCACACAATTTAGAAGTGAGAGCACCAAAATCAATACTCACAAATCAATAACCTTTCCACATACTAACAAGGAACATGTGGAAACCAAAATAAAAACACAATACCATTCACAATCATTCCAAAAGAAATGAAACACTGAGTATTCAGGTATAAATTTAGCTGATCATGTACAGAAGCTACGTTCTGGAAACTACAAAATGCTGATGAAGAAATCTAAGGACAATCTAAGTAAATGAAGATTTATATTGTGCTCACAGTAAAGATATCAAATGTAATTCAATTTCTAGCAGAGTATCAGCAATGTCTTTTTATAGACACAGATAGGCTTATTGTAAAATGTGTATGGAAAAGCACAATATCTAGACAAGCTAACATAATCTTGACAAAGAAGAATATATCTCTCTAACACTAAGGCCTATGGTACAATTACACTGATCAGGACAGTATGGTAGACATCTATAACAGTAAACAGGAAAGAAAATCCATAAGGAGACCCACACAAATACAAAGTGATTCTGGACAAAAATGAAAAAATAATTAAATGGAAGATAGGAAGAAATTCACTCTGCATTTAATAATATCTTTTTTTTCTCTATTTTATAATCCATTAGTAAAAATGTTTTAATCACAAGACATGTGGACTTAATTAATGATTTGCAAGTTAAATGTGTGTTCTACTATAGTAACTTATAATGAATAATATGTACAAACTATAAATTGTAAAGGTATGAAAATTTAAATAATGACTCTAATATTTCATTCCTTTACCTCAATGGAGTATCTTGAAAGCAATCATATCAATTTGATGATAGCCATGGTAAACAGATAAATTGTTAAGAGATTATTTTCTTCTTTTGTCTTAGTATCACATGAGATTCCATTTTTTCCCCTAAAATCACTGCCCCAAAGTAGTACAAAGGACAAATAGAGGTGATAGTCTCACAAGATTAATGAGAACATAGTATTATTCTCAAGAGAATATTTTCTGCATTAAGAGTAGTGGAATCTTAACTGTTTTCTGGAGGCGTGAGAAATATGAAGAATCTTGGGCTTGTTCGTTATATTTAAAATTTTTGTAGCACTAAGATGCAGAAAATCAAAGTACACTTTTAACATTTTCTCTGATTAATCTTTCCTTACCCTCCACTCTTTATATGCAAAATACATGGTGATTGAGGGATGTAACTTTTTCACAGTGTGAAGAAAATTATACATGAGTGTATATTTTTATATTCAATACTGCTGAAATATGATGAACCCTTGAGGTACTAAATACATTACTATAAAATTTTTATGTCCTCCACTTCTTTATTTTTCTGAAGTTTATAAAAACAGCTCATAACAAACAATCTCTGAGGCTTTTCATAAAGTCGAGGCAATATTGTCATGTTATATTTTTCCTTAGATGACTTACAGTTATACTATAGTAAGTAAATGTTAGAAAAAATACTTTGTAAACTCAGTATAAATAAAAATATTTGGTAGAAAATATTGAAGAAGGAGGATTTCTAAAATAAGAAAGTCCAACTTACATATACAACCACCTTTAAAAAATAAAGATTTTAACATCAATACAAAAACCCAAATAGCAATGAAAATACTATTCCAAATTTAGTAAAGAACTCCATCACCTGCAACAAATATTAATGAAACCCCATCTTATCTAATTCTGAATCAGCTGAAGGGGAGATGCTAATAATCAATATCCAGGGCAGTTGGTCATGAGCATGGTGTGATGTTGTGAGGAAACAATGAACATAGGTACCTCTAAATTCTGTTAAATTAATGCTAAAATAAAAGTGGTCTTTAGGATCCATAAAAAGGACTACACTGCTTCCAAACATGAATACATTCAGAGCTGGAAGAGAAATCACCTTAGACATCTGACCTGAGTTTCTCATTAGACAGTGACAGCTAAACAATAACTGATCAGAAATATCTGCATGGACCTAATGATCATGTATAGCAACAGTTTTAGGAAGAAAATAAATGACATTATCTACAGTGGATTGCCCAGAGTTTCAGCTCCATAACTCAACAACAGCCAATGAAAGCACTAAACACTGAGTCTATAATGTTAGCTTCTAGCATGCTCAAGAAGCTGTACCTAATATTAATTAAATATGCACCAAAACTTATAGTCAGTCATGCTCTACTCTAGCCCTGCATGTCGTCTTCTCCATAGGAATTGAGGGCATGGAAAATAATCCTCTGTGTTTACCTTCATATCTGAGTTCCCCTGCTGCAGTGTAATCTTGGAGGCTGGCCTCTTATCTTTCTTTCTACCACTTTCTACCACTAGAAAACTGGTCAAAATTGGTGCCTGGTACAAAACTGGTGCCTAGTACAGAGTCAAAATTCAGCAAGCATTGACTACACAGAGGACCATAAGGAGCATCACAGAGATTCTACCTATAGTGTTTTGTAACAAATGGATTTAAATAGAATTTCACTGTAGTTAAACAAACAAATCAAAACAGAAAAAATACATCTTAAGCAAGAATTTGACAAAATGATGTATATAACAAATAAATATACATACAATTAAGACCACTAAGTAGGAAAACATGAATTTTAGAAAATGAATGTCATGATAATAAATTGAAGAGACTGAGAAAATAAAGGAATGGCCTGGTCAGTGACTTAAAAAGTTCACAGATACACTGGAAACAATTAAAGAAAGAATGATAGATAAGAAAGATGATGGATATCCAACACAAAGATCATCATATCCCTACAGTAAGAGAACTGAGATAATAAACTAATCAAAAAATACAAATTCAAAGTATAAATAAAAACTGTCTTAAATAAAAAATGACATAAGTTGGTATCGCCAAAGAATTCACTGAATCTACCTGTCAGGGAAAATAAATAAGATAGATTGACATTACAAATTCTATTTGTCATGTGCTCCATACTTACAATTAACATCTCAAGGTTTGGTATTTAAATTTTATATTTAAAATAATATATTTCAAAATTACATTTCAATTTATTTCTTATCTAGAAAATGTTTAGTTAGAACAACTAGGTCTCCTACCTACCAAGGGAAAAAGAACCCTAGCTTTAGATTTCTGTTCCGCAACAAATGGATTAAGTATGAAAAATGGCGGTGTTCAAACCCAAGTGATAACAATGCAAATCAAGGACCCAGACTTCATTTACACAAGTTGACAATAGCAACATCCTCACATACACCAAGGCACTGAAACCATTTCCCATGTATCATCTTTTTAAAAAAATGCTTAATATAAGCCAGTCAAATGAGACATAAATCAAAATAAAGAGCTTACAAATAGCAAAAACACATTCAAATCTTAGAATTTTGAAACTTAGAGCTGAGCAATGGAGTCTTTCTTACAGGATCTGCCCTCTTTCTGGTGAAATCAATTATTTGATAAGTAAAAGATGACCAAAGAAACATGAAAAGACTGTGGGAGGAAATATTCAATTCTGTGAAGAGCTTCCAGATACTTCACCTCAAATGTCAGAAAACAACATGAAAAGACCATAAGAAAAAAAAGAAAATTCTGTGTATAGTCTTCAAATATTTCATTTCAAATTCATTTTGGAAGAAAAATTTGACACAATCTTCTAGCTCAGTGAGGGCGAACCTTTCAGAGACCAAGTGCCCAAACCATAACTGAAAACTCACTTATCACAAAGCGCTGACACTGCCCCTATGTATGCTATTATCCATTGCTCAGCTGCTGGGGCCAAGCTGGGGTGACCTGGCTTGAGTGCCAATAGAGAGAGCGTGCCTACTGCAGCATGTGTGCTACAAGTTTGCCACCACTGTACTACTTTGTAATTCTCATCTTCCATTAATTCATTAGTTATTCTTTCTTCTATTAACTTATCTCTTGATTTTCAGATAGTCAACTTTATTATTTCTAATATTTCTAGTTTTTAAATTGCATATAGCATTCTCAGAAATGCTATTGGATATTCATAAATATTATTTCTATTTATGCTTTTTTATTAACATTTATGTTCAATTTGATTTCTCTTTCTAATAGTGCTGGGTTTTCTCAAGTAGTCAGTGATTACTAATTATTTTTTCATACTTGCTTTTTTTTCGGTACTGGGAATCGAACTCAGGACCTTGCACTTGCAAGATAGGCAGTGGCACCACTGAGCTAAATCCCAGCCCTATTTTTTTGTATTTGTATTGAAAGTCTCTGTATTGTTGCCTGCTTGTGGTGGCTGTGAAGAGAAACTAAAAGGTGTAGCCCAGTAGCTACTCTTTGGAGTTTGAGTACTGGTCATCCCTGCTGGATTTATTAACTGATGTGAACCCTTGGGTTTTTTCCCCAGGTTTCAATAGTTTTCTTACTTTACCCCATGGGAAAATGTTCCACTACCCACAATTCAGCTAACTGTAAGAGAAGAAAGGAACAACAGCCCAATCGCCCCAAATGAGGCTCACTAAGAGATCACCCTAATGTCTTTTCTTTCCCAAACTTCTATCTGTGTGCTCCGATAGACTCTTGGCAATTCTTCAAGGTTTCTTGTCTAATGTACTTGCTAATTACATCTAAGTACAGAGTTAGAATGAAATAGAGTAAGAGAAGACTGTTAGGGAAGACGACATTTCAACAGGGAATGTATGACACATATATTCATATATTCTGGGTAGATCCAAGTAGTGGACTAGCAAGTACAAATGCCCAGAGGTAAGAATATGCTTGGCTTAGTCCCAGAATTTAGTAAGACTAGAGTGCAGCACAATTGTTTCTTGTTGGAAGCTAAAAAAAAAAAAAAGTTTATACCTGAAGCACAAGGTAGTGAATGTAACATATTTACAAAAATATAAAAGTAATTCAGGATGGAATAAGAAATACATGAATGGTCTCAATTGGATATTAAGTGACTATAAGAATGGGAGAGATTAATTCAGAAAAGACTGATCAGTTGAGAATTTATGAGACTTGGGGAATGAGCTGACCTTTAAAAAAGAAGTTTATTTCTTGTTAATATAAAAAGTGAATTTGCTTGTTAGATTCCCACCATGACTTCAGCAAAGGCTCATTGTTTGCAAGGTGTCATTCTTGTCTGAATGGTATGAGACAGCATCGAAGTTCCCAGAAGAGGGTAAAGTGTGAAGTGATGAGCATTAGTCATTCCTAGTAGGGGTAGGATTTGTCGTTTCTACAAATTCCATTTGTCAAAAAGTCAATCATGTGGCCAACTTTACTGCATATTGTAGTTTGAAATAATAATGTT
This sequence comes from Heterocephalus glaber, assembly GCF_053883595.1. Lineage (NCBI taxonomy): Eukaryota > Metazoa > Chordata > Mammalia > Rodentia > Bathyergidae > Heterocephalus > Heterocephalus glaber. The sequence continues at coordinate 3,967,710 of NW_028258410.1, forward strand.
CATTATAATTTTCTGTTCACATAGCATCTCTATTACTCTGGAAGAGGGAGGAGATAGAAAGGAAAATTGGCAGTCTACCACACTTTCTAAAAAAAACCACTTCATAATTTGAATAACCAAAATCTCTCAATTATAACACTGTTGAAAGCCCTGCTGATACATAAACTTGAGTTCCACAAACTCTTTAAAGAATTGCATTCATCTGGGGGTAGTGTGAAGGCCACATTTCATTATATTTAGCTTTAGATATTGTGAGACATTATTTGATTTTTTGAATTACTGGGCTAATAGACTGTAACATAAACTTTTTGAATCAAGCAGATATTCTACACCTAACAACAAATATTTATGGGTTGGCTGTAAGATTCCAAATTATATGGAATGAAAATTTTATTACTTTCTCCCCATTTCCTCCAAGGATTTTTGTATTACCATCTACAAGGGTCTCTTTTATTTCTAATTTGATGGATATGCACAGTGTATGAGGCAATCTATATTTATGTTCCATGCAAAGGCCAGAAGTTGACCGAACTCATCTAGAAACCACTGCTGTTTAAATGTGGTTGTCCACATCATGAATATGTTCTCGAGGCTGCAGTGTCTGCAATGCATCTGGTACCAACTGCTGCAGATGCTCAGCTCACTGCAGCAAATGGCAAATATATGCTCCCCTCTTCTCCAAGGGGAAAACACGTACTTTCTGTGAAAATACTGTCTCACATTTTGGTTACTGTAACCACACAATAAAACCAAGTGTTAGTTCAACAGTTGTGATTGCCTATACAAAGGTTACTTTTAATAATTCTCCACATAGGCAAACCTGAAGAAAAGTGAATTGTTCTATATTGTCAATGATCTCTAGGCTCTGAATGACCTTAAATATCAATCTAGATTTAGTACAACAATACTTTGGTGACCAGAATCCACAAGGTGTCATCTACAAACAATATAAATCAAATAAAACAATTTCTAGCTCATGACATGATATAAAAAATTGATATTTTCAATTACACCCATTGTTCATGTAAAAAATTCCTATAATTTAATAAAAATAGTAAAAAGTAGACCTTTTAATAATCAGGTAAGCTTTATTTTAGGAAACAAGAACTTTGAAATATAATGTAGTAGTAAAGAAATTATCACAGTGAAAACTATTCCTAATTTGCAGAGTCCCCTGGCCAGCTTATTTTGAAAAAAGAAATGAAAAAAAATATATAATTAAAATCACTAGCAATGGAATTTGCATTGATAAAAGATAATGCTGTAAAAATAGATCAGTCAGAGGAGAATGAGTACTTGCAATAAAAACATGGACAACCAAACTAGGAATATTCAAAATCAATCAACATTGCTGAAAAAATTACATCACTTAAGAGTAAAGTAAAAAGACAGAGATATCAAAAATAGGAAAAGGGAAGAAAAATCAAACAATGTAGGGAGTTATATACCTGAATAATAGACGTTCTGGAAATAACACTGAAAAAGACAGATTATTGAAGAATTAATAGAGGAAGATCCTCCAAATCTAAGTCATGGTTCTCTCCATTGATGCTACTCACCAAAGAGTTAGCACCTGGATAAAAATTTTCATACTACTTTGGTTTGGAGTGGAATGTCCTCCAAAAGGCCCATGTTCAGAGGTTGGGCTGGTGGGAAGCACTGGAGTACAGGGGTGCTGTACTCTTCAGAGGAATAATCCATTGATGAGTCAAGTAGCTGAATGTGCTTAGGAGGTGTGACCTATTAGAGCCAGGGCTCTGTGGCATGTGACCTGGAAGGGTAAATTTTGCTCCCCTCTTCTCTCTTCTCTCTGCTTCCTGGGTGCCAGGACATGAGCAGCTTTTCTTTTGCCATGCGCTTTTGCCATGCCATTTCTATCTGAGAGCCAACAAGCTATGAAGTGAACCATGAGCCAAAATGAACCTTGAAGCCATGCGTGCCAGGGGTTATGTCTCAGAGGTAAGAGGGTAACCAAGACACACGCCTAAGCAACATGATGGAATTTCAGAACATTGTTTTAGGCTTGGAAGCCACATTGAAAGCCAAGGATGGTAAAGGGAAAGAATGCAAGGGTTCTTCTTTATTTAGTGCTTCTGCTTTTCTCTAACTCTGATTTCTTCCTTTTATGTTTCTGACAAAAGTGCTGGGTGAGAATGCTTTTGTCAGTTTTTCAGGCTCACCTAATTAGAGTTGGCTTTTTTGTTGTCTTTTGTTTGTTTCTTTGCTGAAGACAATAATGGATCTGCACTTGTTACCTGCTCTCTTAGGGTGATACCTCAATTTTTTAATCAAATGTTAAAACCTTTAAGATATATTATTACAAGGACTGCTGCCCAAACTCAGCAGTTATCCAGCTTTGGGGGTCCCCATTGCTCACAGTGGGCTTTGTATGTCTTGCTTCTGCTTCATATTATTACATCTTGGTTCATGGCCATGGGGTTTATGGGAAATTCTCAGATTCTTGACAGCAAAGTGAAAATGCAGCTTCCTTAGAAGGCAGCCTCATCTCTTTGCTTTGCTGCCAGGCAGGAAATTCCACACACTAATTTTCACCTGCAGCCTTCCCAGATGTATCACTTCACAGTTCTCATGTCCCTTTAAAATCTAAAAGGTATATTCAAGTTATCAGACTCATCCCCAAGAAAACTCTCCTGGGTGTTGAGTTGGGAGGGAGGTATCCCCTTTCTTCTGCCTTGTAATGATAGAAACACGCAGATATGACACACTCTTTAGGGATTCTTCTCTAGCCCCTCAGGCATCTGTCTTATTGTGGGGATCATTATGGTTGGAAGAACCAGTTTCATGACTGATGAGTCTGTAGAACCCAGATATACAAGTGACCAGCTGAGAATGCATGAGTATTTGGCATCTGTTGTTTTGTGGCTGGGCTTTGGGCATCAGAACAAACTAAAAAAGATGTCTAATTTTATTGCCCTGGTGCACTAGTGCTTGGTATGACTTCTTGAACTATGTGCATTTTTATTTGAATAAATAAATGAAGATTGACTCTTCCAAAGCAGAGTAAAATGCAATTAGATACCACAACTTAAGCTAAATAGTAATTGTAAGCCTGACTTTTTTCTCAGATTTCTTGGTACAGGAAGACTTGGAAGTGACATGTGTCATGATAGAACCACAAACTTCAGATAAGATTCATGAGGCCAGTCTGCAAACGTCACAACCTCAAAGGCCCACAAGATCCAAACAGATACATGCATGTGTGAAAGAGGGTAAGAGTAGAATACGTCTGACCCTCAGTGCCCTTGGAGGATCGGTCTAAGGCCACCTTCCTACTCCATACTCCCTCAACAGATACCAAAACTCATAGATTCGCAAGTTCCTGATATAAAATGGCACAGTGTTTGGGTAAAACCAAAGGACATTCTGTTGTATACTTTAAATCATCCTCAGGTAACATATAATACCTAATAAAACATAAAATCCCATGTCAGTAGTGATTGTGTTGCTTAAGGAATAGCAACAAGCATAAAAGCCTGTGCATGTTCAATACACACCCAGCCACCGTAGGTCTGACTACATGGTACATGATCAAGACTCCTGATGAACAATGCTCCAACAATGAGCGCTGGCTACAGGATATGAGAAATGACAGAAGGCTACAGCAGATGAAGCTGATGTTACTCTATGTAGTGCTCCAAGCACAGCAAATTTCAGTTTTGCATTTTAAAACCTTCCTGGAATTTTTTTCTCTGCATGTTTTTGTTCTGTGGTTTGTTGAATACACAGGTGCACAACCTCTGCCTCCCAAACACAGGTCTAACTGTAGGAAGAAAGATATTTTGTACTTGGCCCCCAGTTCCTGGTACAGAACTATTAAAATGCTCAGAATTTCCTGGGTGACAGAAGTGGTTTTTGTTATTCATAACAAAGCCCTTTAGATCAAACTGGAGTTCATGGTAATGAGGTGACAATGCAGAGTCCTCTAGATCACCTTAGGATGAGGCTACACTTCAGAAAGGCTAAGTGGTTAGACTTGGAACCCTCAGTCCACAGAAACTTTGGGATGGCAGAGAGGTCCTGGAGATAGAGCTCTTTAAAATATCTTCATCAGGGAGACTTAGCAGCTTCTAGATCAGTGCACAGAAGTTTGCTGGGAGGGTGGAAGGAGCTCATGGGAGTTCTGCACTCTTTTCCTTCCCTTCCCTTGACCTACGTATCTCCTCCATCTGGCTACCTGGTGCCTACATCTGGCTGCACCTGAGTTTCATCCTTTACAGTCAGGAGGTAATGTAGATAAATCATTTCCCTGAGTTGTACACGAGCTATTCTAGTGAATTATCAAACCTAAGGAGGGCCTCACAGAAACCCCCAGTTTATAGCAAGTAGCTGAGAACAGAATGTGGCCTGGACTTGTGAATGGTGTCTGAAGTGGGGCCAGCCTTGTGGGATAGAACCTTTAAACTGGTGGAATCTGATGGTAATCCCAGAAATGGATCAAATGATTGAACAGCCAGCTGGTGTCACAGAATGGCTTGGCATCAGAAAAGATCTCAGAGAAATATGAACAAAACCTGCAGTGCACGGGTGGGAACCAGTGTCTGGACGGTGACAGTAAGTGGTGAAAATTTCTCAAAGTCAGAGTGGGTAGCTATACTCAGTTTCAGTTTACCATGAACTGAACACTTGATAAGATCAGAGTACCAATTATAAGGTACTTTCCTTGTCTTTCTGGGACTATAAAGGTGTCTCTTCAACACACACACCATTTAAAAGACGTTTGTGCCCTTCAATATTTTTCAGTGTTTTATCTTTTAATATTTTACTTTCTTATTTGTGCCTTTTTTCTTTTATGATGCTCAAATAAAATATGACTAGTTTAAACACCAGGAAGTTATTTATAGATACTCAACACACATCTTCTGTTTGTAGTGGAGTCTTTTCCAAGTTTATTACCTCTAGTAATATAAATAAATATAACCAGCAGACTTTCCTAGACAGAAAAGTAAGGGGCTGCATGTTTGACTGACTTCCTTCTTTTTCCCTGCTCCCTCCTTAACTATTTCCTAACCCATTGCAGTAGATGCTTTGTTCCTATTTACTCAGATCCTTTATTTACTTCCCATGCATGGCCCGCTGGTGCACCCAGAGGCCTTTGTTCACAGGCTGGACTCTGAGTGATGAGCCAGCTCCTAGCACAAAGCAGCCAGAAATGACCCCTACCCGTCATCACAGCTCAATCCCAGGGCATGACCCCTGCCAGTGACTGAGGCTCCCGCTCTCTTGCTCCTGCCTCACACATGGTACCTACACCTTTTACAGAATTCTCCATGAGAAGGAACCAAAGTGGGTTTTTGTAGAACTTTACTCCCTTACTTAACTTTCCACCCTTCCTGGTCCCACTTCTTAAACCCCTAGTCATTTTTATGAGCTTCCCAGGGTTGTTATAAGAGAGTACCACGAATGGAGTGACATAAACAACAGAAATGTATTGACTCACACTTCTGGAAGCTGGAAGTCCAAGAGATCCCTTGGGTGATTCCTTCTGGTGACTATGGGAGAAATCCTGTGCCTTGGCCTTCCTGTAGCTTCTGGTAGCAGTCTTCGGTGTTCCTTGACTTGAAACATTACTGTGATTTTTACCTTCATAATCAAATTGAATTTTTTCTATATTCATATCAGTTCCTAAATCTCTTCTGTTGATATAGATACCAGTCATATTGGATTGGGACTCTAGTCCAATATGACTTTATTTCATTAATTACAACTGAAATGACACTATTTCCAAATAAGGTGCTAGAAGGTAGTGTTTCAACATCTTTTGGGGGACACAAATCAATCCATAACAAAATTGTTTTCCTAAAAATCCTCTTTCATGTGACTCCTTGACTGAAACTGTCCAGCAAGCCTTTCTGTCCATCACATATTTACTCTCTCTGCTTCAATGCATGTGGCTGCAAGGAAAAGATAGTTCACCTCAACCTGGCTTAAGTAATAAAATGAATGCATTTGTTTATGTAAATAAAAAAATTCAGAGAGTGATCAAGGCTTCAGGACTAATTCCATTCAATGATTTATGAGTTACTCAACAACTTTTACTGAATGTTGACTGTGTGTCACGGAATATTGAAGATATAACAGCAAAGCAAGTAGAAACATTCCTGGAACATTTGATTAAGAGAAGACATAAAAGTAAACAAAATTAGTAAATAAAGTAAATATTAATTAGATGATGAACAAGGCTTATAGAGGAAAAATTAAGCCAGGGAGGAGTCAAGCAGAATTTATGTGTATATGTGCAGAGATGGGCAGAATTGCTTATGTCAATAATTGCTTATCATGATGATGATGATGATAATAATAAGCTTCACTGAAAAAAGTAACATTTGAATAGAGACAAGGACACAAGGAGGAAGTAACCCATGAGAATATTTGGGGGAGGAGCCTTCCAGGCCAAGGAGGAAAGTCCTGAGAAGACGGGGTGGGAGTTTATCTGCAATGCGAAGGAGCAGAAAGGAAGCCACTTTGGCTGAGCAGAGTAAGGGAGAGTCTGGGTGAAGGCAGACAGGACAAGAGCACACAAAGCTTTGTATGGTTCCATAGGAGCCTTAGAGTCCACTCTGAACTGGAAAAAGGGCCACCAGGCTCTCCTGAGCAGAGCAGTGGGAGGATCACACACTTCCACAAGTCGCTGTGCTTCTGGACTGGGAACTGACTGAGTGGAGACAGAGCACAAGCAGCAACACCACGTAGAAGGCCATCAAAATAAACCAGGCAAAGATGGAGGTGGCTTGGGCTAGGGAACAGTAAGAAATATACAAGTGGGTCAGCTTCCTAAATGTATTTTAGAGAGAAAAGCAATGGTCAGATTCTGAAATGTATCTTAGAGACAAAAGCATAAGATAGTTCTTTACTTATGATCAGATGTTTTCAAAGAATGCAGTACATTTCTCTTTGACCAGCTCAGCTCTTCCACCGTCAGTGCATGACCTGCATCTTCAGGCTGCTTTTCTCGTGGTAGGAAAGCAACTGCTTAATAGGAGATAAAAAGCTTCTTTTTCTCTGACTCTTCACAATAATGTTGCAGCTTCTTTCTAAACAAAATAACTTAGCTAATGTTCATTGATGAAGAGAATAACCCCTATAAGATAGCTCAGGCCTGAATTATGGTCTGTATTAATCAGATTTCCACCTCCTGGAACCAAACACTACACTCCCAACTTGAAAGAGGTAAGGTTAATTTGGCTCATGTTTTCAGAGGTATCAGTCCATGGTCAGCTGGCTCAAAGACAGGAATATCATGGCAGAAGGTGGAGCAAAGCTACTCAGTTCCTGGAAGCAAACCCAGAAAAGAAGGGGCCAGAGACCAGATATAGTAGCCAAAGTGAAGCCTCCATGACCACCCAGACATAAACAGAAGTGTGCTTTACTAACGGCCTAGGTGGCTACCAACCCTATCAAATTAGCTTACCTACCAGTGGGCCCATCCTTAACCATTAACCAGAGCAGGAAACAGGATTTTCCTAATAGCCCCAACCAAACTGCTGCTCATGGGTTGGACTAAATCCTTTGAACTAGCTTGGTGGGCTACAAAATTGAAGGTAAAACAGATGTTACTAGCAAGGCAACTACAATTTCAACTACAAATACTTGTAATGGTCTAAGAATAGTTTTTAATTCATAAATCCATGCCAGAGATCCCTGCAGTAAGTCTCTAGTCCCCACCTTCCCAGTGTACAATCCAGGCCTGAGAAAAAAATACACTAACAGAAAGAACTAAGAGAGAGAAAGCAGGGGCCAGGACAACCACTGCCAGTGTAACCGACAAAGGCCCTGGCCAGTTACAGGCACTGATTTTTACTGACAATCAACTGAGGTAAAAGCACCCTGTGGTTTCTATGGAAATTAATGTAAACAAAGCTGATAAAGGACAAGACAAATCATCCTCGAATTAGGAACAAAATAGACAAAACATATGATTGTAATTAGAACATCGTCCTTCTAGTAAGAAGGTTTTAGCTATGGGAACAGAATTTGGGTGTAAGTTACTCTGACCTTGGCACGTAGGCTTCAGCCGGACTCACTTCTATAGACAAGCTGATTGTGAGGCTAACCCCTCACAGCCTGTTCTGTTCTACTTCTAGTCTCCTTGTAGCTTTTACCATGAACAGCTGTAGACTTCAGTCCAATACTTTTTCTGCAACTAGTGATGGGATCATATGGCTTTTTCCTTTCCTCTTTTAAAATAATGTCTTATCAGGGTGGATCATCCAATGCTGAACCAACACAGCCATCCCTATAATAAAACCACTTACTACATCCTGCCAGATCTGACTTCTAATAGTTTGTTTTGTTAAACAAATTTTTATTTATGTCCATACTTTTCTCTATTATTATTATTTAGTATTATTCTATAATATTAATTATTATTTAGTATTAGCACAATGTTGATTTCCTAAAATGAGGGGAGAAGTGTTCCTTCTTTCTTCTGCTTTAAATGTTTGATATAATTTATCAGTTAAAATGTATATGAGCCTGTTGTCATATAGGTAGGTTTTCAAACTAAGAATATACTTTCTTTAATAGGTGCTATTCAAATTTTATATTTCCTCCAGAGTTAGTTTCATTAATTTGTCTTCCAAGGCACTTCTTAGAAGTTGTCAAATTTATTTTAAAAAAGATTTTTGTAATATGCATTCTATATCCTTTTAAATTCTATAAAATCTGTGGTAATGTCCTCTAAACTTTGATATTATAATTTAAAAATGTATAATTGATATTGTGTAATAGGAAGAAAAGGTCTAAGGGTATAGGGGAAGTGGGAGGGGTAGGGGAAAGGAAAGAAGGGAAAGGAAAAAATGTGAGAAAAGGAAATAAATGGACAAAATCTTTGCAAACAGTAAAGGGTGGAGGGGGTAAAGGGAGGGCAGGGGAAGGGGAAAAAATAAGAACCAAGATACTCATGTAATGGTACAAGGTCCCAATGATGAATGTAACTGTATTTTACACCTAAAATGTACCGATAAACTTAATGGGGAAAAAAAAGATGTTGATAACCATCATTAGTACTAGAAAACAGGAATGGCTTTAGATCATTCAGAACCACAACATCAGAATTTTAGTTTTGATTGTAGGGGAGGAGTGATGTGATATTCTTACACACCACACGGGTCATGGCTGACACACCTATAACAAGAGACAGGTCAACAAGAAATTTGGTCAAGTTTTATGCGACATAAGGACATTCAGAAATGAAGACCAAAGACCTAGGAGAAACTTTTTGCATGGTTTGGATGAAGAAAGGACAGCTCTATAGGAATGCCACTGGACATGGTGTGACCCCAGATAGTAGACTAGGGCAGAGGGCATTAAGGCCCATACAGATTCCTCTTGATTTTGCTGTGCAGCTTTCCATTCTCTTGGGTGTAAAGCAAGACAACTCTACAAGGAGGTTTTCCATGGAGAAAGGAGAGGACAATCTTTCTAATTTGTGTATTTGCTTTGGAAGAGGGGAGGGTAGTTTCTGTGACTTCCTTCAGGTGAGGAGGGGGAGCATGAGAATTTTAAAGAAACACCCTGCTTCTGAGGCTGCTACTAAGCCTTTCAAACTCCTTTAGCTCAAAGTACTCAGCGTGCCAAAGCACCATTTTTCCAAACACCAGACTACCAAGAACTAAATTTCCATCTATAAATAGCATCACTTGGTATAAGTTACTAAATTCTATATTAGTAGACTCTTAGTTGCCTAAATAATTCAATATACATTTTTGACTCCAATTTATCGATGGTATAAGCCATGTTTGTGTGTGGGTGAGTCATAGGGGCTTTGCTGGTTATTTTTTATTAGCTCATGTTTGCAGGACATGAAGCTGACATTCATCAGGCACGTGTACATAATGCAGCTTGTTTCTTTTCTTAATCCCCTTCCCTTTCCTATCCACCTCACACCCTCCACCTCTAAAACCCCTTTTCCCACTTTCCTTCTTTTAGATATTGTTATTCCTAGCTCACCTTTATGACATATAATGTTGGCATTCATTGAGGTTATTGGGTTCCTGTACATGGTGTACCTTAATTCTGTTTACTTTCCCTTCCCCTCACCTTGGTCTCCAGGGTGCCTTTCCATGTGCAAGAGATCCACCCCCTTGTCCCCTTCTATCTATCCTTTATTATGCTCTTTGTTTATACTTTGCCTTCCTCAGATGAGAGATATTATATGGATTTTAAGATTGGGTGTCTGATTTGCTTCACTCAACATTATGTTTTCCAGGTGAACCCACTGATGACTCTGAGGTGCTGCAGTAGCAATAATGAATAATAACACCACCAACAAAAACAGTAGGAGCTGACTCATCCACTCCTCACCATGCATTAGACACTCTCCTGAAGTCTTCACATATTGTCTGTTTCATTCTCAAAATCATATTATGATCCTCATCCTGCAGATGTAACTGAAGCAAAAAAAAGATAAATAATTGGCCCAAAACTGAAGCTAAAAAATCTCATTCCAGATTCCATAATTCCAACTGCTATGCTAGTAGGGAAACTTCTTTCTCTGTTATTCATTTCTTCTTTATTTTAGGAGAGTTATTATTGAAATACTTCAATATTTGTGCATCTCTAATTCCAAATCTAATGTAAATCAAGAATGCCAGATTCACTTTTCTTTTTGGTACCAAGGTTTGAACTCAGGACCTTGTGCTTGCAAGGCAGGTGGCAGGACCACTGAGCTAAATCTCTGGCTCCTCCAGATTCATTTTTTAAAGTATTTTAATATGGGCTTCACACAATGGACTCAATTAATTTCATCGTGTAATTGTCACATTAGAAAAAATAAGTTTTCAAACAAATCATTTTTATAAATAGATGTAACTTGATCCAGGCAAGAAAAGAATAACTGAGTCTCAGTGGTAACTGATCTTTTAACCTTTCTGATTTAACAACAAATAAACACTTTGTTATATTTTGTTATATTTAATGACTTTATATTTCAATATGTTGAGGACAATCATAACATTTGAAAAAGTGCTAAGGTCAGCTTTTTATTCTTGAAGGAGGAATCAAATTACCTCTAATTTTGCTTCCAGCCCTATATTCATTAATATAAGATAAAATTTCCAAAAAGAAACAATATAAAACAATTTGGTTATATAAACTCTCTTACTAAAATTTCCAAAGATAAATAATGTAAAGCAATTATGGTTTAAATCCCAGTTTAGGTTCCTTTTTTTAAAATCAATTCAATTATAATAGAAACTACACTTACCTTCTTATATACAGTCCAAGGCACTAGACATTACTTTTTCTTTTCTCCCATATTGTTCTTGTGAAAGCAGCAGCATATCAGGTATTCTCCTTGATCCAAGGCCTTTGGCCACACCTTTAGATACTAGAACAGGTGAGGCAGACATTGTACACCGACTTTTGAAAGAAATTCATGCTTTTCTTTGATATGGTTTTGATATTTTTTTTAAATCTTCACTGAGGATAAAATGTCAAATTCCCATATGTAGAATAGATCAGCTGGAAATCTCACTTTTATGCACAGGTTTTTTTTGGTTTGTTTTGTTTTCAGAATTATAGGCTGGGTTTACTTTAAATTTGCAGCTGAGGTGGGAAAGGCTCAATGAAAACTAGAGAGACGATGAGCCACTGTATGATTTTTTTCTTTTTCTTTTTTTTACAAAATTTTATTGTTAAATGTATAACAGACTCCAAGAACACACTTCATTCTAGTTCTAGGTGTCAAAAGATGTTATGACAGGGAATCCAGGTATTTGAGTAGGAATGGAATCAAAGGTCACCATCATCTTAGGCACAAGGAACAATTTATTTTTTGCCAGATTTCTTAATTCCACCTGAGCCAGGGAACCCCTTCCCGCAGCCTTCGTTTTTAGCTCCTCGAGCTTCTTCTGCTCCTCTTTTTGCTTCTGTTTGAATGCTCTGTCTTCCTCATCCATCTCCTTGGCCTGTTTCTTGGGCTGTCTCAAGGGCTGCTTCTTGCCACCTTCGCAGTCGGACATGGCACCTGCACACTCTCCAGAACTGGGTTCAAAAGCCTTTAGACACAGTCTTTAAAGGAAATAATTCTGTATTTGGAATTAATGTTTTGGATAATCATTTTGATTGTATTTATGGCCTCTGGGTATTTAATTTAATCACCTCTTTAGTTTTTCTTAACTATAAAGCAGCATAATGCCTATCAAACAGGGTTGTTGTTATAAAGTCTTTAATAAGTTAAAAATATGTGAAATTCTTATTAAATAGATACAGCTCTCTCTCTCTCTCTCTCTCACTCTTGCTCTCTGTCTCTCTCCCCCTCTCTCTCTTCTCCTCTCTTTTTCTGGCTGGTTTTTGAGACAGGCTATTACCATGCAGTTCATCTATGCAGTCCAGGATAAACTAATTCTACAGCCCAGGCAGGCCTTAAACTGTCTGTCATCCTGCCTCAGCCTCCCAAATAGTGAGTTTACAGGTGTGTGCAAGCACACACAGCCTGATCTCTCTCCCTTGCTCCCTCTCTCTCCCTCTCTCTCTCTCTCTCTCTCTCTCTCTATATATATATATATATATATATATGTACATCTAAGAGTTTTTCAGCAATGAAACAAAAAATAATGTTAATAGAACACTTACTATATGTCAAAATTTTAAAAAGATAACTTTCCAACATTGTGGCAGACTGAATTATAGTGGAAAAGTCTTCTACTTAAGTGTATAGAAATAACAATTTTAAGATACATCACTTCAAATGGAAAGGATGAAAATCACCAGAAGACAGAAAAGAAGGCTATTTTTCGATGCTGTGAAACATAGAGAGGCATTTAGACAGACATAATCCCTCCAGACAAGAGTGTGTGGTTTTAACAAATAGCAGACAACAGGAGCTGAAGCTTTAGATCTGAGTAAGGCAAATAGAGATGCTTGTACTGAGGTGATCACCCAGAACAGCTTCTTCTTGTCCTACAATGAAGAAGAGGAAAGCTTCTATCTTGCCAGTGCTTGCATGGTTTGCAGGTCCACACTGATACTGCTTATGTGGGAAAGAAATTGCAAGCTTGGACATAAAATTTGATTCAACACTAGTAAAAGTCCAAGGATTCCAACCAAAAGCCAAGTTTCACATCATGGAAAGTTTCACAACCTAGAAGTCATGGGATGATCACAAAGAAGAAAATATAGACAACCAGGCAAACAAAAATCTGCACAGAAGAGGGGAGAAAAATATAGATCAGTCATTACCAAGTAGGAAACAATTTAAGAGAGAACTTAGCACAAAATATAAACAAAAGAATTAGCAACTCAAGAAGTTGAGATAAATCTGTAAGAGACAAAACATTCCTTTCTAAAGAAGCACCAACTGCAGTGTTTAAGATTTATTTTTTACTTACATGAAATACATCATTCTATCTGCTTTATGCACATTAAATTCCTTAATTTTTACAATTGCATGTAAAACATAAAATCAACTCGAAATAGAAGACTTGTTGCTTATAAAAAATGGCATTTCAGTGGACACCACCAGTAGCAATAGCCACAGAGACTCAGAAGTATTAGAATATCATCTTTAAGATGCTACAGAAGACAGGTGTGGTGGCAGATGTCTATCATCCCAGAACTCTGGAAGGCTGAGGCAGGATGATTGCAAGTTTGAGCTCAGTGTGGGCAACTTACAGACATAGCAAGCCCTGGTCTCAAAATTTAAAAATGGCTCATTATGTGAGAAGGCTCTGGGTTTAACCCCTATCCCCCCCCAAAAAAAATCTACTGCAAACTTAACAATCTAAAATTGTTTCTTCAAATAAAATGAATAAAAGTGAATAAACAATCACATTAGACATAGCCTAAGAGAGTCTGCCATACACAGATCCTGTTTGAAATAGTCACTGAACTCCATATCACAGAGAAAATTAAATCCAGAAGAAAAGAATGTGATGTAACAAATAATGATAAGCCTAGTAATTGCTATTGGCAAATCTAAACATTGACTGTATAAAGCAATAATAATGATCATGACTAATTTGGGGTGTAAAATCAAGTTGGAAATAAAATATTGGCCATCCATGTATAAGATAAGGAGAGGAATTTAAACGTACTAAGATTTTTGTCATTTTTCCTGACTAGGCCAGAAATATGGACTAAAAGTAAACGTCATTAAATCCAGTATTCATAAACATGAATTTCACGTACATCTGATCAATACAGGAAGAGAAGACAAAAACGTTTGCTGCAAGTTGAATAATTCAATAGGATGAAAGGAAAGGGGGAAAGAAGGCATGAGGATGATAAAAAGAAACATCAAGTAAGCTTTGACTTCAGGTCAAAATATCAGTAATGATTACAAATATAATTATAACCAAATTACACATTAAAGGTCTCAGATTGTATCAAGATATTAAAACCCAGCTAGTTCTATGCTTTTTTTTTTTTGGTACTGGGGATCGAACTCAGGTCCTTGCGCTCGTGCAGCAGGCCCTAGTTCTATGCTATTTAACAGGAACATGTATTACTCTTCCAGACATACACTGAGTTTGAAAAGATAGATCAAATTAGGAAATAAAATATTGGATAATTTTATGCCAAACACCGACAGAATGCTACTGATTCTATTAATATCAAACCAAACTGACTTAATGACAAAATCATTGGAGCAAAGATGACTAAATAACAGTAACATTGACCTTGAGATACTAGAATTCTAAATGTACACTGAATGACAGCATCAAATATAAAAGCAGAAACTGACTAAATTGTAAAAAATGATCACACTTGATCTATTATCATAGCAAATGTTAATACATGCATCTCAGCCATATCCAATTTGTGCCTTCATTCATGCAGGGCAAGTATTCCACTACTAAGCCACTATACCCTCAGTCCTTTCATCCCTCATAATTGCCCAGTTAATGCTGGCTACTGCTGCTGATACAGCAGCACAACACAAAAAGAACCATCTCTTCCCTAGGGTCTCCCTCTCTAGACACTACACTATTAAAGTTACTTCTCAACCAAAGTTCTTTTAAAAAGTTATGGCACTCATGGCTTCTGTTTTCTTACCTCCACTTATTTCTTAGTACTCTGCAATCTGTTAAACAAAATTTCCTAGGATCTCCAGGAAATTTCCATAATTTTGCATCTCAAGTACTCTTTCTGAACTTTTTTTGCCTGCATTTCACCTCATGGTTCATATTCTTTTCTGAAAGTCTCCATTGCTTCCCCAAATTGCAAACAAACAAAAAAGTCTTTCAAAGTACTCTTTTTTTGCAAAACGTTTTCTATAACTATGTTTAAAGAGACGAAAATAGGATAGAGCTTTTTCTTACATATTTTTACATTATATATATTATATACATTAAAGTGTAAGAGTACATATTTTTACTTCTGTGCTATAAAAATCACATCCATTACATTTTTTTTTTGTAACCCTGAGGAAGGAAGGTTCGAGTGATGATTTTTTTCTGGAAGGAACCTACCAAGATTTAAAGTAAATCCTGGTCAAATAGTAATTCACCTTTTTTGGTGTCTGATGGATTTGAGAAAGGAGAAGAAATCTTAAAGTAGAAGACTTAGACCATGAGATATGTGTGTCCTGATTTTCCTCTCTGGCCTAAAGTAGGGTTGTTAGCTGTGGATGAGGGGAAATTTAAGGGCAGGGAGGCTATTCCCTCATGAGTTTCAGTGAAGAGAACCCAGTGCAGAATGATTCTGCCCAACCAGAAGCAACCACAAGAAACAAGGAGTAGTGCAACAGCGCAGTGTGTTTGGACAGAGCTAACCGATTGGATTGCCCACCCAGAGTGTCAATCTCATCTTGCCTTGCAGGTCAGCAGGTGTCCATGAGTCCTAAGTGACCTGCAGGGGCCACAGGAAGCAGCTGCTAGAGAGCTTACTCCACACATTGCTGCCACAGGAGGAGGTAACAGTGCAGTTGTACAATGAAGTTCAATTGCTCTACACCCAGGTTTCAATTCCAGGGTAGACTGAGATACAGCCAAGTTGGCAGGGAGGCCAAGAACCCCAGCCAAGCTTAGAAAAACTGCCCCAGGAGCTCACAAGGTGCCAACTTGGGCACTGAAGGACAGCTGCAGGTGCAATGGCCATTCGGACAAGGTATCCATTGGTACTCAGTGGGAAAAGGGTATTATTTCTGTCCTTGACAGCATCCACACAAACACAGAGCTCAGCCTGCAAGCCCAAATACAATAACTGACCATTTACTTACAAGAGAAATTTATAATGGAAATTATTACAAGCAGGTGATATTTTCTAAAATTTTAAAGTAGTTCTTTAAATAAAAAGCAACTCCTCAATGGTCTAGAAGACTGAGGGTGAGTGAGGAAGACTGTGTTTGGTCACATCACAAAGCTCCACATTTTACACTTACAAGTCCTGTAGTCTGTACATGAGTACATTTTAAATGGTATCAAGAAATTCTCAGAAATAATTATATAATTAGGGTAAAGTGCACCTCTCTCTCTCTCTCTCTCTCTCTCTCTCTCTCTCTCTCTGTCTTTTAACAGTCATTAGCATGGAGTGGAAGAGATGCTTTGAGGAGCATATCTGGTTGCTCTTTGGGCTAAAAATTTGATTTCATGAGAGTTTACTTTTTAGTCACTGAATTACTCATGTTTCCCGCCCCCCCCCAAAAAAAACCGGAGCCAGTGGGATATCTATACATAGATATAGATGCACATACTCATGTCTACATCTGGCAAGGCCACACTGGTGCTGTGGGCCAGGAGACTTGCAACTCGGGAGAGCCCACAAAGCAAATGGAGTCTGAGAATGAGAGAGTCGAGAATCCCTCTGGATTCAGAAGTTTCCTCTTTTCGTCGTGTTCAGGCTTTCAGCTGATTAGATGAGGCAACCTGCACAGTGGAGGATAATCTGCTTGTTCAAAATTCACCCATTTAAAGGCTAACATCAACCAACACCAGCTCACCATCCATCTCTCTGCCTTTTTATGTGTAATGTACTCCACAGGTTCTTTCAACCCTGAGATTTCCCAGGATTGTTGTTGCTCCCCTGACCAAGGTCCCATGGTTTTATTTACCATCTGTACACTGATGACACAAACCCATCCTACTTGTGATGTTGCCTTCACATTTCAGGCACCTATGTTCGATTCTCGCAGCACCAGTTCACTCACAGTCTCCTAGACGCAGACTCATCAGCTTCTAAACACAGCACTTCAAACTTCCCCTTTCTCACACCTTTCTTCTCCCCAAAATCCTATTTCTACACCCCATCTATTCCTAATTCACACCCTAAGTCGGACTGATTCAACCTCAGTATTTTAATACCTGAGCCAGTTAACTTGGCAACACAAACCTACCCTCTTTTTGTGTTCCTAACTTCACTTTTGAGAGAGTAAATTACATATATGTCTCATGCTTTCCCGCCTTATTTTAGGGTTCTTTCTTGGACTGAACTCCATCCTGTCACCTGTTTATGGATCTGGCTAACCTCTTTTCAATTCTGGATGTTGCTGCCTAAACCTACAGGCAAAAGTAGGTCTTGCTCTGTGCTCTAAGTTTTCCCTTGGCTGTTCAGAGCACTGTGTGTTCAAAAGTTTGCTCCTGCCCCAGAATAATTCTAGAATCATTTTACAGCGTTTTGTCTTTAGTACTTATCTCAGGTCCAAGCAGAGGACAAGGTTGTAAAGATTTTTTTTTATAATGTAAGTTTAACATATAAGTTAAAAATGGCAGACTTTACAAGGTTTCTATAGAGGAGTAGCTCTCAATTTGTGTTTTGTGAACCTTGGAATGTCCTTAACACATTTATAAGAAATCCAGCAGACAAAATATATTTTCATAATATCAAGACATTATTTACTTTCTTTGCCCCATTAAAATTTTCAGTGATGGTGGAAAAGCAATGGTGGATAAAATTGCTGGCTTTTTTTAGCAATAGAGACAATATTACTAAATTGTACTGTTAATTGTAACTCACTACATGATCCCACTTAAAAATAACAAAAATAAAATAACAATAGAATGTCAATTTCACTTAACAATGTTCTTGATTAAAAAATAAAAATTATTAATTTTATAATACTTCAAACTTTGAATACACTTCTTTTTCATATGTCTTGTGTGACAAAAATGTGAATGATACCACAACTTTTCTACAGCTGGACAACAACAACAAAGTATTTGTACCAATAAAAGCACTTGTGCATTTATTCAAATTGTAAGCTAAAATAACTTTTTTTCACTGAATACCATTATAAATTTGAGAGCGGTAGATAGGCAAACTATAGTCATTAACATTTGAATATATGGTCCACACATTTTCCCAGAAATGAACAAAGTGAGCATGACATTTTAAGGAAAACAATTGACAGTACTGTTGCCTGTGACAAAATGAATTTTCAAGTGAAAACTGGAATTGCAGAAAACTTACATCTCCTGCTGGGAGCCTGACATCTTCCCAATGCTGAGACTTTTCTGATGGTAGCTGTAGCAATATTAATGAACATTTTTATCACATGATGAAATATTTCAGTGTTTGAAAGATCTGCATAGATTAGTGAGCCAATATTTTCACATGAACATGAATGATGGTACCAAATCCTACCTGGGTAGAAGATTCATTCAAAATACAAGAGAGACCAGTGGATCCTGTTGTAGGAGAACACAGAACATTTATTGGTTGGTTTCATTCTATATTGCAATGGCTTTTTAGTGTTATATCAAAGAATATACAAAATATCATAAAATTCTCTTCCTTTTTCTATCTATATGGACTTTTTATATACTTTAACCAAAAGGAATATAGCACAGATACAGCAGATATAATAACTCACTATCTTTCATTAAATCACAATATTTACAGTAATAGAAAACAATATTACTCTTTACAGAATTCTAAAATTTCAAATATATTTTTAATAAAATATGCTATTTATTTTAACATGTAATGGGCTTTTAATGCTATTTGAAAATGAATGTGTAGGTAATTTGAAATTTTTTAGCTCGAATTCCTAGTATGGTAAATAGGGATTGAAACAATCTACATTTAAAAACTTCTTTGGGGCCTCAATAAGTTTTAAGATTGTTAAGGGTCCTTAAGATGTTTACTAATTACAAAATGTTTACTAATTACTACTGTAGTAATATTTGCCTTAAGGTGTAAATAACTGAGACAGAATTGTTTGTAAGAATACCACTGATTCTTAAGTTGGTAAAGAAATTTAAATGTTTATTTAAAAGTGAATTTCAAGAAATTTATTCAAGGGAGTCAATTAGACCATTGGTTAAAGAGATACATGGAGTTGTGCAGGTCACTGTTCAAACCCTGGCCTCATCACTCAGAGACACCAGGAACGAGGAAGGAGGGAGCAAATGGATGCTTTGAGGGGAGATAGAGTGAATTATTCTGGCTCACTATGAGTTGCCCATGAGAGCATTTGACTTCTGTCATCATGAGATCGTGACTGACCACAAAATTTCCTGTACTCAGTGAAATCGGAATGAAGTGATATACACCAATTCTGACCACAATTTAGATTGGCCCATGAAGTTCTGACACCATTTTCTCTGCCCACAGAGAAACACGCCCACGCTCCCACAAGAGGTAGCTCTTCAACCTGGGGCCAGGAATGAAGCCGATATGGAGGAAAGCGGTGTGGACAATGTGACATGAGTGCAAGTAAAGCCCTGGGTCTGTAGTGCTTTACAACCAAAACTGAGCAAAATCAAAGCGATATACTAAGTCATTAGCAGTGTTCACCATAGCATCTCTCAGTGACATAGATAGTATCATAGCTAAGTATTTTAACGAACAAAAAGAGTCTTACCGATCTTATTAATATAGAAGGCTCTTGATGAACCTATATAAAAAATGCAGTGACTTTTTTCTTGGTTATCTTTATCCATCTATTTCTTTCTTCTTATCAGAACCTCCCTTTCATTTTGGTATAATAGCCATTTCCATGCAGCACACATTGTTCAGGAAAACTGTCCCTATCTTTTAGCTCTCGGGTAGCCCTTATTGTTCTATGAGTCT
This sequence comes from Heterocephalus glaber, assembly GCF_053883595.1. Classification (NCBI taxonomy): domain Eukaryota; kingdom Metazoa; phylum Chordata; class Mammalia; order Rodentia; family Bathyergidae; genus Heterocephalus; species Heterocephalus glaber. The sequence continues at coordinate 3,987,681 of NW_028258410.1, forward strand.
CTTTCCTTCTTGTCTAGAATTGGCCCCAAAATAAACAAGTGTCTTACATTTCAGGGTGCTAGAACCATGGACCAGGGTAAAAGGGACCAGTTTACTTACAAATAGAAAGTTATTTCTCAAAGTTCAGCAGCCTGGAAATCTGAGATCGGGTGCTAGTGTGGTCCTATTTTAACGAGGACCCTCTTCCAGGTTCCAGACTTCAGTCTTTTCATTGTAGCCACACATGGTGGAAATAAGAGGAGAGAGCTCTCTGGGGCCTTTTTAAATAAATTAATCCCATTCATGAGAATTCCACCCTTGTCATGTTGGAGGGGGCAAACGCTAACATATGAAATGGGGGAGGGGCAAAAATATTCAGTCCATGGCATCAGGTAGCCCAATTCTGTCCAAAAAAGAACTAGAAAAAAGTTTGGTAGAAGCATCTAGAAAATTGTCCCTAACATTGAAAAGAATCGTAAGATGACCTTCTCTCACATCATAAGTCTGCAAATGAGCAAGAGAAAATGTATTTTAATTGCTACTATCAAACATCCAATAAACTAGGCACTGAGAAGAAGAAATAAAGAAATGAACTCAGGTTTTGGCAATAACCATTGTAGGCAAACAAATGCCGAAATCCTCTATCCATGTGGAATTCACTTTATTTAAGCTAATGACATTCTTTACTATTAAACTCATTTGAGTTTTATTTTCTAATCTCTATAGGTAAAAGTATCCTGAGTACCATAAAGAAGTCATTTTTTATTATCAAATTTCCTGCCAAGTAGAATTTTATAGATTTTGACCTTCATCTGTTGCTTTCTTGCTCTAGGAAATAATCTGCAGGGAAGAGGATGTTAATGTTATACATCTGTGTCCAACAGCCTCCCCACCAGTGTGGCTGGTTGATTCATGCCCCAGGTAAGGACTTCTAAAACTTTGGCTTACATATTTCAGAGCAATAGGAGTTTATGATGCTGCACTAACAGACAAGCTGTTTAACTACAATTGCTAGTGCTTTAACAAATGCATCCTTATTTTCTAGCACTTTTTCAGAACTACATTCAAGAGTAATAGGATACTAAATAAACTCTTGCATTTATGACCAAGAAATGATGTTACTCTTTTATTCAAAATGCAGCTAGTGTTTTATATGCTGTTCGCTGTGTGATCTAAATAAGATATCAATAGGTTACAATATAGTTAATCACATAGTTAATATCTTTAAAATTAGACCCATAAAAACTCCCCATGAACCAATAGAATGCTTTTGCCTTCGTGTAAAAGAATGCATAACTAAAAGTGCTTTAAATGCTTTTTTCCCCTATAGCAGCAAAATGAATGGAGCTATATGGCCCAATATTGACTTAACAGGTGAGAAGCAGTCAGGTTGGTCAGGTTGTCAGGTATTCACTTGGCTTTCCCTTGTGGTCTCAACATACTACCACAGTTCCACATGACTTCCTCAATTTATACCGCTCAAGACAGAAGTAAGGGAGCATACACATCTTTTACTTAGTTTTTTTTCTTTTATTATCAGAAAGAAACACATTCCTCCTGAAAAATCACAGCAGATTGTCACTTCCATCTATGGCAAACCTAAGCCAAGCTCCCAGCAAGAATTTATGGGGTCACCTTAATATGTGGGCATCCCTTTCTTTATTACTCTGACAATATCACAGTAAGATTGAAGTTTTGTTATATGTAAGAAATTCGTAATGTGACTATGGGAAACCCACAATACCTGCTCCTTACCGTCTCTTACTGCTGACATAATTTAATCATTTTTTTTCCAAAAAAAAAAACCCAAAAAAACCTCTACTACTTCCAAAGTGGAATCTACCAGTTACCACTTTGGATAATCAGAATTTCCCCCCATTTTAGATAAGCATGTTGTCAGCACAAACCGAGGGCAACCAGGATGGACTTATATAAGTATCTGTGCCTCTAAAAACCCATTATCTGTATAGATAAAGGTGATATAATCTAGTGTATTCCATACTTGGTGATTCAATATATAGCATGTATTTCTTAACAGACTAATATTTTAGCATAAAAATTAGAAATGACAATCTCAAAATGAGACTGTTTCAATAAAGAGTGGTATAGCTGGGAACATACATTGGGTATGGAAAGACAGATGGTAAAAAGACTTTTTTATGTTTAAATTTCCCTCTGGAGAAGCACTGGTCCCTATCCATATCCCTATCCCAGAGTATGAGTTAAGTTACACAGAAGAATTAATCATATCTGAACAAGCTGAGCCATTGGGAACCAATATTTAAAAGAAATACAGCTTTATTTGTACAAGCCATTCTCCTACAATTCTCTCCAATTTCATTGTTGGCCCCCAATTAAAATCATCCAGTTTTAGAACTCTCGTGTGTCTAAGTGTCCCTGAACACATGAACCTGTCTTACTGTCTGTCATAAGTGATGTATAGCATCAGCCCTATACTCTGCCCATTTCTTTCCCATTCATTGTTCCTCTGGTGCCTAAGGTATAAAAACATCTTGCTTAAAACTTACCAGAGGAAAGGGGGAACTTTTCATCTTCATTTTCCTGTGTATTTGCATAATTTCTTCTGTGAAACTGTCTTGGTTCTAACAATGGGCATCTTCTTTGCCACTTTTAGAAGATGCCTTTAAAAATTTTGCAAACCTGTAATGGGAGTTTTATAATCGGACATATCTTTTTGTTACTTGCTGTCATAATGCTGTCTTGTTCATTGAAAAGTGCTTCTCAGCGAAAGAGCAGGTAAAGTATGGCTTGACGTCTGTCTTTCCGATGAACTTAGAAGCTGCATGAAGGCACAGTCAGAAGCTGTTAGCTCATCATCATCTCATGAGTACATGGAACGATAGCTTAAACATTATTAGAAACCAGGAAGTTTTTATTGAAGATACAAGTGAATGAATTCACAACCCTATTTATCTTTAATTTCATTTTCTACTAGTCAGTAGTTGATTTATATTAATGTAACAAATATCTATCAAGCAAAGATTGAGTGCATACATGTGACGTGCCAGTCAATAGAAAGAAGAAGCTTGTAATAGTGAAGACCTGACAGGACAGTGACACCTACATTGGAAAATCTACTTCTAATTTTTAAAACTGGTACCATGTAGATCTCGCATGGCCAGTAACTCATTCATGCCACTTTCCAGACATTATTTTTCTTTCAGTATTTTAAACAAATTTCACTATAATTAAATTGCTTGAAATCAAAGCTGTGGATTTTTCTGATAAGTCAGGCAGGGAATAGAGAAGCTGAGGAAAAAGATTGAAAGAAGAAAAAGTCATGCAAAGAGCAATCAGGAACATTTATGAGGTCAAGCGCTGCTGGACTAGAAGTTGGAGAATTTAAATCATGTGCAAGACAAGAGCAATGCAAATTAAAACAACACAGAGATACCATCTTACCTCAGAAAGAAAGGCTATCATTAAGTAATCAGATAATAACAAATGCTGGTGAGGCTGCAGGGAAAAAGGAACCCTTCTCAGCTGTTGGTCGGAGTGTACACTGGTACAACCAGCATGGGGATCACTATGAAGATTTCTCAAAAACTGCAAACTAGAAATTTCACTTGACCTAGCTATTATGCTTCTAGTTAAAGACACTGTATTACAGTGATATATGTATACCCATGTTTATAGGAGCACTACTCATAAAAGCTGAATCTTGGAATTAGCATATATGTCCATCAACAGATGAATGGATAAGGGAAATATAGTTTTTACTCACAGTGGTGCACTACCCAGCCATAAAGAAAGATAAACTTGAGTCATTTGTAGGGAAATTTGCATCTTGAGACTGTAATGTTAAATGAAATAAAACAGAAGCAAAAGCTTAAATATTCCATGGTTTTTCTTATACTTTATAAGAAACTCAAATTATAACCAGAGTGTAAAATAAAAGGTAGATAATAGGAAGTAGGGAGCTAGATCTTTCTCAAACAGGAAGACGATGAAGAGGTGAAAGGATGGAAGAGGGAAGGGAGAGAAAACCAATGAAAAAAACAACTAAGATGTGTTATGTACGTGTTCCAACTCCACACAAAAAATGAAAACAGCATATACTGCAACAGTATGTATTACTAATAAATAATTGTTTAAATATCAATTTTTATTGGTAATATAGGTAATAATTTAACATGGTTACATAGGTAATAGTTTGTACTCAAAGTTAGTGGCAGATTCTTAGGAGATGTGCTAAAGTTAGAATGTACTAATTTTTATATTCTCCAATTATCCTACCCAGGTTTCAAGTGCCATTTCTTCTAAAGTCTTCATCTATTTCTGTAGCTAAAAGTAATTCTACCTACTTTACAAAATTAGAAGATCAAAGAACAAGTGGGTCTGAGTGAGTTTGAAACATTAAGTATTTAAATAACCATCAGTTCATTCATTCTTATTTCAACAAATATTTACTAATTAACTACCATGTGTCATCCCTCCTCCACAAACATTAGTTAAGAAAAAGACAAAAATCTCTCATGAAGTTGACTTTAAATTAGGAGAAACCAATAATAAACAATATATGTAGGATATATTTAGGATTTAATAGGAACACATATTAAACAGAAGAGATTGATACAAAGTTGGCATATGTAGCTAAAATTCACAATAATGATTATGAATTATTATTGAGAAAGAGGGTTTTATTAACCATCTCTCATTAAGAAGTTGAGCTGAATGGACACCCAGAGAAGCAATAGTCCAGGCAGAGGGAAAATAAATTACAAAATTCCCTGAAAGGAACTGTTTGTAATGTTGGAAGAACTTAGAGGATATCAGGTTACTTAAAGCAAGTGAGTGAGGAGGAACAAGTACAGAAGGAGGCCAAGGGATCATGAGAGAGTAGATGTGTGCACAAATACACACGAGGTAGTCATCTAAGGTATCCATCAGTTATTAGTCACCAGTTCTTCTAATTAGTGATAAATAAATCTCTCCCTCCTTGAGGACTTAAAGTTCACTTATTAGTGCTGCCTTAAAGTCCTTATTTTTCTTTTCCTTGTATCCAATGCTTTTATTCTTGAGTAGACCATAAGATTAAGTATTCATTGTTATTTTGTACCTTACAATAATACACTGAACAAACTGCTGCCTCTTTCACTGAGTTGACCTTTATTGTTTCTTCCAGTACAGAAAAATGGCTGCAAGCTTAGCCATAAAGCAAAATTCAGTAAAGCTTTACAAGTTTTACATAATCACATCCAAACACCTGATGACGGACCCTGTGTAGACATATGCTTCTCCACATTTTTCTTGGAACTATTAACATTCTGTAAAAGTTCCCCAGATGATCCACATTCATCCAATAAGTCAACAAAAATGCAATTCACTGATACCATGTGCCAGGCACCATGAGGTTTTTACCACAAACATGCTAGATGTTATCTCTATCACATAAAACTGATACCTCAGTGCACGTGACAGTCATGATTTCACTTCTAAACTACTATTGACATTTAAACATGAGGACTAAAAATAAAAAAACATAACTATCACTCCTAAAGTCCTTACTATGTCCCAAGCACATGGAAAACCCTGTAGAGGTATTATTTTGTTTAATAGTCATGTGACCTAGAGAAGTAGATATCACCCCCATTTTAGGGATGAAGACAATGAGCACTTATACTTTAAAAAGTGCCATCAAGTTATTGGATGTTACTTAGTATGATATTGGAAATGAGTCTTTGAGAGACCACAGTGAAAGAGAGAAAGAAGGAGACTAAGTAGGAGAGGGGGTTATTCAAAGATAGCCTAAGGATAGTAAATTTGAAGGGGGATACCACCAAATTGTTCTAATTAGCTATTATCACAAACAATTTCTTGGATTACTTTCTAAAAATATAATTTACATAAATAATTAAAATAAAGGAGAGGACAGGGAACCAGTGGGCAGGATCCTGGAAACAGGAAAACAGCAAGTAAGAGGCAGAGAAAAGAAGAGGCAGGGAAGGCAAGGGGATTACAATTGATTAAGATACATTATCGCATGTACCATCTTCCCCAAACTAACTCTGTCATCCTGTAATGCTAATATATATTAATAAAATATTTTTTAAACTTTAAAACCTTTTAGAAAAAAATTAAATGTTTAAGTGCAGATCTGAACATTTATTTATTTGAATTTTTATTCAATATAATTGTTTAACATAAACTCACATTTTAATTTTCCTGGGAAATAAAGACCACACTTCAAGATAACCTGTCGTCAATTGGCAACCATTTTTTTGAGGACTCCAAAAGACTTAAGGAGTTCCTCTGTCCCATTAAGTAGACAGAAAACTGCCCAAAAGTTTAGACAGTGCTTCTATGGTAGAGTTTTCTGGAGGCTTCAATAACTTTTCTGACACTTTGTTCTCGCATACAACAATCCTCATCTGGTCTACACTGCTCAGGCTAGGAACAGGGCTGGAATCCATCCTCTTCTTACTCCGAGATGATATTCTCCAGCATCTCCTGACTGCCTCGGGGTTCACAGGCAACTGCTGTGTGGCTCATGAGACACTGAGTGGTTCTTAATATAAACTAGGAAGAACTTAGATTTGCCTCTTCTTTACAAAAAATTTCTTGACCATCTTATTACTAAACTCATAAAATACTTGCTGAGGATATAAGCATTCGGGGCTGGTTATGTACTGCAATAAACTGTTACAGTTTTTTTCATATGTATAACCTACATGTAAGTTGGTCATCCCCTTGGGTTGATTTTTCTTACTCTTACAGAAACTGATATTTAGTCTTTGAAGTTTTCTTTGCTAGTGTAAATACAATCAGAATTTCTGTCATTTAGCATCTTCTGCAAAAATTTGATTGAGTTGTAAGCAGAATCATATTTTGAAATTTTACTCCCACAATCTACCTACTCTGTGATCTATGTGTAATATGTGTTTCTCTTCCCCCAACTACCTCCTTCCTTGGAATCTCTCCTATACTTCTTCACCATATACTGCCCACTGTCCTAGCCTGTACCTTTCAATTTAATTTGTAATTTTTTTCAGCCAAAAAACTAATAATGAATTCTAGTCACCATGAATGATCACATCCTAGAAAACAGAGTTACAAATAATTTTCAAAGGTGTATGTGTACGTGTACTTAAATGAAGTCCTTTGCACTGGTAAATATTTTAATACAATTTTGGTTTAGTCCTCTAGCATAGATAATCTGTAAAAGGAAACAGATGAAATAAAGATTTTCTCATCCCTGACACTTCTGGAAAGGGCCTTACCGTTGGGTTTTATGTTACTGGAAGGAAAGAACCCAGGAGTCCAGTTTTGTCGGGTGTTTTTCGAACATCTGTGTGCGCGCTGAGGGCTTCATGCTGCGGGGGAGTGGAGACTTGGTTTAATTATTCTTCATTCTGAAAAGTCCTAGGAACTAAGCAGCTGGAATTAGAGGATAATAACGGATGAGGCTTATGAAAGCTAAGATGAAAACAAGCAATCATGCACAAGCGCTTTGCTGTACTTCAAGGGCAGGAGGTCGCGGATGGGGAAACGGGGCAGCCAGGGCGTGTGGACACGCTCTGTCCAGGTGGAAAGGCTCTGTCCGGGTGGAAGAGGGCAGGAGTCTGTGTTGCAGCCTGATATACTTCACAACATGCAAGTCTGAAGCAGAGACTCTTTGCGCTCTGGTGGTAATCTCACCCGAGAGCAGCTGGCTGGAGGTGGAAATAATGGGCTCCTTCCTGGAAAAAAAAAATTAAATGAAACCTACCTTAAGGATCCAAGTAATTTCTCAGTATCAACTGGCTCAAGGTACCATGTATTTGCATCAACTGAGATTGTTAAATCTCATCACAGGGCAGTAATTTCTGAACTGCAGTCCTGTTATCTGAAACTCAAATGCCAAGTCCATTACTCAGTCAGGAGGTCACAGTATTGCAATTTATATTGTTCATTGGACTGAAAGTGTTCTGTGCATAGTAAGTACACATTAATGGGTTGATTAATTAGCCAACTGATTAAAGGGTTGGTTAATTAATTTTATATGATTAACCATATACTTGGTAGAATTTAAAAACAACTCAAAAAGGGTTACAATCATTTTTAGAGCAATCATTTTCAGAACAATCAGCTAACAGCCTATAATTTCAAACACACGGACATTCTAAGAAGCATAGAAAAAAACAATGGTGAAAACAAATAAAAAGTAATATTTCTTTACTCATTTTGGTATAGATTATGGTTGCAAAAATATATGCCAATACATTGTGGATAACACAAGCAAGTAGTTTAATTTTAAAAGTAAGAAGTTTTTGATGCTAAAATTCTGCTATCTTTATGAAGTTTTGATTTATTTCCAGGGAAATTAAATAATTTATTTAAATTCAGCATTAGTATAAGCATGGAATCTTAATCAGGTCTGTACTTTAGAGGAATAAGATTATATCTAGAGATATTTAGAGATATATAATACATAAAGGTAAAATACCAATGGTAAAATATTCCTGATCCTTTAGATACGTACTTAACATTATAAAATACCCTGTTATGCTTTAGAAAATAGCATCTGTGTCCTGATTTGGTATTTATTTATGTAATGAAAATAAAATAACTTCCACTGATTTAATTCTACAAATAAATTGCATTCATAATGATATTCATATTATCTATTCATTCTCAAAATTACCAGATTCTCATTCTTTTAAAATGCTTTGGAATACATGGAGAAACTACTGTAGAGAAACAAATACTATTCATTTGTATTTGAAGTCAAATATCAACTTTAAAACAAAATGGCTGACAGTGAACTGGATTTAGTTTTCTTTTTTCATGCAGGAGCAAATACACCAAGTAATCCAAGCTCAGAGGTACGGAGTTATAGCATTTTCAAGCAATGAGACTAAGAAAATGTCATTGAGTTGAAGATTACACAGTGTGAGCTACCAGTGTCTGATGGGAAAAATAAGGTTATCGAAAGCCCTTTTGCTGAATCTATGTAATGCCAAATTTTGTCTGAACCCTAAAACATTCCATTTAGTCAACTGGGTGAAGATTAGTTCACTGATGTGGTTTGGATCCTGGAGGATATCAGAGACTCTCAGATCTGTGACCTTTTCTTGGGAGAAACGAGGAGCAGAGTGTTGTGATAGTGAGGACATACAATGAATTGAAAAAACTCCAATACCTTTTTCTCATGCTGCTAAGTCTCATGGGACTTAACTAAAAGCTGATTTTCTATAGGAAAGATTGTGATGTTTATATTGATACTCCACTTCTAGATTTTTTTTGCCCATTAGAAAATATGTTGAAAAAGTAAAATCTTTTCCATTTATAGATAAAGTAAACTCTACACATTTCAAACTTTCATTATTAAGGATACAGGGATTAAACAAATGAAGTGTGCTCATCTGTTAGATTGGGAAGATTTTGATGGTGATTGTTACCCAAGATCAATAATTCTTTGAAAACAGGAATTTCTATACACAGTTGGTGTGAACATGAATTAATTTAATAGTTTAATATTTTGAGAAGCGAAGATATTATCAAAAGTTTATAAATGTAGCTTTTAAATTGCCAATAATATTATTTTTCTCTCTTTGATTCTCTTTTTTCCCCATGCTGAGGATTGAACTCAAGGCCTTGCACATGCTAGGCAAGTACTCTACTACTGAACTACATATTTCTAAAAAATATATGCTATAAAACTCTCACACAAGAATTTAAAAACACAAGCACAAAAGTGTTCATTGCAAAATTGTTGAAATAGGGAAAAATTTAGTATTCACTTAATAGCCATTAATAAGAAAGAAGTTGAATAAATTGTGGTACATCCTTCCAACGGAATCTTTGTCTCATGAAAGAACGGAATATCACTCACTACATTAGTGCTAAAATGGAAGCATATTTTACAACATACTGTTCAGCAAGAAGCAAGTTAGAAGCAAGTATACATAGTAAGAATATGTTTCTGGGAGATAAAATTAACAACATGACTACATGTTACTATATACAAAGAAAAATTCAGAAAATTATACCATATGAAGAACTGTTGCTATTTCAAGGGAAGGAATTATAAAAAAAACTTCCATATTTTAGTTTTTAAAATTTATTTATTGCTTATGATTTTAACAGTAAGCATACATTGTTTCTATGTTCAGAAAAAATAAAAATGTAAGATACTTATCAAAGAAAAAACTAGGTAATTTTTGATATAACTTTATTTTAAAATATCATATTGCTACTAGTGTTTTTCTCCCATAATTTTCTACCATATTGAATTATTTCTCATGTCTTAAACAATCCAAAAAAGCTAAAATTGTATTGTTTTCTACCTTTTATTTCTCAAATGTAAATTCTGCTCTGGTAGATGAATGTTGGTAAAATCTTTCATGATCCAAGCTGTTTATGCATGCTGCTATCACAATCTGGAGAAGAAATTTTACACCATTAATAATTATTAGTGCTATTGATTAGTGTGCCCTATAATAAAAAATAGCACAAACTGTGCTCATCATCTAACTGATTTAGGTACATGAGATTTAAAAGAGATTTTTGCTTACACTGACACAGATTATATTAGGGTCATAAAAATACTAACCAAAAATATATCTTTGGTTTGCTTCACTTAGAAGCTGTCAGTCAGTAAAGTTATATAACTTCTGTAACAACCTCATGGTGATAAGACTCCTTTTCACTGTCACATTTTATAATATCATGCTCTACAGAAGGAAAATACAGAAAAGTGCTGTTCAACCTAACATGAATTTTTTTTTTAATGTTTAGAGCTGTCTCATTTATTATTTAGGCTATTTAGACAGTATGCTTATGTTGAAAATGGAAGAAAATTTTTCAATTGCTCTTAAAAAAAGTAAATAGTAATTAATGAATTTACTGTTATACTGAAAATCGTCTATGTTTAAGGGAGAATATTTTGACACCAAAAAAAATCACCTCCAAAATTTGTAATAAAAACAAATACATGAGTCCACTTTTAAAATATGTCAGGCTAAAATAAACATTGTGAAAATATCTTTGGATCACTTCTAAGCCTTTTGGCTAAGATCAAGTGAAAATATCTTTAGAACAAAATATCTAGAAATGTTGTGTCAAAATAATAAACTGCTTCTTTTTATTGTTTCATGAACAATGACTTTGCAAAAAATAGGGAAATCCTTAGAAGGAAAAAATTAAAAGAAAACAGAAAACCACATGGTAGGAATCATTCCACATAAAACCTTCCTGAAAGTAATGGTCAGTTTCAGTAACCTAGAATTTGTCTGTCAACAAATAGCTAAATAGGACACTAGGCCTCTAGCCTACGAAAGGCATCTATACACTGGAAATTTCTTCATTCATAAAGAAGAATGAATTCACATCACTTGTAAAAAAATGAATAGATCTTATTATCATAACATTAAGTAAGATGCAGAAAGTCAAATATCACATGTTTTCTCTTATATGAGAAACTCAAAACACAAATAAATTAGAGTAGAATCCAGTCAGACTTTTTTGGACATGGAGAAAGGGACCATGGTTTGGAAAGGGCCAAAAATGATCAATCTATTACCAGTTCCACAAAATGAACATAAATATTATGTACTGCAGACATATACTAATAAAAAAGAAAGGCAGGATTAAATAAGACCTCTACTTAAATGTGAGACATTGGAAGTGTTACATTTTAAATGATTAATTTAAAAAACTGGAATTCTTGGAAAATAGGGATTATGAAGCACATTGGCTGTATCAATTTTGGCTCTGGGTAAGAAAAAAACCATTTTCTAAAGATTATAATTACACAATTGCTTGGATGCTTATTTGTGTGATCTGGAAAATAAAAAGGTAAAAACTGGAATGTTTTAAGTAGTTACCTCCCTGGAGCATGTGGAAGAAATAAATACAAATTTATATTGCAGAGAGGCAACCAAGGGTTCATAAGATTCCCATAGTCTCAATCAGAATCCAAGAAAATGTGCCACCATAAACAAAAGTCAGGAAAAAAATGAATCAGCACCTCAAATTAGTGTAGTAACTGAAATTGTTACTACACATAATATAAAGGAGTGAATAAAAATCATGAGCAAGAAACACAATGCTTTCAGATATTTTTAACACATAACTAAATAGAACTTCTGGAAATTCTAAATGTAATTAGTGATGTTACAATGGTGTATTAAATATAACATTAGCTGGTTGAGAGAGAATTAGTTAACTGAAAGGAGATGAGCACAAATTTGTAGAAAATGTAGTGTATAGAGATAAAGAGAGAAAAATATGAAGTTAAGAGATACAGAAGATAAAATGAGGATATACTATTGTGAATGGAGGGAATCAAAGACAATATATAAACAGGTTTAATACTTTCCCAAATCAATTTTAACTCTCCAGTTACATAAAAAGAAATAAACAAAATAAAATAATAGGAAATACAATGAAAGAAAATCCCATATCTAAACATACAGTATTCAAAGAAAAGAGAAAAAATATCTCATCAATCACCAGAATGCTGAAGTGTATAGATACAAAGAAATGGCAATTAGAATGAATGCAGATATTTCATCTTCATCAGTGAAGACCGAAGCCTGTGTAGGAATTTCTACAAAATACTTTTAACTGTCAACTATTGAATGTGAATTGAATACCAGCTAACTTATTAAATAATAAGGTTAAGAAAAGATATCTTTTATCTAACCTAAAAGTTTGGAATTGGGGTTTTTTATAGGTGTAGATATAGCATAACAGGTGAGAATTGGGAGGAGAAAAACTATCGAAAGTAAAATATTATCCTGAATATAGACTCCCACTTGTATCTTACTACCCAAACACTACTTTTTGTGGTCATAAAATTGAAAGGGTTTTAAAGAAACAAAATTAATAATTTGTAGGGCAACTTTATTAGTCATTATTACCAAGGCTCATTGTTAAACTTTGATTAGCTCTATGCAAAATACTATCATTTAAAATGTACTGAAATATTCTTGGGGGATTTATATTCTGAAAGGCATTTATTTGTCCTCAAAATAAGCAAAATTATGAAATATAACCAAAAATGCTGGCTCCTGACTACGTATGATTTCCATGCAACCCTTACACAGATATTCCTTGCTTAATGACCTACTTATTTAAGGACTGTTTGAATTTGTGATGCTGGCACGCCGTTCAGACCTATGACCTGCATTTGGACATATGGTGCAGAAACGTGAATAGCAATGCAACCTTATGGTGGCTTCTTCTACTTCTTTATTCAATTTGGTGTGCAAAAATTCCACAGATTTCTCAATGAGTATGCTGTGTTCAGCATACTATCTACAGTGTGTTCGCAAAAGTGAATGAAGATTTTTGAGGAATTTTCACACTGATTTCCGCGGTGGTTGCAAGAGAGATTCCTCAAAAAACCAGGATTAGAGGTCCCATTTGACTCAGCTATTCCTCTTCTAGATATATTCCCAGAAGAATTAAAAGCAGCATACCACAGCAATATATGCACACCCATGTTTATAGTAGCACAGGGTGTAATAGCTAAATCTTGGAAACAACCCAAATGCCCATCCACTGATGAATGGATAAAAAAGATTTTTTTAATATAATGGAGTACTATTCAGCCATAAAGCAGGATAAACTTGAGATATTTCTAGGTAAATGAATGCACCTTGAAACCATACTCTAAAATGAAATAAACTGAACACATATGTAAATATAGCATTGTCTCTCTGGTATAAGAAACTGAAAGTATAAATAAGGACCAAAATATATAATAGATACTGTGAAATAGGAAGAAATTGTTCAAAATTATAATGAGTGTGAGGTACTTTGTTAATAATTAAAATGTTTTATCCAAGAAAGGTATAATATTAGGAAATGAGTTGAGAGATAGATTAAAAATTGAAAATATATTTAAGATAATGATAACCAGAGTATTTACTATTGCTATTCTCTAATTATTTTTGTTATGAAAAATTATTTTTTCATAGAACTGTTTTTATATTTTCCTTATTAATATCTACTTGTATTACATTAAAATAAAAATAATTTTTTAAATAAAAGTAAATAATGTTAAAAAAGTGAATGAAGCTATGTTAGAACTAGAGGCTATGAACAGTTCACAAAAATAGAAAGGCAAATGAATGAACTTTTATGATGCTATTGTGAAGTTTATAAAGCAAAAAAGAAAATGACAGAACAGACCACACTAATGAGATTCTTCTCAAAAACTACACCCAGGACCCCTGCTACTAGTTCTTCCCTTTCTGCTTTGTCATTTGCCTTACCTGGGCCTTCTACATCTTCCGATCATAATTCCAATGATGACACTGATGAGGAATTTGAAGGATTCGATGACTCAAATGTTGGCATGAATGTCTGTTTTGGGGGGCACAGATCTATATATCTTGTTGATAGAGCCTCAGTGTCTTTTTTTACAGTACACCTTGTTTACAGCACTGTATTTTTTGCTGACTGTGCTACATGGTACAGTGCTGTAGTTTTATGTGCTGTTATACATTACAGTGCTGCATGTAAGAGCTATGCGAATAAAAGCAAAGTCATCAAGTTGGAGTTTCCTTTGACCATTGCTTTGTTCTGAATATTGTAATGTACATACTAAATACAATTCCTCATTTAGCAGCCAATTCATCTAATCATCTAATGGTAGGAATATAACTCAGCCATTAAATGAGGAACATCTGTACTGCTTTTACTAAAAATATGTAATGTAATGAACTTATCAGATTGTTGAACTATTTTGACTATTTTCTCTCTGGAACATAGACTCTACAGGCTGGAAAAGATAGAAAAAAGTCATAAAACAAAATTGCCAACATTTTCACAGCTTATTATATTTTGTTATGGTCAAATCAGGATTGCATTCATGTTTATCATTTCCACTCAGATTTAGATATGATCTTACATAACAAGCAAAAATTTAGTCATGATATTTATCTGCTTATGTGTGTTTTCTCATCATTCAGTGCAGAGGCATTCTTTTCTAGGAATTATCTTTCTGGATCAAGGCAAATTTCTGATATTATAGTTGCAGTCCCAAAACTCGACTATGAGAAAAAATAACTGTGACACCACAGTATATTCCACCACAAGCCACAGCCTAACCATGAATCAAAAAAACCCCCAAAAATAGCCACTTATGATAAATACAAATCAAAAGTGATAACTATTTTATTGCCCTAATTTCCATGGAAAGATAATTTGTGTGTTTTTGCTCACTGGCTTGTCATAGAAACAATTTCATGCTAACAATATACAGATTCTTGAAGTAAAGGAGTTCTCTTAGAGTTATCTAAGAGAAGGTAAGAGCTATTTATGCCCTAGGTTGTGTGTGCATGTAATCTTCTGACTTCTGGAAAGTTGTGTGGTTTAGATTCATGTGTTTGAGGCTACTGAAGTCCTTCAGCAGGTTATAGCTACCAATTAAACACATACATCTTACAAAAAAATCAATTATCTCTTCACTTTATAGTTTCTAACTCTTTGAATTAATAACACTGAACTGTATTAAATTTCAAGAACATAGGCTACAAAGACTTTGGAATTAGAAAAATTTTAGCTTGCTTTACATAATACAAACTTTAGAATGAAAAAAATACCTAAAATTTTATACAGCTGTACAATTACCTAGAGATTGCAAAGACATCAGAAAACTTTTACAACCTAATGTGTTGATGAATTTACACACCTTGGTTTTTAAAATATATTTTATTCTTCTTGGCAGTTCTTTTTTCTGATTTTATCTAAAATAAGACTTCTGTTGGAGTAGTAAGTTGATAAATTTAGTCTGAAGCTCTTGGAAGCGAGAATTGCCAATTTGATATAGCACTACACAGAATGAAGCCTCATGAGTTCACAATCTGTTTTTAATAAGGTCTATGGTATGAAAAACGTTAAATGGGCTATCGTGGATCTGCTCCATGGGTAAAAACTAATAGCACAAAGAAGAGATGAAGAAAAATCAAAAAAATTTTGAAGAAGAACAAGATGAAGTTCCTCCAGCTCACTATGCATCAATACTTGTTATGAAGTTACAGTACTTAGGAGAGTTTTCAATGGAAAGACAATGTAAACACAACAGAACTCTCAAAGAGGCCAATGAACTGATATATGATGGCCTATACACTAAAATGATAACTTATCCCACTGGGAGAAAGGGAAGAATAAACACATTAAGCTCTACCCCCACACGATACAGAAAGTCAAGTTCAAGTGGTTTAAAGTCTGAAAGGTGAAAAACTAAAATTAAGAAGCTTTTAGAATAATAACACAGAAAAATATAGTTTGAACCTTGGGGTGGTAAAGATTTTCTTAAACTAAATACAAAATATATGAAGAAAAGTATTGATGAAGTTGACTACTAAATTGTAGTTTCTTTTCATAAAAATGTACTAAAGAGTAAAAATATGAGACACAACTGACAAAGGCTTTGAATCAAGAATACCCTAATAGACATAAACACACACACAAATCAAGAAAGCCTAATTAAAAATGAGTAAAATATTTAAGTAAGCAATTCATATTGGAAATGTGCATGGAAAATAAACCTCCTAAAGGGTGCTCAACCACATAACTGTACAAGAAAATATGAATTGAAATGATGATAAAGATATCATTCTGTACCCTTCAAACTGTATAACACAAAAATATCTGATAAAACCTAGCATTGCCAGGATATGGATCAAGAAAAATATGATTAAATTAATATTTCTTTTTAACTGATAAATACAAACTGGTTCATATTTATGGGATACCGTATAAAATTTTCACTCATGTATACATAGTATAATGTTCAAGATAAACCTACCTATTCCATCAAATATACGTCATTTCTTTATGATAAAACATTTTAAATCCTTTCTTCCAGCTACATTATCACTATCTAGAGTCACCCTATGGTGCAATAGCACACCAGAACTTCTCACAAGTATGAAACTATAACTCTGTACCCACTGATCAGCTTCTCCCTGCCCTTTCTCCTCACTTCCTTCAGCCTCTGATGAGGATTGCTCTACCCCCAACTTCTACGCCATCAACCACGTAAAGCTCACAAGTGCTACATGTAAACTGTTGAACCACTTAATACTGAATGCATTATACTTTAAAATCCAGAATTTCACTCCTGGGTGGTATATAAGCTAGAAAAATTATTATATGCATATGTGAAAAGACACAACAAACATGTTCATAACAGTATTACCTATAATAGCAAAAACTGCCATTAGAATGTGGATATGATAGATTCCTAAAATGAGCTATCATCCAGCAGTAGCATTTAGGGAAAGATGGTGACAGTGACACACATCAAGATAAATCATCCTTACAAGCACAATGTTGAGTTATTAAAACTCAAACGCGTTACAACAGGATACATATTGTATTATATTATTTATGTAAGGGTTAAGGATGTGAAGTGCTATACACAAATATCGTTAGCAGCAAAACTGGGCAACATTTATGAATATACAAAGAAAATTTATAAATGAGGTTACAAGGCCAAGGAGGTGGAAAAATAGGACAGAAGGTTTCAATCATGTCTACAATCCTTTCCTTCTTAAAGTCCATAGTGGGTACATCACTGCCCATTGTATTTGTTGCATATATATCTTAAGTGTGCAAATTAATATTTAAAAGTTAAAAATTAATAATCCAAAGGAACTGAAATTCATAATAAGAGCATTCTCTTTTGTTAAAACAAATTGTTAATCTAAGAGGGCAGTTTTGCAGTAAAGGCCATCTAACAAATTCATTTGAAGAAAAATCTTAATGACCTATTACCATTTCCTATTCAAAACTTGTCTCTCATTTGCAAAAGCCAACCACAATAAAGGAGCACTCTCTGCTCTTAGGGTACTCATTGCCACAGACCCTGCCCTCCCCAGCTCTATCAGCTCTGAGCTTTTTAGACTCCTGTCACCTACATCAAAATTTAACAAAGTTTTCTGTTATGTTCAATTAGCAACATCCAATTAAGATCATCATATTAACAGACCTTAAAGCTGAAAATATCCTTTCCTCAAGTAGTTTTATTTTAGTCAGGAATTGTCAAAGAGTTTATCTTATAAGACAAGGATGACATTTCAATCACCCACATAAAAATATTAGGAAAATAGTTGGCACTTGATTGTTTAATATCACCAGGTCTTTTTATTTTCAAATAAGGTTAGTCCTGCTTATGCTAGGAACAGATTGCCATTTCAAAGGTTTTAGTAGTGTGAATCAGAACATGTTTAACAATTTGCACAATTTTAGCTTTAATATCTGACCATTTACAGACAGTGTGAAAAGCTAGTCTGCTAAACTACCTGGATCCAATTTTTTAAGTTGTTATGGTTTCTGGTGTTGGGTGTCTGCATGAACAACTCACCAAAGATATTTAGCATTCATCTTTCTCCAATTTTCAGACAGTCATCTGCATTTTCAGAGGGTTGATGACAGGGCAATGTGAAGTTTAAAGATAGCATCTACATTTGCATTTCAATAGTTTTGTAATTCCATGAAGCCACTGAAATGGCTTCAATATGCCTCATTGTTTAAGTAGTGAAGGTGGCCAAATATTCTTCAAGATTCATAAATCTTAGGGAAAAAAATTGAGCCATTGTATCCAAAGCCTATTGTAAAGAGAATTCTCTCTCTCTCTCTCTCTCTCTCTGAATTCATGTTTCCATGGTGAAAACCTTTTATCCATTTTGATCTTTATAAAATCAAGATTGTAAGATAAGATAAAGGAGAATAGAGGACATATGGTTTAAAATATGTTCTGACATCACCATCAATTCCTAGTTTGGAGCCCCCCAAAACCCTCCATCTTCCCACTGGAAAGAAAAAAATTTGCTTTTTCTTGGGAAAACAATTCCACTTAGAATAGGTCACTTTAGCAGATGTGTTGACTGTTTGAAAGGACCTGCAGTTAACATAACTGGCTGTGATTTTGATAGAAAAAGTCTTGTGAAATATTTTGGTACAAGGGAATGAATCCTGGAGTTGTAATTAAACATGTTGAGTTCAAGTACAGGGCAACTGAGTACTGTTTTGAGATAATCCCTTCTAATAAGTGTGGTTCCACCAGAGTGATTTAGGAAGGGGATTAAATGAAATAATGTATGTGAAAATTGGGTGTAAATTGTACTCCAAACAACTGGAAACCCATGTAGGTTTGCTTTAACTAGATAATTGTGTCCAATTCTTTTTATCAGGTTTCAATGGGTACGTAAAATTTTTAATGCCACCCCATCTAGCTGGGACTTTGAGATGTGACAAGATGTTCAGGAAGACAACACTGTGGGTTAAAAATAAATAGACCTCAACCAAGGTCAATTTATTTTTTGGTTTTGTTTTGTTTTTGTTTTTTATTTTGGTACCGGGGATCAAACTCCAGTCCTTGCACTTGCACAGCAGGCAGCCAAACCACTGAGCTAAATTCAGGCCCAAGGTCAATTTATTTTTTAAAAAGTTCTTTTAACATTTTTTTCCCATTTCTTTGTCATTTTCATAACTGTGGGACCAAAATGACTCCATTTTGGAGCCGTCTCTTTTGTTCTCTCAAATTTGTGCTTAAACTAGGAATTCACCACTTGAAATTCCTGAGTTTATTACCCAACCACCTGTGTACCCGGGGAGAGAGCGTTCCAGGCACACTATCTGTAGGATAAGCAGTTAATGAGCTGACTGTCCACACAAGATAGATGCGGCCATTAGTGGGTCTGCTAACGATCAGTATGTAACAACCGGCCGTTAATCTTTGCCCCTTTTCTCCCTCACAAAAACCAATACGTAATCCCCTTCGACCCCCAAAGCCTAGCCAACCAAAACCCTACACTTCATATGTATTGAGTATTAACCAATCACCTGGCTGCTAATAACCAAAGCTTGTTGTATTCTCAATAAAAACCCTGCTAGTTAGGGACTCAGGGCTCTCAATCTCGATCCGCTGTGTCGGTGACAGTTGAGAGTCCCTGCTTAAGCTTGAATAAACGACCCTTGTGTGCTTACATCGGAAACGGCCTCCTGGTGGTCTCTGGGACTTCACAATCTGGGCACAACATTTGGGGGCTCGTCCGGGATCCCAAGACCTTCAGGACTCCCGTACCGGAGGGTCAATGCCGGCTGGTGAGTGTTTTTTGTGTTTGTAAAGTCTGGGCCTATTTTCTGGGAAGGTCGGCAGATGGTCTAGGCGGATGCGCTGCAAGGGCCGCCGACCCGGGATCCTGGAAGACGTTCCGGATTCCGCTGGTGGGGAAGGAGTGCCCCAAGAGTACGAGTCAGTGAGACTCCTGGAGGGATGGTGCGGGTCGCTCCCGCGGCACGGCAGGAGGCCGTCGTCCCATTTGCATTGCCTCCGATCAGGCGGAGGGCGGTTTTGTCTCACGTGTTTTTTTCTGTTGTGTTTGTCTGTGTGTTGTACTGACTTGGACTGAGACGATGGGACAGACTGTTACTACCCCTCTTTCCCTCATGAAAGATCATTTCAAGGAAGTTAGGGAGAGCGCTCGTAACCTAAGTTTAAAAATTAAAAAGGCTAGGTTCATCACCCTCTGTAGCTCGGAGTGGCCCACCCTTGGGGTAGGATGGCCCCCCGAGGGAACTTTTGATTTGCAAATTATACGCAGAGTTCGTAAAGCCATCCTTCATCCCGACCAGGTACCCTACATTGCCATTTGGAAATTTCTGATCTCTAACCCACCCCCATGGGTTAAGCCTTTTTTGCCTTCACAGCAACAGCAGCCAGAGTTAATCCTGACAGCCAGTAAGAAGTCTCCTAGAGGGCGCGATGAGGAGGAGCAGACTGAAACCAAGCCGACCGCGCCACTCTACGCTGTCCTCCAGGGAGGGACCGAAGAAGATCTTATTTTCCCTCCCCCTTACTCTCTCCCCTCTCTTCCACAACAGCAGGCTGAAAGAAATGACCCAGTCCCAGCCGGGGCTAGGGAGAAAGAGCCCGCCCCGGGTGCTGGCAACTGTAATGGTCCCGCCCAAAATACTCGTCACCGGCGCGCCGCCTCGCCTGCAGGACCAGCAGACTCTACTGTTTGTCCGCTGCGAGCGATAGGGCCCCCTGATGAACATGGGAACCAGCCTCACCATTACTGGCCCTTTGCTACAAGTGATCTTTATAATTGGCGCCGACAACATGCCAATTTCTCTGATAACCCTAGAGATTTGATTAACCTGTTAGAAACTGTTTTGTTTACCCATCAGCCCACTTGGGATGACTGTCAATAGCTTCTGCAGGTCCTGTTCACCACTGAGGAACGAGAGAGGATCCAGAATGAGGCCAGGAAATTGGTTCCTGGTGACAATGGTCAACCCACCACCAATGCTGACACTATCAACACTTCTTTTCCTCTGTCCCGACCCAACTGGGACTTCAACACGGCGGAAGGTAAGGAGAGGCTTCGGGTCTATCGCCAGGCTCTATTAAAAGGTCTGAAAGCAGCAGTGAGGAAGCCTACAAATTTGGCTAAGGTAGGGGATGTACAACAAAAGTTAGATGAAAGCCCTGCTGCTTCCCTAGAAAGAATTCAGGAAGCTTTTCGTAGGTACACTCCTATGGACCCAGAAGCAATTGAGACAAAGGCAGCTGTAATAATACATTTTGTCAACCAGGCGGCGCCAGACATTAAGAGAAAGTTACAGAAAGTAGATAGGTTAGGAGAAAAGAGTATTCAGGACTTAGTGGCAGTGGCAGAGAAAGTGTATAACAATAGAGAAACCGCAGAGGAGAAACGAGAAAAAGCGGATGACCGCCAGACCCGAAACTTAGCTCGGATCCTTCTGGCTGCCACTGCGGGAGAACAGAAGGAACGTGAACGTAGACTAAGAAAGATTGCGGTGGAAGGAGAAAACAAAGAGAGACACAGAGAGCGCCCCCAGTTGGGAAAAATCAATGTGCTCATTGCAAAGAGTATGGACACTGGGCCAGAGACTGTCCCAAAAAGAAACAACAGGAGGGACGCCCCAAGGCCCCTATCCTGGCTATGGATAAATTAAATGATTAGGGGGGACGGGGTTCGGCACCCCTCCCCGAGCCCAGGGTAACCCTAAAAGTGGAGGGGAGACCTATCGAGTTCCTAGTGGATACAGGGGCTCAACATTCGGTCCTACTTAAACCATGTGGCCATGTTTCTGATAAGACCTCCTGGGTTCAAGGAGCTACAGGCATGAAAAAGTATTCATGGACAACCCAAAAAACAGTAGACTTGGGAGTGGGCCAAGTAACCCACTCATTTATGATTATACCAGACTGCCCCTACCCCTTATTGGGAAGAGACTTACTTACTAAATTAGGGGCTCAAATTCATTTCCAACCCGGGGCTACAAAAGTCCTTAATCAAGAGAGAAGGCCCATTCAGGTACTAACCATAAACCTAGAAGATGAATATCTGCTACATCAGAAGAGGGCCCCTCCTGATCCTGACATGGAACAATGGCGCACCATGTTCCCACAAGCATGGGTGGAGACTGGAGGCATGGGGTTAGCTGCACACAGAGCACCAGTGTTTGTGGAAATAAAACCTGGGACAGATCCTGTACAAGTTCGCCAATATCCTATGCCCCTAGAGGCCCAGAAGGGAATAACTCCACACATCAGGAGGTTGCTTGCTCAGGGGATTCTTAGGCCTTGTCAATCAGCCTGGAACACCCCCTTGTTGCCAGTGCGAAAACCTCATTCTAATGACTATCGGCCAGTGCAGGATCTCCGGGAAGTGAACAAGAGGGTTATGGACATCCACCCCACAGTGCCTAATCCATACATCCTTTTGAGTTCACTTCCCCCGAGCCATCGATGGTACACAGTCTTGGATCTCAAAGATGCTTTTTTTAGCCTTCCGCTAACACCCAAAAGCCAACACATCTTTGCATTTGAATGGAGTGACCCAGAACAAGGCCTCAACAGACAGCTGACATGGACCCGATTACCCCAAAGATTCAAAAACTCTCCCACCATCTTCGACGAGGCCCTACATGAAGACCTGGGTGAGTTTCGCCTCCAGAACCCCCAACTAACTCTGTTACAATATGTAGATGACCTCCTCATAGCAGCTGAAATGCGGGAAGACTGCCTAAGTGGAACCAAGAGACTCTTGATAGTCATAAGAGAACTGGGGTACCGGGCGTCCACCAAAAAGGCCCAGATCTGCAAACCCGAGGTAAGCTACTTGGGGTACATGCTTAGGGAAGGACAGAGATGGCTGTCGGATGCTAGAAAAGAGACAGTTCTTAAGATACCCACACCAGATTCTCCTCGGAAAGTCAGAGAGTTCTTGGGATCGGCGGGCTTCTGCCGCCTATGGATACCGGGGTTCGCAGAGCTCGCAAGGCCCCTTTACGAGGCAACCAAAGACAATCAGGCTTTTCAATGGACAGAAAAGCTACAAAAATCTTTCGATCAAATTAAAACAGCCTTGCTGACGGCACCAGCCTTGGGCTTGCCCGATATTACTAAGCCATTCCACCTTTACATTGATGAAAACAAAGGAGTCGCTAAGGGCGTCCTGGTCCAGCATCTAGGGCCATGGCGCCGCCCAGTGGTGTACCTATCAAAAAGACTTGATCCAGTTGCATCAGGATGGCCCCCGTGTCTAAGAATGATTGCAGCAGTGGCTCTAATGGTCAAAGATGCTGACAAGTTGACATTAGGCCAAGAACTGTGCGTGACCACCCCTCACGCTATTGAGGGAGTCCTAAAACAGCCTCCGGATCAATGGCTCAGTAATGCTCGCCTGACCCACTACCAGAGCTTACTCCTAAATCCAACCCAAGTTGTCTTTCAGGCCCCGGCTGCTTTGAACCCAGCCACACTGTTGCCAGACCCGAACTTGGAGGCTCCGCTTCACGACTGCACAGACATCCTAGCCCAGGTACATGGAATTCGAGCAGATCTGAGTGACCAACCATGGCCAGATACAGATGATACCTGGTACACTGATGGGAGCAGCTTTGTTCGTGATGGCCGCAGGTATGCAGGAACAGCAGTGGTGACAGAGACTGAGGTCATTTGGGCAGAACCATTGCCCACCGGGACCTCAGCACAACGGGCGGAGCTCATAGCTCTGACCAAGGCATTGACTCTAGGACGGGGCCAAAAGTTAAATATATACACAGATAGCCGGTATGCCTTTGCCACTGCACACGTCCATGGGGCCATCTACAAAGAAAGGGGACTCCTGACAGCTGAAGAAAAGACTATTAAAAACAAAGAGGAGATCCTTGCCCTCTTAACAGCCCTCTGGCTACCTAAAAAATTAGCCATTATCCATTGCCCAGGACACCAAAAAGGCGACACTCCAATTGCCAGAGGAAATAATTTGGCTGACCAGACAGCCCGAGAAATAGCCTTAAAGATTAATCTGACACTGGCCACTCAGCTGCCCGATCCGGGAAGTGCAGCCCTACCAAAAAAACCCCAGTACACTGAAGAAGATTTAAATTGGATAAAACAATTACCTATGCCTCAGTGCCTCAACGGGTGGTAGAAATCTTCTGATTATAAAGTCATCTTGCCTAAAGCGCTGGGAGAACAAGTTCTCTCCAAGATGCACCGGACCACCCACATGGGCACTCGAAAAATGCAAGATCTCCTGAGACATGCTGAAATTAAGATCCGTGATGCTAATTCTAAAATTGAACATATTGTTGCTACCTGCAAAGCCTGTCAATTGACAAATGCCACCCACAATAGGGCCAACCCAGGAAAGAGGCTGAGGAAAAGCTGACCTGGAGCCTATTGGGAATTGGACTTCACCGAGGTAAAACCTGAAAGGTATGGTTATAAATACTTGTTAGTTTTTGTAGACACTTTTTCAGGATGGACAGAAGCGTTTCCTACCAAACATGAAACAGCGCGAAGTGTGACTAAGAAACTGCTAGAAGACATCCTGCCAAGGTATGGTTTTCCAGTAATGCTAGGATCAGATAATGGACCCGCCTTTATTTCCAAGGTGAGTCAAACCCTAGCACAGATATTGGGGACGGATTGAAAATTACATTGTGCATACAGACCCCAAAGTTCAGGACAGGTAGAGAGGATAAATAGAACATTAAAAGAGACCTTAACTAAATTAACCTTAGAGACTGGCGGTGACTGGGTGACTCTCCTTCCCTTCGCCCTCTATAGGGTACACAATTCACCCTATAAGATGGGATTAACTCCCTTTGAAATCATGTTTGGAATTCCCCCTCCCATTATTCCCAACCTTCAATCAAATGTGCTTGTTAAATTTGATGACCAAAAGTTGTTACTTTCTTTAAAAAGCCTCCAAAGTGTGCATGAGGATATCTGGCCTAAATTAGAAGCCTTATATCAAACTGGACCGCCTCCCGAGCCCCATCGCTATCGACCAGGAGACTGAGTCTTCGTCCGGAGACACCGAGAAAAGGACCTTGAGCCCCGTTGAAAAGGACCCTACGTCACAGTCCTGACCACGCCCACCGCTCTCAAGGTCGACGGGATTGCCTCCTGGGTGCACTACACCCACGTTCGCCTTGCAGATCCTCACGCTGTCCTAGAGGACTTCGTTCCATCATGGCAGGTGTCCAAAGACCAAGACAATCCCCTCAAACTCAAGCTGCGTCGTCGACGGTCATGATTGTGGTAACTGTACTTTTGACACCGATTTTAGGAGGACAGAACCCACATGCTCCCCTAAATTTAACCTGGATGATCATCAATACCGCCACAGGTGACATTATTAACAGCTCATCCAAAGTGAGCCCACCATTAACCTGGTGGCCTGCTCTAGAGTTTGATCTCTGTCGGCTAGCCACTGGCAGCTGGGATATCGGACACTGGAGCCTAGAGTCACGGGGAAGGCCTGAATGTGGGGAAACAAAAAAGGGGTGTACCCTCCCCCCGGTCGATTCACAAACACCGGGTTACAACCATGTAATTCGCAGGGCAATATTACGAGACACCCCCTTCTACAGGGAGGACTCTGCGTTGCCTTAGGTAAAAAAATGTTGCTTCTATGTAGATCATTCAGGAGTGGTCAAAGAGTCCATGGCTAAAGTTAGGGAGGGCATCGCCAAACGTAAGTGAGAAAGAGAACTATCTCAAAACTGGTTCGAATCTTGGTTTAATTCTTCCCCTTGGCTAACTACCCTAATCTCTACCCTGCTAGGCCCCTTGCTTATCTTGTTACTACTGTTGACCTTTGGACCTTGTATGCTCAATAGACTAGTTTCGTTCATCAAAAAACGAATTAACGCTGTTCAGTTAATGGTGCTCAGGTCCCAATACCAGCCAATTCCTACCGACTTGATAGAATTAACCCCCAGAGGCCCATGATTGGCCCTCTATAGCATCATGAGAAGGGGGGAATGTGGGACCAAAATGACTCCATTTTGGAGCCGTCTCCTTTGTTCTCTCAAATTTGTGCTTAAACTAGGAATTCACCACTTGAAATTCCTGAGTTTATTACCCAACCACCTGTGTACCCGGGGAGAGAGCGTTCCAGGCACACTATCTGTAGGATAAGCAGTTAATGAGCTGACTGTCCACACAAGATAGATGCGGCCATTAGTGGGTCTGCTAACGATCAGTATGTAACAACCGGCCGTTAATCTTTGCCCCTTTTCTCCCTCACAAAAACCAATACGTAATCCCCTTCGACCCCCAAAGCCTAGCCAACCAAAACCCTACACTTCATATGTATTGAGTATTAACCAATCACCTGGCTGCTAATAACCAAAGCTTGTTGTATTCTCAATAAAAACCCTGCTAGTTAGGGACTCAGGGCTCTCAATCTCGATCCGCTGTGTCAGTGACAGTTGAGAGTCCCTGCTTAAGCTTGAATAAACGACCCTTGTGTGCTTACATCGGAAACGGCCTCCTGGTGGTCTCTGGGACTTCACAATCTGGGCACAACAATAACCTGTATCATGGTGTTTTGTAAGTAATCAGGCTCTCTTAAACATGTTCTCACTTCTGTTCCCTCTTATGTACAAATGACACCAAGCCCTGGGAAGTTGTCCTTCAAAGTGCGCCAGATAAAGCAGATAATCACTCTTTTCAAGTTCTCCCCAGACAGGTCTCAGCCTCCAAAGTCTCTTCCTCGCCAATCCCCTGCAGCCAGGAGAAAGAAATCTTATCCTTGAAGACAATGATTTAATATTCCAATACAGGAATACAAGGATGGGCTTCCATACATTTTAGACAATCCCACCACATCATTGGCAATTAGAGAGTGGAAGGCAGGATTCTCCAGTGAAAAGGAGAAAGGAGGAGGCGGAAGAGAAAGAGGAGGAAGAGGACTGGGGCGGGGGTGGGGGTGGGGGGTAGACCACTCATATTCCACAAAAGAATGATTGCATGATAATAAATCCATTTGAATTTTCAAGGATGGAATTCATCAGATCTGCAAGTCTAAATATAGTACAAGCATCATCAATGTGGTTTTTAACACTTCTGGTGTGAGAGTTCCAGGGGGGTGTGTACGAAGAGAGTGTGCAAGGAAAGTTGGGAAACCCCTGGCTGCTCACTCACTCCCAGAGCAGCAGGATTCTGGGGTCCCTCCCTGACCCTCCAATAGGAAGGGGAAGGGGACGGGGAGTCAGGACAGGGGGTCTATGGCGACTGACTGGAGGCCTGCGCACCCTCAGGCAGAGACCTCTCCCATCGGCGCCGGCCTATGACCTGCGGCGGGCGGGCGGGCGGGGAGGAAACCCTGAGCAGGCGTTGCCGGCTGCCTCACGCTCTGCTGAGGTTAGCAGGAGCGGCAGCCTGTGGGTGGCGAGCGCGTTGTCACCAAGCAGTGCGGGCGCGGGGGCGCTCCGCCGGGGACTCCTCGGCTCGGGCCCCGCTGCCCCCGGACGCCGGGTGGGCGCGCCCCGCGCTCTGTGGACCGGAAGCCCCTCTCAGTCTGAAGGAGCCGGTCAGAGGGGCCGGCGAGCGGCTCCCCAGGCGGCGGGGCTGGGGCCGCAGTGACCGACGCCCAGCCCACTCTGACTCGTTGACGTTCCTCACACTTGGAAGAGGCTGCAGCGTGTGTCGTAGGAAGACGGTGGGAGGAGGGCAGGGCGGGAGGCCGTTTGGGACTGCATAACCGTTGCCCCTTTTTCTCCAGCCCCATTGTGATTAAAATGTGAGTTAATGGATGGAGATGTTTGTTAGTCTAGAGATGCTAGATAGGGATCTGTAACCGACCTAGGGTCCCAGAGTAAACTACTCAACTCTTTGTTTATCCCGAACTGATATTCCAGGCACCACAATTGTTAGAACAAGCTGCAGATGTCTGCTAACCATCAATATGTGACAGTCGACCACTAAGCTTTGTCCCCTTTTCTTTGATATGTTAACTTCCCCCTCAACCCCCTATAAAAACAGCCTCGGATTCTGAGCCAGTTGCCTCTCTGTTTCCCAACTTGGCTGGTGTGTTCCTTCCCGGGTGGTCTTCGCTGTAGCCAGCTCCTTGGAGCGTTTGGTAAGGCTCTTGGTCTTACATTCTGAAGGGACCGCTGGGATTCCTGGGTGTGCTCCACTTCAGCTCCTTGGAGCATTTGGTAAGGCCCTTGGCCTTACATTCTGGAGGCACCGCTGGGATCCCTGGGTGTGCTTCACTATAGTCAGCTCCTCGGAGCTTTTGGTAAGGCCCTTGGTCTTATAGCCTGAGGGCGCCTCCTCGCTGCCGGATCTGCTGCGCCCACGATGAGCCCGCTCGGGCCAGCCCCGGGCCGGGAGCCGAGCACGCCAGCGCCCGGCAGCGGTGCTCGCCGGCGGGACCCACGCTGCTCGGGTCCCCGGGATCTCCGCCCGCACGCACGCCTCGGAGCAGGACGCGCCGCGCCCCTCGCTCGTCCTTCCTGCTCGCGCTCCTCGGCCCGGGATTCGGTGTGTGTGGAGCCTCCTGGGGGCGGGGGCCTAGCCGCGCCGCCGCCGGGGCTGCGGTCGCTAGTGCGGTGCGCAGGGCAGGCACAGGCCCGGAGGGGACGCACCCGCCCCGGCGGCCACCTGAGGGGCGCCGGCGACAGCGTGGTCTAGCGCGGCACAGGCTCGGAATCCCCGCGCCCTCCCCCGCCCGGACCCTCGCGCCCGCTCCAATGCGGACCCCCGGCACTTCCAAGAACAGCCTCGGCCGCTGGGTGGCGCACGCTCTCCGGAACCTCCTGGGCAGCCTCTCCGGCCCGTGAAGTGAGTAGGGCGCACGCACAGGCGGCGGCGGATGGCGGGCTCGATGCATCTGGAAACGGGGTGCTAGCGGGGCACGTGCAGGGGAGCACCCAGTGGCTGGCTGGCTGGCTGGCGAGAGACCCTGAGGGATTCATCACACACTGGGAAAAGGAAAGGTAAAATGTGAGCGCTGCGCGATGATGCTAAGACCAAGGGTCCAGCCAAGGTTAGGCCTTGTACAGCTCTTAATGGGGGGTACCTGGTCATCTTTTTCCCCGAGACGTGTGCAGGATGTGGCGCGTGTTGGCTGGACACACGCGCTCACACACACACAACACTTGTGGCAGGTCGCACTTGTCCCTTATCTAGGAAAGTGTTGTATTACTGTCTTAATATATCTTTGCGGAAAATGCAGGTAGATGGTTTTGATGGCATTTGGGGATTGAAAGGAAAAGGTGGAGTTCAGGGAACGAAGGGGACCCAGAGCATGCCAGACCAGAGGACAGAAAGAAGTGGGGTGCAGTGGTGAAGCGTGGCTCTGGAGTCAGAGAGAAAGACACCTCCCTCTCCAAGCCTGGCAACTCCCCCCCCCCCCACATTTCCTTTGTGTTCCGCGGGAAGCTGGCGGACCTGCGCTATTCCTGGTCCAGCCGGGCCCCTCTGGGTCCTCCTCTCCTATCGTTAAGGGTACAGGACGTGTTTCAGATCCTACCTGGGGAGAGGGAGGGAAACCCTGTAGGACTGGGGCAACCATGGCACCGAGGCTCCGGAATCTCAGATTGGTCACCAGAGTCTCTAGTCTGACTGTGTTTTAGAGTGGGGAATAGGGACTTGGGCTGGGCTGGGCTGGGGCGCACAGATTGTCTTTAGGAATAGCGTGGCTTCATGGTAACGGAGATGGCTGCAAATCTGCTTCATTACACTACTTCTGGGCCACAGGGCTGAATAAAAGACCCGCCTCTGCCCTCTCCTCGCTCTCTACCCTCGCTGTCCCCTCCCCAACCCAGTCACAAAGCCCTTGGGTTGGGCTGCAGGGTGCAGCACAGGGAGAAGGGAAGGGGTCACTTGCACAACTCCTGGGAATCAGCTTCGGAGAGGAGCCCTCTGCAACTGACTCCCACGTTCCTGTCAAGTTCTCTTACACAAGGTGGGAGGGGTGGGTGGAGTCAGTGAGACAGGGCCCTCCACCTGCTCTCTTGGGTCACTTTCCCAATGCACTCTCAACGCCTCGAATTTGCCTGCATGGTAACTGGCTCAGCAGGTAGCTCTCCATACCTGTGTATGCTGAGATGCAGCTCTCCTGATGGAGGCAAAGCGATTTGTATCTGAGCATGGTTTAACCTGGGCAATTTCTAAGCACAATAGAGATTTTATAGCATGGGCGAGCAGAGTGCATTCCAATGAAAGCAGGACACGTGATCCCTCCCATGGGAGAGATACAGTGTTAGGAACTCGATTTTCTTTGTTCCAAGCTGAGCCTGTGGATGCTCAGCATCCCAGTTGCTGAAGTCGTCCTTTCAAGGAAATATGATGATGATGACAATGATGGTGATGATGGTGATGGTCATGGTAATGATGGTGATGATGATAATGCTATTGATCAGAGGCCAGAAGAGAGGGGAGAGAGCACAGGTAGATAGTTGCATTGCGTGTGAAGCTCTTGAAACTTCCTGTGACATTTCCTTTTAAATACCCACCCTGCATCTCCAGCCCTCGCCCCAGTAGGCCCCCTGTTTTTAAATGAGGCACTACCTGTGGGAGGCGGTGGAAAAGCTCTCCAGCCCCTTCACACATGGGTTTCCCAGCTCTAAGAACCTGCTGTCATTGACAACAGATCCTGCCACCTCCCCAGTCCAGTGGCAGGCTTTAATTCAAGCATCCTGCAGCTGACTTGTTGGAGATCTTTCTCCAAAGGACTGTAAAGCAGTCCTGTCCCCGATTCTTGGAAATCACTGATCACACCAGGGGAAATGGGAGAAAGTGGAGAATCCGGGATTATTTTATTTTCCCCTAAGAGTCATAAGACTGACGTGCATGTATGTGCATCAGGTATGTGTTTAGCAGGGTCAACAGGTGGAGTCCCTGAGGTGTCTCAGGCCTGTGGAAGGCCCTGCAATCTGATCATTTATTAATTTAGTGAAAGTACAACTTGACCTCCACCCAACACTGAACTAGAGTTATGTGGCTTGGAGATTGCGTGTTTCATTTTGACTGCCTGTTTTACAAGCCATCTTAATAGGCTAAAGTTTTTTTTTTTTTTTAATGTAGGCTATTTCTGACCGTGCTGCATTGCATCATGTTAATATGTCCTGGTAAAGAAAGCATAGGCAGTTTCCCTAACATATTCTGAGGTGAGAGTTCTTGATACATTTTTTAAAAATATGACTGACCAAGAAAGGATGTATGCTTACCATGGCAACCCTTGCATGCTTCATCACTTGTGCCTGAACATATGCAGTGTCAGAATTAGAAACAACTTCATATAGAAACAAACTGGGCCAATTACAGTAGCCATGTTTTATTCAGAGCTTCAGCACAGCATTAGGCTGGCATTGAGATTTTCCTAATTAAAATTTCATTCCACTTGCTTCACTTTTTGTGAGCTTTTAATTTTTCTAATTCTTCTATAAAGTACAAAAAATAAGCTTAAAGTATTTTTGTGTGTTTGTTGGCTTTGGATTTTTAAAAGCTGCGAAAATATTAATGAGTATTATGAATTTTTATTTTTATGAAAGTCATTAACCACATTATACATAGTGTTCCCAAGGGATTTTCTTAGATATCTCTTCAGTCCAAAATGGATGGCAATATTTGTTATACAACATAGTCTCCTTGGTTATATCTTAAAATATCCATTTTTGGAACAGTTGAAAACTCAACAATGTTAGATTTCAATCCATGTATCAACATTACACCTATTGACACAACAATTTTATTTTCTGAATGACTGTTGGATCACACAACCCTTGATAACTTCATTCCATACCCAAATTACCAAAGTACACAAAGAGTAAGCAACTCTTCATAAATCATCATCTGAATTGTCTCTAGATTCGTAGTGTATTTTCTTCTTCACTTAAATTTTTTCATAATTTTTTGGAAAATTTTTCCTTTCAAATTATATAATGTTTGTTCAATAAAACAGTTATAATGGCCATACCAGCAATAAAAGACATTGGTGTATTTTGTTGTTTACAGCAACAAGGGCTGCTTTATAGAGTACTATCCACAGCTCACTTGAGGTGGGTCTAGCTGGGCATGCAAATTTGCAAGAGGAATTTGGGAAACCATTGATTCCTATCTGTGACACAGAACATTTAGTTGTGATGAAGCTTCTCACCAGTAAGTAATTCCTGTCTCCAAGGAAAGATATACAGGAGATGCTTCTTCTGAGCTATTCACTTTGAAACTCTTTAATTTAAGGGTCTTCAATGGAAGACTTTAAAGTTTCAATATTTAAAAATAAAATTTAATATTACAATAGCAATTTAAACCTGTAGAGTAACAATGATATTCTACTTGAAGGAAACACAAAAGCATGCTTTTCTAAAATTATAAGTGCGACGTGTTTATTATAATCAGTGAATCTTCCTTGACACATTATCAACCCAAGTCCATACTTTAAGTTAGGGTTCCCTCTGTTGTGCATTCTGTGGGTTTTGACAGATGTATGATAACAGTAATCCACCATTTTAATCTCATGAAGAATACCTTTACTGTCCTAAACGTGCTCTATGCTATCAATATTTCCCCTTCCCTCCCCTGAAACCTTGAAGAGCAGTGAACTTTGTTACTGTCCCTTTTCCAGTTAGTTAGAATCATAGAGCATATCACATTTTCAGGTTGGCTTGTTTAACTTAGCCATATTTTCATATATCTTAAAATATTGAAGTGTGAATTGGCCATGAAAACTCAGAATTAAAAGTAGCACTATAAATGAACAATGTTTGGAAGATGATGACTACAAATCAATAATCATTCTCTTTCATGAAAATTTTAACCATGTTCTGTGATTAAAGTTTTAATCATTAGAAATATTTGTGTTTTTATAGAAATGACTCTAGGAAGTTATCCTAAGAGGATAAAAGAAGAATAAGAAACTCTTAAGTACCTCTGGAAATAACATGTAATTGCCAACAATATCAGTCAACCTCTTTTAAAGCTATAAAATAGAGGTAGTAATAATTGCTCAATTATAGCTGGAGTAAAATAAGACAAAGTGGTACACAAAGGTGATGTGATCACTTTGGAAGAATGCGCCATAAACTCTTTGGTATGAGTCAGTTTTCTTCAGTGAGGTGCGGGTGTATGTACTTGTGGCTGTATGTAAGGATGGCACCCTGTGTTTTCAAATAATGCCATTTAGATAATCACATGTATCTATTTCCTGTCATGGCATTAAGGAACTACGTTGAGAAATCCATGGGCATCACTTATCCTCTTGCTTTCCTTACAGTACATAAGGTCTGACCTGTATGCATAACAACAGCTACCAGTTGCTAAACACCACTTGGTCAGGCACTTTATTTCCCATTAGATGTACTATTCTCACCATTTCAAATATTTAAAAATTGAGACTCAAATACACTAAGTGGCCTGATCGTGTCACACAGTCAGAAAGTGAGGGGCCAAGAATTTGACTCCTGAGGCTCTGCCTCTATACCAGGGTGTCTCCTCCATTGGTGTAAATTACTCTTTGTTGAATAGCTGAAATCTGTAATCATAGAATATTTTCCTAATTTATAAATAAGAATTAAGATTTTGATCTAGCTTTTCAAAATGATCTGCATTTGACAGTCATGCACCATACTGGTTTTGTGACTAAGAAATACTGTTTCTTGTTTTCATAATTCATGACAGAAACATTTAATAACCTATTAGAATCTGTCATAGAAAAATACATTCAGGAAGTTTTTAATGAAGTAAGTTTTGAACCTGTAGCTGTCATCTACTTTGAAACTATGGTGATATAGTTGATAAATAAGCCTCTGGAGAAGTGTCACATATGCTTCTTAAATTATTAACTATAATAAAAAAGTGATCATTCATCACTCAAAGACACATGGAAAAATTGATAAATAAATTTAGGACTTTCTGTGTACACTCATTTTCATGGCATTGTTTACTGCTTTTATAAAGTACTTAAAATCTCTATATAAGATATTTGTGTACTACACTTGAAATGAATAGAACTTAACCAAGGATGAAGTATTAAAATTTATATTATCATTGACATGATCTGTTTAAATATTTTAATA
Source organism: Heterocephalus glaber (assembly GCF_053883595.1). Taxonomy (NCBI): domain Eukaryota; kingdom Metazoa; phylum Chordata; class Mammalia; order Rodentia; family Bathyergidae; genus Heterocephalus; species Heterocephalus glaber. Next base: position 4,021,983 of record NW_028258410.1, read on the forward strand.
ATGCTACTGTATTGGTTTCTTAAAGATAGCATTTCTTCAGTAAGGTTGTTAATGTTCAGTAAGGTTGATGGCATATTTATTTATTTTTTTATTTGTTTATTTTGGTTCCAGGGATTGAACTCAGGTTCTTGCACTTGCGCAGCAGGCAATGAAATCACTGAGCTAAATTCCCGGCCCTTGACAGCCTATTTAAAACTGGGGGATAGTTGTATTGTGCCCAAAATAGTAGCATAATGAATATGTTTACTTGAACAGAACTTTCTAATACATGTGTGTATGTGTGTTCAGTTGAGGAAAGAATTAAATTTTATGGAATCAAAGACATGAAATATTATGAGAACAAGCCAGAAGCTATCATTTCTTGTTGTTACAGAAAAGAGATAGCTGATCTGAAAAAAAAATCAAACACACTGATAGTGTAAGTGCTATCATTTGTGTATGACATTTCATAGACAGAAAGAGAAGAATATGGTATAAGGAGAAAACAGTAAAACAGATCCAACAGAGAAAATATGGTCCAAACAATTGGAAAAGAGCTATTTGACTTAATCAGTGAGAAAAAAACAACCCAGAATGTTTATGCTATTGCCATATTGAAAGTGATAAAGATACTTTTCTGTAGTAGCAAATTATTTTGCAGAAGCCTGGCGGCATTATTAAGTTGTGTAATAAGGGAAGGTAAAGCAAGAAATGAATCTTCTTGAGATAACACCTAAGTGTTTTGAAGACAGTTCTTGTACTGAAAGATGAGTAATGGACACAAAGCCAAATTATGCCGGCTGAGTTTAAAGAATTAATACAATGTAGATGATGTAACTAAAACAATCAAAAAGTGCAAGTAGACTCCTATAATAGTAACCACAGAAGTCTGCTGCATGCCCCAGCGTCATGTTCACCACCAGTAGACACCTCACAGAGTCATGCAGAATAGAAGTGTACCTTAGATCACATATTTTGGGCAATTTCATCCCATTAAGTATTTACTGTCCAGTGTTATTGTGAATCAGTGTAATTTGGGACACGGCGAATTTTCTTCTCAAGTGTGATTAATTTCTTGAAACAATTATAAACGTGATTGTAATTACATCCAATAGCTAGTTAAACTTTGAGTGAGTGTTAAATATTAGTGATATCTTTAGGGTAATGGTGGATTATGGAAGCTGGGGGGACAGCACATATACACATATTGCTGAAATTGGTCTGTTTCACAACACAAATACACCTAGCTGGAATCTTACTGTTCCATAAGTTCGTAACACTTCAGAGCTGGAAAGAACCAGAGAGAGCCTCACTGTATAGGAGAGTAAACTGAGGCATGGCTAAGTCTGTGTTCTTGCTCAAGATGACAAGGCCGGTCGTGGGGGAAACCACATGGGAACAGGATCTATTATCTGCCCACCTCGGCCAGTGAGACTGCACCCTTGGTGTTATTAGAGCCTTGTATCTACCTGAGCAAAATAAAAGAGGAAAAGGAACCTTGACCTCATAGATCTGATTAATATAGCCAGCCAATATCATGACACTGTCCAAAACAAATTTCTTTTTCACTTGATTTTTGGCATGAATTTTTCTCCTGAATTTTTCTTTTCATTTGGCTTAACTTTTTTGGACAATTGCCTTCTCTTTCTACTTTGATTTAACTGTCTAGGCAGGCTGTAACGCTGTAAATTTAACATCCATTAAGCATTCTGTTTTTAAAAAGATGCCTTTATTTAAGAGATACGGAATTAATTTTCACTAATACTGAAGTATTCTAAATTTGGATACTATGTCCTCTCTTAATGAGAGTTAAAATGTTCTCTTAAATTATTGAACTTTTTATGATAATTCCAGCAAATGAATATTGGATGATGGGAAAATGTTCAGTTTATGTTCAATAAATGAATTTTCTTCTAAATTTGCTGGTATCATTAGAACCCAATCAATGAGTTTTCTTACTAAAAAACAAGAATATTTAAAGTTGATATTAACCCTTTAGGAGAGCATTCTAGTAAGAAAGGTAAAATATGATAACAGATCCATTTCTCTGGATGTTTGTCATCCTTCTGTGAATCCTACTTTATGTTTATTTGCTTGCTGGCTTTTCCTACCCTGATGTATCTCAAGTTTGTCTCCTGCAAATAATAAGCATGGCAGGGAAACTCAAAAGTTACATTTTGAAGAATAAGCTTTCTTTCTAAATACCTGTTTAGTATCTATTATAACTTAGTTCTTTTGTCTTGAGACAAATTGGAAATAAGTGTTTTTCACTTAATAGTTTTTATAACGCTAAAATTATCAGTCCGCATTTTCTAGAAGCTTTGATTTTGGGAAACATAGGGAAAGGTGTTTTTCAACATGCTGACAAAACATACCAACAACCATTACAGAGCTTTTTCAAAATAATGATGTTGATCTCTTAAAACATGTATTTACATTGTAAACAATGAAATATAAAGTTTATAAACAATAGTATTGAATAAACAAGCTATACTTTCACAGCCCCATCTAATAATCTTAAAAAGGCAAATTAAATCTTCTTAGTGAAAATAATGTTGAAAATTGAAGAAACATCACAAAAACTAAATTAGTGCATTGTACAGCAGCATAGTAGCTATGCTTTCATTTATAGAATACTCTTGCTTGTGCTGGCTTCCAATGTACTGTGTTGAGGCTGGTGGGAGTGATAGAATAGAACATGTTTCTGTGTCTGTGACTGTAATCCCATACAATTTTACACGAGAAATCAGAGTGTCCTACAGCTTTGTGTTAACAGTAAGACATCAGCTTCTTCCAGCTCGAGCTTTGGATTATCCCCATAGCAATATCTGCTTTATCTTTCAGAATTTTTAATTTAACTTACCGAGATGTTAACTATGCAATATAATAAAAACATGTTTAATATTTGGTTGTTAGATAATTTTCTAAGGTTTGTTTTCTTCAGACAAAATCATGACATCAAAACTCAAACACAGTAGACACCAACGTGGGATGTAAAGAAAGGGGAGTGAGGAGATACTCTTTTATACTTCGGTAGGGGAAGAAACTTACACATTAATTTTCCATATAAAAATCATAAAGTAGATCAGCTTTATTAAAAGTTAGTACACAGATTAAGAGACTCAATAGATAGATTAAGAGACAGTCCATATTGAGATAGGGTACATATCATTTATACAAATATAATACATTGCTCATTGAAGGAAATACAGCACAGTAGACAATGATGGTGGACCTCTTAGAGCTTTCAGTGATGCATATTCCCTGCTGTGGCAGACATGTCATAGGTCCACCACAGGTAAACACCTTGAGAATGCACACATTAAAATGTGCTGGTGACTGACAAGGGGAGAGCAAAGTCTGAACAAGCAGTGTTTAAGGGCTGCTTTTAAATTTTTTGTTTAAATATATTACATATGTCAACCTCTTAGTTCCAAAAACTTGCTGTTTATGCATCCCATCCTAAATATTACCTATAATCCAGACTAAGAGCATTGTCCTCTGTAGCAATGGGCAAGTCATAAATCTTTGCTATTTATTAATCAATGTAAATTTACCCAGAAAGATAAGGTATAATGGTGACTGCAAACTCAGTAATGAACCAGTGTCTTAGTCCATTTGCTATTGGTCTAACTGAATTCCAGAGATGGTTGGTTTATAGAGAGTAAAGGTTTGTTCAGCCCTTGGTTCTGGAGGTTGGGAGGTACAAGGTCCAGGGGTCCCATTTGATGAGGGTTTTCTTGCTGCTAGACATTCTGCAGAGCCCCAAAGTGATACAGGGCATGACATGGGGAGAGTGCTGTGTCCAGAGGACAGAGACTCTTTAGGTAGCTGGTCCACCCATCGATGAATGGGCTCTATCCTCCTGATCTATATCACTTGGGGATCATGTTGAGCCCTGGGTCTTGTGTTTGCTAGGCAAACCCTCTAACACTGAGCTACCCCCCAGCCTTCTGATCACCTCTTAAAGGTCCTGGCTTGCCCCTCATTTACTGTCTCACTGTGGAGGGCGGGGGTGTTGCTCAGGGATAGAGAGCTTGTTCTGTGTGCACAAGACCACGGGTCCAGTCTCCCACACTGGGGTGTACGGGGAAACTCACCACAGGTGTGACATTAACATGAATCTCTATGGGCACATCCATGCTATAGCAGTCAGTGCCTGCAGTCAGTCTGAGGGAGCCATGCATCCCTCCTCTTGTCTCCACATGTGACCAGGGCAGGCCAAGCCCGTACAGCTCAGCACTTCTTTGCCTGTGAAACATTACAACTGGTAGAGAAGAATATGTTCTTAATCTCCTTCCTCTTTTATTCCTGGGAGGATTTCTTTGTATGATCATGTGTGAAAATTGGAAGTACAAAAAAAAGTTGTATTTGGGCTCAGGGAGCACGGATGAGTTCTTTCTTGTCTTCAGTGTTACCTGATGGTTTTAAGATCACTGACTTTTGATAAAATAGTGTACTTCTGGTGTAGAAGACAGGAAATTTTATTGGGAGTTAAGAGTCCTAGTCCTAGGAACCAGTATTATTTTTAAAAATATAGTGGCTGGTGGTATTTACATTGAAAAGGAAGGCAACAAAAAGTCCAGGATGCTGCTTAGAAGGCTTGCACCCTCCCCTTCTGCATGTAAGGCAGGTGCGGCATTTATCTTCAAGCTCAGTGGCTATCACTGTTAATGGGCAAACGCTTTTTAAAGTAATTAGTTGAATGTAGAATATATGGCATATATAGCTGTTTAATAAAACTTAAGAATTCCCTGATTGTATTTTCCACATCTTTTTTTTTAAGTGATTAAACCTTTAAAGTGTGGACTTTGTGTAATAATCATTTCCAGTTTGTTTTTCTTTGGGATACTTCGATAGTTGGCACAAACATTTCCAGCATTGTTTAAATGTTTGAAATGGCTATGCCCCAATCAAGAACATATAAAAGGACTCATTTGATTTTTGTTATCCCTAGAAAATTGGCTTACCGCCCAGTGCAAAAAATATGCGTGTTGTGTGGATGAATGAATGATGGAATGATTTTACTTATGCTTCTGAACACCTTCAAGTGATTGCTGTAGCCTTTGGTGCAGTTCAGCTGGATTTGTTTTTCTCTTCCCTTTGAGAATTATAGGACTGTAATTCACTTCTCCTGGAAATTAGGCATGTTAGTTGCTTTGGCCAATGCAGTGCAAACAACAACAACAACAACAAAATGAAGAGTACCTCATCTGTGTGGAAGTATTTGTGACTCAGCGTGTTATGTGACCATTCCCTGATGTAACAGTTAGAGAAGCATGTGCCAGAGCTTGCATCCACATGGTCTCCAAACAGCTATTCTCAACCAAGTCTTCTCTGTGCACAAGAATTCAATGCATCCTTTAAGCAAAACATGAAGTGTTATTATTTTGAGATTCAGGGGATTGTTTGTAACTGTAGAAAAATGCAGCATTTCCTTCCTCTCAATTTGAAAGTGAGAGGCTAGTTAGTGAAGATGGAATTGGGTTAGTGTCATGACTATAAAAATTCTGAGCATGGTTCTAATTTAGTTCTTAATACAAAAATGTGTTGTCATTTATGACTGGTTTGAATTATAAGAATTAAAGTAATTATTTAAAAGATACTTCCATTTGAGAATATTTTATAAATTTAAGCAGTTTGACTTTCTCAGTTTGTAATTTTGTGCACAAGTAATTATTTTGATACTACAGAAGTTTGAGAACTATGCTGCTGATCTTATATAACTCAGTAATGTCTCCTCTGATTTATAAACAAATCAAAGAAACCAGGTTGATATGTATTTTCTTATTCATATACTACTGGGAAAAGTTTTATCATAAAAAATTGAGCTAGGATTTTGGTAGTCAAAGTGGAAAGAGGTAGATGAAACTGAGATATCTTTGTACAATGTATTGGATTCATTGCTGAGCTGATAGAAAGAATTAGTGGAAAAAATGTGGTGTCGAGGATTATTCCAAGGTTTCTGGCATGAGAAACTGAATAGATGGAGAGACAATTTGTTGCTTGGAGAATGCTGGAGAGGTAGCTAATTTATTCAAGGATATCTAGAACATTGACACTAATATGACAGAAACTAAGTAACTGGCTGACATATTGAAGAAGCATGAATCAGAGCATCACTTAATAAAAATAAACATGTATACCTATATAAAATTTTGGAAAAGTATTGAATACTTTTGTAGGGAAAATAATTAAAGCCTAATTTTATGAAAAATAAGTTTTCAAATAAATGGAAATTGGGTATGCAAGAGTGACTCACTTTGTATTGTTATATTGGTTTTCTTTTAATTATTTTTTGGCATGCAAAGAAGCACAAATGCATACCCATTCCTTCTGAATTCTAATTTCTTCCCTCTTTTTCTATCATGCTTTACAGTTTGGAAAGAACAATCGACAATTGTTGTTTTTACACTTGGTTCCTGAGATGAGAAGAAGGGTGTCTCCTTGCACATACTATATCTTATGTCCATTTAAATACATTGGCCACAGCAACTCACGTGACCCAGCTTGGCGTGGCATGTGGATTGATGGTTAAGCACCCATGCTGGTACACAGGTTCAGTGATACCATTAGGAGCTCTGGCAAAACTCTGTCCACCTCTTGGGTAGTAATTAAAGCATTTACACATTGAAAAATACTTTTTACATCTTAACTGCCTTCAAGTGGACTAGCATCAGAGGTCATAGTGTAATAGATGAAACCAACTGCTGAGTTTCCTCTCTCTCTTCCATGGCATCTGCATTCTGGCCAGCATGCAGCTCTGTGTAATCCAGTTGTACTCCTCAATATATTTTGTTGTTTCCATCTTTGATTGAGTTGAAATGCATTTCATAAATTTCTCAAACAAATTACCCTTTTCTTTGTCCTCCTTTGTTTCCCTAGGTTGAGAAACATTGGAAAAAACAACATTCATCTGGAAATTTAGACAAATAACAATTCATTTTAGCTAAAGAAAAGAAATTTTTATGTATTCAACCACTAGAAAATATGACAAAATTTTTTTTTCTTATCAAGATCTGGGGGATTTTCAGATTGATTTAGATTTTAAGAATGGATATACTTTGGAATTTTTGAGGCACTTTTGAATTCATAAAGCCTGAAATTCTTTTTAATATTTAAAAACATGTTTTATTTTTGTTCAGGTGTATTGCTTCTAAAATTTTGGATTATAGCTATGATTTATTATGAACTCTTCACAAAAGAAACATTTTTGTTTTGTTAGTAGATAGAATCATTAAAGTTGGGAGTATTTCTAATTTTTTTTTATTAAATTCTTTTATTGGTACATTGTTGGTATACAACACAATTACAATTCTCATTGGCAGTTGTACCTTTACATAATGCATCTCGATTCTTATTTTTTCCCCATTCCTAGCCCTCCCTTCACCCCCCCTTCCCTATTTACAAAGACTTTATTTCCATTTTTTCCATTTCTCAGCATTTTTCCTTTCCCTTCTTTCCTTTCCCCTACCCCTCCCACTACCCCTACCCTAAGAAACTGTGTGGAGAGAGAACAAAAGTACTAAAATATAGGATAAGTACCTATAACCCCCAAAATGTAAAATCTGTAATGCTCTAAAAATGCAAAACGTTGAGAACAAGCATGATAGCACATGTGACACATTACAGTCAAAACACAGGTGAACTATAACTACTGTATAAAATTACCTTGAAGATATGTATGTGTATAAGATATATAAAAAATATAAATGGATCTCATATTTAGGCTTTGGTACCATCCTCAAGCTATCTCATTATGCAAATATTGCAGAATCCAAAAACATTTAAAATCCATTGCACTTTTGGTTCCAATAATTTGGGTAAGGGATATTTAATTTGTACTGTTATTCACCTATGTGGCAAAGTAAAGAAAAATTTTGATTCTTAGGTTGATATTTTTTAGAGTTGTTAGTGTCAAGATGACAATAATAATGGTAAAGAAAGAAGGATCGTTAAAACAGCCTTTTTATGGTCTTTAAAAATGAATATTTTAAAAGAAGACTTTAAGCTTCAATTAATGCTCCAAATTCTGATTTTTTTTGTCTGCACCAACTATGACTAGAAGGCAAGCTGAAATCAATTAAAGACTAAAACAGAATCTACCTTCTCTCCTCTAAGAAGATCTCATCAGAGATTTCTGCAATATCAGCTAGAGTAATTTTTAAGACATCCCAACAAGTTATAGCCACTAGCAAATACAATCATGCCACATGGTTGTAAAAGATATAGTGGCTTTATGCAGATTCAGGGGACTTATCTAAGTGAAGTCAATAGACAAAGGAAACTCAGTGTCTAGGAAGCTGGAGCCTACCATTGGAAAAGTATGTTTGCAGAAATAATAGATAAAATAACTGAAGCTACATTGAAGAGAACTTGAATATCAAACCAGTGACTCTTGCAGACCAACCTTTTAGAATGTATGATTCAAAATACTTCCTAATTGTGATGATAAATGAAGTTTGGAAGTATAATTATTTTTGTTTTTGAATGTGTTTAGGAAGTGCTAGTTTGAACAAAGATAAGCATAGGGGCTTTTTTGTTTATTTTAGTCAAAAGACCTCTGTCTTAGTCCATTTGTGCTACTGTAACAAAATGCCATAATTGTAATTTTTAAACAATAAATATTTTTTTCTCACTGTTCTGGAGACTGAGTCTAAGATCAAGGCACCACCAGCCTCCACACCTGGTGAAGCCCCAGAATCTCTGTGTCCAAGGTGGACTTGTTGCTGTGTTCTCCAAAGAAGGAAACGGTGTCCTCACATTGGTGGAAGGGACTGAAGAACTAGTTTTCTCCAGCCCCTTTATAAGGCATAAATCTATCCAACAGGAAAGAGGGCTCAAGACTGAATCGCTCAGAGGCCTCACCTCTTATTGCCACCACAGTGAGGATTCAATTTCAGGGTTAAATTTGCAGGAGACATTCACGTTTACACCATAATGACCTTTCATGTTCCAGTCTTGAGAGGAAGCTGCTGCCCACAACCCAGGAGTATTGTCTGGGAAATTCTGCCATTGAACATGTAGTCTGGGAGAGGTGTAGCTCAGTGGTAGAGGACAGGAGGCCCTATGATCTATCCCCAGTACCACACACACACACACTCACACACACCAGGGAAACTGGACTCGGTGAAGCTTTTAGATCTGGAGAATAGACATGCATCTTAGGAGATCAATATTAATATATTAATTATAAACATTAAATACAATAACATTTAATTATATTTTATTACTTTTCTTAAATATGAATATATGTGGCACTATATAAAAAGGGTAAAGTTAAAATTTCATAACAACTATAAGATGCGATTATGGGTTTATTTGTATGATGTTTTACTTAATATTTATTTTCTTCACTTTTCTACAAATTCATTAGCTCAAAAACCTCTTTTACTCATTGATGTTTCCCAGCATAAAATTCACTGTGTTGCACATAGTGAGCATTTAATAAATATTTCCAGGTAGATGATTATAAAGGAAAGATTCCTAAAGGTACTTAACTGTTACACAGTAATTCTTTGGGCAGCACTACTAGGAGTTGAGGGAGCTTCAACTCAATTGAATAAATGGTAAAGAAAGGAAGAGGAAATCAGAAAATATTTAATATACAAGAAAAGAAAGAGAAGCAAAAACGATGAGTTCAGAATTAAGAGAACTAGTACATAATTAATCAAAACAAGAAATCAGGAGGGAAGGCCCAGCGCTGGGTACAGAGCAGGAGCTTCATCAATAGTTCCAACTTCTGCTTTAGACAAGTTGAGCTTTATTTAAATTTGGCAGCTCATTAAGCATTTAAAAACAATGCCAGTAATCATGGTTTCTATAAGGACACATTCACAGGAGGCTCTTTGAAGGCAGTAGGTGGGAATTCCAGGGAGGACAGGAGAGAGCTAACAGGACCATTGATATTCTTCAGTGAAGAAACTTGTCTGAGTAATATGTACTTAGAAATATTAGCAAGTGTCTCTCCATCACAGGAACACTGCTTTCCTTTTCCATCTCATTTTTACTGCCGATGTGATAATATCACATTGAATTTTTTCCCCAGTAATAGTCCATTGACCCTGGGGAAGACAAATGGGTTTCCTTGTATGAAAACAAATCAAATCATGTACAGTAATTGCAGGTTTTCAGATACTGTGATGAGATGAAAACACATCCATGAAATTTAAGCAGGTTTGAAATATGATCAATAAAACAAAACAGAATGTCTCCCAGGCCCCACTTGGAATCCCAGAATCATCCTGTGTATTGTCTTGCTTAGGGGGTTTCAAAGCTGTACTTGAGGTTAGGTAATGATTTTTTGGTACCGGGGATCGAACTTGGGTCCTTGTGCTTGCGAAGCAGGCGGCGGACCCACTGAGCTAAATCCCCGGCAAGGTTAGGTAATGATTTTAAAGATATTTCTTCAAGTAGGACCTGAAGAGAGCTTGGCAGATTTCCTTATCCCTGTGGCATGCTTAGCCAAAAGGTTTCCCAGTGAATAAATTAGAAATATTTGTTATTTGAAAAATGCAAGACTGTGCCAAATAAGGAGGACAGCCAGAATATCTGTCACAAGAAGTCTTGGAAAGACTGACTTTCCCTTGTCCTTTTATCTTTCCAGGTATGGAATATTTGGTGAGGGTAACAGACAGACTTTGGTCTAAAATTCTAGATAATACAAAGAGATGAGTCTGATGCTTTGATAGATATATTATTGTTTGAGTCAACTACTGTAGAAATAATTCTCAAGTAGTTAAAATTCTCTTTGGTTTAGATGATCAATGGGGAAGGATTTGAAAAGTGTAGCAAGATCAGTCTTCTTGTTATTTCACCTCGGTTAGGCCTTGCTAGCAAGCCCTTCTGCTAAATGCCTTTGACTCCGTGAGAAAGTATTGAAAGGGAGGTTGCTGACATACATCATGGTTGTAGCTAAAGAAAAATCCCCTTTAGGTATTCAATTCAAATTGAAAAAGAAATTATGATTCGAGAGAAAAAGAAATCCATGCAATGTTGTGAAAACCCAGAAAAGAGTACCCTTATCTTTGATTTCAAGAAATGTACAAAAAGGGCCTCAACCAAAAGAAATTCAGGCTTCTTTCCTCATGCCTTTCAATTTCTTTGAAAAACTGAAAATCTAGGGATTCTCCTTTGGATGTACAGGAGTATAGGGTAACAGTGGAAATCAGATAGATCCCAAACACAGAGTCTTAACCCTTTGTCTTTGATCTACAATGCTCGGTGGCAAATCTAGGCTTCTACATATCATGTAAGTGATGTATCCAGGCTATCTTCTCCTTCCTGGGCACTTTCTCTTTTCTATCTCACTGCATTTTCCTCAAAATAAATACTCAAAACATTGTTTTAACCTGTTCACTGAATAAGAGAACAATCTTATTTCCCTCTCTGCTGCCTTCTTAGTCTGTATTTGTGTAAAGTATTCTGCATGTAAATCTGTCATACATATGTGTGTGCCTGTGTAAGAGAGAACGGTGATACATTTCACACTTGGCAAATGTTCACATGGTGACCCATCCACATCGCTGCCAGTGCAACCAAAGTCTGCTCATGGAAAAGCACAATGGCTTTGGGGTAAGGAGGTGTAAAATCTAAGCCCAAGTCTGCTTTATTCTGCGTGATCTTCACAGACTGGCTCACCCTTAATTAGGTTACGCTAAAATGTTAAAAATAGATAAACTTCTTATTTCTCACGGGCACAAACTGAAATGATAGGACTGGACAAATAAAAGTAATTATCTTCTTTAGCTCTTGCATTCATTTACTTACGCAGTTAATAGTTTAATGTATCTACTTTGAGCCAGATAGTGCACATGTTACCTGGTTTATATGTGTTGAACAGGGCAGACATGGTCCCTACCTTCAGAGCTTTCAAATCTAATGAACAAGATTGATTTTGAGTTAGGAACTAAAATGTGATCAGAGGGAACCCCAGCATAGTGCCATATAACATAGACACAAGAATCATGTCCTTGACAAGTAGGGAGAGGTTGTTCTTAATTCAAATTTAAAAAATAACAAAGATGAAGGGTCAGGCATAGTCAGGGAGGACCTGGTGTAAGAAGGATTGTGTAATCTTGGAAACACAAAGGAAGCTGTGAACACAGAGAACACTCAAGCTATGGGAAGACTGGCACCTGGCCAGGCAGGGTGCACCTCAGAAGGCAGGAGCCTGTGAGGCAGGAGTCAGAGAACAGGAGCATATCACACTTGCTAAGCCACAGTACAACTTTTGGATGTTGACTGGAGGCAGGGAGGAGTTGTTGATGTATTTGCAGCAATGGGGGAACATAATCCTATTTATGTTTTATAAGTTACAGCATTGTGGAAGAAAGACATAGATATAGATGTGAAAGATGTCACTAGTTTAGGTAAATTGATAGGATTGAGCTGCAGAAAAATAGGTTTGAGTCAGGAAATGCTTGGGTCATTTAATAGTTCTGACTTGGTAAATGTCAGAAGTGAGGGGAATAGAGAAGTTAAAAACAGTGCCAAGGTTTCTGTCTCGGGAATAGGTGAGGGAGAAAGGGTTTGCTGATTTGGGGAGCACAGCAGGAAGAGGATTGGGAATGGAACAGTGATTAGTGACACTCAGTGCTGAAAACCCAGTGACACAATACTTTGTTCTCTGAAAGTACCCTGTTATTTTGCAAATGAGGGAACTGATGGAGGTAAAATAAAATACCCACACTCACAGCCCAGTGGTTCACTTGGGAGTCCAGCTCCTGACAATGACCATGTGCCAGCCACTTCTCCAGAGCATTGTTTCCACTGGACAAACATGTTGTGTTTGTGAAACCCATAAAACATAAATCTGAGTTAGAGCCAAAAGTTTTATAGGCATCCACTTACTACTTATGTTAAATGAAGCCAGAGTTAAGAAAGGTGAAAAAGATTATGAAGGAAAGAGGATGCAGTTTGAAGGGCAATGGGCCAACTGTGACTGACACTATGAATCTCACTCTGATGCTGCCTCAAAAATGGAAAGCAGGTCAGTGCCTGGAGGGTGTAAGTCACGGGAGCCCAGGCAGAGAGCATTTCCAAGAGGATGTAGGTCCATGCCCATGCACAAGTACTTGCTAACAGGTCAGTGAAGCAGAGATTAAATAGATGAAATGGATTTTTAAGAACCTCTTCTTTTAAAAATGGAAGGTACTCACCACCTTGATGATTTATCGATTCTACCAATCTAATACCTCACTATATGTGACACATAAGGTTAAGTTACTCATATGAGAAACTTAAAGTATAAATACATTAAAAAGCAACATAAAAGATAGCTAATAGGAAACCAGGAGACAGAGTGTTTGCAAATGAGAAGGGCACCAAGATATGGAGGGAGGGAGAGGGAGAAAGAGGAGGAAAATGTGGATGTACAAAGAATTAAGATGTGTCCTTTACATGTACCAGCTCTCCTGATTAATAATCAGTATTTACTGCAAACATGGACTAACAAAAATAAAATTATATATAAAAAGCATACTCTTAAGAATAGAGAAAACAGAGTAGGAGACATTACAGAATACCGAAAAGTAACATATAAATATTTCATACTCAAGAATAGAGAAAACAGAAGAGGAGACATTAGCAGATAAGAGAGGTTAACATATTTTTACAAGGCAGGAAAATAAGATGTAGTTTATATACTTCTACATTGCAAAGAACATTATTAACTACATAATTACATTGTAAAGTACCCATAAAGGGATATGAATTGATTTACTTCACAGAACTCTTTAGAATATTGGAGACACCAGGTACTAGGCAAGAAAGTCAAGAGTTTGTTGGTGCTGAAAGTAGGAAAATTGACTGAAAGTTTTTATCTAAAAAGGAACATGGCTCCACCCCAGGCAGAAGACCAAAATACTCCCCTGCAGAATATTCTTCAGCTTGCTGCCAGATCATCTTGCAGTGAAACATGCCATGCATACAAAATTTCCAATTAGGTTTTTAGAGCTTCATTCTTCAAGCTTGGAAGACAGCCAGGGGCCATCAGATATTTGTGGGAAAACTTCTGTGATAAGAAATGAAGACCCAGAGAAACAGAAAATAGAACTTTGGAATCATCTAGGGAGCATTCAGAAAAGACACAGAAGCCTACAGTTCATATCTTCTGAAAGGAATGAGGATGGTGTGCACTCTAAAATGCAAATAGGATACTGTGAAAATGGAACATTCAAGGAACAATATGTAACTCTTCTAAAGGAGAACTGTGCTATCAGATAAAGGGTAATTCAGTATATGGATTTTGAAGATGAAGTTCAGAAAATTTCCCAGAAGATGGAATAAAAAAAAAAGGTGTAAAAACTATAGGAGCATAAATATTTGAATTATAGGGTAAATCCAAGCAATAGCCTTCTCATAGCTAATAGGAATTAGAGAAAAGAAAAAAATTAATGAAGAAGAAGATAAAGAAATTATCAATTAAACAAGAGAAAATTAAAAAGAATTGTAAGACAAATGCTTCCAGAGTAAAGGAGTCCATCAGTTCCTCAGTACCGTGGATTAAGGAAAACACATCGAACCACACTGCAGTGGGTTTCAAGACCAGGACTGAAAGACCAAGACTGAAAAACATGTTAAAAGTCTTCAGTAGAGAGGAAGTCAGGTGTAAAACATGATTTTTGAATAGGAATGGAACTGGGTTATTTTTGAAACTAGAATAAAAATTAAAAAGTACAAATGAAAAGTGCCTTCAAATATATGAAGGAAAAGTACTTCTGACCTAGCAATCTCTATCCAGCCAAACTTTCAGTTGTTTCTGGATAAAATAAATCTATTCTCAGACATGCAAGGCCTCCAAAAAATGTACTATCTATAAACCTTCTAAAATATTCTGCCAAACTGAAGGAATAAATCTGGGAAGAAAAAGACATAAAATAGACAGAAAATAGAAGATATAATACAGGAAAGAAGTACAAACTTTCCAGGATAACAGTGAAAAGAAATTCCTGGAAGACAGCTATATATGACATCTAGAAAATCAACCATTCCAACATGAGAGAGCAGGAAGACAAGGTGTTCCCAGAGGATTACTGATGATGAGGAGGAAACTATGTTTGACCATACCAAAAGGAGAGCGTTCTAATGCCAAATTAGTGAAATGTATATAGAAAAATCTAGCAAATGAGACAATTAGGCAAGTTTTAACTCTAGAAAAAGAAAAAGATCCACAAGAAATAAACTGTGATCTAATTGCAACATTACATAGTTATAATAAAATAGATAATATTAATTTAAAGCACTCTTACATGTATTTTGATTGGTTAGAACTTGTGTGGGTCAGCATTCCTATCCCTGGGACATAATGAGCAACACTCACAACATAAACAGGAAAGTGTTCATCTTGCTCATGGTTTCATGGGGTTCAGTCTGTGCTTGGCAGGCTCCAAGGGGGAAATATTATGGCACGAGGAGATGGTGGAGCGAAGATGTTCAGTTCATGGTGGCCAGGAAGAAGAGTAGGGGAAGATGCCTGGAAGGAAGTGGCAGGGATCAGGGACAGACCTAAGGTCACATCTTCACAGCACACTCAGACACACCCAGAAGTGTGCTTTTTATTTTTTAAACAATGTACCTCTTATTTTCTGAGGGTCCTTTCACTTATTTGTTTTCTCTTTAATTGGGTAATTTTAATTTTTTTTACTTAAGTACATATTTCCAGTATATAACAATTACATTCACTGTAGGAAATTGGTGCATGTACCTAGCACATTTTAACTCTCTTTTCCCACCTCTCTCCACCTCCCTATTATTTTTCCAGCATCATATTCATTTATTTATCTTAAAAGACCTTATAAAGTTAATTATATATAAATTGAAAACCAGAGCAATGAGCCAAAGAACATATAAAATATATAAAACAGTTGTACTAAGTGAAAGTACTTTTAGAAACATTGTGTTGGATTATAATACCTCTCTCCTCTCCTCTCTCTCTCTCTGCCTATTACCTGTCTCTTATTTTATACTTTATGTATATACTGAGTTTTTCATATAAGAAAAACAATGTGATATTTAATCTCATGTGTCTCAGTTACTTCACTTAACATTATAATCTCAAGGTGCGTCCTTTTTCCTACAAATGACTCGTTTATCTTTATAGCACAGTAGTACTTCATTTATGTGCAAATACCATACTTTCTTTACCCATTCACTGTTGATAGATATATAAGGTGTTTCCAAGGTTTAACTATTATGGATATGCTCCTATAAACATGCATACATCATTGTGATATGATGCCTTGAACTCTTGGGAAGATACCTAGTAGGGGAAGAGCTGGGTCAATTGGAATTTCTATTTTTAGATTTTTGAGGAGTCTCCATACTGATTTCCATAGAACTGTGCTTTTCTAATGCGTGGGCACTTCCCAAGCCAATCAAGTCATCACAATTAAGTTTATCCACCACAAAGGAAAGTGAGAATTTATTACTTAAAAAAGTACCAGCCCCCACCTTGTTGCATATGAGAGACCTTCAAAATCAAGGAGAACCACTACATTTCTCACAAATTTACTAGGGTTTGCAGAGGGACTTTAAAAAATTCTAAGTTATTTTGTGTAGGTAGAGAGGATAAATCAGGAATGGATGGAGTTATGATTGAGAAATAGTTCATGTACTAAAGCCATCAGTGAATGAAAAGGAGTGTTCAAGATATTGGCAAATGAATAGTATGAAAAAAGAGAGGAAAGATACAACTACTAGGTAATGATACCATCCAAGGAACAGGGGTTTTACAGAATGAGAGAAGACTGATAGCTTTTACATGACCAGAGAGGGAGAGAAAACTCTCTTTCCAACCCAGAAGTGGGTTAATCAGCATATAATGTGAAAAAATCAACACACTCCATCTTTCAAAGTTACAATATAAATAACATCAGGAAGGAGGAAATTTTATTTGCTAGGGGAAGGGATTGAGGTTCAGTGAATGAGCTGATGATATTAGGGCAATCTAAGAATTCAGAGAGGGCAGTGGAGGGTAGAAGCTGGGATCAGGGATTAGTTCAGTACATTGTTTAGGATGATAAAATAAATAAAGAAGATGAGCGAAAGAGCTTACATTCTAGGTTAATGGAAGGGAAAGCAGTCCTAAGTGATTTAAATTCCAAACATTTTGATGGATGGTGGACACTGGCCAAACGGTGCAGGTTCAGGGTTGGGAATTCTCTTTTTCCTTTTGGTTTATTAAAAACAACAACATGTGCAGTGGCAGCAATAACTAGATCTAAGAAACAGCCACGTGGTCCACCACAAAATTATGAGTGAGAGACTTTGAACAATAGATTCATAATCCATCTGAGAGTCAGAAATCCAGAGTGTGTGTGTCTTTGGTCTGCTGTATAGCTGCTGTACTACCTTCTGGTAGTCAGTCTTACTATTACTCATATTAAAAACATCTTTCAAGACATCGTTCTTCCTCCACAGCCCCTCCTCTCCCACCTCCCATTCAATCTAAACCAAATCTTTGAAGCTGGCTCAACTGTCTTCCTAGATCATCTTTCCTCTTTATTCTCACTGCTCCTAGCATAAACTGAGCTCTTATCTCCCACCTTTAAAACTGCAAAACCCTTAATGCCCATTTATGGGGTACCTAATAGATATCACATATTTACTAGGACCATTAATAGCATCATTAATAGGTCCCAGGTCCCAAATAGAAACAAGAAGGAGTCAGTTCTACAACCGAGAATTTCAGGTAAGGTCAGGTAAAACAATAGTTGCAAAATCGTGTGATTTAGACTCCCAGAAATGGAAAGTAAAGGAGTTTGAGAGACAGAAAATAATGGAGGGGAAAATTCATCATTTTTGTGTTTTTACTTAACCTTTTACAGGTAACAGGCAAATGTTTATAAGTGCTTACTCATCAACCCATCCCCAGAATATCCTTTCATTAATTTGAGAAGTTAAAGGAGGAATAAGAACAGCTTTGGGCTGAAAATCTAACAGCTGTTTCAATGTTTCCTCCTAATTTGACCTAAGCTAATCAAAAAAAAGTTCTACATAGTCTTTAATAAAATATCACTATTATTTCACCAATAAATGTATAGTATAAGCAAAAATAAATTAATAGATTAAATACAAGTTTCAAAGTAATATTCACTGAATAGAAATTCTGTAGTAGACAAACCGTGTTGTATACTATGAAATTCATAAGTAAGGAAAGATCCTCCTCGAAAACTTGCCTCATGCATGGAGAAATAGCACACACCATTAGGAAGCAATGTAGTCATTCTTCTGAGGACCTATTCAGACATAGTGACCTTTAATCAGAATGGGAAGTTTCTCAAGCAAATTATCAGTAGCTGATGGTGATCAGTAGTCATTTATTCACTCATGTATTGATTTGCTCATTGTACAGTTGTTAGTATTTACTGTGTCAGGCACCAACAGAAATACAAGGATGACCAAAACAGTCCCGAGATCTAATAGTCCAGGAGAAAATGACATGAAAAATAGCAGATTAAGTAAAGTAGTAAAAGTGCCTTGACACAAGTCTGTGCAAGGTTGCATGACATTTGGTCATTTTGACCTAGAAGAATAGGAAAAAAACATGCCAGGAATTTCTATGATGATTACAAGCTGTTTTCTTGCACCCATACCATAGAATTCATAAAGGTAGACTGACATTCTGTAGTGAATAAATCCACTTCTAAACTGTAGCTGCAGTAGAAGAGCCTGTTCACTTCTTCCGACTACCTGTAGAGTCTAGATCAGTACTTGGAATGCAGTGGTTATTCAGTATCTATTCATGGAGAGAATGGATTTGAGAGTCTGCAAGAGCACATCAGAAATTTGCAAGTGCCATTTGAATATTTTTTGCAGAAATAGAAGAAATATCTTTTCTAAAAAATGCTGGAAGTTTCCTTTAAACACTGGAATTTGTGTAAAATTTAAAAGTGTGTTATAGATCCATGTTTCAAGTGACAGTATAATCAATTCAAGGTTTGTTGGTAGAGAACAGTAACAAAACGATTTTTTTGAGAAAATATTTAATTTCTGCTTAAAAAAAAGTTAAATATTTTAAAATATGTGTATCCAATAGTACCACATGGAAAAAGCATCATAGGGTATAGGAAACTAAATTTGACAATGATTTAATGAATAAATGAATGATGATTTCAAACAAACAAAAACAAATGATAACAGAATTGAACTGACTCCGGAGCATAGTATGGTCTGATTCTGCCACTCCAAAGCATGTGCTGTTGCAAAGACTGTAAACCTGTCTGAGCCCATTTCTCATGTCAAACTGGAGTAAAACCTCTCTCACGTCCCTTATGAGGCAGTGTAAAGATTCATTGGTACAGAATACATGCATGTCCTGTGTAAGCTGTAAAGTATCCTAGAATTACAAAATGTACACCAGAATTAAATATCAAAGCTCTAAATATCACAAGAATGCCTTCGGAAGGCAGTTGATTAAGAAGTTTAGTGATTTTGTTTGTTGTTGTGATTTCTTTTAACGTTTTTTTTCCTGTTCTGCTCCAGTCCAGTGCCTGGAGATGAACATGAAACAGAAGATCATCAGCCGCCTGGTGCCGTGCTGATGTTTCTGAGGTGAAGAGGAAGTCATCTGAGTGTTAGACTACTCCCACTGCAGCCTGAAGCAGGTGCCAAAGGAGGTCTTTAACTTCAAGCGGACCTTAGAGGAGCTTTATCTGGATGCCAATCAGATTGAAGAGCTACCCAAGGTAATTTCTGAGAACCTCGAGCCCACACTGTCAATGAAGATTTCATGATTTCCAAAGACTCGGCAGAACAATAGTGTTAACTGTAGCATTCTGTCCTAGTAATTGGCAAATCGTTGGAATTGATCTAACTTCCCCCAATATTCTTGTCAAATTTTAATATGATTCCTCTTGTAATTTCATGTGCTGTATTAATAACAAACCAAAGAAAATCATTTTGTGGATTACACCTTGTTATTTTAAAGTGACCTCCATTGCAAAATTGAGATAAATAGCTCATGATTAGAAAACAAAGGAAAAATACAGCACTGTTCTAGAAATGATAATTAATATGTTGTATATTAAAATAATGTTTTAAAACCTTGCATTATATGTTTTAAGTGTGAGAAATGCTTTTACACAAACACACACATGAGCAGTTAAAGCTATTATAAAAAGCATGTTTTGTTCTTGGCTTTTAAATGTTAGATTATTAAAAATAACACTGAATTTATGTGACATATAGCTAATAAGAGAGGTTTTTTTTGTTGTTTGTTTGTTTGGTACCAGGGATTAAACTTAGGTCCTTGTGCTTGCACAGCAGGCAGCGAAACCACTGAGCCAAATCCCTGGCCCTAAGAGTAGTTTATTAAAAGTTTAAATGATCAAACTTCACACACACACATTGTCATGGTAACACTGTGCTCTTGAAGGAAAACCAGATCTCCCATGATCCTCCTCTCCTTTACAGGGAAGATTGGGTGATAAGGGATTGGCTAAAGCAGAACAAAACCACTTAGCAGAAAGGTCCAAACTTAAATCAGTAGATCCTAACAATCACTTAAATCCCTTAGTTTTAGTGGTGGACATGACATTTACCTGTGAAGGACTTCAGCTGAGAGGAAAAAAACATGTCATGTACTACATTTCCATTGCTTTTGCTAAAAAAAAAAAAAAAAAAAAGAGGATATTAAATATTCAGGAACAAGAAAAGAATCTTCAATAATAAAAACTTGAATTTTATTATCAAAATCTGAGATTTCAGTGTGCTGACCAAAGCAAATTATGAATTACTATTCTTGCTTAGGATCATAAATTATAGTGGTTACACAGTGCTTCCAAATTAGGAACTATTTAGTGTGTACTTGAAAAACAATATTCACCTTTGACACCCTGATGCCCTACAGGTGTAGCATCAGCTTCAATCTTTCCTCTGTAGGTCTGTGTCAGATCACTTGCATTAGTGCCACCACTGACATCAAAAAAGGATGGGCTGGAATGGACTGTCTGCCCCCAGAATAGGAAATCCTAGGGTAGGTTGGCACCTTATTTGCCTTGCCTCTATGGACACAGACATGCATGGTGGTGACTTTCCCACCATGGATACTCAGGCTCTTTTCTGCCAGTGCCAGGTGGACTACAGAGAGAACTTCATGTACTACAGGATTTGATAAGCAGAACCGTGTAAGGCCAGACAAATCATGAATGTGGCATTTTGTTCTAATTTAGAAAAATAAGTACAACTACTTGTATCTCAGGTCAGATCTATTGCCACAAAAAGTACAGAACATGCAATTAACTTTGAATTTTAGATTAAAAAATAGACATTTTGTAGTACTATTATGTCCCCAAAATGAATGGGATATATTTATACTTTTTAACAAAGCTTTTTCATTTACACAAAATTCAAATTTAACTGAGCATCCAGTATTTTATTTGGTAAATCTGGCAAGCTTAGGCCAATTTTGTCTTAAGTCAAATTCATTTTCTAGATCAATGAAACAGATTTTATAAGATAAATAGTAAAAACATGCTCAATTAATCAAAAGAATGTTTAATATCTATCTACTATGCTATACAGTACTTGAGGATTTAGGGCTGTCACAACAGAAATAAATATCAGTCCCTGCTCTTGGGGATTTGACAACCCAATTACAGAGAAAAACTAAAGAGTTAGAGGCAAGTGTTCAATAATATATAATCAAAGCCAAAGAGCCAGATAAAGTGGTAGAGCTTACATATAGAGAAATGAACTATTCTTGGAGAGGAAGGGAAAGGGCTTGACGGAAGAGCAGAGATGGAAGATTAAGGTAGTATGCATGGGGCAGAGGGGCAGAGTCATAGGGTCTGTAGTGGCAGGCATGTCAGTGAGCACTGACAATATGCAGAGAGCATGGAGGGGGTCCAGATCAGAAAAAGTCTTAAAAGTCACATATTACTGTTTGATTTGATATGTTAATGGGATGACTCCAGTGGAGAGCCTTACATATCATGTCAGATCAGGAGCCTTATAAGTAGCCTTGAAACATAAATCTTAAAATATTTTGTTTGCTCAGTTAAAACAGTGAATTGGCAGTAAATAAAAATAGGTGTGCAAAAAGCAATTTATTTTCCCAATATGTTAGAATGAGGGAGATCTCTTTAATTACCCTTTTTATCCCTATGCTTTATCTATTTTAAAGACTTCTCACATTATCTCTAAATGATTCCTCTGCGTTACCAAGTTCAGTTTCTTTTAAGGTTATAAAATAAGCCTTTAAATTAGTTCTAAAATATGTGTGTCCAACTTTATGGCTTGCCTAAGCCAGACTAAGTGGAGAGGAATTGTCTTGGGCCACATGTAAATATAGACTATAGTTTTTAGATATATATAAAAAACAAAAGTTATTTTTATATTTTTTACTTAATATTAAAATCAAATACTACAGAAAACCAAAGTTTAATGATTAAATAAGAAAATTTATGTGTGTGCTTAAATGCCTGTCTTCACAGACACACTTAAATGTAGGTGAGCTGGAATGCTGCTACTGGTAATCACTGCACTTCACACATTAAGTCACACAAGTATGTATGATGTCTGATAAACATGAGTTTCCACTCAGCTGGCTGTGTAGTGCACAGGAGGCAGAGTTAGCCCTGCACTGTGGCCTTCTCTCCACAGCAATCACTTTTGCTTATGCAGAACAGGCTGGAGTACCCTGAACTGCAGCCACGAAAAATATCACAAAAAAAGAACACAATAATGTTAAAAATTTATGATCTGGTGGGGTCACATTACTATCTTCTAGGGCATGAGTTGGACATGCCTGTTCTAAAGTCTCTGATGTATTGAGATATGATCTAAATTATGTGATGTTTGAGGTATGATAGTAACAGAACCTGGTTATATTTGTGCATTTGGAAATTAAAAAGCAAAATGAATGATGTATCAGTTTTTGCTGGATTAGATATCTCAATAGGAAACCTAATTCACACTGAATTGTAAAGAAAAAAAATAGACTCATTTGGCACACATAAGGGAAGATCCATCTTGGGACAGGATTCAGAATTGATTTGTGTCCATTAGCCTTGTGTGCTATCTCCTTTTTCTGAGGCTGGCTTCTCTCACGGTTGCAAAATGGATGCACCATTTCCAGAGTTCATTATCTCAGATACCAGAAAGAGAAATACCTTGCCCCTTAAAAATCTCTGAGAAGGAAAAAGTATCTTCCCTCAGAATTCCTCAGCTGATTGTCCTTATATACCTCATTGGCCTGAATAGTATCACAGATGTATTGCTGATTCAGTTACATTGTATTTGATTACAAACAAACTACTATGGCAAGAATAATTGGATTACCATATTGTATTAATTAATGATGGGCCACTGGGCAGAGATGTAATTCATGGCATCAATGCAAGGGAAACAGTTAGAAGGTATTTGGGGGAAATTAACATAATGTATACTACCAACAAAAGTTATAAAATGATTGCTTTAGGAGGAAAATTTGCTCTTAATCAGAGGTTATGTATAATGTTTTTAGAGACTTGTAGGTAAAGTAGTGACCTTTTTGAGGACTTACATCATAAAAGTTAGATTAAATATTTTGTCTACCACCTTATGTTATTCTTTTATTTGTACATTTTTTGGATCTTCTGTGTGATAGTCAATCTTAATTGTCAACTTGATTGAAAGATTCATGGAAACTAATCCACTGAATGTGCTGTTAGGAGTTTGGGCCAAGTTGGAGGAGGTGGGTTACTGGAGATATGCCTTTCGAGAACATATTTCTTGCTGGTGCTCTTTCACATCTCTGTTGGCCACTCTGAAGTGAGCGGCTTTGCTATACCATGCTCTTCTGCCATGATGTCCATGCCTTGGAACAAGCCAGATACACACTGAAACCTTTGAAATACTGAGTCAAATTAAACCTCTTCTCCTTTAAGTTGAAGATATTAGGGATTTTCTCCCAGCAACAAGAAAGCTTGCCAATGTATAAAATTGGTACCAGAGACATAGGGTCATTGCTGTGACTATGCATGACAATCTATTCAGAAGCCTTTGGAACTAGTTTTTAGGGGGAGTTTGGAAAATTTGGAGATGCAATTATTGATGGGTGATTCTGGTCAGAATTCAGAAGACCAGAATACTGACAGGAATGTGCACAGTAAAGGTCAGGCTCATGGGGCTTCATATGGGAATGAGTATTTGGAATTGGACCAGAGGCCATGCATGGCACATGCTAACAAAGAATCTGTCTGCATTTTGTTCATGCCCTAAAACTTTCTGTGCAGTGGGATTTAACAATGACAGAATAATTGATCTGGTGAAGGAAATTCCAAGGCAACTAAATGCTGAAGCTGTGAACTGGGTACTGATGGCTACTCATAACTAATTTATAATGAGAATAAATAGAAAAATCAGAGCAGAAAGATTTGAGAAACTTAAATTTTGGCGCCAAAAAAATGTGTAAATTTGGCTCCAAAGTTGGTATAGTTTCTTAAGAACTTAGGACTAGTATAAAGCAGCACAATATTTTGCACAGGGTCAAGAAGCAGGATGCCTTGAGGGCATCTCAAGAATCAGCAAGCCCTCAGCCATCGCAGCCTTGAGAATGCAAAAGTGTAAAATTTTCATTTGAGAAGTGAGGCCGTAGGCCTCTACTTGAGAAGGAGTACCTAAAGTATTGGCCCTGTGATTCATTTTACCTTGCTTAGCTATCCAGGCACTCAGAAACTACTGAGACCATGGCTCAAGAGAGACTGCTTACTGTTTGAACTGGTGGTAGACCTTGATATCATCCACATGATGCTGGTTCTTCAAGCATACATAATACAGGAATTGTTGGGTTATGGATTCTTCCAGTTAGGTTTCAAAGGAAGGCCTGGGAGGCCATGAAATGTTCCCCTGAGATGTGGATGCATGAAACTTTAAGAGTAAATCCAAAGGTGTAGGAGAGATTCCAGGATGTTGGATATGCCAGGAAAGTGGAACCCCTGCTAACGAAAACTGCTGGCAATGACCAGGGCCAGCGCAAGAGAAAGGGCATTTTGGCTCCAATCAGCAAGGGCACAAGGATAGCGCCTCCCAGTTCCTCTGGAATTCACATTTCACCTCCTCATGCTTGGTGATGCATACAAAGCTATAGGATTTAATGTTGGCCCTACTGGCTTTTGGCCTTGCTTTGGTCTGATTCCTTTCTATCTTCCCTATTCCTTCTTTTTGGCAGGAAATGTTAAGATTGTATCATTGTATATTAGGAATATATAACTTGGTTTTTTAAAAATTGTATAATGCAGAAGGCAGTGATGACAAACCTTTTAGAGCTTTCAATGATAACCATCAGCTGGCTGCACCACACATCCCATAGGTTTGCCACCACAGTTATAGGGCCTCACAGGGTAAGGGTTCACCCTACATCTCAGTGGAGACTTTGACTTGGACTTTTGCCAAGTTTGAGACTTTGGAGGGGGAAATGTGCATTTTCAGCTGTGCAC
Organism: Heterocephalus glaber; assembly: GCF_053883595.1. NCBI lineage: Eukaryota > Metazoa > Chordata > Mammalia > Rodentia > Bathyergidae > Heterocephalus > Heterocephalus glaber. Next base: position 4,047,383 of record NW_028258410.1, read on the forward strand.
AGGGTAGTTTTATCATATTAGGTTGAATTATGATAGTGCATTTATTTGGAGATTTAGTATGGTTTAAGCAGATGTGATTAGATATCAGTTTGACAAAGGGTGAATTTTCCCTGATTAATCTTGTTAACTTGACTGAATAAAAGAGTCCTGAAGAAGTGATTAGTCCATGGAGGCACTGTACTAACCAGTGGTTGACTGCATCGATGTTCACAGTTGGATGTGCTATTTGCAGATGGAGCCCAGTTGGAGGAAGTGGGCCACTGAGACCATAACATTGCAGGGTTTATTTCTTGCTGTTGCTCTCAAACTCTGAACACTTTATGTGTGTGAATTAGACCTGGCACATATTTTCTCAAATAAAACAGTGTGCTCTCTGACTGTAGCAGCAGTCACAGGAGGAAGGTGGGACCTGCTTTTGCATGTGTAAGAGTACAGAGAAGGGTAAATCCTCTCAAAGTGTTCCAAACTTAATGCTTGATTCATTAGTTTGCACTTCTTTGTTAACAGAGAAAAATGATAAAGAATAGAAGGAAGTGCTAGGACAAGCAGAGTACGACTGCAGTGACTGATTATTTTCACAGAAGCACTAAAGGGCCATGTAAAAATTCTAGAAAGAAAGGACCTACGATTAACACAAGCTCTGCTACTCATTAGTCGTGTGACTCCAAACAAGTAAAATCCTCAGAACCTCGGCTCCTTGGTTCCTGCACCTGGAGCAGATGGTACCCATTTGTTCTTATCATTTCCCAGGATCATGGTGAAGACCAAATAATAGAGTATATGGAAGCACTTTAAAACCAGCAAAGTAATCTTTAATGCTTGAGTGAAGAGGAATAACTTATTCTAATATTAAAGGAGATTGAAAGTTTACTGCGCTTCTTTAAAATAATGACACACACAACACTACAAAAATTTTAATTGGTTAGATGGCTATGAATTTACTATTTCAGATGGATTTATAGTCATATCATTCAGGTTTTTAGGTCACAAAAACTAACTGACCATTTTAGGTGAGGGTGAACATTTATTGGCTCATAAAATTAATAGGATCTTGAACATTATATGGAAAAGGGCTAGGAATGAAGAGAGCTGCTGAATTCACAGCTGGGTCATATGCTGTTGTTCTTGTGGAGACAGCCAATTCCAAGGACCCACATGTGACCGTGACACCTGTTCACAATTCAACTTCCAGATGCCCAGATCATGTCCAGTGAGGACTGCATTATAAGGAAAGGCAGGACTCTAATAAAACAAGGGGAATGGGGACCGGACAAGTAAAAGCATGAATTCTCCAGTATGGAGAAATGTCACATAGCCTCAATTCTATTGAATCTTCTTTTTATTCACAGATATTTTCTACTTGAGATGTATTAGTGTTGTGCCCAGATTGTGAAGTCCCAGAGACCACCAGGAGGCCGTTTCCGATGTAAGCACACAAGGGTCGTTTATTCAAGCTTAAGCAGGGACTCTCAACTGTCACCGACACAGCGGATCGAGATTGAGAGCCCTGAGTCCCTAACTAGCAGGGTTTTTATTGAGAATACAACAAGCTTTGGTTATTAGCAGCCAGGTGATTGGTTAATACTCAATACATATGAAGTGTAGGGTTTTGGTTGGCTAGGCTTTGGGGGTCGAAGGGGATTACGTATTGGTTTTTGTGAGGGAGAAAAGGGGCAAAGATTAACGGCCGGTTGTTACATACTGATCGTTAGCAGACCCACTAATGGCCGCATCTATCTTGTGTGGACAGTCAGCTCATTAACTGCTTATCCTACAGATAGTGTGCCTGGAACGCTCTCTCCCCGGGTACACAGGTGGTTGGGTAATAAACTCAGGAATTTCAAGTGGTGAATTCCTAGTTTAAGCACAAATTTGAGAGAACAAAGGAGACGGCTCCAAAATGGAGTCATTTTGGTCCCACATTCCCCCCTTCTCATGATGCTATAGAGGGCCAATCATGGGCCTCTGGGGGTTAATTCTATCAAGTCGGTAGGAATTGGCTGGTATTGGGACCTGAGCACCATTAACTGAACAGCGTTAATTCGTTTTTTGATGAACGAAACTAGTCTATTGAGCATACAAGGTCCAAAGGTCAACAGTAGTAACACGATAAGCAAGGGGCCTAGCAGGGTAGAGATTAGGGTAGTTAGCCAAGGGGAAGAATTAAACCAAGATTCGAACCAGTTTTGAGATAGTTCTCTTTCTTGCTTACGTTTGGCGATGCCCTCCCTAACTTTAGCCATGGACTCTTTGACCACTCCTGAATGATCTACACAGAAGCAACATTCTTTACCTAAGGCAATGCAGAGTCCTCCCTGTAGAAGGGGGTGTCTCGTAATATTGCCCTGCGAATTACATGGTTGCAACCCGGTGTTCGTGAATCGACCGGGGGGAGGGTACACCCCTTTTTTGTTTCCCCACATTCAGGCCTTCCCCGTGACTCTAGGCTCCAGTGTCCGATATCCCAGCTGCCAGTGGCTAGCCGACAGAGATCAAACTCTAGAGCAGGCCACCAGGTTAATGGTGGGCTCACTTTGGACGAGCTGTTAATAATGTCACCTGTGGCGGTACTGATGATCATCCAGGTTAAATTTAGGGGAGCATGTGGGTTCTGTCCTCCTAAAATCGGTGTCAAAAGTACAGTTACCACAATCATGACCGTCGACGACGCAGCTTGAGTTTGAGGGGATTGTCTTGGTCTTTGGACACCTGCCATGATGGAACGAAGTCCTCTAGGACAGCGTGAGGATCTGCAGGGCGAACGTGGGTGTAGTGCACCCAAGAGGCAATCCCGTCGACCTTGAGAGCGGTGGGCGTGGTCAGGACTGTGTCGTAGGGTCCTTTTCAACGGGGCTCAAGGTCCCTTTGTCGGTGTCTCCGGACAAAGACCCAGTCTCCTGGTCGATAGCGATGGGGCTCGGGAGGCGGTCCAGTTTGATATAAGGCTTTTAATTTAGGCCAGATATCCTCGTGCACACTTTGGAGGCTTTTTAAAGAAAGTAACAACTTTTGGTCATCAAATTCAACAAGCACATTTGATTGAAGGTTGGGAATAATGGGAGGGGGAATTTCAAACATGATTTTAAAGGGAGTTAATCCCATCTTATAGGGTGAATTGCGTACCCTATAGAGGGCGAAGGGAAGGAGAGTCACCCAGTCACCGCCAGTCTCTAAGGTTAATTTAGTTAAGGTCTCTTTTAATGTTCTATTCATCCTCTCTACCTGTCCTGAACTTTGGGGTCTGTATGCACAATGTAATTTCCAATCCGTCCCCAATATCTGTGCTAGGGTTTGACTCACCTTGGAAATAAAGGCGGGTCCATTATCTGATCCTAGCATTACTGGAAAACCATACCTTGGCAGGATGTCTTCTAGCAGTTTCTTAGTCACACTTCGCGCTGTTTCATGTTTGGTAGGAAACGCTTCTGTCCATCCTGAAAAAGTGTCTACAAAAACTAACAAGTATTTATAACCATACCTTTCAGGTTTTACCTCGGTGAAGTCCAATTCCCAATAGGCTCCAGGTCAGCTTTTCCTCAGCCTCTTTCCTGGGTTGGCCCTATTGTGGGTGGCATTTGTCAATTGACAGGCTTTGCAGGTAGCAACAATATGTTCAATTTTAGAATTAGCATCACGGATCTTAATTTCAGCATGTCTCAGGAGATCTTGCATTTTTCGAGTGCCCATGTGGGTGGTCCGGTGCATCTTGGAGAGAACTTGTTCTCCCAGCGCTTTAGGCAAGATGACTTTACAATCAGAAGATTTCCACCACCCGTTGAGGCACTGAGGCATAGGTAATTGTTTTATCCAATTTAAATCTTCTTCAGTGTACTGGGGTTTTTCTGGTAGGGCTGCACTTCCCGGATCGGGCAGCTGAGTGGCCAGTGTCAGATTAATCTTTAAGGCTATTTCTCGGGCTGTCTGGTCAGCTAAATTATTTCCTCTGGCAATTGGAGTGTCGCCTTTTTGGTGTCCTGGGCAATGGATAATGGCTAATTTTTTAGGTAGCCAGAGGGCTGTTAAGAGGGCAAGGATCTCCTCTTTGTTTTTAATAGTCTTTTCTTCAGCTGTCAGGAGTCTCCTTTCTTTGTAGATGGCCCCATGGACGTGTGCAGTGGCAAAGGCATACCGGCTATCTGTGTATATATTTAACTTTTGGCCCTGTCCTAGAGTCAATGCCTTGGTCAGAGCTATGAGCTCTGCCCGTTGTGCTGAGGTCCCGGTGGGCAATGGTTCTGCCCAAATGACCTCAGTCTCTGTCACCACTGCTGTTCCTGCATACCTGCGGCCATCACAAACAAAGCTGTTCCCATCAGTGTACCAGGTATCATCTGCATCTGGCCATGGTTGGTCGCTCAGATCTGCTCGAATTCCATGTACCTGGGCTAGGATGTCTGTGCAGTCGTGAAGCGGAGCCTCCAAGTTCGGGTCTGGCAACAGTGTGGCTGGGTTTAAAGCAGCCGGGGCCTGAAAGACAACTCGGGTTGGATTTAGGAGTAAGCTCTGGTAGTGGGTCAGGCGAGCATTACTGAGCCATCGATCGGGAGGCTGTTTTAGGACTCCCTCAATAGCGTGAGGGGTGGTCACGCACAGTTCTTGGCCTAATGTCAACTTGTCAGCATCTTTGACCATTAGAGCCACTGCTGCAATCATTCTTAGACACGGGGGCCATCCTGATGCAACTGGATCAAGTCTTTTTGATAGGTACACCACTGGGCGGCGCCATGGCCCTAGATGCTGGACCAGGACGCCCTTAGCGACTCCTTTGTTTTCATCAATGTAAAGGTGGAATGGCTTAGTAATATTGGGCAAGCCCAAGGCTGGTGCCATCAGCAAGGCTGTTTTAATTTGATCGAAAGATTTTTGTAGCTTTTCTGTCCATTGAAAAGCCTGATTGTCTTTGGTTGCCTCGTAAAGGGGCCTTGCGAGCTCTGCGAACCCCGGTATCCATAGGCGGCAGAAGCCCGCCGATCCCAAGAACTCTCTGACTTTCCGAGGAGAATCTGGTGTGGGTATCTTAAGAACTGTCTCTTTTCTAGCATCCGACAGCCATCTCTGCCCTTCCCTAAGCATGTACCCCAAGTAGCTTACCTCGGGTTTGCAGATCTGGGCCTTTTTGGCGGACGCCCGGTACCCCAGTTCTCCTATGACTATCAAGAGTCTCTTGGTTCCACTTAGGCAGTCTTCCCGCGTTTCAGCTGCTATGAGGAGGTCATCTACATATTGTAACAGAGTTAGTTGGGGGTTCTGGAGGCGAAACTCACCCAGGTCTTCATGTAGGGCCTCGTCGAAGGTGGTGGGAGAGTTTTTGAATCCTTGGGGTAATCGGGTCCATGTCAGCTGTCCGTTGAGGCCTTGTTCTGGGTCACTCCATTCAAATGTAAAGATGTGTTGGCTTTTGGGTGCTAGCGGAAGGCTAAAAAAAGCATCTTTGAGATCCAAGACTGTGTACCATCGATGGCTTGGGGGAAGTGAACTCAAAAGGGTGTATGGATTAGGCACTGTGGGGTGGATGTCCATAACCCTCTTGTTCACTTCCCGGAGATCCTGCACTGGCCGATAGTCATTAGAATGAGGTTTTCGCACTGGCAACAAGGGGGTGTTCCAGGCTGATTGACAAGGCCTAAGAATCCCCTGAGCAAGCAACCTCCTGATGTGTGGAGTTATTTCCTTCTGGGCCTCTGGGGCATAGGATATTGGCCAACTTGTACAGGATCTGCCCCAGGTTTTATTTCTACAAACACTGGTGCTCTGTGTGCAGCTAACCCCATGCCTCCAGTCTCTGCCCATGCTTGTGGGAACATGATGAGCCATTGTTCCATGTCAGGATCAGGAGGGGCCCTCTTCTGATGTAGCAGATATTTATCTTCTAGGTTTATGGTTAGTACCTGAATGGGCCTTCCCTCTTGATTAAGGACTTTTGTGCCCCCGGGTTGGAAATGAATTTGAGCCCCTAATTTAGTCAGTAAGTCTCTTCCCAATAAGGGGTAGGGGCAGTCTGGTATAATCATAAATGAGTGGGTTACTTGGCCCACTCCCAAGTCTACTGTTTTTTGGGTTGTCCATGAATACTTTTTCATGCCTGTAGCTCCTTGAACCCAGGAGGTCTTATCAGAAACATGGCCACATGGTTTAAGTAGGACCGAATGTTGAGCCCCTGTATCCACTAGGAACTCGATAGGTCTCCCCTCCACTTTTAGGGTTACCCTGGGCTTGGGGAGGGGTGCCGAACCCGTCCCCCCTAATCATTTAATTCATCCATAGCCAGGATAGGGGCCTTGGGGCATCCTTCCTGTTGTTTCTTTTTGGGACAGTCTCTGGCCCAGTGTCCATACTCTTTGCAATGAGCACATTGATTTTTCCCCAACTGGGGGCGCTCTCTGCGTCTCTCTTTGTTTTTTCCTTCCACCTCAATCTTTCTTAGTCTACGTTCACGTTCCTTCTGTTCTGCCGCAGTGGCAGCCAGAAGGATCCGAGCTAAGTTTCGGGTCTGGCGGTCATCAGCTTTTTCTCGTTTCTCCTCTGCGGTTTCTCTATTGTTATACACTTTCTCTGCCACTGCCACTAAGTCCTGAATACTCTTTTCTCCTAACCTATCTACTTTCTGTAACTTTCTCTTAATGTCTGGCGCCGCCTGGTTGACAAAATGTATTATTACAGCTGCCTTTGTCTCAATTGCTTCTGGGTCCATAGGAGTGTACCTACGAAAAGCTTCCTGAATTCTTTCTAGGAAAGCAGCAGGGCTTTCATCTAACTTTTGTTGTACATCCCCTACCTTAGCCAAATTTGTAGGCTTCCTCGCTGCTGCTTTCAGACCTTTTAATAGAGCCTGGCGATAGACCCGAAGCCTCTCCTTACCTTCCGCCGTGTTGAAGTCCCAGTTGGGTCGGGACAGAGGAAAAGAAGTGTTGATAGTGTCAGCATTGGTGGTGGGTTGACCATTGTCACCAGGAACCAATTTCCTGGCCTCATTCTGGATCCTCTCTCGTTCCTCAGTGGTGAACAGGACCTGCAGAAGCTATTGACAGTCATCCCAAGTGGGCTGATGGGTAAACAAAACAGTTTCTAACAGGTTAATCAAATCTCTAGGGTTATCAGAGAAATTGGCATGTTGTCGGCGCCAATTATAAAGATCACTTGTAGCAAAGGGCCAGTAATGGTGAGGCTGGTTCCCATGCTCATCAGGGGGCCCTATCGCTCGCAGCGGACAAACAGTAGAGTCTGCTGGTCCTGCCGGCGAGGCGGCGTGCCGGTGACGAGTATTTTGGGCGGGATCATTACGGTTGCCAGCACCCGGGGCGGGCTCTTCCTTCCTAGCCCCGGCTGGGACTGGGTCATTTCTTTCAGCCTGCTGTTGCGGAAGAGAGGGGAGAGAGTAAGGGGGAGGGAAAATAAGATCTTCTTCGGTCCCTCCCTGGAGAACAGGGTAGAGTGGCGCGGTCGGCTTGGTTTCGGTCTGCTCCTCGTCATCGCGCCCTCTAGGAGTCTTCTTACTGGCTGTCAGGATTAACTCTGGCTGCTGTTGCTGTGAAGGCAAAAAAGGCTTAACCCATGGGGGTGGGTTAAAGATCAGAAATTCCCAAATGGCAATGTAGGGTACCTGGTCGGGATGAAGGATGGCTTTACGAACTCTGCGTATAATTTGCAAATCAAAAGTTCCCTCGGGGGGCCATCCTACCCCAAGGGTGGGCCGCTCCAAGCTACAGAGGGTGATGAACTTAGCCTTTTTAATTTTTAAACTTAGGTTACGAGCGCTCTCCCTAACTTCCTTGAAATGATCTTTCATGAGGGAAAGAGGGGTAGTCACAGTCTGTCCCATCGTCTCAGTCCAAGTCAGTACAACACACAGACAAACACAACAGAAAAACACGCAAGACAAAATCATCCTCCGCCTGATCGGAGGCAATGCAAATGGGACGACGGCCTCCTGCCGTGCCGCGGGAGCGACCCGCACCGTCCCTCCAGGAGTCTCACTGACTCGTACTCTTGGGGCACTCCGTCCCCACCAGCGGAATCCGGAACGTCTTCCAGGATCCCAGGTCGGCGGCCCTTGCAGCGCATCCGCCTAGACCATCTGCCGACCTTCCCAGAAAATAGGCCCAGACTTTACAAACACAAAAAACACTCACCAGCCGGCGTTGACCCTCCGGTACGGGAGTCCTGAAGGTCTTGGGATCCCGGACGAGCCCCCAAATGTTGTGCCCAGATTGTGAAGTCCCAGAGACCACCAGGAGGCCGTTTCCGATGTAAGCACACAAGGGTCGTTTATTCAAGCTTAAGCAGGGACTCTCAACTGTCACCGACACAGCGGATCGAGATTGAGAGCCCTGAGTCCCTAACTAGCAGGGTTTTTATTGAGAATACAACAAGCTTTGGTTATTAGCAGCCAGGTGATTGGTTAATACTCAATACATATGAAGCGTAGGGTTTTGGTTGGCTAGGCTTTGGGGGTCGAAGGGGATTACGTATTGGTTTTTGTGAGGGAGAAAAGGGGCAAAGATTAACGGCCGGTTGTTACATACTGATCATTAGCAGACCCACTAATGGCCGCATCTATCTTGTGTGGACAGTCAGCTCATTAACTGCTTATCCTACAGATAGTGTGCCTGGAACGCTCTCTCCCCGGGTACACAGGTGGTTGGGTAATAAACTCAGGAATTTCAAGTGGTGAATTCCTAGTTTAAGCACAAATTTGAGAGAACAAAGGAGACGGCTCCAAAATGGAGTCATTTTGGTCCCACATTAGTCTAACAACATGCTTCTATTATACCTTTAAATAAAATTATTGGAGTTAAAGACACTTATTTTGAAAGCTCTAATATGACCAAAGGAGCCCCAGAAGGAACATCTTACAGTGACAGATTCTGAGGTGTGAATTCATAGCTGTGGTTGTATGTTATCAAAACTGGAATGATCATGGATTGTTTTATTTTTCCCTTAAAAAGGAAAATTTTGAAGTAAAGGAAACTACTTGTATTACTATAAGTTTGATTAACAATTGTTTAGGATTGAGAAATATGATGTGGTTTGCTCTAGATTAAACATGACCTAAATTTACAAATGCAGAACATAAAGCTGCTACTGGTTCAATAATGTTACCCAATTTATAACTTCATGTTGACAATGATTCTTTTAGAGTGTCTTCCAAAAGCATGGGGTTGGTCTATAACCAGGGCCTTTTGTATAAGCAGCACACGCAGATCCATGGAGGGCTCTACAAGGTGAATGACTGACCTTTTTTACCTCACTTCCTCATAGTCTGTCTTCCAGTGTAAAAACTAAAAATTTTCTGAATATTTAAAACTATATCCAGAATGAAACATTCTCATGTATATTCATGTATTCATAAGTGATACACAAATAATCAAAATTTGACTTTAATTTCTTGCCCGGAGCATAATTTTCCGAATCTGTTCTTTATTGCATTTACTTTGACAGTCAAGGGAAGTTATTTTTGTTCAGCAAATAAATATTATAGGTGGGCTCTCTTGAGACCTATGGAAGAAGGAGATGAAGGACATTAGCAAAAGCATGGTTTTTGTGTGGAAAATCTTCAATAACTTTTTCTTACTCAGGTTTCTATTTTTGCTTAAAAGGTTTTGCTAATTAAAATTTATTATATTGGCAACTCTTAATAATATATAGCACTAACTAGGACCTCTCTAGTAACCTAGTCTTTTGTTAACTGTTCCATGATCTTTTAACTGAAGACCTCCTCATGCTTTCTTTTATTTCTATCCTTTAGCCAAAACAAATCTCATTAAGACCTGATTGAACAAGCCATTTGCTGATTTTTCCTACCAACTTTTTTAGAATGTTATCAAACCCTCTACATTTTAGGTACAATATGCGAACAGATTTGTTCCTCCATTCCACAAACACCCTTGTGTACCTTGTGTGTTCCAGGTGCCAAGAGTGCATTATTATATCCAGGCAAGACCAACAAGTTCTTGCTCTCACAAAATCTACCTTTCTGCAAAAGGAGAAGGTAGATAAACAATTTTAGGAGGAAATGTTAGGTGATAGCCAGTGCCATGATGATAATGAAGTAGGGAGTTGCTGGGAAGCTGTTTTGGGGTAAGGAACATCAAAGGTATCTTGAAGGGATGATCTTCTGCCAAGTGTTCCAAGTCACATGAAGGAGCCTCCATGCAAGGTCTGAGGAAGGACTTTTTAGACAGAGGCACAGTATAAGTGGTAGTGAGTGTGGCATTCTCAGAGACAGGAAGGAGAAGAGTGTGTGAGGAGTTAGGGCAGGAGTGGTACAAGACTCCACAAGTAGGAGGGGCCTTTGGAGGAGATGGCCCTGCTCACTCATATAAGTTCACATAAGCTAGGGAAGACCTGAATTTTTTATTCTAAGTGACCTCTAAGGATTTTATGACCAACCATAAGGTGAAATTACTCAAATTTTTGAAACTACTTCTGTGGCTGCAGTAGGAATTGATGATGATAAGTTTAGAGTAAAGGCAAAGGTGTAAGAAGCTACTGGAGTTATTCAAGTGAGAGGCCGGTGGCCTCGATGCCATCACTGGTAGTAAAGAGAAAGAGATATGTTTCCAATGTATTTTGTAGATAAAGCAAAGACTTTGCTAATGAAATGGGTTTGGGAGATAGAGAGAAGTTGAGGGGCAGTTTAGAAAGAACTATGAGTGAAAGAAGAGGAAAACAAGAAAGTGTTGAGGATGTAGGAGGAAAGCACGTGTTGTCATAGAAGCCAAGGAAAACGACAAAGTGTTTGAAAAAGAACTGTAAGCTGAGAGATTACCTAAGATACTTAGATAATGAAAGAGAGAATGTTGTATTTGCTAGTAGAGAAGTAAGTTAGGTGAAAATGCAATTGAAGTGGGTGGAAGAAACAAGAATGAGTGTAGACATCTCTTAGATTTTGCTGTGAGGAAAAGAGTTTGAGGTCAAGATAGTCAATGCTGTTGTTGCTTTGTGATCAATGACATTGAACCACTTTTATATTCTCCTAAAAAATAAATGAGAAGATGGAAACTATATGCAGGAAATTGACAGAATAATTATAGAAATCACAGTCCAATAGCAAAAAGATTTACTGAATACCTGAGGGGTTGCCTTTGAGAGAAATGAACACATTCCATCTATTGTAATGATTGAGAAAAAAAGAAGATATGGGCACAGGTAGTAATGAATCCTAGGACTTCTGGCTGTGATAGATATTGAAAATTGATTTAAATGATAAAATTAAATGATAAATATGTGGAAGAAATGCTACAATCAGCCCAGAGCACTGAGGAGGTGAGCTGACACCCCACCCCCCCCAGCTGGGTTCATAAAGGACATTGTTCTGAGCTTGAGAAGATAGAGTAGAAGTGAACAATAGAAAGAGGGCCTCCCTGAGGCCAACTGGTGAAAATTAAAGCCCACTGGAAAAGTGAAGAAAATCTCTGCAATAAAAGCACACCAGACCACCTTAGTTGAGGGAGCAGTGGTGTGGACTAGAGCAGTGCAGCCTTAAGCAGATCCCAACCAGGGGCACAGCAGCCTAAGCCAAGGGCCTGCCTAGAAAAGAGCTGCACAGGCACACAAGCAACAGCCACAGGTTCGCCCCTAATACCATCAGTAAGTGCGCGAGACCCTAGCCAGAAGCTTACTCACACAACAGGAACTGGGGTACACAGCTCCCAGCCAAACACCCTCCTAGACCACAGCTACATACGGGCCCTAGCCAGTGGCACACCTAGATACCATCCCAGGTGTGCACAGACCCAAGCCAGAAGCCCACCCAGAAAACAGATCAGCTCAGGGATCCAGAGGCCACCACTGTGAACCCAGGAATTAGTGTACTGATGAGCAGTAGAAAAAAGGCAGCTCTGTGGCTTGCTGAAAATTGAAGACCACCGGGTGAGCAAAAAGTTGCCTCAGCAAAGAGACAGCAGGCTGCATCTGTTGAAATGAGAAGACACATATACAAGTCTCAAAACCAGACTTCCAGATCACCTAAGGCAATCCCAAAGGGAAAGGAGATGGAAAAATCTGATACTCAACCACCTGTACTCTCTGGACTGGCAACAAAAGAGGATCTGGAAAAAAATGAAATCAGAAATAATTTCTCAGATAACAGCAGAGATTGTGCCCATAGTGCAAGACATGATTAATAAATCTAGAGAGGACATACATAAAAAAATAGAGGAGCTGAGGAACATGATGTAATCCCAACATAGGAAACAAATGGAATCCATAAAACAGATGCAAACAGATTTCCAGGGAAAGTTTACACACCAGAATGAGCCAATGTGAGGACAGAATTTCAGATATAGAAGATAAGATTGCAATTAGTGACCAGGAAAAGAAAAATTTCTTTAAAATAGGGACCATGAGAAATCAATCCAGCAGCTGCTAGACAATGCAAAGAAGAATAACATAAGACTGATTGGAATCAATGAAGAAACAGGAGAGAGTACAAATGACATTAAAAAAAAAAACTGTTCACAAGTGATGGCAGAAAAACTTCCCAAGCAGGTGTAAAGAACTTGACATACAGATAAGTGAGGCATATAGAACTGCAACTAACCATGATAAAAAAAAATCTACACATAAGCATATAATAGTTAAGATTCCAGAAACCAAACAGAAGACCAATATTCTACAAGCAGTGAGAGAAAAGAAACAACATACAAAGAAAAGCCTGTCAGAATCACAGCAGACTTCTCAATGCAAACCCTCAAGGCAAGAAGAGCTTGAAGTGACATATTTCAAGCCCTAAAGAAAACAACCTCCAACCCTGTGAAACTATTTTTCAAAATTGATGGAGAAATAAGGTACTTTCATGATAAAGAGCACCTTCGGAACTTCATGATTACCAAACCAGCACTCCAAAAAATTTTAGACGGGCTGGAGATTTAGCTCAGTGGTTCCGGCGCCTGCCTTGAAAGTGCAAGGTCCCGAGTTTGATCCCTGGTACAAAAAAAAAAAATTAGACAATATCCTATGAAAAGACTAGGATCACAACCCCAGGGAGCCCAGCAGAATGAATCCATCAGGCACAACAAGAAATTAAACGCAAAGAGGGAGAATCCAACAAAAAGAAAAAAGTCATGACAATGATAAGTCAATATGTATCAGTTATAACCATCAATGTTTATGGTCTCAATTCACCAATCAAAAGAAATAGACTGGCAGAATGGGTCAAGAAGCAAGATCCAGCAATATGCTGCATACAAGAAACACAATTCAAAAAGAAATTTATAGACTGAAAGTTAAAGAATGAAAAACAATACTCCATATGACAGAATTCCAATAAAAAGCAGGAGTACCTATCCTCTTTGAAGATCAAGTGGATTTCAAACCAAAATCTGAAACACTTCTGGTCCCAAGAATTTCAGATAAGGGGTAGTCAACTTGTATGTACAAGTCTATTATGAACATGGGTTTTCATTCCTCTTAAGTAAAAACTTAAGAACAACAACAACAACAAAAAAAACTTAAGAACAGAACTGTTGGTTCTTAACAGTAATAGAAGAAATTTCTATATTGTTTTCCAAAATAGTTTTATCATTTTACATTCACATTAGCAGTATTAGAAAGTTCTATCTGATTCCACACCTAAGCTGACATTTGTTCTTTTAAAACTTTTAACTTAATCTCCCTAATAAGTGTATAATAGGATCTTGTTATTGTACTGATTAGTATTTTTCTGATTCTAGTGTTGCACACCTTTCCTTGTGCTGTACTGGCTATTTACCATCTTCTTGTGTCTACTTTTTAATTGGGTTGTCTATTAATGAGCTGTAAGAGTTCTTTATATATTCTGTTCATATGTTATATGTATTTTAAGGACTACTTTTTGTTTTCTTAATGATGTCATTTAAAGTTCTAAATTTTGATAGTCTCATTTGTCATTTAATTTTTTTCTTTTATATATCATGTTTTTTGTACCCTAGGAAGTTCTTGCCTACCCTAAATTCATAAACATTTTCCCTTATAATTTCTTCTTAAAGTTTTATACTTTTAGTCTTTCATATTTAGGTTCATAGATCCTTTCAAGTTATTTTTATGTATGGAAATAAAGGGTTGAGGTTAATTTTTTACATACAGATACTTGCTGTTCTAGTACCATTTGCTGAAAACACTATATTTTCCTCTGCTCTTGAGTTGAGTTTATGTTCTATAAAATGTTACTGTTAAATAATCTTTCAAAAATCAGTGGACCATATATGTGTGGTTCTATTTCTAGATTCTCTGTTTTATTCCACTGATCTATATGTCTTTCCTTACACCGACACTGCCTTGATTGCTGTAGCTTTAGAGGAAGTCTTAAAATTAGGTAATAATTTCCAACACTGGTATTTTTTTTTCCTTCCAACACTGTTATTTTTTTTCCTTTTTCTTTTCCAGGTCCTTTGTACTCCTATATAACTTTTAAATTTCAATATCCTATTCTTCAATTATAGCAAGTATACATAGACCTGAATTTTTATTTATACCTTGTGTTTTCTAATCCTGCTAAATTCAAATACAAGTTCTAGAGGGCCCTAGAGATTTCTTAGTATTTTCTCTGTAGATGATCATTTCATCTAAATATAAAGATTTTACTTCTACTTTGCCAATCCTATGCTATTTGTTTCTTTTTATTGCCAGATTATTTTGGCTTGGGCTTATGTATCAAAGTTTAATGGACAGATGAAAAGTAGGCATATCTACCCTTATTCCCCACCTTAGGGAGAAAGCATTATATCTTTTCCATTCATATAAGGTGTTTATGCTGAAAGTATGGAGTACATGTCTTTGATCTGTTGAGAAGGCTCTGTTCTACTTCTAGTCTCCTGATAGTTTTTACCATGAACAGCTGTAGAATAATGCATGGTTTCTCTTATGTGAGAAGCCCAAAATATAAAGAGCAAAATGAAATGTAGATAATAGGAAAAAGGGAGATAGATCTTTCTGAAATGGAACAGAATGAACAGTTGAAGGGATGAGGTGGGAGAAAAAGGAAAGGTAAGTAAAAAGAATGAAGTTGTGTCATATGCATGAACCAACTCCCTACAATGATTGCAATTATTATGTATTAACCAGAAAAAAGAAAAAGCTTTTGGAACAAAACACCAAGTCACATATGAAGTGAAACTCATCAAAATAACAAATTTCTTAGCAGAAACTCTAAGGGCCAGGAGAACACAGAATGACAAATTTGAAAACTGGCAGCCTAAATTGCAGTATCAGGAAAATTATTGTCCAAAATCAAAGGAGAAATAAGAACCTCCCAAGATGAATATAAATTAAAAGAATTTATGATAACTGAAGGAGTACTATGGAAAATAACTAAAGGGAACTTATACACAGAAGTAAAAGCAAGATAAAAATCAGACATGAGAGCATGAAATCCATTCACTAGAAGAATGGATAAATAAATGAGAATGAGGAAAATATCAAATGTCATTTGTTCAATAAACTATCAAACCTTTAATATGAATAAAGAAATATTTTTCAAAAGAACCAGGAGAAAAACAATAGAATGCCAGGAACTAGTACATTCCTTTCAGTAATAACACTGACTGTATATGGTTTAAATCTTTCATTTAAAGACCTGGCAAATTGGATTAGAAAGCATGACATAATAAATTGCTGCCTTTGAGAAGCTCATCTCATGGGCAAGATGTGCTGAGGTTGAAAGTGAAAGAATGGAAAATGATATTCTAAGCAAATGGAATGTGAAAGCAAGCAAGAGAAGCTATACTCGTATTGAGTAGAACAAACTTAAGGTCAGAGGGACAGAGAAGTTCACTATATACAAAGAAAACAATTCATGAGAAAGCCAGTGACTTTATACATGCATGCAGGTACATACAATGCACTGAATGCAGTGCACCCAATTTTATAAAATAGACAATACTAGATGAAAAGGAGAGATTAGCCCTAAAGAAGCAATAATAGGTGATTTCAACACCCAGCTCTCAACAATAGATCATCTAGAGAAAAAAATAAAGAAAAGTCAGGATTTACTACATTTTAGATAACATCTTATTAAATCATGACATGAAACTAGATATGAGTAGTTAGAGAAACTATAAACCCATGAAAATTGAATAGTTGGGGTCATTTTAAAAATCAAGGCAAATTACAAAATATATAAAACATATGGAAAGGAAGCCAGTACTCATCCCATAAATATTACAAGAAAAGAAAGAAATGTCATTTACAACTGTATGCTCACAATTCTGATAATATAAATTGATAAATTTTATTAATGGAGGCTTTCATATTATAAATCAGTTTCTGATGGCTTCATTGGTTAGGATGAAATGTAAGGCTTTTTGCCCTGCCCCACTCACAATGGGTCCTTAGCTACAAAATGTTCCACACCTCACCTTTCAGTCATTTTGGGTTTGTTTGTTTTATATTTGAGTCTAGGGCAATGACTTTGTCACATGTGAGTAATCTCTTCTTCACTGTTTAAGTAATAAACTGCCTGCATCTACTGATTGTATTTCAACCAGTAGAATCAGGCAGATTTATGTGCACTTGATAGAGCTATGCTACTCACCTTCATCCAGGTCAGCCTTTTGACCCACAAGCTCTTATATACACATATCTTCTTATATATGCATTCTTGGAGAAGGGCAGAGAAGTTTTAAAAAGTCAGTAATGGTACCTTATTTATACTATGAATAAATAGCAGGACAAAGGCTGCTGTTATAAATTTCACAAGTAGTGACTTAGTGTCAACCATGTTTAGATGTTGATTCCCCAGAACAGCTTTAGTTATGATACTACCTGCTAACCTTCTGTGGTGAGAGTGAAGTAAAGGAAGCACTCACTGTTTTGGGATTGCTGATAACAAACTACACAGCCACTGTGTTCTCTCACAAGTCTAAGTGTGGATAGAATTGATATACTTCCATGGAGACCAGCAGGAAACTTATTCACAAGATGATTATGAGATGTGAGACAGGTAGTCTTCAAAACTGACCTGCCTTTTTCTAAGAGAGGCTATCAAAAGTCCTGTACCTTTGTGGCCTTTAATTTTACCATGTTCTGCAAATAAATTTTATCAAGGATGAAAGGACAAAGTTGATAGGTCTCCCACCACCTCAGCAGATATTATGTATCATAGCTGCCCTCTTCCTATGGTGCCTTGCCCCTTCCCCTGTGTGACATCATGCCAAGATGGTTGCTCCCAGCAAAGAATAAACCCTTCTTCCCTGTATGCCCCTGTTCCCGCCTAGAAAGTAACCTAATACTCACTCACCTCCTACCACCTAGTGACATCATGGGCTCCTCCATTCCCTAGTCACTACCTCACTCAACCCCACCTCTGCCCCTACAAACCCCACCCCAGTCTCTATAAAAGACTCTCCCTGCCCCAGCCATATTGCTTTTTTCTCTCCTTTGTTCAGAGACAGCCCAGCAGATCTATTCCCCTAATAAAGGCTTGTTGTGGCCTGGTCTGGTCTTGGCCTTCAACCCTTTTACCTGACATTTCTGGTGCCATGACTCAGAGGGTAGATAGTCCATTAATGGACAATCCCCCACAGGACAGGGTTGATTGACCTTTTGGCCATCTCCAACGGACCTATCTGCCATTGCCAGGACCATCTGGGGCTTTCTACCTTTGCCATTGCTGACGCTACACATCCACACTGGTCACCAATGTCTGGGTGAGTAGGGAGTTCAGCCTCCCTCTCGTCGGGTTCTCTGTCTCATTCTCTCTCCCTCCGGGGACTTCTCAGAAATCCAAGCACTTGGTCAGAGAAACCCCCAAGGCCTCTGGGCCCAGGACCGTGCCCCTGGGAGAAGTCCCACCGGCCCGCCTCCTCTCATTCTCTCCCTTTGGGAGACTCACTTGGAGATTGTCAAAGGAGACAAGGATGCTTCTCCCCTTTATCTTTCTCCCCAGGGGCTGCCTCCTCCTCACCCACTCTAACCAGGGGGCCCAACAATCCAAACCCCACCCCTCAACACCTCCAGGCTGCCTTCTGGCACAACTCAAACCCCTCGGATTGTTGGGACCAGACTTTAAGCCAAAAAGACTTGTTTTCTATTGTAATCAGGTTTGGCCTCAGTATAAATTAGATAATGGGTTTCCATGGCCCAAAAATGGCACTTTCAATTTTAACATACTGTGTGATTTACACAACTTCGGTCAACACAATGGCAAATGGTCAGAAATCCCCTACGTACAAGCCTTTTCTTCCTATGCTCTTAACCCTCCCTCTGTCAAACCTGTTCTCCTTCTCAAATAGTCCTAGCCTGAGCTGATCACTCACTGCTCATACCTCCCCCACTTTATAACTCTGTTGATAGGAAAAAGTTTTAAAGTTTAATAGATTAGTTATTAAAGTAGTTGTGGAAGCAAACTAGGTAGTGTATCCCTTTAAAAACTTGCCTTAGCCCATTGCTTCTGCTGTTTAAAGTGAAGGTTATATAGCTTCTTTGATTTGTAGCTCCACTATAGATAACATCCTAGCTCTAAAGAACAAAGTGGGAATCCTTAAACAAACCTGTGATATATGTGCCTTAACTGTCATGTGTTTAGGGCTGTAATCAGTGGCAGAAACCACCTGTGTCTAACCATTAAACAGGAATTGGAACTTTATTTACTTAACAAAGACCACTAGGGATGAGATAATGACTGACAAAAGTATAAAATGTTTATAATGAGTCAGAAACAAAATATTTAAAAAGCTATAAGTAAAAGATGTTTTTTATATAAAAGGATTTTATATGTTTGTCTTGTTAGCAGGACTAGACCAAAAGGCCTAGGTATGTCAAGAAGGTGTGCGGAACTGATTTATAAAGGAAATATATATGTTTACTTGTTGGTTTCAAGTTTGTTATAAAAGGTTTACAGGAATAGAGGTTTCATTCCTTCTGATTTTAATTCTACAAGAGATCTCTGTTAATTGACTTACAAAAAGTTTTAAATAGTCTTATTTATAATTGTAAACCTAAAATTATAAAAAGATTATAATTCCATTGGGCTAAATATATTTGAGTGCACTCTAGTTTTAGAAATTGTCTTATATCTTTGGTTTTTGTCCAATCGTACAGCTGTTTTATTTATAGATAAAGGTTATTAAGTTCAAGGCATGCTCCCCTTGGTGAACAAAAGAGTGGGCACATGGAAATATTTTCCAGTCTTTGTTCACTAGGGGGACCTCAACAGTTTTCATCTTACAACAGACTGACCTGATAGTTTTCATAGCCTTATAAAAGACTTATATCAATAAATATTACTTAAATATATTATTATACTGTTTATATCAATTGTCATCAAAGGGATAAATTCTAAATATGTTATTATGGTGTGCTTGCACTGGTCATTTTCGAAGGACTAAATATCCTGTAAAAAACAACAATAACAATGTTTTATTTTTTCTGGTGTACTAAATGTATTTGTACTTTCTGACTGTACAGGTTTTCTAATATTTGTTTATGATAATAACCTCTTTTTGATTCAGGTATTTGCCTTTTCATACACTCTAGCTATTTATGATAACATAAATATATGGGCTATTTTCTTTAGATGGTATCCTATCAAAAGATTATTTATTTATTTTTGTTTAAAGATAATAATTTAGGTAAAAACTTTTGGTGTTTTTTAAAAAAGAGTACATTTAACAACGACTATTTTATATCAAGCTGGACATTTAAATGTGTTACAAAGGTAAATCCATCATAATTGTCATGTTAAAATATTATTTGTGGCTCTTTTTCTGTTAATATTCTACAGGAATTCAACTACTAAAAAACAACCATGACTGATAACAGTAACAGTTCTCTATATTTTAAATTCCAAAATGCTTGTTATTCAGGTAAAACTATAATAGTTAAGTTCATTATTCTTGTTACAATGCTAACGCTATTGACCTTCTCTTCTGGGTATTCAAAAACTAAAGTTTGGAGACCAAAACTAAAAGATAACTGGGCTATGAGGACAGCCAATATTTTGGCCCTGGCCCCTCACAAGGTCAACAAAGTTCCAGAACATGAGGGAACCTTCTCTACAGGGTCCTACATCTTTGGTAGGTCACTCAACCTCCTAAACTGGGAGATTGCTGGACACGAGAGGACAATGTACTCTGTGCCAAAGGAGGATCACTAAGAAAAAAATCTCCAATGCTTTCACTGAAAGCAACTTGGTCAAGCAAGGCCATGACCCATCCTGACGGCTGACACTGACAGAAAAGCAGAGAGGCACTATGCATGGTTCCAAAGTAATGGCCTGGGGAGACTTAACTGACCTTAATAGATAACAAGAGGTTCATATTGATTGACACAGGTCTCACTTTAACTTGGTCTTAAACACCCAGCATAAAAAATAACCAAAAGGGGCAGAAAACAATGACATAATAATAAAGCTAGACTTCAGAAAAATTGAGACATAGCCCACCCATTAAAATCTTTTGGTTCACTCATGACACAGCCATTTCAAAAAGATAAAACTTTGGATACTAAATAGAAGCAAAAATCATTAATTAGCTACAAGTGCGTACAGATTTGCTCAATTACATACACCTTTTATATTCCCCAAAAAAGAAAAGGATTATAAAGATTATATAAATTGTGTTTATCACTTTTCCACTCATTCTCTAAGAGCAAGGACATGACACATGGGCCCTTAGATCAGGAGCTATGATCTCTTCCATAACAGTCTCTTACTTCTGTAACAAATGAGCCCCTAAACATCCAGCTGTCTCTGTAAAACCTATGTAAATAATGAATTAAAAAATTACATGTCAAATAAAAAAATTAAAACTCAATGGGCCAGATACATATGCCCCCCAAGGTACTAATCAATGGTGGGATACGTTTGGTTCCTGGAGCTCATGGCTCCCCTGGCTATTACCACTCTTGGGACCCCTCAGTATTATCTGTTTAATTCTCTGTTTTGGACTGTGCCTGGTTCGCTGTTCTCAAAATTTCTTGCAGGAACGATTGAGGGCATTTACCAGCCAGACAGTCATGGAGTTCATCATGGCAGGGTACCAGCCAGTACAACAAAAGGAAGAGGTTCCCACTTGCCACGGGCCTCATCAGATCCAGGTCTAGCCCCGATCTTCACCCCTTGTCAGCAGGAAGCAGCTCCAGAAGAAGAGACCTTCATCCAACTATCATAAAACAAAAGCCTGGAATGATAGGTCTCCCACCACCTCAGCAGCTATTATATATCATAGCTGCCCTCTTCCTATGGTGCCTTGCCCCTTCCCCTGTTTGACATCATGCCAAGATGGTTGCTTCCAGCAAAGAATAAACCCTTCTTCCCTGTATGCCCCTGTTCCCACCTAGAAAGTAACCTAATACTCGCCACCTCCTACCACCTAGTGACATCATGAGCTCCTCCATTCCCTAGTCACTACCTCACTCAACCCCACCTCTGCCCCTACAAACCCCACCCCAGTCTGTATAAAAGACTCTCCCTGCCCCAGCCATATTGCTTTTTTCTCTCCTTTGTTCAGAGACAGCCCAGCAGATCTATTCCCCTAATAAAGGCTTGTTGTGGCCTGGTCTGGTCTTGGTCTTTGGCCCTTTTACCTGACAAAAGTAAACATAAGTTTTTAATGAGATTAGTTAAGTCCTTTTAAAGATTTAAAACCAAATGGGCTGGCGGTCAAATGCCTGTTTATTGTGTAAAGTTCTGGGTTCAATCACAACACTGCATAAAAAATTGGGTAACATTTTAAGGCTGGTGTGTAGCTCTGTGGTAGAAGTGCTGGTCTAGCATGGGGAAGGCCCTTGTGTCAGTCCCTCATACCACAAAAACAACCAGTCACCACAGACTCATACATTCACACACACCCACAAACCGGTGTTGAACATAATATTGATAGGGAAAAGTTTTAGATAACTTAGTAGATTGAATATTGAGGTAGTTGTAGAAGCAAAATAAGTAATGTATTCCTTTAAGATTTGCTTTTCCCTTAACTCTTGTTGTTTAAGGTCATGGTTTTCTGATTCCTTAACCAGTAACTTCATTATAGATAACATTTTAACCTAACAAAGTTGCAAATGCCTAGGTGAATTTACAATGTATATGTGCTTACCTGGTGTCTGTGACTTGTATTTACACATCAAAGACCACTAGGGATGAGATAATGACTAACAAAGGTATAAAAAGAAGAGACTAACAGAGAACAGTGCTGACAATGGCTGGATCAGTTTCTGGCAGTCCTGCCTGCTTGCAAGTAAAGTTTTATTATTTTACCTGAATTCTGTGTCTCCATGTATTTCTTTCTGCGATTTCCAGAACAATATGGGAAACACTTGCTTTTATATACTCTTAGTGGAAGGGGACATAATACAAGTACCACATGTCTTTAGGACAGCTAGACAGTATATAAATATATGGAATTTGGCCTGGTTATTTAAATTTGAGTGATAATTCTATACTGAGAATCTTAATAAGATGTATAAACATGTATAAGTGTTAATTATGATATGCTTATAATAGTAAGATAATAAAGAAGACATACACTTTCACAGCTTATGTAAATTATGGTATGATATGCTTATAATAGATACTAGAACATACACTTTGCAGATTATATATATTGTGGTAAACCCATGTAAAGAATTACCATATATATATAGTTACTTTTTTCAAATGAGGCATATCTGTAGAAAAGATATCTATGATGTAGATATGAAGAAAATCTATTCAAAGGATGCAAAGTATGATCCTACTTAAATGTATAAAATATTTGCAAATATTTGGAAAATCTAAAAGGAAGAAGTGGAAAAAATGTTTATATGTGAAATTATTAATAGTGTCTGTGAGTGGAGGGGTATATATAAAATTTTTTTGGATTAACTTTGCTTTCTGTTTTTCTATAACATGTATTGCTCTTATAATGAGCTATTTTAAAGTAAGCAGATAAATGATTAAGGCCTTTTCTTTATTTAGGGAATCAGTCTTCAGCAAAAAACAAGAGACAAAAATAAAATGATTGTTCCTTTATACATGGTGATTACAAATCACAAGTCAGGGGTTACAATTTATATCTATTGTCCCCTCAAACCCTCATACACTCATAGGTGGGTTTTTGGGAATGTGAATAGATCATGGGAGCTTGATACTCATCAGTGGATTAGTTCACTAATAAGTTTATAGCTAAATGTGATTTGGGTGGTTGGAGGAGATGAGTCAATGCGGGTATGGCTTGGAAGGATGTACCTTCTCCCCTCACCCATGTCTCTCTCTCTGCTTCCTGCTACCATACCCCTCTGTCATGGTACCCTGCCTTGAGCTGCTGACCATGGGCTGAAACCTCTACAAACTGTGAGCCAAAATAAACCTTTTCTCCTTTAATTTGTGGATGTTGGGTATTGTGTCTCAGCAAGGAGACAGTAACTAAGACATGAAGTTTCATTATCAAGTTTTTTAAAAAAAATTCAATTAAAGATCTTTTTAAAAAAATTAAAGATTCTTTTACTAAACTTATCTGTCTTCAGCATCCCCTCCTCCCTTTAAATCGGGTCTCACTATGCAATCCATGGTGGCCTGGATCTGGCTATGTAGCTCAAACTGACCTTGAACTCATGATTTTCCTGCTTCAGTCTCCTGAGGTCTGGAATTACAGGCATGTGCTATCTTTAGTCCCTAATATATTATCTTCTTGTTATGGATTGATCCGTTAGTGAGTTCATAGGTAAATGTAATGTGAGGAGGTTGGGCCTAGTTGGGAGTCATATCTTTGGGGATATGCCTTTGGAGAGTATATCTGCTCCCCTGGCCCTCTCCCCCAACCCCCCCCCCTCCTTTTTAGCTGCCCTTGGTTGAAGAGCTTTCCTCTGCCATGTCCTTCCACCATGCTGTTTTTGCCTTGGAGCTAGCCACCTGTGGACTAAATCATGAGCCAAAATAAGCCTCTTATCCTTTAAGTTGATGGTGTTGGGTATTGTGTCCTAGTGATGGGACAGTGACTAATACATTTTTCCTTTATAAACTCTGTAGAGAAATCATAAATATGTGTCTCCTCAAGGCTCCAAGGAGAACTCACTTTTCCATGGCTTACTTTATGCTGTGTAAGTACAGTTTGTGATTGGCTAACTGGCTGTATACAGGCATTGATGTGGGAGGTGCAGCCCCACTCGCTAGGGTTGTGGAGCTGTTTGTCAGTGCCAATGGTGGTCTCTAGTAGGTAAATGAAGCTGTAGGACCATCCTGGGAGGTGTTTGTGGGGGAGAGGCCTATAATGCTCTAATACTGCAACTCAGTTCCAGTGAGGATGGGGCAATAGAAAGAATGGAAAATAAAATAATCAGAATTAACTTTCAACTTTAGTAAATAGAGGGTTTCACCTAAAGAGAAAATGTAGTTCTGCTAATGTTGGGGAATGTCTATGAAAAGAATCCAGCTGTTCTTATAGGGGGTAGGAACAACCACCACATCATCATGATGGTGATAATAGCTGATATTTATTTAGTGATGATCAGGGTGTCCAGCACTACCTCCGACAGATTTTAGTCCTTACAGAAAGGCTATGATATAGGTAATACTGTTAGTATCCCTGTCTTATTAGTAGAAGCAATGACTAAACAGGAAGCCTGGTTTTGTAGGCTACCCTGGAATATGCCAGAAACTTTCAAAATCACTATTGCTTTTGGATTGGGGATATCTCATTCCCTAGCTTATCCTTTACAAATTTGGCCTAGTCATTTGTCTCAAATGTTATCTGCCACCATATGCAGCCAGGAAATTAAATCAATTGATCTCAAGTGTTTTTGCCAAAACTCTCTAGGGAGGATTACTGCACTGGGTGGTCTCTAAGTCAGGTCAAATATAGCCTTGCAAGTAAAGTCTTCCAGGTAACCAGCAGATGGGTCAAATAATGACAGTTTGGGGCCAGGGATTTAGCTCAGTGATTCCACTGCCTGCCTTGCAAGCACAAGGTCCTGATTTCTATCCCTGGTACCCAAAAAAAAAAAAAAAGACAGTTCCCTGACAGTGAGGCTTGAGCTCTACCTTTTTTATGTCCCTCTGGGGGCTGCCTCAAAATGTGGGTTATTTTCAAGGCTACCATGAAACTAGAGGGTGAGTTATTGGACGGTGTCACAAACTTTACTGTTTATACTGAGCTTTGGTTGTTTCTCTTGAATAAATGCTTTACGGGATGCTGCAAGATTTTCATTGTTTTTCAGAGTTCTGAAAAAGCTGACTCTGAAAAAGTTTTGCTAGATTTTTCATTGTTTTGTGGAGAAAATTTTCATAGATTCTTGTTACCATTTTCTTGAAATCTTTTCTGCTGTTCATGACCTCATTCATGTTTTTGCCAGAGCAGTATGGAATTACCTGTGGTAGTTAAAATAACTCCCTCATTTAATTGAATTGGCTTTGCTTGGTCAAACTAGCTGCAAATCATAGAGACCTGGCAAAAATGCGTATCCTAATCCAGTAACTTTTTTGAGTTTTCTCATCTTAATGCATGATATGATGCCCATGAGCCTATATTTGAATACTCTTAAATGGCTACATATTATTTCACTCTGTGGGTAAGATATAAAGTCTAACTAGCCTTGTTTCATTGATCTTTTAGATATATGAGTGTTTTTACTTATCTGCTTCCCCACATTATTGTCTCTCCCCCCCGCCCCAGGGGATCAAACTCAGAACCTTGCACTTGCAAGGCAGGGCGTGGCACCACTGAGCTAAATCCCTGGGCATTATTGTCTTTTTAAACTGATTGAAACCCCACATTTAGTTTTGTTGTTGTTGTTTTGTTTTGTTTCTGTGTTTTGAGACAAGGTCTTGCTATGTAGCTCAGGCTGGCCTTGAACTCACTATGTAGTTCAGGCTGGCCTCCAATTTGTGGCACTCCTCATGCCTCAGCCTCCCGAGTGCTGAAACTACAGGATTGTGCCACTATACCCAGCTCACATCTGCTTTCAATTAGTAGTCATACCATAAGTTTCTCTGAAGGAAAGAAAATCTAAAAAGGTAATGATTTAAGGTAATGTTCAGGCATTTCTATTTCCATTGGTGCTGAAATATATCTGAGCATGGACTAGAATTCAGAACTCCATGAAAGGGAGCTACTATAGAGAGAGGTGAGGTCACAAAGCCTGGGTAGTGACTGAGGTAGGCATTGGAGTTAACAGTGGCTTTCTTTTCTACCTACTCTGGTGGAAGACTGAGCCTCTGAAAGTGAGTGATTTCTTCAATTTGAATCTTACTAATTGGAATTCTTTTCAATTTAAGGGTATGAGAAACTTCTGATAAGATGTTCTGTTTTCCTAAAGTGTATTTTAATTGTATATATTTTTAAAACTTGGCCTTCATCCAGCCATGAACAGTTACAAGGTAGTAAGTATGCTTGTCAGTCAGACTTTTTCTACTCCCCTTATTCACATTTTTCCAGTTTAAGAGAGTTAGACTAAGCAAAGTGATAACTAAAAATTAAATTTCCTGGGAGGGTTTAAGATTTAGGATTTAGAAGCATAACAACAGTTTATAGTAGAAAAATTCAAAACTTTTCCCTCCTAAAAAATGCAAAATTTACAAAATGGATTTGGAGATTATCAGAACAATAACATTTTGGAGCCATCATCCCCGTAGGAGACCCTAAACCTGATGTACAGTGAGTAGTTACTTCTGACTGTGAACAGTTTAGGAGGTCCAGGTGTCTGTGAGTAAAACCACTAGCTCCTGTGTGAGCCTTTTTTTTTTTTTTGGTACTGGGGTTCGAACTCAGGATCTTGCACTGTAAGCCTTTTTATTACATAAAGTCACATCACTGCCTGTGAAAGGTAAAGATTCTTTCCACTGCCTGTCATTCGGTTCTTCTTCTCTATGAATTTTGCATCTTAGTTTCTTTCATGTGGAAATAAACCACCTTATCCACACAGGGGGTCCAAGTCCTCCCTGAGAAGATTCTCTGTTGGCTTACACATATAAAGATCTGGTTTTGAGCTCTATTCTTTTTCTAGGCAACTCATTCCTGTGAGAGGAGAGAGGTAACCTTCACTGATTTTGTCTGTGCTTCTTTGGCTAGGTATGTCTGTGACTTTTGATGAGATAATGATACTACTTATCATTTGGAGTGGGATCATGGTGACCATGTTCATGCTAATAGGCTCTGTCATCTGTCTTTATGTCAAAATGTTCCAGGCAGTGAAGTGAGTCCTGGGGATGAGTGAACAACAACGCCCTGAAATGGGACACCTGGGGCTGTCTGCTTGGTAGGATCTAGTCCTCTCTACTGGTGTCATGCCCTAGGTGAGGTCAAGAACCACAGGCAGATTTGTACAGGCAAAGTTGGGTGGCTACAGGATCTTGGGTTTGTTCTTGGGGTTGTAAGCTAGTAAGTAGAATGTTCTTAACAAAGAGGGAGTGTGTGACAGC
Source organism: Heterocephalus glaber (assembly GCF_053883595.1). Classification (NCBI taxonomy): domain Eukaryota; kingdom Metazoa; phylum Chordata; class Mammalia; order Rodentia; family Bathyergidae; genus Heterocephalus; species Heterocephalus glaber. Next base: position 4,074,690 of record NW_028258410.1, read on the forward strand.
AAGTGGTGCCTTTTTGGGGAGAGGATCCAAAAGATGGGACAGACTGGTTGTCAGCAGCACAGCAGTGGTGTCCCCATTCTAGGGAGCTAGATGGTGGCCCCTGGAGCTCAGGACATAGCTTCAGCCCCTTCCTCCTTCCTCCTGCTTCTTCAAGGCCTGCAGCAACTAGCTGGGTGTTGCTCACTTGCTAGTCACTCTCCCTTACTTTTGTAGCCTGAGTTTACATGTACAGCAGCTGTAGGAGAGGAAGGGATGAGAGAGGAACTCGGCACGGGGCAGGGAGCTATAATCCAGGCCTGGTGTCATATGTGTGGTTAGCTGCAGCCCTGAACTTCCCAGAGAGTCCCGAGAATTCTAAGAAATCCACTGAAAAGGGGACTACTAAGCCTGTGCTTTGTATATGTCTTTTTTTAAGGGCTTCAAAGGAATGTGATCCTGAGGCTAACTCAGCCAACACCACCAAGGACAAGGTCATCCTGGCTGAAACCACTGCTGTGGACTCATCCCAGCTTTTAATTGTGTGATGAATGCAAAATGTATGCAGATCATGATCCCCTGCTTTTGTGACATAAATGAGGGACTCTGATGTGGCCATGAGGGACACAAAAATCTTCATGAGCAATATTTTTCTTAAAATTTTGTTATTCAAACTGAGTTCCATAATGTTGCTCTATACTATATTCAGCAAAATGTTACTTCATATACTGGTGAATAAATATGTAACATCAAAAATGATCCTCTCTTTAGTATTTTTTCTTAGTTATACATATCATATATATGTATGATATGCCTACTTTCAGACTTGGGGAAATAGCTTGTAATATTTTATGGCAATAGAAGCTAAAGAAATAAGGTAGAAAATAAGAGTGGCCAGCACCTTTCCAACCCTGGAAAGAAACCATACATTGACCTCAGGGCGTTTTCAAGTTCAGCATCTGCTAAAGGTGCCACACTGGAGGAGTGTGCTCAGCAATCCTAAAGGGTTCCCATCTCACCCATTTCCTCTACTAGGGTCAGTGATGTCATATATACTGACTAGGACGCTATTCATCAGGACAGTGAGGACAGCTAGGTGGGACATCTCTGGGTATAACTTGTCTGACCTGTGTAATTATGGGATGGAGCTTAGAGGCCTCAGAAGGACAAGTAGAAAACCTGAGAGTGCCCTACCTGGCTTCCCCCATGTTCAGAGGCAAGTGCCTTCATCTGGAGATCACCTTCACATCAAAGTGCTGATTCAGCCCTCAGTGTTCTCAACTGTAGCAGGAAACTCTAGCCCAAGGCCAAAGCCTAGACTCCCTTTACCAAAGCACAGGAATGGGCCTCCATCACTTCTCCTTTTGCCGAGCCCCTAGAAAAGCAGTGGCAAACCTATGGCACATGTAGTATTGTGTTTTCCTTTTAAAACAAATGATGTTAATATAGAGTTATTTTTTCTAAATGAAAACTTCAGTATTCAGGTTTAATTGCAGTGCTGGCATTTTGCAATTAATAAGTGGGTTTTGGGTTGCAGTTTGGCATTCAGTCTCCAAAAGGTTAGCCATCGCTGCCCTAGGGCCTCTTAAGTGCAGATGTACCACCTGTAATCACGGTATACTTCCTCTTTAACAAAACCCTCACTGATGAAGATCACAGATATGCTTCATCTAAAGAACCATTAGCTAGTTACAGGAGATCACCTACTAAACAGGGATAACAGGAACAGAAGAATAGGAAATGAAAGAAGCCACCGCTGCATCTAGGACACAGGGTGCCAACTCTGTGGCACTGAGCTCTAGAAGAGGGCTTTGGGGTGGCTGAGTTTAGTCCAGTGGGTCAGGATGTCAGTGTTTGATAAAAGTGGGTGGGGCCTCACTGCCCTGCAGGATCCATCCTTGGATAGCTGAGCAGCTCCCTGGAGGCTGACACCCCCAGCCCCAGCAGGCTTTGGAAGCTAAATCAGGACTCTTCCCTTGAGGCTATTCTGAAACTCTAGCTGAAAATGACGTGTCCATTTTCAGTTTCCAGCTGAATGTCCCCATTCCTCAACTGGCTTTGCTTTTCTCTTGTCACCACAAACTCTAAGCAGAGAGACCATGAGTCCCCTTCTGACCTTATACAGTGGACACTTGAATGTTAGCTCAGCCCCAGGAAGCCAGTGGCAGTGTGGTCCTGCATAGGCCTGGTCCAGGAATTGCAGGAAAATGAGACAGTGGAACAAGAGGTCTCTGGGACACCCTTTGGTGGGCAGGAAGCTAGAGCCCCTGCAGCAGTTTAGAGCCTCATGCATTCAGTTCACCTGCCAACTCTGCCTTCACTCAAGGTAGTTCCTTGACCTCACACAGCCTCCTTTAGTTTTAGGTATGTGGGGGCTTGCACAAGTAACTGAGTGGATCACCTAGAGGAGGTCTGGCTACCTGATAGGACTTGATAATTTGTGACCACTGGCCTGGAACTGGCTTTTTTCCTTTCTAGATCCCACACTTGCTTCCATTTTTGCCAGGCAGCCTCCAGGAGTGACCACAAGATTCTCATATGGTGTCATTAACTGTGATATGCCAACTTCAGTAAGAACTGCATAGCAGATTTGTAAAGGTATGTGTGTGTTTGTGGATGACTGATGTGTAGGCCATCAAGCTAAGGAGGAGAGACTCATCCTGGAAAGAAGAGAAAGTCTGCCCTTTTTTCTTCAGAGGAGTTCCGGTCACCATTGCCTTTGAACATTGATCTCTAGTTCCCTCAGGCTTCCAGAGCAGACTCTCCAGCCTTCCTACACAGACCCTCAGATTTCTGACTTAGAATCTTCCTGGACTCATTAATGACCTTCAGGCCTTTGACCTTCAACTGAGTCCCTGGCCTTTCAGCAGGCAGATGGCCATTTTTCATTCTTACACTTCTGATTTGCCAGATGGCCACTGGGAATCTTTGACTTCTTCTTCTTTTTTTGAATGTTAAATAAGTTTATTCACATTTTTCCAAACATATGCAATATTAAATATAAACTAAAAACAATACATAGTTCTTAGAAAATACTACCCAATGCCCCCATTGTCTGAGCTTCATGATTATAATGTGCTCAGCCTTTGTTCTTCCAGAATGTTAGTGAACATGTTGCTCAAAACAAGCACAGAGTAACAGGAAACCTCCCCTAAATAAATTTTGTTATTATAAAACAGATCCAAAGAGAGGCCTCTAATGTCTTCATTTGGGTATCTGGAATTTCAAAATGGAAATAATTACCAAAGGAGCAAGCAGTGCTGTCCTATCTAACACTAGAAAGGAAAGACAAATTTGGGCTGAAACTCTAAACACAGCCCCATGCAAAGGGCTTGTTATCAAGCACACTTGCCCTGAATAACTCCCATTCATTTTGTTGTACAAAGACCCACATCAAGAGCAAGTATTTTTAAACAACCAAGTCACAATTTTAGGATCACTTTTTTTTAATAGGAACTGATCATAGACCACACAGGAAGGACCTTCTACGGGTCAGGCATTGGCAGAATGAAGCAGCACCAGCTTCACCCAGTTAAACGTACAACACATGAACTACTCATTCCCAAGGCAGTCAACTCACCCAGAAGTTTGGCTTCATTTCCAAAATGTGCTTTGCTTCTCACCCTCTTTGCCAGTAACACTTTAGGATATTGTAAGCACCAAGAACTCTAACATTCCATTTACAAAGTTTATACCCACTACAGCAGTCAGTTTAAAGGGATAGGGAAAGATGCTACAGATTTTTTCTTGGGAAAATTATACAGGATTCTTTATTTGAAGTTAAGGCTACCAATATCCCAACAACCACTTTGCTTGCTCTCTTCTTGCAACTTTAGTTCAGGTCCCACAACCTAAGCTTACAGTCCTTTTGAGTTGCCAGCAACTGACGATGAAGCTCAAAAAGATGCTATATATGAAATGAACATGTGCACTGTGTGCAAGTCAGATAACCTACAACCAATTATACATCCAGCTAACTTTAAGAAAGAATAAAAGCTGGACATGGTGATACAGGCCTGTAATCCCAGCTACTATAGCACCTCAGGCAGGAGGATCATGAGTTCAAGGCTAGCTCCAACAACTTAGCAAGACCTTATCTCAAATAAAAAATATGAAAGGCTAAGGATATATTTTAGTTGTAGACTGCTTGACTAGCATATCCAAGGCCCTTGGTTCAATCCCAGGCACAGCCAAAAAAAAAAAAAAAAAAAAAAAAAAAAAGAAGGCATGAAAGTACTAAGGAATTTTATGGGGTAAGTGAGTAAACCACCAGGAGTGACATATTCAGACACCTTCTGAACAAGAGTAGTCAGAAGAATAGATTCATATTTTCTTCTTAATCACTCAGGTCTTATAGAGTGCTAGACATTATTACTTTAATATTCGATTTCTAATTTTCAGGTAAAAGTAACACTAAAAAACAAAATATATGTTTAGGACAAATTGTTGTAATTAAAAACTTAAAAATTTAAAAAGATTTATGCAGCATTTTTAAAATTTCACTTGATTCTCAAACATTTTTAGACATTTTCCAACATGAAAGGTAATTTTTGAACCATCTCACTATCTTGAATTTTGTCCCAAGAATTAGAAACATGATTAAAACCACAGTAGTTCTTAGAATAAAAAAGGTATGACCATAAAAATCATTAGAACTTTAAAAATATCATAGATAATTTTAAGTATCAAAAGATAATTGCCAGTCTTTTTTAAAAAGGGGAAAAGAAATCTTAAGCGTTAAGCACTTGAACATAGGAGAGGGATTCATAACTAATGCATACTTATTTGTTTTGGGGTGCATTAAAAATTCTTCAAAAATTGCGTTCATTTTTCCTCTACTTAAAAAAAAAGGAGGGTGGTGCACAATATTCTCTTCTAGATCCACCTCCTCCATTTGGAGTTTTCGGTGTTAAGCACAAACTCAAGTCTGTTTTCTAAGCTAGCAAGAAGGTTCAACTGTTCACAATCTGGTAGGGTTGGGCCGCCCACCTGTGAGGGCTTCGGCACTCCCAACCCATCAGACACTGTCGCACGTGACTCATCCACAATGGATGGTAAGATGACCTGCGAGACATGGCTTTAGAGGAAGTTTTCACAAAACAGCCTAACCATCATCACAGGTGCCACACTCACATGATCTTCACGTACCTGCAGTGTGCAGACTTATGAAGATTAGCACCACAATCCACCAGAATTATGAGCAAGGTCATATTGGACAGTATGTAGAATTTTCTCATTAAAGCTACATCTCAATGACTAGAACTCTGTACATGAAGGGACTATGCAAAAATTCACAAATATTTTAAAGGTTTTTTTTCTTAAACCGTCACAATCCTTCAGTATGCATCTTTAAAGCTCAACAGTTACAAGATGACAATGTAACAGTTTTATGTGAAATGTAACCAGCTTGTGTTCTGAAAATTAGCATACTTCAAAGTCTCAGAGTAAAAATATCAAGAATAAGCTCAACCTCACACCTAACACCAAATTTTCATCCACACATTTTCAGACACTAAGCGGGCACAGGCATGGTACCTTTCTGAACTTGAAAGAACTTAGCACAAATCCTTCTAGGAGATGTTCTTGGGCAGGATGGAGAACACTCCCATTTGATGAGAAACCAGTCTTTTTCTAAAACAATTTTTCTACCCAAAAAGCAGCTGTACTAAAGGGAAGAAGCACTATTTACACATTGCACCCCTCTCTTGTTAAGGTTGAGCTAAGATCTACCAGCCAGGAATCAAATAGTAATGTATTCAACCTAATGTATGAATATTGTACATCATCAAGACTTTGTTGAGTTCTTCAGAAGAAAAAGTAGAGACAGGAAGAGGATGGGGTGGGGGTGGGAAACACCCCTAATGGGTGTCTTACTATTGCGCCCCCTCCATGGACCAAACAATCTCAGTGCATTACATATAACTTTAGATTTTTGTTTGTTTGTTTTTGGTACCGGAAATCAAACTCGGGTCCTTGCGCTTGCTCAGAAGGCAGTGAAACCACTGAGCTAAATCCCCATCCCTATAACTTCAGATTTTAAGTTCCCAATGTCATGGCCAGCTGTTACAGAAGAGGCAAAAGTCCACAGCAGGTGCATGTCAAAAGACCAGACTGTACCTTGTGTGTGCTAAAAAATAAATCTTGCAATTAAGAAACTGTGACACTCTTTGACTCAAAAAAAGCTTCATTACTACTCTACACACAGATTGCACTGCCACTCACTTACTGGAATGTTTCTGAACTATTACACTATTAAGTGCCTAGAGGATAATGTAAAGAGAATAAGGGATCCTCACCCAGCCCAGATAATTTTTAAATATCACAATCTACATGAAAGTGATGTGAACTAAAATACAAGTTTGACTTCTCAGGATCTACCGAAGCTCCAGTTTCATTAAAAATTCTTTGATACTTTTTCACAAGGAAAAGTACACCGAAGTGAGTAAAAATGAGTCTTATGTTGGAGGATGGAATGATCTTACTACCATGGCATCTGAAGTCACTGGGAGCAGGATGATAACGGGCTCCACCTTCCTTGTAGAGGACATGGGATGGTAGGCATCTGTAGCCAATTAAAGGCATTTGATGTCAGTATATTAAAAGATTAAGATGCTTTAAAACAAAACTCTTCCAAGAACATCAGAGGTTTAGGGACTTGTCTTCATAAATAACCACATGTCTATGGCTTCAATTGTCTGCCCTACTGCCGAGGTAGGTGACCAATATTCATCAAAACAAAATAATCTTTGAAAATTCCCACAGAAAAGCCTTGCATAACCAGTTGGTTTCTTCAGCCTATGTCCACTCTGGTGTAATAGTTTTCATCTTGTCTTCTTATCTGTGCCCTGGCCGAGTAGCATCGCATGTACCCGGTCACCCAAGGGTTATGTGCCAAAGATCCTGTGAAGGCCTTGATCCTTCTGTGTTTCCCCACATCCGCTGAGTGGGCACACTGCCGCTGTGCAGTCAGTCTCCGTTTCTCCACCTGTCTTCTGCTCTTGGCTCGTAATGCTGACTCATGAATCTCCTGCACAGGGGCAGATGCCCAGACACTGTGGGTCTTCTGGCTCCCAGTGACTGTCTTTCTCCCCTGATGTAAAGAGCAAAGGGGTGCTTGGTTTCTTTTATTTTACTCAATGACCTCTGGGGACTTTTGGGGGCTTTCCTGTTTCCTCTGGCAAATAAGGCACTCGGCTGCTGTCCAGGTTTGACACTGGTGGGTAGCCTGTCTGTCTCTTCCTTTTCGGTGTGTTGTTTGGGTTTTTCTCCTACTTCTTCCACTGGCAGTGCTTCTGGCAGCTCAGTGTCCTGCTGGTCCCGGGTCTCTGAGCCCCTGGCCTCTGCAGCCTCCGGGGCCTCCATGGCTTCTGGGGCCTCTGTGCCCTGCTCCCCAGCCTCCCGGGGCCTCCATGGGTGAGGCAGACGCACACTGGGGTGAGGGGTTTGCCGCTGGTGAGGCCGAGCCATCCAAGGAGCCGTCAGGGCCCCAGGAGTCCCACAGCCTGGGCCCGTGTGCCTGCTCCAGCAGCCGGTGTCCCAGGGGGTAGCGCACCAGCTCGTGGTAGCAGGACGCGTGCTGATCCCAGGTCGGCTCCCGGTAGCACTTCATGTACTTGCTCTTGACCCCGCTACCCGGGGACATGGTGCCACGCCGCTCAGAATACATTGCCCGGGGAACTCATGATGCAGAGATCACCCCATGGCCAGGCCCTCTGCACAGTTCAAACTCTAGCCCTGTCCCCGGAGGGGGAGGGAGGGGCAGGAATCTTTGACTTCTGATCCTGTAAGCCTACCTAGTAAATTCTTTGTGTAATTATACATATATTTTATATTAACTCTGTTTCTTTAGGGAACACTAACCAATACACACATAGCAGTGATGAGGGATCAGGGAGTTAGGAGATCCCAGCTACAGGAAAGGAGTGGAGTTCAGAGACAGTTCAGGGTGGGTGTGTTTCAGGATACAACAGATGGTGAACAATCCTTAGTAATCAGAAGGATGCCCACAGCATACCCACATTTCCTGCTTACTGTCATTCCAGGACACCCAGTCGCTGCCTCTTCTGTGGCTCCCTTGAGACAGAGCTGTGTAGGGAACTTGGCAGGTGCCTAAGTTCCTTACAAACACCTATTTCTCATGTCACAGGTAAGGCTTTGACACTGCAACACTGGGTGTGGGGCCAACCCCTGATCCAGGGGCCCAACTAGGAATGGTTCCCCTGGGGGGACTATGCTGTCCCCCAGGGAGTCCATTCTCCTGGGGATTGGTGAGGGGTCCTGGGCTACAGAGCAGTCAGAACAAGGAGAACACTCTTCTTCCTGCAGAGTGATCAGGAAGGTTCCAGCCTAGAAGATCCAGCCTATACCCACCTCAAACTTCCACAGAGTTGCTCGATGACTCTTTAAAACTCTGCCAGTTATGTCATGCTCAACTGAAAAATTCCATGTGAACCTAAAATAAAATTTAAATTTCTCTTCTCTCTTAAAGAGCCTTCCCCATCCTCCATCCTCTATTTTCTCTTTCATCTTCACCTTCATTTTCCTTCCTTTTCACTCACATCCAACCACACTTTCTATCATTTTCTTTCTTTTCTTTACTTTTTTTTTAGTACCAGGGATCGAACTCGGGTCCTTGTGCTTGTGCAGCAGGCAGCGAAACCACTGAGCTAAATCCCCTGCCCACTATACTTTCCTTGTACTGCAGAATTGCCCAGCTAGTTCCTGCCACAGGGCCTTCACACTTACCCTTTTATCTCAAGTGCAACCCTACTCCTAAGCCAGACCACACATAAATGCCTTTTTGTCCTTTCATCTTCTCAAGGTGTCTTCCCTCTACCTTCATATCTCATCATTCCTATACCCTCAAGGCAGCCCTTCTCTATCCAGTCCCCCTGTTTTACAATAATTAAAGCACTCCCTAATTTGAATTTGTCAGTCATGTCTCACCTCTTGCAATGCAAGTTCCATGACAGCAGGGACTATGTTTCCCAGTTCAGTTGTATTCAGTTCTGTATTCCCAGGCCCTGGAACAGTGAGAAATGATGATTTGCTAAATGAATGAATAGATGGAAAGAAGGCAGCTTTCTCCACATGTACGCTTGCTCTTCCTCATCCTACTTTGAATGCCAGGATTCCTTTCTCTGAGCTACAAGCTCAGTGCCTACAGGACTCTAACCCACCTGCTTCAGCCTCTGCAAACATGAATGTTTAGAATGCTTTACAGGGGAGCTTGACCTGCACTTTCTTTTCCTCACATCCTCTGGCTCCTCTTCCCACTCAGGGTCCGGCCCCTGCAGGCATCTGAGTGCTCCAGCTGGGCCCAGAGTGTGCCCAAGTGTTGCATCACCAACTCCTTCTCTGGGCCTTCAAACTTCAAATAGAAATTCCTGGAGCAGAGCAGCAAAGGCCTAAGGTATTGCTGACACTATCCCATTTGTGATCTGCACAGATACGGCCAAGGCTCAGGTCCAGGTTTGTTCCCCAGGTTTTACTTGCAGCTACTGTGCTAGCTGTTGAGACCCAGGGAGAGCCTAGGCGGGCACTGCCTGCAGCCCTTCCAGGACCAAGCTGGGGAATGAGTTTACTGCTGGGATTGCTGGCAATGACACAGCCACACACCTGCTGTTTTCTCACATACAACTCCCCCCGTGTGGCCAAACTGATACATTTCCCTAGAGTTGGGCAGGAAGTGTGTGAATCCAGAGGAGTATAAAAGCCCATTATCCCTGAGAACTGCCCAGCCCTTTACACAGATGGAGGTCCTAAGAAGGCTCATTTTCTTGGCCCTTTTAAGCACCTCATGTCTGGCAGAGCTGAATGTGTCTGAGGCTGAAGGCAAGAAAATTCAACTGAGTTTCTGCGCCAAACTAGAAAAGACCTCATTTTATCAGGCCATTTCCAAAATTTTGAAAGATTTCATATGTGCCATTGGCCCTGTTGAGTCTGGGGTGGGGACTGCTGCTTCTTTGGGATGAATGGCCAACTGGGATTGTACACTCAGCATGAGTGATGAACTAAAGAGATGGAGTTTTTACAAAGGAAGACACTTTATTTGTAAGGAGGAAAAAGACAGGAGAAAGAAAGCTGCCCCAGAGAGGGGCCAGGGGGCTCTGGAAAGATGGACACTTGTGGGCCTTTGTCTCCAGCTTCATTTATCAGGTTTTGAGGTACTCTTCTTCCCTGGAACTTGTCACAACCAGACTGGCTCTCTAGGGTGTCTTGGATGGATCCCAGGCCACAAGACCCTAATCTGGGCAACATTGCTTTGGGCGGGCTTTGTTTGACTTCCTCCTTCCTGTTCTTGCCAGGGCCTCTATTTATAGGTTGGTTAGGAGGAGCCTTAGAGAAAGTCAGCTTAGAGTGAGTGACTTAATTACAGGGATGTGTGTATCTAGTGCAGTAATATAGTGACTCCAAATATATATGCATAGATGTGAGTATATATTTTTCTATTTGAAATAAGAGCTTTCCTTAGGTAGGCTTTGTCACCTTTGTGCTTTATTGAAAGTGGGGAGGGGTGGTTATCCTGGTTTTGTGCACTGTTTTCTATCATATGTGGACCCGAGAAAAGAGACAAGAAGGAAGTACAAAGGGAGAGTTAGGAGGAAGGGAGTTGAGGGTGAGGGGAAGGGGGGGAAGAGGCTGAAAGGGGTGGAAAGGAGGAAGGTGTGTTACAGGGCACGCATGCCTATGCGATAAACCCATTTTCCTGTGTAACTAATACACACTAATTACACATCAGCTTTCTACTCCTTTATTTGGCATAACAGAGATAACAGTCCTATTCATCAAGGGGCTAGATATATTAATATCAGATATCTACCAAGATAAGGAGCAACAAACTTTTACCACTACTCAAGTGACTATGAACTTGCGGAAAATGTAACCATAGTTTCTAAACCCCAGCATACTCATCCTTTATGATGTAGGCATTTCCATTCTGGGTATTTATACTACAGCACCTAGATTCAGCAGCAGGACTGGCCAGAGTAGCCTTAGTTATGACATCCCCAATCAGGGGAGAATCCAAAATGTCCTTAGTATTATTATGAATAAATATATGTTAATATTTTTATACCAAGAAAATTTTTTAAAATGGGAAAAAGAAAAATGGTGGTAAAAGTAACAAGTGTACTGGGCTGGGGATGTAGCTCAGTGGCACCACATCTGCCTCGCAACACAAGGTCCTGAGTTCAATCTCCCATACCAAAAAAAAAAAAAAAAAAAAAAAAAGAAAAAGTAACAAGTATCAACCTCACAATTAGAATACAGAAAAAAGAAATGTCACAAAAATAGACCATATAAGAAGACACTGGCCTGAGCAGTGCTGGCTCAGAGACGGCGTGACTACGCCAAGTATATAACCAGTTTTCATGAAAGCCAACAGAGAAACAAAGCACCTTTTTGTGGGTGGCCTTAGCCAAGCTATTTCTAAGACAGACCTACAAAATCAGCTCAACAGATTTGGAGAAGTTTCTGATGTGGAGATCGTCACACAAAAAGATGACCAAGGAAATACACAGAAAGTTTTTGCATATGTTAACATCAGGGTAGCAGAAGCATACCTGAAAAAATGTATGTCCATTTTAAACAAAACAAAATGGAAAGGTGGTACACTACAGATTCAGCTAGCAAAAGAAAGCTTTTTACACAGATTGGCCCAAGAGAGAGAAGAAGCAAAAGCAGAGAAAGAAAAATCAACAAGAGGCAAGATCAACTTGTCAGAAAAGATGGGAGGAATGGATTTCCATATGAAAGCTGTGCCAGGGACAGAAGTACCAGGGCACAAGAATTGGGTTGTCAGTAAATTTGGAAGAGTCTTACCTGTTCTTCACCTTAAGAATCAACATAAACATAAAATCATGAAATATGATCCATCAAAATACTGCCACAACTTAAAGAAGATAAGGGAGGATTTCACAAATAGTATTCCTATAACTAGCCTCACTTGGGAATTGGAAGGAGGCAATGACCCTATGAGTAAGAAATGGCGAGGAGAGTTCTCTGACTGTCATGATCCTCTCAAGAAGATCATGAAAGTACAAAAGACCCAGGGTTCCACTGTGAGTCCGAGGACCAGTTGGGCAATGGGAGAATAACATATTACCATGGCAACAGGCTGAACAAAAAACACCTCCTGATTCCATTACTCTTTCTAGATCACACCCTGTACTTGATTCGGATGCTCAAAAACTTAAAAATATACCTTGTCAGACTTCTAACTTGGAAACTGTCAGGAAGAGAAATAGCATGTCTGATGATGATATTGATTCTGAAGATGAATGAAGAATGATAATTGCAAAAGAGGAAAATTTACAGAGAACCTCATGGTCCTCCATCAGTAACTCTGAATATGATCCCTTTGAAGTTGTAAGGGATGATTTCAAATTGGATGTTCATAAACTTCATTCTTTATCACGTGTACGTATGAATAATGTCTCTCGCCATGTTAGTGGCAATATTATGGGAAATGACTGTGAGTATGATTCAGGTGATACAGATGAACTCATTGCAATTAAAAAAAAACATCAGTAAGGTAAAAAACAGTGCAGAATTTTCCCAAACGGAAAAACCTATAAGCAAGAAATCTTTCAAAAAGAAAGAGCTTTCTGATCATTGTAATAAAGTACAAAAAAGAATACGCAAAAAATCATCCATTAATCATGGAGTGAAGCCTCTGTCTGATTCTAGCAGCAGTGACAATGAGGAGTCTGAAAGAGATGAAAAATATAAAGCCATGATGAAAAACTGCCCCCGAATTAATCTCACTCTGGCTGATTTGGGAGAGCTGGCTGGCAGTGATATGGGGGTTCCAGAAAATACTAAGAGCAGTGGCCCACAGAGTACCACAAGCTGCAAGTTTGATAGAGCTTCCAAGAGGCCCAAGGCTCCCCGTAGCATCTACACAGGCAAACAGTGCATTTGTCCTGAGGAGATTCTGGCTTCCCTTGTAAGGGAAGAAAACATGCATGGTAGACAGAAACCACAGGAAGATAAGAAAAAGCCAAAATTTCAGGCATTCAAGGGAATAGGATGTCTCTATGGAAAGGAATCAATGAAAAAGACCTTGAATATTGCCTCAGATAATATTAATGAAGAACAAAGTTCCTTGAAACATGGGGATTCTAATAGCATTTTCATAGAAAATGGGCTGCCACATGCCAATGGCTCACCAAGCAAATTAACTTCATGCCAACATACAAAGAAGGAAAATGACCTAAATAACATTCAGCCTCAAAGACAGTTAACTTATGAGACCCAAGATCACAAGGTCGTCTCCCCAAGCAGTTCAGAAAAGGAAAGTAGAAATCTTATTTCTAGTCTGTTGCCATTAAAAGGCAAGAAATCCTTAAGTCTTAGTGCAAAGATTCACAAGATAGGGTTTGATAAAGATAATTCCCATGGTACCCAACAGAGATAAGAGACTTCAGAGAAAGAGGAGTCTGATTCCAGCAGCAACACATCTAATGTGAAACCACCAAAGCACTATCCCGGGGAAGACACTCAGGAGAGCATGGCTGACTTCTTACTTTCTGTTAGTAATTCATTAAGTATGATGCTAAGGCTAAGCCTGCTGAAGATAATCAGAGGCATTTGGCAGCATTGGAGGCAAGGCAGAAAGCAAAAGAAACACAGAAGAAGCTGGTGCATAACGCACTGGCAAATTTAGATGGACCTCCACAGGACAAGCCGACACACATCATCTTTGGTTCTGACAGTGAAAGCGAAATGGAGGAGGCATCCACTCAGGAGCAAAACCTGCCAGAAGAACCTGTCAAAGAATCCAGGGGTAAAGCATCTGGGAGGCTGTTTGACGGTGAAGATGAGGAATCTGGTTCTGAGGATGACAGTGACAGGTTCAAAATTAAACCTCAGTTTGAGGGCAGAGGCAGACAAAAGCTCATGGATTTACAGTTGCACTTTGGCAGTGATGACAGATTCCGCATGGACTCTAGATTTCCAGAGAGTGACAATGAAGAAGAACAGGAAGGGGTCAATGAAAAGAAAATGGCTGAGGAAGAAGAGCTTGCTACAGAAAAAAAGAAAGCTTTGAATGTTGTGCAAAGTGTTTTGAACATCAATTTAACACTACAAGCAAAGGGCCAGTAGCTACTAAGAAATTTAAGAATATCATACATTATGATCCAACGAAGGATGATCACATCACTTATGAAAGAATGAAAGATGATAAACCAAAGGAAAGCAAAGCAAAACAAAATGAAAAAAGGGAGGAAGCTGAGAAGTTACCTGAAGGGTCTAAAGATATGTATTATAGCATTGCTCCGGACTTGAAAGAAATATTCCAAGCTACAAAAGATACCACTGAGAAAGAAAAAGACAAACCTGGACACAAGGCCTGTGGCAGAGAGAAGAATGAAGAAGTCCACAGCGTTGTAGCCCTGATGAGTGGGGCCGAGCAACCCAGCGAGTTTATGTTCTCTTTTTTTGATTCAGACTCTAAAAATGTAAAAGAAGAAACCTATAAAGTTGAAACAGCGAAACCTGGGAAAATTGGCTGGGAAGAAGATACTTGGTTCCAAGACAGCGGTTCAGAAGAGGAAGATGTTACTGAAGAAAAAGATCACAAAAAGCCCAGCCCTGAAGAAGCATCATTTCCTGAAAAAGAAACCACTAGATTTTTCTTTTTCTCTAAGAATGATGAAAGACTTCATGGTTCTGACTTATTCTGGAGAGGTGTGGGAAGTAATATTAGCAAGAATTCTTGGGAGGCACGAACAAACGGCTTGCTTATGGATTGTCAGAAGAAACATAAAGAAGCAAAAAAGAAAGTTAAACCAAAATAATAAATATCAGCATTGGTTTTGAAACTGAATGGGAACAAGGCTTACCAGGAAATTGATCTAAAAATAATTTTAGCTGACAAAGAGGACATTTCAGAGCAGAGAATATTCAAAATCTGGCTGGTGGAATACCATTCTGGTCATCTTTTTCCGTGGAATTCCTTTGTATTTTATCCTAGGTAATTTTTTTTAATTTAAAATTTATTGTAACGGGATCTGCACAAAAGAAGGGGGGGAGGGGGGGGAACATGCAGGGGACACAGGAACACAATAGCATGGCCAGGGCCACAGCTTCTGTCATGGGGAAAAGGGTGAAAAGAGAACAGGGCTGGAGCTGGGGTGGAAGAGGGAAGGGCAAAGTTTCGGCTGCATTTCCCCTGCCTCAGAAAGCACCTCTATCCCCGCCCCACTCCAGTAGCCCGGCCCTAAGATGCCATCTCTCATTCTGCGTCTGGCCCTAGTGGCTCCTCCTTTTCATCCCCTTGACTCCCCCCCCCGCCCCCCAGATTCTAAAGCAGGGTGATGTTGAGGGCCCAACCCCAACCACCCCATCTGCTGGAGATCTAACCTCTGCCTTCCCTGCTTCTGTCCCTTCTCACTGTTCTCCCTTTAGGACAGAATCTTTGATTCTCCTCCTTCTCCTCCCTCCCCCTGGAAAAAAAACCGCACCAACTCCCCAGGGAGGGGCAGCAGACAGTGGGGGGAGGACGGGAAGGAGGGGAGCAGGGACCGTGGGAGGAGAGGCTCACGAACCCCTGGGGGGCAGGGGGCCTAGGGAGGAGGGGATAGGGCAGTGGCTGCTCCTGTCCTGACACCCCTGCCCACGGTCTGTGGGACTGCAACACAGCTGAGGGACAGGTGTGCAGGGTCAGCTGATAGGGAGGAGAGGACCAGGAGAAACAAATCGTTAAAACCTAGCGAATTCCCCTAAGAACCATTTCTCTCTTTCTCTCTGGAGGCTCCTTGGTTGGAGGGGACTAATGAGGAGTTGGTGGGATGAGAGAGGGGGAGAGGAGCCTGTACCAGGGGGCTTTCCCCCACTTTCGCCGCTGCCGCCGCCATCGAACACACCTCACCAGTATCTGGTGGGTGAGGATCCCCCTTGGCCGGTGGGCTGTGGCTGGGGAGCGTCTCCAGGGACGGGGGTTTGCCCTCCCCCCATCCAGGTGGGTCTGGATGTGGCCGGCCAGCTGGGCAGGGGTCTTGCAGTGTATACTGCACAGCTTGCACAGGATGCAGTCAGCCCGCGGGGCCTGGAGCCCGTGGTCCTTCACCGCGTGGATGGGCAGGTGGAGGCACTGTCGTGGTGAAGCCTTTGTTATAGAGCTCACAGACATGGTGAGGGCCCTGGCTGTGCACCTTCATGTGGTCCGAAATATAAGCCGAGCTCAGCATCTTGCCACACACGTGACATGGCACCTTCTCGTGTCGTACTGTGTGCGCCCACAGCCAATCCTTCGTAGCAAAAGCTGCCTCACATTTCTCACACTTGAAGGGCCGCTCTGTTGAGTGCACTTGTCTGACGTGAGTGTTGAGGTGGTTCGGCCGGGAGAAGCTCTTGCCACAGTGCGAGCAGTTGAGGGGCTTGTGCACAGTGCGGTCATGTGAGCACACGTGGTAGCTCATGCGCTCCTTGAGCTTGAAGCACTGCTGGCACACCGAGCACTGGTAGGTCTTCTCCTCCGAGTGCGACAGCTTGTGCCGGTTCAGGTGGTAGACATCACAGAAGGCCTTGGCGCACATCTCGCAGGCGTGGTTCTTCCGGATGCATTTCCCCAGGCGGTCGTGGTCACTATGCCACCCCAGAACCACCGCAGCCGCCTCGCCCCCGCCCCCGCGGGCCGCCCTCACCTGGGGCACGCTCAGGAGGCTCAGGGGAACCATGGTGGGCATCTTCATGGCACCCGGCCGGCCCTGGCTCCCGTTTGGATGGCTTCGTGCCTCCGGGGGTTGTAGCCATTCTTGAACTCCTTGGCGCACAGGGCGCAGATGTAGGGCCCCTTGCCCTTTGTCTTCTCCAAGGCAGACACGACAGGGGCCAGGGCGACCGACCTTGGAGGTGGGGGCGACCGACTGCGATGGTGGCAGGGGCGGTGAGGGGCGCGGGGGGCAGCTTCAGGGCCAGCCGCTGTGCCCACCTGCAGGAGTGAAGGAGGGAGGGCGGAGGGCGAGCACAGCGAGGGTGGGAGGGCCTATCCTAGGTAATTAATTCAAAACATTCAGCTGAGCCCCGCACAGAGATACACATCTGTAATCTTAGCATTCAAGAGGCTGACGTGGACAGATCATTGGATCCCAGGAGTCTGAGACCAGTCTGGACAATAGCTCAGGAAAGAAAAAAATTAAACTGAACTTTAAAAGAATGAAGCACAGCATAGCCCCCAAAGTGTTTCTTGTACATAATCTGTTTGTCCCCCATTTTTAATAACTAATGGGCATTTTCTGATGCAAGTTTTACACAAAGCCATTTTCAATAAATAGTTCAGTGCACTTGTGTTTTTCAAAAAAAAAAAAAATAGACCATATGATGTCACATGTAAATTTCGAGCCTGACCCGTTGTACATTTCTGAAGCTCAGGTACTGGGTAAATGTAAGGAACTGGGAAGGAGCACCACAGCGCATGCTTGCAAAGGACAGCCCTGGCTGCTCAACGAGTCCCCTGTACTGACCTGCACGGGGCTCCACACCCCAGTATGAAAACTCAGCCAGCTCTGGGCTTCTGCATCTGTTCTGTCTGCTAGAACAGCATAAAAATGGACAAAAATAGATAAAAGAAATGTCTTTGGCTAAGATTTAAATAAATATTTAGACCTCGCTGGTTGTACGGCAAATGCGAATCAAGTCCATGGTTGCCAAGGGCTTGGGTTTCACCTCTGCACACGAGAAGCTATTTTATTGCTGTCCAAATGGGAAAGCCCAAAACCAGAGGCCTTACAGTATTAAGGGTGGAACAGCATAAACTGAGAATATTTATTCATAATTCTCTTGAAAAGACAAATGCTGAGTTTTTCAGTAAAATTCAGAGGTTATTTATATATTTGAAGCAAATATACATGTTTAAATCTAAAAGGAATATTTACTTCATGTGCAGATGCAGTGAAGCATATCCTATAAGTCATAATCAATTTGTCCTTTAAAAAAATCAAGTAGAATTAAAAATGTACTCTTTTAGCTGAACAGCAGTGTTTTATTTGAAATTTTGGCCAAAAAGTAAAGGAAGGATGGAAAGAAGGAAACCAGAAAGGAGGGGAGGGAAGGAAGAAGGAAATAAGAATGAGCATGTGAGAGTATGGAAAACAGTTTCTCTTTATTATAATATAGTTGAACAAAATATACTCAAATTAGGAAACAATTTTACTAAGATTATCAAGGGTTTTTTCGTGGCAGGTAGGCAGCTTATCATTTCTCCTGGGCATGTTCTCGCGTGTAGCCATGGAGGTGTTCGTTCTTGGCACACACTGAAGCAGAGTTAGAGTGAACAAGAGCGGGAGCAAGGGAAGGAGAAAAGAGGGGAGAGAGGGCAACACCAGACCCACACACGAAAGCCAGTGCTTTGTTATCATGAAATGACCTTGTCTACATTTCTTTTTATTACTTAAACGCTTTTATTGGTACATTGTAGGTATACAACCCAATTACATTTCTCATTGGGAATTGTACCTTTACATGATGCATCTTGGTTCTTATTTTTTCCCCATTCCCAGCCCTCCCTTCACCCCCTCCACCCTTCCCTATTTACAAAGACTTTGTTTCCATTTTTTCCATTTCTCATCATGTTTCCTTTCCCTTCTTTCCTTTCCCCTGCCCCTCCCACTACCCCTACCCCTTTGGACCTTTTCTTCCTATTTTGCATTATCGATTATTCATTCTAATCATTGGTACATTTTAGGTATACAATATAATGACATTCATCATTGGAAATTTGCACCTTTACATAGTCTCTCTTGGTTCTTATTTTTCACCCTTGCCCAACCCTTCCTTCAACCCCTCCACCCCTCCCTATTTGCAAATTTATTATCACGAAATGATCTTGTCTACATTTTTAACAGCTTCTTGAGTTAAAGCCTGTTAATCTGAAATAAGGGGAACTACACCTATTCTTTTGATTTTTTTAGCCCATGGGGCATATTTTTCCATCCCTTTCCTTTTATTTTGTGCTTGTGAAGTTGACAAGTCTGTTGTGTGCAGCACACTCCTGGTGGCTTTAAAAAATTCCACTTAGCTTCTGCCTGTCTTTTGAGTAGAGAATTTAATCCACTTGCATTCATAGTAGTTATTGGTAGGTAAGATTTTACAACTCCCATTTGTGAATTGTTCCCTGTGGTGTCACACATTCATACTTCCTTTCTCTCTTTCTGCCTTCTTTAGTGATTAAATAATTTCCTATAACAATTTTCTTTGACACCTTCCTATTTTTTTGCATTTATGCTACAGATATTTGTTTTTCTGATTATCATGAGCCATACATAAAACACTTTATAAAATATCATGTTGATAAATAAAATTGGTCACAGAAAAATATTTGTTTTTGCTCCGCCCTATTTTATGCTTTGGATGTTACCATTCACACCTTTCCTGTATTTATATCTCTTAATACATTATTGCACCTACTATTACTTTAACAATTGCCCTTACTTTTCACCTTGAAGATACATCTGGTTTACAAACCACCGTTATAATATTATAGTATTATGAATTTGACTGTCTGCACTTTAGTGAGTTTTATACTTTCATATGTTTCTGTGTTATTAATTTGCTTCCTTTATTTCAGTTTAAAGAACTCCATTTAGCATTTCTTATGAAGCTGATCTAATGTTGATCCCCCACAACTTTTGTTAGTTTGAAAAAGTCCTTTATCATCTTCCTTTGTATGGACAGCTTTTCCAGATATTACACAATTTTTTTTTCTTTTGTTTTGATACTGGTCACATTATTCCACTATATCCTGGCCTCCTAGATTCTTCTTAGAAATCTGCTCATGGCTTCAGAGGGTTTCCCTTGTATGTACTGAGTCTCTTTATTCTTGTTGCTTCCAAATTTCTCTTTGTCCCTTGACTTTCTTTAACTTATTTGTAAAGTATGTAGGTGATGATATATTTATATTTAAACTAACTAGGCTACTTTGGGCTTCATGTTCATTTTCTTTTCCATTTTGTCTTTATATCTTTTAATAAAGTTGAATTATTGCTCAAATTCATATTTGTCTGAGCTACTCCACCATCAGGCTGATGCAATTCCTGTAGATAACCATAAATTTAAAAACTAAAACCCAAAAGTAAGAAGTTCATAAAAATGTATAGTAGAATTAACACTGTCTATTTATCAGTAATACTATAAAAAGAAACACAAAACTTTACAGTGTAAAGTATATTTACCACCCCTTTCATCAACAAAGAATTAATGTTCCTAACATCAAACTAATTGCTACACACTAACAAAAATGTAATTTTGAAAGACAAAGTATGTAAACAGCACTCTATAAAAGAGGCAATCTAAACACCCCTCAATCCATGGAGAGGTGAGGAGTGGCATCAAATTAGACAGGGTTAAATCAGAGTAAAGACACTCAAGTGTGTAGGTCATTTCAACATGTTTTACCTTTAATTTCAAAAAATACATGAGAGGCCTGAAGACAAAAGAGTAACAGATCAAACTTACACTTAAAATGTTCACTTTTCATCTACTAATTTGACTTGAGACAGAAGGGGTTGTAAAGAAGGATAAGAAAACTATTAGGCTGAGAATATAAAGAATAGAAATGCAGCCCCACAATCTGTGTTTGGATTTATGGCTGGTGTCTGAGTACAATTTGAAATCATTTCTCATTTTATTTTCAGCATTGATTTTAATCTAGTTGAACCTCTTGGTGTATGGGCAGATTATACTGTTCAGTTAATTTCCATTTTTATACTGCATTGCCAAAAGGGATATATCCCTGATTGTTATTCCCAGGGATTAATTAAAGCACAGCTGTTACTTGGTCCCAAAGAACATGGACTTTACCTCCAGAGACTGCAGGATTATGAAACATTTCTACCACTAGATCTCATTTATTAATCACTGTTGTGTCACAAAAACAAGGAAGTAAATCATGCAAGATAAAAATGAGGCATGGTGGTCACTTAGATTAGATTGCTGGATCAGGAGAGAGCTATTTGCAATCTTAGGCATGGGCTACAGTCACACTGTCGGAAAACAGCACCTTTCCATTTAATCTGAAATACATTCAGATAAATGGAGGGTCCTTCTCAGATAAAGAAATAGGAGTTTGAACACCAAAGTTGCTCCATGACCCAGCCAGACAGAAACCAATCCAAACCATGCAGTAAATTTGATTCCATAGTCTTATAAAATCAAACCATAAAATGTTATTTTGATTTTCAATCAATGGGTTGAATTTATGATTTTCACATCATGTCCTTACTTAATTTATTGGTGCAGCCCACAAACTTTAGAACATACACAATTTCTTTTGTTTGGATGAAGGTGGTGTGGGAATTGGGAGTAAACAGTAGTTTGGTTTTGAAGACACAGGAGAAAGTGGGGTCCTTTATGGTGAGTTACATATGGGGTGGGGTTTCCTTTCAGCGGTAAGCTTTCTGGGGTGTATGTGTGCACACTGGATATCAAAGACATTCTGTGCACATATTGAAGCACTTGTATTTACAGAATTTTTTTAAAAATTCATAAAAAACTGGGAAATCCCAGTCCCTTTTTTGAACTCTGCAGGATAGCCCTCACATTCACATGGTTGATGTCCCCATGGAACCCATTAAGATTCTATGAAGTGAAGAACACCAGCCAGCTGTACCTTGGTGGCTGTAGAAGCAGGCATCTGAAGTGAGGCCAGGTCTGTTTCTTGGCCACAGCAAGCCTTTCTGCGTCCGTGGGTGGCATGCTCCCTCCACGAGGAGCAGTAATGCCAACACCCAGTTTAAGGAAGGTTCCAGCTTCCATGCAGTTTCTAGCAGGAAGATGCCCAGCCGACTCTCCCAGAAGCAGAGGAAGTGCTGGGTGCTGGGAGCGGAAGCCAGTAGAGCAAGACATTGCATGCAAAGAAGCATAAGGAGCTTCTGGACACGATTGAGACATTTTGCTCTGTCTGAAGTGGTGTCATGAATTTACGACCACCAGAACTCCTGGAATAGTACACTTTCAGCTGATGCCATTTATGTTTATAAATTATTGCTTAATAAGTTAATAAGGGCAAAACGCTATTTCAGAGTTTGCTTTGCCACACTATACAAGTCTAGGAACTAAACATAGGTACCTTTTTATGGCAGTAAAACAAACCAAATAAAAGCGAACAAGTACAAATGAAATGGATGGCATATTACAAAAATTAACATAGAAATTGTTTAATATTTGTAGGTGATGTGCATACGTGCACTATATTCTATTTTTTATCTCAATCTTTTCAATGAACTCTGAAGGCCAGGAAATAAAACAAAAGATTAGAGTGATTAAATACACATTTTCTAACTAATCCATACCTAGATTTTAATCATATCACCTCACCGGAGGTCTATACATCTACCGTCTACGAGACAGCTTTTTTTAAAAGATCAGTGTATAAGTCATCTAGGTGACACCTCT
Source organism: Heterocephalus glaber (assembly GCF_053883595.1). Taxonomy (NCBI): domain Eukaryota; kingdom Metazoa; phylum Chordata; class Mammalia; order Rodentia; family Bathyergidae; genus Heterocephalus; species Heterocephalus glaber. The sequence goes on from NW_028258410.1 coordinate 4,097,064, forward strand.
CTAGGTCTGGCTCATACATGATACTCTACAAGTTTTACTACAACAAAAGCCAAAACAGTCTCTTCCCCACACCACCCACTGCCACCATTCCTCGATATTCCTGTTTTGTTCTTCATATCAGATTCCACTTGCTATTTTGCTTCAGTGTGTCCTCCTCTAGACTGCTTAAATTTTAATTCAAGAACCATTTCTTGTAGGGAGAGATGGAGTTCTATGGGCCTGGGAGGGGTTCAGAGCTGGCCCAAGGTAGGAGGGAGACAGGTTGCTCTGCATAGATGGAAGCATCACATGGAATCCCAGTAACTGTATGACTAAAACACATCAATAGTAAGGTTTAAAGAGAGCGGTGCTGTACAAATCATCTAACCCTGTCAGTATGCCTACTATGTGAGGTGTTTAACAAATGCCTCAGTATTTTTATGAAAAGTTGTGATTATGTCTCTTTGATACCAGTTATGAAATATTGAACTTCTTAGTGATTACTACCACCACTGTGGTTTTATTGTTTCCCAAACTAAGAACTGTGAAAAGCCACTTGAAACCCTATATTTTAATGCAGAACCAAATAATATGTTTCAAAATAAATATGTATACTCAATAAATGGGAATGAAATTAAATATGCATGTATATTCACTAAATGGGAGTGAGAGTGACTTTTCTCTATGCATTGTATATTTCTCACTTCTTTTGTTAACACTATCCATTTCTTTGTTGATTACTTCATTTTTAATTCTCCTTGTCACTCTTCATTTTAGTTACACCTCTTCCACACACTGCACCAGACGGGATGTACTTATTGAGAATATACTTTGTATTAGATCTATGTTGTGTTTCTGAGATTTTGATTTGAAGAGATAGTTTCCACATTTGTATATGCATAAAGTTTTATTTATTTATCAAAGTTTAATTGTTTTAGAACTGCCCTTTTAGGCAGCCATATTGTTATATTTATAACCCACTCTACCTCCCCCTCAGGAATAAATGATGGGAACAAAACAGAAGCTGCTGAGTTTCCTCTTTCAGAGTTATCTCCCTCTAGGGAGGTGCAGACTGTGCATGGTGTCTTACTCAGCAGTTTACCTGGTGACTCTCATGGGGAACCTGCTCATCATCATGCTCACCATGCTGGATGTCCACCTACAAACCTCAATGTATTTCTTTTTAAGAAACTTGTCTTTCTTACATTTTTGCTACATTTCTGTTCCTGTTCCCAAATCTATTGTCAACTCTTTCACCCATGAAAGCTCCATCTCTTTCTCTGGGTGTGCCCTGCAAATCTTCTTTATCAGTGACCTGGGGGGGCACAGAGTTAGCCATCCTCAACGCGATGGCCTGTGACCACTATGTGGCCATCTGCCAGCCCTTGCACTATGCGGCACCTGTGTCAAGATGGTGGTCTTGTCCTGGCTCAGTGGTAATGCCTCTGGGCTCATGCATGTGGCAGCAACGTTCTCCTTAACCGTTCTATGGGTCCAATGGAGTCCATCTGTTTTTCTGTGACATTCCACAGTTCCTGAGCCTCTTAGACTCCAAAGTAATCACCAATGAGATTAGTCATAGTTTTTATTACCTGTCTTGTGATCATCTGCTTTGCATTGATCACTTTGTCCCATGTGTACATATTCTCTACCATCATGTGGATTCCACCCAAGGAGGTGAGATCCAAATCATTTTCCACCTGCATTCCCCATCTTGTGGCAGTAATGTTCTTCCTGACATCTGGAAGTTTCGCTTATGTGAAGCCAATTTCGAGTTACCCCTCCTTTGTGGACCTTCTTCTGCCTGTGTTCTACACAGTTGTTCCACCCAACCCTGTACCCCATCGTCTACAATCTGAGAAATAGGGACATAAAGGCAGCCCTGGGAAGGCAGTGCATAAGGAAGACTGATGAGTGATCCAACTCCCAGATGCTGTTCCAACCAGGTTTCTCTTACTTGATTGCTATATGCTATTCAGTTGGAGGCCAGCAGCAAGCTCAGTACTGTAGACATGCTGTCTTGTATTCCAGTAGAAGGTACTTTGAGCTGTGCAAAATACTAAAACTTATGCTTTTAATAATTGTTAATTCATTTTTTATTGGTACATTTTAGGTATACACTATGATGCCATTCATCATTGGGAATTTGTACCTTTATGTGATATATTTTTTCCCATTTCCCCATTCCCCTGCCCTCCCTTCAACCACTCCACCCCTCCTGATTTGCAAAGACTTGGTTTCCATTTTTTCCTTTTCTCATATTTATTCCTTTCCATTCTTCCCCCCCCCCCCCACACCGTCCCCTTCCTCTTTGGACCTTTTCTTTCTATTTCACATTATGCATCATGAATTTTGATCCCTATGTGTGGATGTCTTAAAAAATCTTATGAGTTACATTTTTCTCTTGGAACTCATGTTTTAATTAACTTTTATAAAAGTTGCTCACAATATATGTGTCATGAATTCAGTACATGTCTATTACTCACAATATAACAAGATCACATGTATTAAAAACAACCAAACCACAAACAAACAGAACAGAGTGTTCATTCAAAATGTTTTTGTCATTAGAAAGTGGGGTCCAATAGTGTGGAGACCAGTGCTTTGGCAGCCAGATGTAATAGTCAAAAGAGATTAACATATGTCCAGTGGTTTCATAGACAATAGCAGTACAGACAGGCATTTGATTCTAGGTATCAGATCATAAGGGAAAAACACCCACTGCATCTTATTTTTAGTGAACACATTGCGGTGTTCAGAGACCCTTCATGGTTCCTTCTGTTTTAGCATCTGAGTGGAAAGGGCTCCCTGGAGTTTGTTCAGAGTCCATCCCAGAGGGCATTTATCCACATTCTGTGCATGTAGTTATTTATGCATGGCAAAGTATTATTTTATGGATTAACATTTAAACACTAATATGAGTAGTGTCAGATACTTGTTATCCTTTAAAAAATTCCTTTTCAATTTTGTTTATATCAAACAAATAATAATTATCTATATTTATGAAGACAAATGTGAAGTTTTGGAATATGTTTGGAATGCAAAATGAAAAAAATCAGCCCAATTAACATTTCTAAATCTCCTCAAATGTTTCTCATTGCTTCCTGGAGAAAACACTTAAAATGCTGTCTTGTAGTTATTTTGAAATATACTGTAAGTTATTACTAACTAGAGTCACCATGAAGTCCAGTGGAGCATCAAAATGGATTCTTCCCATCTAAGTGTAATTGTAACCTTTGACCAGCATCTAACTTTTCTCTCTCTGGACTTCAGTAGCATCTGGTAAGCAGCATCTACTCTACACACCTTTGAGTTTGGCTTTCTTTTCAGATCCCACATACAAGGGAGGTTATTACCTGCCTCTTCACAGCTGGCTTTTATCATTTCATAAAGTGCTTTCGGTTCACCCATGTGATCCATTACAGGATTCCCTGCATCTGCAAAGCTAAGTGTGTGCCACTGCATGCATTGGCTGTTATTTGAACCCAGCACTGGTGATAGGCAGTTTGGTGTTTCCACATCCACTGTGCTGTGAGTGGTGCTGAGATGCAGAGGAGGGCAAACATCATTTGTGGCCACTTCCTCCCTACCCTTTTGCTTTCTTTCAATACAAGGGATTGAACTCAGGACCTGCACTGGGCGCTAGTCTCCAGCCCTAGTAGAGATGGGGCCTCCCTGAGTTTCCAAGGCTGGGCTTGAACCCTGGAACCTCCTGGGTCAGCCTCCCAGCTTTGGGATCCCAGGCTGTGCCAGGGATGAGCCTTTTCCTCTCCAGGGCTACCTTCCTGTGGGTGCACTCCCTGCCACAGCTAGGCCTGTCCCAGCTCTGCCCTTGTGCCCCTCCAGCTAGCCTACCTGCTACCACACTCCAGCATCTGCCAGGCCCAATTCTGGGCTCTGAGCACTAAGCTCAGTCACTGGGAGCTGGACCTCAGGGATACCAAGTGCTGGGGGACCTGGGCCTGAGCTCGCCTTGGGAAACGCTGCAGAAACCCGGCTGCGGCATCCAAAGGCTGTGGTGTGTGCGATGCGCATGAGCATGGGGGAGCACCTGTGCGTGTGTGTGCGCTCGCACGTGCCCGCCTGTGGGGAGCAGACCCTGCAGTGGGGCGTGGGGCGGGGCCTCTCTCCAGGGTTCTAAGGCTGAGATGGGTGGGGACACGGGCCAGTCAGGGGGCACAGTCAGGATCCTTAGCGCTGCTCTGCCCAAAGGGTATGGCGCTGTGGCCTCTCCAGCCAGTTGCTGCTAGCCGGGTTTCTGCAGCATTTCCCAAGGCGAGCTCAGGCCCAGGTCCCCCAGCACTTGGTATCCCTGAGGTCCAGCTCCCAGTGACTGAGCTTAGTGCTCAGAGCCCAGAATTGGGCCTGGCAGATGCTGGAGTGTGGTAGCAGGTAGGCTAGCTGGAGGGGCACAAGGGCAGAGCTGGGACAGGCCTAGCTGTGGCAGGGAGTGCACCCACAGGAAGGTAGCCCTGGAGAGGAAAAGGCTCATCCCTGGCACAGCCTGGGATCCCAAAGCTGGGAGGCTGACCCAGGAGGTTCCAGGGTTCAAGCCCAGCCTTGGAAACTCAGGGAGGCCCCATCTCTACTAGGGCTGGAGACTAGCGCCCAGTGCAGGTCCTGAGTTCAATCCCTTGTATTGAAAGAAAGCAAAAGGGTAGGGAGGAAGTGGCCACAAATGATGTTTGCCCTCCTCTGCATCTCAGCACCACTCACAGCACAGTGGATGTGGAAACACCAAACTGCCTATCACCAGTGCTGGGTTCAAATAACAGCCAATGCATGCAGTGGCACACACTTAGCTTTGCAGATGCAGGGAATCCTGTAATGGATCACATGGGTGAACCGAAAGCACTTTATGAAATGATAAAAGCCAGCTGTGAAGAGGCAGGTAATAACCTCCCTTGTATGTGGGATCTGAAAAGAAAGCCAAACTCAAAGGTGTGTAGAGTAGATGCTGCTTACCAGATGCTACTGAAGTCCAGAGAGAGAAAAGTTAGATGCTGGTCAAAGGTTACAATTACACTTAGATGGGAAGAATCCATTTTGATGCTCCACTGGACTTCATGGTGACTCTAGTTAGTAATAACTTACAGTATATTTCAAAATAACTACAAGACAGCATTTTAAGTGTTTTCTCCAGGAAGCAATGAGAAACATTTGAGGAGATTTAGAAATGTTAATTGGGCTGATTTTTTTCATTTTGCATTCCAAACATATTCCAAAACTTCACATTTGTCTTCATAAATATAGATAATTATTATTTGTTTGATATAAACAAAATTGAAAAGGAATTTTTTAAAGGATAACAAGTATCTGACACTACTCATATTAGTGTTTAAATGTTAATCCATAAAATAATACTTTGCCATGCATAAATAACTACATGCACAGAATGTGGATAAATGCCCTCTGGGATGGACTCTGAACAAACTCCAGGGAGCCCTTTCCACTCAGATGCTAAAACAGAAGGAACCATGAAGGGTCTCTGAACACCGCAATGTGTTCACTAAAAATAAGATGCAGTGGGTGTTTTTCCCTTATGATCTGATACCTAGAATCAAATGCCTGTCTGTACTGCTATTGTCTATGAAACCACTGGACATATGTTAATCTCTTTTGACTATTACATCTGGCTGCCAAAGCACTGGTCTCCACACTATTGGACCCCACTTTCTAATGACAAAAACATTTTGAATGAACACTCTGTTCTGTTTGTTTGTGGTTTGGTTGTTTTTAATACATGTGATCTTGTTATATTGTGAGTAATAGACATGTACTGAATTCATGACACATATATTGTGAGCAACTTTTATAAAAGTTAATTAAAACATGAGTTCCAAGAGAAAAATGTAACTCATAAGATTTTTTAAGACATCCACACATAGGGATCAAAATTCATGATGCATAATGTGAAATAGAAAGAAAAGGTCCAAAGAGGAAGGGGACGGTGTGGGGGGGGGGGGAAGAATGGAAAGGAATAAATATGAGAAAAGGAAAAAATGGAAACCAAGTCTTTGCAAATCAGGAGGGGTGGAGTGGTTGAAGGGAGGGCAGGGGAATGGGGAAATGGGAAAAAATATATCACATAAAGGTACAAATTCCCAATGATGAATGGCATCATAGTGTATACCTAAAATGTACCAATAAAAAATGAATTAACAATTATTAAAAGCATAAGTTTTAGTATTTTGCACAGCTCAAAGTACCTTCTACTGGAATACAAGACAGCATGTCTACAGTACTGAGCTTGCTGCTGGCCTCCAACTGAATAGCATATAGCAATCAAGTAAGAGAAACCTGGTTGGAACAGCATCTGGGAGTTGGATCACTCATCAGTCTTCCTTATGCACTGCCTTCCCAGGGCTGCCTTTATGTCCCTATTTCTCAGATTGTAGACGATGGGGTACAGGGTTGGGTGGAACAACTGTGTAGAACACAGGCAGAAGAAGGTCCACAAAGGAGGGGTAACTCGAAATTGGCTTCACATAAGCGAAACTTCCAGATGTCAGGAAGAACATTACTGCCACAAGATGGGGAATGCAGGTGGAAAATGATTTGGATCTCACCTCCTTGGGTGGAATCCACATGATGGTAGAGAATATGTACACATGGGACAAAGTGATCAATGCAAAGCAGATGATCACAAGACAGGTAATAAAAACTATGACTAATCTCATTGGTGATTACTTTGGAGTCTAAGAGGCTCAGGAACTGTGGAATGTCACAGAAAAACAGATGGACTCCATTGGACCCATAGAACGGTTAAGGAGAACGTCGCTGCCACATGCATGAGCCCAGAGGCATTACCACTGAGCCAGGACAAGACCACCATCTTGACACAGGTGCCGCATAGTGCAAGGGCTGGCAGATGGCCACATAGTGGTCACAGGCCATCGCGTTGAGGATGGCTAACTCTGTGCCCCCCCAGGTCACTGATAAAGAAGATTTGCAGGGCACACCCAGAGAAAGAGATGGAGCTTTCATGGGTGAAAGAGTTGACAATAGATTTGGGAACAGGAACAGAAATGTAGCAAAAATGTAAGAAAGACAAGTTTCTTAAAAAGAAATACATTGAGGTTTGTAGGTGGACATCCAGCATGGTGAGCATGATGATGAGCAGGTTCCCCATGAGAGTCACCAGGTAAACTGCTGAGTAAGACACCATGCACAGTCTGCACCTCCCTAGAGGGAGATAACTCTGAAAGAGGAAACTCAGCAGCTTCTGTTTTGTTCCCATCATTTATTCCTGAGGGGGAGGTAGAGTGGGTTATAAATATAACAATATGGCTGCCTAAAAGGGCAGTTCTAAAACAATTAAACTTTGATAAATAAATAAAACTTTATGCATATACAAATGTGGAAACTATCTCTTCAAATCAAAATCTCAGAAACACAACATAGATCTAATACAAAGTATATTCTCAATAAGTACATCCCGTCTGGTGCAGTGTGTGGAAGAGGTGTAACTAAAATGAAGAGTGACAAGGAGAATTAAAAATGAAGTAATCAACAAAGAAATGGATAGTGTTAACAAAAGAAGTGAGAAATATACAATGCATAGAGAAAAGTCACTCTCACTCCCATTTAGTGAATATACATGCATATTTAATTTCATTCCCATTTATTGAGTATACATATTTATTTTGAAACATATTATTTGGTTCTGCATTAAAATATAGGGTTTCAAGTGGCTTTTCACAGTTCTTAGTTTGGGAAACAATAAAACCACAGTGGTGGTAGTAATCACTAAGAAGTTCAATATTTCATAACTGGTATCAAAGAGACATAATCACAACTTTTCATAAAAATACTGAGGCATTTGTTAAACACCTCACATAGTAGGCATACTGACAGGGTTAGATGATTTGTACAGCACCGCTCTCTTTAAACCTTACTATTGATGTGTTTTAGTCATACAGTTACTGGGATTCCATGTGATGCTTCCATCTATGCAGAGCAACCTGTCTCCCTCCTACCTTGGGCCAGCTCTGAACCCCTCCCAGGCCCATAGAACTCCATCTCTCCCTACAAGAAATGGTTCTTGAATTAAAATTTAAGCAGTCTAGAGGAGGACACACTGAAGCAAAATAGCAAGTGGAATCTGATATGAAGAACAAAACAGGAATATCGAGGAATGGTGGCAGTGGGTGGTGTGGGGAAGAGACTGTTTTGGCTTTTGTTGTAGTAAAACTTGTAGAGTATCATGTATGAGCCAGACCTAGAGAGGTGTCACCTAGATGACTTATACACTGATCTTTTAAAAAAAGCTGTCTCGTAGACGGTAGATGTATAGACCTCCGGTGAGGTGATATGATTAAAATCTAGGTATGGATTAGTTAGAAAATGTGTATTTAATCACTCTAATCTTTTGTTTTATTTCCTGGCCTTCAGAGTTCATTGAAAAGATTGAGATAAAAAATAGAATATAGTGCACGTATGCACATCACCTACAAATATTAAACAATTTCTATGTTAATTTTTGTAATATGCCATCCATTTCATTTGTACTTGTTCGCTTTTATTTGGTTTGTTTTACTGCCATAAAAAGGTACCTATGTTTAGTTCCTAGACTTGTATAGTGTGGCAAAGCAAACTCTGAAATAGCGTTTTGCCCTTATTAACTTATTAAGCAATAATTTATAAACATAAATGGCATCAGCTGAAAGTGTACTATTCCAGGAGTTCTGGTGGTCGTAAATTCATGACACCACTTCAGACAGAGCAAAATGTCTCAATCGTGTCCAGAAGCTCCTTATGCTTCTTTGCATGCAATGTCTTGCTCTACTGGCTTCCGCTCCCAGCACCCAGCACTTCCTCTGCTTCTGGGAGAGTCGGCTGGGCATCTTCCTGCTAGAAACTGCATGGAAGCTGGAACCTTCCTTAAACTGGGTGTTGGCATTACTGCTCCTCGTGGAGGGAGCATGCCACCCACGGACGCAGAAAGGCTTGCTGTGGCCAAGAAACAGACCTGGCCTCACTTCAGATGCCTGCTTCTACAGCCACCAAGGTACAGCTGGCTGGTGTTCTTCACTTCATAGAATCTTAATGGGTTCCATGGGGACATCAACCATGTGAATGTGAGGGCTATCCTGCAGAGTTCAAAAAAGGGACTGGGATTTCCCAGTTTTTTATGAATTTTTAAAAAAATTCTGTAAATACAAGTGCTTCAATATGTGCACAGAATGTCTTTGATATCCAGTGTGCACACATACACCCCAGAAAGCTTACCGCTGAAAGGAAACCCCACCCCATATGTAACTCACCATAAAGGACCCCACTTTCTCCTGTGTCTTCAAAACCAAACTACTGTTTACTCCCAATTCCCACACCACCTTCATCCAAACAAAAGAAATTGTGTATGTTCTAAAGTTTGTGGGCTGCACCAATAAATTAAGTAAGGACATGATGTGAAAATCATAAATTCAACCCATTGATTGAAAATCAAAATAACATTTTATGGTTTGATTTTATAAGACTATGGAATCAAATTTACTGCATGGTTTGGATTGGTTTCTGTCTGGCTGGGTCATGGAGCAACTTTGGTGTTCAAACTCCTATTTCTTTATCTGAGAAGGACCCTCCATTTATCTGAATGTATTTCAGATTAAATGGAAAGGTGCTGTTTTCCGACAGTGTGACTGTAGCCCATGCCTAAGATTGCAAATAGCTCTCTCCTGATCCAGCAATCTAATCTAAGTGACCACCATGCCTCATTTTTATCTTGCATGATTTACTTCCTTGTTTTTGTGACACAACAGTGATTAATAAATGAGATCTAGTGGTAGAAATGTTTCATAATCCTGCAGTCTCTGGAGGTAAAGTCCATGTTCTTTGGGACCAAGTAACAGCTGTGCTTTAATTAATCCCTGGGAATAACAATCAGGGATATATCCCTTTTGGCAATGCAGTATAAAAATGGAAATTAACTGAACAGTATAATCTGCCCATACACCAAGAGGTTCAACTAGATTAAAATCAATGCTGAAAATAAAATGAGAAATGATTTCAAATTGTACTCAGACACCAGCCATAAATCCAAACACAGATTGTGGGGCTGCATTTCTATTCTTTATATTCTCAGCCTAATAGTTTTCTTATCCTTCTTTACAACCCCTTCTGTCTCAAGTCAAATTAGTAGATGAAAAGTGAACATTTTAAGTGTAAGTTTGATCTGTTACTCTTTTGTCTTCAGGCCTCTCATGTATTTTTTGAAATTAAAGGTAAAACATGTTGAAATGACCTACACACTTGAGTGTCTTTACTCTGATTTAACCCTGTCTAATTTGATGCCACTCCTCACCTCTCCATGGATTGAGGGGTGTTTAGATTGCCTCTTTTATAGAGTGCTGTTTACATACTTTGTCTTTCAAAATTACATTTTTGTTAGTGTGTAGCAATTAGTTTGATGTTAGGAACATTAATTCTTTGTTGATGAAAGGGGTGGTAAATATACTTTACACTGTAAAGTTTTGTGTTTCTTTTTATAGTATTACTGATAAATAGACAGTGTTAATTCTACTATACATTTTTATGAACTTCTTACTTTTGGGTTTTAGTTTTTAAATTTATGGTTATCTACAGGAATTGCATCAGCCTGATGGTGGAGTAGCTCAGACAAATATGAATTTGAGCAATAATTCAACTTTATTAAAAGATATAAAGACAAAATGGAAAAGAAAATGAACATGAAGCCCAAAGTAGCCTAGTTAGTTTAAATATAAATATATCATCACCTACATACTTTACAAATAAGTTAAAGAAAGTCAAGGGACAAAGAGAAATTTGGAAGCAACAAGAATAAAGAGACTCAGTACATACAAGGGAAACCCTCTGAAGCCATGAGCAGATTTCTAAGAAGAATCTAGGAGGCCAGGATATAGTGGAATAATGTGACCAGTATCAAAACAAAAGAAAAAAAAATTGTGTAATATCTGGAAAAGCTGTCCATACAAAGGAAGATGATAAAGGACTTTTTCAAACTAACAAAAGTTGTGGGGGATCAACATTAGATCAGCTTCATAAGAAATGCTAAATGGAGTTCTTTAAACTGAAATAAAGGAAGCAAATTAATAACACAGAAACATATGAAAGTATAAAACTCACTAAAGTGCAGACAGTCAAATTCATAATACTATAATATTATAACGGTGGTTTGTAAACCAGATGTATCTTCAAGGTGAAAAGTAAGGGCAATTGTTAAAGTAATAGTAGGTGCAATAATGTATTAAGAGATATAAATACAGGAAAGGTGTGAATGGTAACATCCAAAGCATAAAATAGGGCGGAGCAAAAACAAATATTTTTCTGTGACCAATTTTATTTATCAACATGATATTTTATAAAGTGTTTTATGTATGGCTCATGATAATCAGAAAAACAAATATCTGTAGCATAAATGCAAAAAAATAGGAAGGTGTCAAAGAAAATTGTTATAGGAAATTATTTAATCACTAAAGAAGGCAGAAAGAGAGAAAGGAAGTATGAATGTGTGACACCACAGGGAACAATTCACAAATGGGAGTTGTAAAATCTTACCTACCAATAACTACTATGAATGCAAGTGGATTAAATTCTCTACTCAAAAGACAGGCAGAAGCTAAGTGGAATTTTTTAAAGCCACCAGGAGTGTGCTGCACACAACAGACTTGTCAACTTCACAAGCACAAAATAAAAGGAAAGGGATGGAAAAATATGCCCCATGGGCTAAAAAAATCAAAAGAATAGGTGTAGTTCCCCTTATTTCAGATTAACAGGCTTTAACTCAAGAAGCTGTTAAAAATGTAGACAAGATCATTTCGTGATAATAAATTTGCAAATAGGGAGGGGTGGAGGGGTTGAAGGAAGGGTTGGGCAAGGGTGAAAAATAAGAACCAAGAGAGACTATGTAAAGGTGCAAATTTCCAATGATGAATGTCATTATATTGTATACCTAAAATGTACCAATGATTAGAATGAATAATCGATAATGCAAAATAGGAAGAAAAGGTCCAAAGGGGTAGGGGTAGTGGGAGGGGCAGGGGAAAGGAAAGAAGGGAAAGGAAACATGATGAGAAATGGAAAAAATGGAAACAAAGTCTTTGTAAATAGGGAAGGGTGGAGGGGGTGAAGGGAGGGCTGGGAATGGGGAAAAAATAAGAACCAAGATGCATCATGTAAAGGTACAATTCCCAATGAGAAATGTAATTGGGTTGTATACCTACAATGTACCAATAAAAGCGTTTAAGTAATAAAAAGAAATGTAGACAAGGTCATTTCATGATAACAAAGCACTGGCTTTCGTGTGTGGGTCTGGTGTTGCCCTCTCTCCCCTCTTTTCTCCTTCCCTTGCTCCCGCTCTTGTTCACTCTAACTCTGCTTCAGTGTGTGCCAAGAACGAACACCTCCATGGCTACACGCGAGAACATGCCCAGGAGAAATGATAAGCTGCCTACCTGCCACGAAAAAACCCTTGATAATCTTAGTAAAATTGTTTCCTAATTTGAGTATATTTTGTTCAACTATATTATAATAAAGAGAAACTGTTTTCCATACTCTCACATGCTCATTCTTATTTCCTTCTTCCTTCCCTCCCCTCCTTTCTGGTTTCCTTCTTTCCATCCTTCCTTTACTTTTTGGCCAAAATTTCAAATAAAACACTGCTGTTCAGCTAAAAGAGTACATTTTTAATTCTACTTGATTTTTTTAAAGGACAAATTGATTATGACTTATAGGATATGCTTCACTGCATCTGCACATGAAGTAAATATTCCTTTTAGATTTAAACATGTATATTTGCTTCAAATATATAAATAACCTCTGAATTTTACTGAAAAACTCAGCATTTGTCTTTTCAAGAGAATTATGAATAAATATTCTCAGTTTATGCTGTTCCACCCTTAATACTGTAAGGCCTCTGGTTTTGGGCTTTCCCATTTGGACAGCAATAAAATAGCTTCTCGTGTGCAGAGGTGAAACCCAAGCCCTTGGCAACCATGGACTTGATTCGCATTTGCCGTACAACCAGCGAGGTCTAAATATTTATTTAAATCTTAGCCAAAGACATTTCTTTTATCTATTTTTGTCCATTTTTATGCTGTTCTAGCAGACAGAACAGATGCAGAAGCCCAGAGCTGGCTGAGTTTTCATACTGGGGTGTGGAGCCCCGTGCAGGTCAGTACAGGGGACTCGTTGAGCAGCCAGGGCTGTCCTTTGCAAGCATGCGCTGTGGTGCTCCTTCCCAGTTCCTTACATTTACCCAGTACCTGAGCTTCAGAAATGTACAACGGGTCAGGCTCGAAATTTACATGTGACATCATATGGTCTATTTTTTTTTTTTTTGAAAAACACAAGTGCACTGAACTATTTATTGAAAATGGCTTTGTGTAAAACTTGCATCAGAAAATGCCCATTAGTTATTAAAAATGGGGGACAAACAGATTATGTACAAGAAACACTTTGGGGGCTATGCTGTGCTTCATTCTTTTAAAGTTCAGTTTAATTTTTTTCTTTCCTGAGCTATTGTCCAGACTGGTCTCAGACTCCTGGGATCCAATGATCTGTCCACGTCAGCCTCTTGAATGCTAAGATTACAGATGTGTATCTCTGTGCGGGGCTCAGCTGAATGTTTTGAATTAATTACCTAGGATAGGCCCTCCCACCCTCGCTGTGCTCGCCCTCCGCCCTCCCTCCTTCACTCCTGCAGGTGGGCACAGCGGCTGGCCCTGAAGCTGCCCCCCGCGCCCCTCACCGCCCCTGCCACCATCGCAGTCGGTCGCCCCCACCTCCAAGGTCGGTCGCCCTGGCCCCTGTCGTGTCTGCCTTGGAGAAGACAAAGGGCAAGGGGCCCTACATCTGCGCCCTGTGCGCCAAGGAGTTCAAGAATGGCTACAACCCCCGGAGGCACGAAGCCATCCAAACGGGAGCCAGGGCCGGCCGGGTGCCATGAAGATGCCCACCATGGTTCCCCTGAGCCTCCTGAGCGTGCCCCAGGTGAGGGCGGCCCGCGGGGGCGGGGGCGAGGCGGCTGCGGTGGTTCTGGGGTGGCATAGTGACCACGACCGCCTGGGGAAATGCATCCGGAAGAACCACGCCTGCGAGATGTGCGCCAAGGCCTTCTGTGATGTCTACCACCTGAACCGGCACAAGCTGTCGCACTCGGAGGAGAAGACCTACCAGTGCTCGGTGTGCCAGCAGTGCTTCAAGCTCAAGGAGCGCATGAGCTACCACGTGTGCTCACATGACCGCACTGTGCACAAGCCCCTCAACTGCTCGCACTGTGGCAAGAGCTTCTCCCGGCCGAACCACCTCAACACTCACGTCAGACAAGTGCACTCAACAGAGCGGCCCTTCAAATGTGAGAAATGTGAGGCAGCTTTTGCTACGAAGGATTGGCTGTGGGCGCACACAGTACGACACGAGAAGGTGCCATGTCACGTGTGTGGCAAGATGCTGAGCTCGGCTTATATTTCGGACCACATGAAGGTGCACAGCCAGGGCCCTCACCATGTCTGTGAGCTCTATAACAAAGGCTTCACCACGACAGTGCCTCCACCTGCCCATCCACGCGGTGAAGGACCACGGGCTCCAGGCCCCGCGGGCTGACTGCATCCTGTGCAAGCTGTGCAGTATACACTGCAAGACCCCTGCCCAGCTGGCCGGCCACATCCAGACCCACCTGGATGGGGGGAGGGCAAACCCCCGTCCCTGGAGACGCTCCCCAGCCACAGCCCACCGGCCAAGGGGGATCCTCACCCACCAGATACTGGTGAGGTGTGTTCGATGGCGGCGGCAGCGGCGAAAGTGGGGGAAAGCCCCCTGGTACAGGCTCCTCTCCCCCTCTCTCATCCCACCAACTCCTCATTAGTCCCCTCCAACCAAGGAGCCTCCAGAGAGAAAGAGAGAAATGGTTCTTAGGGGAATTCGCTAGGTTTTAACGATTTGTTTCTCCTGGTCCTCTCCTCCCTATCAGCTGACCCTGCACACCTGTCCCTCAGCTGTGTTGCAGTCCCACAGACCGTGGGCAGGGGTGTCAGGACAGGAGCAGCCACTGCCCTATCCCCTCCTCCCTAGGCCCCCTGCCCCCCAGGGGTTCGTGAGCCTCTCCTCCCACGGTCCCTGCTCCCCTCCTTCCCGTCCTCCCCCCACTGTCTGCTGCCCCTCCCTGGGGAGTTGGTGCGGTTTTTTTTCCAGGGGGAGGGAGGAGAAGGAGGAGAATCAAAGATTCTGTCCTAAAGGGAGAACAGTGAGAAGGGACAGAAGCAGGGAAGGCAGAGGTTAGATCTCCAGCAGATGGGGTGGTTGGGGTTGGGCCCTCAACATCACCCTGCTTTAGAATCTGGGGGGCGGGGGGGGGAGTCAAGGGGATGAAAAGGAGGAGCCACTAGGGCCAGACGCAGAATGAGAGATGGCATCTTAGGGCCGGGCTACTGGAGTGGGGCGGGGATAGAGGTGCTTTCTGAGGCAGGGGAAATGCAGCCGAAACTTTGCCCTTCCCTCTTCCACCCCAGCTCCAGCCCTGTTCTCTTTTCACCCTTTTCCCCATGACAGAAGCTGTGGCCCTGGCCATGCTATTGTGTTCCTGTGTCCCCTGCATGTTCCCCCCCCTCCCCCCCTTCTTTTGTGCAGATCCCGTTACAATAAATTTTAAATTAAAAAAAATTACCTAGGATAAAATACAAAGGAATTCCACGGAAAAAGATGACCAGAATGGTATTCCACCAGCCAGATTTTGAATATTCTCTGCTCTGAAATGTCCTCTTTGTCAGCTAAAATTATTTTTAGATCAATTTCCTGGTAAGCCTTGTTCCCATTCAGTTTCAAAACCAATGCTGATATTTATTATTTTGGTTTAACTTTCTTTTTTGCTTCTTTATGTTTCTTCTGACAATCCATAAGCAAGCCGTTTGTTCGTGCCTCCCAAGAATTCTTGCTAATATTACTTCCCACACCTCTCCAGAATAAGTCAGAACCATGAAGTCTTTCATCATTCTTAGAGAAAAAGAAAAATCTAGTGGTTTCTTTTTCAGGAAATGATGCTTCTTCAGGGCTGGGCTTTTTGTGATCTTTTTCTTCAGTAACATCTTCCTCTTCTGAACCGCTGTCTTGGAACCAAGTATCTTCTTCCCAGCCAATTTTCCCAGGTTTCGCTGTTTCAACTTTATAGGTTTCTTCTTTTACATTTTTAGAGTCTGAATCAAAAAAAGAGAACATAAACTCGCTGGGTTGCTCGGCCCCACTCATCAGGGCTACAACGCTGTGGACTTCTTCATTCTTCTCTCTGCCACAGGCCTTGTGTCCAGGTTTGTCTTTTTCTTTCTCAGTGGTATCTTTTGTAGCTTGGAATATTTCTTTCAAGTCCGGAGCAATGCTATAATACATATCTTTAGACCCTTCAGGTAACTTCTCAGCTTCCTCCCTTTTTTCATTTTGTTTTGCTTTGCTTTCCTTTGGTTTATCATCTTTCATTCTTTCATAAGTGATGTGATCATCCTTCGTTGGATCATAATGTATGATATTCTTAAATTTCTTAGTAGCTACTGGCCCTTTGCTTGTAGTGTTAAATTGATGTTCAAAACACTTTGCACAACATTCAAAGCTTTCTTTTTTTCTGTAGCAAGCTCTTCTTCCTCAGCCATTTTCTTTTCATTGACCCCTTCCTGTTCTTCTTCATTGTCACTCTCTGGAAATCTAGAGTCCATGCGGAATCTGTCATCACTGCCAAAGTGCAACTGTAAATCCATGAGCTTTTGTCTGCCTCTGCCCTCAAACTGAGGTTTAATTTTGAACCTGTCACTGTCATCCTCAGAACCAGATTCCTCATCTTCACCGTCAAACAGCCTCCCAGATGCTTTACCCCTGGATTCTTTGACAGGTTCTTCTGGCAGGTTTTGCTCCTGAGTGGATGCCTCCTCCATTTCGCTTTCACTGTCAGAACCAAAGATGATGTGTGTCGGCTTGTCCTGTGGAGGTCCATCTAAATTTGCCAGTGCGTTATGCACCAGCTTCTTCTGTGTTTCTTTTGCTTTCTGCCTTGCCTCCAATGCTGCCAAATGCCTCTGATTATCTTCAGCAGGCTTAGCCTTAGCATCATACTTAATGAATTACTAACAGAAAGTAAGAAGTCAGCCATGCTCTCCTGAGTGTCTTCCCCGGGATAGTGCTTTGGTGGTTTCACATTAGATGTGTTGCTGCTGGAATCAGACTCCTCTTTCTCTGAAGTCTCTTATCTCTGTTGGGTACCATGGGAATTATCTTTATCAAACCCTATCTTGTGAATCTTTGCACTAAGACTTAAGGATTTCTTGCCTTTTAATGGCAACAGACTAGAAATAAGATTTCTACTTTCCTTTTCTGAACTGCTTGGGGAGACGACCTTGTGATCTTGGGTCTCATAAGTTAACTGTCTTTGAGGCTGAATGTTATTTAGGTCATTTTCCTTCTTTGTATGTTGGCATGAAGTTAATTTGCTTGGTGAGCCATTGGCATGTGGCAGCCCATTTTCTATGAAAATGCTATTAGAATCCCCATGTTTCAAGGAACTTTGTTCTTCATTAATATTATCTGAGGCAATATTCAAGGTCTTTTTCATTGATTCCTTTCCATAGAGACATCCTATTCCCTTGAATGCCTGAAATTTTGGCTTTTTCTTATCTTCCTGTGGTTTCTGTCTACCATGCATGTTTTCTTCCCTTACAAGGGAAGCCAGAATCTCCTCAGGACAAATGCACTGTTTGCCTGTGTAGATGCTACGGGGAGCCTTGGGCCTCTTGGAAGCTCTATCAAACTTGCAGCTTGTGGTACTCTGTGGGCCACTGCTCTTAGTATTTTCTGGAACCCCCATATCACTGCCAGCCAGCTCTCCCAAATCAGCCAGAGTGAGATTAATTCGGGGGCAGTTTTTCATCATGGCTTTATATTTTTCATCTCTTTCAGACTCCTCATTGTCACTGCTGCTAGAATCAGACAGAGGCTTCACTCCATGATTAATGGATGATTTTTTGCGTATTCTTTTTTGTACTTTATTACAATGATCAGAAAGCTCTTTCTTTTTGAAAGATTTCTTGCTTATAGGTTTTTCCGTTTGGGAAAATTCTGCACTGTTTTTTACCTTACTGATGTTTTTTTTTAATTGCAATGAGTTCATCTGTATCACCTGAATCATACTCACAGTCATTTCCCATAATATTGCCACTAACATGGCGAGAGACATTATTCATACGTACACGTGATAAAGAATGAAGTTTATGAACATCCAATTTGAAATCATCCCTTACAACTTCAAAGGGATCATATTCAGAGTTACTGATGGAGGACCATGAGGTTCTCTGTAAATTTTCCTCTTTTGCAATTATCATTCTTCATTCATCTTCAGAATCAATATCATCATCAGACATGCTATTTCTCTTCCTGACAGTTTCCAAGTTAGAAGTCTGACAAGGTATATTTTTAAGTTTTTGAGCATCCGAATCAAGTACAGGGTGTGATCTAGAAAGAGTAATGGAATCAGGAGGTGTTTTTTGTTCAGCCTGTTGCCATGGTAATATGTTATTCTCCCATTGCCCAACTGGTCCTCGGACTCACAGTGGAACCCTGGGTCTTTTGTACTTTCATGATCTTCTTGAGAGGATCATGACAGTCAGAGAACTCTCCTCGCCATTTCTTACTCATAGGGTCATTGCCTCCTTCCAATTCCCAAGTGAGGCTAGTTATAGGAATACTATTTGTGAAATCCTCCCTTATCTTCTTTAAGTTGTGGCAGTATTTTGATGGATCATATTTCATGATTTTATGTTTATGTTGATTCTTAAGGTGAAGAACAGGTAAGACTCTTCCAAATTTACTGACAACCCAATTCTTGTGCCCTGGTACTTCTGTCCCTGGCACAGCTTTCATATGGAAATCCATTCCTCCCATCTTTTCTGACAAGTTGATCTTGCCTCTTGTTGATTTTTCTTTCTCTGCTTTTGCTTCTTCTCTCTCTTGGGCCAATCTGTGTAAAAAGCTTTCTTTTGCTAGCTGAATCTGTAGTGTACCACCTTTCCATTTTGTTTTGTTTAAAATGGACATACATTTTTTCAGGTATGCTTCTGCTACCCTGATGTTAACATATGCAAAAACTTTCTGTGTATTTCCTTGGTCATCTTTTTGTGTGACGATCTCCACATCAGAAACTTCTCCAAATCTGTTGAGCTGATTTTGTAGGTCTGTCTTAGAAATAGCTTGGCTAAGGCCACCCACAAAAAGGTGCTTTGTTTCTCTGTTGGCTTTCATGAAAACTGGTTATATACTTGGCGTAGTCACGCCGTCTCTGAGCCAGCACTGCTCAGGCCAGTGTCTTCTTATATGGTCTATTTTTGTGACATTTCTTTTTTCTGTATTCTAATTGTGAGGTTGATACTTGTTACTTTTTCTTTTTTTTTTTTTTTTTTTTTTTTTGGTATGGGAGATTGAACTCAGGACCTTGTGTTGCGAGGCAGATGTGGTGCCACTGAGCTACATCCCCAGCCCAGTACACTTGTTACTTTTACCACCATTTTTCTTTTTCCCATTTTAAAAAATTTTCTTGGTATAAAAATATTAACATATATTTATTCATAATAATACTAAGGACATTTTGGATTCTCCCCTGATTGGGGATGTCATAACTAAGGCTACTCTGGCCAGTCCTGCTGCTGAATCTAGGTGCTGTAGTATAAATACCCAGAATGGAAATGCCTACATCATAAAGGATGAGTATGCTGGGGTTTAGAAACTATGGTTACATTTTCCGCAAGTTCATAGTCACTTGAGTAGTGGTAAAAGTTTGTTGCTCCTTATCTTGGTAGATATCTGATATTAATATATCTAGCCCCTTGATGAATAGGACTGTTATCTCTGTTATGCCAAATAAAGGAGTAGAAAGCTGATGTGTAATTAGTGTGTATTAGTTACACAGGAAAATGGGTTTATCGCATAGGCATGCGTGCCCTGTAACACACCTTCCTCCTTTCCACCCCTTTCAGCCTCTTCCCCCCCTTCCCCTCACCCTCAACTCCCTTCCTCCTAACTCTCCCTTTGTACTTCCTTCTTGTCTCTTTTCTCGGGTCCACACATGATAGAAAACATGCTGCATATTGCTTTCTGAGGATGGCTTATTTCACTTAATATGGTTAGCTCCAATTCCATTCCTTTTCCTGCAAAAGGCACTATTTCATTTTTGTGGCTGAATTATACTCCATTGTGTGGACACCGCATCTCCTTCACCCATTTATCAGTTCATAGACGGCAAGGCTGCTTCTGCGGACTCACTGCTGTGACTTGTGCTTCAATAGACACGGCTATGTGCATGCTTCTAGAGTGTGCTGACTGTGATTACTCTGAGAATATACCAAGAAGTGGCATAGCTAGATGAAACTGTAGCTGCGTGTTTAGTTTTTCTGAGGACTCTGCATCATTACTGCCATAGTGGCTACACTAATTTCCATTTCCACCAAGAATGGATAAATTCCTTTCCCCATATGCTCACCAGCATGTATTGATTTTTTATATTTTTGAGGACAGCCACTCTGTCTGGAGGAGATAAAGCCCAGTGTTGTTTTGCTTTGCATTTCCCTGGTGGCTAAAGGTGTTGAAAATTTTTTCATATAATTATTAGTCATTTGTACTTCTTTGGAAAAATATCTGCTCAGTCCAACTGTGCTTCTCTTCATTGGGTCATTTGGTTTTGTTTTGATGTCACTGTTGTTGGCAGTCAGTTTTTTAGTTTTTTGTGTATTCTGGATGTTAATTTTCTTGAAGAAGAGTGGCTGGCAATGATTTGCTCCCATTTTATAGGCTGGCTCTTCACTCCATTAAGTGTTCCTTTTCTATGCAGAGGAGTGTGTCTGTTTGATTGTTTGTTTGTGGACACAGGGATTTGCTATGCAGTTCAGACCAACCTTGAACTCATGATGCTCCTGACTCCACCTCCTAAGTGTTGAGGTTATAGGCATGCACCACCATGGCTAGCTTCTCAGATGCCTTTCAACTTTATTCTATCCCATTTGCCAATTCCTGGTATCATTCTCTGACTCAGTAGAGTCTTATCAAGGAAGTCATTTCCTGTGTTTGAGTCTAGAAGTGTTTCCTCTACATTTCTGCTGACATGTTTAAAGATGCAGATCTTATATTGGAATCATTGGTCCATTTTGAATGGATATTTGAGTAGATCAGGACACATGAACCATTGCCCTGGCTGGCAGTCACAGCCCTGTGACTATCAGTTGTTTCATGGCACCCCAAAATTCCAGAGCAGCTGGGATGGCTGACAGGCAGGGAGAAGAGAGGCCCCACAAGGACAAGGCCTATGCTCATCAGCCCCATGCTGGGAGCACCCTGACCCCAGTGGCCTTCTGCACACCAGACTCCTGGGCTCCCAGTCCCGGGCACCAGCACCCCAGAGCTCCCTGCAGTGACTCTGGGGAGGCCAAGGACCACACTGGACTCCAACTTTGGTGTCAGCCACCAGACCTGAAGCCATAGCACACCATGCCACTCCATCATGTGTCCATATGCACATGCACACACACACTCAAACACATGCATGCACACATGCATGCACAAGCATACACACAACACACTGCTGTTGCGAGACAATACATTTCCAGTAACTGATCCCAGAGGCATGGAAATTCATGAATTTTCTACCAAAGATTTCAAAATAATTGTTAACTGCTGATAGAAAGAAAGGCTGCATTGTGGGTGCTAACTGTGTATGCTGGTTTTACTGACTTGTCCATTGCCTCTGATTACTGTTGGGTGGAGTCTTTAGGGTTTTCTGATTCCACATCATGTCCTCTGCAAAGAGCATACAATTAGTATCTGTCCCCATGTGGAGGGATTCTCTTCTCTCTTTCCTCAGTTTCCCTGGACTGGACTTCTGATTGTATGTTGAGTAGAAGTGATGCACAGGTTCACTGTTTTGATCCTAAAACTCAGAGAACTCCCAGAGTTCTCCCATGCAGCATAGTGTCAGCTGTGGACTTTTCATTTATGGCCCATAATAAATCCCACGTATTTTCCTCTTACACCTAATTTATGGCACTTTTTTGTCATGAAAAGATACTGCATTTTCTCAAATGCTACTCCTCAACATATTGAAACAGTGAAATCTCTTGTCACTGGCTACCGTGAGTCCTTGTCTAGATCAGTTGGAAATCATGATAGGCACAAATTATAGAGCAAAGTAAACTGAAAATTTGTTATGAAAAAGAAACAACTCTGACCACTGCCTGGACCAGCCCAGGAAAGGGACAGCAAGTGGCTCATAGCACAGCAGCTCCTCCACAGCAGAGCTGTCAACACAGGATGCCTACACTTTTGGGGGGCCCAAGGGAATGCCATTCACTATTCATTCTTTTCTCTCAGAGGGGCAGGGTCTCTGGACAGGGTGAAGGCCAGTTACCTGCAGGTGGGGTCTGCACAGGATTCACAAAGTGCTTAAGAAGGTGATGTGTGGGGAGGGGTTTAGCAGGGTAGTGCCTGGGTGTGACTGAAGGCCAGAGGAGGCCTGGCCCATTCTCTGATCCCTCATCTCCCCAAGGTGCCCCTGTGCCCTGCCTTCATGACTCGGCAGGACACCCAATTCACTCTCCCCTTCTCAATGCCCAGGGTCCCAGGTGCCTGCTTGCTCTCAGGCTGCACCCTCAAAGTCCCACCCCCCCACACACACATACACTCTGTCCATACCATGCATCCTGATTTTCAGTGTTGAGCTGTCTTTGTACCTCAGGGATAAATTCCACCTGATCCCTATGTTGGAGGCATAGAAAGCTCTGTGAAATTTTACTTACTAATACTGTGATGATGATTTTTCATCTCTAGTCATCAGGGCAATGGGCCTGTGATCTACCTTTCTGGAGTGTCCTTGTCTACCTTTGGTTCAAAGCAAAGTAGTTCTGATATAATGAACTTGAAAATGTCCCAGTCTTTATTTTTTGGCAGACTTTGAGGAGGATTTATATTACCTCTCCTTTACATATTTGGAAGAGTTCATCAGTAAAGTCATATA
This sequence comes from Heterocephalus glaber, assembly GCF_053883595.1. Classification (NCBI taxonomy): domain Eukaryota; kingdom Metazoa; phylum Chordata; class Mammalia; order Rodentia; family Bathyergidae; genus Heterocephalus; species Heterocephalus glaber. Next base: position 4,120,051 of record NW_028258410.1, read on the forward strand.
ATCCTAGGCTCTCTTTACTGGAAGATAATCTCTGTATTGTTATTGAACAAGTCAGATTTTCCAATTTCCTCCTGATTCAGTCTCAGTACTCCATATGCTTTTGTTACAACTGCCCAGACTGGGGGTGTATGAAAAGATTTCTCTGGTTTCAGTTCTATCAGTTGTGACGTGTCTTGTTTATAATTATATCCTTTGAGTCTTCTCTATTTTTCCTTATTTTCTAGCCAGATTCATTTATCTTTATAAACTCCTGGCTCTATTTTTTCTTTGCCTGTGTATGTGTGTGTTCAATATTTTCCCATTGTTCACTAGCTGTATTACCAGAGAACAATTGGAGATATTAATAACTTCAAGTTATCCCAGATAACTGATTTTTTAGCTTTTATGGTCCTATTCAAGTGGTGCCATTTTATTGAATTTGCAAGTGATACTTTATTTTCCATGGTCAGGATTCTTTTTTGTAATTGACTACACAGATTAATGGTCTCCTTTAGACAGATTCATGCAGGCATATAACAATTTTGTTTTCCTTTATTTTGTTTATTAAGGCTCTGGCCATTTTTATTCTCTTTATCTTGCTAACCCTGAGCTTAATTTGTTCCCTTTTCACAGTTCCTTGAGGTGCAAAGTTAGGTTGTGTGTGGATATCTTTCTTTATTTTCAGTGTAGGCATTTGTCACTGTAACCTGCTCCCTTGAATGGCTTTTGTTGCATCCTGTTTCTTCTTTTGTTTTCCTTACTGATCTGTGAGTGCCTTCTGCATTTCAGATATCAACCTCTTACCAGCTATATGATGGCCAGTATGTGCTTCCATGCCTTAAGGTGTCTTCACTGTGTTTACTATTTCTCTTTGCCATGCACAAGCTTTTTATTTGCTGTAGCCTCACTAGTTTACTTTTGCTTTTGCTGTTTGAGATTTTAATATTCTATCTAAACAACAGCTCTACAAAGACCAATGTCAAGAGGGATTTCCTACATTGTCTTCTAGGATCTTGAGTGTCAAGTCTTATGGATAAGTCATTAATCAAGTTTGCATGAGTACTTTGTGCAGGGTGTAAGATAGGTCTGGCTCAGTTTCATTTTTCTGCATGTAGATGTCAGCCTCCCCAGCACCTTTTATTGAAGGCTGTCTTTTGCCCACTGTGTGTTCTGTGCAACTTTGCTGAAAATCACTGGACTATAATTGTGTGGGTTCATTTGAAGGGCTCTCTTGTCTTACACTTGTCAAGATGCCTGTTTTCATGTCTCTACCATGCTATAATAAAACAGTTATAAATCCTGATGTGGTTTGAAGGCAAGTATTATGTGGTCCCAGCTCTAGTCTTTCTCCTAAAGAGTACTTTGCCCACTCGGTGTGTTGTCAGCTCTGTTTTCTGTTATGTCCAGAATGTCCAGGGCCTGGGACAGGGAAGAGCAGAGAGAGAGAGAGTACCCTCCAGGATTGCAGAGCTCTGTTTCTGACCTTCTGCTTTGAAAGTGCACAAATGTAGGGTGCAGGAGTTCTGCTGTGAAAGGCAGGAAATTCTTTAATCATCATTACATGGATGAACCTGGAGGATATGATGTTCAGTGAAGAAGATAAGTTGTGGACATGCGAGTGGACACCAGACCTGAGTCAGCTGAGGTGTGTAGGAGGAGGAAGCTGGACTTCTGCTGAGGGAATGCAAAGTCTCAGCCACTGGGAGGGCCCCGTGTCTTGGAGGGGCCCCCGGGCACCACACATCTGTGCACTTAGACTTGAGGGGCTCTCCTGCAGTGACCTCACAGAGCAAGAGCAGAAGGCACAGGACACTTCCCAAGGACAGAGAGGACCATGAGCTGAGCCCTTTTTGGGTGATCAGAGCATGATAACATTTGATTGTGTGCATCCAGATGCAGACACACTCCTGTGTGTGTCATCACATCTCAGTAAAGCTACTTTTCACAAAAAGCAAAGGATGTCTTTTGAATTTTGATTATTCTTATTGTTGTAAAACTAACATCAGATTATCTTTCCTTCCAAGAGGCCTGAATCTATGATGCCCACAGTGACCCCTAGTCTACAGAACGCGATGCCCTTACTGAGTTAACAAGAAATAGTGTGGCCAGTGTGGTTGGTTTCTATAATCCCTTATTGAACTCTTGAAATATATCTTTAAATGGGAAATGACTTATGGAAAGAAATAGATGCTGTGATGTTAATGGGGAGTGTGATCAGGCATTTATTCTGCTTTGGAAGACAAATCCTAGTAGAAATTGCCCATTATCCAATGTAACACTTTAATAGGAGGGCACTAGACAGAAAATACAAACTGTTTATTTCACGGGAAACTGAACATTTCATTGAATTTTTTCAAAATGGAAACCTCCTATCCTAGAGAAATAGTCAGTAAAATTTAATGATTTACTTTCCCAAGTGTCAGAATCTGTCAGAAGGAACCCATGGGTCTTGTGGTGAGAATCACAGTGTAATCACATGTGCAGCATGGTTTATCTGGCCCAAGATTCCACTTAAATGGACTCACGTACAGTTTGCTGAACCATACAAGGGAGACAAAAATCAGTCATAAAGACCAATAAGAGGGCAGCACATCAACTGGGGCAGAGTTTAGAGTGGGGGGTCTGGCCAATCTCTCTGAGAGACTCCAGCTCAGAGTCGACTCTGCGCACCTTGCATGCGCTGTAGATGCAGTGTTCCTGAGAGGAGTTCCTTTAGAGCCTCTTTCAGGTCCTTGTTCTTCAGAGTGTAGATGACGGGGTTCAAGGTGGGGGTCACCATGGTGTAGAAGAGCGAGACGAACTTGCCTTGGTCCTGGGCGTAGCTCTTCTGGGGCTGCAGGTACATGTAGATGATGGTGCATAGAAGATGACCACCACCATCAGGTGCGAGGAGCAGGTTCTGCAGGCCTTGTGCTGCACCTCTGCAGACTTGATCCTCAGCAGGGCCTGCACTCTGAAGTTGTAGGACCCGAGGATGAGCACAAGGAGCAGCATGGGGAACAGGATGCTCACCAGAGTAAGCACCTGTCCGTTGACCATGGTGTCCACACAAGCCAGCTTGGGGAGCGCAGGGACCTTGCAAATGCAGTGATCCAGCCTGTGGTTATCACACAGAGGCAGCCACAAGGTGAAGGTGGCATGGACCGGGGAACTGGCCACCTCATTGAGCCAGGAGTCCCAGGCCAGGTTTCCAGATGGCAACATAGTGATCCAAGGCCACCACAACCAAGACGATGCACTCGGTGGAGCTCAGGGCCAGGGACATGTGGAGCTGCATGACACAGCCCCGTACTCGATGGTCCTTTCTGGGCCCCGCAGGTTCACCACAGTCTGAGGGGCCAGGCTGGTGGTGAAGCCGGGGCCCAGCAAGGACAGGTTACTGAGGAAGTACCTGGGGATGAGCAGAGGGGATCCAGGTGTGAGTCCACAATGATGGTGATGTTCCCCAGCAGGGTCAGGAGGTAGTGGAGGAGGAAAGCCGCAAGAGCACTGGCTCCAGGCCAAGGTGTGTGAGAAGCTGGGGAGGATGAACCCAGGCAGGGCACTGTCATTGCCCTGCCCCATCCCGATGGGTACCACACCACTGGCCTGCACAGAGCCCTGGGCAGAGGCACAGGACAGTTGATTCCAGAGCAGCAGGACATGAGAGCAGAGAGGATGGCCTGTGCTGACACACCCAGACTGCTCCTCTCTCCCTCCAGGGTTCTGACTTGGGACTTCACATGATGCCCCTGTGCTCCAGCCCAGCGAGTCGGCCTCGGGAAAGGGAATCTCAGGTGCTTCCACCTGTGGGGTCGTCTGAGGCTGACAACAGTCACCATGGGTCCTAGCACGCTGTCTAGAGCTGTGTCCCTGCAGAAGACGAGGGCATTTTAATGGGGGAATGGCATCTCCATGGGCTTGACCTTCTCCTAATTCTATACACCTCTCTGCTCCTGCCTTCACGAGAAAATGGTAGGGCCATCTGTGCATCTACAGTCGACCTGGGGGCAAAAGAAAAAATGAACAGTTACACAGTGAATAATATACACTTCAAAGGGATATTTGGAGGCTGAATAAAATAAATATTTTTTTCAAAAAGGGTTTGAAGAATGGTATATGAGAAAAGGATTATTTCCAAATAAGAAGTGTTTACTAATGAAGCTAATGAAATCAGACCCTTATCTGGGGATGAGTTGGGAGTGAAGGGGCAGGGAAGATCATTTTTGACATGGGGACAAGGTTAGCAATAATTAACAGGAAACAGAAAAGCACTGGGAGCACCAAAAACACGACATGAATTCAAACTATTTCATACCATCACAACTTCATTCGCTGATTAAATGGCCAAAACATAGAAAGATATCCTTAAGATATATACATAATTTAGACATTAGACTGGCTGGCTAAAACTCTTTGGTACTCAAGAAAAAATATTTACCCCAAAATAATACATATTATTTTAAAAAGAGCTCAAGGGATGTTACTCCTATAGAAGCACTTATAATGTGCTTTTTAACAACTCAGATAGGGTCAGGGATTTAGCTCAGTGGTGCTGCACCTGCCTCACAGCCACAAGATCCTGAGTTCAATCCTGGTACCAAAACAAAACAAAACAAAATGAAAACTCATATAAATCTCTAGAAGTAAAGTGCTTAACTTTTCCATATAGGCAATGAGGCAACATCAAAGTCCCCTCACTGACAGTAGAATGATGCTCTCTGTTTTGGAAATGGTGGTCCGATGTTGACATAAAGATGGTGGAGAAGGACATCACTGTGGGAGACCTCAGGCAGGGCCTGTGGACATTCTCCTGATGGAAGTCGGGCTTTTGCTGCAGGGAGAGAACCATGGAAGTGAGGATGTTAACTGGAAATAAGGTGGAGAAAAGTAGCTGAGAGTCCAGTGTTAAATGTACTCGTGATTCCTAAGGGGTGAACTGAGGATATAAAATGAACCTGTACTTTTTTTTTTTCGGTACTGGGGATAAAACTCATGACCTTGTGCTTGCGAGGCAGGTGTAGAGCCGCTGAGAAAAATCCTCAGCTGTACTTTGTTTTCATAATGAGAATAGTAGAGAAATGTGAAAAACAGCACAATTTTCATTCTGCAAAGTTTCTATCTGATTCCAGACTCCCAATTCAAAGCCCTTGTCACAGTCAGCCAGTGGGTGGCACCTGCCAGTGTGAAGCAGCAGCAGAGCTGGACCAGGCCTGTGTGGGCTGAGTTCCTCCTCCTGGGACGACATGCCCTGGACAGCAGCTCAGTCACCTTCCTGCATCTTTCCCAGCGTTTCTCATGCCCACCTGTCTGTGTGCTGAAGGTCTGCACTAACCAGAGGAGAGTTAAAAGGAATGGGGAGACACAGACATCCACACAAGTCCCCAAAAAGAATGGTCACACTATACTGAGAGAAGAAGTGAAGCAAGCCCAGGCTTTGCCACCAGCACAAAATCAACAACAAAGACGGAGGCTTGAAGTAGGACCAAACTATGTGGAATCCAAGAAGGTATGCTCCTCGTGGGTTCTTAAAATGAGTTAGTTGTGCATGAAGAAAGGAAAAAATTTAAAATTTTAAAGGGAATAATTGTAGTTTAGATTGTGAAGGGCTTTAAAATCCAGGTTAAAGAACTAGAAATAGTAGTGATTTTGCATGAGACTGACTCAGCAGATCTTATTTGGCTCTGTAGGGTTGATTGAGTTAGAAAAAGGGGAAGGGTGATAAGGAAAGTAACTGTGTGATGTGAGCTGCAGAATGGGTAGTGAACCCAATGATCTTTGCCTAATTCTCACTCAGTAACCAGAACAACTGCCATGTGTGCTGCATGCAAAACTCTTGAGGCACACACAGGATGTGCCCTGTGGGACCCACCAAGACACACACCTCCCTCTCCAGGCCACCACACCCAGCAACTTGGCACCTCCCCGATGTCCTGACTTCTGTGCCTTTTCTCACTGGCACCACTGACAGGGATACCACCAGCCTCATCACAGGAAGTCTCCTGCAGCCTCTCTGCCCAGGCATCACCCAAGATGCAAAGCCTTCTGGATCCAGGCACTCACCTCTTGCTCTCCCCTTGTGCCCAACCCAGTGAAGTTCAGTGTCCATGCTGTATCCTAGACTACTTCCTCGAGAATCTCTAAGCCCACACTGACCTGAAGTTCACCTCTGCAGAGATCTCCTGATAGAATAAGCTAAGCGCAGAGTGAGCACCTGATACACTGGAAGCCTGGGTGCAGAATGTGCACTACTGTGTCAGTGAGCACTTCCTGTGGAGGATGGAGGCACTGCAAGTGTCACTTCTCAGGGTCACTCTCTCTGCAGGATTTCTGGATCTAAAATACTAAGGGAAACTGGAAGTGGTTAGTGTCAGGGAACTAGCTGGACTGGGACTGTGTCAGGAAGCCAAATAAAGCAACAGTGAGCCAAAATGGAAGCTGGAGTGAAGCTTCAGGCACTTCTGTGTTGGTGTCTTTAAAAGTCTAATCCTGCAGAAAGTGCTGCTTCCTGCCCTGCCCCCTCCTCCTCCCTGGATGGTGGACCCAGGAATGACCACTCTGGAGGTCCAGGGGCAAGTGGTCCTCAGGGACAGAGAGGGAGGCAGAGGCCACTCCTGGAATCATCCTGACTGTGAGGCAGATGTGGAGAGCTGTATAAGATTCTCCCCTTTCCTTATAGGAGGCTCTGTGGAAGACCGTGGGCCAGAGCATCAGCCAGAATCAGACAGAACACGAGAAGGTGCTCAGGAAGTAGAAGTTCTGGTGGGGTGGGCTGTGTCTTCCACACCTGCTCCCTTCTTGGTCCTGAACCTGCTGGTGTGGCAAGTGTGGCAGGGACAGGAGGTTTCCAGGGTGTGTACAAGAATGCCCTTCACCCCCTGTGCCCACCCTGAGCCTCCCCAGAGGTCTGGGCTGGGCTCTGATTACTCCTTGGCATGTGCCAAGGGGTTCCAGCCCTTCCACTCCTCAGCTGCCCCATGAGGAGAATTTTGGGACCAGCTGCAATGGGTGACCAAGGCCTCTCTTGGCTGGGAGTGGCCCAGCAGGGGTGACATCAGCTTCTCTCCTCTGCCTCCCCGAAGCACCAGCTGTCACCACCCTCTCCCAGTCAGTGAAATCATCAGGCCCATGGTGAGAGATTCCCCAGGATCTGCTCAGGTTCAAAGCCACCCAGTTGGTCAGGAGAGCACCCGGCCTAAGGTTCCTCAAGTGTCCTTGGCCTCACAAATCCCCACCCAGCAACCCCCAAGTCCCAGAAAAATGCAGTGACTCAACACAGAGTAAATCCACCGTGCTGGAAGTCAGGAAAAGAGGCATCCTCTGGAAAGCATTGGATTCTTAACCAGTAAAACATAAAAGTTCATTTTCAAGAAATATTTACATTGTAAGTTATTACTTGAAAGATGATTATTGTTTGAGATTACTTGGAGGTCACAGCAAAAGTGAGGGGAAGTAGAGAGAGTGGACATTTTTGAAAATTGTGAAATATCACATATTCAGAAGGTGCAAAATACAAATACTCACCATGGGTGACTGCAAATGCAAACACCTGCACCGGGAAGCCCTGGGGGCCTCCTAACCTCAGCTCACACCCCACCTGTAGGGCCCTGATCTGCCCACTGGGAGCCACATCTCTGCTTCACTGTCCTACAGCAGAAGAGGCTCCTGACCAGCAGGGCTCAGGGCACCATTTCTGTCTCCCTGTGTCCCTGTCTGTGCATCTCAATTACCCTGTCGTTACCACTGTCTATGGTGTGCTTATAAAAGAGGACTAAATTTTAAATTTTTGATGTACTTACCAATTGTAGGACATCAACTTGGGTTCAGTAATAGCTCATTTCCATACCTGATAGGAAAAATCAGAAATCCACATCATTTACCTGTCTCACAAAGCATCATCACTTTAATAATAGGACAAACTCAGCTGTGACAGGAACTGTAATTGCCAACGTCATTCACTTTTCTAGAGTCCAGCAAGATACCAGGTACTCAAGTATGACTAAACAGACCAAACCATGCTTATGGCCAGGATGGGTTAAGTATGTTCACATTTTGTATCTTCAGGAAACCTTTTCTTAGCTTTGTGTTTCTTCCAAATCACAGATTTCCTGACCCACATGTCAGCTGGCTGCAGACTGATGTGTTGAGGACTGCAGTGGAGCCTACCCTGAGAAGCAATGGTGGTGACTTGGCCCTGAGAGGTCCTTGTGTGGGGAATAGAAAGCCTGGAATGAGAGAGGGCTGTGTGTGGTGATGGAGTCCCCAGGAAAGCAAGTATCCACAGCAAGCAATTAGTGCACTGCTGGGATCGCCCAGGGAGAAGAGGGAGACTGTCTCCCAAGGGGGGTTAGACCTTCACTGTGGAGCATTCTGGGACCTTCTACTGTAGAGGAAACAGAAGCCATCAGGTGTGTGCAACATTTAAACACACACACACACACACACAGACACTCACAGCCAGCCTACTCCTATTACATGCTTCCTCCCTCCCCTCCTTTACAACAAGGAATATCTCCCTCAGCCCCCCTAAAGCTAATCCTTCTTCCACTGTTGCTTTGGTTTCCATGTGATGTATGCTGCTAAATAGGAGAATCTCGCTCAGTCACTATAGAGGACTTTCAAACAAAATTGTCAGAATAGAAGTGTCTACATTTACTGTCTCTCCTGCAATCTCATCTTTTGCTCTTAAGCTCTAAATCTTGCATTCACACAACCCCACTCCACTATCCATATTTAATCAAGTGTCAGGTCTCTCCTGGGTCCACATCCATTCACCAGCTTTAATTCTCCATCTCCACTGGCTCGCACCTCAGATGTCCTTCATCTAAATCTAAACCTGGCTCTGAACACATTTCCTATGAGGAGCAGTGGCACTATTTCAATTAAGCAACCTAGAAGAGAAGGTTGATCTTTGATTTTATTTTTAGTAACATTAGCACCTTTACCTCTCTAGCCAATAAAACAACTGTATGGATTTCAGCACCCAAATATCGTATAACCTTAATAATAGGACAAAGCGGATAAAGCTCTCTACACAACCCCGTCTTCACAGTGACCCAGGTAAGTTGTGTATAATCTGAGGCACAGGAAACATCTTGTTATGATGTAATTGTCTCATTAAATTAAGACAAGGTTGAGTCCAGTCAGTGTGGAGATGAACGGTACAGGAAGGGCTGGGATCAGGACCCACAGCTCCTCTCCTCTCTGGGCCTCGGATCTGCTGCTCAGTAGCAGTAGGGACACCAGCCAATGTGCAAAAGGGAATTTATTTACAAGTATCTAAGTCCTCTCTCGGCAACGTCTAGGCTCCTGCACTGTCCCTGTATGAGTTTGAGTGCTTTGAAGCCGCTCCACTCTGAATGGACACCTCCCTTCAAATTTTAATGTATTCCTATGTGAGATATGCCAACATTGCTTGTCATGTTACTTTGGGAAGAAAATGGCTCATTGAAGGTGTTTGTTAGAAATCATTTTCACTGGACTTCAGCTGCACCGTGCTTAGTCAGCATGAGGGCACTGAGACTCCAGCTGCACGTGCAGATGTGCACTGACCCTGGCCTTCTCCTCCTTTGCAGTGGAGAGATGTGGTGTCAGTGCCGGCCCAGTGCAGGGAAGGCTGGAGTCTGGGTCTGAAGCCCACTGTGGGCCCTGGGACAGAGAGGACTCGCTCAGCTCAGTCTGCACTGCACAGCCCAGACAGAGGGGTCTCATGCAGCCCTGATGTCTCCCCCCATCCTCACCCTCCTGCATGAGAGTCCATGCCTACTTCACAGCATTCTAGCTCATTTCTTTCTGAACGCTTAGCTCAAATCATGAGGCTCTTTCTTGACTGCTCTTCATGTTTTTATTGCAGTCAGTAAAATACAAGGTTTCTCTGCCTGTCTCCTTCTCCAGATCTTCACTGCTGAAGCTTTAACCTCTACACCTCTCCCGGGCTCTTCTCCACCTTCTCCCACCCCTGAACCAGGAGCAATGTCCCTGAGGAATGGAGCCCCAGCCCCTCAACCTCCTGGAGCCTCTCAGACATCTGATTCAGGGTTCCAACTTGACTAACCTCTCCCTTGCAGGCTGCATGCCCCAGGATCCCACCCACCTCGCTCTTAGCACCAAAACAGGCTTGGGTAACAGCTGACAGATGAGCTGGACCAGGGACAATGATAGGTGACACCAAAGGTGACCAAATATCCATCAATAAATGCACACCAGTCTCCTGAAAATGCCTAATTGACTACAAAATAGGGCTTAGTATAAAATTCTGGTAGCTGTAGAACCTACATACTATACACAAATCGAACCATAATTACTGATGCTCCACAACAAACAGTGGGGTAGCATTATTATTTTTCTTCCATGTTCCCCAAGTGTGGCACTAGACTCCTCTTAGCAAGAATGCCATCCATATTTGGAAGCATACTCTCACAACTTCTTAGTCAAATACAGGGTCTTTTAGAGACAGGGTGTTTGCTGGTTGAAAGCTGTGTAGAAAGAGAGAGAGTTGCTTAGAAGTCAGTGAAGAACCAGAAGCCCTGAGAAGGTCTGGGGGGAATAGGAAGCCCTGGGAAAGACCCATGTGATTAGGGATGCCCACCCCTAGCTGCCTCCTCCTGCTCAGAGCACATTTTTTATTTATTTTATTTTATTTATTTATTTTTTTGATACTGGGGATCAAACTTGGGTCCTTGCACTTGTGCAGCAGGCAGTGAAGCCACTGAGCTAAACCCCTGGCCCCAAGAACACATTTTTTTAAAGAGTTCTAAATATCTGAGGAAGATTTAAAGAGCCAGCAAAGCCCACAGTCTCTGAGTGAACAGAAGCCTTCAGGGAATTTGCGTAATAGTTAGGATCTATGCTTAAACTATCCAGATGTGTAATGTCAGGAAAACCATGGGAGACACTGAGCCCTGCCCTCTGCAGTCTTCCCCTGGAACCTCTGCTGTCCTGCCCATCCGCCCCTTCTCTGCAGTCTCCCTGGTTATTCCTAGGATCTGCTGAGGGTTGAGTAATCTCATTCACACAGGACTACAGGTCCCTCTGAGATACTAGCTCATTACTACCACTATCTTCCCTGCATGGGCTTTATCCTTATTTTATTGCCATGATTTTCTTGCAGCTGGTAAATAAAGATTCATCTTCTATATTGGCAAGAAGCTCAAGTTGGACATGCATCTTTTTCAGAGTTCCCCACCTACCTGCCAATTAGTACAGTGGTGTTTTGTACCTACACACCACAAATGTAATTAATGAGTGAAATATGACTGAAAAATTAATGCTCCAAACACTGAAGAGACAGAAGCCACACAATGCACTGTCTTCCTCATTATATCTCAGGGGCTTCTGCGCAGTTAATGATGATGATTCATTTCCTAACATCTTGTTCTGCACTGGAAATGATCCCATCATATGGACCTGAAAGAATTTCCCCAGTGTTCTTCCTCATCTTATTGAATTTATTTTGATGTCAATTTGAACCCAAAGCTTTATTGCTTCCACTAGACTATGTAAAAGAAAACAAAAGGATTTTATTGAAGCACTATTGTCATAGGGAAAAGAGACTCCAGATTCCAGGATAGAAGTGGGCTTTGTCAGATGCAGTGCAGGTCAGTGGGGTTTGCAGTCCAGCAGCAGGTGGGACTTCATCCCAGCTGCCCAGACCATGGGGGGCTCTGTGTAAACTTGCGGGATTCCTGTAGAAATGGGCAGGTGTGAGGTGAAAACAGGTCAAAAGACCACTTAGTGGAGGATTCAGAGACCCCATAAACTGTGGGGAGGAGCAGAGTCCCTAGACTTTGGCACTAACTGCAGTGCAGTGAAAAGAAAGTACCAATATCGGTCTTCATGCAATGTTTCCCAGAATCCAGATACAAAATGCCCTGATCTCTAGAGAGGAAACCACACAGAACAAGTTGGCTTTGGATGCTGAATGAAGATGACTTTTAGCATGAATACTAAATAGGGTTAGACAAAGCTTCTACCTGGATGATTGTTCTCCAAATTACAAATAAATAATTTTCTATGTGAGGAATTCAGGGTTATAATAAAAGTTATTAATTTTATGTGTTTGCAGGTCTTAGAGGAAAATTAGAGTTCAGTGTTGGGCAATTCACTTCTTCATTGGCTCATTGTTCATTTAGAGAACTGGGATTGTTTGTAACTGCTTTCTTCTGTTTTTCCTTCTTATGTTGTTTTGGAATTTCTCCTTCCAAAGTTTGAATAGAGCTCAGGGTAAAAAAAAAATGGCATTTGCTTCTTGACAGCTTGCCTAAGGTGCATCCATATTAAGTCCTTAAAAACAAATATGTCAAAGTCTATCTAGAGCTACAAAGGCTGAAGCTGAGTATATCAGGTAAAAGTAACGGGGACAGGGTGTCAAGCTGTTCAAACTTCCGAATGTTTCCATGTTGATCTTAACCTTCTAAACCACTTAAACTGTGTCAAATGCACACCTTGTATAATAAACTCTGTGGTATAGACAATGAAATATTGACAAAATGTCACCTTATCCTTCTATTGGGTAATAAAAACTGAAAACCAGACACATACCCTATGGGAGTTCGCACCATTCTAGACATAATGTAAGCAATTAATCAAAACATAAAATGTCCCAAGTATTTTCCTAGTAAAATGTGTGTATCACACAATTATTTTGAACAATATTTTTCTAAGCATGTAAACTTTACTCCCAGGATATTCCTTGGTTCTCAGGCTGTAAATAAGAGGGGTGAACATGGGGATCACCATGGGTACCACACCCAGGCGACACACCCAGTGCAGCCCAGTGAGAGAGGTGTGGAGTGAGCCACGCAGCCGCCAAGAGCTGCGCCAGGCCAACATGAGGCCAAGGACACTGCAGGCCAAGCAGAGGACCATGAATGAATGAGAGATGAGAGGAAGAAATGCACTGGGTAGAATGAAGCTTGGGTTCCAGGTGAGACACCAGGGTGACAGCAGTGTCCCCCAAACAGTCAGTGGGCACAAGACCAGGATGACAACAAACGGAGCTTCCTTAAGTGCAGGTGGCCAGAGAACCCCAACAGGACAAGCCCTGCCCCACTGGTCTCATTGGTTCTCACCATCCCTGGGTCTAAGTGTGTTTCCCAAGGCCAGGACACAACTGAGAACTGCGACATAGCTCAGATGAGGGACAGGGTTAGATAACCAAGAGTGTTTTACACCTGTAACCCATGCACTGTGGGATACTGAGGCAGGAGTGTCAAAGGTTTGAGCCTAGCCTGGGCAATTTAGCAAGACCCTGCCTCAAAATAAAAATAAAAGGCTGGGAATGGAGCTCTATGGGAAGGCTCTGGGTTCAATCTCCACTACTGCAAAAAAAAAATTCACTTGTAGCTTCAAAAGCAATTGTGAATAATAATGAAAAGCATCAGAAAAAATAATTGTAATCCCATATTACAGATAATGATATAAAACAATGATACAGAAGCAAATATGCAAATTTTACTAGTATTTCAGAAATATTAATAGATTTTACTGAATAAAGAGTTTCCCCATAAAGCAGCACATTCATATACTGTGCTCTAAACTTGGCAGTTGGGTTACAAATTTGTGATACACAGGTTCTACAAGCATCCTCATGAGATGTTGCAGTTCAAAGAAAAATTGTGTAGTGGAAAATGTATTCCCGAGTACACAAATGTACCTTGGAAAGAATCACTTACCTCATGCTGACAAATCCCCATCCACCAGTCTCTAAGGAGTCTCCTCCAAGGCCCAGCATGTCCCTCACCTCCTGAAACACTGCTCGTGCTCCCTGATGCCTGTTTCTCTTCATTGGCACTGCTCTTAGGACCCCAGGGCCAGGGCCTTATCAAAGTCACAGTCTCAGTGCCTTGATCCACTGTATCTGCACTTCATCTTGTTTGTCCTCTCATAGTGTATGTTTGGCTTCTTTATCCCATTCAGTTTATTGGTACATGTTAGGTGTACAATACAGCTACTTTCATCATTGGGATCTTGTACCTTTACATAATATATCATGGTTCTTATTTTTCCCCATTCCTGTGTTCACAACAGAGGAATGCTTCGCTTTTTGATCCATGTTTCCAATTAGCAATGAGTTAAAATTGAACGTGACATTTCTTTCTTGTTTTGTGTCTGTGCCAAGTAATGCGTACAGTATTTTGCACAGCAAAAATTCAACAAGCCACTCAATAGCAGGTGAGAGGCGGACACACCAAAGACTGCAGGGTAGGAGCCCAGCACCATCTTCTGGACTGTGCGTCTGCTTCCCATCAGTTCATTCCTTGGCTTCTCATTCTGAATTTGAAATGTTAACAGGGTTGGAGCTATAAGAATCTCCCTTATGCCACTGAATTCATTTGTTTACTTTAATGTAGGTTTAAACACAGAGCATTGTTTTGCACTATTGACTATGATCTAAGGCTTGCAATACTGAAGCGAAGCAGGAAGTACCATATTTAGAACACTATGTGTTCACACACATTTTCCAAGAGTCCAGATACAAAATTTATTCCTTTCTAAAATAGAAATGGTATACGCAAAGGCTATGGGTAATAACTCTATGTTAGTGTAAATAGTTAAATCAGTTTGATTAAGCTTTATCTGAAAGATAAATCTCAATGTCATGAAACATATGTTCCGTAATAGAAATGTAGAGGCACAGTGACAATAAAAGGTGCTATGACTTGCACCTCTTGTGAGCCACAGGCCACTACCCATCAGCACTGCTCCTCAGGAAGCCGACCAGGACTTGTTGGTTCCTGGATCTGCTGCACAACTGGGAGGCCAGACTCATGACCTGTGCCTCACAACCACATGTGAGCTGCACTCACCTGTGCACACCTGTCCTCGCGGACTGCAAGAGGTGCTAGAACTCAGCTCCCCATCAGCCCACACAGTTGGCATAGACCTCACTACAACCCTGAAAAAAAACGAGCCTGTGTCCATCCAGAGAGATAGGAAAGCTCAGCGACCACTGTGTCACTTGCAACTAACAGAGAAAGAGGTTGGCTGGACTCCATGGTCAACATAACCTGGCCCAGCATTGACTTAAAATGAATCTCACAGATGCTATGCATATACTTTTCAGAAAGGACTTGAAACACAGGGAACTGAAGTGATCTTGCTTGTGTGAGTAATGAGTAATGGTGAAGTCATACGTGTTCCGCTTCACAAGGAGATGCCTACCATAGTACCACTCTAAATTCATCTTGCAGTCATGTAAGATTTACTCCCAGGATATTCTCCAGGGCCTACTTCAAGGACCCTTTCACCTCCTTGTTCCTTAGGGTGTAGATGAGAGGGTTGAGCATGGGCGTCACCACGGTGTAGATGTGGGAAACGAACTTGCCCTAGTCCTTGGAGTAGCTCCTGGCTGGCTGCAGATACATGAGGATGATGGTGCCATAGAAGATGACCACCACCAACAGGTGGGAGAAGCAGGTGCCAATGGCTTTCCTGCCCATGGCCAACATGATGCCCAGGACTGCCTGGGTAATGTGGCCGTAGGAGCCCAGGATGAGGGAGATGGGCATGAGCAGGAGCAGGATCCTGGCCTCGAAGAGCTCAGCCTCATTAAAGGTAGTGTCCATCAGGCCAGCCTGATGAGCATGGGGTCCTCACAAATGAAGTGGTCTACAAGGTGGTGCCCACAGAGGGACAGTTGCAGGGTGAGGGTAGAGTGCACTAGGGTGGTTGCCATGCTGCTGAGCCATGCCACGGAAGCCAGGATGTGACACAGCTGAGGGTGTGTGACAGAGACATAGTGGAGAGGATGGCAGACAGCCACATGGAAGTCATAGGACATCACTGCCAGGAGGACACACTCTGTGGATTGTAGTGTGAAGGACAAGTAGAGCCGGACCACACAGCCCCCATAGGGGATGCTTTTCATGGAATCACCCAGGTTGACTAGGAGCTGGGGGATGACACTGCTGGTGAAGCTGGGGTCTAGGAAGGAGAGATGTGAGAGGAAGTAGTACATGGGCATGTGGAACTTGGGGTCCAGGCCAGATGCCAGGATGATAGCAGTGCTCCCCAGGATGGTCAGTAGGTACAAGATCAGGACAACCACAAACAGAACCTTCCTTAGCTTCAGGTGGCTGGAGAACCCCAACAGGATGAACCCTGTCCCACTGGTCTCTTTGGTTCTC
Source organism: Heterocephalus glaber (assembly GCF_053883595.1). NCBI lineage: Eukaryota > Metazoa > Chordata > Mammalia > Rodentia > Bathyergidae > Heterocephalus > Heterocephalus glaber. Next base: position 4,136,136 of record NW_028258410.1, read on the forward strand.
ACCATGCACAGGTCATAAGCATGTTCCCCATGGCAAGGGCATAGCTGAGGAGGTTGACAAGTTGCATATGGCCAAGGAGGGGACAGCTTACCTAGGAGAGAAGCACTGTGTATTACACACCAGGAAATTGCATCCTCACAATGCACAATGCAGATCCCTTTCCCGAGGTGTGTTCTCCATGTGAACATGTGTCCTCAGAATGCCTGACCAATCTGAAGACATGCAGAAGAGCAGACATATTTTTTTAAAATACCCCCACTTCTTGTTGGAAATAAACCATATCATCCTTTCCATTAACCAAATTTACTGCTGGAAATCAGTCTTTGAATTTGCAGAAAAGAAGAACCTGGGATCATTCCAATAGAGACAGAAACCTGGTGTTTTCTGTCAGTGATTTTCAGTGAAAGAGGAAAATTCATTTTCCATCGTTCTCAAAATGTGGAAATTAGTTACAAAGTCACATGGTTGAAATATTCTAGATGGCACTGTCTGAATCAAAGGCCACCCCTGAGAGCTGGTGTGGTCTGGACAAAGCCACATGTGAGTGAGTACTCAATACTTGAATCCATTTCTTCTGATTTCATCCTATGCCATCTATGTGCAACCTTTCCCCTCCTCTCTTCAGCTCTTGTTTGCTTTTATGTTTTAGTTGGCCTCCCCTCACAAGTACCCTGGGTGTTCTCTACCTTTAAACTAGTTTTTAATAAAGAAATGTATCTCTAGGGTTTTAGATCTCTTTTCCCTGAAATCAGTTGCCCTTTAAACATAACCCAAAGTGTCAACCTGACATGTGCTTCCTGTTGCTAGGAGCATATGATTAGAGAGATGCTTATTTCCAAGTGAGAATAATATCTGGTTTTATCCCTACATAAACACTGTGTCTCATTCATGAAATGCTGCTACTCAGCAAGATGCTGCTTATGGCTTCATGTAGAGGGCCAGTCCTTCCTACTGGCCCAAGTTACCAAGGAAGTAAGTTACATTAATACACTTCTGAAAAAGTGCCAACGTGTGTCATCATCTTTAACTCTGGATCATTATTATTATTATTACCACTGTTATTTTTTGTGGTGCTAGGGACTGAACACAGCTATGCCCTCAGCCTCTGAGTACAAAAAGCCCTTCATGCACTCAGTGGTAGAGCACTGCCTCACCAGAGGACCTGGGCCCAGTCCCCAGGGGGAAGTAGAAACACATTACCACTACACAATGGCAAAGCCTTTTTCCCTAGCTCCCTGCAACTCGAAAAGGGGTTAATCTTAGTTTGTAATATTTTGCATTCTTTCCTTGTGCCTAAGTTGCGCGTGTGTATGTCCAGCATAGGCTTTGAGGTCACAACACCAGGGCCGAATGTCCAGCAAACGTGTTGACGTGTCCTCGGGGAACCCCTTGAGAGTCCCTCTCCCCTTGTCTCCATTTTTATACCCTCATTTTCTATTTTTTTTCTTTTTTGCAAGTCACTAGCCACAAAACTTTATTGCAGAGATCAATACATATATATTTCACAGTAATGCTCTGAACCATTCATTGGACAGCTAGAAACACATCTGTTTCACTAGTGTATTTTTTGATTGCATAGCAAGGGAAAATAAAGTTTGCAAAAATAATGTATCATGGCCAAAAGGCCTGATAATAACAAAAAAATCTATTAAATGGAAGTACTGTCATCTCTACTGTGTCAGCAAACATTGTATAATTCAAATCAAGAAGACAATCCTATAGAAGTCCAACAAGGCAGATGCTGGCAAGCAGAACTGAGGCAATTTGTTGTAAAAAATGTAGTCAATGATGAATTACAAAAAATAAAAACTAAAGTTTTGATCAGAAAACTTACTACAAAAATGACACATAAGGATGACTACCAGTTATTTTCTTTAAAGGGAAAAGAAACCAAACATTTGGTTTTCTATTTACTCATAAGAGAAGACGAAGGAAAATGTTCAGAAAATCGTTTTGATATTAAGTGATTTCTTTCTCATATGCTACCTAAAATTCAGGAATATCTTACTTATGCTTGTCAATCTGTAGAAATGGGGAAATAAAGGGCAAGGGATTTAGCTCAGTGGTTCTGCTGCCTGCCTTGCAAGCTCAAGGACCCGAGTTCGATCCCTGGTACCAAAACAAACAAACAAACAAAAAGAAATAGGGAAATAAAATCAGTGTCTGGCCTTCAGCAGAACACCCACAACACTGGAATAAGGTCCAGAGTAATCCTGGATCACGGGACGTCAATGTTGAGGACCTGGACTTCCACTCTTTCTCCGGGGCCCAGTCCAAGATTCCTTCTCTTCTTTGTTTTACAAAGTTTTGCTTCTGTTACATTTCGTATGGAATCAGCCCTGATCGTCCCTCTACTATATCCACAAAAATCCCAAACAGAGTGGCATTCTCAACTTTTCCTGTCAGAATTGTGCCAACCTACAGATCTTCCAGGCATACTATGCTTCTCTTGAAATCAGGTTTATCAAAATCTGTTTGAAAGTCAAAGCTTTCAGGTTGGCTGACACCATCTATGATGATCTGTAAGGTTTGTACTGTTGTTGTCAATCTTTCTGCAGCTTTCTCTATTCCTTCCTTTTCAAGAGATGAATTTATTTTTTGCTGCATTTCAGGTTTTCCAATCTCACACAGTGTCCCTCCAACGAATGATAAAAATCTCATTGCTATGTCATATGATTCTGGAGGAATACAAGTCTGGTCCAGAGGATTTGGCTTTAGCATAGCATCCACTGAGGTTTTGTTCTTCTTTTTGCCCTGCTTCTCATTTGTGACCTCAACACCTGCTGAAGGTGTCACAGCAATTCCTTGAATTTGGCTTGAGGTTTCAGTTTGCTGACTACTGCAAAATGTACAAATACAATCTTGGTTGATTCCCATAAAGCCAGCACACTGCTGGAAGGATTTTGGACCTAGCCCTTTCACTTTCTTCAGTTGTTCTCGGTTGATGAAGGGACCATTTTTCTCTCTCCATTCAATAATATTTTTGGCTCTGTTGGTGTTGAATCCCGCAATATGCCTTAACAAAACTTCTAAACAGATGTTAATATCCACTCCCACAAAGCCGACACATTCTTCTACAACACTGTCCAGTGTTGCCTTGAGTAAAGCATGGGATACATCATGCTGATACATTCCAACTCCAATGTCCTTTGGCTCAATTTTCACTAGCTCAGCTAATGGATCTTGTACATGCTTTGCTATGGAAACTGCACTTCTCAGATTAGGATCCAGCCCTGGCATCTCCTTGTTGGCTTCAGGGCTCACACTGTAGATTAATGCTCCTGCTTCCCTGACAGTACAGTAAATGACATCCAGTGGGGCAAAGTAATTTTTCATCATCAGGTCAGCAAAGTAAGCTTCAGTTTCCCGGCAGGCAGTTCCATTTCCAATCACCACTGTGTTGCAGTTGAAATTCAGCAAAAGTCTCTTTATCTTCTCTGCCTCTCAGAAGCCTTGTCCACAATGCAGATAAACCACATCAGTATGAAGTATCTGACTTGTAGGAGAAATTACAGCTAATTTGCAACAGTGTTTGTAACCAGGATCTACTCCCATCAAGGTGCGCCCTGGGACAGGGCTTGTTAAAAGGAGTTGATGAAGGTTCCGTCCAAACATCATTACTGATTCCTTCTCTGCATCTGATGACAGTTTGGCTCTTCAGAGTTTTCATAAGTTGGTCATCACACTGGTAAGCAAGTTATTACATAAAACATAAAACACACTTGCAGGAGCTGTTTGCTAATGAAAAAGTCTTTAACACTCAGGAATTTCTTAGTCTTTTCATTTGTTTTCCAATTTATATCAAATGATGCCTTTTTCATTAAAAGCTTCTGTGCTCATCTTTATTCAGAGTTTTAATTATCAGTATTTAAGTATCTTGATTCTCCATGCTTCAAGACAGAAAAATCTTCAGTCTTAAGTCCATATCTTTCCAAAGCTTCACTCAGTTTCACTGGAGGCTCTAAGTAATGCTCGTATGCTAAGGCAAAAGTTCCCCAGTGAATGGCCACAGATTTCTTTGCTTGAATGTCAATGTGAATCCTTACGGCTTCTTCTGGGTCTACATGCTGGTATTTCATAAACCACCTTGGCTCATAAGCTCCAATGGGAATAGCTGCAAGGTCAAAAGGTCCAAATCTCTTTCCTATCTCTTCAAACGCAGAGCAATAACCAGTATCTCCTGCAAAAAAAAAAAAAAAATCGATTCCAAGGCCCCAAGACAGACCAGCTGCCCCACAGAACCTTGCTGTCATCCATGAGAGTCCTTTTGCACCAGCCCCTCATTTTCAAAGATGGAGAAACACATCGTCAACTAGTATACATCAGGTAACACTACTGAATGAGCCAATGAAGAACTGTAAAAATCTGGTGTAGAAAAACACTTTTGAACCTCTTTCTAAACTAGTGTGGTCTCATACACTGTGGATCCACCATGCATCTGAATGTGTTCTTCCATCGGCTCCTTCTCCATCACGGGGCACACACTGTGAGCAGACGAGGGGACCAGCCACTGCCCAGACCCTTCCACAGCACTCTGCCCTGAGGATGGACAGGGCTCCTTCCACATGTAGATGCTTCTGACTGGGACACGCTGAGCAGGAGCACTGTCTATGAGCAAGCAAACCACTGTCAGCCCTCACTAAGGACCTTCTCCAAGCTGGGCCTGGTGACATGCGCCTGTCAGCACAACACTCTGGGAGGCTGAGGAAGGAGGGTCCTGAGCTCAAGCCCAGCCTGGGCAATTGAGCAACTTACGGAGATGCTGTTTCAAAATAAAAACAAATAAAAAGGCCTGAAGATGTAGCTCAGTACGAAGACCCTGTGTTCAATCTCCAGTAAGACAAAAAATATTAGTAGTAGGAGTAGTAATAATAATGCAGAATTAACAGTTATGGTAAAAGTTGTTGTTCTTTTAGAAGCATTTTAATAGAACTTACTTCCTATGGAGTTTTCCGTACAAAGCGACTAATCAACATACATAGAAAAGAGTTAGTACTTTTATTACAAAACAAGAATATCTGTATGGGCAAAGGTCATCATTAACATTTTAACTTAAATCAAGAAAAATTTAGTGAAGGGAAATGAAATTGTAAATTGAAAGAGAGAAACATTGGTCATCCGCTTTCTCCTCCCCCCCACTGCTCACCACGTGTGCAGATCCTGCTGAAACCTTTGACAGGAGCCCCATGGGACCTCTCTCGTGCTGGATATCAGGAGCCTCTCCTGCATGTAGGGGACACAGCCCAGCGGGTGCCCTCTGCATTGCTGGCCTCCCAGAAGCTCCCACCCTCCTGGAGTCAGGCTCCAAGGTCAAGGCCCCCATTTGGTCTTCTTGTCACCATCAGAAAGGTCACCATTATGGCTGTATCTAGATGCCCCCTCAAAGCCTCATGCAGGCATAGATGGGGCTTTTTGGAGGTGGCTGGATCCAGTGTGTGATGCTGGGATTAAGGTTTTGAGTGCTTCCTGCCCTGAAGGTGGGCAGCCTGGATAAGAAAGAGGCTTGGTGCTGGTCCCTTGTTAGTGCTTTTTCTGTCTTCTGCCTGCCTTGAACTGTTTCTCCTCTGCCAGGGCCCTCTGCAATGCCACCCTGCCTTGGAGCCAGCTGACTAAGGACTGAAATCTCCTCAAACTGTGAGCCAAATAAACCTTTCCTTCTTTAACATGTGAATGTCAGGTGTTTTGTTTCAGCAATGAGCAAAGGAGTTAAGAGAGCCCTGTAGATGCAGACATGCTGTAAACTCTCTACAGTGCCTCTTTCTCCAATGTGAAGTGCACAGTGGACCCCACACATCACAGCAGAGCAGAGTTCTCCACGCAGATCATGCAGAGCTCATGAGTTCTCCTCCTCCTGAAATGTTTCTTTTCTCCCTCAGCACTGGGGACTGAACCCAGGGCCCCACACAAGCAGGGCAAGTGCACTCCACTGATCAATACCCTCTTTGCTGTTTTGTTTCCCAAAATCCAATGAGAAAACACAAGTAAAAACCTGCTATAGAAATCCTGAACAGACTTTCCAAGAGAACAGAGACCATTCTAAGACAGAGGCCATAATACTGTCAGACAATTAGTTGTGCCTCTTACAAAGTGAAACATTCTGGTTGATCCCAATGCCTTTTTCATGGGGAAGGGAGATCCCAGGGTGCCCACAAGGGAGGAGCAGAGGGACAGGAGAGATGGGGCAGCATTCACCACCCTCGGGGTCACCGTAGACTGGTGCCGAGACTGAGGGCAGAAGGAAGCAGATGCCAAATTTGTCCACCTCCCCTAGAGCTGAGTCCCTGATCAATGGGCTGAGTGGATGCTGCAGGTCTGATCCAGCCCAGCTGGACAGGCTCCAGACCATAGACAGGTACGTCAGGAACCTGCAGCATATGAACAAAGCTTTGAACTGGAAGGTTAGGTTTTTTGTTTCTTTTTTACAAATTTAGAAAATGCAGGGATGATTAATTTAAACTCATTATGAACTACCTTTGGGGTGATCTGATTTGGGGAGGAAGGAAGGGAGGAAGGAAGGGGAAGGAAGGAAGGGAAAATCATGACATTTAATGATAAAAATGTTTCTGAACTAGGGACAACATGAAAGGACTAAGGTGAAATACACAGACCATATGATTCTGTCTGTTTTGATGTCACCACTTACCTGTGACCAAAGTCAGAACCGACAGGGCCAGCCTGGTCACTACAGTTTCCCTACTATTCATGGCCACGAGCAGGCTTTGTGGCTCCTGGGATGTCCTCCTCTCCACTGTGCCTGCACATGCTGTGATCAGAGTGGAAGTGAACAGCTTTCCACAGTATGGCCCCAGCATCTCAGGCATTGCTCAGAGAGGACAAGCTAAAAGTCAGAGGGCTGTGACATCCTGAAAATGCTGGGTCCAGCCCCTCACTGATGGCCAGGTGTGCTGGTTGTCCTCCCCTACCCGGAAGACTCTGTGAAGTCCTCTAGCCACATCCTGTGTCTGCCCCAGGAGTGCCACAGGGGCTGGAAGCCAGTGCTGGGTGTTTCCTGGACACAGCATGTGGTGCCACAGGAAGTGCTGTTCCCAGTCATGGTGAGAGATACATAGCTTCCAACTGAGGGGCAGAGCTTGCTTGGAAAGCTGTGAGGAGGAAGAGAGCCATGCCACAGTCCTGGCCCTCAGAGCAAGAAGGTGAGGATGGGAAGCCACTATCCTCTGTGGTGAGGACACAGCGTGTGGAAGAGAACTGTGCAGTTACCATGGGCCCCTCGCACCCCAGGAGGGCTGGGGACCATGTCTTTCCTCTGTGGGGAGTATGCAACCCATGCAAGTGCCCCAGCAGAGGATGTGGGTACCTTCACGAAAGACTCCCCACATCACCATTTCTCCCTGTCCCTTGTGGACTCAGGTAGGAAGGGGCCAGTGAGCTTGGCAACTTCCCAGATGCTGGCCAATTAAATTCGTACTGATCACTGCACTGTGATGCTGGTGCACACAACAGGGATTCAGGGGACGTGCGTGGCCACAGCGCAGCAGCCTGCCCCTGGGGCCCCAGGCTCTGCCCCCTCAGCCAAGTGGGATCTGACAGAGGTCTGGTCCGTGGACCAAGCTGGAGCCTGGGGCTGCGGGGCTCACTTCCCACCCCTACTCCTCCTGCCCACACTTGTTCGCTGCTCATTTAGAAGTAAAATCCACCAAAGCATCACATGATGCCCCATGCATATACACAAGATTATGGTTTTATATATCCATTACAAAATAAACTTAACTTTTGAGTTTTTAAAGAAGTGAAAATTAAGTTCTGCTTCACTGTTATTCAGAATAGAATACTCCAACTCCCTGATTACCTCATCATCTGAGGGCCTCATGGACAATTAATTCCCTACCTCTGCATCCCACCTAATGAGTCCATGTCCTTTCTGTTCTCTCCTCTACAGACTTTTTTTCTGATTTGGTTCCATTGTCTAGACACTTGTGTTCTGGTCAGCAAAGGAAGGTTACTCTGTGTCCAGCCACTCCACTGTGTCATGCACACAGCCTCTAGAACTCCCTGTGGACTTAAAGAAAATGTCCTCTGTGGCACCTAAGCAGTCCATCACACTTGAGGGTGCTTTGATCACATTACAAGGCTCATTACAAGACCTTTACAACTCACCCTTGGCACCTTCTTTTCTTACACAGTTACCATCACACTCATAATTTAGGTAATAAAAAACACTTTCATCTTTGTTCACGGTGATGTGTCACTGCCTAGATAATGTTAGTTTACAACTGTATCGATTTGAAATACAAATATCAAAATGAAAGGAAAGCTTGTGACTATTAATTTTATAGTTTGATTGATATAAATGTTTCAAATCATTTGCTAAAGATGAAAGTCTTCTCCATAACACTGACTGCTATTTCTTGATAATGGACATTATTAAAGTGAGCATTCACCAAAAACTGAGGAGCACCATTAGCACATAAACCCTGTGAAGTCAGAGGTCTTCTTTTTAAAATTATGCACCCTCCATACCTGAATAATTAAATAAATGAATTATTTCTTAAAAGAAACAAAAATTCCATGATCCATTAACCCCATGCTGTGTTAGACATCGCACACTCTTGGTAACAGAGAAAAGAACAGAAGGAACAAGAAAAGGACCGAGTGAGTCAGTGACCAAACATCCCCTGCCAGGCAGGAAGACCAGGGCCTCACTCCACAGGGACACAATACAGGCTGGTGGAAGCCAGGGGTGGGGGGTGGGACTGTAAACCTTCCACTTCTGGAGGCTGAGGCGGGGAGATTGCAAGCTCAAGTCCAGCCTGGGCAGTTTAGCAACTTAGCAAGATCCTGTCTAAAATAAAAATATAAAAAGCCTGGGAACATGCCCAAGTGTGAAAGTATTAGGTTCCACCCGAGTACCACAAAATGCAACAGGAAAACAACCTAAAAATGCCACAGTGGAGAGAAGCAGGTAATGTGGAGAGCAGCCAAGAGGTGTAATCCCAGGCTTGTCCCAGGTGACTCACAGCAGGTGACAGGAAGAGAGCAGTGTTTCATCTCCTAACACTGAGAGAGAGGAGAGGCAAAGCAGAGACCAGAAGCCGGTCTTTTAGCTGTGATGTGTCAACACTGAGGTTGTTTTCATAGTGGCCAGGAAGAGCAGGCAAATATGGTGTAATTTGGTCTGTGGATAAAATGAGGAAGCACCCATGCTGAACTGTTCATACAGGAGTCACCTCAAACAGGCTTACTGAAGGAAGGGACTTTGCCACAACACAATGCCACTCTCTAAACCACAGTGAAGAGAGAAATACACAGTGCCAGGAGTACCTCTGAGAAGAGGGGAGGGCCAGTCACCCACAGTGGGCCAGCAAGGGTGCCACGGGGCTCACAGGACCCAGCCCAGGGCCAGGGACCCTGGGCACAGTGAGGAGCAATGTCACAGAGGTGCAGATCCTGCTTTCTGTCCTGTCACTGACTGCAATACTCCACTCTCTGAAAAATGTGAAAGCAGAATGATAGTCATCCAAGGCTACCACACAGAACAAAGTTGAAGAGAATAATGATCTCATTTTAATTTGTGCAGTTTAGTATCATGTAGCCCTATCTGAAGATGGCGAAAGGTCCTGCTACATCATCAGACCTCAGTGCGTCTCACCATGAAATTCAAGCTGCCATCCAGATTCTCTCCTCAGATGCCCGGGGGGGGGGGTTGTGAGCCCAACCCCCAACCTTGAAGAAGAGCAGCTGCTCCTTGAGGTCTCTCCACAATCAGAAAGCCCATTATAACGCTGTCACCAGGATTCTCCTCAGTGCCATCTTCACCTCCTTGTTCCTCAGGGTGTAGATGAGAGCATTGAGCTTGGGTGTCACCAGAGTGTAGAAGAGGGAAGTGAACTTGTCCTGGTCCTTGGAGTAGCTCCTAGCTGGCTGCAGGTACATGAAGATGATGGTGTCATAGAAGAAGACTACCACCAGCAGGTGGGACAAGCAGATGCCAAAGGCTTTCCTCTTGCCTGAGGCTGATGCGATGCCCACCACCACCCAGACATGAGGCCGTAGGAGCCCAGGATGAAGGAGACAGGCACGAGCATGAACAGGACACTGGACATGAAGAGCTCTGCCTCATTGAAGGTGGTGTCCACACCGGTCAGTCTGCTGAGCACAGAGACCTTGGAGAGGAAGTGGACCACGAGATGGTGCCCACAGAGGGGCAGCTGCAGGGTGAGTGTAGACTGCACCAGGATGGTGGCCACGTCCCTGAGCCATGCCACAGAAGCCAGGACATGACAGAGCCAAGGGTGCATGACAGAGGCATACTGCAGAGGATGGCAGACAGCCACATAGCAGTCATAGGACATCAGGGCCAGGAGGACACTCTCCATGGAACCCAGTGCAAGGGACAGGTAAAGCTGGGCCACGCAGCTGCCATAGGAGTTGCTTTTCATGGGATCCCCCAGGTTGACTAGGAGCTGGGGGATGATGCTGCTGGTGAAGCTGAGGTCCAGAAAGGAGAGATGCGTGAGGAAGAAGTACATGTTCTCCTGGAGTTTGGCATCTGAGGATAATGGTGGAGTTGCCCAGCAAGGTCAGGATGTAGAGGAGCAAGATCATTCCGAGGAGAACCAGCTCCAGCTGGGGCCAGTCAGAGAAGCACATGAGAATGAAGCCTGGGAGGCCACTGTCATTGCTCCACCACATGGCTCTTGCTTGGCCATCCACCCACTTGAGAGGAAGTCTCATCATTGAGAACCATGCCACTTCAGGCTACATCTTTGACAATGAAGACTTTGTTTTCAAAGTTTAGGAAATAACACTTTAGACAGAAGTGTGGAGAGAAGGCCAAAGTAGAGAATGTCGGGGTGTGATGCCCTTATTAGCCTACCCCATGTCAGACCCAGACCACTGGCAACAGCTCTCCATGTACTTAGAAGATAAACAGAAGTTAGAAGCAACCGAGAATGAGGTTTTCTTCAATTTTCATTAACATCATTTTTTCAATGTAAAGGTTTTGGAATTTGAGCACAGCCTAGACAACTTAGTGACTTGGAGTGATCCTGCCTCAAAATAAAAAATGTCTGGGATATTGGTCTATGTGAAAGTCCTGAGTTCCACTCCTAGCACTCCAAGAAAAGAGAAAAGAGGGGAGAGAAGAGAAGAGAGGAGGGGAGAGGAAGGGAGAGGAGAGGAGATCAGATTTTCCTGCAAATGGATATTTTAGACCAATTAAAAAGGAGAAATGAAAATGGCTGAAGTTTTACACAGAATGAAATAAGTAGCGTGAGGAGTTAAGAACAGCTTCTCTCCATTCACTCCCAAGCCTGTCAGCGCTTGACTAACTCCAAGAGTAAACTGAGATCACTCACCAACCACACACACACCTGTAACACATCTATGCTAACTACTGAGGTGTCACCTTGCACACTTACAGATATAAACATATAACTTGCACGACTATAACAATTCCATAATAACATGATTAGGGAAACAATGTGAACATAACCTCTTTCCTCTGCAAATGCCCCAACCCCCAAGAATTAGAAGAGCAGTGTAACAATTAATCATTGGTATTTCTCAGCATCCAATCCTTGGAGACCTGTGTCTTGGCTCTGAGGTTGTTTTTTAAACACAATTCTGCTCAATGTTTAAGTATTGGTTAGGTATGTCTTCCCTTTGGTCAGTGAATTGGCAGCTCGCCTGTCCAAACTTTCCCTTTTATGCTAGTGAGATGCACTCCTAAGCACTGACCCAGGCAGCCTACCCTGTCAGGAGCCCTCCCAAGGCTCTGGTGGCTGGAGCCCTGTCTGGGCCTGGTGTTCCTGAGCCTCAGTGTCCTGCTCTGTGGCATGAGGACCAGCTCTCCTGTGCAGGGCAGGCTGAGGGGAGATGGAGACCTAAGTGCCATGTGGAGGTAAACTTGTGAGCAAACCATGCACTGGCAGTGTGAGGCAGGGTCCTTGCCCTCCATGGCTGCAGGACCGCACAGGATCCTTATGCACCGAGTAGAGGGCCACAGGGTGCGCCAGGCTCTGTGCAGTGACAGGTGCTCCCCACACTGCAGGAAACTGGGTACAGCTCAGGGACCCACAAGGGCCCTGGACTCTGCCTGCAGATCACACAGGGCCACGGTCACCTCAGCAAGAGGACTCGGCCACGCAGCAAGTTCTGAAGACACATGTGTGAAACTGAACTAAGTGTCTGAAGGAATAAAATAATAGCAGACTCGAACAATGCACTGTATTGTTATTATGTAAGTTAATGATAATTTGTTGTGTATGTATTATAACATGTTAAGTATAATATGCTAATGATATATTTGTGTAACAATGTGAACTTGTGAAAATAGGAATAAAATTATTTCCATATGAGTAAAAATAAAATTTAAATCTTTTCCATTTATCTCATATGTTATATAATAGCATTTTGTATTCAGTGTTTCATTTTCACATACTGCCCCATTCAATTATAAACGCACAGAAAATTCCCCACTTTTTACTTTCCCATTTTGAAGTGTTTTGTATATTCTTGTGTGTATAGATGTAAGTATATATATTAGATAGAAAGCTGTTACTGAACTACTGCCTCATGGACATCACTTCAGTGACGTCCTGGATGCACGCAGCATTCCAGGCCAGACCTGTAAATTGGAATCAGAAGAGGGGGGATGGGCATGATCGGCACCTGCAGGGCAGCCCTGACCCAGGAGAAGGCTGAGCTCTGGGGCACTCACCTCAGGAATGCTTCTGTGTCCAGGGGGGCGGGCGTGGACCCGGGTCCCCCTGCCAGCACCCAGGAGAAACGGGCCCATTTACCTGACTGTGGGGGTCAGAGAGTGGTGCCCCAGAAGCTGCTCAGAGGTGGGACTCACTAGCTCCAGGCTCTACTCAGAGCACAGGTCCCTTGGGAACCTGCCCATCCTCTCCGCACAGGACTGGCAGTCTCCCCTCCCATCCTGGCTTGCAGAGGGGGACACTGAGGCTGCATGGGGAGGTGACACCTGGAAGACCCAGGGACAGGCAGCCCGCCCAGTGCCCAACCTTGGAGCTCCTGGCCAGCAGAGCCCGGATCCCTGAGACATGGAGCCACTGTGCCATGCAGGCCTTCTCTGCGGTGCATCCCTGCTCTGCCTGTCTGGGTAGAAACAGCTGTTCTGGGTTCCAGTGGGGAGCTTCCACCAGCACCTGGAGCTCTGGCTGAAGGAGTCCACACTGCGGTCATTTCCCTTCCCTTCCCAGGTAAATGAGTGTGAGGGATGCTTTGGGGGACAGAGCGAAAGTGGGGAGGCACAGGCAGGCCCAGGGGCAAGGGCAGATGCTGGCCAGGCTAGAACACCACAGAGGAAGACTGGCCTTGGTGTCAACTCTGCAGCTCTGGGTCAGGGGATGTTAGCTCTGCTCAGAAGGCCTGGCCAGGAGGCAGCCTGGTGAGCCTTTCATCCCAAGTGGTGTTTCCTGGATCAGTAGGCAAATAGGGGAGCTGGAAAAGAGAAGCCCCGAAAGCACCTCCACTTGGCAGCATGGACCCCAAGCAAAAGCGTGATTATGTGCCCTGGGTAAATATCATCAAACAAGTAAGTGTTATTTAGAGGAGAAAAATGCTAGGAAAATCCTAAAATCTGCGGGGTGCAGACTTCACCAGTCACAGCTTCTCTGAGCTGTGTGCTGAAGTCTCAGCTGATGTGTGCGGAAAGGGGAAATGCTCACCTCATTCCTGTAGGAGACACGGGGCCAATGTCAGTCGTCCTGGTGTTGTTGACAGAGTCCCCTTTACTCTGCAGAGGAATGAAAAGGTGCGGAAGAGATCTACTCTATAAAAAGGCTGTGTCAGTAGCGTAAATCCTCTGTATGCTGTGTGCATCACTGTGAAGGAGGCTAGATGTAAACATGGAGTATTTGGAGCCTACAAAACTTAGGAGGCTCTGTGCTTCCACCAGCCCACCCAGCCCTGTACTCTGGCCCTTTCAGGCCCAGCTGCTGGAAGCTCATTGGTGCTTCCTGCTCAGTGATGCATCTGCCTGTCCTGAACTCGGATTTCCATCCGTGTAAGCTTCTGTTTCTGCCTCCAGGGAAAGGAAATGATTAAATGCTTCAGCATATGCTTTACAGAAAGCTGAAATCCTCTTATTATGTTTATTTTTTTTTTTTTTGGCACCAGGGATGGAAGTTGGGTCCTTATGCTTGCAGGCAGTGAAACCACTGAGCTAAATCCCCAGCCCCTGTTTAATTTTTAAATTAGGTGGATTTTAACTGTTACATAAAAACATAAGAATGGTAAGTATTAATGAGGACCATGTGATGATTCCGTGCTCGAGTACCCTGCATCATGCTTCAATCAGGTTAAATCTACTGACCTAACTCTTAAAATTCTGTGTGGTTAAAACACTCAAGATTCTCTTTTCTGTTTTTAAAATGCACTTTTCATCATGGATCAACCCCTCCCACCCTCACCTATCTCCAGGGCCTGGCCACCTCCATGTGAAGTTAGGGACAGGGAGGGAGATCTACAAATGGGAGGGACCAAGCGATGGAGGGAGACAGGAGTGAAAAGGAAAGAAGTCCTGTGTTGTACCTGCACTAGGTTCCTCACAAGGAATGCAACCATTATGTGCTGCAACCATGCACTAATGCAATTTTAAAAATTATTTTAAAGTAATAAAGCCATGAATCATGACCAGATTCTTATCTTGCAGAGGAAACTGCAGTGAATGCCTTAGAGAGACGAAACTGCATTAAATGCCTTAGAAAGATACATCTAGGACACAATCAAAAAAACCCCTCCCAAGCCGGGGTTTTAACTCAGTGGCACTGCACCTGCCTCAAAAGAGCAAGGTCCTGAGTTTGATCCCCATTAGCAATAAAAAGAAAAAAGAAAAAAAAACTCCCTTGCTTTAATGGGAAACATGAGCATCTCCTGGCAGTCAGTATGTCAGTTCAAACAGAAGATTATGGGAAATATATTCTAGGCTTACCCTTCCAGATTAGTAATATGCTGTAAATTCAGGCATATGTCAGCAATGAAAGCACTATTTTGAGATCAGCCCATCTTTAAGCGTCTCCTCCATGGCAGGTGAAGTGGCTCCTCCTCTCCTGATGTCCAGAGAACACCCCTCTTACCAGGAAGCTGTGGACTCAGCTGGACCAGGCTATACCCCCAGAGAGCTTCTGGGTGGGCCTCTGGGACCCCACACAGACAGGAAATGCTCATTAAACCAGAGGCCAAGGACAGCCATGCACCATGGTCCCCAAGGTCATCACTGTGTCACGCCACCCACTCTGGCGCCATCTAGAGAATTTGCCCAGCACCTGCAAACCCCAGCTCTATTTGGACCATCTGCCTCTCCCAGCAGGCAGCCCTCTCTGTACCCAACCCTTTCTAGTGGTTTCTCCTTGGAGCTGCAGGATCTGAAGTTCTTAGGGCTGATTACAAAGCCGAGCATCATCTCCTTGCTGACCTCCTCACCTCTTTCTGGTGTTTTGTTTTTGTTTTGTCTCCCTCACATTTTCATTTCTGCCAGGACTGATGTGATGTTTCCCGCTCAATCCTGACATGGAAATGTTCTCCTCTGGCCTGTCCTGTGTTCACACTTCACTCCTCAGAAACCTGTCTCCACTGCCACCGAAACAAAACATCCCAATCATACTGTTTATTTCAATGTCTAGCATCTGAAACAGAAATCTTAGTTACATAATTATTTTAAAATTTCTAGTCTTGACCCCAGATTCTGAACTTTGTGGGGACAGCATGACAATTGTGTTTAGTATTTGAGTGTTTGACACAGAGCAGTATGTGACAAATACTGTTAAATGGGGTCATTCATTTAATCCAGCCATCCCTGCCTATGCTACTCCCATCAAAACATCTTCACTTCCTGCAGCAGCTCTGAGGTCCTCTTTCCTGAGTGTCTATATGAGGTGTGATCAAAAACACTGAGTGCTGCTGCTCAGTTCCACCCAACAGAAAGTCAGGCTTGTAAAAACATGATGATGTCTCCTAATCACCTTATTTACTGGATCTAGCATCATGCGACTTCTAGCTGCACCTCAAGGTCAAAATGACTGTAAAGGGGACACATTTTGGGTCAGTTCAGGACAGCGAGGCAGCCAGGAGAGCACAGCTAAAGACGCTCCAGAGCTGCTGCAGAAAGTGGCAAGGACGCTTGTACAGGGGAGGATTTTAAGGGGGATTAAAGGCAATGCATCTTTTAATGTAATATTTTTTATTTAAACACATACCATAGTAGATAGCAATAATATACTGTGTACCTCTAAAAGGTAGAAAGAAATCTAAAAGCTTTTACAGTAAGGAAACAATAAATATTTGAAAAGGCAGATATGTTTAATCAGATTTAATGTTACATAATATGTCCATGTAGCAGAATGACTACTGTTACACCATTAAGATGTACAATTTTGATGGTCTTATGTATCAGTGAAAATAAATTTGATTTAAAAGGAAGAGGATAACAAATTTTGGGAAATAAAATTATAAATCCAATCTAATAACAATCAAAATACAAACAAGCTTTGGTGGTCTACAACAATGTAATTCTAAGATTAAATGAAAATTCAATGGGATGAAAAGTTGTGGGCTTTTTTTGTAAATCTTTGGAAAAAGAGAAACAATTGGAGACTCTCCTACCATACCATCAAGGCTCCCCAGATAACAGTGCAGAGTGTGGGAGTGCAGGTGAACAATCTGTCAGCAGGGAAGGACAGAGCCCAGGCCAGGACATGGCCCATGGGCTGTTCAAGTCTGCGAAGAGAGAGGTTCTCCTCCCAGCAGTGGTTCTCAGAAAGTCTCACAGCAAAATAAAAGGTAGACTGTGCAGGGTGTCTCCTGGGGAAGACAGGAAAGTCTGGAGATGTGTTGTGGGATGGTTACACAGCACTGTGGTTGTCCTCGGTGTCACTGAAACATACATTCAGAAGTCACTGAAATGGTGAATATTTTGTATGTATATTTTTACCATGACAAAATAAAATTTCCATCTGTCTCCATGTTATATGTGAAATTTCCAGGTGGATTGTAACTAAATTTGAGAGAAACCTAATAAAGGTATTTGAGAAGAATATTGGAATTTATTATTATATTTCACTTCTTAAACAAGACACAAAAAGTACTCTGACTAAAATGTAGATGAATTTAATATCAACACAATAAATTCTGCTCACTTATTGACACAGAAAAGTGAATTAGAAGCTAATCAAGATGATATGTGCAGCACATACTAATAAAAATGAATTTATGTGCAACACCTATAAACACATCTTAAAATCAATAAAAACATATAATCTAATGTAAATTGGGCCAAATAGTGTGTGTGAATATGTATTTCAGAATATGCTAGTAAGCAAAATAAAGGTGT
The DNA here is from genome assembly GCF_053883595.1 of Heterocephalus glaber. Lineage (NCBI taxonomy): Eukaryota > Metazoa > Chordata > Mammalia > Rodentia > Bathyergidae > Heterocephalus > Heterocephalus glaber. The sequence goes on from NW_028258410.1 coordinate 4,153,453, forward strand.
TTAGGGAAATAGAAATTAAGCCTGGCCCATGATACCACTACCTTCCCACATATAAGATTTATGCAAATTTAGGAAGCTGACACCATGCAGCACAGACAGAGATGTGGACAGCACACGCAGATGCACATGCAGACATACACTCTCTCTGTTCGTGGGACAGCAGGATGACCACACAGAAATTGTTTTATCTTTTTCTAGTAAATTTGAAGATCTGTACACTCTGTCACTCAGCCTTTCCCCCTTTCAGATCCTGGGGAGGCCTCAGACATGTCCACAGACACAGCTAAGAGAAGTAATAGGTGCCTCGCTCCAAAGCAGCAGAGCTGGGAACAGCCGAGGGTCTATCAAGAGCTGAAGGAGACAACAGTGACGTGTTTACTCAGGGAGAACCATCAAAAGTGAACATGAATGAATCAGAATTATCTACCTCAACTGCAATAAACGCTATACACATAAGGTTAAGAAAATCCAAGACACAAATGGAAATGGATGTAAAGGCACCACTTACATTAGATCCAAAACAGACAAAACTAACAAGCCCATGCTAACCTGACCGGGCTGATGGAGAAGCAATTCCACTCACATCAGAAAAGGGGGACTTCTGGGAGCAGGGGAGACTGTCAAGTGAGGTGTTTTTTTTAATCAGCCAAATTCTATAGCTGATAGTAGAGTTTCTCTGTGTTTTACACTGTCTGAGTTGTGAAATGTATGCAAGGACACATGTCCACCATTACACTATCAAACAGAGTCGTTTCACATCTGTCCTCTTCATGAGGTGAGAGATTAGGACATGGCAGGCTAAGGAAAAGATGAGATTAAACTGTCATTTAGAAAGATCAGAAACAGGCTGAACAACAGGATGTCACCTGTTGGTGGGTCATGCCCAGGATGTGTGGACAGAGATCCTTCTGATGGACCAGATCTGAGAAGATGTAAAAGCCGGCAGGGTCCCGCTGCCCTGCTCGTCTGTGGCCCATCCTGCTATGGGATGTATCTCTTCTTGCTCTTTTTTCCTTCTTCCCTTTCTTCCTTTAAGCAGAAGCTTGTGTTTAACTGTTCATTGATTGTATCAATCAGTTCTCTGGGCAGGACAATAAAAACCAGGATCCACCAGAGGACACACCATCTGGCCATCTAGTGTTTGAGTTCAATATTGCAACAATTAGTGTAGACAAGGTTATAAAAGCAAGATGACTAATTGCCTGTCATTTACATTCTCAGGACACGGCAGAGGTTGTTTTTCTCCTAAGCTGTAAAGGGCCAGTGTCCCTGTTCTGACTGAATTAGGGGGTCTTATTTGTTCCTACAAGGGAGTTTCTCCATCTACCACTGCACTCTCCTGAGCCATCTGCAGCTGATCAGCACTGTGCTGGTGCCCTGAGATGATTCTGATGAGGAGAGGAAGCTGTTCCCCAGGTTTCTGCATCTCCCTGGACTCTGCCAAGGCTGTGGTTGTCCACACTCACAGAGCCTTGGGGAGATGTGTGTCAAAACAAGACAAAGCAACAGGAATAGCATAAAAAATATATGGCAACAGTTTTCTTTTTTCCTTATTGTTTGGAATTGAGGCTAGTGCTTTTGCAATGAACCACATTCCTCTCCTTTTGAAACATTATTTTTTGAAACACTGTCTTACTAAGTCAGTAGGTCCCCTGCATGAGCTCAACCTTGTAACCTTTTACTCCAGCCTTCCAGACTTCCAAGGCACAGGCAAGGACCACCTTGGCACATTTCAAAAGTTTATCATAACTCGTCACACCTTACACATCAGGAACATTCTGAGTGACAGCAACAAGGCATATATGACGGTGTTCACAATGTTGCCTAGTTTAATTTCACTTTGGCCTCATAATTAGACTCAGACTTTCTACTTGGAAAAATCTTTCCTCATAGGGAAAGACATCAATTAAGTGTAAACTTGCTCCAAGTTGGCCTCCCAACAAAAATACATTCATATTGGTGTATCATTGCCCTCAAATTAATCCTTATCTGAAACCCAAATCAACTCATCTATATTTCCAATACACTGAATCAACCCATTTCCACAGGTTTAATACATTTTTATAGTAATGGGAAACTTTATTTTTATTAGAAAAAAATCATCATTGTGAGGAATGCAGGACTTTAGCATATTTTAAAGAATTATATATGTTACATGAGAAAAAAATCAAAAACTTGGAAGTCATTTTATATCATCATCATGATCATCATCATCGTTCTTTACCCGCACTTATCAAATGTATCCCTCTATACACAAAATTGTAGATTATAATGTAAATCTACAGCCATGTAAAATGAAAACATTCTTTTTGTCCACAAGTTTATTTTAACAAAATGACAAATATCAAGCAAGTGAGACATGAAAGAACTAGCTGAAGAGATGAGAGTAGAGAATATGGGCACATCATGAGGAATCCTGCCGGTTATATTTAGAGTTTTAGCATTTTTCTTATAAGTGGTGAAAAGACCAGAAAATGGCCTTTCTTTTGACAAAAAGTCTTTCTCTGTGTAAATCCAGCACCACGTGGATGACGCCACCGTCTGATGCCAGCTGGAATAGCATCTAAGTTTCATTCTCTCTTGGCTGTAGGGGTCCAGTGCCTGCACTGGTGAGCACTATGAACCCAATCCTGAGGAACACATTCCCTAGTCCATAGCCATTCTGGAACATGGTATCCTGGGGCTCTCTTTTCAAAGCAAAGTGTTTCACCTTTGCAATTTTGAATCTGAAAAGGGTGGAGACCTGCTGGTCCTTGTGATGCCCTCAGACTATCTTTTCTGTTGTCCTTTCCCAAACTACTTGGCATTATACTGTTAACCTTCTCAGCAACCAAGTTCTCCTCTGCTCCATCTTTGCAGGGTGCAAGTTTACCACAGCTTTCTATCTGGTCAATCTCAAAACTTTTAAAATCTTTCTGCTGCACTTTTTGCTCTTGATTCTCAAGGCAGAGCTGTCTAGAAGCCCCCAAAAGTACCCATACCACTGCCTCAGCATTAGACTGACTTGAAATTTCTGCCACTAGAGTAGTCTACCGCCCTGAATCTCAGTCCTCCACAATGTCTCCAAATATAAGAGAAATTTAGGCAAATTTTCAGCCATAGCATAACACATGGCCCGAGTCCAACTGTTAATGCAGACTCTGTTTCCAACTGAATCCTCTGGAGGCTGATCTTTTTCAGCTTTATTACATTCAACATTCTGGTCTTCTGAGCTCTAATCAGAATCTCTCATCAAGCTCAGCTCACAGGCTGCTTCTCCAGCCAACATCTCCAAAATTTTCCAAAGTCTTTCAGTGTACAAGTTCCAAAGGCTCTGAACCACATAATCAGGTTGGCAACAGAGCAATGACCTCACTTTCCATACCAAAATCTGTTTTAGTATCTCATTGTTGAGACAAAATACTTGACACTCACAAGTTAAGGGAGGAAAGATTTATTATAGCTAACAGATGTAGAGGTTTCAGTCCATAGTTGGCTGGTTCCAAGACAGGACAACATTTCAGAGGGGCATCATAGAAAAGGAACAGTCCATGGCATAGCAGGCAGAAAGCAGTGAGCTTTCCTTCTTTCCCTTGTTATCTATTCAGACTACAAGACTATTGGTTGGGTCATCCATCCTCATTAAATCCATTATCCACACCCAGAGTTATCCCAAACTATAATTTGGGTGAATGGAGTATCACACACTCATCATCCCTTATCACATACCATAATCCAGCCACCCACAAAAGTCCCATCTATGAGTCCAGGAGGCTTTGGGAGACATCTAGATATAAGCCATAACAGAAATTATAACATTATGCCCCTGACTCCAAAATCTCATGTACATATCTGAATGCATGATGCATTTAGTCCTTCTCTAAGGATTACTAAAGTCTTAACAGTTACAGGATAGCTGAAAAGTTCAAGTCCAAAGCCACCTCTGGGACTTAAGACAAACTCTTATGTGTGGGTCCTTGCAAAGATAAAAAAGAAAGATACATATTGTTGACATATAATGTCAGAAGTTAAAAATTCCCATTCCGAAAGGAAGAAAAATAAGGCTAGAAAGGAATGAAACATGAAAGCAATACTGAAACCCAGCAAGGCAAATATTAAACCTTGTGGCTCTATGTCCAGGATGATAGGACCTGTGCAAGATCTTATCCTTGCACTGACGAGTATAGCAGTTCCATGACCTAATCATCTTGCATACATTTGAGGCTTGAGGGACACTTTAAATATATATCATTGCACCAGTATTGTGTCTTTAGACATCTTCTCCTCTGCCACTTGGTCTGCTAATTGATTCAGTCCTGGTAATTTTGGTTGAATTAATGTGCTAATGACCTTGATTTTATGTTCTGACCTATATTTCAAATTTATGCATTCTCTTGCATAAATCAAATCCAAATTCTGCTACTGGTGAGACACTGAAAATTGTCCTGATCTTTGTAACAAACCAATGTCAGGGAAGCTGAAAGGGAGGAAGAAAAAGTGAAAAATGAACCATGAATAAAAGCGGGAAAGTTTAAAATAATGGAATGAAGAAAAAAATTAATGAGGCCTAATATTTTGTAGAGGCAATAGTGGATGGGTATATAAATTATTCAATCATGAATTGAAGAAAAAATAATAGCTGGGTGTAGTAGAGCGTGCATGTCATCCCAGAACTCAGAAGGCTGAGACAGGAGGATCACAGAGAGTTTGAAGCCAGCTTGAACTACCTAGTGAGTTTAAGGACGTACTACATACTGAGACTCTGTTTAAAAAAAAAAAGAATCACAACAAATAATAATAATAATAATAATAATAATAATAAAGTGTACCTCCTTTTTGTATCTGAATAGGAAGATCTGGGCCTAAATGTCGCATGATTGGGTGAGTCGTAAGCAATGTTTGTCTTTAGTCAGCAAAACTGTAAGCCAGGTGCCCTGTTTATGAGAATTTTCTATTGAAAGGAATATCACAATTTTTTTGCAAAATATTTTATATTTCACGTATACAAACATATTCCATTATCATATTTCTAGATTTTTAGAGTTAATTGTGATAAGAACACATAGCATGAGATCTATACATCTTAATAATATTTTAATTGTACAATAAGTAAAGTTAACCAAAGGTGATTTATTGCACAGTAATTTCTAGAAATTATATATTTTGCTAAACTAACTTTTTATACTTCAAAAAGCAAGTCTCTATTTCCCATCTCCCCTGTTAACCACCGCTCTACTTTTTGTTCTATGAGTTTTAGTATCTCAGATATCTCATAAAATTGGATGTACGTTGTACCTTTTCTTCTTTGACTAGCTCATTTCATTCATTTTGTCATAAAGCAAGATTTGCTTTCTATTGCTGAATTACATTCCATTTTGTATGTGTGCCATGTTTTATTTGTCTGTTCATGTTGTGTCCACATCACTACTATTATGAATAGCATTTCAGTGGCCATAAAAGTGTAAACATTGCCTTTATATAATTATGTGCTTCTTTTTTACAAGTGCCCAGAAGTTCCCCTGATAGATCACATGGCAGTTCTATTTTTAATATTTTGTGGAAACAGATTTTTATACCAGATGTATCATTTTTCAATCCCACTAACACCACACAATTACTCTGAATTTTCACTGATACTTGTTACCCATCATGAGATAGTTGTATCTACTGTTCTATGTGGACAATTTTCATTTTCAAACTGATTTACATACTTCTGATGGGAGATTATATGTATGTCTGTGAATCACAATGTGTACTAAGGATATTGGTTTAAGTTTTAATTTTAAAATAATGTTTTATATTAGACAGATTCACAATTTACAGCTCTCTGACATTTTAATGTAATCTTTTATTATTTAAGTAAAAATCTTTTCATAATATAATATCACCATCAAGTTCCTATGTCTTTATAAGATTGAAATTATATATGTACAATTTCTGGAAAACTATTAGCACATGTTGTCTTACAGCAGTGCTGAGTGCTAATGCACCATATTTAGCAAGTGTGAGTGGTGGTGCTGACAGTTATGACGAAGACCTGCCTCCTACCCTGAAGTTTGAACGTGACATTGCCCTACACTTAATGGAGTGATTCTTCACCAAAACTCCTCTGAGGATTTTGCTGAAATCCAAGGTATTTCTTACACGAGTTGTTTACTATTTCTCTTCTTTTTTAGTTTAGAAGTTTTTACTTTTAATTACAGTTTTCTTCTTCAGTAAATTAGTCTCCAGAGTTCATTGTCACCCTGGAACCCTGCCTCCGGGGAAGCAGAGATAATGAACTCGGACTTACTCCCGTTCCCCAGTTCCAGTGTCTGAAGGTGGGATCATGGAGACGTCACAGTTCAGTTGGGAGTGTCTTTGCTACAGGACTGGCTGGGAAGGCTCCATTCCCAGGGAACCTCTGTACACTCCACAAGGAGCTGTGGTAGTTGTGATCTCCACTAAATTGCTTCCTAATGTTCTAGGTCTGCAAGAAGAAGGAAATGCTCTTTAGGAGTAATTCCAACTGTGGGCGATATCTGAGTTGGGAGCTTGTAAAAAGTAATATTCTGAGACAATGGACTGCAATATTTGTCAGAACCCTGAGATACACTTTAGCAGGCCAGTAAAAATCTTAAATTGTTCTTCTCTCAGTCTTAATCTTCTTGTTCACATTCCCTCCTGTGGTTATTTTGCCCTTTGCTTTGCCTCCTGTTACTTTTTCCTTTTCCTTTTACTTACTGACAAATGTGTAGTGTTTACTCAATGGACAAAATGGATCTTTATTGGCCTCATTTATGTGTTTAGCCTCCCTTACCTCACTAGTGCCCTGAACACATTTATCACTACTCATGTTTCAACCAACTACATAGTAGACCGCAGGGAAAGTTCTTTCCAGTAATAAATCCTTGTCTAAAATTATGTTTCACTTCTCTACCAAGTCTATTAGTATTTCCTTTGTCATGATTATCAGAATATTAACTGTAGTATTGCATACCATGTCGTCACTTTGGAAGGTTTTATTCTTTTGATGGAAATACTAAATTCAGTTTATTATATTTGGAAAGGTTGCTATAAACCACTATAGTACAAACATCAATTTTGATCCAAATCATTGCCCTTCCTTATGCATAATATTCCTGTGAGAATTATATCTTTATTTGATTTTTCATTATGCTTTCAGTACATAATATTAAAAGTGAGTTAAGGACTACACTAGCAAATAATTGAGTCAGAAAAAAGCATCAAAACTAAATCGAAGACGCAGGATCTTTTTTTTATTGGGAGCACTGACCCTGTGTGATATGAGACTGTCTTTGACCACACTCACTACCACATAAATTGAAAAGTGCAACAAAAAATTTTGTTTACTTACAGTTACCTCTCCCCAAGCCTGTTGATAGGAAACTGTTGTGTGTATTGTACCCTGGAACTGGAAATCACTATTCCTTTCTTACCTACAGTGGGTTAGTTTTGCAGCATAACATAAACTCTCCAAAGTGACATCTTGTTGAATAAGTAAAGAACTCTGTCTGCAATGACTTTCCTACTTTATCTGCTCTTCCGGCCCTGGAATTGCAGCATAAACTAAACAATCGGAGGCTTGGTTGTCTCCCTTCAGAAAGCCAGATGCTGGGCTGGGGCTGTAGCTCAGTGGAAGGGTCCTTCCCTAGCTTCGGGGTGCTGCATTCAGTGCTCAGCAGCACAATCATGTCAAGCAAAGTAAGACTGATACAGAAAGCCAGATGTCACATTTCCTTTTGTACGTGGAATATAGAAAGAACATTTTTTAAAAGAGACATGATAGGGATATAGGAAAGAGACTGCCTGAGAAGCAGAAAGACAGGGAAGGGGAAGGAGTAGTTAGAGAGTGAAAATAACCAAAATACATAATTTGGTTGTACAGTTATACCAGAAGGAAATCTACTTTTCTGAATAACTAACACGCATTCATAAAATTGGAAAAAGCACAAAGCCCGTTGTTCTGTTTGTCTATTCTTAACCTGGAATGTTTACTTTATATGTCTGAATTCCAAATTGGAAATAATCAATTGCTTTACTAAAAATCAAGTTTGATCCTTTCAGTTCCTTTCGCAAGATCTGTAAGAATCTAGTGCACTCCGAGGTCTGATTCCATATGGAGACTGCAGGAGGCTGAAATTACTGTCTTTAGTGCCCACAGCACAACCTTTAGCAGGAGCCTGAAATGTAGTGGTCATCAGCCTATTTCGAGGTCAGGTAGTTTCTATTAATATTCTTCTTCTTAAGGATAATGAAATAGCTTAAAAAGCTATTTTTGAACATACACATTTATATAGAATTAGATTAACTGCAACTTTGTTTTCCTGCAAATACTTTACATCTGAATGGTTAAAGACACTGAAATATGTCTATTCCAAAGATTATTCTATGCAACTGTTCACAGGGCCTGTGAACTGAGGAAGTCACAGTTAAACTTCCTACAGTAAGAAACGGTTCACAGATCTTTCCTAGGGAAAGTAGAACGTTGTCAAAAATAACTATGAGGCTGACCAAACTTTATTATTGCATCTCATACCTTCTTTTTCATGGATCATTCCCACCACCTGTTTACATGAGGTACGATAAAAATATATTATGAATTTTAATGTAAAAAATTTTACAGTGAAAGACATATTGCCATTAACCCCTCTGAAAATACTCCCTGCAGCACTGAACACACTTATCCCATTGTTCTTTGGCACTTTCTAAAGCCGCTCTGGAAATCCTTGCTCCTGAGTCTTTATGAGGCAAGATCCAAATTCAGTGGGTGTTGATGCTGAGCAAATGGCAGGCTCTAAAAACATTACTTTGTGTCCTCACTCACCCTATTCAACATATCTGGAAACTTGTGACACCTGACTCTTTTGCAAAGTGAAAATAACCAAGAATAATAAATGTTTTGAATCAGTTCAGGACATTGAGGCAACCACAACTGTGCAGCTGAGGCACTCAGGAAAGAGGATTCCAGAACTGACCCAAAACCCGGCAAGGACAATGGGATTGCTGTGTTCACAGGGAAGGGGGCACTTTGAGGGAATTCGTGGCAACATGTCTTTTACTATCCTAATTTTTTAAAAAAAATTAAACATTGAACATGTTTCAATCACATCTAAGACTTTAGAAAAATAATCATTCCCCTTCATTATTATTCCTCCATGGGAAAAAAAAAAGATACTTAACTGTCATGAGGATGGTGCTTCTAGGGTTAGGACACAAAGAATAGTAAACTTGTCTCCTTCTTTTTCCGGGTGCAGGAGGAAACTTCCTGGACTACAGGAACAAGACCTGGTTTCTGAGTTCATCCTCGTGGGGGTCCAGAAAGAGAAAAGGGTGGAAATCCTTCTTTTTTGTGGGTTCCTGCTCTTGTACCTGACATCCCTGGTGGGCAACGCCCTGATCATGGTCCTGGTGTGCTGGGACCACCGCCTGCACTCTCCTCTGTATTTCTTCGTGCCCCGTCCTTCCTGGAGGTAGCCATCAGGTCCACAGGGGTCCCAGGATGCTGACAGACACCTTCTCCCTCAGCAGGGCCATGCCCTTTTCCTCCTGGGGTCCACGGAGTTCTTCGTGTTGACCGTCATGTCCTTTGGCTGCTACGTGGCCATCTGCCACCCACTGCTCTACTTGGTGCTCCTCATAGACAGGCATGTGCCCTGCTGCTCCTAGGCTCTTACCTGGGCACGTTTCTGTGCACTCTGGGCCCGTTGCTCCTCACTGTCCCTCTGCCCTTCCATGGCCCCAATGAGGTCGATCCTTTCTTTGGCGACAGCTGGGGACTTCATCTTCTTGGCCCTCCTGTGCTGCTGCTGGGCTCTTCAATCATGACAGGCGGCTTCAAGCCCGCATCATAGGCGTGGTCCTCACAGTGCCCTTGGTGCAGGGCTTGCGCAAGGTCTTCTCCACCTGCGCTTCGCACCTCACGCTGGTCACTCTGTACCATGGCAACTCCATCTCTGTCTACCTGCGGAAGGCGGGCGTGGCCCCAGCCCAGAGCTCAGATTCCAGCAGAAAGGCTTAGAGCCTGCCGGCTCCGGGTGGGGAGGTCCCGAGCCGAGGAGGGGGAAGGGAGCGGGACACCCGTGTCGGCCACGGGCCTAGCGGGATCCCGTGCTCACACCCGACACGTGGGGAGAGGGCTCCCGCCGGCCCAGGCCTGCAGGGAGAGCGGAGCAGGAGCTGGAGCGCCGCCAGGGGCGCAGCTGATAGGGAACCAGGTCCCTGCTGGAGGACCAGTAGGGCAGCCTGAGCAGGAAGGCAGAGAGGTGGCAACTCTGGGACCGGATCCCAGCCACAGTCCAAGTCAGTGGCGCTGAGCACCGGACGGCCGAGCTGGAGACTTGCACAGCCAAGAGCCTGCCGCGCGCACACACATACACATGCTCACACACGCATGCACACACGCACATACACACAGGCACGCGCCAGGGCACCCATAGCCAGCGCCCCGCATGCCAGGGCCTGATCCCCGCCCTGTGGGCATGCTCTCTGTGGAGCTGACCCCAGCGTGGCCCTCAGGGGAGGCCACGTCGACCCTGCTGGAACCTCTGGGCTTCCCCGAACCCACTCGCGCCCACACTCGGGAGACCAGACCCTCAGTGGGCGCCTCCAGCCCAGCTGGCATGGCCATGCTGGATGGATCCACCCTACAGAGCTGCCCTCTCGCAGCCCATTCGCTGGGAGCCCTTCCCAGGACAGAGCCATTGGAGAGAAGCCTAAAGGTGCTGCAGGAAGCAAGGGTAGGGTTATGGAGGAGCAGCGTTTCCATTCTTCCAAATGGTGTGCAACTCTGCCAGCACGTTCACACCAACAGCATGCACCGTGAATTCACGCCACAAGTAAACCATCCATACCTCTCAGTTTATTATTAAATTCTCATCACAACTGCAGTTTCTTAGGTGATAGATCCTTTGTTACTGATACAGGAGATCTCCCGGAAGTGCTCATGCTGCCCCAGCCATCTGTCAGACCTGTCTGGCTTGGGTGTGCCACAGACAGCCCTGCCCTGGTCTCCTGGGGTGTGGCATCTCACCCTCTGTGGCTACACAGTACATGTGCACCAGGTCTGGAAATAAAACACTTCTTTCAAGTTAAATGAGGAAAATCGATTTAAAAATGCAAGAAACAGGAAGCTGTGAATCCAAGTTGTGAGACCAAAGTGAACCTAAGAAATGCCATCTTGGCCTGTGATTAAACTCCCCTCATACCCCTCCCCTTATAGAGTGCTGGAATTCCCCACAATATAGCTGCTTGCTCTGCTTCTGTAAACGTGCTTTATCGCTCCCCGGGAACAGATGATGCCTGGTGCCTCCCTGTAACCACTGGACCCTGTGGCTACAGAAGGCCCTATCTTGGCAAGATAGGTGGGATGAAAAGAACTGAGTTGTGAAAAAATATTTCACAGCTGGCTGAAAGACATAGTGGCCTCTCCCTGAACTTCTTTGTTTGAGTTTCCTATAAACTTGTACTGTCCCCTGCTTCGGGGCTTCACTTCTCCTAGAGAGTGGAGTCCACGCGCATGAATAAAATTCTTTTAGTTATAACTCTGTCTTTGTCCTGGTGTTTGGTGATTTCCTGGCTGGAGTGGCACAACACAAGTGACTTCATCAGAAAGTGTTTGTATGCAAAGTCCCTCGAGGTAGCTCCTACAGGCAAGCCACCTCTCCAGTACTGTTCATCAGGCCCAATTCTGCAAAAGTTTTCACTGATCCGTGTCATCTGATCCCACCCAACAGCCACTCAACTTTCAAACTCCACACTTGCTCTGTGGTGAGGGCTTCAGACAATGCTGAACTCTGCTTTTTAATCTCTGCTACAACCTCACTCTTTAGCGGAGTAAATGTCCCATCAAAAGCATCCTTAACTTACATTTTCATTAATATATAAGTACAAGGGATACAACAAATCTCGTTTTCTCTCATTTTTTCACTTATTCTATTTTCTCAACTATTTATTTACTCACTTATCAAACATTTAAATATAATTGTGCCAGTCATCTGAATGTTCATGTTCCTAAAAAGACAATTTTGTGACTCTGGAAAACATCACTTAAGCTTCACGACAAGCATAAAACAAGTACAGTATCTTCTGTATGTCAAATGTTAAAAACATGTGTGCAGATAGACCAGCCAAGGCATCTGTGGAGAGAACCCCTGAAGAATCTTAGGTAGACCAGTGCAGGGATCTGTGGGGTGACCAATAACTGCAGTTGGTCCCAGAGGGACCTGAGCAAAGGTGTGGAAGTGAGTCCTGCACAGTGAGAGGGGAATCACACTGCACAGGCAAAGAAAGCAGGTGGGCAGATGGGAGAAAGAAAATTCAGAACCAAAAACAAAGAGAAAGTTGCAATACTCAAGTAACGTTTTTCATGATAATTTAACGTTGCAATGCATAATTGGCTAAAACTAGAAATAAAATTGCTTTTAAAACTGTTTTCATTTTAGATAGGAAGACCCCTTATACACATGTTGGGAAGGTCAAATTATGAGTAGTACGGGAGCAGTTTCATGGAAACTAAGAACAATATATCCATGAGAGAAAAAATTTTAAACAGGTGCTTTTGAGAAAAGGCTTTAAGAAGACTCCAGTGCCTGCCTCTGTGGCGTCCACTGCGCTGTGTGCGGAGAGTGGTGGGCTGCTGACCCGCACAGTTTCCTGGCCACTCATTGTAACATCTACAGCTTTGCTCCACACAGCTCCCTGGAATCAATCGATCAGGCCCTGTCTGTCTCTCTACCCCAGGCCCCAGTCCAGTAAAAGTGCCAGGACATAGAGCTCACACCTGGGGACCTGTGCATCTGAGGACTCCCTTGCAGGCCACCTTTCCTTGTGCATCTCCGAGGTGTGGCCTCAACCTGAGCTCCTAGGGCAGGGGCTGCAATGGGAGTCTTGGCTTTGGGGGCTTCAGTTACTCAGTCAACTGTTTTCCTTCCATTTCCACCAGTGCTAAATAAAATAATATTAACAGTGACTTCATGACATGAAAATCCATCCTATACTGCTGTAGTTTAACAGTATGCTATTATAGCTGCAAGAATTTTAAGCCACTTTAGTTACTACACGATCTTCAATGTCATTTACCTTGGCCTTTTTCAGAAATAAATGGTTTGACTTGCTGTTGTGGCTTAAGTCTATATGTCCCCCAAAGCCTCACGTGCTCAGAGGTAGGGCTTTTGTGTGTGTGGGTGATATCAGGTATCGAACTCAGGACCTTGTGCTTGGGAGGCAGGCACGGGTGCCACTGAGCTAAATCCCAGGCCCATGGTGGGACTTTTGGGAGGTGACTGGGTCATGGGTGTGATGCTGGACTAGTCCACTGATGGGTTTGAAGGTGAACGTGATGCTGGGAGAGGAAGCCTAGTAGGAAGAGTGGGTCACTGGGGGCGTGGCCTGGAAAGGTCTATCTCCTTCCTCTTCCCTTGATGGCTTGCTGCTTGCTGCCTGCCACACCATGAGGAAGCTTCCTCTGTGATGCCTCTCTGCCATGCTGCCCTGCCTTGGGGCCAGCTGAGTATGGACTGAAGCCTGTACAAACTGAGCCAAAATAAACCTCTCCTTCTCTAAGTTGTGGGTGTAGGGTTTTGTGTCCTAGCGATGAGAAAGTAACTAAGACTCTGGCTCAGAATTACATACTTCTACTTGATTGGAATTTAAATGTCTATATTAACAGATTTTGTAGACATTGAGTATTTCTTTCCCCTTAGGTATATATATTCATAAAGTTTTAAATTTTTATTAGTGTATACATGTTTTCAGTGCATAACAAAAACATCCATCAAGGAGAACTGGAACATATACAGAACACAACTTGACCTTTCTACTTCTCTTTCCCTTACCTACCTTCGCATCTTCCGTTCCCTTCCCAACTTCATAAAGTCTATCCTCGTTTTCTATCTTTTACTTTGTTCTTTAAATTATGTATACTTCAGACCCTTATATATGAGAAACCATTTGATACTTAACCTTCTGGGTCTGATTTATTTCATGTAGCATGATGGGCTCAAGGTGCATTAATTTCCTACAGATGATTCAGTTTATCCTTTCTGGCTGAGTAGTACTCTTGGGTAGATACACCATATTTTATCTATCCATTCACCTGTCATTGGACATAACAATGGGCCACTTGCAAGTCTGAGTATTATAAGTTGTGCTGCTATAAACATGCCTGCATCACTGTAATATAGTGGATTTAACTCTTTTTTGTTAGATACCTAGAAATACAGCTAAGTCAAATGGAACTTCCATTTTTAAGTGTTTCAGGAATAGTTGTGCTAGTTTACATTCCCACCAACATGTAAAAGTTACTTTGCCCCATGTCTTCGTTAACATTTTTTGACTTCCTGATAATAGCCATTCTTTCTGGAATAAGGTGCAATCTGTTTTGCTTTGATTTAAGTTTCTCTAATGGCCAAAGATGCTGAGTAGGTTTTTGTGTACCTATTGGCCATTTGTACATGTTTTTGAGCAGTGTCTATTCATATAGTTGCTCATTTTTGATTAGGTCTTTAAATTTAAATACTTGACATCAATGGTAATATTAAATATTATCTTAAGATGTTTTACGTCTGATCTTCATAAAATATGGAAAGAGTGTGTCAACTTCTCTTTTTACTAATCATTTCATTACTCCCTGTTTGTCCCATATCTGCCTTAAAAGTCATGATGTAATCTTATTTGTCTCAAATGCAAGGGTCTGTGTGCCTGCATTGAAACTGATTTATTCTGCAAAGTCAAATGGCCTTCCACAACTTTTGTTATATTTTATTCTGCCTTAATTTTAATTTGTCTGCTCTTTGTGTGTAATATTTGCTTTTATTGTTTTTTGTTTCCTGATATAATCACACTTTTAGCACTTTCAGCCATTTCTTTATGTGTTCCTTATAAAATAAATATAATAAAATATTCTTTTAATTTTAATCAGAATAATTCTAAGTGAATTTAATCCATTCACATTTTTATATGTGGCTTTTTACCATATAATTCATTATTTTTGAAATCTCTTGGTTCATTCCAGTTTTCACTTATTTTTCCGTACGTCCTTTTCTGGTTTTCCTATACAATCTTTGATTTAAGGATCTACTGTTGTATTTTTCTATCCTGTAAAATCATGTCACTATTAATCTTTTCCTTTAAAATATAAACTTTTCAGAATCACCTTCAAATTTGTAGTTTGTCTTAAGACTCATTCTACAAGTTTATTTTCAACTTGCAGTGTGAGATGAATCCTAGACCTAACTTCTCTGTAGAGAAAAATCTCAAACAGTCTTGCTGATGTATACTGCAGGCACACATATTTATGGGGACAGGCCAAAAACATCATCATAAAGTGATTAGTTGTTTTTCTTTTTCAGTGCCAGAGATCAAACTCAGGATCTTTTGCCCGCAAGGCAAGCACAGTGCCACTGAGCTAAATCCCCTGCCCTAAAGTGATCAGTTCTAAAGAATCCTCTCCTGAATGAGTTATTTTCAAAATATCACACTCTTGTCTCTTTTAGGTCTTTACTCACTGTTATATCACTTTGCAGATTAGACTCTGTTGAGTACAGTAAAATTCAAAGAATACATTAGTAAAAATTTTAAATCCATAATGTTGGCTGCTAAGTATCTAAAGGATGAGAAGCAAATTCTCTTGGATTTTTGTAATTGGTTGGTCAACACTGGCTGAAGAGTGTGGTCCACTCTTAGGATGTAAACGTGAAGGCTGAGATGGCCTGCAAGCTCGAGAGTGCTCTACACACATAGGCTAAGTTAGCTCTGGTGTTGAGTAATATTTCAAATATGTGACACAAGGTTTGCATTATAGACAAAAAGATCAGCTACAAAATTAAATTACATGTGATTATTAAAGAAAGATCAGTTTCTTGCTTACATTGAACAAAATCAGTTTTTCATGTGATTATGATTACATATACATCAAGGTATATATATTATATATAGTGATTTCTACCTTCTCATTGACATAAGAGGTAAATGATTAATAAAGATTGCATTACAAACATTGATGTCCGTTTCCTAACCATGAGCAACACAACTTTTATATGTTTTTTTTATGTGAAAGCACTAAGAATAGTTGAAAGCTAGCATAATTGCCAATCATAGTCTGTCTTGGCTAAAATAAAACACAGAGGAAATGACTGAGCTCCATGTATCTTAGTGACACATGCTGGTCCCTTCTCTGCCTCACGGCGCTCCCTGCACCCCGGCCTGGGGAGGCTGCTCAGGATTTTCCGCTGTCACATTGGGTGGCAGTCATTGGAACATCTTCATTTTTACCCTGGCTCTTGTGGGCTCCAGCCTTTGTGCCTATGTGCTTCTTCCTGAATGATCTCTTGGTGCAATGCTGACCACAACTAGTGTGCTTCCCACCATGCTAACATGGTTCCTGCTGGGAAGGAAAAGCATGGCATTGGGTGGTGCTTTGCCCAGTCATATGCTTTCTTTCTGGAGGCACTGAGCTTGCTCTTCCAGTTGTCCTCTCTGTGACTGCTGGGTGGGCCCTCGCAGCCCCTGCAGTGCACTGTGGCCCTGATCAGGCTCTCTGTGTCTTTCCTGGGTGCTTTCTCCTCATCATCACCCCAGTTGTTCTTACTAGGACTGCCACAGTGTGGCTTCAATGTGACTGATCGCCATTACTGTGATGGGTCCCCTCCTCCTTGTCCTGTGCCCCTGAGCCTCTGCTCTTCCTCAGCTCTGGGTCCTGCTCCTCGGCTCCCTATCACTCATGTGGTCCCTTGTGGTGGCTTCATCTGTAATGTCAGAATGTTCCCTTGGGCTAAGGTGAAGGCAAAGCCTTTGCTGCCTGCACCTCTCACTTCACTGTGGTCCCTGCGGGCTCAGGGATCCCCTTTGTCTACATCCACCCTCTCAGAAAAGCATGGTGATCTTTACCAGACACCTCCCTCCATCCTCTCCAGAGCCAGGGCTTCCCTCCTGCGTTCCTTCATTTTCAGTCCATGGGATGAAATCATGAAAGATGCACTGAAGGATGCCTCACCTCGATCTAGACCCCGACACTCTCAAAGAGATGAGGCCCAAGTGACAGGAACTCTGAGATGCATCCTACACCTGAGCATCTCAGCTTTGCAGGAGATGAAGGGAGTGACTGGTGCTGCAGGAAGCGAGCATCCACAATGCGGCTCACAGTATTCACATTCATATCTCTGCTGTGGGGGCCACTCTGCTCTTCCATGGTCACCACCCATGAGTGAACACGTGCATGAAAACACCATGCATGGCACATCAATTGTCTATTATATGCTCGATTAAAAACCAAAGTTAAAAAGTGGAAAACTCCATTTAAATCATTATCAGTCTCTGGTAGTTACATGGAATTTTGTAATCTTGCTTTTATATGACAGTTAATGAGATCCTAGTGCTAAAAATCTCAAATACAGTTATCATTATTAAACAGAGCATATTTCCAGTTATCCCTTGTTCTCACTGTGTGTGATGATTGTTCTCTTTTCAAGTCCTTCTCCTCTTCCTTGTAGTCCACACCTCTTTTTTGCCATCTTTATCCCATGGGTCTGACCTGCTCAGAGTTCAGAGACTCTGGTCTTTGTTCAATGAGTCCACTACACAGCAGCTCTGGGGCAGACATAAAAGCTACCCAGATATTCAAAGTGAGCTAATCTCGCTACCATGTAGGTACCTACAGCAAAGACTGACAGAGTCAGGAGGCAGCAGATTCCCCTGGGCAGCTGCACCAGCCTGCCAGTAAGACACGATATGGTTTTCTCACAACTGGGGCTATGGCTGTCACCATTAGCCAATGTGCTGAAATTCCATACCTACATATGTGCCTCAGCTGCCTTATCTTTAGCAGAGAGGGTACTTTCATCCGTGGAAGCATGGTGGTGGATGCACACCCTGGAATTCCCTGGTGCTGGCAGAGCATTTGGTCTTGGCCAGTGGGACAGAGGAAGGGATGCCTGCTGAGACCTGTGGTGGGGGTGCAGGGGCAGGGCCTGCAGGTGGTGAAGATCAGACAAAGGCCTCATGGAGCTTTAGGAGGGTCAATAAGAAAACTCAATACAAGCAGTTTTTGCCCTCACAGGTAGACCCTGCATTTAGGGTAGTTAGAAAGGCAAGGGAGGGAAAGGATGGCCAGACTTGGGGAGGCCCAGGCACCACAATTACCAGGAGAGCCAGCTCCCCTCACCCACCTGACCAATGCAAGGGCGATAAGAGACAGCCACCTAGGACTTGTATTTAATATGTAAGACACACATGCTTACACATGCATACACAGCTACACATATACACTTTAACACCAGTATAATATTACACAGATCCACACATATACATATGTTTCCTCTACTTCATCACTAAGTACACTTCCTTCCTTATTCATTATAAAGGGACAGAAGAAAATCAAATATCCAGAAGGCCTAGGATAGGCTCAAAGACAGCCGGGGCCACAGCTCAGACAGTGCCCAGCACCCACCCCGGGGGAGGGGAAGACACTGGTCCCCAGTAAAGGGAGCCAGCATAAGGGCTCCTGGGCTTTCAGCCCTGAAGCCCCCACCACCTCACAGTAGCTGTCTATCCTCTTTCTTTTCCATCTTCCCCCCAAGTAAACTGTCTTTTGTTATACTAAACTGCCTTTTCTCAGCTCTTTACTGGTACCAGGTTCAGAATCAGGAGCTGCATTTTCAGCAGAGCAGCGGTTGGCGTGATGGGACGTGGTGAGCTGTCCACTCCTGGTTGTGACACTCGGATGATGAACAGGATGCAGGAGGTTCCACCTCAGAGGCCAGCATGTGGGGGTGTCCCCAAGCCAGACCTAATAAGTCCACATGCAAATCAGGGTGCGGGTGGCTCCTGTCACATCATAGTTACTGTCCATAGTCAGAGACAAGAAACAGCCCTGGTTGACTGGGTGCTGGCTGCAGGGAACCAATGGGTATTAGACAGTGTAGGGCAGCAGGGAGATCAGACCCAGGGACAGCAGAGTAGCTATGCAGCATATACTGGCATAGTGTTTATGTTGAAGTTATGTTCATGGAAAGACTCAGGGGCTCAGAAAAACTAAGACAGAAGACTACAAGGCTTTGTTTCCTGGGAAGATGAAATTTCACTGATGCACTCTGGAAGTCACCCCACCTGAGAGGAGAACTGGCTACCAGTGATCAGAGGGTGAGTGGCCAGGAACCCTCCTCTGGGTCCACTGTGGGCTCTGAACTGGTAACCTGAGCTCAGCTACCTTATGGAGGAGGCTGGGGTGCAGGGTGCGAGGGATATAAGAACTGGTGACTCAGGTTATCTGCCAGGAAGTCACAGAATTTCCAAGAATGGGACTGTTGCAGCAGTTTTTCAGGCGTTTTGTTAGCTTTTAGTCATCAGAGCCAGCACAAAGCACACGGGTACTGGCTATGGTGGTCACCCAGGCTGTAGGAGCCCTCAAGATTCGGTGGATACCCTCAGGGCAGGGGCTGTTAGGTTTCCTCCTTGTTGGAAAGATAAGATAGTGACAGATGCCAAAGAGAGAAGCGATGCATCTAAGGAGCAAAACCCGGCACCAGGGATGACCCAGTGCCCACACAGACCAGATGGGGCAGAGCGGAGCAAGGGGCATTGCTGCCAAGTGGTATCAGGGTCAGGCAGAGCGATATCCACACTGCACACAGTGGGGGGCACAGAAAGAGTTCACAGTGCCAGCTGGTCCTCCTGTAGAAGGAGTGTCCTCCTGCGGCCTGGGGACTGTAACTGCTTCGGCAGTGCCACCACACGGTAGCAGGGGGCAAACGTGTGCACAGATTCCCACTCTGCACATTTACAGGTCATTCCCAAATGCTACACACAGAGTGTCCTGTGTGGATAGGTATCTGCTCTGTCCACAGCAGGAACTGCCCAGATCTGCACTAATGACAGCTTGTCCCTGGCTTGGAATACTTGTTGTTCAATTGGAGAGCATTTATTCTGAAATATATAGTTGGATTTATTGTAGAAGTTAAGGTATAAAGTATAGCATAGAACTTTATTTTAGGTACTGAAAAAATTATTAATTAGTGAATAGCTAAATTACTTCTTCTTATATGTGATTCCGATTTGTTAATAGTTAGTGGACATAAACCACTGTTTTGATCTAATTTTCTGAAATGAGTTTTCCCAATGCACTAATCTTCATAAAGCCAGATCAGAAGACTTTTTACATTAGAGTAGTATATAATGACTTTTACCTTTATTTTATGTCAATAACGTAAGTGAATTCCCCTAGGATTTTACAAATTTTAAATAAAGAAAATTTGTGTATAAAAGGTATGATGTCATTTGCACATTACTTTTAATTTTTTATAAACTTCTAAATTGAGATGTTTATCTCAGAGAAGTAGTGGAGTTAACATGTCCACCCATAAATAAGAAGTTTTGAATTACATTAATGAGCTGCCTGCCACCAGAAGTGGAGCAATGATTAATTTGTTATTTCTTACATAAAGTTAACCGGTTCCCTTTGGGATCTAACTAAAACTTTGCCTCTGTTAACAGATTCCACTCATTTGTGGATGTCTCCACCATGGGTTTATAATGCCTGCAAAATGACTTTTGTTTATTATGCCCCCTTTTCAGTTGTTAAATGTAATATAAATTGGAGCTTATAGGGCCGGGGATTTAGCCCAGTGGTTTCGCCGCCTGCTGCGCAAGCGCAAGGACCCGAGTTCAATCCCCAGTCCCCAAAACAAACAAACAAATAAATTGGAGCTTGTAAGGAGAAGACTTCAGAGACTGTGAAAAATGTCTACACTGAGACTAACAATGTGAAATCAGGCCCAAGAGTGCTAAGGGTACAGATTAATAGCCGCAGTTCTCCTCTTCTTTTTCTTTTCCTTTTGGTACTGGGAATGAATGAGGGCTTTCTCACACCCAGCCTCTTCAATTTTTTATTTTGGGGAGGGTCTTGCTAAGTTGCCCAAGCTGGGTGTGCACTTGCCATCCTCCTGCCTCGGCCTCCCTCTCTGCATGCTGAGATTACAGGTCTGTGCCAGCAAGGCAGGCTCTCCCATGCCCTTCAACCTAATTTCTGTGGATCAAAGAAGATCCTGGAATAAAACAATTCTGGGCAGTGTTAAATAGGATGAGCTCTAGAGGCTGAAAAAGGCTGTGTTCTCCTGCCATCACCGTTCTAGGTGAGGATTTGAAACTTGTCTCCTCTTAAGGAAAACTAATGTATGGCCTGGCCTTCTGACTGTGGGGTTCAGGTCTTCTGACAGAGGACGGCAAGTGTGCTGCTCATCACCCTGAGCTCGCATCTTCCCACCTGGAGCAGAGCTCTTCCTGTGGGGATCTCAGGCCCTCTCTCTCTGTCTCTGTCTGTCTGTCTGTCTCTCTCTTGCCAAGTGGTTCTCTTTTTCTGTCTCTCTCCCCACCATCCACCACCTAGAAACCATAGAATCAAGGAAGTGACACACAAAAAACGAGGAATTTATCCAAGACAAAGGAATAAGCCTAGAAATATGAGTTAGCAGAGAAGAAGAGGTGTTGGGTACAGGAAGACTGAATCCATATTAACACAAGGCCCCAGGCCTGATTTATGTACCTCGGTAACTAAAGTATTCTCAGAAACAGGGCTAGGGACCTGGCTGAGCTGCAGGACCTTGCCTTTTTGCATGATGTCCTGGACTCAGTCCACAGCACCAAAAAAGAGAAAGAACACCTCTCGGCAGCACTGTTCCATTTTTTCTGAGTGTATTCCTGTGCTAACTGTGTGTGTTGCAGAAGATATTGCAGAGTTTATGCAGCCATTTCAGCACACACTGGAGAATTTAATTTTCATTTTCTTAAATATTAGCTTAAAATTTCATAAAGTAATTCACTCTCTGCTTAAAATGATCAAAAAGCTGGTTTGAAGTGAATTCATTATATTCTATAAATCATAAATAGAAATCTGAAAACTCAGTTGTTGCGAGGTTGAACTACAGTATATTTACTACTACTGAAGTAGTTAACATATTCCAAATAATTTAGTTAGCAATGTTGTTCAACTTTATAAGATATAAACTTATTTTCCTTAGGGATCAGGAATACAGACTTCATCCGTTCAATATAGTCTGTGTAAATTTATGTTTTTAATGGTGTTGGAAAATACATTATTTTCAACTTTGTATTTTCTGCTATGCGTGTTATGTAAAAAACTCTGTTTCACTAAGTCTATTGCTTGTTTTATGAAATGGGTAAAATAGTCAATATGGAAAACCTTGCAGACTGCTTTGTAGTATATATGATAAAATGGGAAGAAGAGGGTGAAATCTTCACTGTGGAAGATCTTTTGTATTTAATTAAAGTAGGTGATCATATGATCAAAATGTGAGTTGGGATTACTCGGAATGTAGAAGATCTCACACATGAACATTACTGTCATCTAAAACACGTCCAGCTTCAGCACTCAAGGTGCTATTGATGGATGCCTCTGACTCCTGGTCAGCCATGAGCCTCGGTCTCTGCCTGGCCCAGGCACAGACCTGGCCAAGATGCAGCCTGAAAACTGCCATGATGCCTCCGAGCTGGTCCTCCTGGGCTTCTCCAACCACCCCCACCGAGGGGCCCCTCTTTCTGTTTTCCATGATCTACCTGACAGCTGGGCTGGGAATGCCATGGTCATCACTGTGGTGGCCCTGGACTCCTCTCTGCAGACACCCATTACTTCCTCCTCTGGCATCTGGCTTTCCTTACCGTGTTCTTCAGCATGGCTGTGGTTCCCAAGATGCTCTTCAACCTTCTAGCCAGCAGGAAGGTCACATAGTCCCCCTTCAGCCTCACGCAGATGCACATCACCCTGTCCCTGGAGGCCACCAAGTGCTTCCTGCTGATGGCTGTGGACCGCTGCACGGCTATCTGCTACCTGCTGAGATACCTGCTCATCATGAGCCAGTCCATGTCTGTGATGCTGGCTTTGGGGGCCTGGGCTGTAGACCTCTTTGCCTCAGTGGTGCCTCTGTACTTCACAATCCTCCCACTGTGCTGTGCCCCCCTGTTGTTGACTACATCTTCTGTGAGCTGCCCATCCTGCTGCACATGTTCTGTGGGGATACAGCCCTTCAGGGGACCATGATGGTCATAGGCGGGCAGGGACCATGCTGTGCCCCTTCGTCCTGAGCATCCTCTCCTACCTGGGCATCCTGGGACCGGTGATGAGCATGGACTCCACAGAGGGCAGGAATAAAGCCTTCTTGATGTGCAGCTCACACCTGGCAGTGTTGATAGATGATTACGGAGCAGGACTGATTCGGTACCTGAGGCCCAAGTCCCTGTACTTGGCAGAGGGGGACAAGCTGATCTCCGTTTTTCACACAGTCATCAACCCCATGATGAACCTTTTCATCTACACCCTGAGGAACAGTGAGGTGAAGGGGGTCATGGCAAGCATTATGGGGAGGCTGAAAAAAGTATGAATCTCAGACTGGGACCCTTAGAAGGTAAAGATGAAGATCATGTTTCTAATGTGTTCACACTGGAGCTTGCTGAGACCAAACTTCTTCAGCAGACACTGCAGTTAGGCTGACAAGGTTTCTATAAATCTCTACAAAAGTTCCCATTTCGGATTTCTACTGTGGAGGAGTAAACACCAATAGACGTTCACATAACAAATGTTAAAACCTTGCTGTATCCACTCAGACACTGGGAGTGGGATGCGGTGACCCAGGCCACAGACTGGTCATTCTCTGCATCGCAACCTTTACCATATAATGTGTCCAATTTCCTGTTCATTTACAAACCATTCACCCCAAACTGTGATAAAGCCTGCATTCTTATTCCACCATGTTGGGGAGAGCAGTCTGAAGGTGAGCTAGCTTTTTCCAGGTATAAAGGAAATGTAATGAAAATGATGGGATAATACGGTGTTTGATATTATAAGCAGAAAATATATTTAAAGTACTACTGAAAAATTTTTAACAGGACAGCTTTTTGGTCTAATTTTAGTTTTACATTTTATTCATCTAGAGTTTTGCTGGTTTTGAATAATTTTAGGAAAACGATATCCTCCTCTTAAATTTAAAGTTGAAATTCTCAATTGATTTAATTTTA
This sequence comes from Heterocephalus glaber, assembly GCF_053883595.1. Classification (NCBI taxonomy): domain Eukaryota; kingdom Metazoa; phylum Chordata; class Mammalia; order Rodentia; family Bathyergidae; genus Heterocephalus; species Heterocephalus glaber. The sequence continues at coordinate 4,177,453 of NW_028258410.1, forward strand.
GATTGCACCATATGGAAGATGGCTGACATGAATAAATAATAACAGTAATTGCATTGATTTATGTTTTTGCCCATGTAATTATATTGACTGCAGTATATTAAGTGAGGTGTTATTTCAAATCACCATATACTGTACACCATATGCTGGAGGATGTTTGCAGATTTATCAAACAACTTCTCTGTGCATGTTTCCCATTTAACAGGATGTGTGCATGTGTGTGTGTGTGCACCTGTGTGTTGTCATAGAGATGAGCACACATGAACATCTAAAACATATTAACGTGCTAAAACACTAGATATTCTGATGCTATCACTTGCCATCTGCTACAAGTGAGAACAACTTCATACCGGAATTTGCAATTGCTTTAAAAATGTAATGTGTTGCAATTAGTAAATGGACAACTTTTCTACCTTCTTTACTAACCACTGTTGGAAGATGCTGTCCTCATAGAACTGACTATCCCTTCTTCCAAGGCCAGGTACTTAGGAAACAGTAGAGGTTCTATCTACACAGTTAGAGGTAAGTCCCAAGAATGTAATGGGTTTACTTAACCTGCTACACATCTGTGCCTAGAGCAGAAGTAACAGTCCCTGGCACGTAACTGGACTTTGATGTTTTTGTGAAGATCTTTGCTGCTAAAGACATTTGCAGCTAGCAATTTGCCTTTGTTCCCAAGTCTTCAATTTCATTATAGTTTTATATGAAATATCATTAAAAAGTAGCAAATGTTAATACGGAGTGAGACCATGGTCACCAAAATCATGTATCCGTGTCTCTAGTGCAACTGTGCTAACAGGCACGCCAGTGTTATTCTGTATTCTGAACTGTATGTTTTCATTTGCAATTGCTATCTATGAGTAGCTTTTGTTTAAAGCCACATTATTTCTAAGGCAAACAAGGCATTTCCATCTTACAAATATAATTATACATTGCCATCATATCTTGATTTCATAGTCACTGTTTCAGCTAGCGCATGACCCTGAGGAAATGTTTTCTTGGGAAAAAACACTGGATTAGAGTCAGAAGACCTGAGTAAAATCCTCAGTCAAACCCGATTTTCCAAAAATTAGGACCTATTTTATTCAATGTGAATTTGATGGCTAGATTAGTCTTAAATCATGGCAACTTGATCATTTTCTGGTTTGAATGAGTCTTTCTCATATGATTCACAGTGTGCAAACAAATGAAAAGTAAATACAGCAGTATTTTATGAGATTGCAGTAGGGATTACATAAATCTATAATTAACATGTATGCAACAAAAGGATTGTGTTTGTTTCTGTTGAAAATAACAATGTGCTAGGTGGAAAGATTTTTAAATAGCATCAGATAATGGAATTATGAATTTGTAAACTTGGTTTGGTAGAAAGCCACATTAATCCTGATTAAAATATTGTGTTTTGCTTAGAATCCTTATAGGCCTTCATCTGTTTAATTTTAATTTTATGCTCAGTGTTAGCCATTTCTAAATGAAGAATCCCTGTGAACATACATCCATCTATTCTGTAGTGCTTCCCTTTGCTTGTTACTTTTCTGGCCTCTCATAACAAACACAAAATGTATCCATTTAACTTTCTGGGTCATAGTCTCTCCAAAAGCCTTTGGGAAACCACCTGAACTTTACTAAATTTTACACCTGATCCTGTAGATATCTAATTAATTCATTCTCATTTTTGGTTAGACCAAATATTACACTCACTTCAAAAACAGATTTTGAATTGGCTATTAACATGATGTGGACACAAAAATTTAAAAGAATTTTCCAAGGAAATCTGTTATTGGAAAACATAGGCAAGAAGAAGACAATGAATTGCAATCATAGGAGGATGGTGTGGGCTGAAGTCAATTTCCCTAAAGATTAATTTTGACAGTTTCTGTTCAAGTGATGGCAGTGTAGTGTTCCTAGGAATTCTAATAAGTAGGAAGTGAAGTTTCTTAATTATGGCTCAACACTCTCTCTCACACTTGAAGATGATGCTTAGAGGGTTAAACACAACCGTGGATCTTTAGGAAGAGTTAGCTGGACTACTGGAGATGAGCTGTACAGATAAACATTACATAATACAAATGCAGTCAATATGTACATTAATGGTCAACTAAATTACGATGACACATGCATTCCTAGTCCACTAGTGATTTCACAGGCTGGGGATAGCATTCTGAAGGTTGCTGTCAGCTCTTTCCAGGAGGAAAGTAAAGGAATGACAAATATGGGAGACGTACACTCTGCCATGTTACAAGGTGGAATAATTGCTAATCAAATCGCTAATGAACATGTTTAGCAGAAGAGCCTCCTGTTGTTATTTTTTGTTTTACTTTTATTCATCTAAGTTTTGCCTATTTTGTATAATTTTAGAAAAAACTTATGGTTTCCTTAAATTTGAAATTGAGAGAAATTCTTTCCAAATGCTTTTAGTTTGCAACATATGGGAAAATTGGGTTGGTTGTTGTTAAAATGTGGATCTAACAGTTTAAACAATCTTTCAAACAAATTTGTTATTGGAAAACATAAGCAAGAGTAGAAAAAGGCAACAAACTGCAGTCATGGGAGTACGGTGTGGACTGAAGTCAATTTCTGTAAACATTAAGTGAGAAACTTTCCACTCAAATGATGACAGTGTGGTATTACTATACACCCTAGTAAGTTCACAGTAGGAAAAATGCTTCTTAACTTTGGAACAACACTCCTGCACATGCACACACACTCACACACACACAAATGAAGAAAAGTTTTTAGAGGTTTAAATACACTGCTGGATCTTTAAACAGAGTTAGCTTGACTAGTTGAGAGGCGCTGTTTAGTTACATAAGTTAATTTAATACAACCACATTTTATAAATTAAGTAAATTAATAACCCACAAGTTTGTCCCTTTCTATCTACCAAAATGGGGAGACGTGTGGCTTGTGTGTGTGTGTAAGGCTAATAAACACTTCTTTGTTGTGATTTTTAATCAAGTAAAAATCTGTTGTATGGCTAAATACCAAGAATTGTCAAAATTTGATCTGCATCAGAATTGCATTACAAATTAGAAGTAACCCTCTCAGTCCCACATAGTAGTGTTGTCTACTTAAAAAGTTTTATACCTCTTCTTTCATCATAAATTACTTCATAATTTATATTTCTCAGCTTGAAAAGGTTTTACTTCATAAATAAAAATTACTACATGTGATATGATATTTTGATTTATTAACATATTGCAAAATGATTTGATCAATCTTATTAAAATATCCATCACCTCACATACCATTACTTTTCATATGTGGCAAGAACATTTAAAATCTCCTGAGAGGTGTTTCAGTCTATTATTCACCATAGTAACCACATACATGCAGACTTCCTGCTTTTGAATCCTGTGTTCCTGGCGCTAACCAGTATCTTCCCATCCAACCTGTGGAAACCAGCATCTACTCTTCACTTGTATATATTTAACTGTTTAGAATAGCTCACACAAGTGAAATCACACAGCACCGATTTTTATTTTTGGCTTATTTTAGGTAGTATAATGTTTTACAGGTTCATACATGTTGTTGCAAATAGCAGAATTTTTTAAAAGAATTTTTTAAAGGCTGAATGGTACCACACATTGCAAACACACACAACATACATGTGTATGTGTGCATGTATGTATAGTATGTATCTATGCACACCTCCCATTTTCTCTATCCATTTAGCTTTTAACTGTTTATATAACAATTAAATGATTTAATTAACAAATTAAGTAATATAATTTCATACCACTGGCGTCAATTTTAATGTATTAATTTCCAGCTAATTTATGTATATTAGGAGGGAAAACCCTTCATTTAGAAAGAAAACATTCTACTGTAGCTTCTAGTTCATTACAGTGACAAAGAAATGAAGCATCACTCTATTTCTTAGAAGTGAGGAGTGCAGATGGAGTAAAAGCCACGGGTGTCTATACGACATTCCATACAGCTGCATTGCAATTCCTGCCGCTATTCTGCAGTTCCACCAGCTAAGCTGAGAGCCAAAGAGTCAGTCTCCTTCACTGAGCTGTGTGAGTAGCTTGGGCCCTGATGTCTCCACTCAGCCTGCGGAGCTCAATGCCCGGAACAGGAAAGGGAGGCTGATTCTGACCTCAGCCTCATTCCACGCACGGTGTCCACTGACTTTAAAATCACGTGTCACTCTTTAGAATAAAGTCATAACACTGTAGTTTTTAATATACAGTTAATAGAAATATAAAATCAATATGAATTTACACATTATTCATGGAGTGAAATTGAGTTTTTTTGAGAGGATAACCCTACTACTTGTGAATAAATTATCTACACTTCTATTAATTTTTTGAAAAAGTAAATATATTTTAACATAAAATCCTCCTTTATGTGGAAAGGATGTCATTTTCTCTTTCAATAGTTTCCTTAAACTGCAAAGAAAACTGTCTGGTAGAAATGAGTCCAAAGTTCAGTTATCTGAAGCCACAGGCTGCTGTTCAACTCCTTGGTTTTGTGCCCATTTAAGCCTTTGTTTGAAGCCCTCCAGTGCTTTTTCATTTTTAAGCCATAGCTCTTACAAGTGGACTGTTGAAAGTCGACCAAGGCACTGAGCACGGGGCCACCCGCTGCCTGGCACGGGGGTTCTCCTGGGTGAGAGTCCTAGGCTAGGGTGGGAAGGGCCCAGGAGTCTGAGGAGCCCCGAACACAGCTGCTTCTCTGCTCTCCCGGGAAATGCCTTCACTGACTTAGTGTCCTAATCACTCTTTTCTGCAGAAACCTAAGCCACCAAGTGACTCTGTCTCTGTTCAAAGTCCTGTACACCACATGAAAAGTGGTAAAGTCCTGTACACCACATGTGTAAGTTCAGGTCTTAGGTGTCAACGCCCAGTCGGGTGTCACACAGATTGTAGCTAGGTATCATTTGATTACATTATCTCCATTATCTTTAGCTGTAATTACCTAGGACAAAATTCTGTATGGAAGACTCTCCCAAGAAGCTGCAGAGGCGCAGGAAAAATAATTACCTGAGGTACCAAAAATAGAGCATGTTTCACCATGAAGTACGTTAAGATCAAATACTTCACCCCTGTGCAATGACATTTGTTTTGGTTTCGATTTCAAATTTTCCGAACTTCCCCCGTGTCAGAAAGTGCTGCATCGCAGGGTGCTGTGCTCTCGGGGACTGATCCACGGGAAATTCTGTGCTGAATGTGGTGCCAGGAAGGGGTCTGCTTAGAGGGGGTCCCGGGGTCACCTGTGACCCGGAAGTGCATCTCCCTCCCGTTTGGTTCACTCCTTCTTGCTCTGCTTCCTGGCTCAGGCTGTGAGCAGAGTTCTTCTGCACAGGACCTTCCTCCCACCTGCTCTTCCTAAGTGGACTGAAACTGAAAAAAAAAAATCTCTCCTCCTTCAAGTGTGGGTGTCACTGTTCTGTCCCTGAGATAGGAAAGTGTCCAATTCAACATTAAACAAGACCTAATCTTGATACTGTGGCTGGTATAAATACTACTATTATGTGAAATAAACCGGTATTACCTGTGTCTGATACAAAGTACTTCATAGCATGCATGCTGCACTTCCTAGAGCAAGAGGGATGGTGAGATGTCACATGACTCGGGACACGCTGGTCTGTATTCACGGAGTTTTGACCAGACACACTTTCTCCAATGTGGCAAGTCTTAAACACATACAGATTTGCCCATTTTTCTCCCATTTCTTCCTGGCCATAAATTGATACGAATGCACCTCAGTTTTTCAGAGTTTTTACCCAGTGGTTTTGCAGAGGAGAGTTGGAGGTGCCCTGTGGTGTCTGGATGCCTGTCTGCCACTTTGTGACCTGGAGCCTGTCATTCCCAGATAATGAGGAGGCAGGGACCTTGGGCTGTGGTTCGGCAGGAGGGGACAAAGCTGTCTTCTCTTGTAGATCCCACTTCTTCCATGCCTTCTCCCATGAGAGTGAAACACTCTCATCCTCTCCACACTGATCATGGCTGTTGGTGAAGTCTCTCTGCTCTCTCCCTCCTTATTGCACTTTGTACTTTCAACCTCGTCATCTTTACTGTGAGGAAAGGGGACCTTTTAAAAAAGCTTTCTTATAGTTGTAATGAAGGCAATTTTCTCCTAATGGGAAAATACAGAATATTAATCCACTTGAAATCCCTTATTCTTCCCAAGGAAAGTTATATTAAATGTTGACATCAAGAAATTCAGATCTGCAAAACTGGACACAGAAGTGTTTAGTGGTTAGAGGGAGATATACCCTGAAGTGTGCTATAAAGAAGCCAAGGAACTCGGTCTTCAGCCCTCTGGAGTAGGAGAGGGAGGAGCTGAGATTGAAGCCAGCATGGCTCCTGGTCAGTTCCTGATCTGAGAGGAAGGAAGCTCATTGGGAAAACACAGTGAGTACAAGGAGCAGCCCGCAGTGATGCTGGAGGAGAGGGTAGTCGGGGGTGTCTGGAGCAGAGGACTTTCCAGAGCAGCACCAGGCTTTCCTCACTGCTTCAGTCTAGGACCTGTAGTTCTGAAGCTGCTTAAGGCCAAAGTCAAATTTTTACACTACAGTTATTTTGTATTTGCTCCTACTGAGATTTTGACGTATTTAGAGCCTGTATTTTATACTCCAGAAAATCATCAACAACATCTGCTAGACATAGCTAAGACCACGTGTTCAGCCTTAGGAGTCACAAGTCACCCCTGCGCTTCCTACATTGTGAGCCTGGGGCCTCAGTGTCCTGGGGCTTCGTGGGACACAGGCACCTTCTCAGGCTTCCCGCCAGGACCTCGGCCCCTCTTCCCTCTGCACAGCAGCCCTGCTCCGAGCTCTGCCAAAATAAAGCTATTCTGTCACCCTGCTGCAAGCTGGCTATGCGCTTTCATCTCATCAACCCTCAAACTCACTATCATAAATGACCAAGGAGAAGTGCACAGAATAACATAAACATTTACAAGAATTTTCCCACTAAAGGGAAACAGAGCTGAGGAAATATTAAATAATAAAGTTACTGAAGGATTTTAATACATATATAATATATTCTCAATGCTGTGGATCAAACAGGGCCTCCTGCATGCTGGCAAAGCTCTCTACAAGTGAGCTACATTCCTAGCTCTCAATCTTAATCTTTCTAAATAACTGCAGGTGCATGGAAAATGGGTTGGTGTCATGAGTGTATGAATTCACTTCAGCAGATGAAGTAACCCTGTGGATGGCCATATTGTCTGTCCAACACTTTCTCTTTAGAGCATGTGGGCCTGATATACATATTCTTTCATTTGTCCATGTGATGCACTTGCTTAAATGGAAGTCAGGCCATTTTCCTCTAGGCTGCTCTTGAACCATGACATTCTTAACTCTTTCTTGAGAAACACTGTGGCCACTCTCATTTATGGTCTCTTACTCCAGCTGGGCTCTTGGTATAACCCACAGTGTTCTGAATGTCTCTATGATCTCTGAAGTATCCCCTAACAGAGATTCTAGCTATTTGCACAAAATTCCTCTGCTACCACCACTTTGTTATTCTCAGCAACTGACATCGTGTTCCTTAGGGGACAGTGTACAGGGTGCTCCAGGGAACTATATAAAAATTAAAAAGCTTCATATAATGAAACTCTTACAAACAAACATGAAAGTAGGTTAAATGTCTTTACCACATTCACAGAGGCGTTAATACATGGGGTACTCCTGTAGCATCTCAGTAGATGATGGTGAAATACAGAAAATATAGTGAGCACTGTGCATCTGGCGAAGCTCCGATTAGCATGTCCAAAGGCAGATGATGAGAGGATTTGGAATCACTGTGCTCCTTTGTCTCGGCACACTGACACAGGATGTCTCGATCCTCTTCTTTCCCCCCTCATCCTCCATCTCTAGATCCTCTTCCCATTTGCAAAATATTTATTTCCCTGTTTCCTATTGTCTCTTCCATTTTGTTTTTAAAATTATATATACTTTGGTTAAGAGAAGAAACCATGCAATATTTCAGCTCCCATGTCTGATTTATTTCACTGAACGTTATGGTCTCCAGGTGCATCCATTTTCCTACAAATGACTGGAACTTATCTCTCTTCATGGCACAGTTGTGCTTGCACCATGTTGCCTCTATCCATTCATCTGTTAATGACATGTAACTCTCTTCTAAGATTTAGCCATTCTACTATAAACACAAGTGTGCATGTATCTCTGTAATATGATGTGTTTAACTGTCTTGAGAAGATACCTAGAAGGGGAACAGCTAGTTTGAATGTACTGGAATCATGAAAAGAAATACATGGAGACACAGAATTTGGGTAAAATAATAAAAGTTTACTTGCAAGCAGGCTGGACCACCAGAAACTGGTCTGGTCAGAGTCCACATGCTGCGTTCTTTTTCTATCACCTTTTATACTTTTATTAGTCATTATCTCATCCCTAGCAGTCTTTGCTAAGTAAATAAAGATCGAATTCTTGTTTAATGGTTAGACACAGTTGGTTTCTGGCACTGATTACCATCCTAAACACTAGTCAGTTAAGGCACATATATCACAAGTTTGTTCAAGGAATCCCACTTTGTTCTTCAGAGCTAGGATGCTATCTATAGTGGAGCTACAGATCAAAGGAGGTATATAACCTTCACATTAAACAACAAACGCAATGGGCTAAGGCAAGCTTTTAAAGGGATACACTGCCTATTTTGCTTCCACAACTACTTTAATAGCTAATCCACTAAACTTACTTTAACTTTTTCCTATCATGAATAGAATTTCTCATTTTAGTTTTTTGAAGGATGACTATACTGGTTTCCAAAGTGGATGGACCAGTTTAGAGTCCCACCAACAATCTTCAAGGATGCCTTTTTTTCCTGCAGTTTTCCAGCATATGTTATTGTTATTGTTTTTTAATTTTAGCCATTTTTGGAGTAGGATGGGATCTTAATGCTTTAAAAAAAATTTCCCTCTAATGCCAAATATGTTGACTACTTTTTTATATATTTACATATTTTAGATATATTTTTATATATTTGTATTTCTTCTTCTGAGAAGTGTCTATTCATGTCAGTTTTTTATTGGGTCTTTTATTTTTAGGGGTCTGATTTGTTTGAGTTCTTTGTAAATTCTAGGTATTCTTCCTCTGTCCACTAATAACTTCTGTAGAAGCTGCCAACAATCAGCTGCCTGGTAGGTGCTCAGTAAACAAAAGTAGGATATTCACTGGAGAATTCTGTGGAATACTCCAGAATTACATGAGTATCTAGTTTTTGTTGGTGAGGAGAGAGGTAATGGTTTGCTGAGAATGCTTACAAACCCTTCAAAAATGAACACACATGAAAGCAGTGGGTTTACGCAATATAAAGCTTCCTGCCACACTGAATCTTAAAATACCAACAATGACTGGAAAGCTGCCTGCAACATTACCAGTTCTCTTTCAAACCAAGAGAAGCCAGCAACAGCACACCTTGGAGACACTACTGAGAGCCAACATGGAAGCAACCTTAGCGCTCACTACACATGTGAGTATGCAAAGTGCTGTATAAAGATACCCTGAAGAAGAAAAGAGAATCAGGATGTGGTATATCCATGTAGCGACTCCCCACAAGGAGTGTAATCATTAGGTACTACACATAGGTCCCAAGAAAAATAAATAAACACATAGATAAATAATTCTGTGTCTTACAGAAAGTTTACCCAGTTTAAAAACAAATGAAATTCTGACATGTGTTACATCATGCATGGACTCAGATTTATAATAATTTGAGTAATAAGCCACCACAAAAGGACAAACAACTGTATGATTCCACTCATAAGAGGTACTGACGTTAGTCAAATTCACAGAGACAGAAAACAGAATGGTGGTTCCTAAGCAACAAGCGAAAGGGAAATGTAGAGTTCACTGCTTCCAGGGTAAGGAATTTCAATTTCAAGGTGACAGGGCTGTGACGTGGATGGAGGTGATGAGCACACTACTTGTGAGTGTGTCTAACACTATGGAAGTGGGTAGCAGAGACCACTGAGATGGTAAGCTTTAGGCTGTGTGTGTTCCACACAATAAATGCTCAGGGAAAATCACATTATGCATGATTAACTAGGTAACTGAAGAGGAAAACTATCCCGGGGATTGCATCACTTTTACTTCTTTTAAACTGGAGTTTCTTAAGCATTCACTGATGAAATGCACTGTACCCCATGCTCCCTGCATTTAGAATAGGGGGTGTCTCAGTCACCTTCTCCTCCCTGGAAGGAAACACCCAACAGCAACTTGAGAGAGGTTAACTTTGGCTCATGTCTAGAAGATTCTGTCCTCGAAGGTCAGTGGCTCACTGGAAAGGGGCTGGTGGACGAGAGGGGCTCACCTCTAGAGATAACCGCTTCTGGTCACAAGGCCCCCTCTTCTGACCAGGCTGCTGGGTAACAATGGCCATTAAGATCCTTCTCATTCCACTCACAGGGGCTGGGGGAGGATTGGGCCCAGGCCACGACCAGGGAATGGGGCAGAGGCTGTCTGACCAGTGTGCAGTCACAAGTGTGCCTCCTTTTAAACATCCACAGAGTGTGCAAGCCTGAGCCCACTGAGGGCGCTGGTCAGATGAAAGGATGCCCTGGCCCAGGCTGCACCTCCTCCCTCCTGCACACACCTGCTCATCACTCATTTCTGGTGTGGTGCTTCATTTTCCACCTTTGGGAACATGGGCATCAGATGAGAGCCGGGGCCGGGTCATCGTGCTTTGCTCAAAGCACAGATACAGGGGAAATTCATCTTGAAGGGGACATTTATATTTCCAGGACTGCACAGAGAATGCCAGGATCAGCTGGAGTCACTGGGGGTGAGCGTTTATTCCTGTGCTTACCAAGGGCAGACACAAACATAACTTACAGAACACACCAAGTGCTGATGGCCCAGGACGGGCACATCTGCTCGTTCTGCATTTGGTAAGTGTGTGTGGAAGAACTCAGATTTCTGAAATGATTTCTTTCAAGCATGAGACAGTTTCTCAACTGCTGGAATCAAAATAAATAATAAGAAAAGTCATAGAATATTGGCTCACATAACACTGAACACAACGATATGGTGATTATTTGAAAAGGAACTGAGGATTAAATTGTCACACAGTATCAGCCACATTGTGTCCTCATCCATCAGTGTGGTGTGGGGACATTCCACGAAGGCTGCTCTGCACTGAAACCCATCTCTCACTGCCTCAGTCTCATCCTCCTGTCACTCATGCCCACACCTGCCAGGTCCATACCTCCCATGCCTGCTCTCCTCATCCTCGCGGTGTGCAGAAGAGCACAACATGAACAGAGCTTTGCTAACTCTGTGCTGATTCAGACCTTGCTGCTCCAAGGTCATGAGTCTGCTCAGACCTCACTGCACCAGTGAAGGACACCCATCATTCCTTTGTTGTTCCTTTTGCATTTCTCCTCCACTCTAGACCTGGTGCTTCCCTTAGGCCACATCTTCCTTGGCTCTTTCTATATCATTTATCACTGGACAGTTCAGGCTGTAGATCAAAACAGTTTCTGTGGAGTTAGTAGCTGGGATGCTGGGCAGGAGTAGCAGAGTTCTCCTACACTGTCTCTGAATTAAATAAAATAGGAAAGGGATGTAAGCACTGTTCTGTACATCCTTGGACTCCCAGGGTTACTGTTAAACAAAGTATTTCAGATTTTCTTTTTCTTTTCTCTTGCTTTCCTTCCTTCCTTCCTTCCTTCCTTCCTTCCTTCCTTCCTTCCTCCCTAAGATCTCCCTTCTTTCCTTTCTTCATTTCTTCCTTTTCATTTTTTCTCTCACTCTTTCTTAGAATTTCCTCTTGAAAAGCTACAATAGTCTAACATATCACACAGAGATCTTGGTGCTTCAATAAATCTGTTTTTCTATTATTACTGGGAGATAATCCAGGTCAACATCCATTTCAAATATCCCATTTTTTTCTGTTTTCATTCATTGTTTTGTAGAACTATTTAATAAGAACAAATGTCATCCACCAGGTTTTAAGTTGTCAAGGCTAGTCTCCTCACAGTACATAAAAATCCAGAATTTCTATACATATAGGTATAACAGGATTTTGTTGTAGAATCTGAGGGTAATGTGTGCCCCGTCACCATGCACTAGAACTGTACAATGAGATTCCCTTCAAAAGAAAAGTGGAAGTGTCAAGGGACAGAATTGCCCCAAAGAGCACAATTTGTCTCCTGCTTGGTTGCTGGCAAGGGGCCCCCAGGAGATGGTTTCCCTGTGGCTTGGAGAGTTCCACACAGCACCAACAGCGACAGTCAGTAAAGGCCTCATTCATGGCTGTGCTCCTCCATGTGCCTCCCAAGACTCTGCTGTCTAATGAAGATCCCTCCCCTCACCCTCACCCTATAGCTGCTGCACTTCCTTTCCATGGCTGCTCTCATAGCCCGTTTGAAGTCTCTGTTCCTCAAGCTGTAGATAACTGGATTCAGCAGTGGTGTGACCACGGTGTAGAAGACAGAGATGACCTTGTTGGCTTCAGGAGACAAGTGCACATTGGGACGCACGTACATGGAGATCATGGTCCCATAGTAGATGGTGACAACTGCCAGGTGGGAGCCGCAGGTAGAGAAGGCCTTGGTGCGGCCAGCTGCTGATGGGATTCTCAGGATGGAAGACACGATGGAGACGTAGGACAGGAGAGTCAGGAAGAAGCAAACACACAGCACTGCAATGGAGAGGATGAAGATGAGCAGCTCTGTGGAGTGGATGCTGGAGCAGGCGAGCTGCATCAGTGGAGGGAGGTCACAGAAGAAGTGGTTAATCTGGTTGGGCCCACAGAAGTCCAGCCTACAGATTGTCAGGGAAGGCAGGAAGCCAGTACCCACCCCTGCGAGCCAGCAGAGAGCCACCAGCCGGGTGCAGGTGTCTGCACTCATGAGGGAGGAGTAGTGTAGCGGGCTGCAAATGGCCAGGTAGCGGTCGTAAGCCATTGTGGCCAGCAGGAAGCACTCTGTGGCTCCAAAGAACACGAAGAAGTAGAGCTGCACCATGCAGGCAGAGAAGGAGATGGTGTGGCCCCTGGAGGAGAGGTTGTCCAGGAGCCAGGGCATGATGGTGGAGGTGTACAGGATCTCCAGGAGGGACAGGTACTTGAGGAACATGAACATAGGTGTGTGCAGGTGTGGGTCCTGGCTCACCATGATGATGATGACCATGTTCCCAGCAACAGTGATTAGGTAGATGCACAGGAAGATGGCAAAGAGGAGGGTTTGCCATTCCAGGAGGCACTGGAACCCCAAGAGCTGGAACTCTGTGACGGAGGACGTATTCTGGGGTCCCATTGCCTGGGGAGGGCAGAAAACACTTTTGAGAAGCACACTTGCAAGGCACAAAACATTTATAATTATTGATGTTTGGAACTTCAGATATTTTTAAGACAGTGTATCCTTGTATGTACAGGTTGTTAGACGAATAAATGCATAACTCCATCTTTCTTTAACATGACCACATTTTGAAATGACAAGCTGAAATTGAAAGATCTCAGGAAGGGACAATAAGTTCCATTTCTTGGTCTTCTTTTAAATCTTAAAGTCTCCAATCCAAAGACATAGGCAAGGGCCGGGGATGTGGCTCAGTGGTAGAGCGCTTGCCCAGCATGTTTTATCCCCAGAACTGAAACAGAAAGATGCAGAAAAGGGCTCTTATTAGTAGATCACACACATTCAAAATAAGAAAAAATTGCAGCTATCTAAGGTGAGATAGATGTATTAATAAAATTGAGAACAGCGATTATCACAGTAGACACACATATCAAAATAAATTGTATGACTTAAATGCAAACAACTTTTACTTGTCACTGTATCAGAAACTAACAAGAACAACAGTGCTGTATCAAAATTATGCACTTCTGTCTCTTGTCTGATGGAGAAGACAGATAGCATATTTCCTGTAACACCACGAGGAAGTTTGTTCACTTTCCTCAGACACTGTTTATCAAAGCCCTGCTGTGCGTGTGTGCATGTGTGTGTGTGCAAGGTCCCTTGCTGGACTCTGCCCCTCGCTGCCAGAGGAGGTGACATCACCCCCATGCCCACAGCCTCCTGCGCACACTCCACACTCATGCTCCACCTGCCATTTCTCTCTTGTCAAACACAGCTCTGCATGAAGCCAAGGTCCACTTGCTGCACAGAAGCTGCTACAAAACTGAGGGTGACAGACAGTGAGGTGCTGCCACTTTGAGTCACTCCCAATAAGCTCCACAGCACCCACCCCACATCCTGGGCTGCTTGCTTTGGGGTCTGCTCCCTGATGGCTCCACTCCCTTTCTGTTTTCAGCAGTTGGTGAGCCCTGGCCCCTCTGTGTCCCTGGCAGGAGGCCTCCCATGGGAAGAGCCAAAGCTAGGTGGGGAGCTCTGCCTGGAGATCTCAACTCCCCTCCCCGAGTTCCTGCCTTCATCTGCACCACAGTGGGACATGATCTTTGGCTAGCCAATGAGGAGCCCCACCTAGCCCTCGGTGCTGAATACACATGTACACACACACTCACCCACACACAGACACATACACATGCTCATGGGTACACACACATGCACATACATGCATGGACACACATCTGCACTCTCAGCCACACACAGACACATACACATGCTCATGGGTACATACACATGCACACACATGCATGGACACATATTTGCACACACCCCCACACAGATACGTACATATGCATCATACACACACCACACATGCACACATGAGAAGGAGTGAGCTCTACTGCCTCTTCTTCCCCCAGCCCTGCCTCTCAGCAGGTTTGTCTCTGCCTTTGGAGGTCAGCACAGAGAGGCTTGGGTGCTTTCCTTTCCCAGCACTGCAGAGGGACCTTCCCAGTCTTTCCCTGTGTTCTGGGGTTGCCTCTTCTGCCTGCTCTGGTCCTCTGCTCCCCTCCTCTCCTTCACTTGGCCTTTCTCTCCCTGTTACTCCATTTGGCTCTGCTAGGCCCCACTGACCTCAGCCTCCTGCTCCCCGTGGTGTTCTCTGCAGCTTGCACCCTGGTGCTTAGGCTGCCCTGCTTTTCACAGAAACTCAGGTTTCAGTGCTTCTCTCAGACTCTGTCCTTCATGGATTCCAGCAGCCTTTGCTTTAGTCATGCATCTGCTCACTTACAGTCTTGGGGGGGTGGGAGGCAGGGCCCGTGCTCTTGGGTTTTAATTCTCTCTCTGCTCCTAACCCTCAAGCTTGGAATGAGCTTGTGTAACCAGCTCCCCTGTGTGACATGAACAGTGGGGCCTGCTCAGCTTGGAGAACTCCCCCCACAGTGGTCCTGACTCCTTGTAGTTCCCATCTCTCTTGAGGGCTCAATACCCTCCCTCCTTTTTGGGCAGGAGACATGGAAGTCAGCCTTTGTTTCTCTCAGACCCAGTACTGTATTTTCCCAGATCCAATCTGATCACCGCTCACCACCGGCACTGCTTGCTCTCTGGAAAATGCCGCTTCTCCACCTACATCCTCATAGCACCCTTCCGCAGCTGCCCAGGAACTGCAACCTTCCACAGGAAGCAGCTCCCATGACACATTTAAAACACAGGGAGCTTCCTGAGGGAAGATGAACTCACTGAGCTTCACTCCTGGTCAAACAGCCAGGACCAGTCAGCTTGCCCACCTGTCAGTGACCCACTGCTCTGCTATCCATCTTCCTTTCCAATCCCTGGGGATCTTTCTGTCTTATTCTGTTTATCTCCATTGTGGTTAGACCACTGGGAATATCATCCTCACATGACCATGAGATACTAATGCCAAGGGAAGCTATCTTAGCAACTACGCCTTTCCTATCAGAAGCGCAATAGTGGGTGCTTCACAAAGATGGAGCCAGACTGTGCTTGGCTTCTCAGAGGAAGCTCGAGAAAGGGTAAAGGAAGCTTGGAGACCTCGATAGTCTCCTGGGCCCTGCTGCCTTCTCCTCCCTCTCCCCGCCAACCTCTTCCTCTGCTCTTCTGCATCCTATACTGCTGCCCTTGGTGTTCAAGCCTGCCAGGACCCGCATTTTCCTCACTCAGCAGGCTCCTCTCCTTGGGACACTGCAGAGGCTGATTCGTCATGCATGCATCTGCTCTGCCTGACGGCACTTTCTCCAGGATGCCTGGGTGACTTCTCAAGAACTCAGTTTTAGCTACTTTTCTGTTGTTATGGTTTTATATCCTGGACCATTTTGGCAAAGTCATTTACTATTTCTAAATAGATAGCAAACCTCAAAGGCTAAGTTTTCCTTGACATTGAGGAATAATTTATGGGGCTCAGTGTAATTTCAGAATCCAACAACCAGAACCAGGACAAATCTACAAAAACCTGTGTGTCCATCTGACACTTAAACATGTACCATGGTGGCCTTCTCTTGAAGGATGAGACACTCATCTGTAGGAGATTCCCCATCCTGCCCTTCCTGCCTGCATCCCAAGGCCCAAGTGATTCCTGCTCCCATGTCAGTTTTGCCCCCCTCAAACCCGAGTCCTTACTGTGCAGTCATGGTGCCAGCCAGACCATGCCATCTTATGCCGCTGTCTGATGCTGGGTGAAGCAGATTCTCCTCTTAATAACCCCAAGTTTCCTGAGGACCTGGCCCCTCTGAGAATGCCATTCCCCAGATATTCTGCCCATAATTTGCCCATTGAATTAGTAAACAATGAAATCAGCCTTCTGATACTAGACTGTCCATCGAGGCTCCATTGTCATAAAACACTTGGGATGGATGCAATTCTTGCATTCCTTTTGAAATAGATTTTTTTAAAATTTAACCTAGGACAGGTCATAATTATAGTGAATTAAAAACTGAATCAAACAAAAGGATTTCTTTAAACCCGGCAAGCAGTCCACTCATGAGGGAACTGTTCTTATTCGTGTGACAGCTGTGTTTTGCAGAATGGCATTTCACCATCAGGACTTCATTACAGAGGTGGTTAAATATAGACATGTATGTGCAAAACAGTTCACTAGCTCACCTAGAGAAATCTACATTAAAGCTCCTTCTAATGCAAATTTCTCAATTTAATTACAAATAAGCAATATATGAATTGGCCTGAGAAACCATGTTAGAGTTTTAGAAGATAAGTTGAAGAAATTATTTGCAAAACATTTTCGATATAGAAAAAAATTTTTAAAATTCTAAATTTATGAAAATAATTAGTAACAGCTAATGTTTTAATACTTCTGGTTAAAATAAACTTACGTTTTTAGTTTGAAATAAAATATTTTAAGAAATCTTTTTACAATAATTATTAGTGTACATTAGTTACACAAATCAATGGGTTTAGCTATGACATTTCCATACATACATGTATCATGTTTTGATCACATCTGCTCTCCCTTCTAACTTATCTTTTAAAATTTCTATTAGTATGTGTCTGTGAGACATAGTAACTATGTCAGTCTTGGGGACTGATACACACACGTCACATCTTCATTAGTTTTATTCCCTGTCTGCCCTCCTCTTTAATCCCAGTCCTTTCTCAGGTCCCTGTCCCATCTCCACAGAGTCTAGCTACCTATTTCTTAATTTTGCTCTTTTATTTTGCTATGTAGCTTATTTATATTTTGAATCTCTCATATTAGAGAAATCATGCCATATTTAGCCTTTTATATCTGATTTATATTACTTAGTATTATGGTCTCAAGATTCATCCATTTTCCTACAAATGACTCAAATCTATCCTTCTTTATGGCAGAGTAATATTCCATTTATAAATACATTTTCCTTGTCATCTGTTGATGGACACACGGGCAGTTTCCATGATTTAGCTATTATGAACTGTGCTGTTATAAACATGACTATGCATGGTGGACTGCAGTCTGAGGATTTCAGCTCTCTGGGGAAGATACCTAGAAGGGGAATAGCTGGGTTGAATGGAATTTCTAGCTTTGGTTCTCTGAGAAGTCTGCACCCTGACTTCCCTGCTGGTTGTGCTGGTTTACATCCTACCAACTGTGTTCTTTCTGTGCTTTCCTGCAACCCCTTCTCCCTCTCCTCTGCCTGCCCCTTCCTCTTACCTCTTCTATTGGAAGAACATATTGAAAGTTTGAATATTTCCCCTCCATCACTCCCTTCCTCTTACCTAATAGTCCCTCATCTACTGAAAGAAAATGTTGGAGGTTTGAATAAATAATGACCAAAAACAAAAGTATGTACTTTTTTGGGTTTTAATCATCTTTAATTCAACAAATATGCATTTAGCATGCACTGTTTGTTTGAGACTGGCATAGATATTATATCAGTGAATTCACATGTAGTTGAAGGGAAGTCTGCATCATTTATTATTTACTGATGATTAATTCTAATATGTGTTGTCTCAAAAGAATATGATTTATGATTTCAGAAACATGATTCATAGCTTTTAGAGAATTCAGCAAAGGAAGGAAATACAGACAGAAATATGTCTTCTAGAATACCCGCAGCCCTGTCTCCCAGAAGTAGGCATCCAGTAACTCACTTTCCATACACTCCTGTGTCCCAAACTCACCGTGGCACAATTGGGTTCCTGCACGTGGCTTACACCTTGGGTCTCTCTGTAATACTTCCATGGTTAGCATGCATCATAGGCCTTTTCTCCTGTCCTATTTTGGGATAAAATTAAAATGTCCTTCATAGTCTCACAGTGGTCCCCTGTTGCATGAGGTGCTGTTGTAATCTGATCCAGTGTAGATCTAGCTGCAGACTCGCAGGGATAGCAGGGCATGGCCTGCACAATTCAGTGTGTACACTTTGCTTTCGTCTGCAGAGAGCAACAAGGAAACTCCCATGCAGGTCAGCCCCAGCTGGACCTGGAGCTGGGAGGGTCCTCAGGCTCCCAAAGACCCTCATGCCCACCCAGGAGCCAGTCAGAGGGGCCTGTGATGTCAACATGTGGACAGACACCAGCTTCAGGCATCACTGCAGCCTCTGGGGGGTAGAGAGCTCAAAGCAGACAGAGCACGTCTGCAAGCTGCCATCCACATCCAGTACCCAGCCAGGCCACAGCGGCCCAATGTCTCTTATTCTGCACTAATGGAGATATTGGATACAAATGACTTTCAAGAGTGCAGGGGAAGCTCGTGCCAAGCACATTGACAAATGCCAGAGAGAGATCCTTGGTCACAGGGAACACACCCAATCCAGTTCAAGCCCACAGCAGTGAACCACTTAGCCATGCAGGTGCCTGCAGGACCCCCCCACCCCACTCCTCTGGCCTCTTGGATGTACTGCCACCTGGCTCCACACTACAAAGACACACAGGGGACACCAGACCACCAGACCATCATACTGGGTAAGTTGGGGGATCATCACCTCCCATTGGAACCTGGACTATCTTCAGGGGAAGGGTAGCTGGAACCTGCAGTAGATCCTTGCAGAGTTCAACCCTACAGGAGGACAGGGAGCTCAACTTGGGACTTGCAGCCAGAAATCTGCCTGAATCACATGGGTCTACAACTGGCTTGCTGAGACTCATTGACTTATATCTGCACACTGCTGCTCATGTTGTCTATTGTGAAAGCAGAGAGATAGCCTGAAGGAGGCCTTTCATTTTCATTTTTATTTTTTATTTCCAAAGTTAGTATTATTGGTTTGGTTTTTTCCTTATTTTTAATTTTTTCCTACTGTGCAAATTTTAGTTTTTCTCTTCTTCTTCTTTTTACTTCTTCTTTCTTTTCTCTTTCCATTCCCTCTCCCTCCCACTCACTCTCTTGCTGTCCCACATTGTTCTTCATTTCCCTTTTTGTTCCTGTTCTGGCCCTAATTTGGATTTCTTCTTTTTCTTTTTATCTCTTTTTCCTTCTCTCATCCTTGTCCTCTGGCCTCACTGCTTACCTTCCCCTATCCTTCTACCTATTTGTCCCTCCCTCCCCAAATCCTTCTAATTCCCCATCCCGAAGGGTAAAGTTACTATATTAGTTTATTCACTAAAAACATATGTTGGGTTGATCCTCGATATTGATTTAATTCACACAGTAAAAGGTTATAGATTAATAACTACCACAAAATGTCATTTTCTAAGATGTACTTGATGCTATGGTGTTGCTGATTGTATCACTTGGGCTAAGGTTTTTTTTATCAATCTAGTCAGTGGCCCTTCCTGGTACAATGAAAATGAGATAGCCTCAGAGTCATTAAAGACTCAAAACCTAAAGACCAGCTATATGTGGAAGACACCTCTGAGAAGCAATCATTCCATAAGGGTTCTAATTACAAGCAACAAATATACTTATAATAAGCAATTTCAAAGTATCAACCAAGGAATTAAACAAGAGATAGTACCAAAAACAAACATGAGAAGACATTTAAGCAAGGCACAAAATCAGACTTCCACCACACCAAGGGTAAACTCTGGGGGAAATAAGGTAGAAAAGTCCAATAATCAACCACCTGGACACCCTGAACTGATAGCACAGGAAGTAACAAAACAGATGAATGAAGATCTAGAAAAATTTAAAGCAGAAATAATCTCCCATATGACTACAGAGATGGTGAGCAGAGTGAAAGACATGATTAGGTGCTCTAGAACAGAAATGGATAAAAAAATAGATAAGCTCAAAAACATATTGGAAGCTATGAATGCCCAGCACAAGGAAGAAATAGAAACCATGATCACCCAACAGAAGAAAGAAATGGAATCCATGAAACAGATTCAAACAAATATTCAGGAGATTAAAAGCTCCACGGAAAGTATCCACAGCAGATTAAGGGAATCTGAAGATAGAATATCAGATATAGAAGACAAGATCATGGTTAAGGACCCTGGAAAAAGAGATTTCCTAAAAATAGTCAGAGACCACAAGAAATCAATCCAACAGCTGATAGATGATGCAAAGAAGGATAATATAAGACTCATAGGAGTCCATAAAAAAACAGGAGAAAGTATAATTGAGATTAAAAAAAACTGTTCACAGAAGTAATAGTGGAAAACTTCCCAGACAGAGGTGGAGAATTGGATATACAGATAAGTAAGGCATATAGAACTCCAACTAGCCATGATAAAAAAAACTACACCTAGACATATAATAGTCAAGATAACAGAAACCCAATAGAACAAAATCCTACAAGCAGTTAGAGAAAAGAAACAAATCACCTACAAAGGAAAGCCCATTGGAATCACAGCAGACTTCTCAACACAAACCCTTAAGTCAAGGAGAGCCTGAAGTGAAGTATTTCAAGCCCTAAAAGAAAATAACTTCCAATCTAGACTGTTGTATCTGGCAAAATTATCTTTTCAAATTTCTGGGGATATTAGGTACTTCCACAACAAAGAACACCTGAGAAATTTCATGAATACCAAACCACCACTACAAGCAATTTTAAACAATATCCTAGAAAAAAAAATGAAGGTCACAGCTCAATGAGGCTCAACAGTGGGAAGCCACCAGGCAAGGTAAGAAACTAAAGGGAAAGGGGGAAAATAAATAAAAGAGCAAACAAAAGTAAAACATCATGACAAGGATGAATCCATATCTATCAATTATAACTATCCATGTTAATGGCCTCAATTCACCAATCATAAGAAAGAGACTGGCAGACTGGATTTAGAAGCAAAATCCAACAATATGCTGTATACAAGAACCACACATAACTCAAAAAGAAATTCATAGACTGAAAGTAAAAGGATGGAAAACTGTTTTCCACACTACAGGAACACAGAAAAAAGCAGGGGTAGCAATCTTATTTGCAGACAAAGTAGATTTCAAACCAAAACTAATTAAGAGAGACAAAGACAACCACTACATCCTTGTCAAGTGAACAATCCAAGATGAAGAGATGACAATCATTAATATATATGCACCCAATATGAATTCCCCCAGCTATACAAAACAAATATTAATGGACATGAAAAACCAAATAAGCAGTAACACAATTGTAGTGGGGGACGTCTATACCCCACTATCACAAATAGATCATCTAGACAAAAAATTAACAATGAAATTCTAGAACTGAACCAAGCTATTGAACAAATGGACTTAATAGATGTTTACAGAGTGTTCCACTGCACAAAATCAGAATACACATTCTTTTCGGCTGCACATGGGTCATTCTCCAGAATAGACCACATACTAGCTCATAGGACATGCCTAAGTAAGTGTAAAAGAACTGAAGTTACCCCTTTTATATTATAAGACCATAGTACAATAAAATTTGAGATCAATAACATAAGAAACTGCAATACTCCCACAAAAACATGGAAACTGAATAAGAGCCTCCTGAACAACAAATGTGTCACAGAGGAAATTAAAGAAGAAATTAAACAGTTTCTACAAGTAAATAATAATGCCAGTACAACAAACAGGAATCTATGGGACACAATAAAAACAGTTCTGGAAATACATAGCAGTGAATGCCCATATTAGAAAACCAGAGAAAACACAAATACATAACCTAATGCAGAACCTCCAAGCTCCTAGAAAAAGAAGAGCATAATAAATCCAAAGCTTGTACAAGAGAGGAAATTATAAAGATCAGAGCAGAAATCAATGCAGTGGAGACTAAGAGAACAATACAAAAAAATCAATGAATCAAAGAGTTGGTTTTTAGAAAGAATTAATAAAATTGATAAACCTTTAGTCAAACTTATAAAAACAAGGAAAGAAAAGATGCAAATCCATGCAATTAAGAATGAAAAAGCTGGGCCGGGGATTTAGCTTAGTGTTTCCTTTGCTTGCTTTGCAAGCACAAGGACCCAAGTTTGATCCCTGGTACCAAAAAAAAAAAAAAAAGAATGAAAAAGCTGCAGTCACAACAGATCCAACAGAAGTCCAGAGGCTCATTAACAGCTACTTTGAGAACTTGTACTCTAATAAAATGTAAAACACAGAAGTAATGGACAGATTTTTAGATACATATGAATTGCCAAAATTAAATGAAGAAGATACAGAAATTCTAAACACCCCAATTACAATGAGTGAAATAAAAAATGTAATTAAAAATTTACCAACAAAGAAAAGCTCAGGACCCAGTGGCTTCACTGCTGAATTCTACAAGACATTTAAAGAAGAACCATTGCCATTACTCTTTAAACTCATCATGGAAATTGAAAGGGAAGCAAGTGTTCCAAATTCATTCCTGGAAGCAAGGGTTACTTTGGTTCCAAAACCAGGGAAAGACAAAACCCACAAAGAGAACTACAGGACAATCTCCCTAATGAACATAGATGCAAAAATCCCTAACAAGACACTGGCAAACAGAATACAGAGTCTCATTAAGAAGATTGTACACCCTGACCAAGTCGGATTTATCCAAGGGATGCAAGGATGGTTCAACATTCATCAATCAATAAATGTAATACACTATATTAACAGAGTCAAGGACAAAAACCATACAATCATCTCAATAGATGCAGGAAAATCATTAGACAAAACCTAACACCGATTCATGATAAAAATCCTACAGAAAATTGGAAGAGGAGGTTTTTATCTCAACCTGATGAATGATGCCTGTGAAAAACCAACAGCCAGCATCAAACTAAATGGTCAAAAACTGAAAACTTTCACACTAAAATCAGGAACAAGGCAAGGATGCTCACTGTCACCACTCCTGTTCAATATAGTTCTGGAAACATTAGCCATAGCAATTAGACAAGAGAAAGAAATAAATGGAATAAAGATAGGAAAGGAAGAATTTAAACTGTCATTATTTGCTGACAATATGATATTTTATATAGAAGTTCCAAAAAACTCTGCTACAAGACTTCTAGACTTACTTGACAGATTCAGGAGAGTAGGTGGATAGGAGGTCAACACTCAAAGAGCAATAGCCTTCTTGTACACAAATAACAGACTCACTGAGAGAGAAATTAGGGAAATAATTCCTTTTACAATTGCATCCAAAGAAATGAAATATCTAGGAGTCAATCTAACAAAGGAAGCAAAAGACCTCTACACTGAAAACTACAGCACTCTGAAAAAACAGATCGAAGGGGATATCAGAAAATGCAAAGACATCACTTGTTCCTGGATAGGAAGAACCAATATAGTGAAAATGGCCATACTTCCAAAACTACTATGTAGATTTAAAGCAATCCAATTAAAATTCCACCAATATACTTCACAAAACTAGAGAAAACAATCCAAAAATTCATTGGGAACCAGAAAAGACCTAGAAGAGCAAAAGCAATTCAAGGCAACAGAGATATGGCAGGGGGTATCCCAATCACCAACTTGAAAGTATACTACAAAGCTACTGTGATAAAAACGGCATGGTAATGGCAAAAGAACAGGCCTGAGGACCAGTGGAATAGATTAGAAGATGCAGAAACAACTTCAGACATACTCAGCCACCTCGTCTTTGACAAAGGAGGCAATCACCATCATTGGAGGAAAGATAGCCTGTTTAATAAATGGTGTTGGAGAAACTGGATTTCAACCTGCCAAAGATTAAAACTGGACCCATACCTATCACCATGCACTAAACTAAGATCGAAGTGGATTAAAGATCTAAATATTAAAACAGAAACACTAAACTTGCTGGAAGATAAGTTAGGTAGAACTCTTGAGTACATTGGCATAGGAAAAGATTTAATGAACAACACCTCAGAAGCACAGGAACTAGCACAGAGAATCAACAACTGGGATCTCGTCTTATTAAAAAGCTTCTGCACTGCAAAAGAAACCACCAACAGAGCTAACAGGCAATCTACAATGTGGCAAAGCATTTTAGCAGCTGTACCTCAGACAAAGGACTACTATCTAGAATATATAAATAACTGAAAAAAACAGACCCCTCAAATTAAAAGACCCAATTCAAAATGGGCATCTGAACTGAGCAGACATTCCTCAGACAAAGAAGTAAAAGCAGCAAATACATATATGAAATAAATGTTCAACATCACCGGTCATTTGAGAGATGCAGATGAATACAACACTGAGATGCCACATCACCCCAGAAAGAATGTCCGCTGTCAAGAAATCAACCAGTAACAAATGCTGGAGGAGATGTGGAGAGAGAGGAACACTTCTCCATTCCTGATGGTAGTGCAGGCTGGTGCAACCACTGTGGAAATCAGTAAGGAGATACCTCAAAGAAGGAGGATTAGTGGTCCCATTTGACCCAGCTGTTCCCCTGCTCAATATCTTCCCAAAAGAATTAAAAGAATAATACCACAGCAATATATGTGCACCCATGTTTATAGTGGCATAGTTTGTAATAGCTAAAGCTTGGAAACAGCGCAAGTGCCCTTTAGCTGGAAACTGAATAAAGAAGATGTGGGGTTTTTTTTTTAAATAAAATGGAATACTACTCAGCCATAAAGAATGAGAAACTAAAGTCATTTATAGCCAAATGAATGCATATTGAGGCCATACTCTTAAGTGAAATAAATAGGACACATGAATAGTTTCTCTATTATGAGAAACTGAAAATATAAATAAGGATTTAAATGATTAAAATGAATAACTGACAATTTGAAATAGGAAGAAGAGTCCAAAGGGGTAGGGATGATGGGAAGGTGAGGGGAAAGGAAAGAAGCAAAAGGAAAAATTATGAGAAAAGGAAAAAAGTGGAAACAAAGTCTATGTAAATAGGGAAGGGTGGAGGGGGTGAAGGTGCACAAGTAATGGGGGAAAAATAAGAACCAAGATATATCATGTACAGGTAGAAGCACCCAATGACAAATGTAAACATATTGTATACCTAAAGTATACCAATAAAAGAACTTAAGAAAAAAAAGAGTGCAGTGGATACTGGTGATTAAAAGCATGCAGCATGGAATATGCAATTACAAGGCATAGTGTACATGTTTACATTCCCAGTGTCTCCAGGACACAAGCCTGTTCCACCCAGGAGCCGCCAGAAGACCAGTTGCGAAGGTGCTGCTGCTCTGTGGCCTTCTCCCTTTTCCCCTGCTGGGACTTGGGTGCTGCTTGTCCATCTCAAGTTCCTGTACAGGAATCTTGATCCCCAGGCCATGGCACTGGTAGACAGAGGGCCCTGTAGAGGGTCCCAAGGTCACTGGGGGACCACAGGAGGCACTCTAGGTTCTCTGGCAACTCCTGGGTCCTTACAAAGCCCAAGCCTGGCCTGACCACTTCCTCCTTCCCCAGGTGTCCTGTCACCACCATCCCCACCAGCGCACAGAGCCCAGGATACTCACCTGAGCCAAGCCAAGCTGACCTTCAGCCTCTAACACTGAGCTCTGACTAGATCTTCAGGAAGCCAGCCCGTCTTGGTGTCCTGTGATAGCGGTGCACCTGGACTAAAGCTGTTGCCCTCTCCTCACCTCCCACCCCATGTACCCAGGCTCTCTTCCCCAAAGCCTTAATTCCCCACAAGCAGCAGGGCTCCTGATACTGCCTCATGACAGCGACTCACCCTAAGAAACCCTCAATTATTCCCATTTCCAGTACATTCAATTTTATAGATTGAGAACCTTATTATCAACTTCTCATTTGAAACAAAAACTTATGTTTGAACATGCTCCCTTAAGCAGCGCATATACTAAATACTTATGTTTGACTATAATTTATTAAATATTAATAATTCTGCAGTTAGGTTAAAAATAAATATCCATTACATATACTAAATCAACACATTTATATAAATATTCAAATTTTATCTTGGAATAATACTTCAAACTTGTTCTTTTATATTTCCTAGTAATTTAAAAAATTTTCCTTTGCATTGTTATGATTAATTAATTAACCAGCATATGAAGAAATTTTGGATAATTATATATCATCATGATGTGATTATTATGCATAGCCTCATTTAGTGGCAGCTGTAAAGGTAATTACTGTTGCAAGAAGGAACTGAAGAGTATCACAAATATTACTATAGTAATAGTATAGTAGTCTAATAAAAATAAGCTATGCTACCCTATGGAATTATGACATCACTATAATAATGCAGCCGACACTTCCAGAGCCTGTCTTTAGCAACATACTTCGTGGAATGCGTTAATGTCCTGGGACAAACTTGGGCTCTGTGGCTGGCTGTGTTTTACAACCATTCTCTGGAATCAGACAACTGAATAAAGGCAATGAACTAATCAAAGTAACCAGCCTCAGAAGATAAATGTCCCATCTAGAGATCAGTGACTGTTGTTTTCATGGGGCCACACATAAAATTAGCAGGTGCTATTATGATCTTTTATCGACCTGGCACCTAATTAGAGTGAAAGCTTCCTGTCTGAATACTCCCAAGTTGGACACGCAGTGGAGATGACAACTCTGGAACAGCAAAATCAGCTCTGCAGATAATGGAGCAGATCAAGTCCCCTCCTCGAGGGTTTGCTCTTCCTTGTCTTTCTCTCAGGTGCATCATGGGGTGGGAGCCCAGAATGAGCACTTGCTGGGCAGATATCAGAGTCCTGTGCCTTCCAGGCACAGTGCCCCACAGTCCTTACAAAAGGACGCGCTTCCCCCAAAGGACCCAGGCAGGCAGGCGTCCAGAGTGCAGTGCAGGGCTCAGGGTGCACAGGAGGCTAAGGTGCATCTGCTCTGCTGCACAGCCAAGTTTTTCTGCCACAGTCACTGGCCCCAGTAACATCATGGCAGCTGCAGGTGCTGGAGGAAATGGATCCATGTCAGTTATGTAAACATTAGTGTCTCTTGTTGGGCTGGGTATTCAGGCACTGGTGAGAGACAGCAGGAGCCCCAACCATCTGGAAGATGAAAGTCTAGATGCATAGGAAATGCTCTGAGCCCCTTTCCTGGACACTGCAAAGTGCAGAGGAGGTCCACAGGGGCGGGGCCCCACTCTCAACTCAAGCAGAGCCTGGAGGACACACAGGCAGCATCCATCTACAAACAGACAGTGTGACAAGCGTGATCTAAGAAATGCAGCTAGGCTTGAGCTTCTTCTGCAGTTGGCAATAAAATTCTACAACTCTGGGATCCCACCCACCCGCTCTCCAGCTCCTAGACCATCCCTGAGGGGGAAGAAGCCTCTAAGTGACATTGATCCACGATGAAAACCACTGGGAAAGATAACCCATGGTGGTGTCCAGGTCCACTTCTGCTGGTAATGGTGAAAGTCTGCTTTTGATATTAATTACCTACTAATAAGAAGTAAATGTGGGGTACAGCACACAAAATTAGCCCTTATCTGGTCTCCCCAGGTTGTCACTTAACAAGGAGCAGCTTCAAAATATTCCTGCAGCAGAACCGCAGGGTGGAGACCTGTAGTCCTCTGCTGGGCTCCTCTGGACAGACAGAGCCAGAGCTGCTCTCTCTGATAGGAGCTGGGCTGGCTGCAGACCCCAGGCTCTCAGGGCTATGTCCAGAGGGGCCCTCCATGCCCGGCCAGGTCACAGCATGCCCCTGCACCTCTAGTCTGAGGATCCCTCTCGTGTTCCTTCTGGGTGGTGATTCTGAGAAACCCTTGGTCTGTGCAGGCTCAGAATGAAGGGGCTTTGGAATAAAAACATTGGTAGAAAACACTCTTCTCCCTGAATTGGTCAAAATATGTATAATAACAGTGTGAATCACTCTTTAGCATAACATTATTTTTAAAAAGAAGTAAGATATGCTATGTACATGAGCCAGATCCCCACAATGAGTGCAAACATTATATACTGCAAACATGACCTAATAAAAATTAAGAAAATAGTAAAGAAACATATTACTCCTTAAAAAATAAAAGAGAACAAGGGCACAGAGAAGGAGCCAGCATGCTGAGACCATGGGGATTCAGCCTCTATTCTTAAACTCTTGGCCTCTGTACTTTTGTATTAGAGAAATAAACTTACATGAATTTAGAAATGAATAAATAAATACATAGCATTATCGTGTGAATGTGCCTTTGTGAGCACTTGCTGGTGTGGCACCAGTTCAGCAGCACCTGCTCCCCTGCCTGCCAACCAGAGCTCAGGCCCTATGCTGGCCCCCAGAGCTGTCTCTGTGTGCACTTCCTGAGAGCCCTTCCCCCGGGAGTGAGAGGTACAGGGTCATCAGCAGCCCTCACAGGTTTGTACACTGTTGGTGGGAGCATAAAATAGTGCAGCCCCTGTGGAAGTAGTACAGAGATTCCTCAGGAAACCAAAAGCACAATTACTTTGTGACCCCACATTTTGACTGCTAGTGTTCACCCAAAAGAACCAGAGAAGGGTCTGGAAAAGGTCCTTATGCCAGTGTTCATAGTGATGTCATTCAAAATCTCTACAATGCAGAAGCAACTCAAGAGTCCATTGACGTGTTAAAAATTAGCATGTGCTTTTGGGTAATGAGATTTTATCCAGCCTTAGCAATGAAGGAACTTGTACAATGTGCTGTGACGTGTTTAAGCACTGAGGAGCTTATACTAAGGGAAGTAAGTCAGTCACAAAATGACAGACATATAATTTAACTAGGTAAATCCCCTAGAGTAGTCCAGTTCAGAGACAGCGGTACGAAGGTGATTGCCAGCATCTGAGTGGGGTGAAGGGGCACAGGAAGCTGTTATTTAATGTACACAAAGCAGCTATTGATGAAGCTAATCATTATGTGCTGCAAATGTACTAAAAAAAGTAAAAATGTAAAAAGTACTTTCTGGGTACAGAGCTTCGGTTTTATAAGATGAAAAGAGTTTTGTCAGAGTCCACGACAGTATAAATTTGCTTAACAGTATTGAACTGCACAATTGGAGTGGTTAAGGTTGGGAACTTCTGTGAGGTGTCTGTTACCACAGTAACACAGGGGGTGGAAAGGCAAGGGGAGACTGGGTGGAATCACGTGGTGAAAACAGAGGAGCTCTGCAAATGAGGAAGTGCTGAGTCAGGGCTGAGCTTTCCTTTCCCTGTGCTGGGCTGAGCTGGGCTGTGGGGCAGGTGGAGAGGCTGTGAGAGCCCTGGGCCCAGGTGGCGCAAATAGGGCCCCAGGCAGGGAAGCAAGAACTGATGTGCTGGAGACACTGAGTCAGGAGCCCAAGCCCAGAGGCCACAGGGTGGCAGCGAGAGCCTGACCAGATGGGGGTGAAGGATCTGATGCCCTGTGTGTGCCACTTCCACAGGATGAGCGGAACTGCTGTGTGTCACAGCCAGCTGTGTACTAATAGAATAGGTTTTTTCTTTGGAGAGAAGGAAAAAAAGAACAAGAGCTGAGAAAAGTGTTCAGATGAGCTGCAGTGTACATTTCAGGGAATTACCAGGATGTCAGGACCCGAGTGCAAGGAAGGGTAGATGAAAGTTTGGGTGTACACAACCCATGACTGGGTTGGAGGACTGAATTCAGGGAGAGGTTATGTCAGAGAAAGGCTTGTCTTGGCCTAAAAGAGAAACCATGAAAAAATGCAAGTTTAAACAAGAAAACATGTGGAGGCCCCGACCAGCAAGTGTGAACAGCCAGCCTGGTTGTTGCACACCACACGCATCCAGCTGGAGGGCCGTGGCAGGACTGTGCTCCCTCATCTTCTGGTTTCCTGGGGTCAGAGAGCAGACAGCCGTCGCCAGCAGCTCTAAGCCCACTGGCCCAACAGGGGCCCACCAGCACTGGGAGACCCGGGTCCTCCTGAAGCACATTGTCACTTCATCCATAGAGCTGAGCAGGTGAATTATTACTCCATGTGGAACAGAAGTGAGGGAGCTGGCACTGAGCAGGACCAGAGCATGGCAGGGACATCACCACAGTGGACCAGAGAGGAAGCCCCTTGGGTAACCCATCCCACACAGGGTGCATCCCAGGCCTCCCCCGGAAGTTCCTTGGGTCTGGGCCAGTGCATGTGCAGCATGGAAGGGCCTCAGGCCCCAGAGTGACCCCACTGGAACCCCCTGAGCCACCTCAGCTGTGGGTAAGATCAGTGCTTCTGGTGCAGATGATGGCCCTCCCAGCAGCCCTGAGGACCAGAGTCACGGCCCACCTCTCCCTGCAGGTTCATCTTGCTGCCACCTGCCAGGCCCTGCGTGCCCACCTGAGTATGGGTGCAATGCCACCCCCCACCACCACACACACACTCATCCCCGCCCAGCCTGAGGTCTTCCCGTGGCCTGGCACCCTTCTGCACTAGCTTGGACCTGCAGGGAAGCAGTCTGTTCCTGGTTAACAGCCTGTGAGGCTCTCTCCAGGACCTGAGAGATGAGGCTCAGGAGGCAGTAGCAACAAACAAAATGATTTAAATTTAAAAACCTAACAGGAAAAGACACATTGCCTAGAATTCCCTCAAAATCCTCCCTCGTGGTGGGAGCCCACTCATCCCATGTCCTTGCCACTTTCTGAAGCACCTCTAGAGTCCTCTCTCCTGAGTGTCTTTAGCTGTGCTCTCCTCGCTACCTCCATGTCCTGAATGGATTTAGATCTTTTCCCTTTCCCTGTCATTTTGACCTTGGGGCAGAGCCCAAAATCACAGGGTGCCAGATCTGGTGAATCAGGTGATGAGGAAGCAGCCTCCTGTGGTTATTTGCTGCCTTTCTGTCCAATGGTGCTCAGCGGCAGCAGTCACCGTGTTTTTGATCACACCTGGTAAACACCTTCAGGGAAGAGGACTCCAGAGCTGCTCCAGGAAGTGGCGAGGATGAGGGATGAGTGTGCTCCAAGTGATGGGGAGGACTCTGAGGGGCTTTGTGGCAGTGTGTTTTTTGTTCACTGCATGTTTGATCAACCTTTGTATCTCTTCCTCATCTTCATGCCTTTTGCATTCAGGGCTGCATGTGAGACCCACAGACACACATGTGTGGAACAGACAATGGCCATGCTCCCTTGGTGTCCAGCTCCTCGCCGTGAAGTTACCTTTGGCTCAGGTGGCGGGGCTCCCCTGAACCCGCCACTTTCTGGATGGCATTCACAGGTCCCGTGCTCTCCCTGCTCATACCCCTGGGGTCACTGCTGCCAAGGCACTGGCCATGCCCAGCCTCCCAGACCCACAGCCAAGTTCTGAAGGGCAGTGCTCCTTGGCTCCCCAAGAAGCGGCTTAGCTCAGGCAGGACAGGCAGACATTGGTCCCTGAGCCAGGCCAGAGGTTCATGTAAATGTGCAGAGCTGTGGCCAGCTGTGTACCTGTAAGCAGTGGTGTACGTGTGTGTGTGTCAGAAGAAAGAGTAAGGGAGAATGAGTGTGCAGCACAAACAGGACCCAGAGTAGTCAGGAAGGCCAGGGAAGGGGCTGGCCATTCTCTAGGTCTCCTGTAGTGAACTTCCAAGCCTAGAGTGAGTCCAGTCACACCAGTTTTGGGGTTCACCTGTCAGCTGATGTGCACCCCACTCCCACTAGGTCCTGCTCCTGTGAAACAAGTGTAGTCAGATTCTGCAGCTTTATTAAGAGTCCAGGAATTCCCTCCAACAACACAACACACTCCAGGAAGCTGTAAAATTGTGTTAACAAAATCTTTAAAGTTTTTTGAGGTGAAAGTTAAACTTGAAGCCAGGCTTGGCAGAGCAGACATGTCATTCCAGCACACTGGGAGGCTGAAGCAGGAGGATCATGAGTTAGAGCCCAGACTGGGTAACTTGGCAATTTAGGAAAACCTTTTGCCAAAATGGGCTCAGTGTGTGTGGGGGGTGGAATGGAATGTAGCTCAGTGCAGAAGCCCTGGGTTCAATCCCCAATACCACATAGTAAAAAGAAATAATCAAACTTTAATAACTTTTCATGGAGGCAGGGGAGAGGTGTCCTGGGTGAGGGTGGCCCTCCCTGCTCTGCAGAGCTGCGCACTCCCCCTGGCCTGGCCTCCTGATAAGCCAGTGAAGGCCTGCCCGCTGCAATCCTGCCAATGCTGCCTGTTACACACACACCAGGCCCAGTCATTGTGGTCGCCCCGTCCCGCGGCCTGATGTGCAGTGTGCCTGGACCTGCTGCACGTGACCCTGAGCATGGACTGTGGGCACAGCTTCTGCGCTGTGCAGCCCCACTGCTCCGCAAGCGCTCAGCCCACAGTGCCTCGCCCAACTTCAGGCCCAAGGGCTAGCGGCCCAACTGGCAGCTGGCAGCGATGGTGGAGGGCATGCAGGGTCTGGCGTTGGCCAAGGGCGCCACAGGGGCCTCAGAGGGGGCGGGGTGCACGCTGCAAGGCCAGAAGCTCCAGCTCTTCTGCCGCCAGGACAGGTGCGCTGTGCAGGGTCTGCTCAGCCAGGGAGGAACACCAGGGACATCACATCACCCCTCTGCAGGAGGCCGCGAAGCCGCGCAGGGTGAGGGACAAGGACAGGGAGGCAGGTGGGGTAGGGCAGGTGAGGTTCTATGAGAGAAGAGCAGGCCAGGAGGGTTCAGGATCTACAGACAGAGGAAGGGATGAGGAGCCGCCGGGCAAGAGAAGCACTGGAGACCTGGGGAGGAGCTGACAGGGAAGCAGGTTTCCAGACAGGGAGGGAGCTGGCGTGAGGAGGAGAGGCTAGAGGAGAAGGGGAGGGAGAAGGGGAGAGGCCTGTGCCCCCAGAAGCCCCTGAGCTGCAGTCAGGCCCAAGGTCAGCCTTGGATGCGCCTCCTGCTGGGAGCCTTGCTGTCCAGGGATCAACTCCCCCTCCTCCTGAGCATTTTCCCAGTGTATCTCAGCTCCCTGCACCTGAATCACCAAGACCACAAAAGAGGTCAAAGCCCTCTTTGCAGAAGTTTTTAACCTGGGAGCTGTGCTGGGCTGTAAGAAATCACACACGCTGGCCTTGTGAAAAGTTCTATTACTTTGTTTGTTTGCTTGTTGTAAATTAAGGTTGGGATGTTTTACATCAACACCTCTTGGTCGAGCTTCCTGGAAAGATCTCTCTTGGTTTTTCTTCTTGATTTCTGTTATCTTCTGCAAAATTCAGACACTAGGTTCTTTCTAGGTAGCGTTCTGAAGTGTGCTGCTACCTGTTTGAGTCCAGAAGGAACTAGTACAGCATGGCCAGAGTGGGTTTCTGAAGGTGTGCTCTGTATTTTCAGTGGCTCTTTAACTAAGTAGGAAGTAAACATCCCTGGAAGCCTTCACCCTGCCCTTTAGACCCCTAGGGCCCTGGGTTGTGTTCTGGCTGCTGTAATCCCAGCCAACTGGAATGCAGTGAAAGTAGCCCAGTCACTGCTGCCCAGGGAGACTCCACACTGCTTTGTTTCACCTCCTTGCTTTTGCTCACAATCTCTTTGATCTGTGGGAGCTTTTTCCATCTACAAGTGTCACAGTTCCCCATTCCTTTCCAATAGCAAACCAAACACCACTTTCCCCAAATCCTCTGATGCCCACTGTGAATGCTAATGTTATGTGAAGTGCAGTAAAGGGTATTATTGACCTTTTAAAAACAACTGACCTGTATGTAAGATTGATTGTGTGGCTTTGGTGATAGAATTTGTATTTTTTTCTACTAAAGGTGAATTTCTCTATCTTTATGCATGTTCTTCATAAATGAAGTCTATATACTTGCCCCTAGCAAGGGTCCCATCATTGAAGGGAGATTTAATTTCTGTTGTGTTATCATTTTATTTTTGTATAATTTACAATATAGTGTAACTTTTTATTTAAAACATTCGCCAGGTTTCTTCTTGACAAATAATACTACTAACACTATTAATAATAAACCATTTTCTTATCATGAGTAATAATTACTATTCAACCTAGTGCCACAAGAAAACACTTCATCCAGTAATGTTTACCTCTACCAGGTTTTATATCTTCATTATAAAAACTTTTTACATGTTGGGATTAAGTTTTATAAGATACATTTACTTTCAGATTATAATTGCAATTGTCATTACATACCCCAATGCATCCCATTTATACACTGTACTGTTCATATAAAGTAGTTTTGTATGTTCATATTTTAACATCTGGTTAGTTGTAGTGTTACTACTGTAAATAATGATGTAATGAGTGTACTTTTCTGTAAGTCTTTGTATCTGCTATTAAGTTACATTTGTGTTTAATTTACTTGTTAATGAGGGACATTTCCCAGGCTGCCTGGGAACATTTCTGTGCTCTCTGCTGCCCTCCTGGTCTGGTGTCCTGGTCTTCAGGAGGCATGGGTAATGCTTCTCTGTGTCCTTCGGAGCATGTGAAGCTGCAGCAGGCCCTGGAGATGGTGCAGAAAGAGATGGAGGAGGCATCAACACAGGAGGTGAATGTGGGGAAGAAGACTGTGGTGTGGAAGGTGAGCTGGTTCCGGGCTTAGGGAAGCTCTCTGGGCCCAGTCCTCCTTCCAGAGCTTCCTCTTACAGCGCTCTGCTCCTGTCCCAGCTCAGGAAGAAGTCTCAGCACTGTTCTGGTCTTCGGATCCCTTCAGATCATGCTGGTCCTCTGCTTCCTTCTTCCCACCTTCATCAACAGCATGCACCACAAATTGCACTTTTACTGTGACCTTACTGCGAAACTCACTGCTGTGTGCTTTCCACTTTGTATTGTAGTTTACAAATACATCTGTTGGAGGAGAGAACAGATTATACTCAGTTATACAACTCTGCAGCAGATGGAAGAGGGCTGAGAGAGGGAACATCTGCCAGAAAGACAGGCAGAAACTGGGGTTTCTCTTCAGTCATCCATTCATGTATTCCTTCTCTTCTGCACACTACCAGCATTTTCATTCTCTTACCTATTACACACACACAGACACACACACACACACTCACATGTACACAGGTCCTCAGCCTTGAGTGATTTTACTGTTTTCAAGAGTCATTTTGGAAGTTCTATTTCTGTAGCAAAGTATATGCCTTAGGTCTACTGAGAAATTTTGGCTGTGAGATTTGGGTAGAAACCAAGCAAATTACTTGAAGTTAAATCTGAAGGATACCGAGTAGCTTTCAGGTTTTCCTTGACTCAGCAGAGAACATTAATGTTAGGGTTAGGGTTAGAGTTAGGGTTTCGGGGTTAAGGTTAGCGTTTGTCCTGTGTGAAAGTTCTGCCAATTGTCAGGATGTGGGAAGGTGGCCTGTGTTGCTGGCACCTGTGAGGCAGAGGCAGGAAAGTGCTGAACAACCTGAAGTATTCGGGCAGTCCTCACACCTCAGGAGACTGTGGAACCGCAGAGTGAACCTGTGGGTGCATTATACTTGGTGTGTGTTCTGTGCTATGACATGGAAAGGTATGTTGTATAGAATATTGCCATTTCCCTCGTTTCAGTTAACCGGTCTTTATTATTTTTTATATTTTTCTAATTCTTCCTTGTTTTTCCTAAAACATGTATTTTTACACAGTTGGCTATTTCCATAAGGATTAAGTTTGCTACATTTCTTTCTTCTGGAATTTCTTATCCTTTCCAATGTGCTGTTTCCATAGGTAAAGTTACACAGTGATTCACAATTTGTGTTGTTGTCAGACTAACAATCCAAACTCCTTGTTTTAAGTCCTGGCCTGACCACATATTTATGAAAGCAGAATTCTGGTGTTCAAGATCTGGGTTCATATACTTTTGAAACACTCCACTGATTGTTTCTACTGAGAGGTGGTTCTAAAACTCCAGTCAAAGCCTAGTAAATGTACATGATTTTTCCTCCCAATAATGCCTCTGAATGAGCTAAGTGCAACAAGCACAGTTTTGATAAACATAAGCTCTAAATTCTTCAGAGGCTGTTCTTTCTGTATCTGCAGATATAACTGCAGTCCTCAACAGATGGCAGAAAAGAAGAGGGTGGCGCCAAACCCCTTCTCTCTGCACCATCTCTGGTGCCCCACAGCGCCACTGTTTCCTGTTGGCTGAGTTGTGAGCCACTCACAGGAAGCGTAGTCTCCAGTGGGGAGCACTGCACATATTTCACAAGAGTGATGTGATTAAGGGAACACTGAACTCAGAGTTGGTTGATTTTAGGAAGCGAAGATTGAATGTATCCAAAGATTTTGAAAATCCTAAAAGGAGCTGGCAATGGAATATTACAGGAAGGAGTTGACTCTTAGGAGATTTAAAGAGTTATTTATTATTTGACTTTAAAACATAGTTGTTTCTTCAGTAAAATCAAGAAAATATAAGATGTAAAAACAAATTAGAGAATCCAAGAGGTAAATACTTTGAGAGGGTAATCGGCCTCCCATATTCTGTTTAAATGTACTAATCTCAAGACTAAAGTTTGGGCATAATAACTGTAGCAAAGTACTTCACATGCCTTAGATCTACTTGGAAATTTTAGCTGTGAGATTTGGGTAGAAACCAGACAAATAACATGCAGTTAACTTTGAAGGAAGTGGGCAGAGTAGATTTTGGGTTTTTCTGGACTGCAGAAAACATTAACCTTATGGCTGATTCACCCTTACTGCATTGTGAAAGATTCATGCTTTCTAATCTCTAGAACTTTTTTCTTCATATCTGCAAACCCTGGTCTCCTTTATTCTCCCTTCATAGCTCAGTTATTTCCATGTGTCTGGTGACTAATAGTGGGATAGTTGCTTCTGTTGTATGCATGGCTACACCATGCTGGTCCTGGTGTTCAGCAGATGAATAGATGTTTAACTGTAAGCCCCAAAGTCTTGGTTTTGTTATGTTTTATAGGCAATGTTGAACCCATGTATTAAAATGCCTTGCCTCCAAGTCTGCAGTGAAATGGGAATCCAAATCCCAGTTGTTCTCAGACTCTAAGTTTAAAAACTTTCCCAAGACCTTTGGGTTGTAATGGTTCCAGGTTTCTACATGTTGTTGGAATGTCACCTGTCAGTCCACTGCAACAGAGCTGAGGGTCGGGACATCACATATGCAGTGCATCAGCGACATCACCTTGCAGAGCTGAGGGTTGGGACATTGCCTTCTCCAGCTCCATGTCCCACACACAGTGTAGAACCCCTACCCCTTTCCCTGCTGACCACCTTCTGTGTCCCCAGGAGAAGGTGGAGATGCAGCAGCAGCGGTTCTGGCTGGAGTTTCAGAAGTACCATGGCTTCCTGGCCCTGGAGGAGAGGCTGCAGCTGCGGGGGCTGGAGGAAGAGGAGCGGGTAACCCTACAGAGGCTACGCGACAGTAGGGTGAGGCTGGCCCAACACAGCAAGGCCCTGAAAGAGCTGGTTGAGGAGCTGGATCAGAGGAGCCAGCACCCGGCCCTGGGTCTGCTAGAGATGAGTAGGGAGCGGAGATGGTGACACTGAGGACTTTGGAGCAGGCTCACTGTCTCCCCCAGCTTTATCTTTATTTGTTCACAATTTCCAGTATTTCCTAAAGAAATTCCCCAGTGTGGCCATTGCAGTGGCCTCAGGCCTGACTCCCACTTCTGCTTGTCTTTCTAGGTGTGAGTGAGGTCTTCAGCCAGTATGTTTGCTTCCCTGTGACCCAAAAAGGGTTGGGGGCAGAGCCACGGTGGGGAAGGACATTGAGGGACCACAGTGATGCCTGTGGGTGCTGTGTCCTTCTCAGAAGCATGGCTGTCACACGGCTGGAATGTGAGACCACCCTGCTGGAGCTGAGGACAGTGTGCTGCATCCCTGGGATGAGAGACATGATGAGGAGGTTCCAAGGTGGGTGGTTAGGTTTGCATCACCATGTGTGGCAACAGCCACTCAGTGGCAGCCACAGCAGAACTGGATGCCTTCGGGGCAGAACTCACAAGCATTTCCTGCATGGGCCTGCAGAGGCTTCTATGCCACACCTGTCCCCCCAGACCATTGCCATGCACTCTGCTCCTTCCTGTGCTGGACGTTATGGGCCAGGGTGTTTTAGACAGTAGGTCCCAGGTCGAAAGCAGGCAGTGCTTAGGATTTTTGCCTGTGTCTAACTCACTTCTTTCTGCCACTACCAACCCAGGGACAGCATCAGATCCACACTGGGAGGCCTGGGTCCCTCATGGCTGGCCCTGCTTCAGGGGCCAGGGCTGGCAGGGTAGGCTGTGTCCCCACAAACCAGCCATGCATGGAGTTGCCTACAGACCCTCCTTGGAGTGGCTGGCTTTTTTCTCTACAGCAGTGCACAGAACCCCCTCATCTTAAGCAGTAGAGAAGACTTCAGTCTGGTATAGACCAGCTGCACAGGAGCACCCGTGCTCAGCATCTGGCATCCCTCAAAGCTCTTGTTTTACAGAAGCTTCCTGTGTAGACAGGATTGACAACCCATCTCCCCCTGCCCGGACTCCTCCCTGGTGTCTCTTGTGGCTGCAGAGTTTACCCCGAGATAATGGTGCATGCATTAGAGCCCTAACCTTATCCCCAACGCTTGCCATGAGATCTCACATTTTATTATTACCGCAGTGCTCTTGTGTTGATAGTCTGGGAACAGAGGATGTCATCCTGTGTATAGCATGCTGGCTTGGTAGCGCTACTGGATTTGCTTCAGCCTCAGCGTGTATGCTTATGTAGAGTTAAGTGAATGCTGGCAGTGAGCTGGATTTGGACATCTTTTTCTAAAACAGGAAATGCTAAGCCTGGCCATCAGTTTTTCAACTGAACTTTCTGGCCCTCTGTAGCCCCTGAGGTTGTAGGACTGGAAGTTCCAAACATCTGATCACTTCATTGGGTCCCCTGGCAAGCAACTCCATCCTGAGGCCTTCTGGGGCCCCAGGCACCTGGTATCTCATTCACATGCAGAGGCGCCCTTCCCCTCTTGGAGACTCCCTTGGTTTAGGTGCTATAAAGAACAGGGTGGAGACCTAATGCACATTTCACAGTGGCACAGGGACTGGTTCACTGGTCCTAAAGGCATGCATGCTGCAGTGGACATGATAGAGGTGGTAAGAGGAATTCACAAATAAATCCAGGTTTTTAGATCTCAAGAACTAACATCATACCCTGGCTCAGAGGCCCACACTTGTAAACTCAGCATGGAGGGGGGCTGAGGCAGGAGGATCACCTTGGCAACATAGCAAGGTCCTCCCTCAAAATAAAAGTAAAAATGGGCTGAGATGTAGGTAAGTGTTAGAGAAGCCCTGGGTTCAATCCCCAGTACTACACATACAGAACAACAATAAAAAACATAGCATCTTGAGCCTGTTGGCCTAGTGGAAACCCCTGAGACCTTAGTGGAAACTTTTGCAGTAGGCTCCAGTCTCCTGCTCAGTGTATAATGCAAGCCTGAGAAAAAAAATAAAGAACTAAGAGACAGAATACTGAGGAGCCAGGATGGCCAATGCTGTTTTAGCAAAAGGTGCTGGTCCATCCAAGCCACTGATTTTTATTAGTAATCAATTGGGGTAAAAGTAAGCTATGTGCAAGGGCAGAACTGCATGCAAGGATACACAGTCCTGAGGTTTCTATGGAAACTAATGTTAATCAAGGCTCCTAAAGGACAAGACAAAGCATTCTC
Organism: Heterocephalus glaber; assembly: GCF_053883595.1. Classification (NCBI taxonomy): domain Eukaryota; kingdom Metazoa; phylum Chordata; class Mammalia; order Rodentia; family Bathyergidae; genus Heterocephalus; species Heterocephalus glaber. Next base: position 4,217,359 of record NW_028258410.1, read on the forward strand.
GAGTCAGGAACAGAATAGATAAAATATATGGTTGTAATTAGAACATTGTCCTCCTAGTTAAGAAACTTTTAGCTGTGGGAACGGAATTTGGGTGCAAGTCACTCTGACCTCAGCACATAGGCTTTCCTGGACTCACTTCTATCATCAAGCCAGTTGGGGGTTAACTCCTCACAGCCTGCACTGCTCACAACCTGCTTTGGGCACAGTCAGTATTGCGGTCCTGGCACTGTGTACACTGGTGGGTGAGGCTACAGGTGAGGCAGGAGGAGGGTCAGTCTTGAACTTAGTGATGATGTTAATGGAATGAGGAATGCTGACCATGCATGTGTCAGGCAGGCAGATGAACTTACAGAGGTGGAGTTTCAGAATTGTTCAGTTAGAAACTTGCCTTTGTAATCAGATGGCAAGTGAGTGGAGCTTAATAAAACCAGAATTTAGTGAAAGAGATGATCTCCAACAGAGGGAGTCAGGGAGCAGGTGCAGGGGCCTGGACCAGAGTCTGAAGGCTTCCCAGTGATGGTGGGCAGAGGAGAGAGAGCAGCCAAAGAGACCAAGAAGGAGCAGGAGACTGAGGGAGAGCATGGAGATGGGGTCCCAAAAGAAGGGAAGTTCACAGTAGAGCAGTGAGCTGGAAATAAAGACTCTGAGAAGTGGCGTGGTCCACATGGAGGTCCCAGGGGACTTGGGAGGTGCCAAGCTATGGTTGCCATAAGCAGTTGAGGCTAGGAGAGAAGAGATAAGCACAGGCAATGCCTGTGATCCCAGCACCCTGAGAGGCAGAAGTGGGAGGATTGCAAGTCTGAGCCCAGCCTGGGCAACTCTTCCAGTGAGACAGTATCTCCAAAATCTTCTAAAAAAGAGGAGTGGAGGCTAGTAATGTAGCTTAATGCAGAGGCCTAGGGTTCAGTTCAGTAACATACACATACACAGATAAACAAGAATAAAAACATAGTGGTAGTATTAATACTAGTAGTAATAGCATATTAGTTATGACATAAAAATAAAGTACATTAGTTTATTCCTTTTGGCTGTTTATGGGGAAAGGTGCCTTCCCTTATTCACAGAGGGCTCCAGTCTAGATGTATATGTTTATTTGGTAGAAGGCCAGGGTGCATCACTGAAAAATAAAGCCCCTGCTGGGGCCTTACTGTGCAATATTAAATGTTTTTATTTTGTTGTTGTTGTTTTTGGTGCCAGGGATCAAACTCTGGACCTTTCTCTTGCAAGGCAGGCTGCAGAACCACTAAGCTATATCCCTGGCCCTGTTGTTGATAAGTAACAAATTGTCACAGGTTTACCTGCTTTGGACCATACCCATGTCCGGGCCCTTGGTCCATAGACTGGACATCCAGTTGGGGTCAGCCCAGTGCCCTGTGTGTGGATCCCCAAGTTCAGGCCCTGACCTGGGGTTGGGTCCCGGGCAGTGTTGAGGGAAGAGCTGGCTCCCAGGATTGTCCTGGCTGTGCATGTGGTGCAGGTCCACACAAGGGAGCCCAGGACCTGGCGCCACTCTGGGCCCCAGGGAACCCTTTCTTCCTCCTGGTGGCAACACCCAGGCCCAACCGGAGTACTGTGTGTGGTTTGTGCATGGTGTCAGCTGCCTGCAGCTGCTGGCTTCTCTGCTGGCCAGCAGAGAAAGGGGTCTCTGGGCTCACTCGGTGGCCTCTGTTGCTCACCGTCCTCCATCTTCCTTCCCTGCCCGCCATGGACATGAAGCTGGACCCCAGCATGGTGCACCCCAGCCTGCTGCTGATGGCCAACCTGTGCTCTGTGCTGGATGGCAAGTTCTGGAGGGACATGCCTGGCAACACTGAGAGATTCGACACTTGGGCCTGCATACTGGGCCTGCAGAGCTTCTCCTCTGTCTGGAACTACTGGGAGGTTGCGGTGGGTGAAGGCACCAGGTGGGGCCTGGGCATGTGTCAGGATGTGACGCCTCGCAAGGGCTAGGTGGCCCGGGCCCCCAAGCTAGGTGTGTGGGTGCTGTGGCTGCTGAGCAGTGCCTAGTACCTGGTGCTGGGCTCTCCTTGTGCACCACCACTGTGCTGTCTTGGCCCTACCCTGCGGGGCTCTTCCGGGACTGCAATGCCTGGAAGTACTCCTGCTATGACCCCTGTGGTGGCTCCCACATCTACACTTTTGGCCACCTCTTCCCAGGCTGCCTGTGGTCCTACTTCTTCGTCTGTGACAAGAACCCCCTGGTTCTGCCCCAGGTGGCTGAGGTGGAGTGGGAAAGCAGGGCCTGCAGGGCTCCCCAGAGCCTGGGAGCTGAGGGTGCTGATGGCCCTGAGTTGCCTTCCTGAAGACACCACTGGCCAAGGCTCCTGGTACAGCCAGGCCTGCGCTTCAGGAACCACCAGGCCTGAGCTTCCAGTGACAGCACTCCTGTGCCTGCACATGGCCACTCACAGGTCCCTGTAGTTGGGGCGCTCCCCCAGGGGAGAGGGAGAGGGAGGGGGAGAGAGAGAGAGAGAGAGAGAGAGAGAGAGTGAGAGAGAGAGACTCCCTGGGGAGGAGAGGAATTTGGAATGGAGCAGTCTCCTCAAAGCCTATTTTCGAATGGCTCCAGGAACATTCTTAAGGGTTGTCTTTCAAATTCAGGATTCTGCACTAATAAAAGACCCCTATACATTCCTTGTACTATCTCATTCTTTTACCATCCTTTCATTCTTAGTATTTTACCTATAAGGTCAGAAATGGCAGTTCTTCAGTGGCCTCAGAATGAGCTTGTTAGTGGGCACCCTAGTGACCCATTGGTCCTTCCTGAGGTTTTCCTGTCCCATTCAAAGAATTGGGTAGAGCAATTGATGAAGGTGAAAGTTAAACATTTATTTAAGGCAAAAGAAGAGAAAGAAGCAGAAGAAAAGTGCTCAAGAAGAAAGTGCTCTGGAGATGAGCTCTGCAGAGTAAGTGTGGCCAAGTGGGAGCAGGCAGGAGGCCATGAGGAGGCCCACCGCCAAGAGCTGAGTGACCACTGCCCTTCATGTCTTCTTTCCAATGTCAGATCTGAGCATCCATCACACCTGCAGGATCTTCTGCTGGAGGACAGGTATCGGGTGCAGGGCTGTGAGCTGCTCCCTGGAGCCCTGTTCCTGGTCAGGCTCTGCAGCTGCCAGGTCATACCCAGAAGCCCAGCCACACTGCTTAGGCCTGGTCTCCTGCCTCGGTCTGGCATTGTCATTGTTCAGCATCAGATCCATGATTGTGGGTCTCCTACTTTCATCTCCTCTCATCTCCTCTCTTCCACATTCTGACCTCTCTGTCTCTGTCTCTCTCTGTCTCTGTCTCTGTCTTTCTGTCTGTCTCCCCCTTCATGCATTCACTCTCCTTTCTGTGGCCCCTGCAGCCCCCCAGTCCAGCTCCAGGAGGCTCTGCCCACCCATGGACTCCTATGCACACCCCAGTGCACACCCTCCTGCCCTTATATCCTGCAGGAGGCTCTTCTCCCATGAACTATGCATCAGCCTCTCGTGTATTGTATTGTTCTCTTATTTATTCAGTTTTTAATTTATTTGTGTATTTGTCCTCGTATGATAGGCTGTGAGACCTTGAGGGGAGGGGTATTTTTCTGTTGACAACAATGTTTTTCAACATCCCACGATGTTCTCCAACATGGCTCTGTATGTTGTTGTCTCTTGAATGCACAATTGTTGAATGAATAAAATGTAGGCCTTCTGGAAGGGAATTAAATACTAGATCTGAAAGTGTTTTCTGGAATGTAATACAATACAGTGACATTGTTGGTAGTAGGATGTAGATAACTGCTATGCAATCAACTTTAATACCAAGTGCTAAGTGAGTAGAATTGATTTTTAGGTAAAGAGATAATTTTTAAAAAGCTGAGTTTGAAGAAGCATTGGATTCCAGTGCCAGGAAAACTGTATGTGTGTGGGTGTAGCCCACCAAGCCTCTGGTTGCATCTCTGGTGACATCACAGTGACACCTTTGCAGTGTGCACTTCCTCCTGCTCCACAAGCATCTCTCCTGCTGTCACACTGGCTAGGAATCTGGGGAACCTTCTCTGAAGCACTGAATTTTATTAAAAAGTGGCTTGTGATTCAGTGTCCCTCTTCATCGGCACTGTGGAGGAGCACAGCTCCCTGCAGAAAAAGGAGGTCCTGCGTCACCTCCCATGTTTTCCTCCTTTCTATGCAACCTGTTTTTAATCATCTTGGGTTTCCCCAGGCATGACATTATTAATTCTCTCCTAAAGCACTGTGCTAACTGTCACCAAATTCCCTTCCTCCCTGTAAAGGACAATCAAAGACACAGAGGCCCTGCCCTGAAAAAGTAAAAGAAAAACAAATTGGCCCTCAACTTCAAATGCTAGTTTTTCCTAACCAGTAACTCTAGAACCTTTTCCTTATGGACTCCATCTGCATAGATTGATGTCTGCTTCCAGGAGAGTGAAGATTGAGACAGATAACTGATTTCATGACTGCTTTCCTCTCTCAGGCTCCCTTTTCTACATCAAGGGACAAGTTTATCTAGGGAATTAACAAAAACCCTTTCCTGCCGTGCAGGGAGGGAAGCCTAGATCAAAGAAATCTGCAGGAGACTACTAGGTGGCACTGGCTGGAGTAGTAGTAAAATATCCTCATTAGCAGGGAAGGTAATGGGACACATTGAGAGAGGATTCCCACTCCTGCATTCCAGAAGGCAGAGAAATTGGGAACAGAGGGACTTCTTAAGCCTGTCTGTGCTCCTAGCTCAGGCCCTTGAAGTAGGATTTCTATCTGCTCCTGGGGCCTCCAGGGGCCTGTTCCTCCATGGCACAAGGAGGGGACAAGTTCACTTCTGAGTGTGAGAGTCAGGGCCACCACACGTGTGTTCACCTCCATGTATGTGCTCCTGGATTCTGTCTGCATCTGCCTGGATTGCACACTGACCTTCTGATGACTTCCCAAGTCTGGTGACACACGGCCATGCTTCTCCTTCCTCTCTGCCACTGCCTTGCCTAGGACATGGCAGGGGCTCTGTCTCTGTGCCTGTTTACTTTGTCATGATCATGGGTACATTTTCAGAACCTAACAAATCAGGAGCCCAAGATATTTGCTCCATGTCTTTCCACTTCATTTTGAGAATAAAATATGAACCCCTGTAGATATCAGCTCTCTCTCAAATTCAAAAATAAAAGCAAGTCATCCTGATAGCTCCTTTATGTTTATGAGCTCTTTGGTAATCCACAAACCAGTGTGGTCCTTTCTCTAGCTAGGACAGAGGATTCTTTCTTTTCCAGACCTACACTTACTAGTAAGGAGTTGTCAAGACACTTTCGCCCTGCTTCAGGAAATCTACGGGGAAAAAGTGTCATCTTGCTCTAGGGTAGATTGGGCCCATGACACCTCCACTGCTGTTTTAGCACTTAACTATCCCTGGGAATGGGGAGGGAGGCACACGGCTCCAGGGTATCTGTGTGTCTGGAGCAGCAGTGAATTAAGAACCCTGATTCTGCCTACCTGAGGTACTGAGCACATTCTGTATCAAAGGACAAGTCCTCCTGGTCCCCCATTTCCATGGTGACCCAGTGGGAGATGGGATTCTGAGGAGGGGCCTGGCTACCCCATGCCTCAGTGTGCCTGCTAATGACCCTGGGAGTCAGAGGGTCCCCAGCGCATGTCTAGGGGTGCAGATCACTGCACCACTGTCCTCATCTCCTCAGGAGAGCACACCAGCTCCCAGCTGCAGCCAGCTGCTCTGTACAAAGCTGGAGCTGGTCAGAGAGAAGATCTGGAGCCTGCAAGGGCCTGGCTTCCTCCACATATGCTGTCACCTGCCTGTCCCAGCTGTGCACCAGTGGGACTCAGACACTGCATGACTTGAAGACCCTTTCCCTGCTCTACGCTTCTCAGACTCATTCTCAGCTGTAACATCAGCCATGCAGGTGAACATATTGAGGTGAGCAGGGCTCCTGGAAGGGGCTCTTATCAGAGCTGCACCTCTCACCTGACTGATAAGAACTTAAGCAGCTGGATGTGGGGACAGCTCAGACAGTGTTGTGTGGTCTTCATGGGGCTGGAGTTTGATCCCACAAACCAAAACAGAGCCTAGAATTTGTCAGGCAGAAGTAAGGAAACAATATCTGAGGTGTTAATTTTACTTTGCTGTGAGAAAACGAGCAAAACATCAAAAGCATGTCATTGGCCTCCTGTGAAGGAGATGCAAACTGTTTTGTGACTGGATGAGCCAGGGCTACACGTGCCCTCTCTTGTTGCTTTATTTATTGTGTTCATACTTTTATCTGAGTTGCAAATTCTTTGATCTTCGAGGCTGTGAACTAATTTGAAATAAACTTAAACTTTAAAAGAATTAATTTTCATTCAAATAACTTTAACATAAATTGAAAATGTTAATCCTGTGAGCACTCCCTGCCCTCTAGAAACTGCAGAGTGTATGTCCTTGTCTGGTGGCTGAGATGGAAGACAGCAGGGGCACAAAGTCTTCCCAGGTGTCTGCTCTCTGCTGCACAGGATCCACACTGTTACCATGATGCCCTGTCTGGACACACAGACCCCAGAACAGGAGTGGAGCCCAGGCTTTATAAACAGCCCCCTTCCTGTGGGGAGCTGCTCACTCCACTGTCTTCATGGCCCTGCAGAGCTGTGTCTGCACAACCGTGTCTCAGCCTCTCCTGACCTGGCCCTGTTGCCTCTCTGTGAGGACGCCCAGGTCTTGGGGCACAGCCTGCTCCTGCCCTGAAGTGCTCCCTGCTGTGTCACAGGAGGCTGGGGTCCCCAGGGCAGGAAGCTGGACAGCCCACCCAGGGTGCACATAGCTCCAGAGCAGCTCCTTCCTACTGCACCTGGTGAAGGGTGAAGGGATGGGGTGGCCAGCTCTCCCTCAGCAGGAGAGGACCTGGGACTGTGATGAGTCCACACACAGACAGGAGAACTCCTCACAGGCAAGAGCAGATGCCTGGTTGGGGCACAGTAGTTACAGTGGCTGTGGGAAGTGAGCACCAGCAGAGGCATTGGGAGCTGTGCTTTTTGGAACAGTGGTGGAGAAGACCTCTGCCCAGGAGGAGGAAAAACACTGGCTGCTCCTCCAAAGTCTAAATGCAGAGGGAGAAAATGTGTCCCTTCCCGGGACCTTTCAGGAGGTGACAATGTCTGTCCCTTGTCTTCCTGAGAGCAGTGAGCTCCTGGGGACACCATGTTGGAAGGTGCAGGGGGAAGAGCAGCTCCTGTCTTTTAGAGACCGCACATGTTCCTGTTTAAAAATAATGCTCAGTAGAATCAAGTTTGAGCTAATGCATTTTTATGAAATGCAAAGGTTTCTACAAGAAAGACCTCCAGCCACCAGTGTAAATGCATGTTTTCAATACCCAAGAGTAGAAAAATATTTTTTTCAGAGCAAGGAGGCAGCATCTTCCTGCAGAGCTGACAGGGTATGGGGCATCAGCATTGGCAACCCTTTCTCTGGTGCAAACCTTCCTGAGAAGTCCTCCTGCCTCCCTCCCAGCTGAGAAGGCAGAGCCAGGGGAGACCTGAACTCCAGCTCCCCTGCAGCCCAGACTCTTGCCCTGCCCCATGCCCAGCTGGATGTCAGTGCTCACTCTGGTCCGGTTTCAGAGATTCAGAGATTTGGCACGGTGAGCGCACACTCGGATGCTTCACAGTCTAGGGTGTCACCGTGGTGATGGGAAGTTTATTTTGGTCTTTCATTTTTTTCTACTTTCTCATATTTCTTCCTACTTTGTTTTACTGTTTCAGTTAATTTTTAGAAAAAAAATATTGCTGAATAGGAGGAGAAGATGATCTTTGAAGAGGAGAATGACAAAGCTAAAGCAGTGCATTAACCAGGTACAACCTAATTGTAGGACATAACCTGAATCCCACCTATGATATTTACACACAGGGGTATATTTTTAAAATTGCAAGATAATTTTTGATAATTGGTTATTGTATTGTGAAGGATCATAAAAAACTGAAAGTCTTCCTTCACCCCATCTCACTCTCTAAGAGTATGTGCTTCCAGGTGTCTTTTGTGTTTTAAGACAAATGTCTCTCTGTGTAAACAGATAGTTGGAGAGAGAGAGAGAGAGAGAGAGAGAGAGAGAGAGAGAGAGAGAGAGAGAGAGAGAGAGAGAGAGGATGATCCCACTAAGCACAATGCCAGTATGTGTTATGTTTTATTTCTCTACTCGTTTGAAACTATTATTTTTTGAATGAAATTCCGGGGGATGTCGCATCTATACTTGAATTTAGGAATCGTTTTATCAAGTTCATAATGACAACCCTGTCCATTACTTCAGGTCTCTCACTTTGTTTCTGGGCTCCTCTCCTTTACTCTGTGGTCCAGGGAGGGTTCTTAGGGGTGTCCACTTCTAATTCAGGGCTGATGCCTGTAGACCAGGCTTCTCAATGTGCAACCAGCAGGCAAGTAGAAAGCAGGTCAGTTTCCACTGAGTGAAAGCCAGATGCTGCTTCTGTGAAAATAACCTGTGCGGTGTCAAGGTCCATGTGTATTTTTAAGTGGGGATTTTCTCAAAAGAGAATTCTGTAAAGACACGATTCTGGGTTCAGCTCTGTCACAGGGTCATGGAGAATGAGCTCATTTTACTCTCTTTTAAGTGCTGAATAGCACTATATTTTCTGTTTTTAGAGCAGATGTCTCTGTTTAAGTTTATATCTGCAGACATCAATGAGCAGCTATCTCATGTGTGAAGGGCAGGTGTTGGTAAATGGTTTGTTTTCCTTTGCAGTGCTTCTTCAAATCATTGCTCATTTTAATTTTCCCTCAGGTTTTTCTTGACACTTTTTTGAAAAAAATATTTTAACAAGGAAGCCTTTTGACTTCTGAAATTTCTACTTTTGACTTTTGAATTGTCATTTTTTCTAGAGTTTTGTTAGCAGTGTTTCTTAGTGTGCAGATTTTTTATTATGTGAACAAATTTTCTCTATTTTACTTTACAGTATTTGATAAATGAAATTTGGTTTGGGAAATCTTTAATCCATGATGATCAGGAAAAAAAAATCTATCATGCCTTCTTATAGTAGTCTTTTTAAAAATGTTTAAGTATATATTTTATGATTTGTTTTTATATAAGTGATCAAGTAGGAATACACACTTTCTGCCTCCTCCCCAAGTATCTTGGTTATGATGTTTTAATTATTACATTTAAAGCATGATCAGGTGTATATTAATATAGTTTTCCCTAAGAAATTTCTTTTCCCTAAAAATTTCCCTCCTTAATCTCATGGATTTATTTCATCCTCCTTGTTTATATGATACATAAGGTTGATTTCACATACAGTGGACCCTTGACTTATGAACTCTATCAGTTCTGAGGGCTGGTGGTTACTAAGTACAGCTGAGATCTGGATGTTTAGGTGGGTGCATGCTATAGATAACAAGAGGCAGGTGAACCTTCCAGTAACCTGATTAGCCCAAGTTGTTCCTGTGTCAGGCCGGTCGTAACTTGAGGGTCCACTGTATAAGGAAACTTAAATTTACAAACTTTTATGTATTTTATATATTTATGTTGTATTTCTTCTTAAGAATCCCAGAAGTTATCTGTAAAATGTCTAAGTAGATTTAATTATTGCCATTGATAGAAAACATTGAAATGTAAATGAGCTTCCAAGGTCTCATAATTATGTCCTGTTGGTGAAATGATTGTAACTGAGCTATATGTAGATATATGGCCTGTTTTACATTTTTAATCCGCTTCTCTATATCTGTCTGCAAGGCTTGTAATTAATCTTATCAAATATGCTTTAGTTTGAAGATTACCCATGTTAGGAATTGAAGTTCGATAGAAGTTCCTCCACATGTGTCAATTGTTGGATTAAAAACAATGTAATACATTACAAAATTTTATGATTTCTTTTTTTCATCAAGTGCAAGTTTCCCCATGAAATATTCTATTACTTCAGGATCTGATCAATTAAGAGACAGGGGAAAAGAGTGTTTTTGAGGCACTAGGAAATGCACCCAAGGCCTTTGCTTTAAGCAAACCTTTAGTTTCCTATAGTAGGCACGGGAGGTGGCATTAAATTGTCACCTTGTGTGCCTGTGTGGCTTGTGCTGTGGTAAATTCACCTTCTCTTTTGCTTACTGTTCTTTCCACTGCAGTTGGTAACACATATGGTCTGTGTCTTTCTTGTAAATTTTGATAAATTGTAACTTTTTTGTGGTACTGAGGATTGAACCTAGCTAGGGCCTTCTCACTGAGCTACAATCCCTGGATATTTAAAATTTTTTTTTTTTTTTTGGTCCTGGGGATGAAACTCGGGTCCTTGCACTTGTGAGGCAGGTGGCGGAACTATTGAGCTCAATCTCTGGCCCTTTCATTTTTTTTTTTGAGACAGGCCTTCCCTATGTTGCCTAGGGTGTACTTGAGCTTGCAATTCTCCTACCTCAGTCTGCCAGAGTGCTGTAGGAGTCCTGTAGGCTCACATGCCTGGCTACATTGTGCTGTTTCACAATAGATGTGGTGTATTTTACAGTGGTACATGATACACTGTAGTATTATCTATGTATAATTTGTGCATTCATTATACTTAGCTTGTTTTTAATTTTTCATCATTTCTAGGCTAAATGGTTTGCCCTTGAGTTTTATTAATTTGTAGCAAATCTCCAACACATTTCCCAATATGTGCATTGAAAATAAATCCACATACAAGTGGGCACATGGGATTCAAATAGTCCATGTCGAAGCCTCAGCTGTACTTAATATTTGATTCTCTGAACTGCATTTTGTGTCTGTGAGGTTTCCACGGAAACCCAGAACATGGTGGAGTCCCAGTCAGACTCTTCTCTTTCTTCTGTGGAATTACAGCCAGCACCAGCAGGGCTTAGGGTGAAGACCTTGGCCACATTTCCAGGGTTCAAAATGAATGCTGTCTACTTCTGTAGGTGACAGATGTGACATAAAAGTTCCTCATTTTACTTTTTATAAATTGGGGTTTTATTATTATACTAATAATGCCAAATCCATACCATTGTTGCAGGGTAAAATGAGTAAATAAATGTTAAATACTTAAAAGAGGCCTGGTGTGGTGGTGAATGCCTATAATCCCAGATCTCTGGGAGTCAGAAGGAAGAGCTCAAGTTCAGTCCCAATTTGGTCAATGTAGTGACTAAGCAGGATGTCGCAGAATTAAAAAAAAAATGATTGGGAATGTAGTTCAGTGTAACAGGCTTAGATTTAATCCCACATCAAAAACAACCCAAAAAGAATTCCTGGCTAATAGTAATTGGTCCTGTAATATCAGCGGTTACCAGTACTACTGATGTTTTCCTAAGGTGCACTAGCCATGTTTGGAACCAATGACAGCTCCCAGGAATCCTTCATCCTGCTGGGCTTCTCTGAGCACCCCCACCTGGAGAGGATCTTCTTTGGGGTCATCCTGGTAGCCTATCTCCTGACCCTGCTGGGCAACACCACCATCATCCTGGTGTCCCAGCTGGACCCCCACCTCCACATGCCCATGTACTTCTTCCTCATGGACCTGTCCTTCCTGGACCTCAGCTTCACCACCAGTTCTATCCTACAGCTACTGTGCAACCTGCATGGACTGGATAAGGCCATCAGCTATGTGGGCTGCAACCTGCAGCTGTTCCTGTTCCTGGGTCTGGGCGGTGTGGAGTGCCTGCCCCTGGCTGTCATGGCATATGACTGCTTCATGGCCATCTGCAAGCCCCTGCATTACATGGTGATCATGAGTCCCAGGCTCTGCCTGGGCTTGGTGTTGGTAGCCTGGGGATGTGGGGTGGCCAACTCCCTGGCCATATCCCCAGTGACCCTATTTCTGCTGTGCTGTGGGCGGCGCTGTGTGGACCACTACCTGTGTGAGATGCCATCCCTGATCCACATGGCCTGCATCAACATCCATCGAAGGCAATATCTTTGTGCTGGTGGTGGTCATTGTGCTGTCTCCCCTGGCGTTCATCCTGGTCTCCTATGGCTACATCATGTGGGCTGTGTTACAAATGCAGTTAGCACTGGATATGAAAAAGGCCTTCAACACGTGTGGCTCCCATTTCACGATGGTTTCACTTTTCTATGGAAACATTGTCTACATGGACATGCAGCCAGGAAACAGCTCCTCCCATGACCAGGGAAAGTTCCTCACGCTCTTCTACAGCATCATCACCCCTCTCCTGAACCCCCTCATCTATACCCTCAGGAACAAAGAGGTGAAGGGGGCACTGAGAAGGCTGCTGCTGGGCATTAGGGAGGCAGGGAAGGAGTAAGGGCAGATGGGAGAACCAGGCAGCCTCAGCCTGACTGTTCCCACCACCCATGGCCTTGACAGCACTGGGAATTATTGGAATCCTGCACAATTTTCTCCTTTCTCCTTCCCAAATTCCCACCCAAAGCCTTTAAACAAATCCTATAGTTATTTCTTAAGTCTAGTGTAAGATTCTGGATAAACCACAGAGTTAAACTAAGAGGATGACAAGTGGGCCATTTACGTCTGAAAGCCTCATGAATGCTCAGGTATGTTTTGCTTTTTGTGTGTTTTGTGTTTGTTAAGTTCCTGGAAGATGCTCTTCATTCATCTCATCTAATGTTTTCAGCATTTGCCTGAGATCAGTTAATCATTAGCATTCCTACTTTACTAAGCTGGCACTTGTCATATGGAGGCCAATCATTTGCTCATGGAGAACTGAACCAGAGACTTACCCCAAGTTCTACTGTCTCCAATTCCAACAGGTGCCATTGCCACTAGGACTTTTAGAGAGCAAAATTCCTTCAGTATTCCACAAGCCCTGTCACAGATCCTTTGAGCTAGAGGACTTCTGGCTCCATTTGAGGCTTCCCCCATGTCAGGCACTCACAGTCCCCCAGCCCTTCTGCAGAGGCAAACTCTGACCCTGTGGGTCACAAGAGACCCTGATGCTCTGCATTTCTGCACATCCCCAGGTGAGGCCTCACTCCTTGGATGCAGGACCCAGGAAAGTCATCATCCACTGCTGTCTTTACAGGAATTCCTAGGGCAGGCACATCTGGGTAAAGACATATGCAACATCAGAAGAGCAGAGAAATGCACCATGGTATCATGGCCAGTGGGCTGAAGGGGGGTCTGGCTAGGCAAGGTTCCCAAAGAAAGGAACACATGTGGAGCAGACATCACAAGAAAGCAAGAACCAACTTAAATTTCAGCACCATGGTGGCATCAGAGCATAAGAGTTAGAGCTGAGCTGCAGAACTCAAGAGCTGTGTGTCTTTTTCAGCTTTTCTGAGACACAGACAAAACAGCCACAGGACCTTGCATATAGCCATGTGGCACATGTGTGCTTGTCCATGCTGATTTATTACTATAACAAACTTCATCATATGCCTGTGCTAAAGGACAGGCTTTGTGTCCTTAGATGCCTAGGCTTTGACACATCTGCCAATAGACCCCTATACATGGGAAGGACGTTGCTGAGTCTTCTGTTCACCTATCCATTCTCAGGCCCTCTTCACCATAGGACAAGTTGCTGCCCTCTCTAATTTCTGCTCTCCACACTACCCATCAAAAGGCACCAGCCTGGAGAAGAGGTCAAGGGGAAGAAAACCAGAGCCCATGTAAGGATGGTATCCAGGATTTCAAGACCAAGGGGAGCTGGTCTGAATAATCATATGCATACCCATCTGTGGAGGTGAATGGAGGTTTTACAGTCAAGCAAAATGCAAGAGTTGTGGGCTCAGCAAGGCTTCCAGCCAGATTTCAGAAGAAGGCCAGTCAGTCTGCACCTGAGAGAGCAGTGTGGGAAGCTGTAAGAGTGAAGCCGAAAAGTCAGTGGAGAACTCAGAATGCTGGAAATACCAGGATGTGGGACATGTGCTAAGGAAATCTGCAGGCAGTACTGGAGCCAGCCCTAGAGAAAGAGCATGAAGACTTCAACTGGCAATGCTTCTGTGGTGGAGGAGCCCCCACGCCACTTGGAATCCAGTTCTTACCACAACTTCCCCAGGTACTATATGTGGAGCTACAGAACATATGCTTTCCCCTACTGGGTTTCAGGGTTGCTTTGGTCTAATTCCATTCTAGCCCTCTCTTATTTCTGTTAAGGAGACATTTACCCTCTGCCATTGTATGTTGGAAGTATTTAACTTTTTGTTTGATTTTTACAGGGGATCACAAGTAAGAATTTGCCTTGAGTCTCAGAGGACACTTGAACTTTTCAGCAGTGCTGCAACTATTGTGACTTCAGAGCCTGCTAGAGATGTACTGAGTGCATTTTTTTCATACAGAGATGGACAAGAGTCTTTGGGGGGTCAGGGTCAGAATGTAGTTTTATATCCTAAAGTTCTCCAGAGATCTTGTGTGTTTGGGGGGTGATTGGATCATGAAGGAATTGTACTCATCAGTGAATTTACCATTAGCTGAATGTGCAGTTACAAGAAGTTCTAGCTATTGTTGGGTCACTTGGGATGGCCCCTGTAAGTCATCCTTGTTCCCAGCCACTGGCTTCTCTATTTCCTGGCTACAATGGGATGAGGAGCTTTCCTCCATCCAGGCTGTTCCACCATTTCTGCCTCAGAGTCAGCCAAACATGGGCTGAGATTGTGAGCCAAAATAAACCTCTCCCTGTAAGTTATGTCTGGTGTTTTGTCCTAGTGACATAAATGTGACCAATGCAGTGTCTAAGCCAGGTAAATTTGATTTTATTGAAATCATGAGATTGCCCAAAATAGTCACAATTAAGAAGTCCAATATTTCCCTGCTGTGGCAAATGGCTGACAGTAAAGAAAGGCCTCACTCACCCACGTTTGTGGACTGTCCACTCTCCTGCAGATCACCTTCATTTGAGAGGAAGGAGCTGGAGCCCATTTTGCTTTTATTTGTAGGCACAGTTTTATTTTTAGGCATTGCCAAGTTGCTCAGTGTTGGCTTGAATTTGAGATTTTCCTGCCTTTGCCTCCTGGAGTGGTGGGATTACAGGAATATGCCACCATAGACAGTTCCTTCTCAGCCTCCTGTGGACTCACATGACCACCTTGTTCAGCTGCCTTGTCAGTCTCCAGATCCCTTCTTTTTCATTAACGCTGTTTGTTTAGTCACTGGGGTGAAGCTATCCCCTTTCATTGTTCAGCACACTTTGCTTCATGGCCATGATTTTTAGAGTATGTTAAACATGAAGAGAAAAATCAAATGTCAAAGTATGAGGTAGAGGAGAACAGAAATGTGTCTTTACCTGACCGAGTTTCTGTTCAATCATTATTCAATGACTAGTGCTCTTTCTGGAGCGGTGAGACCAGGTTGAAATGTTTATATTTAAAGCTGAGCTATTTTTCCAGCTTTCTCATGCTGACAGAAATGACTGCTGCCTCCATCCCTGGGACTAAGGGATTTTCAATCCATTTCAGACATTATTTGTCTAGGTCTGAGGCTGAATCTGCATGTAGATATTTCCTGGTTTGTTCTATTCCCCCTGTAAGTGAAAGTACTTCTGTGCATTCCCAGAGGTGGAACAACTGCACTCCCTATTTGGCCAAATCGTGAATAAACACACTTTTCCATATTTGTACATTTTACACACACTCTGGGCAGTGGGCTGACAGTTGAATTGATAGCCGAGGGTCAGATCTGTGCCTGGCCTGTGGGGTAACAGGTGCACCCACCTGTTCTGAAGAGCCACACATTTCATCTTTGCCTCATCTTTATTTTTTCATCTTTTAAAAGAATTCGTGCCCAGCAGCAATACAAAATATTGTTGTCCATTTTGGGGGAACTGGCACATATGTTCTCAAGTTTCTAGATCATTTTCAATCTCTTTCCTTCCTCTTCCTTTCCTGTCCAGTCTCTTCCATCCCCTTCTCCACTTCAAAGGTCAATTTTCTAGTTTCCTATCACCTCTCCCTTATTCTCTTCCTTTTCAGATAATTTAGTTTTAAATTCTTTTACTCATTAAATTTATATTTTAGATGAGCTTGAGAACATAAAGTTTGTACATATTATTGGTGTAGTATGTATTCAGATAAATATATACATGTGTAGCATTTAAATCCCATTTAACATTTCTGTCTCCTCAAACATTTGTGACTTCCTTGTGGTGATAATTTCCAAAATATTCTCTTCTAGGGAAGCAGCTTTGGATACGTCTTTTATGAGTGTCTTTAGTTGTGCTGCTCTGGCTGCCTTGATGTCCTGAATCAATTGACCTTTCATGTAATTAGTTTGACTTTGGGGCAGAGCCAGAAGTCACACGGTGGGTGCCAGAACCAGTGAATGGGGCAGATGAACACACAGCCTCGTGTTTTTAAAAGCTGCCTTTCTGTTGGATGGCTCTGGGCAGCAGCAGTCACCAGAGTTTTGATTTTACCTTGTAAAGACACTCATGAAAAAGGACCCCAGAGCTGCCTCAGAAAGTGAGAAGGACGAGATGTGTCTGTTCAAAGTGAGGGGGAGGTTTTGAGGGCCATTCATGGCAGTGTGTCTTTGATTGTCATAAATCATTTAATAATGTAGTGTATGTTTTATTCAACACTTGAACAACTAGGACTCCTCCCTTTATTAATGTCATTACCCTTGCATACCACTAAAAGGTACTGTTTGAGAAAGGTACAAAATGACTCATATAGTTATGAAATTGAAATATGTTAAATAATTTTTGGGCAGGAACTCTTCACCACTCCACAAGTGAGATCAGACCCCGCCCTGTCCTCCGCAAGTCCTGTGAGACAGAATTCAGCTTGGCCAGAGCCCTCAGGACCAGACGCTCCCTTGCAGCTGATTTCCTCCTGCTCCTTGGCTCTTCGTCCCACTCACCACAGCTACTTTCAGTGGAGCACAGTCTCTCTCCGAGCTGTAGCCAGTGGTACTCCCACCCCTTGCCTTCCTCTGTGCGTCAATAAGTAGCACCAAAAATTATTTCTTTAACAAAAGACATCACAGTAATGAGAGCGACTATCTAAGCCCTCCTCTTCCCCCACAACCAGGGGGAAAATATGCTATTGAAGATTACACTGGGCTTGCAGGAAGAAATTAGTAATATTGCTTAAAAAAGACCTTTACTTGAAATTTTAAAAATGGAAGCATAGTTTATAGATCATCAACTTTTAAAAGGTTTGTTACATAGTAAAGGGATCTCATTACAGAAGTGCCTGTTTTCTCTGAAAGTAGAGCAAGCACATTGAGAAAAACGCTGAACAACACAGACAGAACCCAGCTGTGAGAAAAGAGCATCACAGTGGGCATGAAATAAAATTGGAGGTAATGACAGATTACAGCCAGCAGGCGGCAGGCGGCACACAAGAAAGTCAAAGCCACCCTGTGCCTGAAGGGAATGGTACTGAACACCTAGGTCCCTGCACAGAACTCTCCTGGGCAAGCATGCAGCACAAGGCAAGTGTGCAGCCACAATGAATGGGAGAAGTGTGAGAGGCCGGGGTTTCGGAACCAGGACATGAGCACAGTTCCAGAGACTGTGCAGCATCTGTGCTGAAAAAGGAAAAGTGACTTCCTTCCCCTTCTCAGGTCCTTAGAGAAGGCTGTGAGTTATGCTGAAACATGCAGATTACCAGAGGAAAGCCATTTAAGTGACTTACAGAGGCACAGGAGTCTCCCAAGAATATGAGATGAATGTGTGGGATGGCGGAGGAGTGCACAGTGTCCTCCAGTGCAGGGAGGAGCATGACTCCAACTCAGGGCCCTGTGGAGACCAGCAGCAGGAGGGTCAGGAAGGAGATGCAGGGTGAATGAGAAAGTCTCCCCAGTCCAGGCAGGAGGTCCCCACAGGGCTGGCTGTGCACAGAGAAGTAGCAACTGTGAACTGTATGGTTTCCTAGACATGCTGCAAGCCCAGCAGAGGAGAAACTCACAGCCAGGCCTGTGAGATGCATGTGGGGCCCAGGTCCTGCTCTGCTTTGCCAGGTAACAAATCCAGATGAGCTCAAAGGAATACAAGTCCCTGCAGTGATAAAGGCTGCCTGGAGCAGTCTCCTCCTGGTAGATAACTTCCCCAAGATACATTTCCTTTACAAGAGGACACTTTTTCAGAGCTACTCCTGTGTCCCCAGTTTCTCTAAATAACCACCAACGGGTGTTTCAAGTGATGTATTTTGGTCATCCACAGTCCTCTTTTGGTGCTCTGTGGTGAACCCTAACATCTGCGGCTTGGTCTTTCTTTATCTACAAGGTGCTAGAACGGGAAGGGTCTACAAACATCCAAAGATCATAAATATATACATGTGTACTAACCTTCAAGGAAAAAGAAGATATAAATCAATGTGCTCTCTCACTACAGATGAGACAATGACTGGGGATTTTGAAGTGTTAGGATTAAGAGAGTTCTGTCCTCACACTCACTAATGTTTGGTAAGCTCTTGGTGATATGTACTGCAAACTACTCAACTCAAAGTGTCTTAACCTCATTGATTTAACTGGACAAGTGTTTGGTGAGGTCTACTGAGGATCAATAGATGAAAGATCATTGTCCTTACTGGCCCAATCTGGTGAGAATCAGCTGTTAAAGCATCGTGTTTCATGTTATCTTTAAGGAAACTACTACAAGTTAGGAAGTCTTCATTTATTAGACTGAAATATATACATACATACATATACATATAGTGTGTGTGTGTATCGTGTATTTTAGAATGAGTTATCTATTCATCAGATATGATTCTGAGTTTAAGCTCAAGAATTAAAAGCAGTTATTAAAAGAATGGACAAGAGTTATAAGCTGATTAAATATTACTGAAGTTAGGAGCTTTGTGTAGCTGGAATACTATCACTGTGCTATTCCAGGAATTGAGGCCCAGCCAATCCTTAGAGTATATAATATTGTTTCAGATCACTTCAGCATATATTTTTAGAATGTAAGACCCCCAAATTAACAAGACAATATTTACCCTGAAAAAATTTTAGAAATCAGAATTTCTGTCAAAAACAAAGACAAAAGTTTCCATTCTTACCTTATAAGTAACTATTCTTGGGGTTTTTTTTTTGGTACTGGGGATCAACCTTGGGACCTTGTGCTTGTGAGGCAGGCACCAGAACAACTGAGCTAAATCCCTGGCCCCATAAATAACTATTCTCTACAGACTACTTCACTCAAAGAATAATAAATGTTAATTTAAATTTGAATAATTCATTTAAAACTTTCCTCATTTTGGTGAACTTATTTTGCCAAATTCGCAAAGTTTCATCTATGCTTACAAGAAGAAATTGACAGCACTCGATTCATATATCAAAAGGGCTATAACTTTCATATAAATATTACTGTAGCATTTATTTCCATTTAAAAAAAATGTAAGTACAACTGAAAATAACATAAAGATTCACTAAAGATTATACTACATTTATCAACTCAGTCTTAACATAGAATCACTTTTATGAGACAATTGAGTTAGTGGGAGAATATTTTCATAATAAATGAACAAAGTTGTGTTCTACCACCCTAAAGATATGTACAATTGCAGAATGTAATTTTTGCAAATAAATTATCAAAATAGTTTAAAAAGCATATTTATATTTCAATATATCTGAAATCAGTAAGCATCTTTAATTTCCCTTCACCATATGCAATTTATGAAGCTCTGGAAGAAAGGAGATGAATGTCCTAAGGTTAAAAAAAATGGACAGGGAAGTGCTAATTTTTCTATTTGATCTATGTACACTGCATGCAAGTGGTGAAATATCACATGTAGTGGATTAATATCTGCAAATACTGTATGTTAATCACAAGTAAAAATATTTAAAAATAACTGTATACAGGATGTAATGTATTTAAGAGGAGAAAGAGATGTATTTGCCTAAGGTGATTCTGGAAATACCTGTCATATTTAGTTATGTCATTTTGTCTCATACAAAGAGGAGTTAACATTCACCTATGGTCTTTTCATATACTGCTTTGATATTTCAATTTAAGCCATGGAAACAAGAAACCAAAGTTCTGGGACAGATTTTATGATTGTTGATCTTTTCCAATATGGTGGAATGAATGCTTTCCTCTGTTGCCATTGCCATTATTTTCATGGTGGCTGTGCTGGGGAATGTCACCCTGGTCCACCTCATCCCACTGGATGGCAGACTCCATGCACCCATGTACTTCCTGCTCAGCCAGCTCTCCCTCATCGACATGATGTACATCTCCATCACTGTGCCCGAGATGCCAACGAACTTCCTGACAAATACCAAACTCATTACATTCTGGGGCTGTGAGATTCAGATATTTGTATTCCTGAGCCTTGGTGGATCTGAAGCTATTCTCTTGGGCTTCATGTCATACAATCATTACATAGACATCTGCCATCCTTTGTACTATCCAGTACTCATGAGCAAGATCTGCTGCTGCCTGGTCATGTGCGCCTGGTTCAGCAGTGCTGTCAACTCCTTAATACACACACTGTATGTTTTCCAGCTTCCTTTCTGTGGGTCTAGGTTTGTTGACCACTTTTTCTGTGAAGTTCCTTCTCTACTGCCTTTAGTACATCAGGACACATCCCAGTACAAGTATGCCATCCTTTTGAGTGGACTTATTATCCTGCTGCTGCCTTTCCTGGCCATCCTAGCTTCCTATGCTTGGTTCTCACTGTTGCATTCCAGATGGGCTCAGGCA
Source organism: Heterocephalus glaber (assembly GCF_053883595.1). Classification (NCBI taxonomy): domain Eukaryota; kingdom Metazoa; phylum Chordata; class Mammalia; order Rodentia; family Bathyergidae; genus Heterocephalus; species Heterocephalus glaber. The sequence continues at coordinate 4,237,858 of NW_028258410.1, forward strand.
CAGGACAGAGCAAATCTCTTTCCATGTGTTCCTCCCACCTGATTGTGGCCAGCCTCTTCTACACAACAGGTATCTCCACATACATGTGGCCTCACTCCTTGCATGACCCTGCCCAGGATAATGTGGTGTCAGTGTTTTACACATCATCACACCCCTTGTGAACCCATTTATCTACAGCCTGAGGAACAAGGAGGTCCTAGGGGCCCTGAGGCAGATGCTGAGATGATGAACATTGGTAGAGAAAGCAAGGCTTTAGGAAATCCACCAGGAAGGATATCAAGATAAATATCCTGGGTAGACCCCGAGACACATTGTGCTCATCAGACTTTATTCAAAACAAAGATTACAAATTTTATGTAAGCATGTACCCATGAAATAAATGCTTTGAATTTCTGTTTGTATTTTCTTGAAAATAAATCCGCAGGAAGTAAATACTTCCCAAACATTTAATGTCTAGATAAATTATTTAATGACCAATGATAATAAAGAGAAAAAATATATAATCAAGGAATGTTTTAGAGCTTTTATTATGTTTGTGACTTTGTTGCAAGGACTGTTTAAGTGGAAGTGAAGAAAAGGAAAAAACTGAATTCACTGATTTGCAACTTTATTTCTATCTTTCACCTTAATGACAACTTAACATCTCTTGGCCACATTACCTAACATTGTGACCAGAGCCATGGTTATCAAGTGGCTGTGTTTGGCAGGCTCCTTTGTCCTTTTCCTCTTCCATGGTTGTGAAGTGGGGTTTGTTGAGCAGAAGAGCTCTGCAGCCAGCACCTCAATTCACTGTGCCTGAGTGATGATACACGGGCACTTCTAAGTATCAATTTCTCTGTCTAGACCAAGTGACATCCTTTTGGGTGGGTTTCTTCTAACTTAATGTACACTAATAATAATTTATTACAGTGTGCCCACTATAAATTTCAATAAAATGTGAAATGCTTTCATTTCAAAAAATAACTTAAAATATATTACAAACATACAGTCCAAGATTACAACAATTTCATTGAGTTACAAAGTACTAATGTGAGAGGGAACGGGTGCAACAAGTAGTGTTCCTTAGTTATGTATTTAGAAATTTAGTGGCCTGGAAAACTTACTTCTCTAAGCATTTTTGTCAATGAAATCTTTTTTTATCAACTGGTTAACCATATAAAGCATAGGAATGATATTTCCTAATTCACACACACATACACACACCCACACACACAAATTTACACATGCATAAAACTGAGTGGTTTGAGCAATTTCCATTGTTAACCTCATGATATTCATTGATAGCAAGACCCATGAGGTAAGAAGCTCAGGTTTTTTTGTTTTGTTTTGTTTTGTTTTGGTACTGGTGATTGAACTTGGGACCTTGGACTTGCAAGGAAGGCACCAGAACCACTGAGCTAAATCCCTGGCCCAGAAACTCAGATTTTTAATGTAGTCCAACTTCCCATCTGAACCCTCCCAAGCTTGACCTTTACTGTCCCTGTTAATATTACCATTTTGTTCTTCTGAGCTCTCATTAGCATCTCCCATCAATCTCTGCCTTCAGCATTCTAAGATTTCTGTAGCCACCATCTCCGGATCTTTTCAAACTCCTCTTGCAAACCAGTTCCAAATGATTCTGAAGCACACGATTAGGTATAGTCACAGCAATGACCCAACTTTTGATACCATATTTTTCTGTATTGGTTTCCCATTCATGGGACAAGATATCTACCACAAGTACAGCAAAGGAAGAGGAGTTTGATGGGCTCATGATTTCACAGGATTCAGTCCATAGTAGGCTAGTTCTGATTCAGAAATAGCATGGAAAAAGGGCATGGGAGAGAAAAGATGACTGATCCACAGCTGGAGGAGGCAGAGAGAGAAAAGGATGAAACAAGGGAGAATACAACTATCCAATCTTAATCCCAGTGACCCACCCTTTCTGATCAGGCCCCAACTCCTAACAGCACATTCAGCAGTGAACACAGAATGGAGTAATCCACCAACAAATATAATGCTCCCATAACCCAATCAACTTTCAAAAGCCCTGTCTTTGAACACTTGAGATTTTGATGGCCATTTTTTATTTAAACTATAACAAATGTGCCTTCTTTCCAGCATCAATTCTTTCTCTGAATGCTTCCTATTCCTTTATGGCTGTACCTGGGTGATTCACTAGAATAAAGTTCCTGTTCTCAGAGTCTGCATGGGAAGGAACTCAACCTAAGGAATCTAAGTGGGAGTCATCCCGGGGGGGGGGCTGCCCTTTAGGGTAAAGTTATGGAACTGTTTGTTGGTAAAGAAAGATGAAGAGCATGGTAAGTGTTAGATCCTACCGGTCAGAATCTCATGATGTTGGGAGACAGAAGGCTGCAGAGGCTGGAAAAGGGAAGTTTTCTGGAGCTTAAATACAGTGTTCTCAATGGACACTGGGAACAGCACAGGACAAGAGTCAGCCACCCAAGTCAGCACCGTGGAAAGAGAAATTGGTATCTGAGGGCTGGAGGCAAACGTCAGAATATCAGAGGTGAGAATATGTTGTAAGAGTGCTGTTACTAAAAGAAGACTGTGTCACAGGGAAGGAAGTCCCCTGTGCTGCTAGGACAGTGATAGGCAAACAGTGCACCTCAGAATGTGGAATGAGAGAGAAGGGTAGCACAGACAGCGTGATTCCAGTTGATCCTTCTTCATTGTGAGGAAGAACTCTTCCCCTTTGCTGGAGGGGACTACCCTCCCCACATCTGAGTGCTGAGCCGAGGTCTCACTGAGATTTAAATCCTGGTATCCTCAGTGTTTGCCTCTGCCCAATGGAAAAGAAGTGTTTTCTACCAACTCATTTTTTCATGATGTAGAATTTCACCCTCAGGTGAAGTTTCTCGGTGCTAATTCTAATGGAATTCTGGGATGTCCCTTTGATAGTTAAGATGTGAACCATAATTCTTGAGAGCATTCTGGTAAACACAATCAATATTGCATATGTTGGACTTTATGTTAAGGAATTGTCTCACAGGAGTTTGTGAACTGATTAAGTCTGTACAGCAGCACGGGGTTGGGAAACCAAGCAGGATTTAATGTACAGATGAGAGACAAAATTTCTTCTGTTCTAGAAAACTTCAGTTTTTCTTTTTTATATTTTGAAAAATAAAGCAAAATTTAATCATAAAATAATAAGAGATTACCAGTAGTTAATACACTCTGAATCATCATCAAAGAAGTTACCCAGAGATGAAGATTCTCTCTTGTAAAGAAGAAATAAAGTGGAAATAGCACAAAACCTTCTTTTCAATGAACTAGAGAAACTAGTAGTATAAATGAAACAAACTAACATACATTTTAAAATATTCTTTTTAAAAAAATTTTACTCCAGAGTATGTTTATTAGGGATTTCTGCTACCATACTGACATTTAAAACAATTTCAATGTTGACATAAAAATGCAAATTTCACTATACAAAGATAAGGCTCCAATCACAGTATCATGGCTCCATATCTCTGGATTTCAGTCAAATCAACTCATTGTGAATTCTCCCCACAGTTATATTTATAAGTATTAGACAAACCACAAAATATACTCCAAATACATAACATTTTACAATATGCTCCAAGCACAGATAAAAATACATGATACATGGTTTGTGTTGAGAAGTCTGCTGTGATTCTGATGGGCTTTCCTTTGTATGTGATTTCTTTCTTTTCTCTAATTACATGTAGAACTTTGTTCTTCTGTTGAGTTTCTGGAATCTTAACAATTATATGCTTATGTGTAGATTTTTTTGATCAAGACTATTTGGAGTCCTATATGCCTCACTTATCTGTATGTCAAGCTCTTTTCCCCTGCTTGGGAAGTTTTCTGCCATTATTTTTGTGAAGAGATTTTTTATGTCATCTCCACTCTCTCCTGTTTCTTCATTGAGCCCAGTCAGTCTTATGCTATTCTTCTTTGCATCATCTAGCAGCTGCTGGATTGATTTCTCATGTTCCCTTCTAATTTTGAAGCCATTTTTCTTTTCCTGGTCACTAATTGCAATCTTATCTTCTATATCTGAAATTCTGTCCTCACACTGGCTCATTCTGCTGTGTAGACTTTCAATGGAGTTTTTCATGTCCTGGAAATCTATTTGCATCTGTTTTATGGATTCCATTTGTTTCTTATGTTGGGATTCCATCATGTTTCTGAGCTCCTCTCTAGATTTATTAATCATGTTTTGCACTAGGGGCACAATTTCTCCTGTTAGCTGAGAAATTATTTCTGATTTCATTTTTTCCAGATCCCCTTTGGTTGCCAGTTCAGTGGGTCCAGGTGGTTGAGTAATTCCATCTCATTTCCCTTTGGGGTTGCTGTAGGTGATCTGGAAGTCTGGTTTTGAGATGTATTTACGTGTTTTCTCATTTCAACTGGGGTGGGGGGCTGTTAGCACCTGCAATGGATTACCTCCTCTGAGCTGGGAGAGGTGGGACAGGGGCCGGGAGCAGTGGTAGAGATGGTGACCCAAAAGCCCTTTCCTGTGGACTGGGAGCAGCGGGAGGGATGGTGGCCAGGAAGCCCCTTCCTCGGGGCCAGGAGGAGCAGGACAGTAGGTGGCCCGAAAGCCCTTTCCTCTAGGCTGGGAGAAGCAGGAAGGATGGTGACTGGGAAGCCCCTTCCTCTGGACCAGGGGCAGTGGGATGACAGCTCAGAAGCCCCTACCTCTGGGCTGGGAGCAGCGGGACTCAGAACCTTGGTCTGGTGTCCTCTGCATCTTTGTAGTGTGGAACCAGGTGGCTGCCTGTCTGCAGTGGGGTGATTCAGTGTCTTCTGCATGACTTGAGACCTCGGTAGGGCGTGCAACGACCTGCCTGTCTGCAGCAGGCTGATTCGAGGTGTTCCGAGCGACTCCATAACTCTTTGTAAACAATGGTGTGTTCTCAACCCATGGAGCAATCATATGCTCCAAGCTGTGAGCTTCCAACCCTTCTTTCCCACATTGCTGGTCAGTATTGTGCATAGGAAAACACTGGACCCTGTTCTCATGGATTTGAAGGTATGAAGTAAAGTACTGGAGGATTTGGCTCCTGCTTTGTCTGCTCATTTGTCCCCTTTTGTTGTCATCTATACTGAAGCTGAATTGATTTGACATCTGATAAGCCCTCTGAATTTTCTTAGTGGAAGCCCCAATTATGAATGAGCTTCAATCTTAAGGAAACCAGGCAAGGATAAGAGTTCACTGAAAAGGACAATCATTGGCATCAAAAGGCTGTTCGTTCACTTTCTTTCTTTCTTTCTTTCTTTCTTTCTTTCTTCTTTCTTTCTTTCTTTCTTTCTTTCTTTCTCTCTCTCTCTCTCTCTCTCTCTCTCTCTCTCTCTCTCTCTCTCTCTCTCTCTCTCTCTCTCTCTCTCATGCACACACACACACCATTTTTTGAAGTTTTTTCCACAGAATCACAATGAATGGCATGAGGGACTAAATATTTGCCTTAAAGTTTCTCCACTTCTATATCGACTTAAACACATTTGTCTCACCTCGGATAGCAAGGGCAGTGCTCTTTACATTGCTGCATGCTTTGTGTCATTAGAGCTTCCTTGAGACCATCTGCCTACCACCACTTGCGTACCACACTCACCGGAACTCTCCTTTGCCACTTTCTATTTTTCCAATTCACATCTGCCTCCACTCTTGTGTTACTGTATAATAAGCAGTGAACTAGCATATCTTTTACCATTTTTCCTTTAAAGTTTCACTTTCCTTTAAGAACAGTCTCCTTTCCCAGGACCAAATATGTGGACAGAATGCAAAGGAAAAATACCAAATCATCTTGTCCAAAACTTTGAAAAATGCACCTCCCTTGTCAACTCTGGGCTCTTGAGTTCTATGTCCTCTAGTTCCATCATCTGTTTTGGGTGCTTACTTACTACAATGTCTTTCTACCCATTTTTCTATCTTATATGCAGATAATAACAAATTATGAGAGAGTTCAGCCAAAAATATTGTGAAAAACAAACCAGTGCTGAAACATTAGAAAATTCCTGATACACCTTTGTGCATTAGTTTTGCAATGTGTATACTTAAATAATTCCAGGAGCGTTATTTTTTTTTTTTTTGCTAAAAATTTACCAAAATAGTTTGAACACTTGAAAATATATTTTTTTTTAAAAAAAGAAAAGCCCAGCATAAATTTAGTTGTATAGGCATTGGTTAGAAGACATTGTGTTTGCTAAGGATTATATTCAAAAACTTTCCCTTGGGTTTTTCCTAAAAATTCTGATTCTGAATCTTATAGCTTGTAGTGGTGCCAACTACTAAAAGCAGGAAAATCTAATTTGTCCAATGTATCATTATGTATTATGATAGAACAGATAAAGATGTCTACCCTACATTAAAAAATAAACATGTTTTTGTTTAAGGGCCATCATTCTGACCTATAACTAAAATAACTACATTTGATTTAAATTTATTTAAGTGTATTGAATTATGGAATGCTAACTTAAGAATTAGAGTAATCAGTCATGAGAAAGGATCATTTGTTGATGATCCCATGACCATTCAGAACCAGGTATCTACTGAAAAGAGAACATGCTACTATTGAATATAGCTCTTAGTCATATAATGTGTCACCTTCATGAGCAGCCCAGCATGTAGAGCATGAGGTTGACCTTCCCAGCCACCCACTCCTTGAGGGGACAGTAGTATTCATTATGAAACTGCTCAAACTTTGGTGTCTGGCGGATTTCACATAAGAAGGACAGATCAGTACCTGACTCCAAAAGGAGGAGGAGCAGGGAAATACAAAGAGCAGCAATCCCAGGCCCACCAAAAGGAGCCTGGAAAAACTCCTGACCAGCAGATTCACCTGAAAATAGCTGTTCAGAATGTCATAGCTCCATGACAAAGTTTGGCTAGCCTCCTTCAGCTCCTGTTCCTTGGCAATCAAAAAGGCATTTTTGTCTGCTTCCAGTTCCTCAAACGAATCTGTGTCTTCTCTTTCCAACTCGAGCCTAGATGAACAGTCAAACAGCTTATCAGGGGCCAGGGATTTAGCTCAGTGGTTTCACTGCCTGCTGCACAAGCTCAAGGACCCAAGTTTGCTCCCCGGTACCAAAAAAAAAAAAAAAAACCAGCTTATCAATCTCATCGTCATCAACTGGGGTGGGGAGCAGGCTGGCACTTGGGTTGTATGCTAGTTCGGAAATGGCTAAGGGATCTTCATTGATTTTATCTTCCTCTTCACTTGGGGGCTCTTCATATCCTTGGGCTTCCTTCACTGGAGAGCAGGAGATCAATGGAACAGAAATGTCCTCTTTAGGCAATGGGACATCCTCTCCCAGAGGAAGATCCTCATCCTGCTCAGTGGGGGAAGGAAAGAAGAGCTGCAGGGGCTCCATGTTGATGATGAGATGCTTGTTCAAGGAGTGTGAACTGTGGCTCTGAGTGATGCTGATTCTGCAAACAGACACAGCCAGATGGAGTTGGTGTCCACCGTGCTCACCAGCCTCCCTCTCAGAGGCTACCAGTGTGGGCACTGCCTCTGGAAACACAAAGTGGGTTAAGTCTGAGTAAAGACGATGTAACTCTCAGGACATGGCCCTTCTCATCCTCAAGGTCATGATAAATGTCCACGTGTCCTAATGCAACTCAGTGAAAGAAAATGGAGTTCTCAAACATCCTCAGACCCAAACACTCTGGATCACAACATAGCATCTGTGCACCTCAGGAGGCTCCCTCTGGATTTTGGAGCTTGCTTCCACCACCTCTTTGGCAACTTTGCTGCTATATCGAAATCTACTTCTTTTAAAAAATATTTTGCTGCTTGACACAGTCTTGATCTGACTGGACTTTGCACACTTATAAAAGGCCTGGTTCTCCATCCCACACTTCCAGAGATGGTTGCAGGCAGCTGGTGTTGACTTGTGGAATGTCAACATGGCTTTTTTCTGCTTCTGCATGCCAATCACATAAAATGTCTTCCCTTAACACTTCAATTTGCAGCATCTGGCCATTTTATCAAGGCGATTCTCTTATTTCCCTGGAATACCACAAAGCCTGCAGCAGTGAATCCTAAAAACGTTGTTGTTTCTGTTGAATCCTTGCATGGGTGAGGACCTACCCCATAAGTTTCCAAAGTGTGAGCTTTCAGGAGTAAGTTAAACTCAGCAATTGGTGAGCTCTGGCCTCTGAGTTCATTTTTATGAATTTCCATGATTTTTCTTTCCAGCTCCCGTGACTGCTTGGGGAAAATCTCAAACTCACTGATGTAATTCTCAGGATGCTCATCAGGATCATAATCACCAAGCTCAGCTTGAACTATACAGGCACCCAGGTAGGCAGCATAAGAAAAGGAGCACAGAAGTCGACCATGAAAAATATCACGTTTAATCTACAAATACAAAAGATGTCTTGTGAGCTCTTCTTTAGTCTTCAAGGGTTCATGTGGGTAGAATTTCACTCTAAAGCACATGGTGTATGGTGGATGAGATTTCATTTGCTTGGAGATGGACTTGTTTGGTTCAAGCCAGTGCCTCTGCTTCTCCAGGTCCACATGGCAAATGCCAAAGTACTCCTTCTCCAGCAGACTGTAGTAGGTGCAAATGTGGTCGATAAGAAACTGCCCTTTGGTCTCCTTCCGAATGTGGCAGGAGATCTCCATGTCCTCCAGCAGCCGGATGGTGCATTTCATCTCCTGGTGGAATGATTTGATGCTGGAGCTATGAAAGTGGATCATCTTCATGGTGCTGCTGCCTCTCGGCACACAGTGGCAGGAGGCGAACATGCACCATGGCGTGGGGGGCAGGTGCAGGCAGGGCGGGCGCACCCTCGCCACACATCACCTGACCAGGGTGTGGCTGCCCCCGGACAGCTCAGCGGTGGTGTCTGCGGCCACATGTGCACCCGGGGCGGGTCCCTGCCCTTCTTAAAATATTCTTAAAACAACAGAACAGGTATTTTGGGGAATTATTTGAACTTCTTCCTACTTCCTATTTACATGTCATCTATTTTGCACTTATTTGTATGCATATACATGCACAAGAACCACTCACCTATTTATGAATTATCTGCTTTGCTTAAAGTCAACTGACTGCTGATATTAATCATAGGTACAAAAATCATAGATACAGAAAATCCTAATCTAGTATTTGATTATACAATAAATATAAATAAATATTTGATTAAATACTGAATACTAAATAGTTGGGAAGTATAGATGAGCCAAGATGACACATAAACCTAGACATTATAGAAACCTACAATGGATGAAACAGCAGTGAAGACTCACCATTATGAACACTCCAGTAAAAAAGAACAGACACTTGGGAAAGTTTGAACTGGCGTATTATGCAAGCCAAGTGACCGTGATCCTCAGGAAAAGTGAATTTCAGTTTACATTAAGTGTCCCCTCCCCTTTTGCCAAGATTGATAGTAAAAGACGGTATTATGAAACCCAAGCTCCACAATAAGTGGAATGAAACAATTATGTGATAGTAGGGGTCACATAGTACCTCGTATACTTGTTTACTTTAGAGTCACGGTGAACCTGAGTTACGAAGTGAGAAGTTGGCCCTTAATCAATGGGCATACATCAGAAGACCATGACTCTCTTAACATAGATATGTGTGCCACTACCCGCTTGCTATGTTCTGCTTGTTTGTTTGTTAATAGCACTAGGGGCCTTCACACAAAGCAACATTCTTGGTCCATTTTTATTTTGAAACAGTCTAAATTGTTAAGATAATGAGGCTGCACACAAACTTGCTATCCTCTTGCTTTAGCATCCCAGAGTGGTTAGCTTGGTGGGATGTCCCAACAAGCCAGGATAGTGGTTTGAAAATTTGTTGCCTGCAGAAATCATGTTGAAATTTAATTGTGCTTCTAACAGTGTTTGTAGCAGGCACCTGATGTGTGACTAGGCTATGAGTTATCTGTGCTATTAGACGAGATTGTTGACATCATAAAAGTGGAAGTTGGTCCTTTCCTGTCCCCTGACTTCTGACATGTGACGATGTAGCCACAGAGCTCTTCCAGACGCAGCAGCATGACTGTGAACATCAGAATCTCCAGAACTGTGAGAAAATACTGATCTGAGTTTGCATTTTACCCATTCTGTGGTATTCTCCTACAGCTCTACAAGCTAGAAAAAGACATAGGGTAATTGCTTGATTGAGAAAAAACAATACAAATAGGGAAAGAGTAGAAGACTGATGTCAGGCACCACCATGCAAAGACCACTCAGTTCATTAGCTGGTTTCCTGTTTCAAGTCCACCCTCAATGTCAGGCTCATCAGTGATAGGGGGACCTGTCACCTGAAACAAGGGTTCCACCTCCACAGTACCCAGGCCTATGCCTTTGTTGTCAACTAGGGTTTTTCTCAAAGGACTTACTTCCTTATCCTGTATCAGTCAGATGTACACAAAGAACTCAGCTATGTAGAGATGCTGGTCATGGCTTTATCACATTATTGTCCTCTAATCTCTTCTCCCACTGACTCAGCTGGAAAATGTGTGCTTTTCCTCAACATATCTTTGACATCTTTCCTATACAAAGGGAAGAGCTGCTCCCAGCTCTCATGAGCTCCACAGGCCAGGATGTGGGCAATTCCACAGCCCCTGAGCTAGACCTAGACCTCCCAAGGGCTGTCTCCACTGGAGGACCAGTCATGGTTGTTAGATGCCTCCTGTGTGCACTGCAGAACTGAACTGAGGGAAGGGCTCAGACTCCCCTTCCTTCTGACTTGTCATTGATCCTGACTACTCCAGAGCAATGAGCCTGACTCTGTGTTCTCCATGACTCTTCAGATCAGAAGAACTTGGGCAGGGTCATCACTCCCCACACTGGAAACTTAGAATCTGACAGCTGTTATATGAGGACTCTCAAGGTGTTTTTCTTGGCTGAGGTAAAATGGCCAGGGCAAGTCAGGGTCCCCCCTTAGGGGTGAGCCACATTGTGTCAATCACCTCATGGGACAGAAGGGCAAGGCCACCTTCTCTACTGAGAGACAAATCACAGTGACCACCAGGAGTTCCTCCCAGCATAGCTGGGGCCTCAGCTGTGTCTGGACAGCAGTCAGTGTCTCTCTGTGTCCTGTTCTGCTTCCCTTCACAGACTCTGACCTTGAACTTCTCCCCTGCACTTCCCCACTGCTTATCTCTGCACCTGTTTCCCAGTCTCGAAAATGAGCAGCAGCACACAAATATTTCATGGCCTGGCTCGGGCCTGCTGCCCTCTGGCAGTTGCAGCCTCAGTGAGAAGCCTGGAAACTCCTCACCCCCAAGAGTGTGTGATGGAGAGTGGGATGCACTCCTTGCACCCACCATTTTCTCAGTCTTTCATTGATCTCAACTCAGGCACTGGCTTCAAAGGCCTCTCTGCTTCCTGAGGCAGGAGTGAATTTAGGTCCTTCTGCTCACCAGACTCAGAATTTCCCTGGCCCTTGTTCTCACACTCTTTCTGTTTTGATCTTCATTACCCTAGTGTTTTCTCTCCAAATGACAGTGAGGACCCTGTCACTATAGCATTGTCTTGATGAAGTCTTGAGAGGAAAAGGAAAATATCTTCATTATGAATAACTGTACCAAAAACTCTTTTTGAAAGTGTTGTTTGCAACTGGAAATAGTGTCTGTGGCATGCTATGTACATTCAGCTGGGACCCGAGGTGTTCACAGGCAGGGGGTGAATTGACCAAAGTTGTAGCTGCACACATGAGAGATCATTATGTTCTCAGTTAGTGCAGGATGGGGCACTTAGATAAGATTCATTCTAAGGCAGGTGGCCTTGCCCTGACATATAATTCCCTTCTGAGCAAATAAATTGGCAGAGTCCTCATAGCAAGCAATAAAAGGCAGTTTTCCTTATCAACTATTTGAGGACAGTTTTTTTTAAAAAACTTCCTTTCTACAGTTGTGAAATCTGAAGTTCATATATACTCACAGACCAGCTCAACATCACAGAAGTTGCAAAAGATGTCACTGGGACATAAGGTCCTGGCCCTATTCTAAACATACTAAAATAAATAATAAAAAAATGAGGTGCAGTCCCAATGGAAACTGACCAGCAGCACCCTAGGAGGAATGAACACTGTCTGCAGCCACTTCTGTTGCTGTTCCCTTTACTGTGCTGGATGGATTAAGACTCTACAACATTAAAGTAAAATTATACTGCATGGATGCAAATGATTATACTTGCAATACTCAAATGATTGTGGTAAAATTATTTTAAGCAGAAAAACACAGCCGACGTGTCCCATGGCTTCATGTCACTGCAGTTACTGTTGTGGATGAAAGGTTGTCTCTCAGTGTCCTCTTCCCATTGGATAAGGAATGTGAGAAGCCCATCACTTCTCCCCTTAATGCATTTTATAATCATAATTCCTTTCAAATACAATTATCTACATTTTACTTTTCCCCCTCAAAGTTTCTGTCTTTTTTTCACACTTCTCCGAAAGCACATCCTTTGAAATTCTGGACATCTTTCAAATGCCCAAAGAAGCAACACATTTTTGGTATTCAAAGTGGCAGACTTACGCAGGTCTGGAATAATTATGAGATAATATTTTCACCAAAGAAGGTGCCATGCCACTCCCCCTCAGACACTTATATAGGGGAAGCCCACACAGCTGGACTGGACAGCCTCAGCCATGTCAGGACAATGATGCTGAGGAAGGAGGTTGTTCCAGACTGCTGGGATGACAGCCTTTCCCTCTTATGTGAGTGGATCATGCTTTTCTCTTCACATTCAATGATTTGCTTGTGGAAATTGAACTCCCAAAATTTCAGACAACCACTTCCTCTATATTTGTGCAAGTGAACCCTTGTCCTTAGCTGTCTACCCTCTGAAACTTAAGGCCAGGTGTCACATTCATGAGTGTAGAACGCTTGTGTTCAACTGTCAGTTTTGTCAAAAACTTTAGCTGTTACTATTTCATTTTTACATAAGAAGTTGAATAAAAATGTAGTAGACTGGGGAAAAGTTTTACAGTTTTATATTGCAGTTTTACAACAGGGATCAATAATATACAGCAAAGAAAATAACAGACATATTTCTTAATTTTCTATTACCATTCAGAAAGATAATGATGATGGAGGGAAGGGTTGTGTTCGTGGCTTCCAGGGGCTTTGCAGAGAAAATGAGTGTGACTTACCCTGAGGATGCCTCAGTTCACTGACCAGTGTATGGAAAAGACTGTGGCAAGAGAAGAAAATATAACTGGAAATTCTCTAGCTTTGTGAAGCCATAATAAAGGGGTAAAAAATATACACATAGTTTTCAGGGTAGTGGGTTTTGCCTCTTCTACCCTTGTCAATATTGGGTTTTTATTTGTTCTTTTAAACACATTGCAGATATTTGATTTACAGGAGGTGAGTCAGTTCTGTTTTTCATTTTAACCACAATTTTTATCTATGACCCAATTTTAAGATAATTTCTGAAGGAATCTCATTGTTCTATAGGCTTACAAATACTTTAATTAATGGCCACGTGTCTCAGTGACACTATTACAAAATACAAATGGTAATTTTAATAAAAACAAATAATTCAACATTATCACACCTTAGTGAAATATCATGATTCATTGATTTTATTTTACTAACATATTCAATTGATTTTTTAATCAAATTGGGTAAGTCTTGCAGCATTCTGATGAGACAATTCGATAGACAATACCAATCACTGTTATATATTCATTTCATATAATAATAAAGTACATAGATTTCATTTCCATTATTTTCTTTTCTCATAATTTTTCCTTTCCCTTCTTTCCTTTCCCTTAGGGAAGGGTGGAGGGGGTGAAGGGTGAACAGGTAGTGGGGAAAAATATAAGAACCAAGATACATCCTATACAGGTACAAGCATCTAATGATAAATGTAAATGTATTGTATACCTAAATTCACCAATAAAAGAATTTAAGGAAAAAAATTGAACAAATCAGACCAAAAAAATAACAATAAAGTCCAAATGTGAAGAGCTAATGCCTAAAGGTTTTACAAATTATTTAACTACAAACTTCACAATAAAAAATGTGTTTTATGGACATAATTCTTTAGAAGCACATGCACTTCTTTTGCATGATGGTAAGAAATGATTAGCTAAATTTTATGAATGCCTTTCATTCAGTTACCTAATTAAAATAATAAAGTCTAACCTCTGTTGTAAAATTGATACATATCAATAAATTGAATAAAAGCCATAAAAGTGTAGGCAGATGGGTGAATAAATAACAAAAAATGGACTGTTATATTCACACTTAAAAGTGAAGGAATTTCTGATAAATGATAGACAAACATTGGAAGTCTTATGCTCAGTTAAACAAAACAATCACACACACAAACATACCAACACACACATGCACACAAACACACACAGTACTGCATGATTCCATTTTCACAAAATTCTTAGCAAAGTCAAATTCAGAGAGAAAGAAAGCAGAATAGTGGTTGCCTTGCAGGGGGAGGGAGATGAAAATCTCAGCACTGGACACGGTGGGTGGATGCAGATCAGTGTGCCTGGGCTTATGGGCTCTGCCCTGAGTACATGTTCAAAGATTGCTAGACCAGCACACGTGAAGTTCAGAACCTTCCCCACATGCTCACATGTGTGGCTTCACAATAGACCTAAAGTTCACCCAATCTTCAAATGTAGGAGGCTGGAGTCATGGAGAGGACCGGGTTAGGAGAGCTCTGAGGTCTTTCTGGAAAGTGAGTCAGGATTCTGTGCAGTTGGGTGGCATGGGGAGGCCCTGTAAGGCAGGGTGTGCAAAGCACACTGTATGGAAATGCAGAATACATTCAAGGAAGAAAATGTGCTTCCACAATGCTGAATGTGAAGCAAGTAACTGAAATCCTAAGCACTGTGCTGCAGGTACAATTATGTGGCTCAAGTGATGTCACTAAGGATTGTGTGCTCCTATTGCAATACATTTTCCCTTCATGATCTGCATTTAATTTTGGGATAGATGTGTCAGTGCAGATAAAGGGAATGCCTCTGCTGCCACCTTGGTTAAACTAGACCATGTCACAGTGGATTAATTCACTCCCATGTCTCTGCAGGTGTGGGGACATTATTCAACAGCTAGCATAGATTGGGCATCAGCAGATCTGACATGATGATGCCCTTCACAGTATAGCTTCTTATGGGACTGGAAAATAAACTAACCCTATTTCATGGTATAACAAACAAGTTAGATGTATTAAGTCCTTGCCTAGCTAAAGTTGTATATATGTGGAGACAGTTCTGGTTACAGCAAAGCATCTTGCTGCTCTTAACAAATATGCGCATCTAGCATTATCACCTTATATTCAGGGAGATCTAAGAAAATCAGTATTATTTTCAATGTGCGATTCTGCAAAGCCATACTAAATTTATAAATATCTCTAGATTTAGTTATATTTCCATGCAAAGACTCAGTGTCTCCTCCTAATAGACCTGATTAGTTGTTTTGCATGGTACATAAGAAAGTCATCCTGCTTAATCAATGAATGCCAGAGAAAATGTTATGAACTTGGTAGGTTTCAATTTTACTTTATTATAGGCACATAACTTCATAAGCAAGAATCTAGCTTTGTTTGTCACCATTGGTTTTATTGAAATTATTATTTACAATTGTAAAAATTAATGGAGCTTGGACAGCAAAATCTTAGCAGCACAGAGGTTAAGCAAATTGAAAATATCAATGCACAAAACATTACAGTCTTAAAGCATATGTGTTCCACGTCAATTACAGCACAGAACCAAAAGTTGCACTGTGTTGATTAATGCTTATCAGAAGAAGTGATTAAACTCACTCTCCCCAGAAGCAGGGGCAGAGCTCATTCTGGCAGAAATCTCTACACAGCCAGTGAGTTATCTTCTTCTGCTATTCACATCTCTGTCAGCACTTACAATGTGAACACTGATTCACGAGGAAACCAGTATTTTGATTTCGCCAGTGAAAGGTACATTTAGAAGTTAGTTTCTTTTAAGAAGCAATATTTACTTGATATCCCAAAGGACGAAGATCATCTAGGTTAGGAGTGTTCAAATATTTAAACAGTAAAATCAGACTTAAAGCTGCTGTAATAGAGACAGGCTTTGGATTTAGTTGATCCAGTTGACATTTTATATAAAACTACAAATAACCTCTTGTTCATAACAACTGCAGTTGTCAATATATTTTTCTTTTCAATATAAAATTATACTTTAAGATGATCTACACATAAAAATTGTCTTTTTAAACTGTCATATGAATGTAAAAGCTTTGTTTAAAACAATGTATACAATGAAGCACTACTCTGCCATAACGAAATATAACCTTGAGTCATTCGTAGGGAAATGGATGCACATTTGGACCACAAGGTTAATTGAAGTCCTCAAACATAGGAGCTTCAAAATCACATGGTTTCTCTTATATGAAAAACTCAATATACATATAAGGTACTAAATAAAAAGATGTTTTGTAGCTAGACTAATAAATATTTATCAGTTTGTTTCAGGGCACAAAAAGAAAGCTAACACAATGTTCACAAGGTTAAGTTTGATACATAAAAAATGACATGTAAAAACTTGCAAAGATAAATTTCCACTGTCTGATGTCCTTTCTGGTTTGCTTTTTCAGAATGCTGTAGTTTGCAATCTAGAGGTCCTTTATTTTTTAATTAGGTTAATTCCTAAGTATTTAATTTTTCTTGGTGCTATTTGAATGGTATATTTTTCCAAATTCATTTCTCTGTGTTCATTGTTAGTGTACAGGAATGCTGCTGATTTTTCTGTGTTGATTTTCTATCCTGCAACATTACTGAATTTTTACTCTGCCACAAAGTACGATGAACTTGAGTCATTTGTAGAAAAATGGATGCAATTTGAGAACGTAATGTTAAGTAAAATATATAAGACACACAAGCTTAAATATCACATGGCTTCTGTTATATGAGAAACCCAAAGTAGAAATAAAGAGCAAAATAAAAAATGGATAATAGAAAGTAAGTAGATAGTCCTTTCTCAAAAGCAAAGGGGATCAAGAGATGGAGAGAGGTGAAGGGAGGGAAGGGAAAAGGATGCAAACAGGAGTGAAGATGTGTTATATACATGTACCCATTCCCCACAAGAGATGTATACGTTATATGCCAGAAATGTACTAAGGAAGTATAAACACTTAAAAAAAAACCTGCATAGAAAGGGAGCATCATATTGTCTTGTCATTTAATTTTTATCACCACCAAACACGCCTCAGAGAATCTTCTTAATTTCCTACTTGGCTAGAGTTTTAATGTTTTAACTACTCTGCCCCAAAGACATTTTTGACATCAAATTACTTTACACAGTTTATTGAAACATGAATTCTACTATTTTGTAAATTAAACATCCAGTAATACAATGCTTTACAAAGGAAATAAATGTAAATGTTCAAGATTTTTCATTAATAATGTTGGATTAGTTGCTTTTTATGATAGCTTAGCACACATTGTAGAATATGTTAATTTTGCTTTTGGTGAGTTAACTGAAAATAAGATACAATTGAGAAAACTTACCATTGGCATGTGAATGAGCTATGTGGAATAAAGTAAAAGACTGATAACACACTAGAACACATTGTGGTTTAGCTGAATGATAAGCAGAGATTTTAGAATGAAACTTTTACAACAGCAGTCCAGTTACTCATTTGCCTTATAAAATATTTGTAAATGCAATATAGACTTTAAAGAAAGAAATGAAAAGAAATCAACTTGCAGGTTGAACACTACAAAATAAAAACAATTGAAAAAAGAAAACCTTATTTTCTGTTTGAGAAGTCCTGTTTTATATATTTTTAAAAATGGATTTAATTCATGTTCTAAGGATAATGACTATTTATTATATGAGGCCAGCACAAATGTAAAAAGTGAAATAAGGAAATAATTTTTTCTCTTTCAATTTTATTGGTATCACAGAGGGCAGAAATGACACTTAAATGCAACCTTCATTTCATCACGAATTTGTATTCATTATAGTAATTAAAATTCTAGGTGAGAAGTATATACATTGAAAAGATTAGAAAATAAACAGTTAAAGCTATTAGATATAAGGTAAAACATTTTGCAAAAATCAGAGGAAAGATTTGAAGCAGCTTTCACCATGTTTGCACAAATAATTTTTTTGAGGTTATGTATAATAAAGTCAATTTTCCACATGAATCATTGCAATGCTGAGATATCTCTCATCTCTTTTCCATTGTCAGTGTCAATTCTCTTTGAAATCATGGATCATGGAAACATCACATCAGATTTCATTCTCCTAGGCCTCTTCAACCACACCACAGCCCACCAGATTCTCTTTGGGGTTGTCCTAGCCGTTATGATCACCTCCCTCACAGGCAATGGCCTCATGGTTCTCCTGATTCACCAGGACCCTCAGCTGCACACGCCCATGTACTTCCTGCTGAGCCAGCTGTCCCTCACGGACATGATGCTAGTCTGCACCATTGTGCCCAAGATGGCGGCTGCCTACTTGACCGGAAACAAGTCCATCTCCCCAGTGGGCTGTGGGCTGCAGATCTTCTTCCTTCTTACTCTGGGAGGTGGAGAGTGCTTCCTCCTAACAGCTATGACCTATGACCACTATGTGGCTGTATGCCACCCGCTGCAATATGCCACTTTCATGAGCTGGCCATTGTGTCTGACAATGGCTTTGGGGCCCTGGCTCCTGGGGGCAGCTGATGGAGTCATGCAGGCTGCTGTTACCCTGCGCTTCCCCTTCTGTAACAGACATGAGATTGATCATTTTTTCTGTGAGGACCCCACACTGGTGCACTTGGCCTGCAGTGACACCTCTGCCTTTGAGTCTGTCATGTACATCTGCTGCGTGCTGATGCTTCTCATCCCCTTGTCCCTTATCCTGATGATCTACAGCCTCATCCTCACTGCTGTCCTGCATATTCGCTCCACAGAAGCCCGCAAGAAGGCCTTTGCCACTTGCTCCCCCCTTTTGGCTGTGCGGGGAGGTGCTGCCATTTTTATCTATGTGAGACCCACATCCTATAAGTCAGCCAAACATGATAAGGTGGTGTCTGCATTCTACACCATCTTCACCCCTATGCTGAACCCCGTGATCTACAGTCTGAGGAACAACTAGGTCAAGGGAACCCTGAGGAAGTGTCTGAGTCACTGTGCTGCCTTAAGAAGTGACTGACAGTGTTCATTTTCTCCAACCTTAAAGGCTTCCCAAAGCATGTGTTTGAGATTTACTACAGGGAAGCTTTTATAAGTATATCTCTTTTTTCTATTTCACTTCAAATTGTAAATGAATTTTCATACTTTGGGAGTATTTACTGTGCTTTCATTACCAAGTCAACTTGTGTATTTATAAAAATCTGTAAATCACAAATCCTTGTAAAACTTTCTGGGTCACTCTTACAATACCTTTCTATTCAAAGAATGAGGTAATGCTGCAATTTGAGACTTAACTGCTGTTATCTGTTGCAAATCAAGACAGAATTTGCACTCACTTAATGCTTAGTTCTGCGCATTTCTCCTTAACCATTTCTTTTTTTTTTTTGGTACTGGGGATCGAACTCGGGTCCTTGTGCTTGCACAGCAGGTGGAGAAACCACTGAGCTACATCCCTGGCCCTCCTTAACCAGTTTTAACAAGTATCTGCCATTGGAATTTACAAATATTATCAAGCTATAACCTCTACCTCCTCATAAAAGCCCCTCCTGTCCTTTGCCATTGAAAGTTCACACACAGGACACAACCACTGGCCTCATTTCCATGCCCATTATTTAGTTTGCCTTACTTTAAAACTGTATAGTAAGGTAAGCTAAAATTAGACCATTTTAGTATCTTAACTTTTATTCTGTAAGTGTAATATGTTTTAAAATCCTCCCCACATTTTCACACTCCTCAGTAGTGTGCTTTTTTCCTTTCCTGGCTAGTATTCGCAGCATGAATACATTTTGATTTCTTAGTTTTGTTGAGGGATATCTCTGCTCTATTCACTAGGAACCATCAGCAACATGGCTGTTGCCTGCTTCGTTGTGTGATCTTTTACTTCTCTTGGTATATGCTCAATGAACTTGTAGAATTCCAATTTAATAGGTGTTTGTCTAACTTTAGACTCTGTCTAGTATGCACAGTAATTCCAGATGCTCCAAATATGTTTTTCATTTTAGCCCATTTTCTTGAGTTAATGTTATTTTTCTTTCAATTTAAATCTTCAAGGTAAGTAGTAACACTGAAGGGTTTACAATTTACTTATTGCTATTCAAATATTATCTTTTGTAAAGCATTTCAAACTTTGAAAAAAAGGGAACAATCTGAAGTTATTTCAAAAACAAACAAGTTTTGATGCAATAATAGAAAATATTTTTCTTTCATAAGACTTTGGGACATTTTGGAATAAATCTGTATTTGGTCTTATTTGTCAATTTTATGCATGTCCTGACATCCCTGTGCTCATTTATTGCTTGAAGTTTAGTAACTTCATGCAGAGTGAATATATTTATAATAGATCTCTCCCAAATTCTCCATTTAGTGTGAAACTAACAGATTCTTCATTTTATTTTTGGACTGTAACAAGATAATTTTTTTGCATCAGTGGAATAATCCCACTAAAAATCCAAAAGCCTCTCTTCAGAGAGGTATTTTTGCAGTAATATAAAATGACAGATAAAGAAACAATAATAGAGGCTCAGCTGTTCAGTGAATACTTCTTATCTCTTGTTGGGAAATTATTGTACAAGTTTAATAATTTTCAAATATAAACTTGACATTTTAAAAATAAAATCTTGAATTAATAACGGAAAAGTATGATTATACATTCATATTTATATCTTTCATGAATAGCTACTCATGCACTTTCTAAAGACAAAGGTATTAAATTACAAAAATCATCTCTAAGATTGTAGTTTGAAATACTATCTGGAGACTAATATTTTAGGTTCCTTCCACTAATTTTCCATTTTCTGAATCCTTTCTTTCCCAACATTTTTCTTTCTCAACTGGCACTTAGACAGAATTGCTTCCCCACTTCGGGGAATATGAGAAGCAATAGAATCTGTAGAAGATGCAGCCAAGGAGCAGAGCAAGCTCCCCTCCTGCAGGCCTTGGACTCACTTTCAATCGTGCTTTGAAGTGGTAGAGAAAAGGCAGCAGGAAGAATTTTGCCGGAATCTGAATGTCACTGTTCAGAATGGACATTTTTTCCCACCCTGAGAATACAAATCATATAACTTATGATATAATTAAATAATAAATAGCAATATAAAAATACTCTAACATAATTCATGTATTTAATATAATTAAATACCAAAAATAATCAACATATATGTCTTTCATTCAGTACTCCTTCTGTGACTACATGTAGGTTGCTCTTTCAGTTTTATTTTCTTCTTTGAATCATGACTACATCCTTTGTGAGTGTTTTCAGTGTCAAATCTCATTTCTGAAAAATGAAGACAAGCTTATTGTAAGAAATTTTCCTTGTTCACCTTCCATAGATATAGACCAAGGGTCTGCTTTAAAAAGCATACATTTAGAAAAGGGATAGTTGTAATAGTAAAAGTGAACATCCAGCAAAAAACAGCTCAGGGTGAGCTAGATTTCTTCTTCCCTCCTAAAGAACAAGATATATCCAGTAGAGTCCCTGTGTTGAATAAAGGAGATAGGGACTTCGGGGTAAGTGGCGTAGTGTGCTGAAATGGGAGCTGTGACCTGAAGACTTCTGGATGACCACCAGAATTAAGCTGGGAAAACCCAATGGTGTGACCTCATTGCTGGGAGCCTATATGGTACTTCCGTAACTCAATAAACTAATAAATCAAAGATGCTCAGGCATGGAAGATGTTGAAAATCTTGCCCAACTTTTAAAAGTACTAGAAATGGTTTGCCTGCTTTGATGAGACCTCTGCAATAGGCTCTAGTCTCCTGCTCAGTGTAAGATGCAAGGCTGAAGGAAAACTCAAAGACAGAATTAAAGAGAAAAGTGGGAGCTGGGGTGGCCAATGGTGGATCACCAGTAAAAGGCCTGGTCAGTCTCAGACACTGATTTATTATTGTTTATCAGTTGGGGTAAAGGTAAGCTACATGTAAGGATGTGTGGTTCCTGCAGTTACTATGGAAACTAATGCAGGCAAGGCTTTAAAGAGAATAGACAAGGCATTTTCAAATAAGAAACAAGATGAGGGCTGGGGATTTAGCTCAGTGGCCCTTCATCTGCCTCCCAAGTGCAAGGTCCAGAGTTTGATACTCGGTACAGATTAAAAAAAAAGAAATTAGAAACAAGATAGACAAAATATATTGCTGTAATTAGTAACTGTCCTTCTGGTTATGAAGGTTTTAAAAGTGGGAATGGAATTTGGGTGCGAGCTACTCTGACCTCATCTGGTATGTTATCACAGATTGAGCTCCATAGCTTCACAGGCTATTTCTCTGGACTCAGCTGTGACTGCTAGCTGGTGGTATTGGTGGTTAGGTAGTGCTCATGAGGTGCTTCTGTGAGTCATGTAGCTTCAGTCAGACTCGCTTCTTAAAAGTAAGCCAGTTAAGGGATTTAACTCTTTATAGCCTGCACTGCTTACAGCATGCTTTGGGCATAATATTGTGGCTTCCAACAAGTATGAATAAAACAAATTAGCTGAATGCTTTTGCTTCAGTTACTTAGAAATGCATGGTGATTATTTGACTGACTTATGATTTAAGAAGCCACCTAAAAATAGAAGAAACTATGTGTGAACTATATATCTGGCAAGGAGATAATATGCAGAATATATAAAAAACTCAATAAAAATGTATTTTCAAAAAGAATACATTTTGGGAATAGGGAAAAAATAAGAACAAGATATATTATGTAAATGTACAAATTCCCCATGATGAATGTCAGCATATTGTATACCTAAAATGTATCAATAAAATTAATGAGAAAAACCCAAAACCAAAAAGAAGAAATAAAAACTTGAGCAAACATTCCTTAGTAAGAGACTTAATATAAGTTTGTTTTTGGTATCTATATAACTTTGTCATCCATAAATGGGAGATGAAAATAAATCCAGATTCATGAGCCTACATAAAATTTTACATATAATTTTGAAACAAATGTAGGTCATTAATTCCTCAGTACACTTTTTTAAGATACTGCTATCTATAACATTTACATGATTGTGAGCTGAACTATTTTATAATTAGGATGTTATTTAATTTATTTGCCAATATCAGTACTAGATGTTTAAAGTTTTTCTCCCAAATTTGATTTCTCCCAAATTTGATTGACAAAATATTTGCACATATGCATAAGTTACAAAGTGATAAATGTATGCATTATATAATGATCCCATTGAAATAACTAGAAAATTTATTAATAAAGATTTATCATTTCTTTTAGGTTTAAACATTTAAAATTCTTTCTTTAGTTATTTTGAAATAAAAATACATTATTGTATTGTATAGTGATCTTACTATGTATTAGGATATCAAGAATAGGATTTACTCTCTTTCTAACTCTCCTCTCATTTCATCATGTGGACAGGTGCCCAGGTGATTGAATACAAAATTCAAATGCCCCTAATATGTCTGGGAAATAATAATATGATTATAGAATATAATACAACATATTGCTTACATCCCATCTACTTTACATGCATGGTATGGTCCAATCAGTTATGGTTTGGTTAAGTACTAGCATTATTTGGTTTCCTTTCCATGGTTCAGCTTTGTAATCTTCTAGATTTAAGAAATATTGTTTCAGTTAACATGTTAGGACAGTATGTCCTCTCATTACCAAGCATCAAAATAGAAGATAAGATATTCTGCTAGAGAAGGGAGAAAATGAAAGAGGTACAAACATTTATTTCATATGTCTGTTTCTCCTTATTCTTTGTATTAGGCAAACTATAAATAATTCAATGGGAGAGGCATAATTGTGACTTTATACAGATGATTAACTTGAGTCTCAAGGACTTCAGGAAACTTGTCCTGAATAATATAGTTAAGTTTTCATGATTGGCAGAATACATGTGAGCATATTCTTTGCAGAAGTACATCTTTTGGATCAAGCTGTCTCTAAAATGCTGCATCTCCTTTGTAATCACCAGCACCATGAACATGTTGCTTACTGAATACTTTTGTAATTCTGAGGAACTTAACTTTCTGTATCATCTCATCTAACAATAGTATGAAGCAGGCCTCACTTCCGATTAATCAGGTCTTGATGTAAGCAAAATATTAGCCAAACAAATCATTTACTTCAGGGATTGAGTATCCTGAGATTTGGAAATAATCTGCCTGAACTAATAAATGGAGGAGTAATTTCATCATCTGTGTTCTTCTAAATATGTTCCTATATGTATCACCAGAGCCTGAAGCTGAGGACATTTTCATACTTTAGAAACATGCTTCTCAGCTAATATCAGCAGCAGAGGCATTGGTGAGCACTACACATGGGCAAGGCCAGGGCTCTGGAACACTAGGTGCCCCTGGCACCGTGAGGTTGGCAGGGCTGAGACTCTGACTCTGATAGCTCACACCTAGGGGCTGTTTTTGCTAAAGCTGCTGTCTATTTTATTGCCATATGAGGACTGTATTATAGTCCTTAACATTTCGACAATGAAGTATTTGTCTTTCACTTAATAACCTCACAATTATTCCTTTCTACAGTCTGCAGTACAAGTTTTATGAACTTTCCAAAACACAGCTGTGACTCTGAAATTTGGAAATATAACTTTTGTGTGTATAGATCTTTTCCCCCTTTGTTTGGAGTCATCTCACAGAAAGAAATCCAGGATACATAGAAGTCCTGCTTCCAAGGTGTAGGACTAAGTCTATGGAAAACAAATGTAATTACAGTAATTTTTAATTTTGTCCTGTAGTTAATTTTAAATGCATCCCAGTAAGTAATATATAGTATAATGACAATGTTAAATTCAGATTTGCATACGTAAACACAATAATTGTTTCAATATGACTTTAATTTTTACTGAAATGCTTTTTTCTGTGAAAGTGTTGTATAAATTCATCTTATTTTGATATTGTGCAAACAATATTATGAACTTTTCAAGATAAGGAGGAGATGTTCATTTCCCCACTATGTTGGAAGGATGAATTCGATTTTGTCATTTAAATTTTTTATGCCTTCCTCTGGAAGCTATTATTTTTTGAGTAGATGAAGGCAATAGTTTCTATTATTTAAGAGGACATTACTGATAACAAAAATTGTTTAAGCTTTCCATGTACAGTACCATAATTTTACAGAAATTCCATAATATGACCATTGTATCTGTTTTAAAACACTAACTGGAGATCTAAATGTTGGATTTCCTGGATCATCCTTCTCAAGATTTTATTATGACTTAAGATGCAATGCAGTCACAAGTTTCTGATTTCACTGGGTTAAATCAATATTTCTATAGCCATCTTATATAGTTTTAATATATCCATGAATTTATTAAAAGTGCTCCATGCATTCGTTTTGCAGTAAGGAAATTTTGGGTAGCAAAACAGAGCCGATATTGCAACTGTCCTGAATGACTATGACAAAGAGAGTGCCTTATTGAACTAATTTATATTTCACATGAAACTATCATTTGAACTAGTATACAAACTCTTGCAAATCCTTTATTTTATTTTATTTTATATTTTTCTTTTCTTCTTCCTCACAATACTGGGGATCCAACTTAAACTAAACACAAGTGTGCTGTGCTGTTAGGCTCCAGCATGTCTGGTGGGACACTGTCAACATGGTAGTTCCAACAAAACTGGGAAAACTAACATGAACACAGGAAGTTCTCTCAGAAACCTGGCTGTGGTTTCATGCTGTGTAGTTTTGGAACTGACTTCATCCCTTGATTTTCCAAGAAAAACTTAATGTAACAGGGAATTATTTACTATGCATGAAATCTAAAATAAAAGCAAAGTCTGCCTCATTTCCTTGTGCTGACATTAGATAACAAAATAATAGATGTGTTGGGGGAAATTTTTGCTACAATTTTCATGCATTTTACAACTTAGTTCCCAGTTCTATAGCAGGTAGATGTGGATTGGTATGATTTTAGCCATAATGTTGAGGAATCAAATTGAATAAAACCATATGGATGCCAGAACACAATTTTGGCCAGCAAGGTACTTTAGTTTATTGTATTTCTGGGGCAGTTTGCAGCTTTGCTAAATCTGGGCAACCACATTGAAGTGGAGATGAAAAACATACAATGGGCTTAAAAAAACTTTGAGTAATTCATTGCCACATTTCATGAAACTAGAAAATGAATAAGAGTATTCTTTACTCTGTCTTCAATGTGTAGCAACAGGGTAAAAACCTGGCAAATCTGAGCTCGAAGTTGATTTTGATCTATAAAATTACAATTATATTTACTTTTGTATAATATTCTTTTTGTGATTAAATATATTATACAATTTATATTTTAATTTGTTGCTGATGAATTTGAAAGAATTTAATACTTTTTAATGAAAATTTTGATGATCTATTAGCATTTTCCATAATTCCTCAATTATATTAGTATATATGATAGCTTTTTAAAAGTAATAGTCAAATAACTCAATGCCCTTACAATAGTTAAATTCACCATGTTTTGGGGAACATAATATATATTCACAGGAAATTCATCATAGGAGGATGACATGCAGTCTAAGGAGATGCTGAAAACATTTTCTCTTACTGTCATTTTGATTTAAAAAATAAATAAATTTATATTATGTGTTAATTCTGGATTATATGTTATTTTTCCTTCCAAAATATTTGTATGGAAATTATCTATCCTGGGCTAATTTAAATAATATTTTAAGACAATAATTATTGCTAATTTTGGAATTACTAGAATGCCACACACATTGTGATAATCATAAACGTTGAATATGTTATAGTAGATAGCTTTTACATCCTACCTATGCACAGTAAAGTGGAAGCTTCTGCTGATTTTAATTGCTTAATTTTATCCAACTAGTTATTAGATTTTGTTTTGCTTTGTTTTGGTACCAGGGATTGAACTTGGGACCTTGTGCTTGGGAGGCAGGCAGTAGCACCACTGAACTAAATCCCTGGCCCCAACTACTTATTAGAGATACAGAATTTCAAGGGTAAGGACTGAGCCTATAAATCCATACTTTAGCAGTCTTAAACAAAAAAGTTCTACTGTATTAAGAAAGACAATTTAGCAACAGTGATTTAATTTTTATGATATGCATTACTCAGTAAGTGACCTACATTTCTAGATTTGAGATTTCCTGCTGGTTAATGTGAAATATATAGGTATTTCTCTAGGAACTACAAAAACATAGCTGCTTGTTCAGGGACTGAAATGCTTTATATTATGACAATGATTGTTTTAAAATGCTGGTAGTTTAAAATCACCTCCTTCAATTATAAATACACACAAATTTTTCATATTACATTTCAGATATTTATTTTTTGAAAGTGTCAGGGAAGCTGGTTTTATCACAGATATCACTTGACTGTTCTAAATCCATTAAAATCAAAGGAAGCTGAGGCCAGAAACACTCTAGACATGATTGTGAGTCTCCCAAGGCTAACATAATTAAGGTAATTTAAAAAGTTGTTGGTGACCCACAATAAAAATCATAAACATTTGCAAAAATGAACTTTAACCTGTGCATTTGTAAGTTTGTCATTTCATTACAATAATTTACTTTTTAGTCCAATAATAGCAAACTTAATGATGATTAGAGATATCATTTATATATCAATAATCTTCAGGTTTATCCCAATATTGTGCAGAACATGTAGATAAGAAAATCAATTAATATAAGTTATCAATATTTATTAATATAAGGCATTAATATAATGCCTATTAATATAATGCCTTAATATAAGGCAATAATATTAAACCAATGATGATAAAATGTAACCCAAATACATAATATAAGATGTAAAAATTGTATCAGGATAGTGTAACAAATTTATGATTAAACCTATAAAACATTTTGGAAAAGATTATTGCAATGTTTACAAATAATAAGATGTAGCAGTATATATTAATTACAAAAAACAGAAGAATTTTTTCCAATATAAAATATCAAAATTTGCAAAAGTAGTAGGAGAGAAGGGGGAGAGGAGAAGCACAAAAATTAAGATGCTAATGTGTATGTCTACCCACTTGCAAAGGTGATTGTATTCATTGTGTATCACAAACATGAATGAATAAAGAATTTATTAAGATGTGTTATGTACATCTACCAAGTCTCCATAATGAATGCAATCATTAATTACTGCAAACATGTGGTAATAAACATAAAAATTAAATAAAAAAATTTTAAAAAGAAATGGAGAGGTAAAACATTAATGAAATTTAAAAAAATAGAAATAAAATGGTTTCTATCTGCCTTAGTATCTTTAAGGGACATGTAAAACAAAAATTCTTTTCACTTTTCTATAATTAGTAATAATAACTGCCTAACATATCACCAAATTATTTCATATGAAATAATTTAAACTCAAATTCACAGCGGATGCCACTGAAAAAATAAGTAATGCATTTCTCCTGAAGGAAAACACTTTGAGATTGTTTATGAGAAATACTCTATCCATAGCTGACAGAATTATAGAAAAACTAAATATTCATAAATATGAACTATATTTGTGTGAACTGCTACAAATGGAATGCAATGGTTAATCATTATTAAACTGGTGACATATATAAGTATATATGTACATATATTTGTGTATATATTTAACAGAGCTTGTTATTGAACAAGATTACATCAACTTTTATTTTGACTAAAGAAAATCTAAGTATATAAATAAAACAGAATATTAGTTGTACATATGGCCACTAAAATACAGTAATAGTCATTAAGATTCAGGTGTGTGCTTACAAATTTTACTTTAAGTTAATGAAAATCTAAAAAATGATTTTCTATAGATAGGTTATGATTGAAACTCAAATATAATTCTCTTGGCAATCTCTATTGCTTTCTTCAATAATTTTAATTTGTAGGAAAATGTAAACCTTACACAGGTATGTGAAGAAAGTCATCCGTGACTATGTCTGCATCTATCAATGAGCTGCATATAGGACAGAGATGCAAGTTGATAGGAAGCTACCCCTGGACTTGAATAAGACATTTTGCTTATAAAGATGCTGATTATTCACTCTAAATTTATTTGAAGAAGTTGGTTTGGATAAGTCTTATTTATTATTTTTGAATCCCAATCTTTAAGAAAGTATGATTAGTATAAGCTAGAAATCTTGCTAATAAAAATTTATATTCATTTAGGTTATGTTTCTTTGTGAAAGTATTAACTTTCTTTACAATAAGCACTTAAATTCAATATTATTTAAAATATCTGCTAGATAGAAATGTTAAGTGTTATAAGGGATCTCTATTCAACAACACTCCATTTAATTAGGAAAAGAAGTCATGAATTACATGCTAGTTGGTGTTGTGGATCAGTATCCATGGTAAGTAGATGCTAGTATAGAGAATCAGCTCCTCGCATATTTGGAATAGAGAAATTTAGCCATTCTTGTTTTCCTGATGGCAAAGTATGGTTTAAATAGTTATGTGTGACAGTGAACCTTGATTGTCACCTTGATTGGTGTGAGCACAGCCTGGGAGCACAGTAACACACAATTCTGGGTGTTCCTGTGTGGGTCATGGAGGCATGACCTTGAGGGCAGTATCTGTTCCCTAGCCCCACCCTCCCTGTTGGTGTTTCCCTGTTGTTTCCTGGCCTCTATAATGTGAGAAACTTAGCTTCAAAAGGCCCCTGTACCAAGATTTTCCCACCATAGAGCCAGTGGATCAGGGTCTGAAACTTCTGAAAGTGGGAGCCAAATTAAATTTCTCCTCTGTTAAGTTCTGTATGACAGTCATTTTCACCAGCAACAAGAAAGCTAATACATCAGATATTTTGTTTCCTTTGTTTTAATTTAAAATTTTAATTGTCATGGCACTGAAAGAAATTTTATGAAATTATCTTAAACCAGTATGTGAGAAAAATTCAAAGATCATAATTATGAGATACATTACATCAACATACGCTAATATATATGAACACAAAACTTCAACAGAGAAATACTTGAACTACAGCCAACTGGAATTAAATAATATTTTAAAGCTATGATTAAGTGTTGCATACTGGCAAAGTATTCTAAAGTACTAGGCATTTCATTTGGATTGGAGATAAATAGATACTTAGATAGCTAGATAATTAAAAATATAGTATAGCAACAGGAGATATGGACAACTGAATGCTTAGGCAAAAATTCTGGCAGCAAATGAAATATCAATTAGCCCTCTAACGTTGAGATTTTCTATTTCATTTGGCCAAGTATTTCTTTTAAAGCAAATTACAAGTTATTTTTAAGATCATGTCTCACTTCTAAATCATTCCTCTTTCCTACAGGTTTGATTAGAGCCATGAAATATTCAAATGACACCACAGGGGTGAACTTCATCCTTCTAGGACTCTTTGATCACACACAGCTCCACCAAATCCTGTTTTCTCTGGTGCTTGTGATCTTCCTTGCCTCCCTGGTGGGCAATAGTCTTTTGATCTTTCTCATCTGGGAGGACTCTCGGTTGCACACGTCCATGTACTTCCTGCTCAGCCACCTTTCCCTCATGGACATGATGCTGGTCTCTATCGTCATTCCCAAGATGGCAAGCAACTACCTGCTGCACAAGCACTCCATCTCCCCTGCTGGATGTGGGATGCAGATCTTCCTGTTCCTCACCCTGGCTGGCGGGGAATGCTTCCTCCTGGCATCTATGTCTTATGACCGCTATGTGGCCATCTACCATCCACTGCGCTACCACCTCCTCATGAGCAAGAAGTGCTGCTGGCACATGGCAGCAGGCTCCTGGCTCCTGGGAGGGCTGGATGGGCTGATGCAGGCTGGTGCCACTCTGAGCTTCCCTTACTGCCATGCCAAGGAGATCAGCCATTTCTTCTGTGAGGCCCCGTCCTTGGTGTGCCTGGCCTGTGCCAACACGGTGATTTTTGAATTCTTCATGTACATCTGCTGCATCCTGATGCTCTTGGTCCCACTGTTGCTCATCCTGGCCTTGTACACTCTCATCTTGGCCGCGGTGCTTCACATGCAGGCCCCCGAGGCCCGGAAGAAGGCCTTTGCCACCTGTTCCTCCCACCTGGCCGTGGTGGGACTGTTCTATGGCACCATCATGTTCATCTACATGCGGCCCAAGTCCTCCCAGTCCCTGGGCCTTGACAAGGTGGTCTCTGCTTTTTACACCATCATCACTCTGATGTTGAACCCCCTTATATACAGCGTGAGGAATAAAGAAGTAAAGGGGGCTTTGAGAAAGCACCTCCAGAAACACATTATGTGATCACCAGGAGGAATATTTACCAATGTGGAAGCAGTGGACATTTACAAAATATTAGTTTGTTTGTCCCATATACTTGTTCATTATAGTGCATCAATTTATTTTGTTCTAATTTTTCCATTATGCCTTTATTTTTTGTATTAATTAAATCAATGAAAAATTATATTTTCCTATTAGCACCCTTTGTAGCTGTGTATTTAGTCTGAAATAAGGGCATTAGCAATAAAAGAGAATAATTGGGGACCTGATTAATACACAATGTGTTGCACTCATATGATTTGTGTCTTTCTTTTATTTGAAAGAGGCATTTTCATTTAAAACATCTGTATGCCAACCTTTTCTTTTTTATTATTAATACATTTGCAGTACATAATGATTACATTCATGGTGGAGAGTTGGTACATGTACATTACACATCTTAATTCTTTTATCATTCCCTGTGAAACATTAATGGTAGTGGCAAAAGATTATTCTCAAACTACAATAAAAAAAGAAGAGAATATAAAGTAGGAGCTACTTCAATATAATTATAATGAAATAAATTACAAATGAAATAAATAGTAAGAATAAATCTTTTAAGATATTTGCATGAAATATGTATTAAATATTTTCCAGGGAAATTTTTCTAAGGTTCTTTGCAAGTGAACAACAATTACTTCAGAGTGGGCAAAAAGGTTTGACTACACAAATCTTAAAAGGTTGTGGATATTTGTAATGTATGAATGGAAAAAGTAGACATCTTCATTAATGAAACAAATATCACTAGTTAAAAATAATCTACACATGATTTTACCAAATTATTGAAACACATATCACTATAATTCACAATGATAGTTTCCAACAAGCACAAATATTCAAGAATTTTGTCTGTTGAGATAAAGATTTGCTTTTATTAATTTTTATACAAATGAAAATAAATCATTACAGATCATGAAAAACACTTACAGATTGTGGGGTTTGCTTCCTTGTGATAAATGAAGATATTTACTAAATTTCCTCTGAAATAAAAGAGCATTTGAAAAATGTAAAGGAGTAAAATCCACATGCTCTTCCTTAGCTTCAACTGTTACAGGATTTCACTTCCTATGGAATGTCTATCCTTGTAGTCAAAATTCTAGAGTAAAATTTTATATCAGACTATCTGTTCACTACATTAAATCAAAGTATAGTAAAAACAGATATAAATAGGCAAATACATGATCTCATGCATCATTCCACAATCTAATTCTAGAACCTAGGAATTGATAGCATATTACAGATCATGTAATACATAACCATTAGTCTTCTGTCATTTGAAAAATTTCTTTAAATTATAACTGAGAGACATGTAGATGACAATTCAAGGTTTGTGAAGTGATATGTGATGGTCAATGGTTATGGATATACAGTAAGTCTTAGACTAAACAGTGTACATTGCTTTGGAATATACATGCTAGTAGTTCCCTCCACATCACCACTGCTTCTCTCCTTGCTTCCAGATATCCTGGGCTCTGATTGAGCACTGTATTACTGTGCACTATCGCACTGTACAGTAAGCAGAAAACAGAACAACTGTGATAATGTCTGACATTTACGTGAGCTACTTCTCTGATTTGTTACTATCTGAGGGGTCTATGAATGTTTACAAGCCAGAGCCTTACTGTATATATAATTTACTTAATATGCAAATAGAGTTACACATAGTATATATATATATTTGTACACATGTATATATATACACATGTATATATTTCTAGTAAAATACATAGCTACTGTTGCTTAATCTGAGTCACTATATATATATATATAGATATAGATATAGATATAGATATTTCAAGTATCACATCAAGGATTATTGAGATCCAAGAAAAAAACTGAGAAATTATCCCATTATTCAATGAGTATTATGATATAGATACCTGCAGTAGATTGCATTTTCAAAAGATGACCATAACATAGCTACCAATTCATAAGCTCCACTAAAACTTTTCCTAGTCTCCTACGAGCAAGTGAAGTCCACAGGCTTACTCTGGAATCGGGGTAGATCATTGTTTATGTGATTACATGTATGCAAGGCAGCAGTGATTCCATATTGATTTCAAAAATTGGTCATAAAAATGGAGACTTCTTGATCTTCTGGCTGGCTGGCTCCAAGGCAAAGACACTGTGGTCTGAAAGTTCATGAGGTGGTCAACGAGGAGAAAACTGAAAGCCTACAGTGAACCGAACTTCCAACTGGAAATGAGCACTGGCTCCCTGATTTGTGTTTGACCATTGTGAAAAAGAATATCAAGTTCCAAATAGGGATACTGAGTTCATGCCACCAAAGCCAAAGATGAGTTTTCTGTCAATTTCAGGACAAATGGCCATTTCATGAAACAAATCAATGAGAGTTATTATTTTAAACAAGTAATTTTAGATTTTACAGAGGACTGTAAAACTGATTATGCCCAAAGCAAGCTGTAAAGAGCTAACCCCACAATTAGCTTGTTTTGAGAAGTGAGTCTGGCCAAAGCCTACCTGCTGATGTCAGAGTAACTTGCACCCAAATTCCGTTCCCGCAACTAAACTTCAGACTGGAAGGACACTTTCTAATTACAGCTATATATTTTGTCTATTCTGTTCCTAATTTAAGAATGCTTTGTCTTATCCTTTATGAGCCTTGTTTACATTAATTTCCATAGAAACCACAAGTCACCTTTGCCCCAATGGATTGCCAATAAAAGTTAGTGCCTTGGACTCTCCAGTGTCTTTGTTGGTTGCACCAGCATTGGTCGTCCTGGCACCCCACCTTCTCTCTCTTAGTTCTATCTCTTAGTGTATTAGTGTATTCTTTTTCTCAGGCCTGCATCGCTCACTGGGCAGGTGGGTGCTGGAGCCTGACTATAGGGTTCTCCCTCAGATTTAGTCTGAATTTAGAAATATTAAGTAGCATATAATATAGTACCTGGAAGAAATGTTTAGCTAAAATTATGAGAATGACTGATTATGATCATATGTTGCAAAAGGTCCTGAAAGAGACCACTCTGGAAACTCACCTGGCCTCAATAAAGACCAGATGAGGATAGAAAGTATATCATTGGAAGTGAGAAGAACATTGTGTTTTGTATTCTGTGTTTTGTAAGAAAATGAAGTAATTTTACAAAAAAGAAAAAAATATGGAATTCAGTGTTCTAGGTCAGAAGTTTTCCAGAGTGACTGAATATTGAATATGTACCTGTCTGTCTATCTATCTGTCTGTCTATTTATCTCTATCTATCTATCTATCTATCTATCTATCTATCTATCTATCTGTCTATTTATCTATATCTATCATCTATCTATCATCTATCTATCTATCTGATGAGAGAGATAACTATGAGAAGCCAAGGTGTGCTGTATTGAAAAGTAAAAATAGCTTTCTCAGTGGCCATTTAAAATTTAAGCAAGATTTTTCAGGCCAAAGGATATAATACTTCCTTTAAATAAGTCAGGAAGAGACTTTTATTCCCTGGTTAGGCAGAATCAACTGCCCTGCTCAGCCTGAAGCTGTTACAGGAAGATTGAACTTCAGCCATTCTGCTTCCTTTAAGAATAGAGATCAAAATCTTAGAAGTACAATAGAATAAATGGAGATAATGAAAAGTATAATCCAGCTTAATTTGGTTTTTTTTCTTTTCTCCCAAGACAGAATAAGCCTTGCCAATTCCACATAAACTGGGATATTTTTCTCTACTTACTCTCTAAGTTTAGGTATCTGCCTACTTTGACTGGGACTAACTGGGTCATGATTGGAGCTTTTTACAGTTGGTATTACCTGGCCAATAATGGCAGAGAGCACATGTTTAATGTGCATGAGGCCCTGGGCTCTATCCCCAGTACCTGGAAAAAAAAAGGGGAAATAAAAATGTCCCCTAGTCAAGGTGTTTATTTTATTTTATCTTATCTTATTATTTTATTTGAGACAAGATCTTATTATGTGGTTTAAAATGGGTTTCAACTCACTATTTAGCCCAGGCAGGCCTTGAACTCATGGCAATCTTCCTGCCCCAGCCTCCTGAGGGCTGGGATTATAGGTGTGATCCACCATGCCTGATGCCAAGGTGTTTAGGATGGTAAGAAAGGATGGATTGCAGCCTAGGGATAACACAATTTGTCTCTGGAGGTTCTCAGGGTGTGGGCTGCAGATCCAGGGCATTGACATAGGTTTCTCCTGTTCCCATTCTGTCAAGCATGGTACCTGCCAGAGAGGATCTAGGAATCCAGTGGAGTGACTCATAGAGCTGCTCTTTGGAGTTCCTCTTGGTAGAGGTGCTCACCAGGATGAACTGGCAGGCAGTTTGGGCAGTGACAAGTACAGTTAATCTAGGGGATAACCAGCCACCATGCCTTGGGCATGGGGTAAAAGACAGAGATGTGGGAGTTTGTTGGAGGAAATTACAAGATATTCTGAAGACTGGAGAATCTAAGAGAATATTGGCTGAGACAGGCATGCTGGGAACCCTGTAGATCATGGCCCTTGATTATGACTCCCTCAGTCCCAGCACCCAGGTGGAAATCACACTTGACTGCTGAAGGCCTGGCCTCAGAGGGCAAGTTTTCTGATCCCCTAGTTCTGTAGAGTGACATTCCCCAATGTTGCAGACCACATGCCCTATAGCACACAACTCTCAATGGGTTTTTGTCAAAGTTACTTCCCCAAAGCAATATTTCATCATGTGGTAGCTAACTGCTGAGACAAAGCAATAGAAGAGATGCAGACTACGAGAGATGGGGATAGGTTAAGATTTTTGGACAAGCTTACAAAACACGTTCCTTCTCAAGATGGCTCCTGGATTAAGCTCAAGTTTTCTTCAGGTGTGGAGTGAGTTCCTTCTCTGAAGCCAGCTCAGAGTGGAGACTCTAGGTCTATTATGTATTTAGGGTGCCCAGCAGATCCTGCTTGACTCACACCCTTAAAACTACACTCTAGAGAGGGCAGACCCCTCTGCCCCTGGTTGTGGATTCAGGCAACAGGTGCTAGGTGATTTTCTTCTGTGATGCTGCGGTCCCCAATCTCTGGATTTCAATGGTTGGAGTTTTCTTCTGTTGAAGTCTAGTATTCCTCCATGATCACTGACTTAATCCTGCATCCACAAACTCAGTGCTCAAGTTCTAGCTCAAGGAGAAGCAAGCAGTTACTGGGTGCCTCTATTCTGCTATCTGCATTTGCTTTTGGAAATAGAGTTTTAAAAATTTACATTTACATAACATATTTAGTCCTTCACTCTGTTACTCTCCCTACTCTTCCTTCCTCTTTCATCTTGTCTAATAGGATATCTTCTATTTCCCTATCATCTCTATTTTTGACACCAAATATTAGGAAAAACATAAAAACATGACAATTCCTATCTATCATCTGTCTATTTCTATATCATTTTCTTTCCTTCTTTCTTTTTTTTTTTTTTGGTATAGGGGATCAAACTCAGGCCCTTGCACATATGAGTCAGGCAACAGAACGACTGAGCTAAATCCGTGGCCCTATAGCATTTTCTTTATGCATCAATCTACTCACCAGGACCTTGGCTCTTCCATATCTTTGCTATTGTAAAGTTTGCCAGAACTTGTTTATAAAAGTATCTCTTAAGTAGGCTGATTTTAAGTACTTCATGTATACACTGAAGAATGGTTTAGCTCTATTTTTATGTTTTTGAGGAACCTCCACACTGATTTCCATACAGGATGTGCTAATTTATATTCCTACTAAGAGTTTAGATTGGTTTCTTTTCTGGCTTCCTTGTGAATGTGTTATTTGTTTGTTTGTTTATTTATTTATTTATTTATTTATAAAATCCATTCATACTGGGGTGACATGAAATCTCAATATATTTTTGATATGTGTTTTTCTAGTAGCTAAAATTGTGTAACATTTTTTCATATACTTACTGGTCTTTGGCACATCCTTTGTTTTAGAATTATCAGTTCAAATTACCCATTTACTGATTCGGCATTTGGGCTGTTGATATTAAGTTTTTTTGAGGATTTTATATATTGTAGTTATTTATCCTCTATCAAAAGTGTAGCTTGCAAAAATGTCTGTCCATTCTGTATGTTGCTTCCTTATGGTTGTCTTGTTGCTGTACAGGAAACTTTCTCTTGGTGCTGTACCACTGTTGGCTCTTGCTGTTATTTCTCTGTAATTGGAATCCCACTCAGGGAGGCTTTACCTCTACAAATGATTTCAAAATTTTCCCTGTGTTTTATTTTAGCAGCTTCCAATTTCAGGCCTTATCCCTGGGTCACTGATGTATCCTGTATCGCATTACACACAGGACAAGAGAGAGGACTGATTTTCATCTTCTACATAAGGATGTCCAGTCTTCTTCCTACAATTTTTAGAAAGGTTGCCTTTTCTCTAGTGTCAGTTTTTGGAACATCAGTTCAGAACCACATGGGTGTGTCTGTGTAGGTTTCTTTCTCTGTCATTTACTCTATTCCATTGGTCTATGTATCTTCTTGTGCCACTACAATGCTGTTTTTGATACCATGGCTTTGTAGCATGTTTGAAATTTCACACCGTGATGTCTCCACCACTGTTCTTCCTACTGACAACTGCTTTGCTATTCTGAGTCTCTTTTATTTGTATGGGAAATTTAAAGATTGTTTCTTCTAGTCCTGTGGAGAATTCTATTGGTATTTTGATGGGTTATTTCATTGGATCCTTAGATTTCTTTGGTAACAAAGCCATTTTAACAAAATTAATTCCTAAAACCCTTGAACTTACAAGTCTTCATTCCTTCAATTTCTTCCCTCAGTATTCTATAATTTCATATTAGAGTTCTTACCCATTTTGGTTTATTCCCGTGTATTTTATTTATTTATTTATTTATTTATTTATTTATTTATTGAAGCTGTCATGAATGGAGTTGCTTTTCTTCTTTTCTTTCACATTAATTTCATTATTGATGTATAGAAAAGCTATTGAGTTTTTAAAGTTCAATTACCTTTATTTATAGATAAAGTGATTCTATATGCAGGAGACCCTAAAGTTTCTACCAAAAATCTTTTATATCTGTAACTAGAATGTTTAATATAAAATAAATAGACTATGTAAGATAGGGGCAACAGGCTGTCAAAATATTCCCAAAGAGGCATATTGAGTCTGAATCAAGAAGTTGGCAACACATTATACTCTCAGCAAGATTTCAAAAATTTTAGGACTTTTTTTGCTTATCTACTCCATGCTTTCAGATAGGGTCTCATGATATAGTTCAGGCTGGCCTTGCCCTTGAAGTACAGCCCAGGCTGGCCTAAAGCAGCAACCCTCCTGCCTCAGGCTCCTAAATGCTGGGATTACAGATGTGCACCACCAGGATCAGCTTTTAATCCATTTTCAAATGGAAGTGTACCAACAATCACCCTACTAATACAGTGAAGAATGCCATGTCATGACATATCTAGCAGCATAAGCAGGGTGTAGAGGCTCCTAACTCATTTGGAGGTGCTTCCATTTGGAAACCTTCACCTGTATTCTAAGCATCTCAGAATGATGTCAAGCTCCAAGTGAGCCAAGTCTGCTCACAGTGTATGGAGCAGAGATGAGATGCCCCTGCCCAAACTTCAGAATGGAAACCTTCACACTACAGTTCAGGGAACCAATGTGAGGACTCTGCCCACTACTAAACACACCTGTCCCAGTTATCCCCTCTGGAACTGAGGAGACAGTTACAGGATGGACTCTGGCAACTATTGGACCCCTCTGAGTCAGCCCTTACCTAAATCTCCATTGATCTCCTGACTCACACAGGTCCCTACTCTTTTTGGTGCTCCAAAGTAACACTCTGATCTCCAGGACTCAGAACTAGTTAAGGCCAGTGTCCTTTTGTCACCAAAATTTGTGATAGTTTCCCTTTCTCCTGTGAACAACTACCTTAGTAAGAGGACTTAGGTCCTCTAGGGGAATAATGAGAGACAGACTGACAGGATAACCTCTTGGTGGTGCACCAATATCCTTTCCCAAGTGGACCTCTGGCCTTTACAGTAGAAACTTTCTCCTCAAATCTCGAACTTTGCTCAGAAATGACATGCTCCAAGCAGCAGTTCCACCTGCATTGGCCTAATGAGACTGTGAGGCCCAGGGACTCGAACTGAACTACAACTTTGGTAATTGTATAGCTGTGTTAGAAAAAGGCCTTGTTGTATTCCACTAAGGAAATTGTGTGCTTGTCTTCACACATCACTATGATAGGTATATCAACTGCAGGTTGGTGGGACACACCTGTAATCCCGCCACTCTGGAAAGCTGTGGCAGAAAGATAAGTTTGAACTCACCTTGGCCAATTTAGTGACTTACACTGACCTGTCACAGAATTTTAAGAAAAGAAGGAGTAGTAATAAAGAGCTAGGTATGTAGCTTATCATGAAGGTCATAGTTTCAATTCCCAGTCTGAAAATATTGCAGAGGGCTAACAAGTTGAGAAACAATGTAAGATGAAATATCCACACAGATTTAGACACATAAGATTATTGAGGAGGTATAATTATCTAGGAAACATACACATCACATTACCCTATGATTGAGAACATACAATTATCATATCTAAAAACAAAGATAAGATTGCTGCTATAACTCTAGCACTATTTCCTTTGTCTCTGATGTCAAGCTTCACTTCATGATAATCTGCTTTTACCAATGCAATATGAGGAAAAATAAAAGATTTTATGTTAAATTACAAGCAGTATGAATAATTATCTGTTATGGTTTGTATCTAGATGTCCCCCAAAACCCTGTGCTCTCGCAGGTAGGGCTTTTCAGAAGTGGCTGGATCCAGGGTGTGTGACACTATGTTTAAAAGTATGTTTTATTACTGGATTATTACACTAATTGGTTATAATGGTTCTGAGTGTGGATAATGGGAATGCCCCCCATCCCCTGGTGTGTGTGGTACCAGCCAAAAGGCTTTAAACCTGGACAGAACAAGAGGGAAAGGGAGGCTTGCTGCTTGCTGCCTGCTCTGTTACAAATTTTCTCCTCTGTGACGCCACTCTAAAATACCACCCTGTCTTGGAGCCAGGGGACTATGGATTGAAACTTCTACAAACTATGAATTGAAATAAACCTTCCCGACTTTAACACTGGGTGTTGGGCATTTAGTCTCAGCAGCAACAATGTAACCAAATCAATCTCCTTCTACTTTTGTTTTTATGACTGTGCCATGGTAAAAACAAAGCCCACATGTGGATTGGTGCATTTGCAACAGATGAAACATTGATGACAAAGACGGAACATACAGAACTTGAATAATATCATGTTCACATCTCTGCTGAAGTAGGAGTCCTCAGGCTTTGTTAGCTCATAAATTTAACATAGCATTTCCATAGTAATCTGCCCAAATGCATGTCCTCTTACAATTGCACTTGTTGCAAAAATGATCCATTAGAAGGTAAACTTCCAACCATAAGACATTTTCCCTGATATTCAATTCTGTAATGGTAGAATCTAAAGCAGAAGATGGCAATTGTTATGTGATCTGCTTAGGATTTTATTAAACCAATAATTGTATTGATTCTAATATTAGACTAAAACTACAATTTTGTACATTAAAATATTTGTCTAAAATGTCACATTTGTTTACTAGTGCAGGATTAGTATCCATTATCCAAAATTCTTGGGTCAGAAATTCATAAAATCTCTATTATTTGAACTTACATTTGCATATACATGATGATATATTGAGATATGATTCAAATCTAAATATATAATTTATGTTTTGTATACACATATCGACATAAACTGAAGTTAACTTTATACAACTTTTTAAAATAATTTTGAGTATTAAACAAAGTTTATGTACATTGAAATAGATATCAAAATGAAAAATGTCTCTGTGTTACTTAGGTAATCAGTTCATAAATGATATTACATCTTTTCTGACTCTGTATTTGTGTATGCTTGATAAAAAATAACTTCTTACACTTGTTTTTACATAGATAATTAACAAGAAAATACAAGTCATTTTACTAGTATAATAATGTACATGCTCTTGG
This sequence comes from Heterocephalus glaber, assembly GCF_053883595.1. Classification (NCBI taxonomy): domain Eukaryota; kingdom Metazoa; phylum Chordata; class Mammalia; order Rodentia; family Bathyergidae; genus Heterocephalus; species Heterocephalus glaber. The sequence goes on from NW_028258410.1 coordinate 4,279,053, forward strand.
CAGATTATTGGCCTGAGAGTATCACCAGAGACCCTTAACTCCTGGTAACCTCAGTAGCAATAGACAACCCTGGCTCTTGCCTCCACCTGCCATGCCACATTTCATTTCTCTATTTGTGAGTTTTGTTGTTGTTGAATTTGTTGATAAGAAGAAAGATCACAAGCATGCTTAGGGGGTAGGAAGCTGGTCCTCTATGGGTGAATAGCTATTCTGCTGGATGAATTATTTTTAATCAATATAGTTATTAAAGCCATATTATTGTAAAAATTAATGTCACTCATAGTAGTGGTTGATACATTTAGATATTGTGTGTTGAACATGTCTATCTATACTTCTTTGCTCCTACACCTCCTACACCGAACAACAGAGTTTGACACATTGCTCTGTTTCCAGTAATCCCTCTTCTATTTCCAGGTCATTACTTATTTGTATATAGGTTACCACATGTGTAAGGAAACAAGTAATATTTATCTGTCCGTATGTTTTATTTTATTTATCCTAATTATCTCCAGTTTGGTGGTACTTTGAATGTTTTAGCAAGGATCATTTTTCTTATTTGAGTATATGCTTATTTTCCTGCATGCAATTGTCTGTGTATGATTATATGAAACATTCTTTCTTTGTAAAAACTATTTTGTTTTAAATCAGAAAATTACAACTTTATCTATCTGTGATATGAAGTGAGTGTACTATTAATTGCACAAAAGAACTAAAAAATATATTTATACTTTCTAACTGAATTTTTCTTATTTCCATCTCTAGCAATTAACAAAAATGAACTGGCCATAAATGCACAAATTCATTTCTGTATATCAGTTCTATTTCAATGGCTGGTATCAATTCAATGCTTATACCATCCTTATTAATTACTATAGATTGGAGATACAAAGACTGTGACATGATACTTCCACATTGTGGTCTTTTTTGTTAAAGACTGTTTTGTTTATTTTTGGTATTTTATAGTTCCATAATACTTTTAGGATTAATTTTCTATTTCTATGATATAAGACTTTCAGATTTTAGTGGAGACAACATAAAATAGGGAGATATGTTTGGGGGAATATTTATATTTTCAGAATTTCATGTTGTACCACATGAATATGGAACCCTTTCATTTTAACTAATTGTTTAAATAATAAACAATAAATAGTTAATATAATCTTTTAAGTTAACGATTTTTATAGTCTTCTTTTCTTTTGTTTTTATTTATTTATTTATTTAAAGTTAATTTTTGAAGTAGAGCACATTATAGATGAAGAGTTCAATCTAAATGTTCAACATGTTTGGAGAACTAAAAAAAGAACTCAGTAAGTGCTGGAGGGTGTGGATCAGAACCTTGGATACCTGTAGGGTGGATGATGAGGAATAAAAAAGAGACAGAGACAATATTCAAATACAAAGGGACCAGGAAGCATCTGCCTGTAATGGACTGGTTCAATAAACTCCATGGATGGCCCGCTTTTACTTTATTTTTTTTTATTCAATGAGAAGCTCAGGGGAGGGAATAGTTTACTTTTCCAGCAACAGTGACTGCAATAACATTAGTGTAGTAAAATAGAAAACAAATTTAGCATCTCAAAGGGAGCAAGTTAAAGTCCTTCCCTATACTTGGATATCTGGAGTTTGTATTCCCCTCAACAGATGCTATCTTACCTCAGGAGTGCTATGCTTATGGCTTTCTGACACAGCAAGGAAGTCTTTAGCCTTTTGCTTACTTCTCTGTTCTGGAGGCAAGTCAACACCAGCCTTGGGACTGCAGGGGTAAGGGGGAATGTAGCTCAGTCCCTGCCAATCTATATATATCATGACTGGCCTTGACAAAAAAACAAATTGGTCAGATTTTTAGTTAGCTTAAAGATGATTAAAAACACACAAATGATTTAAATAATAAAATGTTCAATAAGTTTAAAGAAAATAAAAATAATATGCTACTTGAGTTAAATAAGAGAATAGAAGATATGCATGATCATTTTGGTAAGAATAAAAATTGAGGAAAAGAAATAACGAAATAGAAAGAAATAAAGAATTCAATGGAAAGCATGGTTTACAGGTTTGACCAAAGTGGTGGCAATGTCAGTACTTGAAGACCAGGTCAATTCTGTACATCATGTACTCAATCATACCCTCAAGAGAAGACCCTATGAGAGCTGAATCAAACAGCTGCTTGATGACTCAAAAATGAATTATAAGAATAAAGGAAATTATATAATTAGTCAAAAGTTATAGAAATATATTTACTGAAATTACTGCAAAAACTTTTCCAAAGGAAAACTGAAATTTTCAAGTAAAGAGACACAGGGGACCCCAAATAGCCAAGACTACAAATAAACCTCTAATAATCATAATCAAAATTCTAAATTTCAAAACAAGGAGAGAATACTAAAAACTATCAAGAAAAACAGCATGTATTTTATAAATCTAAACCTATAAGAATAACAGCAGAATTCTCAGCACAAGTCTGACATGTCGGGTGAGGTTGGAATACAGTCTTCAAGTGATATAAGAAAACATTTCTGTACCCAGATTTCTGTATCCTAAAAAATCATTACTCTTTAAATTTGGCAGAGAAAGAAAGATTGCCGATGACAAAGAAATCCAAAAGAAGTTCATTACCTCTAAAATAGCATTGTAGAAAATTATTAAAGGAATGCTAGACAGAGACAAGAAAGCTGTAAATAACAAAGATCCCAAAGGAATATGTGTATGTAATGGGAAGAACAGTTAGACTAAATGAAAAAGTAAAGAAATAACTAAATGAATAACAACATAATGATAAGATTCAGTAAATACAGTATAATAAAAATCCCAAATATCAATGATTATATCTTTTTAGTTAAAAGACATAGGATACAGATTATGTTAAAAAACAAAACAAACCATATTTTCACTGTAAGAGACACACTTTAACCATTTAAGAAACATACAGTAGAAATGGAAAAGGTAAAATCACAATGGATTCTGCTGAAGGCGAGATTATTGGTAACAATTTGTAGATTTGACTCCAATAAAATGGAAAATTCACATGAAAAAGATAAATTCCTGGATACATATGAGCTACCAGAGCTGAACAAAGAAGATATAAGAATCATGAATTAGCAACATCAGCCAGTGAAATTGCAGAAGTTATTTATTTATTTATTTTTGCAGAAGTAATTTAAAAACTACCAAAGAAGGAAAGTTGAGATCCCAACAGAGAAATACTAATACCAGTACTCCTTAAACTCTTTAATGAAATCAAAAGGGAAGCAGTACATACTCCTGAAATAAGCCTTACCTTGACTCCAAAATCAGCAAAGGATTCAACAACAACAAAAAAGAGAACTACAGACCTATCTCTTCAATGAACACAGATACAAAAATCCTCAATAAGATATCGCCAAAAAGAATGCAGCAAATCATCAAGAGATCATACATTGTGACCAAGTAGGTGTAATTACAGGGCCACAGGGCTGGTTCAACATATGCAACTCAATAAATAAACACCACATAAACAGAAGCAAGGACAAAAATCACATGACTATCTCAATAGTTCTAGAAAAAGCATTTGACAAAATACAATATTCATTTATGATAAAAATACTAAAGAAAATTAGAATGGAAGGTCTTTATCTCAACCTGATAAAAGCCATCTATGACAAAAGAACTGTCAACATCATCTAAATGGAGAGATGATGAAAATTATTCCTCTAAAATCAGCTATCACTATTGCTGTTTAATATACTTCTCTAAACATTAGCTAGAGCAATTAGATGAGAAAAATAAATAAAAATATTATGGATATGGGAAGGAGAAGTTAAATTATGATTATTTGTAGATGACACGATCCTCTATATAGAAGATCTCCAAACCACAATTAAAAGACTCCCAAAGCTAACATCCAAATTTGGCAGTATAGTAGAATACAAAGTCAACAGTCAAAAGACAATAGTGTTCCTGTACAGCGATAAAAAACTCACTGAGGGGAAATTAGGGAAATAATACCCTTCACAACAGCATAAAAAATTAAATACTTAGGAATTTATATAACTAAGGAAATGAAAGAATTCTACAATGAAAAGTATATTGCTCTGAAGGAGATTGAAGAAGATATCAGATATTGAAAAGATATCCCCTGTTCCTGGATAGACAGCACCTACATAGTCAAAATGGCCATACTTCTAAAACTGTTGTATAGATTTAATGCAATCTCAATAAAAATACCAATAACATTCCTTACAGAGTGAAGAGGGCAACCCCAAAATTCACATGGAAACAAAAACCCTAGAGTAGCGACAATAATTCTGATAACAAGACCAAGGCAGGAGGCACCAGAATCCTAGACTTCAAGTTATAGCACAGTGGTATAGTTATAAAAAAACAGCATGATATTGACACAAAACAGAGTTATGGATCAATGAGATGGAATACAACTATAGAAACACTCCAGGCACATTCAGCTATGTTATTTTTGATGAAGGTGCCAAATTCCTTCATTTGAGGAAAGATAGCCTCTTTAACAAATAGAGCTGGGAAATCTGGATATCTACATGTTCAAGGTTGAACCTAGGCCAGTATCTCTCACCATGAACTAAACTACAATCAAAATGGCTTAAACATTAGAACAGAAATACTTAATATGCTGGAAGAAAAAAAATAGGTAAAAGTTTTGAATACATAGGTGTAGGCAAAGACTTTCTGAAAAAAAACCCAATAGCATGAGAAATAATACCAAGAACAAACAAATGAGAACACATTAAATTAAAAAGCCCCTGTACAGCAAAGAATATCATTGACAGACTGAAGGTCTACAGAATATGAAACAATTTTGTCAGCTACTTCTCAGACAAAGGACTAATATCTTGAATATATAAAACACTAAAAAAATTAGATTTCTTCAAATTTAAAGAGCCAATCAAAACATAGGTATCTGAAGTGAACAGACAATTCTCAGATAAAGAAACACAAATCACCAATAAATACATGAAAAATGTTTAATATCACTGGCCATTCAAGAAATGCAAATTAAAACAAAACTGAGATTCTCTTTCACTCCAGGAAGACAGCTACCATTAAGAAATCAACCAATAACAAATGCTGGTGTGGCTATTGGGATAATGAAACTCATCTATATCACTAGTATGAATGTAAACTAGTACTACCACTATAGAAACCATTATGGAGATTTCTCAAAAAACTAAATGTAGAAATTTCATTTGACTCAACTGTTTCTCTTCTAGTTATTTTCACAAATGATTTAAAGACATCATACCATGGGGATGTATGCACACCTGTGTTTATAGCAGTGTAATTCATAACAGCTAAATCTTGCAAAGAGCTTACTTGTTCATCAACAGATGAATGGATAAAAAATGTGGTATTTATATACAATGGAGTACTACCTGACATAAAATGATAAACTTCAGTTATTTGTAGGAAAATGGATGGACCTTGAAACCTTAACATTAAGTGAAGTAATTCAGACACACAAGCTTAAATATTGGATGGTTTCTCTAATGTGAAAAACTATATATGTATATATGTATAATGAAACAAAACAGAGATAATAGGAAAAAAAAGAGAGAAAGAAAAGGAAACACTTTGTAATCCAATGTGGACAAAATATCTAAAAGTGTACCTTGACCTAGTAAAACATGTTTTATATGTTCTTTGACCTATTAATCTTGTTTTAAATCTGTGTATATAATAATATACACAATAATAAACTTTGTAAGTTCTTATCAGATAAATCTCATGCTGGAAAATTAAAGGAGATAGAGGGAAAGAATAAAAAGGGAATTGAAATGTGTTACATACATGTAATCACTATGTACTGCAAATATGGACTAATGAGAACAAAAAAATGAGACACATTATCACCAAAAAGAAAAAAAAGGAAAGAAAAAATGAGAAAAAGAGAACCACACAGAATGAAATTAAAAGAATGGAAAACTACACCCCATTCTACCAGAGTCCACCCCAAGTGGGAGCATCAGTCTTAGTTTTAGACACAGAAGACTTCAGCCCTAACTGATCAGAAGAGACAAGGGTGACCATTACATACTGGTAAAGTCAGCAATTCTAAGGAAGAGACAACAACTGTAAATGTCTATGGTTCAAATGTTTGCAAAACCAACTTCATAAAAAAGGAAGCAAGAATGGAATGTAAAAGGACACATGAACACAAACAAAATCATAGTAGGAAACTTCTATAACTAATTCCCACATAGAGCCAGATTAACAAAATATTTCAAAAAATAAATATTAAAGTTAAGTCACACCATTGAACACTTGATGTCAATAGATGTCTGTGGTGTCTTTCATACAACAACAGAATACATATTTTTTCTTAGAAACAGATGGTATTTTTTCCAAAATATACCATACATAAGTCAAAAGATGGTTAAATGCAAAAGAACTGAAATAATCCCCTGCATACTATGAAATCATAGCAAAACGAAGCTAGAAATCAATAGCAGAACTAACAATCATGACTATGAAAATACATGATGATTATATAATATATTCTCACAAAATGGGTGAAAGAGGATCTCAAGGGAGAAATAAAAAATTCCCACAATCAAAGAATATTGAAAGTACAACATACCCAAACCAACAGGACACCAACAAAGCAGTTCTAAGATGGAATATCACATCTATTAATGCACATAATAAAAGAGTAGACAAATCCAGAATAAATAACCTAATAATGTATCTCAAGAACCAAGAAGAAAAGAATAATTCAAAGCAAAAAGTAGTAGAAGGAATAAATTATAAAATCAAAGCAGAAATGAATGAAATTGAATATAAAAAACAAACACAAAAGATAAGAGAATCATGGAATTAATTCTTCAAAAAGATAAATAGGTTTGAAAAATCCTTAGTCAAACTTGTGAAAGGAAGGAAAGAAAAAAACCTGTATCAATGCTATTAAACATGATAAAGAAGTTGTAGTAAAAATCAGAAAAGTCCAGTAGCACACCGTGAAATGCATGCCTTGATAGAACCAATTGGAGGGTTTGGCAAATAAGAGTATAATAACAATTCAATAAGAGTACAATAACAGTCTGTTTTTATTGTTGTTATTATCATAGATTTTATCAGACACATAGAGTCAAACTATATGAGAATAAAATGAAAATACGTAGTTGTAAAAACTGACATATTTAATGCAGCTTTGATTTTCTCAAATTAAATCCAAGAAAATAATAGTTGAATGCTACCATAAAATTCATTTTTAATTGACATTTTCACAACACTGCAAATCAACAGGATACTGTTTGGTTTTTGTCCCACTGAATTTAGAAAATAATGCTAGAATATTCTTACTGTGCTTATTATTATTTTGAAAATTATAGTTCCCATGCTAGGGGATGTATTTGCACTTTATTTTTGCTTCCAATGATTATGTTTTATTTTCCCATATCAAACCTTTCTGGGACATGCATAATGTATACCAGTATCCTGTGACTATTTAAAATTCCTGGAAATCTAACATCCCTGGAGCCCGCGGTGCCGCACCTCTGCAGTTCTGCTGTTTGATTGGAAGATGATGCAGCCAAGGCTGGTGGGGAGTCAGAGCCTGTAATGGTCTCTTGAGAAGCTGATAAAATCCTTCTGATCTCAGGTGGAACCGAAGGCGTCCTGCACAGACGCGGCGCATCGGATCACGCTTCTGTGGGTCCACCTGCCGGGGTTCTCCTTCTTACCTTGTGTAAGTAGATCACACCAAACTCTTAACACTTAATCTTCTGCTTCTGAATCCAGAAAACCAGAGAGCCACAGTTTCACCACTTACTCCACACATTTGACAGGGAGCATCCTCTCTGGCTCCCATCTTACCCTCTGAAGAGTAACATGTGAGCCTGCTGAGGCTCCCACCAGGCCGGTTCCTTGGACCACTTGTCAATATTGTCCAATAAGCCATTGCCTGATTCCATCCTATTATTAGAGAGCATATCGATTGCTCATGTCAGTTTACTGGGAAATACATTTACAGATTTAATGTCAAATTGTGACAATAAGTTTGGAAGAATATTGGAGGGTAAATTACAGGCCTGATGATCAATTTGTGTTTTTTTATGAGAAGAAAAATAACTGACCTAAGAGTCTCCATTCCCAGCACATATGTGTGTGATTTAGAGGTAAGATGTTAAAATTTTTATACCTTTGTAAGACAAAGTATTGGAAGACAAAGAAAATGTTCAAATCTGTTATATTCTGAATAAAATCTTTATCCTTTGTGGTAGAAAACTATTTTTTCCAGACTAGTCAAATTTACAGTGGGAAAAGAATTTTGGTTGCTAGCGGTTGGGTGGAGGATAGTTCAGCTTAAATGTTACAGACGTTCAGATTGGAGAATAGAAAAGGGTTTTGGATATTGATACTGCTGATGCTTGTACTATATGGATATTCTTGGATATATGTATATATTGTATATATGGATATACTTAATGTGATTTATACACTAAATGTGGTAAACAGAATGCAAAAATTAATTTAAGAAATTTGCTCAATATCCCACAGTTACTGTAATTAAGTAAGATTTGTAAACTAGTTTGAAGTTCAAAAGGCTTCAATCATGAGAGAGTTTGGAAGAGGGAAGAGTTCCAAGCCCTGTGGGCAAGGAGACTCCAGAGGGCTGAGCCCTTCCTCTGTGTGGCGTAGCTGAGAGCCAGCAAAGGCTCTGGAGCTCTCAGGTGTGCAGTGCCCACTGCAGACAGAAGGGTGTGCAGGCCATGAGTTTTGACCAGTGAAGCACACTTTTGTCACAATCGTTGTGTTGCAAAATGCTTAATTTTCAGTGAACCAGCTTGTATCCCGTTAGCACAGTCCTGATGCTTGTGTGTGGGAATGAGGACTGAATCTGCCTATTGTGATATCTTCCCCACCATCGTTTGTACTTGGTTTTAGGAGGATCTACAATTTGGGGTGAAGGGAATGCCCCTGACCTCATGGGCTCTTCCTGCCATGTAAGGGTGAGAATTAACCAATGTCAGTGAGAATGAATTAGCATCCCATCTACATCTTCACAGTGTGGTTTTTTGTATTCAACACGATGGAATAGTCCTGGCAGCACCAGGTCACAGACAGAAATGGCTTTTCAGGTGTAGATAGGTTGTGAATGATGAAATGAATTCATCTTTTACAGTTGGTAAAGGCTACATATTTGTCACCTACCTATGTATTTGTGTGACTACAGAATAATACTTTTTAAGAATTAATGAAAGTGAGCATTTAGCCTTATGTTTGTATTTGCAGGATAAATCATTTATTGTTTTAAGTGTAACACTTTGTATAGTGGAACTAAATGCAGTGATAACTCCCAACAAAATTATGCTCCTCTCTGCAGACTCATTCAGTAATGGTTAGTGTGGACCATGACATCATTTGACTTTGAGATCTGCCCAGGGTTCCATGTGTCTGGGCAGGTCCCCGAGGCCTGATCTTGCTTCCCAAAGCTCTTTCCCTACTCTACTTTCCAGCTACTGGGACCTGAGAGATTCCCTTCACTTGGAAATTCAGCCAATATGTTTCTGACTTGGGCCCAGCCAGCGTGAAACAAGGACCTGATGATTCCAGTCAAATGTGACAATTCCTCCTCTAAGTTGTGGGTGTGAGGTATGTATCCAGCACACTGCAAGCTGACAGATACACTGCCTCCCATGTTCCAGATTTAAGAATACAAACACAATTTGGGATGAAAATGTGCTTCTGGATTATTAAATGTCAGAGAAAATCACTGATATTGTTAGGTTGAAAAATACTTTGATATATACACGTAGTCTTCATTATCAAGCACATACCTTGAAGCTTTTAGGAAACTAAAATACTGACTTAATTCAGTTTTGAAATCTAAGGAAATGTATGATGTAATACAACCAAAATATCAGTGAGAAAGTATTTGTGTCATCATTTCTTTGTGACTCCTTAATATGGTTTCAGGTAATATAAGATCACATATACATGGTAATTGCAACTTAAAAGAATTTGGATATGTTACACCAATTAAGTGATACTCCAACTATAAGTTAATTAGTATATGAAGTATCACGTATATGAAAAAGTGGAAATATTATACATATGTTTTTGCTTTTTGCAAATGTCAGATGAAGAATCTAAAATGTGGTCCATATTTTTTAGCCACCTAATTTTCTAGGAACATGTACTTCATATGATGCATCAAAGGCTGATACCTCTCTCTTCTCTTTTCCATGTAGAACATCACATCTGCAATCATGGACCATGGGAACACCACATCAGACTTCATTCCACTAGGACTCTTCAACCACACCACAGCTCACCATATTCTCTTTGAAATTGTCCTAGCAGTTGTGATTTCCCTTAATGGCCTCCTGTTTTTCCTGATTCACCAGGACCCCTGGCTGCACACACCCATGTACTTCCTGCTGAGCCACCTCTCCCTCATGAACATGATGCTGGTCTGCACCAACTGTGCCCAAGATGGCAGCTGCCTACTTAACTGGAAACAAGTCCATCTCCCTGGCTGGATGTAGTCTTTAGATGTTCCTTCAGATGTTCCTCCTCTGGGAGGTGGAGAAGTCTTCCTTCTAGCAGCCATGTGCTATGACTGCTATGTGGCTGTGTGCCACCTACTGTGGTATACCACCCTCATGAGTTGGCCATTGAGTCTGAGAATGGCTTTGGGGTCCTGGCTCCTGGGGCAGCTGATGGTCTCATGCAGGCTGCTGCCTCCCCGAGCTTCCCGTTCTGTAACAGCCATGAGATCATTCATTTCTTCTGTGAGGCCCCCATGCTGGAGTGCTTGGCCTGCAGTGACACCTCTGCCTTTTAGTATGCTATGTACATCTGCTGTGTGCTGATGCTCCTCAACCCCTTGTCCTTCATCCTGATGTCCTACAGCCTCATCCTCAGTGCTGTCCTGCACATGCACTCCACAGAAGCCTGCAAGAAGGCCTTTGACACCTGCTCCTCCCATTTGACTGTGGTGGGACCTTTTTCTTGTGCTGCCATATTTACCTATGTAAGACCCACATCCTACAGGTCAGCAAACCAGGATAAGGTCATTTCTGCATTCTATGCCATCTTCACTCCCATGTTAGAACCCCATGATCTACAGCCTGAGGAACAGTGATGTGAAGGGAGCTCTGAGCAAGTGCCTGAGTCCATGCTGCCTTCACTCAGAGTTAAGGATGCACTGATCTAACAGTGGGATGGCACACTCCCACACTCCTAGCATGTGAGTGACCTGAGCCAAAAGCCTCAGCAAGTTCTAGCCCTGCCTGGACAAATGATGAAATTTCAAAGTCCTTGTCTCAATATTATGAACAACAAACATAAAGTCAAAGGACTTGGAACGTAGCTTAGTGTGAAGGCACAAGGTCTAATCCCAGATATTATAAAAACAAGAACAAGAAAAAATTAATGGACTGACTTCTACAACCACAAGTTGGTATGAAGTGATTTTCTGGAATTTTCCAGAGGAAAAGTATGGCATAACCCCTTTATCCATGAGGCCTATGTTCCAAGATGCCTATGGACAACTGAAATTACTGATGAAACCAGATCCTTTATTTTAATTAACTTTTACCCTAGCCATGCAAATAAGCACTGTGGTTGTAATTTTTGCAGTTTAATGTGCCACAGCAAAACCAACAAGAATTTTATGTTTTTCCAACTTGTACATTAGTTTAACCTAATGTTAAACTCAGTATATATTGTTTCCCTGTCTTTGCTACATCAATAACGTTCATCATTTGACTTAAAAGAAGCCTTACAGCTTCTGTTGGACATATTTGCATTTTCACCATAACTACTTTTGCATGTGGAATAATTACCAAGTTAAATAAACATGACTTGAATGTAAGCCCTGTGATGATACCGCACTGTCAATGCAAGACAAGTGGGAGCCTGTCCCTTCGGGAAATCAGGAATAAAGGAATGATTTGCATCCTAATAGGGATGGAGAGGGACTGTGAAATATGTTATCATTCTGCCAAAAGGGCACTATTGTTTGATTTTTGGAATTTTCCATGTGATGGTTTGGCCTGGTGTGGAATTCAGGTGAGTGAGACAGTGGAAAGGAAAACCACAATTGGGGGTGGTGGTGTAGCTTCTCTGTCTCCACCTGAGATTTATTGTTTTCATCTTTCTGGATCTAAATTTTAGGTGACTCTGCAAATTTACAGTTCTTTTAATAAGCTGTCATCACCACACAAATTGTGATTTTCTTAAATTTGCAAATTACAAATTCTTACCAAAATGTTTCTACAGCATATGCCAAAATCAATTCTTACTCCATGAACTAACTAGTAAAGAAAATTTGACAATTAACTGTTAGCCTTTTCTTCACATGGAGGGCTGATTTTTAAGCATTAGCAAGCTCAGTTTCCAGGGTTCTGTTCCAGCCAATTCCAACAGGGCCTGAACTTGTGGCTGACACCTATGATCAGCACACACAGCATGCTTCCACCCAGAGCCCCTTGCTGCCCTTCCCAGTGAGACCTGATCTAAGGGATGACCATGGGTCTGACTTACTCCTACCCCATTTGGCCTATTCCAATTCTCATGTCAGTGGAAACCAGCAGTCAACACTCTGCACATTCTGCCTCTCTCAGCTCTGCATACTCCCATGATGCCTCGACATACTTACATTCATCTGTAGTTGGTTCCTTTCAACTGCTCCAAGTCTATTGTCTGTAATGGCACCAAATGTGTACCTGTTACCTTGCTGATGGACATCACATTGGCTTTTAGTGAGAATCTGCTATAATTAAAGTTTGCTTTGGAGATCATACACATTTACTTCTCTTAGTAAATTAATGATGAACTTTACACCAGTTTCCAATTCAAAGGAGCCTTTTTTCTTAAATTTCTGTCAATTCAGGGAGGTCTATTTACTTCAATATTATTAATCTTTCCAATTTATAATTTTAGTGAGTGTTATAGTTCATAATTATTTTTTAATTTGTATGTTCTTGAGGGGTGAGGATTTCGAAGTAGTTTATTGCCTGAATGTGTATCTTCTTTGACAAATATCTTTTTTCACTGTTGAAAAACAAAGCAAAATTAAACACTTTGCTGTTTCCACTGCAGATACATCCTGATTGATGACTCAAAGATTAGAAATGATGTTCATTACACCATTTTACTTTTTTTTGATTAAATTCTTTTATTGGTACGTTGTAGGTGTACAACACAATCACATTTCTCATTGGGAAGTGTACCTTTACATAATGCATCTTGGTTCTTATTTTTTCCCCATTCCTAGCCCTCCCTTCACCCCCTCCACCCTTCCCTATTTACAAAGACTTTATTTCCATTTCTCATCATTTTTCCTTTCCCTTCTTCCTTTCCCCTGCCCCTCCCACTACCCTCTTTGCACTTTTTCTTAATATTTACATTATCGATTATTCATTCTAAACATTGGTACGTTTTAGGTATACAATATAATGACATTCATCATTGGAAATTTGCACCTTTACATAGTCTCTCTTGGTTCTTATTTTTCACCCTTGCCCAGCCCTCCCTTCAACCCCTCCAGTCCTCCCTATTTACAAAGATTTTTTACCTATTTTTCCATTTGATCATATTAATCCCATTCCCTTCTAACCTTTCCCCTAGCCTTCCCATTTCCTTCCCCTTTGCCTCTTTTCTTCCTATTTCACATTACCTATTATACATTTCATCCTTATTTACACTTTCAGTTTCTCACACCAGAGAAACTATGCGGTATTTATGCATGTGTGTCTTATTTATTTCACTTAAGAGTATGGCCGCAATGTGCATCAACTTAGTTATAAATGTCTGAAATTTCACATTTTTTACGGCTGAGTAGTACTCCATTTTATTAAAAAATCACACTTTCTTTATCCAGTCTCCAGTTGATGGGCATTTGGGCTGTTTCCAAGTTCTAGCTATTACAAACTGTGCTGCTATGAACATGGACGCACATATATCACTGTGGTATGATTTTTTAAATTCTTTGGGGAAGATCCCCAGCACTGAAATAGCAGGGTCAAATGGGACTTCCCATCCTAGTTCTTTGAGGTATCTCCATACTGATTTCCACAATGCCTGCATCAGTCTACACTCCCACCAGCAGTGGAGTAGGGTTCCTGTTTTACCAGAGCCCCGCCAGCATTTGTTATTGGTTGATTTCATGATAGCAGCCATTCTTTCTGGAGTGAAGTGGAATTTCAGTGTTGTTTTCCTTTGCATCTCTCAAATGACCAGTGATGTTGAACATTTTTTCATGTATTTATTTGCTATTTCTACTTCTTTGTCTGAGAAATGTCTGTTCATTTCAGATGCCCATTTTTGGATTGGGCCTTTAAATTTGGGAGGTCTGATTTTATTTTTGTATTCAATTCTTTTATTGGTACACTGTAGGTATACAACACAATTACATTTCTCATTGGGAACTGTACCTTCATATAATGCATCTTGGTTCTTATTTTTTCCCCATTCCTAGCCCTCCCTTCACCCCCTCCACCCTTCCCTATTTACAAAGACTTTATTTCCATTTTTTCCATTTCTCATCATTTTTCCTTTCCCTTCTTTGTTTTCCCCTGCCCCTCCCACTACCCCCACCTCTTTGGACATTTTCTTAATATTTTACATTAAAGATTATTCATTCTAATCATTGTTACATTTTAGGTATACAATATAATGACATTCATCATTGGAAATTTGCACCTTTACATAGTCTCTCTTGGTTCTTATTTCTCACCCTTGCCCAGCCCTCCCTTCAATCCCTCCAGTCCTCCCTATTTACAAAGATTTTGTTCCTATTTTTCCATTTTCTCATATTAATCCCATTCCCTTCTATCCTTTCCCCTAGCCCTCCCACTTCCTTCCCCTTTGCCCATTTTTTTCCTGTTTCACATTACCTATTATAAATTTAGTCCTTGTTTACACTTTCAATTTCTCACACAGAGAAATTATTCGGTATTTACACATTTGTGGCCTACTTATTTCACTTAAGAGTATTGCCTCAATGTGCTATAAATGTCTCTAATTTCTTGTTTTTAGGGCTAAGTAGTACTCCATTTAAAAAAAAAAACACAGTTCCTTTATCCAGTCTCCAGTTGATGGGCATTTGGGCTGTTTCCAAGTTTTAGCTATTACACACTGTGCGGCTATGAACATGGTTGCACATATATCACTGTGGTATGATTCTTTTAATTCTTTGGGGAAGATCCCCAGCAGTGGAATAGCAGGGTCAAAAGGGACTTCCAGTCCTAGTTCTTTGAGGTATCTCCATACTAATTTCCACAGTGCTTGCACCACTCTGCACTCCCACCAGCAGTGGAGCAGGGTTCCTCTTTCCCCACAGCCCCACCAGCATTTGTTATTGCTTGATTTCATGATAGCAGCCATTCTTTCTGGAGTAAAATGGAATCTCAGCATTGTTTTCATTTGCATCTCTCGAATGACCAGTGATGTGGAACATTTTCTCATGTATTTATTTCCATTTCTACTTCTTTGTCTGAGAAATGTCTGCTCATTTCAGATGCCCATTTTTGGATTGGGTCTTTAAATTTGGAAGTCTGATCTTTTTAAGTTCTTTATAGATTCGAGATAGTAAACCTTTGTCTGAGGAAGAGCAGGTGAAGATTTTTTCCCACATTGTGGGTTGTCTATTCACACTCCTGGTGGTTTCTCTTTCTGTGCAGAAGCCTTTTAATAAGAAGAGATCCCACTTGTTGATTGTTTGTGCTAGTTCACGGGCAACTGAGGTTTTGTTCATAAAAATCCTTTCCTAAACTGATGTCTTCAAGGGTTCTACCTAACCTCTGTTCCAGCGAATTTAGTGTTTCTATTTTAATATTTAGATCTTTCATCCATTTTGATTTTAGTTGAGTGCATGGTGAGAGATACAGGTCTAGTTATAATCTTTGGCAAGTTGAAGCCCAATTTTTCCAGCACCATTTATTAAAGAGGCTATCTTTCCTCCAGTGAGGGTGTTTGGCTCCTTTATCGAAGATGAGATGGCTGAGTGTGTCTGGCATTGTTTCTGCATCTTCTAATCTGTTCCACTCATCCTCAGGTTTGTTTCTTTGCCAGTACCATGGTGTTTTTATCACAGTATCTTTGTAGCATACTTGCAGGTTGGGGATTGTGATACCCCCTGCCATGTCTCTGTTACCTAGAATTGCTTTTGCTATTCTGGGTCTCTTCTTGTTCCAAATGAATTTTTGGATTGTTTTCTCAAGGTCTATGAAGTATGCTTCTGGGATCTCAATTGGAATTGTATTAAATCTATATAGCAGTTTTGGAAGTATGGCCATTTTCACTATATTAATCCTTCCTACCCAGGAACAGAGGACGTCTGTCCATTTTCTGATATCATCTTCAATCTCTCTTTTCAGAGTGCCATAGTTTTCACAGAAGAGGTCTTTGATTTCTTTAGTTAGGTTGATTCCTAGGTATTTCAGTTTTTTGGATGTTATTGTGAAAGGAATTATTTGCCCTATTTCTCTCTCAGTGAGTCTGTCATTGGTGTAGAGGAAAGCTATTGATTTTTGTGTGTTGACCTTGTAACCAGCTACTTGACTGAATTTGGTTATTAAGTCTAGAAGAATTTGGTGGAGTTCTTGTGGTCTTCTATATAGAGTATCATGTCATCTGCAAATAATGACAATTTGACTTCTTCATTTCCTATCTTTATTCCTTTTATTTCTTTCTCTTGTCTAACCGTCGTGGCTAATGTTTCCAGAACTATACTGAACAAGAGTGGTGATATTGGACATCCTTGTGTTGTTCCTGATTTTAGAGTGAAGGATTTCAGTTTTTGCCCATTTAGTATGATATTGGCTGTTGGATTTTCATAGATAGTTTCTATCAGTTTGAGGTAGAGACCATCTATTCCAATTTTTTGTAGGGTTTTATTCATAAATGCATGTTGGATTTTGTCAAATGCTTTTTCTGCATCTATGGAGATAATCATATGGTTTTTGTCCTTGGTTCTAATGATGTAGTGTATTACATTGGTTGATTTGTGTATATTGAACCATCCCTGCATCCCTGGGATGAATCTCACTTGATCAGGGTGTATGATCTTCTTGATGATGTTCTGCATTCTGTTTGCCATTATCTTATTGAGGATTTTTGGATCTATGTTCACTAGTGAGATTGGCCTATAATTCTCTTTTCCATTTGGGTCTTTCTCTGCTTTGGGGATCAAGGTGATGCTTGCTTCCAGGAATGAATTTAGGAGTATTGCTTCCCTTTCAATTTCATTGAAGAGTTTAAACAGTAGTGGCAGCATTTCCTCTCTAAATGTCTTGTAGAATTCAGCAGTGAAGTCATCAGGGCCCGGGCTTTTCTTAGTTGATAAGATTTTAATTACATTTTCAATTTCATTGGTTGATATTGGGTTGTTCAGAAGTTTTAGGTCTTCTTCATTCAACTTTGGTAATTCATATGTATCTAGGAATCTGTCCATTTCTTCTGTGTTGTCCATCTTATTGGTGTATAGGTTCTAGAAGCAAGTGTTGATGATCCTGTGGATTTCTGCTGGGTCTGTTGTAATTTCACCCTTTTCATTCCTAATTGCATGGATTTGGGCCTTTTCTTTCCTTTTTCTGACAAGGTTGGCCAATGGTTTGTCAATTATAGTGATTCTTTCAAAGAACCAACTCTTGGCTTCATTGATTTTTTTGTATTGTTCTCTTAGTCTCCTATGCACTGATTTATCCTCTGATCTTTATAATTTCCTCCCTTGTATGAGCTTTGGGGTTATCCTGCTCTTCTTTTTCTAGAAGCTTGAGGTTCAGTATCAAGTTGTTTAATTGGGCTTGTTCTGTTTTCCTAATATGCGTATTCACTGCTATGAATTTCCCTTGTAAGACTGCTTTCATTGTGTCCCATAGATTCTGATATGTTGTATTGTCATTGTCATTTAATTGAAGGAACTGTCTGATTTCTTCTTTAACTTCCTCTGTGACCCACTGGTTATTCAGAAGTGTGTTGCTCAATTTCCAAGTGTTTATGAAATTTTTTGTTTCTTTTGCTATGGATCTCCAATTTCATCGCAGTATGGTCTGATAATATACAGGGGATAACTTCAATTCCTTTGCACTTACTTAAACATGTTCTATGTGTGAGTATGTGGTCTATTTTGGTTAATGACCTGTGTGCAGCTGAGAAGAATGTGTAATCTGATTTTGCAGGGTGGAAGACTCTGTAAATATCTTTTAAGTTCATTTGTTCAAGAGTTTGATTGTGTTCTAGTATTTCATTACTTATTTTTTTCTAGTTTATCTATCTTTTTGTGACCGTGGGATGTTGAGGTCCCCCACAATAATTGTATTAGTGCATACATGATTTTTCATTTCCGTTAGTATTTGTTTTATATAGTTGGGTGCACTAGTGTTTGGTGCATAGATATTTATGATTGTCATCTCTTCCTCTTGCATTCTTCCCTTTACAAGGATGTAGTGTCCTTCTTTGTCTCTCTTAATCAGTGATGGTTTGAAATCTACTTGATCTACAAAGAGGATAGCTACTCCTGCTTTTTTGTGTGTTCCTGTTGCATGGAGTATTGTTTTCCACCCTTTAACTTTCTGTCTATGAGTTTCCTTTGAATTAAGTGTGTTTCTTGTATGTAGCATATTGTTGAATTTTGCTTCTTGACCCATTCTGCCGGTTTATTTCTTTTGATTGGTGAATTGCGACCATTATCATTGATGGTTATAACTGAAATATATTGACTTGTCATTGCCATGACTTTTTCTTTTTGTTGGGTTCTCCCCCTTTACATTTAATTTCTTGTCATGCCAGATGGGTTCATTCTGCTTTGCTTCCTGGGGTTGTGATCCTCAATGTCTGTTCCTAGGGTATTGGGTAAAATTCTTTGGAGTACTAGTTTGGTATTCACGAAGTTCCTAAAGTGCTCTTTGTCATGAAAGTATCTGATTTCTCCATCTGTTCTGAAAGATAGTTTTGCAGGGTACATCAATCTGGATTTGAGGCTGTTTTCTTTTACGGCTTGGAATGTGTCACTTCAAGCTCTTCTTGCCTTGATGGTTTGTGTTGAGAAGTCTGCTGTGATTCTGATGGGCTTTCCTTTGTATGTGATTTGTTGCTTTTCTCTGACTGCTTGGAGAACTTTATTCTTCTGTTGTGTTTCTGGAATCTTAACAATTATATGCCTATGTGTAGATTTGTTTTGATCAAGGCTATTTGGAGTCCTATATGCCTCACTTATCTGTATGTCAAGCTCTTTTCCCCTGCTTGGGAAGTTTTCTGCCATTATTTCTGTAAAGAGATTTTTTATGTCATCTCCACTCTCTCCTGTTTCTTCATTGAGCCCAATCAGTCTTATGTTATTCTTCTTTGCATTATCTAGCAGCTGCTGGATTGATTTCTCATGTTCCCTTCTAATTTTGACGCCATTTTTCTTTTCCTGGTCACTAATTGCAATCTCATCTTCTATATCTGAAATTCTGTCCTCACATTGGCTCATCCTGCTATGTAGAATTCCAATGGAGTTTTACATGTCCTGGAAATCTATTTGCATCTGTTTTACGGATTCCATTTGTTTCTTATGTTGGGATTCCATCATGTTCCTGAGCTCCTCTCTAGATTCATTAATCATGTCTTGGACTAGGGGCATTATTTCTCCTGTTATCTGAGAAATTATTTCTGATTTCATTTTTTCCAGATCCCTTTTTGTTACCAGTTCAGTGAGTCCAGGTGGTTGAGTATCAGAGTGCTCCATCTCATTTCCCTTTGGGGTTGCTGTAGGTGATCTGGAAGTCTAGTTTTGAGACTTATTTACATGGTTTCTCATTTCAACTGGGGCTGGGCGCTGTTAGTGCCTGCAGGGATTACCTCCTCTGAGCTGGGAGAGGTGGGACAGGGGCCAGGAGCAGCAGTAGGGATCATGACCCAAAATCCCTTTTCTGTGGGTTGGGAACAGCCAGAGGGATGTTGGCCGGGAAGCCCCTTCCTCTGGACCAGGAGCAGTGGGATGGTGGCTCAGAAGCCCCTACCTCTGGGCTGGGAGCAGTGGGAGGGATGGTGGCCCCAAAGCCCCCTCCTCTGGGCCAGGAGCAGTGGGACAGAACGTGTCCCAAAAGCCTTTTCCTCTGGGCTGGGAGCAGCAGGAGGGATGGTGACTGGGAAGCCCCTTCTTCTGGACCAGGAGCAGTGGGACGACGGCTCAGAAGCCCCTACCTCTGGGCCTGGAGCAGCGGGACTCAGTACCTTGGTCTGGTGGTCTGGTGTCCTCTGAGTCTTTGTAGTGTGGAAGCAGGTGGCTGCCTGTCTGCAGTG
This sequence comes from Heterocephalus glaber, assembly GCF_053883595.1. Classification (NCBI taxonomy): domain Eukaryota; kingdom Metazoa; phylum Chordata; class Mammalia; order Rodentia; family Bathyergidae; genus Heterocephalus; species Heterocephalus glaber. The sequence goes on from NW_028258410.1 coordinate 4,299,294, forward strand.
GGGTGATTCGGCATCTTCAGCGTGACTCGGGATCTTCCGCATGACTCAGGACCTTGCTAGGGCATGCACGGAACTGCCTGTCTGAAGTGGGCTGATTTGGTGTGTTCTGTGCCTCTTGGGACCTCAGTAGGGCGTGGACAGACCTGCCTGTCTGCAGCGGGGTGATTCAGCCTCTTCCGTGTGACTTGGGACCTCAGTAGGGTGTGCCATACTGCTTTACTTTTTGAAATGCAGTATACAATGCATTATTTGCTATTATCTTTTCAAATATGGTTTAATTAAATGCCTAAAATTAATTATTTTAATGAATTGTATGCTTGTGTAACACATCTCATCTACTTATTTCATTTTACTTGAAATTGTCAACTTTGCTTTGAATACAAATTGTAGCAAAAAATTCCATTTTCTTGCAGAATTATGCATTGAAAATCTGAAACTAATTTTCCAAGAAGAATTTTATGTTGCACAAATACATGTCAGGTGAAAGATAAAATTATTGATTGAAGTAGATTTTTAGTTGCTCAGAGTATATAATTTTATCTTTTAGTGGTGAATGATTTTGATCCTACAGATATTTTGAGGAAAGTTCTGGCAAACTGAGGTGTCCTGTCTGGCAGGGCCAGTGGCTGAGTGTCAAAGGGCTCCCTCCTGTGTGCCAGAGGTGAGTTCAGCTGCCAATGCAACAGGCAAGAGAAAGAGCAGAAGGGTAAAGTAAAGAAAAGAAGCTGTCAATTTTATAAAGAAGCAATATAAATATACATAGATCATAGAAATAATATTCATGTATTTAAATGTAAAAGTATATATTTGTGTGCACATTTGGATATATTTGTATGTATGCTATGCTCTTATGTGAGTTTATATTTAAACATGAGCTCAAAAGGACAAAAAGTTTCAATAAAACATTCATTTTCCTGTTTAATGATTACCATATTTGTATAAAGTGGACTCAGTATAAATGGTTAGTTTTGAAAAAAGAAGACAAGCTTTGTAGAATATCTTTCTTGTCCAACTTTCAGGAGATGGACCCAGCATCTGACATTGGGATAGTAAGGTTGAGCCTGTTGACAAATACACACACACACACACACACACACACACACACACACACACGAGCCAGCTGTCTTCTTTCCTCCAGGAGCAGAAGGGGGGGTGGATGGCACTGCTGTGTTGAATGAGAGACAGAAGTTGCTGGGAAGGGCTGTGTGACTGCACTGTGCTCTGCCCAGGGCTGCTGTACACACAGAGTGGAGTTGCTCACCCGGGGAGTGTGGCCTCCTCCCTGGGGCCTGTATTGCAGTCCTGCAACTCAGCAACTGTAAAGTACTAATGCACATAAGATGGCAAACAGCTTCCTGACAGTTAAAATGACTGAAAAGGTTTAACTGTGGTAAGTGTTGTAAGGAAACTGTTACATTTACTAAAGGTTCTCTGACTTACAGATTCCACGTATTTGGCAATTATTTCACTGACATATTAATCAATTGCAGTGGATTTAAACTAAATCTCTGGGATAAACCTAGTCTCCCTGTCCTTCCCATCTCTCTAGAGTAGACAGCCCAAGGTACAAGTGGACTTATTCCTCACCCCACGCATCCCATCCCATTGCTCCAGGCTGCAGGAGTGGTCACACCATCACCTCTGGAGTCCTGTCAGGGCCAGACTGGCCATGCATCGTTCCCCTTGCTGCACCTGTCATTCCCTTTTGTCCCCCTAAAGCTGCTGTCTTAGCAGCAGCTCCCTGAGTGCCCCACTTCACGTGACTCTCCTGGCGGGGAAGTGATGCAGATGCAAGGTGGGCAGCAGCAGCCAAGAGCACCTGTGTGGAGCACTGCTGTGAGGGCACAGAGGGAGGGGGTTCAGGGCCCAGTCCTGCACAGGAGCCCTGGATGCTGAGACCACGAGGGCTGCAAGGTCCATGCAGCCCAGATAGCCCTCTGCAGGCAGCAGAGAGGGAAGAGCCACTGGTGCCCAGAAAGCATTGTCCAGACAGGGAAGAGGTCAGGAGGCAGGACTGGGATCTGCAGGCCCCAGGTGTCAGAGTGTAGCTGTGGGGTGCGGTGAGGGGTCCCAGTCAGCAGAGAAATACTAAACATGGGGAAATTACCTAAATATGAACACCCCACAGTACGTGGTGAAGAAAGTGGGGGAATTTATGGGATTTTTTTTTTTGCCAAATAAGTGAATATGAAAAGATACACTGTGCATGTACTCAAAATTGTGTTTCAGAAGAAGAAACTACTCTCAGGACTGAAATTAATTTGTAGAAAAACTAAAGGCAGGTGATGAATTCCATCACCTTTATTTACAGGGTGTGACCCACTGCGTGTTCGTGCTGTCACCAGACACAGCAGTGGCATCTGGAAGGGTCCAACTGCAGGCCCCAGAGGGAGGCGGCCTCCTGCCCGATGCTGCCCACTGCTAGGCCTCCTTGACCCACAGGGCATGCACCTCCACTCTTTCCTGCCAAGGAGCATTCCAGTGAGTTCTCTCAGGACCAGGCTGAAAAGCGCGCATTTTAGGATTGGCATTTCCTTGACTTCAAGCATTTTTCTCTCACGATGTAAAGTAAAAAGCAAAGAAATTAAAAAGTAGTAAAAAGCAGGAAAAGAACATCAGGAAGCACGTGAGACAGGGAGTCCAAGGCTCATAGAAAGCTGAAGAAACTCTGTCTTCAGAACCAGTACAGGCACAGCCCTGCCAAGTCTGGCCTTCATTCTGGATCTGCATTTCTGTTTAATTTACATTAAAAATAATGCCCAAGCCCACTTACTTTTCAGGCTTCACGAAGCTTAGGTATGTCCATTGATGTCCTAGAAATATCCTCATTGGGGTTTCGTACCAAAACTTAGATTCTATAATTCCTCAGAACTGGAGTGTTTTTTAAAAATTTTGCACATTTTCACAAAGTATTTTCCAGAGTGATGAGAAAATATTACAAGTCAAAGAATAGTAATCATTATACGAGAAACAATGAAGCTGAAATAATGTAAGCTTTGAACAGGGTATGTATCCCAGCTAAGCCCAGGGAAGCATAAATCCCAGTGTGGAACTTTCCCTCCTACACTGTTGTACATTTTTTCCCTCCTCCTGGAACAAAGAGATGGCCTTGTGTTATATTCTAGAAAAAGTAGAGAAATTGGTTAGATTTGGCTTCACTTTAATTTTCTTGGATTAAATAAACTCAAGATTGAGAGCTACTCTTTGATGCCCTGTGAGCTTGGTAGCAACTAAGTGTTAATGGTTCCACCATTTCTTGTCTCTGGACCTTCAGAAATCTGAGTGTTCTGGTCCTGTGATCATGTCCATTTGTGAAGGCTTCTTTCAGGATGAAATATTGTAATACTACATCAAACTGACTCCCAGACTTTGTTAGTGACTTGAAATGTGATATTTCCATGGTTTTTAAGTATCTCTGTGTTGATACATCTCATATTGGTTATATAACGCAATCTATATGGACTCCACAATGAATAGTAGAGGAAGAAATATTACTATCAGTTGTCCATTTTGACTGATTCTCATTAAAAAAAATATTTTTTAACATTCTTCCCGAACTTTTATCTCTTTTTTTGGAGTCCAGACACCACTCCTTACAAGACATCATCTACCTTGTTTACATGGTCTTTAATTGTGCCCCAGAGCCCAAATTTTCCCAGAAGGAACCTAATGTGCCTAAGACAAGACATCTAACACTTTCAACCTTCATTGGGCAGTCAGCATATTTCAAATCAGACATTAAGTCTTCACTCAGTGAGAAAAATGATCACATGCTTGTTTAAATTCTAACTTCCATGGAATTTTTAATGCTAAGTTATTGAAGATTTACTGTCTGAGGAAAAAATCAGCAACTTTACAAATTCATAGTGCAATAATATTCTCTAAAATGTATTTCAATTTTCAACAGTTTTCAATTTCTTAAAACTCACAGTAAACAGCTTTATTCCATCAAAATTATAGTAAATTCATAGCTTGGGTTCCTGGGATATATTACTTTGTATTCATGTCTTCTTGGGATAGATGATCAAATATATTATAATTTTATTCCAAAGTTAATGAAAGAACACATTTCTATGACTTCCTAATTATTGCATTCCTATCACAGTGCAGGGAATCCTTCTAAGAATTACAGATATTTTAAAATATAATTAATTTCTGGGGAAAACTCAAGAAGAATTAGATGTTGCCATTTGAAAGTGCCTCTAAAAGACCCAACTGAGGCACATACAAGCTGCTTCAAAGATTTATGTATTCTTGTGGGATTTTGGAAGACAGGAGCAACCAAACGGTGACAAAGAGGATGTCTATTTTAGATGAACACTGCCTCAAGAAACTCTCATCTAAAGGTTGAGCCCAGAACAAAGGAAAGGCTCTAGATTTCTGCATTTGGTGGAAGGGGGTGGACTTTCCATTGGCATGAACCTGGGGAAAATGAGGTTATAGAAGACAAAGGAGTTAATAGCTTGGTCTTGAAAGAAAACAGAGCCTTGTGATTTGTGTGAGAGCAGAGTGTCCTGAACTTTGTTTATAGGTCATAGTTTCCAATTTCAATCTGTACCAGAACAAGGGGCTATAGCTATAGGGGAGGGGGGTGACCCCAGGTGAAAGTAGTGTGCAAGGCTGGAAACACTTGTTTTTCTTGAAGTTCCACTTTATTATGAATTGTGCTACTATAAACATGGTATGCATGGATCACTGTAATGTGGCATGTTCAACTCTTTCAGGAGGATACCTAGAGAGAGAATAATTAGATTAAACTGAATTTCTATATTTAGTTTTTGAGCAATCTTCACATTGATTTCCATAAGGGTTGTACTAATTTACATTCATACCAGCAGTGTGGAAGGATTCTTTTTTCTCCCCAGCCTCACCAGCATATGTTATTATTTCATTTCTTGATCATAGTCATTCTTTGGGAAGAAATAGTTCAGATGTACAAGCTTTAGTATTGGATGCTGTCTCTTATATAAGAAACCACAAAACAAGGATTAAAGCAAAGATAGGTAATAGGAAACTTAGAGATGGATCCTTTGCAAAAGAAACTGACCAAGAGATGGAAGTGTGGTAGGAGAGAGCAAAGGATGAACAAAGAAAGAGAATGTGTTATGTACATGGACCAGTTGCCCTTGAGGAATGTAGTCATCAAATACTGCATATGTGTGCTAATAAAAATAAAAATTGAAAATCGTGAAATTGTGATTAAAATTAGCATTTAAAGGTATGCATTTTGCTTGAGTTCCTGACAGTAAATATCATTACTGCAATGGTTTTGGTCTAGATGTCACCCAAAGCCTCATGAGGTCAGAGGTGGCATTTTCAGAGATGGGTGAATCTAGAGTGCATGATGCTGGGGTTAAGGGCATGGATTACTAAACTAGTGCACTCATTGGTTTGGCACTGTCCTAATTCTGGATGTCTAATAAAACAAAAGGGGTGGAAAGATGCTGTTAAGGCTCTCTTATTGATTTTGCTGTTTTCCACTGCCATGAACTGCTGCCCCTCTGCCATGTGCCACCCTGCCTTGGAGCCAGTTGATGATGGAATGAATCCTCTATAAACTCTGAACTAAATAAACCTTTTCTCCTTTAACATTGGGTGTAGGGTATTTTGTCTCAGCAAGAAAAGTAACTAAGAAACTTACTTTCCGTGAATGCCCTGTTCCAAAACACAAAGAGCATTGAGAATTTAAAAAATAAAGAGAAACCTAGAAGCTGCTTCCAAAGGAATAAAGATTTTATCACTGAAATAATAGAAAAACACTCGCAAATCTGGGAAAGAATTTAATATTTAATCCAGGAGGTGCATAGAACTTCAAATAGCCAGAATCAGAAAACAGTCTTTTCTAGCATCGTCAAAATTTGAGAAATTCAGCACAAATTGAACCCTAAAATCTGGAAGAGAAAAACCAAAAAGTTGCCTACAAAATCAAGACTATCAGAATAATGGCTTTCTCAGCACAAACTTTGAAGACCAGAAGAGCTTGGAATATAGTTTTATCAGCCTTAAAATAGAGTTTTTTTAATCCTCCCACTTTTTATTTATTTCAACATACTGATATTTCTATAAACTTGCAAGTGGAAGATCAATAAAAGCCTTTTCATATATCATAAATATACAGAAATTATTTTAAAAGTCTGTTCACATAATGGATTCTTGGTACTAACAAAAAATTGATACAAATAATTGACTAGAAATGAAATCACTAAACCAAGATGCACAGGACACTTCATTTCAGGGAAAAAATAATCCAAATAATCCTGTGTTAGAAGAATTAAGGACATTTGTCATAAGATATATTATCCTACTCCCTTAAACAGGGATGATTAAAAATTTTAAATTAAAAAATGTTCAGGCTTAATTCTGTCTATACATTCAGGAGCAATCATATCACTGGCTACATACAATTCTCTCCTCATGCAAAAAGTCCTTATCTGTTTCCTAAGGTCTAATTAAGTCAAATGAGCTAATAATAGCAATTTAATTATCAAGCTGTAAACCAGAGAAGTACAGAAATTGAGTAGTTGAATTATATATCCTGTTTATAATATTGCTGCTACTCAACTACTTTCTTCACATAGTAGAACTATTAGGCATTAATAGGCAATGAGAATTTCATTATTGCAGCAAATGACAGAGTATGTTAGAGAAAGGAGAGTTCCTAACATTGTGACAATCTTTGTGATCCTTGTATGTGTAGAAAGGAGTGGAAATAAAGATAGGTACATAAGGGGAAGCTGAGATAGCTACATTAGAATTGAATTTATTGAAGAAAGTGATGTGAAGTCGGCCCAGTGTGCCAAAGCAAGCAGAGCAGACACTAGTGCAAGTTTAACCTTGCAATTTATTTAAGTTTTGATGAGATAAATTTCAGTCTCTTCCTTGTAAGCACAAAGAAATTCAATGCAAATTTTGAAGGTAGTAGCCAGAAAATATAACAGTAACTCTTGGAATCCTTCTCAGTCAAACAGACAAATCAAACTGAAGACAACTGTTAAAAATACCTTTAAAGCCTGAGTATTTATCAACCTATATGTCCTGTTGTTCCAATTGGCTTTTGATAAAATACAAAAAGCCCAACAAACTTTTTGTAAGAGGTACCACATCTACAAGTGATGAAAATAGATTAGTTTCCCTCCCCCTAAAAGACATTAACTTCTAATGCATAAAAAGCTATATACTACTCATAAAAATTAATCAGTGCTCTTACAAAAGTAAAGCAGTTTTGGACGGATGACTTTATACTGTATTTGTGGTGAAGTGTGAAGCATAAGAATGTGTGCATTCATTAGGCATTTTCAGTCTAATCAGTCTCTAAGGTTATCATTTAATTCTTGGCAATATATAATAAACGTGTGTATTTAGGTACTTAGGTCATGAATTATGGAGGAAATAAGCAGTGTATTATAGTAACAGGATTTGTATTTGACAACTGCAGTGCAGAACAAAGCTCTTCTATGAACTTTGGGATTTGTTTTGCCGTTGATCACCTGTAGTAGATCCTTGCTTCGATTCTTCAATATTCATGCTTTCTCCATCTGCAGTCTCTGACATTTCTTCATCTTCCTCATCATCATTTAGGTCTTCTGAAATGAACTCTCGAGCTAACTTAATATTCAGTCCTTCATTGTGCTGAAGCTTCCTTTTCATTTCAAATTGTCACTTTTTTTCTCGCTCTTCTGGTGAGAGATCATTATCCTCCTCTCCACTGCTTTCTTGTTCCCAAATCCGATACTTTGGCTCTGAGCCTTCAGCAGCAGGTAATTTCTTAGCTTAGACATCTGGAGTTAGGGCTTCAGTGGGTTCTGAATCACTACCTGCATCTTCATCATCACCTATCATACTATGGAAAGGAGTACTTGGTTCATCTATGTTCATTAAACCATAGTCTTTGTCGGCTGGATGATAGGTTGCCACGATGTTCATTTCATCCCACTTCTGGGACTTTTTCTCAGCTCCTCCTTGACGCTCTGGCCCGGCACTGGCTCTTTGGCCGCGTCCACCGCCATGGAAGTCATAGCGGTCTTGTTCTTCAAGATCCCCTTGATGGGCCGGTGCGATGCCGTCCAGGCCACCATTGCCTGTGGTGCCGGCTGTTGGCTGAGGGTTGCTGCTGGCGAAGGGTCCAGGAAGAGAAAGGTTGGGCTCTCACAGCGACCAGCCAGGTAGCCTCAGAGCCAGCTCCGGGCTAAAGCTTTGGAACTCATTGTCGCTGGAACAACTCCAGGGGTCACTGTCACGACACAATGACAGTGATGTCACAGTAGACCCCGCGCATGGTGAGAGCCTCCTCTCCACCTGCACAAGACCCATGCCCGGAGAGATGCCAGCAGCCTAGTACCTCAGTGCTCAAGAGACGCTGAAGCCTAAGACATGTGCCCCGCCCCCTCGCCATATCTATGGTGGGGCAGGGAGGGGAGGGGCCAGAACTTAAAATAGTTGTAATCCAGAGTTCTATATCTGGTGGTATTATTTGTCAAATGTGGTAGAAAAGTGAAAACTTTACAAGAAACAAATCTTAAAGAAATTAATGATCACTAAAGCAGCACTGCAGAAAATAATTCAGAAAATCCAAGAGAGAGACAAATGCGGCCCTACCAGCATCGCAGTACTGATTAGCTAACGGAAGTAGTTTAATCTTGATTAGTTCACCTTATTTTTGGTAAATTAAGTTTTGTATTACTCAATTTTTTTGTCTTGGTAAGGAAATTTTAATTTGAGAGTTTCATATATTTCAGTAGTTAGTATTTAACAATGACTATCCCATCCCAACTTCTACATGAAGTCTAAAGTATGACAGTGCCCCAAAGGGGAAAGAAGGAAAACATTGGCAATAACTGTGTTGTTGTTCTTGCAGAAAGTTTCCTTTGAAGCTTTGCATGCTACATGCCAGAGGCACACCATTTGCATGGATAAGGAACCTTCCCTTCAATTTTTCACAGGAAGCAAGAGGACAACTTTAAATATTGCCTGCACATGTGATCTATCACCTTCTAAGTTATAGGATTTACCACTTTGACAAATTCACTTCTCAACACAGAAGATGCAGTTTCTTTCTAAAAGTATAATGCTCTTTCCTTCTAAACAGAAATGCATGGCAAGGACAGTTCACAAATAAAGGAATTAGAACTTCTCACATTCTTCCTGGTGGGGTTTTATGATTGGCAATTCCATCAGAGAGATCTATTTTCAAATTACCCTTTTACATTCGTGGGATCTGGGATTTCTATATATTTCTATATATTAATAGATAAACCCAAGTCACAGCATTCCAAGACATGAATGCAGTTTCCCAGGGTGCCGGGCAACTGAAAACAGTTAGAACAAACTGTAGCAGGGCACGAGGTGAAGTCTTAGTTGGAATCAGTCTGTGAAGTGTTTGGCAATGTGAATACAACTTGCTTTCACTGTTATTGCTATTGTCATTGATTTTATCACCTACACATAAACCAGGACTCAATATAAGAATAAAATAAAAATATATTACACAGAAACAAACAACCTGATGAATATAATGGCCCACTAGTTCTCTCAAATTTAATCGAGAGGAAAAAATGAACAACTGAATGCTATAATAATTTTATTTATTTTGGGCCATTTTTTACAAGATCTGAAATCAAGAGATTCGTTTTAATTATCCCATGTATTGAAGTTTAGAAAAGTAACACCATAATCATATTACTTTGCTCATTAGTGTATTTTTAAAATCATCCCTTTGCAAGGACATTCATTTGAATTTTACTTTTGTTTATCAATGAGTCTGACTTATTTTAATAAATCACAGTTTTTGAAGCATTTTAAAGCATATCAGCATCCTCAGTAATTTTCATGTCCTTGAAAATAGAGCATCTCTGGATGTCCACAGTGCTCTGCAGGTCTGGCTGGTTAATGAGAGTGGGATGGACCCCAGGCTGGCAGGGGGCCAGAGCCAGAGACAGTCACAGGAGGCACTGATAGAGTGAGGTGGCCTCAGCTAGCACTGGGGCATTCTGCTCAGCCATGGTGCATCCGGACCACTCTTCTGTGGGTCCATCTGCTGGGGTCCTCGTTCTTACTCTATGTAAGTAGGTCAGAGTGAGTGATTTCCTTATAAATCTTGAACTGCAGAGAAGCACAGTTATACCCCCACTTCACACATTTTGTAAAGGAAGTCCTCTCTGCTACCAATTTCACTCTCTGAAGAGCTAAATATGTGCCTGCGGATGCTTCCATCATTCTTCAAATCTCTTGTCAAATCTTTTTTTTTTTGCTTAAATTCTTTTATTGGTACATTTTAGGTATACAGTATGTTTACATTTATTATTGGGTGCTTGTACATGTACATGATGTATCTTGGTTCTTATTTTTTCCCCTTTAGCTGTGTGCCTTTCACCCCCTCCACCCAATACTGAATAGTTTCTCTAGTTTGAGAAACTAAAAGTGTAAATAAAGATTAAACTGATTAAAATGAATAATTGATAATTTGAAATAGGAAGAAGAGGTCCAAGGGGGTAGGGAATGTGGTTGGGGAAGGGGAAACGAAAGAAGGGAAAGGAAAAATTATGAGAAAAGAAAAAAATAGAAACAAAATCTATGTAAATCTCCTGTCAATTCTGTCAAAAGGTCTGGTACCATGTTATTTTTTAGAAAGCATATTGATAGTTCAGATCAGTGTCTTGGGTACGAAACTTGTAGTTTTCATGTCAAATTTTTGCAATGAGTTCAGAAGACTATTGAAAGAATATTGAAATTACAGGCAGTGTTTGAAATGTGGTGATTACTGAAAAAGTCTTTATGGAAAGAAAAAAAGGGTCCTTTCTGTGCCTGCTCACAACACTGCAAAAAGACATGACTATGATTTAGAGGAAAGAGGCAACAATTTTTCCACCATTGTAAGAAAAAGCTTTGGAAGCAGATGTATATGCAGTATATGCAGTTAAAACTCTGACAATCTGAAGACACAAAGAAAGAGTAAGAAAATCTTTATTTAAAGCATGAAACTATTTCTAATTATTAGCCATTTTTTAACATGCATTCCTGTTTTTAGTGACATTATTATCTTACTGTAAATGTGAACATATTCTAAGTTATCTCCCAGTCATGACTGGGGTTTGCTATTAGAAGGATCTGTAATATGGGGTGAGCGGACACCCCGACAGAATGGGCTCTGGCTGCCCATGAGAAGCTGAAGTGGACAGTTTCCTTCAGAATGAGCAGCACCCACAGCTCTGCTTCTGAGCACATTGTTATTCAGAGGGTTGAAACATTCTGGCAGCAGGGGATCACAGATTAAAGATGCTTCCAAGATTCACATTGTGTTGTGGATGAAGAAGAAATTAATTTTCTTCACAATTGGCTAAAGAACTAAGGTCACCCATTTGCTTAGTAAATAGTGCATTGGAGGCTGTGGAGAAGCAGATTATTACAGCAAAATACTTTTGCACAATTCATGAAAGTGTGCATTTAGCATTACAGTTTTACATTGCAGGATAAAAGCAGGAAGGCCATTATTATTTTAAGCATGCAATTCTGTACAGTAGATCAAAATGTAGTACACAGTGCCAAGAATGAGACACCCTGTATGCCTGTGCAGTAGGTTGTCTCTTCACACTGCTGGTGGTTTCTCTTGCTGTGCAGAAGTCTTTAGTAAAAAGAGTTCCCACTAGTTAATTGCTTGTGTTAGTTCACACGCAACTGAGGTTTTGTTAATAAAGCCTTTTCCTACCCCAGTTTCTTCAAGAGTTCTATCTAACCTCTGTTCCAGCAGGTTCAGAGTTTCTATTTTTATATTTAGATCTTTAATCCATTTTGATTTTTGTTTAGTGAATGGTGAAAGATATAATAGGTCTAGTTTTAGTCTTTGTCAAGTTGAAACCCAATTTCTCTGGCACCATTTATTAAAGAGACTATCTTTCCTCCAGTGAAGGTGTTTGGCTCCTTTGTCAAAGATAAGCTGGCTGAATGGGTCTGGAGTTGTTTCTGCATCTTCTAATCTGTTCCACTGGTCTTCAGGTCTGTTTCTTTGCCAGTACCATGGTGGTTTTTTTTTTTTTTAATCACAGTAGCTTTGTAGTATAGTTTCAAGTAGGGGGTTGTAATACCCCCTGCCATGTCTCTGTTACCTAGAATTGCTTTTGCTATTCTGGGTCTCTTTTATTCCAAATGAATTTTTGGATTGTTTTCTCAAGGTCTATGAAGTATCCTGCTGGGGTTTCAATTGGGATTACACAGAATCTATATAGCAATTTTGGAAGTATAGCCATTTTCACTATGGTGATCTTTCCTACCCAGGAGCAAGGGATGTCTTTCCATTTTTTGATATCCCCTTCAATATCTTTTTTCAAAGTGCTATAGTTTTCAGAGAAGAGATCTTTGATTTATTTTGTTAGGTTGATTCCTAGGTATTTCAGTTTTTTGGATACTAATGTGAAAGGAATTGTTTGCCCTATTTCTGTCTCAGTGAGTCCGTTGTTCTTGTAGAGAAAAGTTATTGATTTCTGTGTGTTGACCTTGTATCCAGCTACTTGACTGAATTTGGTTATTAAGTCTAGAAGACTTTTGGTGGAGTTCTTGGGGTCTTCTATGTAGAGGAGTATCATGTCATCTGCAAATAATGACAGTTTGACTTCTTCATTTCCTATCTTTATTCCTTTTATTTCTTTCTCTTGTCTAAATGCAATGGCTAATGTTTCCAGAACTATATTGAAAAAGAGTGGTGATATTGGACATCCTTGTCTTGTTCCTGATTTTAGTGTGAAGGATTTCAGTTTTTGACCATTTAGTATGATATTGCCTATTGGTTTTTCATAGATGGCTTTTATTAGATTGAGGTAGAGACCATCTATTCTAATTTTTTGTAGGGTGTTTTTCATAAATGCGTGTTGGATTTTGTCAAATGCTTTTTCTGCGTCTATTGAGATGATCATATGCTTTTTGTCCCTGGCTCTATTGATATAGTGTATTACGTTGATTGATTTGCATATGTTGAACCATCCTTGCATCCCTGGGATGAATCCTAATTGGTCTGGGTGAATGATCTTGAAGATCTTCTGCATTGTGTTTGCCAGTATCTTAGTAAGGATTTTTGCATCTATGTTCTTTAGAGAGATTGGCCTATCGTTTTGTTTTTCAGCTGGGTCCTTTTCTGCTTTGGGGATCAAGGTGATGTTTGGTTTCAGGAATGATTTTGGGAGTATTGTTTCCCTTTCTATTTCATTGAAGAGTTTATACAGTAGTGGCAGTAGTTCCTCTCTAAATGTCTTGTAGAATTCAGAGGTGAAGCAATCAGGACCCGGGATTTTCTTGGTTTGTAAGTTTGTAATTACGTTTCCAATTTCATTGAATGATATTGGGTTGTTTAGATTTTTTAGGTCTTCGTCATTCAAGTTCATAATTCATGTGTGTCTAGGAATCTGTCCATTTCTTCTGTGTTTTCCGTCTTATTGGCGTATAGGTTTTGGAAGTAGGTATTGATGATTCACTGGATTTCTGCTGGGTCTGTTGTAATTTCACCCTTTTCATTCTTAATTACATGGATTTGGGCCTTTTCTTTCCTTTTTCTGGTAAGGTTGATTAAGAGTTTGTCGATTTTGTTTATTGTTTTGAAGAACCAACTCTTGACTTCATTGGTTTTTTGTATTGTTTTCTTAGTCTCCATTGCATTGATTTCTGCCCTCTTTATAATTTCCTCCCTTGTTTGAGTTTTGGGTTTGTCCTGCTCTTCCCTTTCTAGAAGCTTGAGTTTCAGCATCTTGTTGTTTAATTGGGCTCACTCTGTTTTTCTAATATGAGTATTCACTGCTATGAATTTCCCTTGTAAGGCTGCTTTCATTGTGTCCCATAGATTCCGATATGGTGTATTATCCTTGTGATTTATTTGAAGGAAATGTCTGATTTCTTCTTTAATTTCCTCTGTGACTCATTGGTTATTCAGAAGTATGTTGTTCAATTTCCATGTGTTTATGAAGTTTTTGCAGTTTTATTTTGCTGTTGAACTCTAATTTCATTGCAATATGGTCTGATAATATACAGAGGATAACTTCAATTCCTTTACACTTACCTAAATATATTCTATAAGTGAGTATATAGTCTATTTTGGAAAATGACAAGTGTGCAGCTGAAAAGAATGTGTATTCTGATTTTGTGGGGTGAAACACTCTGTAAACATCTGTTAAGTTCATATGTTCAAGAGTTTGTTTGAGTTCTAGTATTTCATTGCTTGTTTTCTGTCTAGTTGATCTATCTATTTGTGACAATGGGGTATTGAGGTCGCCCACTGCTATTGTATTAGTGCTTATATGGTTTTTCATGTCCATTAGTAATTTGTTTTATATAATTGTGTGCACTATTGTTTGATGCATAGATGTTTATGATTGTCATCTCTTCCTCTTGGATTTTTCCCTTTACAAGGATGTAGTGTCCTTCTTTGTCTCTCTTAATCGGTGTGGGTTTGAAATCCACTTGGTCTGCAAAGAGGATAGCTACTCATGTTTCTTTTGGGTTCCCATCACATGGAGTATTTTTTCCACCCTTTTGCTTTCAGTCTGTGTTTCATTTTGAATAAAGTGTGTTTCTTGTATGCAGCATATTGTTGGATCTTGCTTCTTGACCCACTCTGCCTATCTATTTCTTTTGACTGGTGAGTTGAGACCGTTAACATTGATGGTTATAACTAATACGTATTGAGTTGTCATTGTCATGACTTTTTCTTTTTGTTTGATCCTCCCCTTTTGCTTTTAATTTCTTGTCGTGCCTGGTGGATTCATTCTGTGGGGCTGCCTGGGGATGTGATCCTCATTGTGTTTTCCTAGGATTTTGTCTAAAATTTTTTATAGAGCTGGTTTGGAATTCATGAAGTTCCCAAGGGGCTCTTTGTCATGAAAGCATCTTATTTCACTATAAATTTTGAAAGACGGTTTTTCAGGGTACATCAGTCTGGGTTGGAGGCTGTTTTCCTTTAGGGCTTGAAACACATCACTCTAAGCTCTTCTTGCCTTGATGGTTTGCATTGAGAAGTTTGCTGTGATTCTGATGGGCTTTCCTTTGTATGTGACTTGTTTCTTTTCTCTAACTACTTGTAGAATTTTGTTGTTCTGTTGTGTTTCTGGAATCTTAACAATTATATGCCTATGTGTAGATTTTTTTTTGATCAAGGCTAGTTGGAGTCCAATATGCCTTTCTTATCTGTATGTCAAATTCTTTTCCCCTGCTTGGGAAGTTTTCTGCCATCACTTCTGTAAGCAGTTTTTTTATGTCATCTGCATTCTCTCCTGTTTATTCATTGACTCCAATCAGTATTATATTATTTTTCTTTGCATCATGTAGCAGCTGCTGGATTGATTTCTCATGGTCCCTTAAAATTTTAAAGAATTTTTTCTTTTCCTGGTCACTAATTGCAATTTTATCTTCTATATCTGAAATTCTGTCTTCACGTTTGCACATTCTGCTGAATAGACTTTCAATGGAGTTTTTAGTCTCCTGGATATCTGTTTGCATCTGTTTTATGGATTCAATTTTTTTTCTATGTTGGCATTCCATCATGTTCCTCAGCTCCTCTATTTTTTTTATCTGTATCCTCTCTAGGTTTATTAATCGTGTCTCGCACTATGGGCACAATCTTTGCTATTATATGAGAAATTATTTCTTTTTTTGTATATTTATTGGTACATCTTAGGTATACAGTATGTTTACTTTTATCACTGGGTGCTTGTACCTGAACATGATGTATCTTAGTTCTTATTTTTCTCCCATTACCTGTGCACCCTTCACCCCCTCCACCCTTCCCTATTTACATAGAATTTGTTTCCATTTTTTTTCTTTTCTCATAATTTTTCCTTTCCCTTCTTCCCTTTCCCCTTCCCCTCCCACCACCCCTCCACCTTTGGATCTTTTCCTATTTCAAATTATCAATTATCCATTTTAATCATTTTGATCCTTATTTACACTTTCATTTTCTCACACTAGAGAAACTATTCAGTATTTACACATGTGTGTCCTATTTATTTCACTTAAGAGTATGGCCTCAATATGCATCCATTTAGCTATAAATGTCTCTAGTTTTTCATTCTTTATGGCTGAGTAGTACTCCATTTTATAAAAAAACCCATATCTTCTTTATCCAGTTTCCAGTTGATGGGCACTTGGGCTGCTTCCAAGCTTTAGCTATTACAAACTGTGCTGCTATAAACATAGGTGCACATATATCATTGCGTGTATCTTTGGGGAATATACCCAGTAGGGGAATAGCTGGGTCAAATGGGACCTGTAGTCCTAGTTCTTTGAGGTATTGCCATACTGATTTCCACAGTGGTTGCACCAGTCTGGACTCCCTCCAATAATGGAGAAGGGTTCCTTTCTCTCCACACCCTTGTCAGCATTTTTTATTGGTTGATTTCTTGAGAGCAGCCATTTCTTGTGGGGTGAGGTGGAATCTCTGTGTTGTTTTCATCTGCATCTCTCAAATGACCAGTGATGTTGAATATTTTTTCATATATTTCTTTGCTCTTTTTACTTCTTTGTCTGACAAATATCTGTTCATTTCAGATGCCCATTTTTGAATTGGGTCTTCGAATTTGGGGGGTCTGATTTTTTTCAATTCTTTATATATTGTGAGAAATTATTTCTGATTTTATTTTTTTCCAGATCCTCTTTTGTTGCTAGTTCAGGAAGTCCAGTTGCTTGAGTATCAGAGTGTTCCATCTTGTTTCTCTTTGGGCTTACTGTAGGTGATCTGGAACTCTGGTTGTATGGCTTGTATGGGGAGAGGTGGGGGAATGTGGTGTGTGTGTTCCTGGTGCCCACACTGCTCACCTCCTCTGTACTGGGAGCCACAGCATGCCTACCCAGAAGCCTCCTCCTGCCTGGGAGCTGTGGCACAACAATCTGTAAGTCTCCTCTGGGTTGGGAGCCATGCCATGCAGAGCTGGAAGCCTCCTCTACACTGGGATTTCAGCATGTCTACCCAGAAGCCTCCTTCTGCCTGGGAGTCATGTTGTGCTGATCTGCAAGTCTCCTCTGGGCTAGGAGCCATGGCACACTGACCCAGAGGCCTCTTCTGTGAACTTTGTAAAATTTGAATGTGCTATATTTAAAGTTCTTTTCTGGGATCATATTTGCATCTCTTTGTGGATCTTTGAGGAACTTTATACCAATTGTTTTTTTTAAGATGACTGTTTAATGTCACATTTGTACCAGCAATGTAGTGAAGTCCACTTGCTCCAAATATCATAAAGCATTGTTATTTTGGTAATTCTAGAGAGTGTAATAGTAACTCATTTTGTTTTAGTTTGTTTCCTTGATGGTTGGATATTTTTGTACTAGTTTATTGAATGATTGTGAAGCTTTTTTGTTAAATATCTGTCTTATTTCTGAAAAAAATAACATGTTGCTATTCCTACAGCAGAGACAAGTTGATTGTGAACTCATAGAAAAATATATGAAATTCATCTAGCTATTTTGAATTTCTGAAATAAAGTGTAATTGGATTGTTATTATGTTTTCCACATGTGCTTTCATTCAATACCTTTAAATTAACTATTTTGATTAATTGTATATTTGCATAATACATCTCTATCACTTCTTATATTTTACTTGAAGCTCTAACTTTGAATTAATTATGCATTGTAACAATATTTCCATATACATTGTTAAAATTATTCCATTAAAAATGTGGAACATTTTCTAGAAAGAACTTTGAGTTGATACATAAATTTCAGGTGAGGAAGAATAAAGAACTGGATTTATAAATAGTTATCCATTTGTTCAAAATGTATTTCCCATCTTTTACCGGTGAGTTTAAACTTACAATAATTTTCAGGGAAGGAATTCGATACATTTAAATAAGCCATCTGGTGAGTCTGTGGCTCACTGTTCAGTCTTTGCCTACTGTGCCAGGGTGTGGGTTCAGTTCCCATCACCAAGATAAACAAGCATGGCTAGTTTCTAAGGATCATGCCTGCAAGTCAGGATTTCTGATCCAGAGACAATGGCCCAGATGGAGGAAACCTGAAGGCATCATCGAGAGTAATTGGAATGAGATTGTTGACAGCTTCAATGACATGAACCTCTCAGAGTCCCTTCTGCATGGCATCTACGCCTATGGTTTTGAGAAACACTCTGCCATCCAGCAGCATGCCATTCTTCCTTGTATCAAGGGTTATGATGTGATTCCTCAAGCCCAGTCTGGGACTGCGAAAATCGCTACATTTGCCATATCAATTCTGCAGCAGATTGAGTTAAATCTAAAAGCTACCCAGGCTTTGGTTCTGGCTCCTACTCAAGAACTGGCTCAGCAGATACAAAAGTTGGTCATGGCATTAGGAGATTACATGGGTGCCTCATGTCATGCCTGTATTGGGGGTACCAATGTGCATGCTGAGGTATGGAATTTGCAGATGGAAGCTCCCCATATCATCTTGGGAACCCTGGGTGGCATATTTGATATGCTTAACCAGAGATACCTGTCTCCCAAATACATCAAGATTTTTGTGCTAGACAAAGCTGATGAAATGTTAAGCCGAGGATTCAAGGACCAGATTTATGACATATTCAAAAAGCTCAACAGCAACACCCAAGTGGTTTTTTTGTCAGCTACAATGCCTTCTGATGTCCTAGAGGTGACCAAGAAGTTCATGAGGGATCCCATTCGGACTCTGGTCAAGGAGGAAGAGTTGACCCTGGAGGGTATCTGCCAATTCTACATCAACATGGAATGAGAAGAATGAGCTAACAATCATATGCCTATGTGTAGATTTTTTTTTTATTAAGGCTAGCTGGAGTCCTATATGCCTCACTTATCTGTATGTCAATTATTTTCCCCTCCTTGGGAAATTTTCTGCCATCACTTCTGTGAAGAGTTTTTTTATGTCATCTGCACTCTTTCCTCTTTCTTCATTGACTCCCATCAGTCTTATGTTATTCTTCTTTGCATCTTCTAGCAGCTGCTGGATTGATTTCTCATGTTCCCTTACAATTTTAAAGCAATTTTTCTTTTCCTCCTCACTAATTGCAATCTTATCTTCTATATCTGAAATTCTATCCTCACATTGGTTCATTCTGCTGTGCAGACTTTTGATGGAGATTTTAATCTCTTGAAAATCTGTTTGTGTCTGTTTTATGGATTCCATTTGTTTCCTATGTTGGGATTCCATCATATTCGTCAGATCCTCTATTTTTTTAATCTGTGTCCTCTCTAGATTTATTAATCATGTCTTGCACCATGAGCAAAATCTTTGCTGTTATCTGAGTAATTATTTCTGATTTCATTTTTCCCAGATCCTCTTTTTTTCCCAGTTCAGAGAGTCCAGGTGTTTGAGTATCAGATTGTTCCATCTCGTTTCCCTTTGGGGTTGCTGTAGGTGATACAGAAGTCTATTTTTGAGGCTTGTTTATGTGTCTTCTCATTTCTAGGGTTGGGGGTGCTCCTGGCATCCAGGCAGCTCACCTTCTCTGCCCTAGGAGCTTGTGATGGTGGTGGAGGAGCTTCCTTCGGAGTGCTTGGACCGGCTCAGCTTCTCTGCCCTAGGAGCCTGGGATGGCAGTGGGGGAGCTTCCTTCCGGGTTCCAGGACTGGCTCACCTTCTCTGCCCTAGGAGCCTGGGATGGAGGTGGAGAGCTTCCTTCTGGGTGCTGGGACCGGCTGAGCTTCACTGCCCTAGGAGGCTGGGATGGAGCTAAATATTTAAATATTAAAACAGAAACACTAAACTTGCTGGAATATAAGTTAGGTAGAACTCTCAAAGACATTGGTATGGGAAAATATTTCATAAACAAATCTTTGGTGGCAGGGAAACTTTCACAAGAAATCAACAACTGGGATCTCATCTTATTAAAAAGCTTCTGCCCTGCAAGAGAAACCACCAACAGAGCTAAGAGACAACCTACAATGTTGGAAAAAAATTTTACCTGCTGTTCCTCAGACAAAGGTCTACTATCTAGAATATATAAAGAACTCAAAAAGTTAGGCCCCCAAATATAAAGACCCAATTCATAAATGGGGATCTGAAATGAACAGACATTTCTGAGACAAACAAATAAAACCAGCAAATAAATATATGAAAAAATGTTAGACATCACTGGTCATTCAAGAGATGCAGATGAAAACAGTACTGAGATTACACTTCACTACACAAAGAATGTCTGCTATCAAGAAATTAACCAATTACAAATTTTGGAGCTGTGGGGTGAAAGGAACCCTTGTCCATTGTTAGTGGGAGGGCAGAATGGTGCAATCACTATGGAAATCAATATGGAGATACCTAAAAAACCTAGGATTAGCGGTCCCATTTGAGCCAGATATCCCTCTGCTGGGTATCTTTCCAAAAGAATTAAAAGAATGATATCATAGCAATATATGCACACCTGTGTTTATAGCAGCACAGTCACAATAGCTAAAATTTGGAAACAGCCCAAATGCCCGTCAATTGGAGACTGGATAAAGATGTGATTTTTCTACAAAATGGAGTACTACTCAGCCGTAAATAATGAGGAACTAGAGATGTTTATAGATAAATGGAAGCACTTTGAGGCCATACTCTTAAGTGAAATAAATAGGACACTAATGTATAAATACTGAATAGTTTCTGTGGGGTGAAAAACTAAAAGTGTAAATAAGGTTGAAATGGTATAACTGATAATGTGAAATAGGAAGAAAAGAAGTAGGGGAAGTGTGAGGGGTAGCGGAAAGGAGAGAAAGGAAAAGAAAAAAATATGAGAAAAGGAAAAAATGGAAACAAAGTCTCCATAAATAGGGAAGGGTGGAGGGGTGAAGAGAGGGCAGGGAAATGGGGAAAAATAAGAACTAAGATACATCATGTAAAGGTACAAGATCCCAACAATGAATATAACTATTTTATACTTAAAATGTACCAATAAACTTAACAGAAAAAAAATAAAAACACATAGGTTCAAATTATTAAGCTATCACATACAGGCTATTATATTGTTTCAAATTATTTCCTCTCAGAAATGCTCCTTAAGTTATGAAACAATTTCCTGTTTAAAAGAGATAATGAACACAATGTTATATGTTTTTAGGGAATTATTCACATGACACTCAAAAATTAATTTTTATTGTGTTACTTTAAATATTCACAGATCTTTCATAGTTTCTAGGAAAAAAGTATTTCTGTCATGTTTTCAAGAGTGAATAACATGATTCCATTTTTGTGTAAGGATTTATTAATATTTGAATTGTTAATATTCAGGCAGAAACAATTCCTGAAGTCAAAATACACAGACTTTGCATACCCTGGTCTTTGTAAGCTGAAGTGCCTCTCTGTCACCCATGCAAATTGCCCTGGATATTACAGCATGGCCCCAGGGGCTGAACTGTGAGGAGGAGGAGGAGCTGAGAGACATTGTTGGATCTGGATGTTGGGCCTGAGGAGGCTTCCATGACCTGAGCCTTTCTCTGTGGCATTTCCTGCTCCCTGGGCCAGGATCCAGAGACTTGAGGGGACACCGCTGGAGCTGAGAGTGTGGGACCCAGGGCCCTGGTCTGACCAGGGCAGCAGCATCAACATTGAGCCCAGGGCCTTGTGTGGATGACACAGGGTGAGGCAGCCAGGACACTGGAGGACCAGGGTGCCCCCTGATCCCCACCTGTCCTGGGAGATGCAGGGCACTGTCATCCTGAGGGTGCTGTTCAGGGGCCAGGACCCAGCCTTCACCTTCCACACTGTGGCCCTGCAGTGAGCACAGATGGCCAGGGGATTGGACTCAAATGGAAAGGAATCAGGAGTCAAAATGAGTAAAAGGCAGAGCTGTTGCTCTTACTCATCTCTGAATGACTCACTTTAGCTCACAGAAATTATTCACTACAGCACACGCTCTTTAGATGAACAGTGGTACTCACTCATTTTTAAAAGGAGGCCCATTCTGTGTCCCAAAGAGCAAGACTTGGGGGACAAAGGTTTCTGTAATGCAGTGGCATATGCCTATGGGTTAGACACTCAGGAGGCTCAGGTAGGAGGACTGCTTGGGTAAGGGAGTTTCAGGCTGGACAGAACAGCAATAGCTTTTCCCAAAAAACATTGTAAAAGATCTGGGAAATAATGAAAGGAAACATAATCCACTCATTAAATAGGATATAGGTGGGTTTCTGTGCTTCATAAATGGGCTTATATTAGTTCTGTTTATTCATTGAAGAAGAATTGACCGACACTATTTATTCTTTCCTAACTTCCCCCATATTTTGCCCAATGATATGCTCAGTGCACTGTGTTTTAGGCTGGCAATTTTACTTGCTGATAGTGGTCATTATTTGGAGATGGAGTGTGCTGAGAAAAAAGAAGTCATGCTTTGAGGTGTAAACAGTTTAAATGCAGAACACACAGTAAGGAAGATTCGGTCACATGGAGAGGAAGAGTACATCCTGGGGTCAGCACACAGTAGGTGTAGGAAGGGACCCTAAAGTAGAGACAGTTCCAATGTTCTGGGCCATCATAGGGTATTAATGTGAATATGGGCTGTATAAGGTAGAGGAAAAGCATGATGGAAGATGTGAATTCAGGACATTTCCTTAAATATTTCTAATGAGAAAGTTGCATCAGTGAATTATCCAATCACTTGCATTTTGAGAGACCAGAGTATCATGTGCTGGGAAAGCTGATGTCAGGAATGGTGACTCTGACACCTCCTTTGGGTGCTGCATTCAGTTTAGCACAAACACAACATAAACTGCAGAGGAAGGAATGACCTAGCGCAGATGATTGCACACCACATTATGCAAAATGCCATCATCACTCCATGTCTCCTAGACACCCCCAGGAACAATTTCAAGCTACCATAGGTTTATTTTTTCATTTGTTTGTTCAATAGATTTAAGATGTAAACTAAGATGCTTTGATATACAAAAGGAGTTGATTAAGATAATGAGCAAATTCACCTATGCATCTTCCATAGTTACAATCTCTTTGTATCCAATATGGGCAATGAAAGTATACTTTCAAAACATTTTATCATGCATTACAATATTATTAGACATAATTTTGTGAGTATGCACTCTACATCTAATTTACATATCTACATAAATGCACATTGTAGCATGGGACATGCTTCTCCCCATTTCCTCCTTCAGGACCCTAGTAAGCACTGTTAAGCACCATGCAACTGTTTCCATGTAATTCACTTTATTTTGTGCCCAACAAATAGGTGAAGTCATGTAGTATTTTTGACTTTACATGTTACACTATTGCTCTACTGTTGTGGTATATCTCTGGCCCCTTTGACACTTTTTGTTGTAACAAAGCCTGCCTACATTTTTCAGCTTAGTGTAAACTATATTTCCTGCCTCAGTTTCCAAAGGCGGAAATGGAAGCCAGTGGTGCCAAGCTTGGCTAGCATTTATCTTTTTTCCATCTGAAGGTGAGTCTGTTAATTGGAAAAAAAGAAATGAACTTATGTTGCTATAATAATATAATCATCACCAGATTCTACCTGTCTTTGAGAATAATGAGAAATCGTCCTCCACAAGAGGTCCTCATGCCATGATGTCTGAATGTTTTAGGACATTTGAGATGACAAAGACAGGGAGAGGTTTCCCTGACCTGTGCCTACATTGCCCCCTCCTGAAATGAAAAGCTGCCCCTGTCCACCAGTGGCCACAGTTCACCAGGAGGCCCGGAGGAAGCAGCACACACCCACTTGTATGCAACACATGTTCTTAACAGACTCTCCTCATGCCTCTGTCTTCCATTGTATTTTCATGTGACTGTGAAAGTGTGGCCATATTTCCTTGCTCTCATTGGGGAAAAGTGGTCAAATCAATTGACACTTTGCCCCAACTCCCATGTTTATTTCCCCAACCATAATCCCTAAAACACCTCTCACAGCTCCCCTATCCTTCACAATGAGTAGGTGAGTAAGACAGTGTGCAGTCTGCTTTATACTCCTGGCTCTGACTTCAGCTTGAGATAGGGCCATGCAAAGAGAGTCTTCTTAAGAACAATGACTACAATGGAGGTGAACACCAGTCCTCTAGGGACTCCATCTCTTACTCTTCGGGCTTTGAGTCACACCCAGGAGGGGAAGAGTCTTTCCTTTCATGAATCTTCTCAAGTATATACTGAAAATGGCCCAGGGCAGACTTCAGACCTGATTGTCCTCCATCACTGACTATTCAGGTCTTGCAACTACTTTGTAGGATTCAATTCTCTGTTTAAATTGGAAAGAACTCAATAAGGAGGCCAGGGGAAAATCTTTTAGAGATAAGCAGCTTCCCCAAGCTTTCTCCTACTGAGCACATAACCAACACCCCTGCCTCCCCTCAGCTCCGATAAAGAGACAGAATGGGCCGGGGATTTAGCTCAGTGGTTCTGCCACCTGCCTTGCAAGCGGAAGGATCTGAGTTCAATCCCAGGTACCCCCCCCCCAAAAAAAGAGATAGAAGGTGCAGACCCCACTCCCAGGAGGATGGTGCTGTTTTCTTTCCACAAGAAAGGAGTCAGTGAGGTTCAGATGGCTGAAAGTGCTGAAGCAGGTGCAGAGATGTGCATCATCTCCCTGTGCTCTCCTCCCTTCTGTTCCTTATTATACAAGACCCTCACCCACCAGCTTACAGGAGATGGTTATTTGAGGCAAATGAGTCTCTCCATCTCCTTGGACCCAGCTTTGAATAAATCCTTTCATCTTTTTAATAAAATAAGTGGCCACCTTTCATTCAGTCAGAGGCAAACAAACAGACCTGAGTTATGAATCTAAGTGTCTGCTAGTGGGGAGGGTGGAGAAGGGAAGGCAATGTAGAAGGAATTCAGCTGTGTCATGTCCCTGTACCAACACCACACAGAAAAAGTAATGATTGCTTACTGGAAACATGTACTCATAAAGATTTTAAAACATTGGATGATGAGGTTCTCAGTTTTCACTGAAAAATTCTAGTGGATAAAATGAGATACCACATTCTATGAAGTCAATTATTAGAAGAAGATGTATGAAAAGGAGGATGAAATGCTGGAAGAAGGCAGTGAGAGACTATAGAAATTGATAATAAGGAGTCTTTAAAATGTTCAAGCAGCCCAGAATGGGAAAAATTGAGGACTGATTCCATGTTTTGCAGTGAAACAACCACTGGGCTAAGTTTACTTGTGATCACTCTATCTCTCCTCTGCAATATAGTATGTGCTTAGGGAGTATTTAGTAATCCTGAGCAGCAACTGTCTAGTTTTTGTTTTCCTCCAAATGTGAGGGTCTTATGGGTAAGGTAATGCATAATTTCCAACAAGAAGAAATTTCTGGCTTTTTCTGTATTTTTATGGTGTTAGCATAAAAACTCTTGTGACCAGAAATTTCTACTTCATAAGAATTGAGAAAAACAAGTCCCACTCTTTTGCCATTGTGTAATGCAATGTTTTAATTGGCACCCAAGCAAACACTAAAGCCATTTGTCCTGTTCATGTAATTCATTCACATGCAGATCTATCTGCTGGTCTGGGACATCTCTTTCCCCAAGAGGGTCATACCAGTCACCATCACTGTCATAGGATAAACAAAGCTTTTCCTCCACCCACAGTCTACTTTCTTTCTATCTGTCCTCATATAGTGACAAATTTAGTAGAAATATTTACTTTTGATCACAAATGAACTTTCAGTCAGAGTAAAAGGAAAAAAATAATTAACATTTCAGACACCAACACTGAACTGTAGGAAGACCTGGAATACATGACTTCAGTGGGGTCTATGCCTGGAATACACAAATTTGCCCTTCATCATTCTGAGCAAAATCACTTAATAATCTCTATTGTAAGTTACTCTGAGTATTGGGAAAAAGAAAACATCATTTCTCCATGCCTTAAGACTATGCAGTGAGATTAAATGTATAATTTAAGTACAACATTTCATGTTGGGAGCTGGTCAGACCCCCAAATACATGTAGGAAGGATGAGGGGCAATAAAAGAAAGACAATATTCAATATGCAAGGGGGGACCAGGAGGAATCTGTCTTTAGCAGTCAGGCTTCAACAGATTCCATGGTGGCCCCACTTCTATTATTGTGCTGGAAGTGCAGGGGAGGGGGTAGTATATTACTGTAGGAACAGTGACTGCACTACAATTAGGGTAGTAAGATAGGGAATGAGTGTAGCATCTCAAAGGGAACAATTTAAGATCTGTCCCCATACCTGGATGCCTGCATTTTTTATTTTTCTCAGGAGAAGTTATCCTGTGTTTGGACTGCTAAGATTGTGCCTTTCTCACACACCCAGGAAGTCTGTAGTCCTTTGCATATGTCTCTGCTCCTGAGGCAAGGTAACACCAACCTTGGGACTGTGGAGCCTGTAGCCTGGCCCCTCACCAATCTATACATATCATGGCTGATCCCCAACAATTTAGAAACTGTGCAGTATACCTTACAAGTGAATTATTACAAAATTATTTTTGTTTGCAATTAGGCCTAGCCATTACAAATATTTTTTTTGTAATTTTTGTGCTAGTTTACCAAACTTAAGAAATAAAAAATTTCTTTGTATAAAAATGCAAATATAAAGGGTGATCTTAATTTACAACAAATGTTTGCATCTTAAAATATAATTATAATAAAAGGTACATTGCCATGAATCCCCCCAGAATAGTTTTCTTCCCTTTCAAAATAGTTTTCTTCCTTCCTCCTTGAATCCCTGCAGCACTCTGGGAAGGCTTCTCTGTAACTGTCTTTATGAAGTGTGATCCAAAGCTTGCTGCCAGTTGCCATCAAAGGGAAAGGCAGGGCCTGAAAACACCATAGTGTCTCCATCTACATTATGCATGGGAACTTCACCAGGGGAATTTTGGCTCTTTGCTAAAGTCAAAGAAATGATGAAAGATAAATATTTTGAATGTTCAGGATATCAGGGCAGCCATAATAGCATAACTAAAGACACTCGCCAAAGATGACTACCAGAAACACCTCAAAAAGTGGAAAGAACAATGTGATCAATGTGTTTCAATGAGGAGGAGGAATTTTAAGGGGATTCATAGAAATGTAGATTTTAGTGTATTTTCAAAAACAAATTTAAATATGCAACAAAAATTTTAATCACTTTTTCAAAGCATCTCATACTCTGAAAGATCACAAAGTTTTCTAGATTTTCCATTCTTATTTTTCTTGCAACTAAAATGTTTTCCTTACATTTGTCAAAAATGTAGGTCCATTATTTTTATTGGAAAGAAGCAACAAAGAAAAATAAAAATAATATGCTAGCATATATAACTATTAAATCACATCTTGAAAATTTTAAAATTTATTAATTCTAGTTTCTGAGCCTCAGCATTAAGCATTGCTATAGTGCTTATCCATTCCTGAATATCCAGACAGAAATTTGCCTACATTTTCACAGAGCAGATTCTCTGAGTTACTCTTCTCAGTGCCCCCAGCACTTTCTTATTTCTCAGGCTGTAGATCACAGGGTTTAGCATTGAGGTGAGGAAGATGTAGAAGACTGCCAGAACCTTGTCCTATGCTGGCGAATGGGGAGATTTGGGAAGGAGATAAGTGTAAGCAAATGGTGAAAAGTAGAAAGTCACCACAGTGAGGTGGGCACTGCAGGTGGAATAGGCCTTCTTCCTACCTTCCCTTGAGTGCATGCAGTACACAGCAAGGAGAACCTTCCCATAGGAACCCAGGATGACCATGAAAGGGAACAAGAGAAAGAGGATGTCACTCAGGAACACAGTGTATTCATGACCACTGGTATCTGTGCAGGCCAGAGTCAGCATTGCTGAGACATAACAGAAGAAATGATTGATGGCCCTGGACTTGCAGTAAGGGATATGGAGGACATAGACTGTGTGAGCACAGGAGTTGACAGCACCCATTGCCCAGGATTCCAGGATCATCAGCACACACACTCTTCTGTTCATGTAGATGGGGTACTGCAGAGGGAAGCAAATAGCCATGTAATGGTCAGAGGACATAGACATAAGGAGCATTGCTTTTGAAGTTCCTAGAGTCAGGAAGAAGAAACTCTAAACCCCACACCCAATGAAGGAGATCAACTTGTTTCCAAATAGGAAACTGGAAGCCATCTTGGGCACAGTGGTACAGATATAAATAAGGTCAATGAGGGAGAGCTGGCTGAGCAGGAAGCACATGGCTATGTGGAGCTGGGCATCCAGACGGATGAGCAGGACCATACACAAGTTGCCAGCTGAGGCCATCAGGAAGATGGCAATGGTGAGAGTGAAGAGGAAATGGCCAAGGCTTGATGAGGGGAACAGGCCCAGGAGGATGAAATCAGTAGAAATCTCATTGTAATTTTCCATCCTGCATTTGTTTAGCTTTTCCTGAGATTGCCTGCAATGGTATGGTTCATATAAATAAGAAGTTATTGCAATTCATTATTTCATTCAGACTGATGTATGCAACTATTACATCTCTGTAATTATGAAGAAACTATTTTGAAAAATCATCTCCATTTTCTGCTTCATACATATATCTGAAGATGACAAACATATGGGAAGATATTATATAAATCAGTGAATTGATGAAAATTATATATTTTTATAAAGCTTTATTCAAATCAGATACTTTATTTACTTACATCAATTGTCACTACTATGAGATGTTGCTTAATATGTGTATACATAAAAATCAATGGAGTTATCTAAATGGTGGTCTCAAATTTTAATATAGTTTTAATGAGTCCTGTCAATAATTTTTCCTCCTTTGTGAGTTCTGATTATTTCATAAATTCTTTGCATAACAAATGATATTTAATTTTGCTTTGTAAGAAATTTTATAAGGAATTTAAAGGTGTAATTGTAGATACACAAATCTCAACAAAACAAACAATAATACCTAATAAACCCCTTCCCATGTTTTGCACACATTTGCCCACTTTCCCTGTTCTTATTATCTCCCAGTTATCCTGAAGAGCTGAACCTTTCCACAGGGTCCTTCCCTAACCACCCTTCAGACAGATGCCTTCCCAGGGTGACATGGAACCTATTGGCTCCCAGTCTGTGCATCATATTACCTAAAATATGTGATCATACATTTATCTGCATATCCACATATAATACTTATGTCAAAATGCCAAAAGAGAAGTTCATTTACACCAGTATAAAATCCAAACTGACTCCCCAGAAGCCTGTCCTCCATAGTACAGAGAAGCACTCCTCCCTTAGGTGTCCTGGAGCTGAATCCTTCATAAGACACCTTCCTTCAAGTGTTCCCATAACAGTTTCTAGTAAAGGACAAAGTTAATGCAATTCCTCATGCTAATTTAATATATAATATATTATCATAACTTGTGTTACAGAAGCAATTTTATTTTAAATCATTTAAAAAGATATAGAAGCAAGAAACATAACTTTAAGATTTGAAGAGATTTGGAATGCACAGTTTATATTTGCATGTTCTTATTACTGCATCCTAAATCTTATATCTCCATGAAATAACATGAGGACTTATCAACAGCAGCCACAGGTGGAACCTAAGCAGACAGCCAGGTATTCTGAGAGAGGAGTGAGCAAATCACAGGGTTTTCTCCTGTGAATGTAATCAGGCTAGATTAGATACATGCTGCCCTTCTGCACAATCTGGGCACAGAGTCTGACACAATTTCCCTTCTCCCACTCATCAGGGAAGTGCACTCCCTTAGTGGACAGGACCTGCAGGTCCCTCCCCAGCCTGCACAGAGGAGGAGCCTCAGCTGGCCTGGTCCTTGTGGGAGAGTCCCCATGTCCCAAGTCATTTACCAACAACTGAGATGATTGTGCAGCAGAGATGGCCTTGAACTGCTTATGTGACCTGTGAAGCAGCACAATCAGCCAGCAGTGGGTGGAGAAAGATGGATGACTGGGATGGATCTACAATTCCTAGGAAAATCTCAGTTATTTATAATCATTATTATTTAAAATAAACTATTGCCCAAGAGACAGCAGTAGTTTTACTCATTACAGCTTTAGTTTTAATATAGTATATTTAAATTACAAAGGAAAACTTCTTTTTCCAAAATTCTTTAGTGTAAAATATTGTTTACATAGTTTTGTGCAATATTTTTAAAATCACTTTTATAATCAACAGATTCATATGAGTTAAATAGTGTATATCTAAAAAATAAATTTACTTTGAAATCTTGTCATGTTATTGCATTCATTTGTAAAAATAAATAAATAAATAAATAAATATTCTCAAAATACAAGTGAAAGCAGACATAAGAAAATCAATGTTCCACAGTTTATGAGGACTTGGACTCTCAGATGTTGCTTCCTCTATCCAATTCATAGGAGCCCATCAATGACTCCCCTCCTGTGACTCAGCCCCAGGGTTTACAAATGTCCTCAGTTCCTTTCACATCCAGGGCATATTCCTAAATTACAGTGTAGAGCACTTCTGGTTGTAAAATTGTAGCCACTGCCCTCAAAACTCCACTTCAAGTTCAGTTTCTAATTCACCATTCTTACACCAATTATTTGACCTCATTTGCTAAAATAATCAAATTAAATACAGAATTATTTCAACCTAAATGGTAATCTACATGACAGAAGGGCTCATGACAAGGAATCAGCCTCTTTTTGAACACATTATACATTGGCATGAAAACATTACTTCTCCTGTAAAATATAATTGAGATTACCATGTCCATATAAAAGAATGTTCAAATAGACTCCAATCTTTTCCATGCATGATACACGTGCCCTTTCTAAGTAAATATTTATCTTTCAAATATGAATTTTTGCTAATATTTTGGATAATTTAAGATCAAATACCATCACAGATTTTGAAATATTGAGTTTATGCAACTTTTTAATGTAAAATTTACTATATGTTGTCATTAACATTAAATTAATCATAATTTTAAGAATAGAGAATCATTTAAAGTGTACCTCAGTCTTACTATACATCAAGTAAATGTAATTATAGACAATGTCAGCCTTAGTGTGGATTATCAATTTCACAATCAATTCACATGAGGTTTCGAAAACCACATTCATCCCTTCCAGAATTGCATATTTTATATTTTAGGTATTAAAACGCCTTCAAGTTTTAAAAAAATACTTTGCAATAATTTTAAGGCACACACCCACTCTATCTTTTAAGGAAAAATATTGATTATCTTCCATTCATTTGTCTTTTAAACTCACGTTAATCAAATTAAAATTCCTTCTCAAAGTCTCTTGTAGAAAACCTCTCTAAAATCACAAATTGCTCATTCTAGTATTTTGTTATTTTAAGCACTGCCTCAAGAGTCTGGACTCTCCTGAGACCTGCACCTGAATGCACACCCAGAGCCCAGCCCCATCCTCTCCTAGACCAAGGGTGCCCAACCCCAACCCCACTTGAGCAGAGCCCGCCAGGTTCTCTGGAGTCCCTGCAACCCCAAGGTACCTCTGCCTGGCTCCTCCGCAGTGAGGCCCAAGCCTGAATCCAGCCTTCCTGATGCAGGTGCTTTGTGGCCCACGTGCTCCCGGGAAAGTCCTCTGGGACAGGGACTGCAGAGGCCTCATCCTGCTCACAGGATGAGCCTCGGCCAAGGCCTGGAAGGAGCCCGTGGGCCCTCAGTGCTTCCTCAGGTGTCAAGGCCCAGTGCCTGGGGAGATCCCGGTATTCTACTCAGACTCTCCCAGGGTCACTGTATCTCAGTCTGATGGGACCTGTGATGAAATATTCCTTATCCATCCCACACATCGCTAGAATGTGTCTCCATGGAGTTGCCAGTTTTGAGTTTACTGGGTACCGAATTTACTGCATTACAGTGCAGTAAATTCTTAAAACTTCTGGCATTTGAGGATTTATTTTTAACTTGCTTTATGTAGTATTTATGATCAAATTGGTTTCATGTTGGTAATAATTATTATGTCATAGAAAACATACTAAGTATTAAAATGGATAACAAAGAGTTACCATTCCTCGCTTTGGTGGGACACATTTTAGGAAATATCCATATTACATTTCATTGCAGATAAAACATTAAAGTTCTGCGATGTCTTTTTCATGATCTCTAATAACTGAACTAATGGGAAGTTTCCTGGGAAGTGATCCTACTGCCTTAGTATAGGTTTATTTTTTTCCTAACTTTGTTATTGTCATAATATGTTAAATAAAATGTATGATTTAATTATTTGCGGTGGTGCTGTTCAATTCCATTCAGCAGAGTCTCATTTTTGTGCAACCATCAACACCAAGGAGTCCCCAAACTTATCATCATACAAAGTTCAAATTCACAACACAGAGAGAAGCTGCTCATTCTCCATCCCTGTAGTCCTGTTAACTCTGTCACTCGGAGTTTACGAGTTACCTCTTCTGTTTCTTACACAGACTGAATCATCCAATATTTGCCTTTCTTAGTTTGATTTATTGTACTTAGAATAATGTTCTCAAAGTTCATCCTTAGAGCATGTGTCACAGTTTTATTCCTGTTGAAGGCCAAATAATTCCCCACTGGATGTACATAGTTTATGTACTTTTCATTCATCTTCTTCAGGCTTCAGTTTGGATTCCAGGTTCTGGGTATTGTGACTGATGTTATTATAAACATCGGTGCAGCAACATTACTTTGAGAGCCAATTCTTGAATGACCTGGAATTGCTTTAAAATGTGATATTTATATGCATAATGTGTTGAGGAACTGCCGCACCATTTTCACAAGGTCTCACACTTTAAATTCCCCTTGGAAATGCACCAAGATTCTTCCAACTCGCCAACACTCTTGTCACCCAAGACAACACCTGGTATTTCCTCTTCTTTTATTCTTTCTTCTTTTCTTTTTTAATGGTAGATTTCCAACTGGATGTGAAAGATTTATCTTAATGAAGTTCCCATTTTCAGTTTTCTGGAAGAGTTGACCATGTTCCCATGTGCTTGTTGGTCATGTGTACATCTTCCTTAGAAAGATGTCCCTTCAAATCATATACCTAGTTTTGGACGATGCAGGGTGGTGAACCTAGAGGCTCATGCCTGCAGCCCCAGTGCCCTAACACTGAGCTACACCCAGCCTTTTCTCTATTTATAAAGATTGTATACTTGCTTCTCTAGTCACTGCTGCTGTTTAGTAGGAAGTTATTTAGATACTGTTGATGTTTATGCCTATAATTTATACAAATAATTCTCCATGTCCATGGAGAACACTATTGAAAGCGTTCCTTAGGGAGTTTGTTTTTTTAAATTGACAAAGTATTGTGTATTTATTTTTATACCTGTGTTTTTGATGTCTTATCTATGAGGTCTTTGCTAAACTCAATGTAAATAAGATTTTATATGAAGACTGTATTTCTCTTGAGTTACATATCTTTCATTATTACATTCAAGGCTTTAACCCACATTCAGAAAAAAAAATATATATATATATATTAGAATGGTTGAAATTGAATTGTTTCATGTTAATACCAAGTTTGTCTAGTATATTTATTGAAAACATTATACTTTTTCCATTGAATAGTTTTAGCACATTTGTGGAAAATAATACAAACATTTATGTGATTCTTTTTCCTGGGCTCCACATTCTCCTCAATTTGTCCCTGTATCTTTTTGTAACTACCTCACTCTTCATTACTGTCACTTCACAGGTGATTTAAAAATCAGAAATTCTAAATTGTCCCACATTGGGCACTCTAAAGGTTGCTTTTATGCTTGGGGTCTCTGCCTTTGACCCAGAACATGAATGAGTGCACTCAGAGCATTGGGTTCAGTTCTTCCCCAAAGCACAGGACACTTTGGGCTGCAGAGGGGTTGAGGCCCTTTATGAGGTGTGGGGTGTGGATGCATCACAGAGGATTCCTGTGGGAAAGAACACATCAGAGTGGGCCACGTCAATGTCCATTAGAGTCACATTCATCACTGAGGAGCCCAGACAGAAAGTCACACAGATGTGCGTTGGTGACACTGAGGGGCTGGGGTCCAAGTCCCAGGGATGCCTCTGCCTCTGAGGATCCTTTGATCCACCTGACCCAACCCAGACATGAGCTCAGGTGAGTGCCTCCCTCTGCTCTGAGCAGTCTTGACCCAGTGCTCACACCTCCCAAGGTGGCAACTGAGGAGTCTGAGCCAGGACCTGGTGCTGTGCAGAAGCCTTGGCCTGATGGACTCATGCCTGTCCCACAGGCCCCACAGGGGTGTGGCCTGGGCCCTGGGGCTTGGGACTTAGTTCACCCTAAAGGAAGAGAGAAGGGTATAGGACCTAATAAATATGATGACAGTGTGTGTGAGTGTGTGTGCCTGTGTGTATATATGTGTGTTTGTGTTTACAGCTGTGTAAAAATTTGGCTTTAGTTTACCTAGATTGTTCACTTAATCACATGTCCTTAAATGATCAGCATCTATGCTGAAAGTGACACTTCTCATATATTCCCAAATTTTACTCATAATACCCCCAAATAAAGGACATAGACCTGATTCAGCAGAGGGAATAGGGAACATTTAACTTTATTTTGTATTTCCTCTCTCTTTTCTCACTTTAGCCACATCTTAGACTATAGAAGTTCCAGTATCCATACTAGGGCTCAAATAAACTCTTAGCTGTCTAAGGCACAGCCTAAGCACATAAGCAGAGTCTTTTATGGAAGACTTTCACTTGAGAAGGGATTGGTGGGTGAATCAAGGGCACGTATCCACCCAATAGCCATGGATACCACAGGGCCAAGGTCACCAAGTGTCCTCCTGGCTCTGATGTGACACCAAGTGAGGCACCAGTGGCCTCTTTGCAGGACAACTCTCAGGCACATACTGGGCGTTGAGTGTGCTTGGGGAGTTGCAGACAGGATTCTCCATACCCCAGGGAGATCCTGCCATCCTTCCTTCTATTGCTGTTGCTGCAGTGCTGGGGATGCAACCCAGGACCTTGTACAAGTTAGGAAAGTGCTCTGCACTGTGCTACATGGCTGCTTTCTATATAACTATTTTTACTATTTCTAAATTTTGAGACAGGATCTGCTTAATTTGTGAAAACTGGCTTAGCTCTTACAATCCTCATCCTTCAGCCACCTGTGTCTCTGGAAAGAGGCATGTACCCCGAGCATGGCCATCATTTGCTGTTAATATTATACTTTCTGTTTACAGTAGACAAGTTTATTTATGTGATTTCAGACAAGATGTGCAGTGATTCTGTTCCTGATTCCATTTTCATTCAGTTGTAAACTTGGTAGGAGACAGAGATGCTCTGTGCAGGATTTGGCCATCAACCTTATTCAGTAAATGTCTTGTTCTTCCTGCAAATCAGTTAATTCTGTAATGTGAGGGAAATGTTTCAACACCAGGCAAGCTCGTTTCTTCCTAAAGGTTCTACTCCATGCTTTCATATTTCATGTTGACGAGATCATGCATATCAGCTGTATTTCCAGGCACATCCAAAGTTTTGACTGACTTGAGTCACAGTAAAGAGCAGTTGTGTGGGGCCACAGACAAGATATGGAATGTGTGTAGTATATAAGTAACAAAATTCCCCTTATTATATTTTAACTTATTATTATATCATTTACAAAATAGTGCAAGGACAATTTTAATAGTTAATACAACTCATGTGATGGCTTATGGGCTCAGGCTGGACAGGAGATCAGCATGTCATGCTCACTGGCCATGCCAAAGTCAAGCTATTGATCTGCTCATTTGAAAAAAATGTCCATCCAAGGTCATTGTATGAACACCATATAGTCCTACAAAACCATCTCTAAAATGTTGACCTGATCTGAAGAAATGATTATTTGTAGGCTTCCTCGGTGCAGATATGAACAAGTAGTAAAATAACAAAACTTAGCTTAGCCTGTGTATGGGATTTGAAACATTAGTCATACTTTATCAGAGAAAATCAAAGGCTTGAGTCAGTCACAACCAATAATCCATCTTTAGAAATATATTTTAGTTTTGCCTGTTTTATGATGTAAATAAATTGAATCACTTAAAAAAGTTGTATATGGCAACACAGTTTGAAAACTGCAATGACAAATTACAAATGAACTATTTGGCTCATAATCAATTAATTTAATGAATGCAACTGTTTTATAACTCGAGACAAAATGCTTGAACTTATTGATGGAAATCTTTTGGACATACATGTTCAATTGGTAACCAGTGCGGTCTGGACTTGTTTTGTGCAAATGTTCCACCAAATTCACCCTGGATTGAAATTATTCTCTTCCTCTAAACATGATGATATCACAATATCTCCTCCAAGGAGAAATAAATCCTGTGGTACCATTTACTTTCCACTGATCCCAAGCTTAATTTTTTATCATTTGTCTTGTTCTTAGTCAAGATTTATGAAGTCCCCTATGTATCCACTAATTTTAACTTACTTAGACTTGAAATATTTTCCTTTCTCTTCCCAAGTACTCATTATACAAATGAATAATACAATCTATCTGTTACATTTTCATTGAAGATTCATGTAACTGCACATTCATGTGCTCAACATTTCTGATTTGGTCCTACATTATTTCCTGACTTTATAATTTTAACTGTAACATGTGAAAAGACAAAAATAACACTAAATTCTTCTCTGAAAAAATTATTGTGACAGGCATTTTATATTTGAAACCTAGAAAATATTAACTCTGATGTGTTCCATTATATTTTGAACTATGAAGTGACAATTTATTTTTAATTTTTTTATAAAATAGAAGCAATTAATATTAATGACCCAGTTGGTGTCAATACTTTTAAGTTCTATGAGATAATTTCAAATAGGGGTATTTCCTGGGTTGGTGACCAACAGATTATGACCATCCTGCTGCTGCTCATAGTTCTCTGACCTACATTGGAACTATTTGGGAGAGGCAGATGTTGAACACTGAATTGCCTTAAATGTAGATTTTATAAAGTTGAGGAATTTATGGACTTGGTATGAAGGGGGTACAGTAAATATATAGGACTCTGCCTCACCTAGGATTGAGTTTGTTATTTTCTCACATGATTACATTCAGAAATTAGCAACATAAGCAATTTATTTCCTAATTTTTCAAAAGAGGAATAAGATCCTAAATTTGGTAAAATGCAGTATTCTGGAATGAATTGATCTGAAATC
This sequence comes from Heterocephalus glaber, assembly GCF_053883595.1. Taxonomy (NCBI): domain Eukaryota; kingdom Metazoa; phylum Chordata; class Mammalia; order Rodentia; family Bathyergidae; genus Heterocephalus; species Heterocephalus glaber. The sequence continues at coordinate 4,336,199 of NW_028258410.1, forward strand.
AATTTCTATCATATCAAGTGTCTCATAATGTTTTGGAAATTAAAAGACAGTTAATAAAACAACAGGCAAACACACACACACACACGCACACACACACACCAGAACTTGGTACTGGCAAGTACTCTGAGACAAGTAGTACTTGTAGAGACCACTAGTAGAGAGAGGTTGAGAATATGATAGAATAAAAGTGAATAAAATGTAATGGAATACACTTCCGCAGATCAGAATTATGTAATGGACTCACACCCTGCTAAGTCCATTGTTTGTGGAGCTCTCTGAGGGGCAGAGGACATGATGTATCTGGGGAGAAGGCATAGTTAGGTTTCTCTCTCACATCCACACAGCTGTGTGTGAGAGGGCTGAGCCATGCTCCTCCTGCTAGAGGTGGTCACCCCATCTGCTCACACTTTCACATTTACCAGCCACTGGCAGTTGTAATTAAGTATTCTTCCCTTGTGACTCTTTGGAGCACTCTGTATCATCTATAAAATAGTGATATAGTGTATACTCTCAGAGAAAAACTAGGGATTTAGCCCAATGTCCCTGAAACTCCCTTCTGTCTTCCGAAGTTGCTTGCCAAGTCAAAGGAACACTCTAAGGGACTGGAACTGGAATGAAGCATCTGCACCAGTGCTTCCTGACTTCTCCCAGAAAGGGGACTAGCAGGCTCACCCCACCTGTGGGAAGGGTCTTCCTGTCCCTTGCACTGCTGGGCATGTGAGGGGACACACAAACCAGTGACATTAGCGATGCTTACTTTAATCTGCAGCAGCCTCCCTACGGGTCCAGCTATGTGACAGGGTACTGCCATCCAGCTGGGCTCCATGGCACTTCCCATATTCTCCAGCAATTTCCCTATGCAGTTCCTGCCTCTGGTGATTATGAGTCCACTCAGCTGCAGTGTACATGCTGAGTGCCCTGGGTTTCCTGTCCTGTCCACCCGGCCACCACTGAGCCCCATCCTTTCCTGCTAGCCCTTCACTAGAACATCTCCCTCATGGGACACTGGGAATTTTCTCTCATCTCCCTGTAAACTGCCCAGGACAGCAGGACAGTGGGCCTGATGCATGCTGCCCCCATCTGCAGTGTGACTGGTGTCTCAGGGTGAGGTCACTGCATTCCAGTGAGTTGCATCTGCCCAGTCAGTGCCCCAGTGGTGAGTGTCACCACCAGCAGCAGCAACTCAGACCCAAAATACAATGGCATCCTGGGTTGATCCCCTGTGCCCCTACCTTGCATGCAACATCATCTCCATATTCCTCCTCCATAAGCACCTCTCCCAAGTTTCCCCTCCCTGGCCAGTCTGTGAGGTCCTGATGGCTGGAAATATACCTTCTGCTTCCCTGTGGGTCACACAGCACCCAAGTGGCCTTGTCCCTTCTGCATCAAACCTTACCATTCTCAGCTCACCACTGATGCAGGACTGAGGCACTGCTGAGTTCTAGACAACCGAATGTGGTGTGGTGGAAACTGCTGTCACAGACCTTATTCCTGCCTCACCCTGGCTTTTCAGTGCAGGGCCAAGACAATGGAGGTTCCTGCAATGGTTCTGTGCCATCCCAAAGGGAGGAGCCCACAGAGACTCTGACACAGAAGTCTGGAGCCACCAGGCCATTTCCTGCTGACCATGGGGCACCAGAGCCTTCTGGGGCTGTTACATCAGCCCTTGCCTCCAATGCAGGCTTAAAAATGACTTCTCATTTTACTGATTAAAATAAATTTTGCAATCCATATTTGGCATTTCTAACATGGTTCTCTAGGGTATAAGTTGATAGGAAAATGGCTATCACACACAGTAATGTTTTGTGAATAAAATATACAAGTATAATTATTAAACAAAGATGCTTCATACAATATAGTTTTATTAACTGTGGCCCTATTTTGTAACTTAATTCTCTGAACATGTGTAACTTTGTTGTAAAATTTCCTACCTAATAGTTGTATCATACTGAAGATAGAACCAAATTCTCTCTGATTATGTACTGGGAATTTTAAAAGTACGTTCTTTGAAGGAAGAAGAAGATAGAAAAGATCCAGCACTTTGGAGAAGGCTGGGGAATGTGCAATGTGGTGATTAGCAAGATATTCAACTTTTCCTTTTTTGCTTTTGCCTAGGAGACAAAGGTGCAGCAATGAGATAGTAAACCAGATAACATGAAAATAGTGCTGATTAATTTGCCGTTTTCAGTGAAGGCCAGCCAGAATAAGATGAACTCAATTTAGAGTTAGCAGAGATGAGGACATATGGCATTAAAGAAAAAAGATATGTCTGCTGACACATGTAGCACATGTTGCCCACCACACATTATAACTTAATACACTCAGACTCTAGACTTCTTTGTGCAGTATTTATGCAATGCACATGCAGTCTAGAAGATGAAAAGATCCTATGAATTCCTCCCCTGAGATTAACTCTGCAAGGTGGGGAAAGAAAGAGCTATGGGAGTGGCTATGTGGGGAAGAGGCAGTGAGTCACTAGCTGTGGGAAGATGTTTGGGACACTGGAACCTGTCAAAGAAGATGGGCATGTTGTTTGCAAATGCATGGTCAAATACACACCTGAGTTCATAAAAGCAAAAGATACTCAGGACGTCTAATTGCAAAGCAAACTGTCTATCCATAGATAAATCTATAAATATAATATTGTATACATTTACAGAAATATGAATCAAACTTAAAAGAAGAGTCACCAGGGATAAGACAAGATTTAATTGTACTCTTCCTTTTATAGAGAATATAAATTTTCATTAATGTAATTCGAGGACACTGCATATTATGTGACATAATTCACATGACTTATTGTAAGTTTCCTATAAAATAATGCATGCTGAGATCTGAGTACATATTAGATATAAGTTGAATATGCAGACAGAATAAGAATTCATATTTCACATAGAAAGATTGTGTGAGAAATTCTTAAAACATAATCCGTTGAAGTTCTTATAAATTTAGTGGAAGCTAGTTATAAAGCTTGGATCAGCTCTTACCATAAGTACATCACAATTAGTACCAGGAAGAAAGAATACAGTTTTAGAGGTTTGCATTTACAAAAATAACATATTTATTGTTTACTTATTGTCAGGAAGGTTCTCAACAGCACACTTATTTTGAAAGCAAGAAAGAAGGTTTGATTGTCTTTCCAGGCAAACTTAGTGAATATCCTGGAGTTACAAGATATGAAAAGAAGAGAAAACTCAAAGTAGAAGACTATTCCTGATTCGCTTTTTAGCCAGGGGAATACATTTGAGCATGTTTTTCATTGCCTTCAGAACATTTTTATTCCTGAAGCTGTAGATGACAGGGTTGAGGGTGGGTGTGAGGATGGTGTAGAATATGGCCAGGAACTTATCCTGGCATGGAGTGTGGTAGGATTTGGGTCTCATATATGTGAAAATAAAGGGCCCATAGTACATGACAACCACAACCATGTGGAAGGAACAGGTCTAAAAGGACTTTTTCTGGGCCTCTGAGGATTTGGTTTGCAAGACAGTGTGCAAAATTTTGACATAAGATACAGAGATCATGGAGAAAGGAATCAACAGGAAAATAATGCCACTTACATCAAGTCCTTGTTCATAGTGTGATGTGTCCAAACAGGACAACTTCAGCAAGGCAGGGATCTCACAGAAATAGTGATTGATCACCCTAGGCTCACAGAAGGGAAAGTGGAGCACATAGGCTGTGTGGACTATGGAGGTGAGGGTCCCAATCAGCCAGGCTCCTGCAGCCAGGAGCACGCTGACTCTGTCACTCATGAGTATGGCATAGCGCAGGGGGTTGCAGATGGCCACATAGTGATCATAGGACATGGCAGCCAGGAGAAGCCACTCGCCACCAAGCATGATGACACAAGAAGAGCTGGAATCCACAGCCTCCAAAGGAGATAGTTCTGGTGCCAAAGAGGAAGTTTGTGATAATTTTGGGGACAATGCTGCAAACTTGCAAGGTGTCCATGAAGAAGAGCTGACTGAGTAGGATGTACATTGGGGAGTGGAGGCTGGAGTCCCTGCGGATGAGGAGGGTCAGGAGCACATTTTCTGTGACAGTCAGGATGAAAACAATGAACAGAAAAGAGAAGAAGATCAAGCTGGTGAGGGAGGAAGAGAACAGTCCCAGAAGAATGAAATCAGTGCTGGACATCTGATTCTCAGTGCTCATCTTGCATTTCCATGTTTTAGCTAAAGAGAAAATGTAAAGATGAAAAGTAGATAAATCCCAAACTCATTCCCATGGATCTATGTAACAAAATGAGACATTCTAAAGTATTTTACATCAACATCAAAGGTCTATTAGAGAGTTTTATGCATGCCAAACTTACAGAATGGATGTTTATGGGTGTCAGTCACCTGGAGAGAGTTAGCATGTTAAATCCACCCTTGGTTCTACATTGAATCTCAAGGTAATAGTGAATTCTGTGAACTTTGCTCCAGTTATCTCTCAGATGTGGCCTGTAGTGGCCCACCCTTCACTCCTTTGAAAGTCTTGAACCCTAACATTCTTGGTCCTCTGAATCTGCTCCATTTCATATTTTGCCTGCTCTATCCCATCTTCTATCATATTAAATAATAAACATGAGATGGGTCTATTCCTATTGTCATTTTCTCCACCTAGAATACCTTTGCTGTATTCACTGGTGGAAGCCAAATGCTTAGCGCATTGCCTGGTTCATAAGAGTGGTTCAGTATTATCTGTCGAATTAATGAATAGAATGAGTTGATCATACTAAGTTGGATTTTCTCTTGAGCCTGTGGTCTGGAGAGCACTGCTACTACTTCTTTGTGATCTGGTCCTACTATAAAAAGTGAATAAATTTTTTTCATATTTTTTCATTTGTTGTAGCACATATGTACACTCCATCCAAGATCTAGGTATCATAAGTTGTGTGCTGTAAACATGGACATGCGTGTGTGTCAGTATGGTGAGTTTAACTCTCTCGATAAGTTACCTACAAGGAGAAATAACTGGACCAAATGGAACTTATATTTTTAGTGTTTTATAGAATCATTGCATTGAACTTCATAGTCGTTGTACTATTTTACACTCCCACCAAAAATGTAGGAGAATTTCTTTAAAAGGAAAATGACCTGGAAGCATTCAAATGTAAGTGGATGCAACTTGAGACACAATATTAAATGAAATAAGTTGGACACATAAGCTTAAATATCTTGTGATTTCTCTTATATGAGAAAAAATATATATATGGAAAGAGAGAATGAGAGCAAAATACAAGACATAAATAGGAAGTAGAAAGAAGTTCAAATAATTCTCCAAATTATTCCATTTAAAAAAAATATTTTATATGCTAATTTATTTCATTTATTTTATTAGTTTCTTTTAATTTACCAAAAAGAAAGTTTTTAAAATTTTGTCTGTTATTTTTTGTGAGGCAGAATCTTATTTGTCTATGTCTTTTATTCTAAAGAACTACTTTGAAGATTATGATACACAGTGTATTATCATTGTTATTTTCTTATTTTGCTATGAAATTTTGTTCTGTTTTATTTTATTCATAAAATAAAATTTTAAAAAGTGAGTAAGTAAATATATATTGAGAAGGACCTTAGTTCATAAATAAATTTTTGAAATCTAAACTTTTAGAAATTGAAATGTAGGAATTCTAAGGGATTGAAAATGATGTGATAAAATGTTACAAAAATATTTATAGTGTTAAATAAACATATTTATATATAAGAAATCATGTATATTTAATCAGAATAACAATACATCTTTAAGAAAATATTTAATTTTGTTCTTTCTTATAGAAATTGAACTATAATGCATTAATCTTTTTATGGGGAATCCTAAGTCTTCATGTTACTAATATTTATATTGTGGTGACTTAAATGTTTACACACCCTCTCTGTCTATGATATCTGCCTTTATACACACACACATATATATGTATATTTACATGCATGCATGTATTCACAGATAAATGATTACATGTAACATATACTGATATAGAGTTCTGTCCTTCAATATCTGCTCTGATTACCAAAAATTAACAAAATATTGGACCCTTTCTTTGCAGTGATTCACAAATTTGACTATAATAATTTTTAATTTCACTTTTTGGGAAATTAATGTGCAGATGATATTAGTGAAATATAAGTGCCTTGTAGTTCACTGTATTTCTGGTGTGTAAAAGTGACTCTTCACTGTGAAGCTCAATCCTATTTTGTCCTGCATGTTAGCCATGGTTTGCTCTGGTTTCAGAGTCTGGAGAGCAGCACATGAGTGAGGTGCAGACTCATGCAAGTGCACACCATCTGGCCCACAGCTCTGGGCTGTGTGATCATAGACACAGATGGAGAGTTAGGGGCATAGTGCCTCGTGTAACCTGATGAACATAAGTGAATTTTCAAAATTAATGAAAATGACTGTCAATTCTAATTCAACAATATTTTACTCAAAGTTGTTAACTTTCCCTTGCTCATTGGAACAATGTTATAATTCTGGTTTTTCTTTTAAATACATTATTTACTTTATTGCAGTCATTCCAGGTCCCTTTAGTAATGAATTCACAATTTTTACAGAATCTCTGGCCCAGAGTAAGTTTCATTAATTGCTTATTATAAGAACATTTCATTTATTCTTATGGCCACAGGTATACCAGCAATTCAAGCATTCATCGATCTTCCACTTCTGCTACTTTACCTGATTTTATATTTTATAGAGTTCATGTTTTCTATACAACTATATTTATATTTTTTCTTTATTGAAAACAATCCATAGTTTATTTCTTATTTCACTAGGTATCTTCTACCATCATATATGTGCTTCTTTGGGGCATCTAAATATTCTTCAGTGGTGTTTTATAATACTCTGTACAGTCACTGTGAAAATAAGCCACCAGCATGGTAGAATTATCACACTGTGCCTTCAACGCCAGGCAAGAGTTTCTGGACTTTGGATAAAATCTACACTGGAATCCAAAGCAGAGTGCTCTGGCAATGTAACTCTTACCGTGGAGAAAAGCTGCATCATACAACATGTGCAGAACTGTTCCCCAAGGAAAATCTGTTTCCCCATCCAGGTACAAATGTTTCCTGCTAATAGTGCTAAGAAGGAAAATAGGTGAAGCATACATTTCTCACCTGTATCTTTTCTATAAGATTTGAGGCTAATCAGACAACATGTTTTCCCATAATTTTGCTTTAACTTTTTCAACAATCTTTTGAATGCATGGCTTTTGAGAAGTTCTTACAGTTTCAAAGAGTCTCTCCACATCTTTATATTTCAGTAAAGTTTCAGAATTTGGAAGAAACACTTGGTTCAGTCTACAATGATACCAGCATACATTATTATCCATGTGAACTGTTTATTTGAACTTAAAATAGCCATTTTATTTTAGAGAAACAAGCCTCTGATTGTGAAGTAAGAATGATACATCAGAGAACAACAATGTATCATTTTCAAATGTAAATTTCAGTAAATAGCACACCAATTCCTAGGCTATACTCCTATTATTACATCTATTATATCACACTCCATGGTGACTACTTTAAAAAAGCCATGAGTTTATTCTACACTATTATGGCAACTCAGTGTTTGAACTCTGTTTCTTGTGTTACATTGCAATGTGCCTGAAAGAATTACAGTACCATCACCAAGTTTTTGAAATCAGTTGGTCACAATTTACTAAGTATGATACTTGAAATTTTTATGAAAGATATTATAATGTTGTAAAACAACATTACATTGACTCCTGTAGTTCATTTCATACTAAGAAATTTTAATACAATGAAACTGAGTGGAACACAATCATTTTGTCTATGTGTATACTGTCTTTCAAATTACTGTATGTGATTAAATATTAGTGTGTGTGTGTTTGAGAGACAGAGACAGAGGGAGGAAAAGGGGAGGGAGGATTTCAAAATTTGTGTGTATGTGTTTGTGTGTGTGTGTGTGAGAGAGAGACAGACACACAGACAGAGATATAGAGACAGAGACAGAGGGAAGAAAGAAGAAGGGAGGATTCAACTTAGGCTCTCCTCATTACTTAGGCAATCAGTCCCACTGGTTTGTTTGGGCAGCCACATTGTTTCTCATTGCTTGATCCCCATGGATGAAATGACATAGGATGCAATGTTATCTGTTCCACTTAGGGAATCAAGCTGTCCCCAGGTAAGACTGTGAAAATGCTTCATTAACCATTTGCCCTGCTTTGAATCAAGTCCTAGCTGTAGACATAGCCACACCCTCACTTCCTAGCGCATCCCTTAATCATGGCCTGCATACACCCCCAAGTCTGTCAATCATTCGGTAGTTATGTGGGGCTTAAAATGCTCTACATATTTATTAACTTAGTCATAATTACACAATTTTACTAGAGACATCTCCTCCTCTGGATAAATCATACAAAATATGCTTTTAGTAAGGGGCTCTTGTTCACTAATATCTTTTCAACTGCACATTAAATGTATTTATTTACTCTTCTATAATCATGGTACAATTTCTGTAAAAACTTTTAACTGTAAGACAAGTAAAAGATTAAAAAAACATAAAATTGACTTTTGTTAATGATTTTCTTCAAAAATACTGGATATGAAACTCCTGGAGAATAGTACATTTATCTGAATATTTTACATTATATAAAAATGTACTTTTAGTTTGTGAATTTTCAATAAACCTTCAATGTCAATGAATTGCATGGTACAATCATTATAAGTTCTGTCATAAAAATTTCAAGTATTAGACTTATTGGGATAGTCAGCAAATGATCAAAAAAAATTTATTTTTACTAGTAATGCATTCAGTGGCACTGCAGACTAATGAGAGAAGCAGAAATCATACATGGAATGAACATAATGTGTGTGGAATAAGATCATTATTTTAAGTAACTGATATGGAATATTGTATAATAGATAGGATCAGTGTGTAGCCTAATAATTGGTGAATTATTCCATCAAAATTTATGTTTAAAAATTAAAAATTAGCTCTTTCTTAGTTCTTTTATAAAGGATAAATAAGCACTTTTTATATAGCACAATATAGAGAAAACATATTCTCTGTCTCCTCTGTACATAAAATACTGATCAGTTGCAAATTATAACTGAAAAGAATTTCTACTAAGTAATGACAAACAGTCTTCCATTGCACCAAGGTGACAGCAGACTCCACCTGAGGGCTACTCTCCAATAAGACAGATGCATCACCGTGCTCCAGGGAGAGCCCAGATCCACACATAGTGAGCCCTCGGACAAGATTTCCACAGAACCTGCTGCTGCTGTTAGTCTTTCTGCAGCTGCTGTGCTTGGCTTCATATCTCTGAATTCTCAGAACAGGAAATTAAGCCTTTGTGTACCAGAGAGGAGAGGAGAAAGGATGAAAGTATAGAGGAAGACTGATTGGGAAAAGAGACTCAGGCTAGGGCAGAACAAAACCAAGTAATGCAAAGTGCCACTCAAGGAGAGGACTGGAAATACCTTCTGGAGTATTTCAGCATGAGGAGGCCCTCAAGGCTCCTTTGAACTTTCTGATGCACCAGCTGCTGTGACCTGGAATAGCAGCACCCAGCCCTGCACAGCTGCCCTGGGCTCTCTACCCACTATGACCTCTCCAGCAGGCTCCACACAAGATGGACTCTGGCTGCATCCACACTGTCCTACCAGACCACAGAGCTTCAGACATCTGCACCCCAAGCCTCTTCACTGCTGCTGCCCTGAGAGTCCCCAGGATTGGGGAACCTTGGGGGGCCTGTGCTAAGACACAGGCTGGGGACAGGGGATTGAGCGCTTTGGGAACATCAGGGGAAGGAGGAGGGCAGTGCCACCTTGTTGAAGTCTCCTGGGCTTCTGGGGATAGCACTGCCACCTTTACCTAGGGCGGCAGGAATAGAGGGACCTGGGGTGTCCTGAGAAGGTGCAGGAAGGAGTCACTTCTGTGTGACACCCTGGGGCCACACAGGAGTCTGGGTGTTGCAGGGGAGGAGACAGAGCCTGGCTCAGCCTTGGCTGAGAGATTAAGATCAGGAAGAAGCATCTGTTGTCCCAACATAAATAAATAAATAAACCACTTCCCTGTACACTTCTGCCTCCAGTCTTCCTCCTCCTCCTTTTTTTCTTTATTAAACTTTGTTTTAATGGGTCTCAAAATTCTGTGTCAGATTTTTGGTCAAGTTGTTTCTGTTAACAAGTGTTGATTTAAAAAACTAATAACTTAAAACTTACACAAACACAGACACACACACACACACAAATAGTCCACAAAGCATTCCCCTTTCCTTCTGAAGGTTTTATGATGCAGTGTCATCATTAACCAGTCTTTCACTATTAAATTTAAATGGCCATTTGGAGACACAGCTGTGAGACCACTGTTCAGCCTGATGAAGCCTGGGGTGGCAGGGCAGGAATAATATTCTTTTAGCTTTCTGAGCTCTCTGGGCAGACCTGGTAACCTGGCTAGCTCCCCCAGCCTTATTTTCCACTGCTTTGATGACACCTTAGCAACTCTCAGTCTCATATTGTGAACAGCAAAATGACCCAGAGGAGGAGAGTCAGAGAAGGTCTGGAAACACACTGACTGGGCTAGAACCCTGTCAATGACAGCAGCATCACCAGATTTTAAGAATTTGAGGCCTTCTTCCTTCTTCTTACCACACTTGTGATCAATCTTTTCTCTCAGTTCAGCAAACTTGCAAGCGATGTGAGCTGTGTGGCAGTCCAGCTCAAGCAAAGCCAGCATCAACCTGACCTAGATAGCTCAGGAAAATCCCCCACACTGAAACCAGCTGCTTCCATGGCTGGGTCATTTTTGCTGTCACCAGCAATGTTGCTGCCATGAACATCTTCACACACACATTGTTGATGTTGGAGCCCTCACTGTCCCCAGGAAGAGCTTCACTCAATATTTCATGGTGCATTTCAACAGACTTTAATTCAGCTGTGTCACTGACTGGAGCAGAGGTGACCATCATGCCAGGCTTGAGAACACCAGTCTCCACTTGGCCCACAGGGATGGTACCAATACAACCAATGTTGTGGACATCCTGGAGGGGCAGCAGCAGAGGCCTATCAGTTGGACGACTGTGGCAGGATGCAGTCCTAAGCTTCAAGCAGTGTGGTTTCATTGGCATTGCCATCTTTATGAGTGACCTCTCACTCAAAGAACTAAGACATCTTATCACTTGGCTCAAGCACTCTGTCACCATTCCAACCAGAAATTGGTACAAAAGCTACTGGGTCAGGATGGTAACCAATTTTCATAATAATTAAAAGTGTGTCTAGAAACCATTCATTGTCCACCTCCCCCTGACATGGACCAGGCGCCTGACATTAAAATATCCTGCATGTAGGTATGGACAGTTTAGGAGAGTAAGGATAAGCCCCTGCCAGAGTAACATGGTAGTGAGACTCAGCTGCATTTCCAAAATAACTGAGGACTGCAGCACTGTCTCCTATCTGTACTTCCTGACAGTCTCTCCTCCAGACTCTTCTACTTCTTATGCCACAGGAAAGCAGGAACAGTTCCCCCAAAATGTTGTGAAGAAAGAGAAACCTTAGGAAATAAGGCTCAGAGATGCTTCAAATATAGTTGAAGTAAAGGAATGAAATGATTCATCTCCAAATATGTTATTTTTAATGCACTTGCTTTGTCCTTAGAATATTAACAAATACATATTTATGAAAGATATAAAAGGAACATATAGTTATAATTATTTCCTTTGTAAAATCAACAGTCTCTTAACAGTGTCAAGTTTATTGACTAAAAATTATACTTTTTCAATAATTTGCTAACAAAAGGTTATTTTGCCTGTATTTTTCTAATTTTAAATCATTTTATATTTCAGCCAAAAATACTTCTTATAAGAAAAGCCTTCACATATTCAGGGGCATCATTTCCCAATGCAATACCATTATGTATTATAAATCATAGCTAAGATGCAAACACTGATACTCTCGAGCTGAACAGAGAAGTTAGGAGAGACATTTCATACATCATCACATTAGTTAAAACAACTAAAGTTAACTCAGTGAATAGCAACAGATATGTCAGGACATACATAATCATGAGAAGTAACCAAAAATATACCTGCATTTGACAAAAACATCAATAGTCTTTTTAAAGTCATATATTTTTTATTATTGAATCAATAGTTGCATTTGCTTTTGAAGCAACTGTAGATTCTATTTTCAAAAATCAAAATAATTCACAGAATAATACATACAAATATGCTATAAGTTAATTTCTAAGTCTTTAATAATTTACTTGTAGGGAAAATTCAAATAGAAACAACATATGTTACTAGAAACTCATTAAAATTGGCTTAAATGAAGAGTTTGCTAATATTTGGAGCAACTGGAATTTGTGTTCACTCCTGGCCAGAGTCTAAAATTACACAAACTTGCAAAATGTTTTACAAAAAGTTCATCATGTAGACACCAAAAGCAATACATGTGTCACACAAGAGAGTTTTGTAGGAGCATTAGTCATAACAGTTCCAAACCAAAGGCAGTAAAGATGTCCTTCAGCAAAAGAATGGGCTCACAAACAGTAATATAGCATACTAACACAGGAAATACTGAAAAGAACAAAAAAGTGCAAACTGTTGACAGGAAGGTAAATGTGGGCTATATTGTAAACTTATAATCCTTACAGAAGAAAAATCAACATACAAGAAAGATCTACTGTTAGATTGCATTACGATGACATTTTAGAAGGGCCGAACTGAAGAATATTGGTGGAAGTCAGACAGTGGCTGTGTGTTGGGTGTGGGTTTTCACTGGCAAAATATTGGGAAGACCACTCTGAGGAGGTGGAAGTTGTGTCTCTGATGCCGTCCATGTGTGTGGTGTGTGCGTGTGTGTTCCAAGTGCAGGCACTCATTGAAACTGTTAGAAGGAAAAACACATATTGCCATTCAACTGTGTGCAAACTATACCTTCATTTATAAAGTGACAATAATTAATCCTCAAATATTTAGTTAATTCCTCTAATATTTAGTTAATTTTTAAAAGAAGTATATCATGGGTAGTTACATAAAAATTTATATCACATTTATGATGTATAGTTTTACCAAACCACGAGTTGACATGGTAGTGAAACCATAGTAAATAAATCCAAACCCAACAGATTCCTCCAAACTGCAAAGCAAACATCAAAAAACAGATATATGCATATAAGGTGTGTATATTTGTGTGTGTATACATATATAATTAAGTGTTTTCAAAAAAAACTCAAACACATGCTTGATGCAGAGTTTGATGTTTTAACAAATAAACACACCATCAGTCACTTTTTAAGTCACTTCTTAAGTGGCTCAGACACTTCCTCAGGGCTCCCTTGACCACGTTGTTCCTCAGACAGTAGATCATCAGGTTCAGCATAGGGGTGAAGATGGTATGGAATGCAGACATGACCTTATCATGTTTAGCTAACCTGTAGGATTTGGGTCTCATGTAGATAAATATGGCAGCACCATAATAGAGTCCCACCATGGCCAAATGGGAGGAGCAGGTGCCAAAGTTCTTCTTGCAGGCTTCTGTGGAGTGCATATGCAGGACAGCAATGAGGATGAGACTGTAGGACATCAGGATGAGAGACAAGGGGATGAGGAGCATCAGCACACAGCAGATGTACATGACATACTCAAAGGCAGAGGTGTCACCAAGTGCACCATTGTGGTGGCCTCACAGAAGAAATGCTCAATCTCATGTCTGTTGCAGAAGGCAAAGCTCAGAGAAGCAGCAGCCTGCATGAGGCCATCAGCTGACCCCAGGAGCCAGTATCCCAAAGCCATTCTCAGACACAATGGCCAGCTCATGAGGGTGGCATACCCCAGTGGGTGGCACACAGGCACATAGTGGTCATAGAACATGGCTGATAGGAGGAAGCACTCTCCACCTCCAGTTGTCTGGATGAAGATCTGCAGCCCACAGCCCACTGGGGAGATGGACTTGTTTCCAGACAAGTAGGCAGCCGCCATCTTGGGCATGATGGTGGAGATGAGCACCATGTCCATGAGGGAGAGCTTGCTCAGCAGGAAGTACATGGGTGTGTGCAGCCGGGGTCCTGGTGAATCAGGAGAACTATGAGGCCATTTCCAAGGAGGGAGGTGACCATAACTGCTACAGTTACTCCAAAGAGAATCTCCTGGGCTGTGATGTGGTCAAAGAGGCCTAAAAGAATGAAATCTGAGTGATGTTCCCATGGTCCATGACTTCAAAGAGAGGAGCTGCTCTCAGTAGAAAGAGATGAGGGAGGCTCCCACATTTCAACACTGCATGTGAAGCACAGGTTCTGAGAAAAATGTGATTTTAACAAATGAAATCTATTTTAAGTCCTTCATCTGACACTAGGAAAATGCTTTAAACTGTATATAAAATTACCTGAAAACTGTTCTTATATTTCCAAATTTTAGGTAATAAACACTTGGTAGGTTGAGTATTGATTAATTAATAAAACAAATCCATATTTTGTAATTTGCTATTAACATTACTTGACACTCACAAAAGTGCATGAGAAGGAAAGTATTCAAACACTTTGTCTTTTACATTTTGGCTTGCATTATATTATTCATTGTTAATAATCTTAGTAGCAGAATCAACTCAATATTTCAGTCATATGGATGCTATGTACATCACAATGAAACTTACACATTTAGAGCATATTCAAATGTGTACCCGAAAAATCTCAAATTATCTTCCCTGACATTGATTAACCCTGTGAGCCTTTTTCCTTTCCAAAGAAGATGACTGAACACTCTCAGACATGGAACCTAGAAGGACAGTGCATTAGGTGTAATGTGCATGCTGAGCCTAAACACCTGACATCCACAACTTGCAGAAGGAAATGGTTCAGTTGCCTCACACTGCAGAGATTTGAATCATGGATTGTGGGCTCCAGAGCTAAAACAACATGCAGGAATTGTGGAACTGAGAAAAGCTTCATTCTGCTGTTATGATCTGTTGCTCTTCTGTCACACAAATGTCCAACTTACTAGAAACTTGGGAGATCTTCGTACGTTATCTACCAGTGAAGCTCCATCAGTACCTTGATCATTCTCAAGAAGATCCAGATCTCTAAACCCATTCCTATCTTTGATCCACTTTTGCTACACCTGATCTAACTTGTTCAATAAAACTGTCAAGGTCTGCAGAGATGTGGACGGTAATTCCCTCCCAAAGTTACTGTCTGATTCTCCCCTTCCATGGCAGGAGGCGTCCATAGCATCCAGGACCTTTCCTGCACCCACACATACACATCCTTGCAACACCGAGGACCAATCCTGATGGAAACCATGTTGCCCTGGCCCAGAGCATTGCTGAGCCTCAGGCTTGCACTGAGCACCTGAGCCTGCTGCAACAGTGATGTTTCACCCTCCTCAACAGCACACTCCCTCTGCTAAACCTGTGACCTGCACACCAGTATCCCTCATGAGCACTCCGCTTGGCTGGGCTCCAGGAGCCTTGCTCTGCCCAGCAGCTCCACACTGGGTAGAAGCTCAGCCTGCTGTCTCATCTTCCTTTTCCAGCCTCCCCGTTGACACACGACTTTCAGTCTGACCTGCCCAGAAGTCATCAGTAATTTAGTGACCGTGGGCTGCTGGGAACACTTCTTAAATTCCCTTTCATGCTATTCAAATGGAGTGCATCTTGATATAGTCCTAATAAGTACATTCACATTTCAGTGAGACTGTCACTAGTGTCCAGGTCTAAAAGTACCTGCATTTCTCACAACTGAAGCTCTACAGGAACCGAGGTGAAAATCCCCCTCAGCTGCCAAAAACCACCATTGTTCTCCAGCACACACTGAGTTATGCCAGGTCACTCACATGTGGAACATATTTGTATCTGTGTGTGCATGTGCAAGTATGAGTTTCTTCCTCCATGCACTGATCACAGTGTCTTCAAGGTCATCAGTGCCCTCCCCATGTCAGTGTGTCCTTCCTCTGGGGTCACCCACTCCCATTCTAGCTCACACCTGGTTTGGGTCCTTCGCCCAGCTGTGAGGTTCCTGCTACTTCCACTGTGCTGCTGCACACCTGGGCAGGAAGGACTGAGCAGTGTGAAGGAAGCTGAGCTCCCTCCTGGTGAGGCCGTGAGACCACAAAGGAAAAGCTCCCTGGGGGCATCCTCTGCTGAGTCATGCAAGGGAGCTCTGTGTATTTTCACAGAAGAAAGGGAACAACCACTGTGATTATCAGGTAAGAATCCTACATTCTTATGATGTGTCTTCTACTTGGTTTTCAGTGATTTGCAAATGTGAAATGGCTAGTCTTAATTTCTCAATTGAGATGAGTGACAATTGTACGCTTTTTAAGGTAAAATAAATGTATAAGTAGGATTGCACAATATGAATTTAGTTTTTGATTGATAATAATATAGCATTTCAATTACTTAATGGAAAAGTGAATTAAATGCATCAATAAATGAAATGGGTATTAGAAAAGTATTTTTGAAGATCTATGCTTATTTGTTTTGAAATTAAAATGAAAGTTACTGCCTTTTTACTCTTAGAGTGAAATAGACATTGTGAAAACTTTGTAAATCTACATAAATATGATTGTTTCACATAATTCCTTTACAAATTTACCCTGAATTAAAAATGCAGTCAGAATTATCAATGGAAATTAATACATTGTATATATAAAGTACTAAATGTTATCAAAAGAAGCAATTCAAACTTAAAAGTAATCTGCATTTTTACAAGAAATTCTTGTCCTAAAAACAGTGATTTTCTTGTTCTTCTCAATGTCTTAAAAATGTAGGAGGTCTCTATATACCTTTTCTTCTGCTTCCAAATATGTTCTTATAATGGTCCAAAAATGTTATCATGATTCCTCTAAATCACAGACATGTCTGCGCAGTGTGAAGAGGCACAGGGAGGTCCCTTCCTTTCTTCCCATAAAAACCTTTTCAGTGATCTCTGAGTATAGAACAGTTTCTGTAATTTAGCTTTCAGTGTTCTTCCAAACTCATTGCTGAAGCTGTGCATCAGAACTGTGAGTTTCTCACCCCTGATACTGAGATGAGTAGTCAGTATGCTCTATAAAAATAACATAGCAATATGCAGGTCATTTATTTGACAATACTGACAGGAGATCCTAAGAACAGGCCTAGGGAGCCTCAGCTGGCTCACATGTTCCACTTCAGAGGGTGAGATGGGAGCCAGAGAGGGTGCTCCCTGTCAAATGTGTGGAGTCAATGGTGTAACTGTGGCTCTCTGGATTTCAAGGCTCAGAAGCAAGTAGCTAACTGTTAAGAGGATGGTGTGACCTGCTTACCTGCAGTAAGGATGGTTACCCTAGCAGGGAAACCCACAGAAGCATGGTACCTCTGCACCATGTCTGTGCAGGATGCTCTCTGCTTGCTGAGGCCACCACATTTGATCAATTCCTAGAGTGACTGTTTGGGCTCTGGCCCCCTGCCAGCCTTGGCAGCCTCATCCTCTCATTAACAACTCAGATCTTCAGAGGTTCAGCACTTCGGGCTCCAGAGGTGTTTGATTTTTGAGACATTTTTATGATTCACAGGATATTGTCATATTTCATACATGCTTCAGAAATCTGTGATACAGTAAAATAATACAACATCATTTAGAAGTAAAATAAAGTGAAAATAATGTCCTCACAGAAGGATTATGATTTTAAAGATGCACTAATGAGCCAAAAAATGATTCTGTCATTACTTTTCTAGCCTTTGAAAGAAGGCAAGGTTAAACAGCATGCTGTTGAATTCAGCTTTTGTTAAAACTGGCAATAAAGTAAAATGAATTATATAGGAGCATTCTATTTTGTTTTTCTTTCATAGACTAAATTTGAGACTATCAAAACTGCCTTGAGCCAGGGATTTGAGTCAGTGGTTCCACAAGGACCTAAGTTCAATCCCCAGTGCCAAATAAAAAAACTGAACAAATAAAAAACTGCCTTATATGTTTGAGGGGTTTTTCACCCATGTAAAATATTTTCTCCTTATCTTACATTGTATCTCCCACATGCCTGTGCCAACTCAATGATAAATCAGAAACAGGAAAAGCAGACTGTATTCCTATGGCCAGACACCTCCCAGATTGATTCCATCTAGGACTACATTTCATGATGTTCCTAATGTTTTCCATTACCAAGCATTTTTATGATCTGGGATACATGTTACAACTTCAATGAAGTGTGCTCCTCTCCTAGCATATAAAAATGCTAGGTTCAGGCCGGGAATTTAGCTCAGTGGATTTGCTGCCTACTGCACAAGTGCAAGGACACAAGTGGGATCCCTGGTACAAAAAAAAAAAAAGGTTGCACAAGTGTGAAAGAGAACTTTGAAGATAACTCTCTTCACAGAACAGAGGGTGGGAAATTCAAACCACACCAGTGAAAAATGTGAGATGACTTAATTGCTTGATTTTTTGAGCTTTAATTGCCATTTATTTTTGTCCCCAAGGAAAGTGCATCATAGGTTTTACTTATATTTCTGTTCTTCAATGTTGAATTTATCAACGTGGCAAGTCCTATTCAGACTCCAAGGTAATGGATAATATATCTAGTCTACATTTAAAGTGAAGTTGCTTTGTTTTCTTTGAAAAACTCAAGGCTCTCAACAAGTTGAAATAGTATGTCTTAGTACATAGAGTTTCCGATGAAATTTTCTGGAAGAATTTCACAATTGTTTAAAACAGACATTTATCCTCTCCTGTTCTGATCATGGCCCTTCTATTCATGGACATATATGAAAGAGAACATATATGAATGAGAACATTGATGGTTATTGCTAAATCATAACTAGCAAAACAAGGGGACATGTAAGCTAAAATTTCTTTACTGAAATAGGAAATATTAAATGATGCAAAATTAAATTTAGGAAAGAAAAAGACAAACTGCTCAAGAATGAGGTGCTTCCTTTAGTGACTGATGGTGTGGCCCCAGAGTGGAGCTCTTGGGCACTGGGTTCAAGGCCAGGCTTTGAATATTAACACAAGAAGAAAAAGTCTGGTTCAAGCGACACATAATTTTAGTAAGAACACATACAGATTTCATAAGAAACAGGTGTGTTTTAATTTCTAACATCTAAAAAAATATTCACTGAAATGATTATTTTATTCATTCCATAAAACGTTTCTTCACATTATTATACATCCAAGAACATTATTTTGTTTAGTGCAGAGTAACAAACAACACAAAAGCATAAGCATGACCAAAGTTTCCTATAGTTTTTTAGTTTAATATTTTTCCATTTTAAAAGTTACATTAAGTTATTATGAAAATTACCAGTTAAATATTAATGATCTTTTATATATAGGAAGTATGCAATTAATTTTAAAAATTACTTACACTAAAAGTTGTACCAAGAATTAAATCTCTAAATGTGAGACAAGAGAGAAAAAGACTAGGGAGGACCTCCATGAAATGCTGAAAAAAAGAAAAAAGTGAATTTTGAAAAGGGGGAGATTACAGCAGCAGAGTAAGGACCAGAGGCAAAATAGAGCCACTCTGGGAATCAAGAGCAAGCATTAAAAAAAAAACTTGGTGCAGAGAAAAAGAAGTAGGTCTACTGGAATTGGGTGGGAACTGACAGAAAAACCAGGAACTACAGAGGAGCTTTAGAAATGGAGCACAACACAGAGAAAAGAACAGAGTAGTTGGGAAAGTGGCCTCTGATCCCAGGAAAGGGGCCATCTCCTCTGACAGAAAAGAAGCTTGGAGAGGGTCACAGTGCTCAACGAGCAAACCCAGGCAAGAAAAAGCTCACAGGTACTGGAAACTGCAAAAACAGTGGGAGGCTTTCCTCTGAAAGTGACTCCCTCCACCCAGACAGCTAGAGCCGGAGAAGAAATCCAGTGTGCTGTACCTGCCATAGTTGAATGTGTTTAATCAGGATCCATTGTAGGAAGGAGTTTAATAGCTTAAGATTGAGCTACAAAACAACTATAGAACAATTTCACTTCAGATTTCCTGGGATCACCCTAACACAGAGACTGGGTGGGAGACAGCCACAGAGACAGGAGGAGTGGGTGGGCTAGGCACAGACCCACTGTGAAGTTTAAACTGAGGCAAGGAATGACTCAGTACTCACAACATAAGTGGAGAGGTCAAGCAAGTAGTGTGTGACTTTCAGAAAGGCCTGAGTCTGGAAGTTCAGCAGACTGCTTGATACCCCCACCCTGTACTGTCTACGTCCAGCCAAGAACTCAGTGGTCACTTTTATTTCCCCATCTGCCAATGTAAAGAGGAATACACCTTGGCTTGCATGCTTTGCAGGCAGCAAACCTAGGTGGAGAAGGGTGTGATTTGAGATTCATAGAGGCACAAGAGACTAGGAGTACCTAGGGTGAATATAACATTAGGACATTCATCACTGACCAACCACACACAGCAGGAAAGGTCGGGACAGGATTCATCATTCACACACCAAAACAGAACACATCTGAGTAGTGACTCACTGTCCCTCTCCCACACCTAGTGGGTTTCAATATTGCAGATCTGAGAGAGAAACAACTAATTAAAAAAGAAAGGAAGATGTTAAGACCCATTTCTCTTTTATTGAATTTACACACTTATTTATCTATTTGGGGGGTTTGGAGAAATTTTTCTTTTTCTTTTTTCTTCCTCTTTATTTTTTTCCATTTTTATCCTTTTTTATTCTTGTTTATTCTTTTCTGTTATATTTATAAAATTCTATTAATTTCCTCTTATTCCCTAATAGAATCTTTATCTCACATTTTTCATTTTCTCATCTTCTTTTTTTCCAAACCTTACTCCTTTGACATCATAGTCAAAATCCCCAAAGTCCCAAACAAGGAGAGAATCTTAAAAGCTGTTTGACAAAACAACAAATTACTTATAGAGGTAAACTTATAAAAATTACAGCACTTTTCACCACAAACCAAAAAGACCAGGAGAACTTGGAGCAAATAAATTAAATATTAATTCAGACTAATATATCTTGTATATCTTTCAAAATTGGTAAAGGAAAACACCTCAAGAAATTCATGAGCATAAAAACAGCACTACAGAAAATTTTCATGGATATATTGGAAGGAAACAATGTAGCAAAAAGTGCCCAAAAGTCTAAAGGAATGACTATATCAGTCAAGAAGACCAATTATGAAGAAGGGAAAAAAATAAAAGAAAACAGTGACAGGAAAATAATACAATGACAGGAATAAGCCAATAATATTTGATAGTAAGTCTCATTGTGAATGGACACAATTTCCCAGTCAAAAACACTGACCATTAGATTCAATTAAAAAACAAAGCCCAGCAGTATGATATATAAGAAATATATTTAACCCAAAAAGAAATAGAAACAATAAAAATACAACCATGGAAAACAATATTCCATGAAAGGGGACCTGGAGTATGCATAGAAGTAGCTCTCCTATTTTAAGACTCAGCAGACTTTAAGCCAACACTAATTAGAAGATCAAAGAAGGTCAACACTTATTGGTTAAGGGAACACTCAAGAGAACATGATAACAATTGTGAATATCTAGGCACAGAGCATCAACTCATTCAACTTCTAAAACAAACACTACTAGGTGTAAAAGATTAGATGAATTTCAACAAAATTATAGTGGGGGCCCTCAATATCCTACTGTCACAAATAGATCATCCAGACCAAAAAAAATAATGAAAAAAATATAAAAGTTGAATATCTTCAAACACATAGATTTAATATATACCTACAGAGTTTTACACCCCAAACTATAGAATACACATTCTTCTCAGCATCACATGGATCTTTATTCAAAAGAGATTATATACTAGGCTATAAAGTTTACATGAATAAATACAAAGTAATAAAAATTACTTCATCTGATTGTGCAATGAAACTATGAATCAAAAAAACCCAAAGAAATTATACACACATGAAGATTAAATAATACCCTACTGAATAATCAATTGAATATTGAATTAATTGGACGGTCTATATTCAAAAAATAACACCAGTACAATATTCCAAAATGTTTGTGACACAATAAATGCAGTTTTAAGAGGGAAGTTAATAGTTGTGAATGCCCACATCAGAAAAATAGAGCCAAAAAAAGTAATAACCTAATAATGCATCTTAAGGTATTAAGAAAACAAGAACCATCCAAATCTAAAGATGGGAAAAGGAAGTAAATTACAAAGATCAGAGCACAAATTAATAAAATTGAGATTAAAATAACAGTACAAATAATAAAGTGCTGATTCCTCAAAAGATTAAAAATAGACAAACCCTTCATCAATCTCACCAAAAAAAAAGAAAGACATATATCAATGGAATTAGAAATGAAAAACAAAATGGAGAAACAACAGCAGACACCATGGAAATTCAGATTATTGGTAAGTATTTTAAAATCTCTCCTCTAATGAATTCAAGAATACAAAGAATAGATACATTCCTAGATACAAATGAATCACCAAAATCTAAACCAAGATGATATAAAACTCCCAAATAATCTAGTGACAGAAAATGAAATTGAGACTGTAATAAAAATATAGCAAGTAAGAAAAAGCTAGGACCCAATGGATTCACTACTGACTTCTGCAAGAACATCAGGGATGATTTAATGCCAATACTCATCAAAGTATTTAATAAAATAGAAATGGAAGTAGTGCTGCCAATCTAATTCCTGGAAACTAGCATTATCTTGATTCCATAACTAGACATGAATTCAAGTACAAAAACAAATAATCAAAAAGTCCAATCATTTTAATGAAGATAGATGCAAAGTTCTTCAAACGAATACTAGCAAAATGAATGCAATAGATCAGTAACAAGATTATACAACATGACCTAGGAAATTTCATCCCACAATAGCAGGATAGTTCAACATAAACAAATAAATGTACAATATCATATAAATAGAAGCAATGACAAAAATCATATGATCACCTGAATAATTCCAAGAAATTTTTGACATAAAATAATATTTTTATGATAAAGTTTAGAAGAAAATAGGCATAGAAGAACTATATCTCAATCTGATAAAAGCCATATATGATAAAACTATTCCAAAAGTTATTAAATGTCATTAAACAGAAAACTTTTCATCTAAAATCAAGAAAAAGAAAAAAGATGCACACTATCTTCATTTTTGTTTAATAGAGTACTGGAAATATTAACCAGGGAAATCCATCAAGAATAAGAAATAAAAAATATGCAATAGATAAAACGATGTAAAATTAATGTTATTCCCATATGCCATGATACTTTAAATAGAAGACTCAAAATATTCCACCAAAAGACTTCTGCAACTAATAAGCAGTTTCAGAAAGGTAGGAGGATAGAAAATAAACCCTCAAAAATCACTAATGTTTCTGTAAACTAATAATGAGTCCACTGAGATAGATATTAATAAAACAATACCATTCACAATAGCACTAAGCAAAAGTAAATACTTAGAAATGAAACAACAAAAGACCCTGGGAAATTATCATAAAAACTATAATAGCATGAAAAAGGAGATTGAAGAACACATCAGAAAAAATAAAGATATTTCCTGTTCTTAGAGGGGCAGAAAAAATATCATCAAAATGATTGTATTCCCAAAGTGGATATATAGATTTATTGTAATGCCAGTTAAAATGCCAACAGAATTTCTCATAGAACTAGAAAAAATATCCTCAAAATCATTAGGAACCAAAAGAATCCCAGAACAACAAAAAAATCCTGAGCAATAAAATCAAAGCAGGAGGCATCACAATCCCAGATTGCAATTTATCTTACAAAGCTTCATTGATGAAAACAGCATAGTACTTGCACAGATGGATGTGGATCAATCAAATAGATATATAGATCAGTGCAATAGGGCAGAGGATGCAGAAACAGTCCCAGTGATACTGAGCTATCTGATCTTTGACATAGTGGTCAGAAAAACACAGAGCACCAAAGAGAGACTCCTCAGCAGTGGTGCTGGGAAAACACTGCACACATGAAAGCTGAATTTTAAGATGAATTTTAAAACATCTTGAGATTATAATGTTTAGTGAAATAATCCAGACATTGAAGCTTAAATATCACATGGCTTCTCTTAGATGAGTAAACCAAACCTTAAAGAGCAGAATCAAAGGGAGATAATGGAAAACCAGGAGATAAGACCCTTTGCAAATGAGAAGAGGATCTAGAGATAGAAGGATTGGGGAGAGAAGGACAAGGATGGGGCAGTAAAAAGGATTGAAATGGAATGTGTGCATGTCCCAACTCTCCAGTAAGAATATATCCACTACATATCACAAAACTGTGCTACTAGGATAAAAAGATAATTTAAAAAAATTAAAAATTTTTCTAAGAGGTTACTTGTTGGACCTCCTTTACAGCAAGCTTGGGGAGACTTTGGGGTGTTTTGGGGGTCACAAATAAATCTATATGCTCCATAGACATCCTACTACAATGGGAAAGAAGAAAGAGGTGGATTAAGAATATTTAAATGATTTTGTGTAAATGAATGTTTGATCAGGTCATAAATCAACTAATTAATCACAAAATAAAAGGAATACTTAAATGGATGAGTGAAAGCAATTTGGGTAATCTGTCTTCTTCATAATTGATAAAGTATTTAAAATAATTTTTTAGTATTTTTAAAAGTCATCCACGATTTTCAACATCTTACATGTATTGCCATCCTACAGTTACTAGTTGATTGAGTTATGGCACTACACTATGGTGCCCCCCCCCCGCCGATGTGAGGCCACAAACTAAGGGTAAATGACTGGTCTCTACTGTAAAAGGTCCTGGGTCAGAGCTCACACTTCAGTGGCATTCACAGCTTTCCCACAAACCTCCATCTTCTGTGCTTGACACAGGAACATTTGACTAAATCCTTTTCATTTTGGGGGGAGGAGAGCAGCTAGTTCTGCTGTGCCTCTTCACAGGTATTCATTCTTACTACCCCAACTCTCCCTTTGCTAAATGCAAGCTTTTTAAAGTCAGACACCTGGTTAGCATCACTGGAACGTGGAAACTGAATGTTGTGTACAATAATCATGGTTCCATTTTACAAAACTGATATTTGACACTGAATCCACCTTATAAAAATATGGTAAAAATTCAAAAAGAAAGAGGAAAGGTGAAATAAGAAGCAAAATGCAGCCACAAAAGAAATGCCGAGCTGAAGCTGTTTTAAGTGTACTACACACTTTTTATTCTGTCTGCGTCAGGGACAAACTAATCCACTTGTGTTTCTTAGAGGATGCAGAGCAGTATATGGAATGCAGTCACCCTTTCCTCGAGATACACCTGTCTCCATGGGAACATGCTAGGCATAACAAGCAGTGACACAATGAGGCCCACGAGCCACTCTGGAGCGGGACACTAGGGCTGGGACAGATTTCCCCACTTCCCTCCTTGTGGTGTCCTAGATCATTTCCAGAGTGACTGCAGGACCGCGGGTCTGGCTCTGGTTCTTGCTTCTTAATGGTATCAGCTCTAAACCCCTGCTGCTTTCATCATGCGAGATGGGGAAAAAACACAGGGAAGGAATTCAGATGAAGGAATTCAGATAAAGTAAATTTAACAAAGGTAAAGAAATGAAATACTAACTCTAAAAATATGCTATTTTAACATTTTCCCTTAAAATTCAGTTTTTATTGAAGTTTTTATTTTTAAGAGCACTTTTACATACAAACACAAAAATAATATATGTATATATGTATATATATACATATGTAATATATGTATATATGTATATATACATATGTAATATATGTATATATATGCAAACACAAGTACATAGACATATATTTACAAATATATACTTATACATATCCATAATGCTCTTGAATTATTCATACTATAAGATTAGATAGTATTCAAATATTATTAAATATTAAATTTACTATGATATGTTAATAATACTTAATAAGTTCAAATATTAAATATCATTCAAATATTATTATTCATAACATAAGAGCATTGTGGGTAGGTAGGATGTATATTTATACATACTTTTAACATGTGGAATATATAATAACAAATAATCCAATTGCACTTTATTTCAGAAATTCAGTATACCTAGATGAATTTCATATACTTTCAATGAGTGCACAATCAACTTGTCTCTACTGTAGGAGTAGCAACATGTTTTATTTTTTTCCAAAAATAAGACATATTTAACAAAAAAGCTTCACAATCATTCAATAAACTAGTACAAAAATATTCAGCCATCAAGGAAACAAACTAAAACAAAATGAGTTACTACTACACTCACTAGAATTACCAAAATAACAAAGCTTTATAATATTTGGACCAAGCGGACTTCATCACATTGGTGGTACAAATGTGAGATTAAACAGCCACCTTAAAAAAACCAATTGATATGTTTCCTCAATGATCCACAAAGAGATGCAAACATATGATTCCCAGAAAAGAAGTTATTTTTTATTTTTATTTTTTTTAGCTAGACTTAGAGGCCCCATTTGACTCAGCTATCCCCCTGCTAGGTATCTTCCCAAAAGATTTAAAAGAATCATACCATAGAGATATATGTGCTCCTATGTTTATAGCACCACAGTGTGTAAGAGCTAAAGCTTGGAAACACCCCATATGCCCATCAACTGGAAAATGAATAAAGAAGATGTGGGGTTTTTTTTGATAAAATGGACTACTACTCAGCCATAAGGAACAAGAAACTAGAGACATTTATAGGTAAATGGATGTATATTGAGGCAATCCTCTTAAGTGAATAAATAGGAAGCATATGTGTAAATACCGAATAGTTTCTCTAGTGTGAGAAACTGAAAGTGTAATTAAGGATTAAAATGATTTAAATTAATAATTGATCATTTGAAATAGGAAGAAAATATTCAAAGGGGTTGGGGTGGCAGGAGGGGAAGGGGAGAGATGAGAGTTACAGGCTGGAATCCAGACAGAATCTATATATAGATTGTGTTTAAAACTACAGGAAGAGATGTAGATAGAGACTAGGCTGGAGGTCATCAGTGGGTTGGGAGGGAAGAGTCACTGAGATCAAAGGAGAGAAGGGTGTATTTCCAGAAGAAGCACATACAACTATGTACAGTACATAGTACTCGATAGTGTGATAAGTGACTGTTACTGTTTTAGGTACTTATCATAACATGCTGTGCTTTTCACCCTTTAGAACATAATCCTAGTTATATAAAATATTTTACTGTAAAATAGTGTGCTGCTATGCCAGTGGTAGCTTCATGTATCTCATGTTTAACTACGTATTTAGATAATATCAAGTGGTCATCACAGATGATTGACGTATACCTTCTCAGTTTGCACTTAGAAGTTGGCACTCTGTGTGGCACTTTGTGATACACATGGATGACATTGCCTAATAACATATTTCTCAGATTATATTTCCATTACATGTCACATGACTCTATTGAAATTTAAATTTAAAAAATTGACCTATATGGACTAGTTAATTAGAATTTTTTTCAGACCACTATTTGTTCAATATTAGTTTTGAAAATCTTTCTAAAACAAATCACTTCATTTGATGTCTTTTAATGCTTGAGATCTTTTTTTAAATTATATGGAAAAATGTTTACTTTTCAATTTTGCTTTGGTTGAGTTGTATTATATTTGAATATTATTAGAGTGTTTTCCCTTGCATTGCTTTTCTTTGAATAATTTTAATTTTTGTATTTGTGTGTGTTTAGTGAATGATAATAAAGTTATACATTTTTAAAAAAGAAAAAAAATGATACAAGCCAGTCCAACCCAGCCCAGCCACTTTGCTTTGTCCTATTTAGATGAGTAGGACAGACTGGGGTCTATCCAACTGGATCCTTGAGAACCCAGAGTCATACCAAAAATATGGGCCAAACCTGTGACTTTTATGGTGGATGGTGGAGCTGAATATTCAGTTGTAACTCAGCTTGTTGCACCTCTGGGACCCTGATGGGTCTAAGTGAGAAGCCTCTGGAATTCTGTCCAGAAAAAAATTCCTGTCTAAGCTGGTCTTGTGAAACTGGGGGACATTTAGTTAAACATGAATTCCTGTACACGCCCGAATGTCCCATTCCTCTCCTGGGACATGACTTTTCTGAGCCAGGGGCCACAATTTCCTTTTCTCCAAACCACCCAGGGACACTCAGGCTTGAACCTGCAGCCTCAGCACTAGATCTAATTTTGATTTTGACTGTACCCCAAGAAAAAAATGGCACTTCCCTCAGGCAGAATTACTGGACAGCCAAAACCTTGAAATTTTAAAGACACCTTTTCCAGAAGTCTGGACTGAAGACAACCCTCCAGCACTCGCCAAAAATCATGCCTCTCTTATAATTGAGCTCTATGCAACAGTGACTCCTATTGCTGTCAAACAATACCCTATGTCCAGGGAAGCCTGTGATGGTATTTAACCATGTACCTCCTGCCTGAGACAGTTCAGAATTCTGACAGACTGCCTATTTTCTTGAAACAGTCCCCTCTGCCCAGTAAAAAAGCCCAGTGGAGATTGCCAGCTGGAGCAAGATCACTGTACCATCAACTCCTTCACCATGACTCCATACTTGGTGGTTCCCAACCCTTACACCCTTCTAGGTTTGCTTCCCCCTGATGTTGCCTTGTTTATCTGTCTGGACATAAAAAAAAAACCTTCTGTCTGTGAGTCACACCTGTCAGACAGCTCATTTTCACCTTTGAATGGGAAGACCCAGAGATTGGCCAAAAAGGCCAACTTACCTGGACCTGCCTTCCACAAAGTTTTAAGAATTCCCTGATGCTCTTTAGAAAACCATCAGCCACTGATCTGGCCAAATTTCCACATGCTGATTTCATTTGCACCTTGCTACAGTACCTAGATGACCTGCTAATTTGCAGTTTGAATAAATCAGACTTCTGGAAAGGGACACAGGCTCTCCATAACCACCCACTGGTCATTGGCCATAAGGTCTCCTATATAAAGGCCCAAATATGTAAGTCTAATGTACTTTACTTAGGTTTCAACATAGAGAAAGACTAAGACACCTAGAGGCAGAAAACAAAAGTAGTGATATGTTCTATCCCCAGACCTGATAATTAGACAATTTAAGAGAGTTCCTGGGGGCTGCAGGTTTCTACCAGATATGAATACCAGGATTTGCTGTAAAGACCAATTCTCTATATGACATGCTAGCAGGAGAAAACTAGAAAAAAAGGATATTAGACTGGAGTCTAGTCCTTCCAAACAAATTCTTCCAAAGTACAAAACAGGCACTATCAATAGCCCCAGCACTGGACATTCCTGATGTAACCAGAGAGGGCTGGGGATTTAGCTTAGTGGGACTATGCCTGTGTCACAAGCCAAAGGTCCTGAGTTTGATTCCCAATACCAAAAAACAACAAACAAACTGATGTAACCAGAGACCCTTTAACCTGTTTGTTAATGAAAATACACATGTAACATCAGAGCTCTTGACCCAAAAGATTGACCCTTGGGAGAGGCCTATCACATATTTGTCTAAGAACTTAGATCCTATAGACAAGGTCTGGCCTCCTGCCTGAGAGCACTGGTGACAACCATCCTCCTGATCAAGCAGGTAACCAAATTAACCCCTGAACATCACAGTTCAGGTGCCACATGCTGATCTGAAAGTACTCAACAGTCAAGGACACCATTGGGTCTCAAATAGCCATGGCACACAATATCAAGGACTGCTTTGTAAAACCCCTGAATCACTTTCCAATTAACCAAACCACCAAACCCAGCTACCTTCTTGCCCACTGAGCTTGGCCCTCCAGACCATGACTACCTCACCAATGAACTTTTCATCAGTGTACCAGACATACAGATGGAACCCTTGACTGATGCTGAGTACACCCTGTTCATAAATGGAGGTAGCGCAGTCAAAGATGAAAAATCTCAGGCTGGGTATGTTGTTGTTACCACAGAAGAGATGCTCATAGCCAGGCCTCTTCCCCAAAACTGATCTGCTCAGTGAGCTGAATTATGGCCCCTGATACAAGCTCTAAATGAGGCAAAAGGAAAAAAGTAAACATTCACACTGACTCAAGGTATGCTTTCACCACTTTTCATGTCCTCAGAATGCTATACAAGGAACGAGAACTTACAGTAGAAGGAAAACAAATTAAAAACAAGGATGAGATCTCTCAACTCTTGACTACAAATTAGAAGCCTAGCTGCTATCATCCTCTGTAGGGGACATCCAAAAATAAAATAATATCACAAAGCAGATGAAGCTTCAAAGCTAGCTGCTAAAAGTTCCACCTGGAAAACAAGTGGTCTAATCAATGATTTAAAAGACAACCTAGAAGCTCTACATGAGATTCCCCCTGACATGGTTCTCATCCTTCAGGGTGGCCCCATCCATTAAAACTTCTGAGGTGCCGTCCCAATGCTCTCAGCTCAGAGGAAGGGGCTTCTGGGCCAGCATTTGTTATTGGTTGATTTCTTGATAGCATCCATTCTTTCTGAGGTGAGGTGGAATCTCAGTGTTGTTTTCATCTGCATCTCTCGAATGAACAGTGACATGGAACATTTTTTCATGTATTTATTTGCTATTTCTATTTCTTTGTCTGAGCAATGTCTGTTTATTTCAGATGCCCATTTTTGGATTGGGTCTTTACATTTGGGAAGTCTGATTTCTTTTAAAGTTATTTACATATTTTAGATAGTAGACCTTTGTCTGAGAAACAGCTGGGAAAAAATTTTCTCCCACAGTGTGGGTAGTCATTTCATTCTGTTGGTGGTTTTTCTTGCTGTGCAGAAGCTTTTTAATGAGAAGATCTCACTTGCTGATTGTTTATGCTAGATCACATGGAACTGAGGTTTTGTTCATGAAGTCTTTTCCTATGACAATGTCTTCAAGAGTTCTATCTAACCTCTCTTCTAGCCAGTTTAGAGTTTCTGTTTTAATGTTTAGAACTTTAATGCATTTCTATTTTAGTTTAGTCCATGGGGAGAGATATAGGTCTACTTTTAATCTTTGGCACATTGTAACCCAATTTTTCCAACACCATTTATTAAAGAGGCTATCTTTCCTCCAGTGAAGGTGTTTGGCTCCTTTGTTGAAAATGACGAGGGTGTGTATGTCTGGAATTGTTTCTGCATCTTCTCATCTTTTCCACTGGCACTTGTATCTATTTCTTTGCCAGTACCATGCTATTTTTATCATCATACCTTCATATCATAGTTTCAAGTTGGGGATTGTGATACACCCTAAGGTTTCTTTTTATTTCCTAGAATTGCTTTTGCTAATCTAGGTCTCTTCTTGTTCCAAATGAATTTTTGGATTGTTTTCTCAAGTTCTGTGAGTTACACTTCTGGGATTTCAATTGGGATTGCATTAAAACTATATAGCAGTTTTGGAAGTATGGCCATTTTCACTATATTTGTTTTTCCTACTGAATAGCAAAGGATGTCTTTCCATTTTCTTATATCGTCTTTGATATCTTTTTTTTCAGAGTGTTGTAGTTCTCAATGTAGAGTTCTTTTGCTTTCTTCATTATATTGATTCCTTGATATTTCATTTTTTGGATGCTATTATGAAAGGGATTGTTTCCCTAATTTTTCTCTCAGTGAGACTGTTATTTCTGTACAAGAAGGCTATGGATTTTGGAGTGTTGAGATTGTACCCAGCTACTCTACTGTATCTGTCAATTAAGTCTAGAAGTCTTTTGGTTGAGTTTTTTTGGTCTTCAATGTAGAGTATCATATCATATCATCAGCAAAAAATGACAGTCTTGGTTACTACCAATGGTAGGTAAAGGTCTGAGGGTCAAGGAACAGAAAGCATTGCCTGAGCTGAGGGCTTCTGCTACTAAGTGGGGCAGAAGGCTCCTGAGGGAGAGCATGGAGATGACCACAGGGGTTGCCCTGCAGTGAGGGGCAATCAAGGGGTGGTTACTGGTGAAGGTCAACAGAGAACTGGGTGTTGGGCAAACTGCACTACATCCTCTTCCTCCCAAATTAATTGAGGAGGTTAGATTTTGCAACAGCGTCAAAGGTCTGCAGTTGGCCACACCTAAACCATGGCTTGCAGCCAGGAGGCAGGTTCACAGACACTGACAGCCCTTGCCATGCCCAGGCAAGTGGTTAAGGAGTCCACAGGGGAAACTGCAGTGGAACTACAAAAGCAGCATGAAGGGAGCTGTGTGGACACTCTGGCTCCATGGTATATCAGCTGTGTGGGGGCTTCTTGTTTGCTTCCCTTGTCTGTTCTATTTTTTAAAAATTTTCTTTTATCTCCTATTGCTTCTTTATTAATATTATTTTAATTTTTAAGTTTTTTCCCCTTTTTTCTGTTTTCTCTCAGCCTGTTTTTTTCCTAACATTCTGTAGTCCTTGATTGTCCTAGTTTTCCTTATCCCCTTCTCTTTTCTCTCTTCTTTCAAATAATATATATATATACATATACATATATATATATGTATATGTATATATATAGTAAGTCCTATATTTATCCTATACCAAATGAGAATTGACCAGTTCTTTAAATTGAATTGGACAACTTGAGGCCACATGGGTAACTCTCAGTGGAAATATGCTTAGAAGATTCAAACAAAACTAACTACAAACCATGTTACAGCCTTCCTCAATCTCTAGTTATACTTTCCCCCTTCTCCATCTCTCCTCAAGGCTCCACAAATATTCTTTAAGCTTCTTCAACTCTAGCCTTTTACTCCACCATAAAAATAACTCCAACGGAGTCTGACCTTCTACTTTGTCTACTGACATATAACCTATCTCCCTCTCTTCTTACTGTCTTACCTCCTTCCTTTTCAGCACCCCCATTTCTTCCCCCATCTCTTCACAGTCCAACCCAACTGCCAATAGTATTATAGCACAATCTGTGAAGGTTAACAATAAAGGAGAAAAATTACCAGAAGAAGTTTTAATGTTCATGAGTGATGTATGATTCGATCCATGGATACTATGATAGCCACAGGAATTCTCTCCCTATTACATGGTACTGGTTCCAACCTAATTAAACTGAATAGGTTAAAGTGGTAGACAATACCTCTTAACAAATAAAATCAAGGTCATCTCACTGGAAAAAGAACCTAAAGAGATCTTCTCCCACCATCAAACTCTTTTCATTGTATTTGACCTCAATGTTCAACACAAAAAAGAGTACATAAAAAAAGGTTAATAAAATGCCTTCAAAGCCTTCCTACTCTCCCAGAGCAGATCCAAGAGGCACTGATGGGGATGAAATCAAACACCAAGTAGCTGAATTATACAAAATTATCAAAGAGGAAGCAAATAAACTTGATGAGATCAAAGGTGATGTAAAAAGAAGCAGATAGTGGAATTAAAAACTGAGCAATATGGTTAAACAAGAATCAAATAAAATGTAGAACAGCTAATCAAAACCACACAAGACATGAGGGACAATTTCACCAAAAAATAGAGTCCACAAAGAGGTGCCAAACAGAAAATCCAAAGATAAAGATGTCTATTGAATATATGGGTAGTATAAATGATCAATGGAGCATGCCAGATCTTGAAAACAAATAGGAAGCACAAGATCATATACTCAGAGATAGCTTAACACAACAACATAGCAAGGAAAATTGATCAAGCAAACACTAGATGATGCAAAAAAAGACTAACCTAAGACTACCTGGAGTTACAGTAATATTAGCAGTCAGCATGCATGGAATAAAAAAAAATGTTTAGAGATCATGGCTGAAAAATTTTTCAAGTATCGGAAAACAATTCATAATGTAGTTAAGTAAGACAAACAGAACACTAAATAATTATAATAAGAGGCAAAGCTCCTCATGACTCATCATAATCAAGATCCTAGAAGGTTAATACAAGGTCAAACTCTTAAAAGCTGTCAGGAAAAGTTAAAAAAAATCATGTATAAAGTTAAACTCATTAGGACTGCAAAAGACTTTTCAGCACAAACTTTGAAGACTAGGAGAGTTTGGTGTGCAGGTTTTAAGCCCCTGAAAACAAAAGCAAAACCTTTCAACCCAGACCAACATATCCTGAAAAATTTTCTTGCGAAATTTATGCAGAGGCCAGGTATGGTGACACATGGCTCTAATCTCAGCACTTGAGAGGCTGAGGCAGGAAGATTGCTGCAACTTGGAGGCCCAGCCTGGACTACATAGTAAATTCAAGGCCAGCTTAACTTAGAGTTAGACCCTTTCTCAAAAAACAAAACAAAGGGCCAGGTATGTACCTCAGTGGTGCCATGCCTGCCTGGAATGCACAAGGTCCTAAGTTAGATCCCAGGTACCCCCCCCAAATGATGTATTTATGATAAAAACCCTACAAAAAATTGGAAGAGATGGTCTCTACCTCAAACTGATAAATGCCATCTATGAAAAACCAACAGCCAGTATCATACTAAATGGTCAAAAACTGAAATCCTTCACACTAAAATCAAGAACAAGACAAGGATGTCCACTATCACCACTCTTGTTTAATATAGTTTTGGAAACATTAGCCATGGAAATTAGACAAGAGAAAGAAAAAAAAAGGAATAAGGAGAGGAAATGAAGAAGTCAAATTGTCATTATTTGCAGATGACATGACACTCTACACAGAAGACCCCAAGAACTCTACCAAAACTCTTCTAGACTTAATAACCAAATTCAGTAAAGTAGCTGGATAAAAGATCAACACACAAAAATCAATAGCTTTCCTCCACGAACAAGAGACTCACTGAGAAAGAAATAGAGCAAATAATTCATTTCACAATAGCATCCAAAAAACCGGAAATACCTAGGAATCAACCCAATGAAAGAAATCAAAGACCTCTTCTCTGAAAACTACAGCACTCTGAAAAGAGAGATTGAAGATGATATCAGAAAATGGACAGACATCCCCTGCTCCTGGGTAGGAAGGATCAATATAGTGAAAATGGCCATACTTCCAGAACTGCTATATAGCTTCAATGCAATTGATGGAGAAATAAGGGCATTCCATAAGAAAGAAGCCCATAAAAATTATATCTGGAAAACCAGCACCCCAGAAATTCTGGAATACAGTACAGAGAAAATACAACCAATAATACCAAATAGTTTCATGTAATGAATACACCGGGCAGGATGAGCAGTTCAACCAAAAGAAAAAAATAAAGTAATTAAAAACAGTAAAATAATGCAATGACACAAATTAGTCAATATCTTTCAGTAATTACTTCAGGGTCCTCAAACCCCCAATCAAAACACACAGATTGACAGACTGGGTGCAAAACCAAAATTGAAAGATTTGTTGCAGAAATATAATCAAAAAGAATTATACACTATAAAACAAATTATGGAAGACACTATTCCATGATCAGGACTATAAGAGAAAGCAGGGTTCACAATCTTATTCGCAAAGTGGACTTCAAGCCAAAAATCATCAGAAGAGGCAAAGAAAGTCACTACATATTAATTTTCACAGGATCTAAGGGAATAAACCTCAAGAGGGTTCCCAAGGCAGCAGCCACCTTCCTCCTCCTCCTGCTGCTCCTCTTCCTCTTCTTCTTCTCCTTCTCATGCTCCTTCTCCTCCTCTTTCCTTTCCCTCCTCCTCTCCCTCTCCCTCTCCCATTGGATTCTTATTAACTTTCCATGGATTCTTATCAGTTGCAACTCTCCATTAAATCCAGGCCCTCTGAAAACAAGTCTTCATTTTCTGACCTAGATGTCCACACTCTCACTGCAGGATCCTCACCTCTCCACACCTGCTTCTCCTGGTAAAACAAGCTGGTGGGAGTCAGGATGTAGCTCCATGGCAGTTGTGCCTTTAGTGCTGGGGAGGCTTAAGGTTCAACACAGCACCAAAACAACAAGAATAAATATGTGAGAGGGTGACATTTGGCTTGAGCCTATGATAAAATTCCTTTGTCTTCTAGCAGATCTCAGAGAGTGGTGAAATAGATTTCCTGACTTACCTAATGAAGCTGGGTTGTTATAGATATTGGGAGACAAAAATAAAAGTCCCAAAATAAAAGAGTGGGGAGACAGGTTTCTTAAACAAAATAATGACTTCAATTCCCCACTCAGAAATGTAGTTTTCAAGAGAAAGAAAGTATTGGCTCTGATAGTATGTATATATGTGGGGGGCCTTGCCCCCCCCCGCGCTGGAATTCTTGAGTGCCTATTACGGACATGCCCGGGCTTGTTGCAGATTTACCCGGCAACAAGGAAGTAGCCCCAGTACACTCCTCTTGCTCCTCCCCTCTCGCCCTACGGTATATATGTTGTAGCAGCTTCCGCAATAAACGAGACTTGATCAGAAACCTGTCTTGTCTCCATCTCTCGTGTCCCCTGTCCCCTCTCATCCTCGCTCCCCCTCTAGGGTCTCCCTTGACTTACCCGCGGGCCGGGACATATATATTTCTAAATATTAGTGGATAAATACTAGTGGAAAAGGCTGTATCCACATAAGCACACACACAATCACACAAGAGAGGACAGACAAAGAACAACAATCCTCCAAGGAAAATATGGAACCTATAGCAAGAATCAAGTGTTACACTAAATGTCACATAAAGGCAGATAAAACAAGACAAAAGAACATAAAACCTAGTCAGTCCATATCTTACATGATGATGGAGACAAGTAGTTTAGTAAAAATTGATGTTTGAACCAATTTTCCAGTGGCTGATAGAATTGTGTTGTACTGTATTTCTGTCATCTTGGTGTCCTCCATGTTGAAGGAAAATGAGACAAAGTAGGGAAATTCAGGGCTGGAAAACCTTGTGTTGCCAGCTTTACCACAGATTCTCCCTAAGTGATTAATACACATGCAGAACTGAGCAGGCTCTGCCTCATAAGGGTTAAGGCAATAGCAGAGTCAGATGTGACAGGGAGGCAGAGGTGGAAGCTCCTCCTGCCCTGGGCTGCTAATTCTTTTAATTCTTTTGGGGAGATACTCAGGGATAGCTGGGCCAAATGGGACTTCTAATCCAAGTTCTTTGTACTGTACTGATTTTCACAGTGGTTTCGCCAGTCCACACTCCCACTAATAGTGGACAATATTTCCCTTTTCCCCACAGCTCTGCCAGCATTTGTTATTGATTGATTTCTTGATAGCAGCCATTCTTTCTGGGGTGAGGTGGAATCTCAATATTATTTTCATCTGCGTATCTCAAATGACCAGTGATGCTGAACATTTTTTCCTACAGTGCGGGTAGTCTCTTCACACTGTTAATGATTTATCTTGCTGTGCAGCTTTTTAATAAGAAGAGATCGCACTTCTTGATTCTTTGTGCTAATTCATGTGAAACTGAGATTTTATTCATGTAATCTTTTCCTATGCCAATGTCTTCAAATGTTCTACCTAACCTCTATTACAGCTGGTTTAGTGTTTCTGTTTTAATATTTAAAGCTTTAATCCATTTCACTTTTAGTTTAGTGCATGGTGAGAGAGCTAGGTCTAGTTTTAATCTTTGGCAAGTTGAAATCCAGTTTTTCCAGCATCATTTATTAAAGAGACTCTTTCCTCCATTGAGGGTGTTTGGCCCTTTGTCAAAGATGAGGTGGCTGAGTGTCTCTGGAGTTGTTTCTGCATCTTCTGCTAGGCTCTACTGATCCTTGGGTCTGTTTCTTTGCCAGTAGCATGGTGTTTTTATCAAAGTAGATTTGTAGTAAAGTTTCAATTTGGGAATTATTCTGATACCCCCTACCTTGTATTTGTTGCCTAGAATTGTTTTTGCTATTCTAAGCCTCTTCTTGTTCCAAACAAAGTTTTGGATTGTTTTTTCAAGGTTTGTGAAGTATCTTGCTGGAATTTCATTTGGGATTGCATTGACTCTATAGAGGAGTTTTGGAATTATGGTCATTTTCACTATATTGATTCTTCCTACCCAGGAGCAAGGGATGTCTTTCCATTTTCTGATATCTTCTTCAATGTCTCTTTTCAGAGTGCTATAGTTTTCAGGGTAGAGGTCTTTGGTTTATTCCAAGGTATATCTTTTTTCTATGCTATTGTGAAGGGAATTGTTTCTCCAGTTTCTTTTATCAATGAGTCAGTTGTTTGTGTACAAGAAAGCTATTGATTTTTGTGTGTTGACTTTGTATTCAGCTACTCTACTGAATTTGGTTATTAAGTCAAGAAGAATTTTGGTGGAGTTCTTGGGGTTTTCTATATAGAGTATTATGGCATCTGCAAATAAGGACAATTTGACTTCTTCATTTCCTATCTTTATTCTTCTTATTTCTTTCTATTATCTCATTGCCATGGGCAATGTTTCCAAAAATATATTGAACAGAAGTGTTGATAGTGGACATCCTTGTTTTGTTCCTGATATTAGTGTGAAGGATTTCAGTTTTTGACCATGTAGTATGATATTGGCTGTTGGTTTTTCATAGATGGCTTTTGTCAGGTTGAGGTAGAGACCATCTATTCCAATTTTTGTAGGGTTTCTATTATGAATGTATGTTACATTTTGTTGAGTGCTTTTTCTGCATCTATTGAGATGATCATATGGTTTTTGTTCTTGGCTCTGTTAATATAGTGTATCACATTTACTGATTTGCATATGTTGAAACATCACTGAATCCATGGCACGAATCACACTTGTTCAGGGTGTATGATCTCCTTGATAATCTTCAGCATTCTGTTTGCCAGTATCTCATTGAGTATTTTTTCATATATGTTCCTTAGTGATATTGGCCTATAGTTCATTTTTGGTTGAGTGTTTCTCTGCTTTTGGGATTAAGGTGATGCTTGCTTCCAGGAATGAAATCAGGAGTATCGCTTCCCTTTCAATTTCATTGAAGAGTTTAAGCAGTATTGGCAATAGTTCTCCTCTAAATGTCTTGTACAGTTCAGGCTTTTCTTCATTGGTAAGTTTTTTAATTACATTTTCAATTTCATTGATTGATATGGAGTTGTTTAGAATATTGAGGTTTTCTTCATTCAACTTTGGTAATTCATACATATCTAGGAATCTCTCCATTTCTTCTGTTTTCCATCTTATTGGCATATAGGTTCCTGAAGGAGGTGTTGATGAGCCTCTGGATTTCTGCTGGGTCCATTGTAATTTCACCCTTTTCATTCCTAATTGCATGGATTTGGGGCTTTACTTTCCTTTTAGTTTTTGGTACTGGGGATCTAACTCAGGTCCTTGTGCTTGCGCAGCAGGCAGCAAAACCACTGAGCTAAATCCCTGGCCCTTTCCTTTTTTTGATAAAGTTGGCTAAGGGTTTGTCACTTTTGTTTATTCTCTCAAAGAACCAACTCTTTGCTTCATTGATTTTCTGTACCATTCTCTTTGTTTCCATTGCATTGATTTCTGCTCAGATCTTTATAATTTCTTCCCCTGTATGAGTTTTGGGTTTGTCCTGCTCTTCTTTTTCTAGACAGTTAAGGTTCAGCATCAGGTTGTATATTTGAGTTTGCTCTCTTTTCCTACAATGAGTGTTCACTGCTATGAATGTCTCTCATAAGACTGTTTCATTGTGTCCCATAGATTCTGATATGTTGTGTTGGCACTGCCATATAATTGAAGAAACTGTCTGATTTCTTAATTTCCTCTGTGATCCATCAGTTATTCAAAAGTGTTTTGTTCAATTTTCATGTGTTTTTGAAATTTTTGTGATTTCTTTCACTATTGATCTCTAATTTCATCTCACTATGGTCTGGTAATGTACAGAGGATAACTTCAATTGCTTCATACATACTTAAAATGTTCTAAGAACAATTATGTGGTCTAATTTGGAGGATGGCATGTGTGCAGTCGAAAAGAAGGTGTATTCTGATTTTTTGGGATGGAACACTCTGTAAATATCTGTAAAGTTCATTTTTTCAAGTGTTTGATTGAATTCTAGTATTTCATTGTTTATTTTGTCTAGCTGATCTATTTGTGACAGTGGGTTATTGAGCCCCCCCCACTACTATTTTATTAGTGCTCAATTGATTTTTCATGTCTTTTAATATTTATATTATATAGTTGGTTGCACTAGTATTCGGTGTGTATATATTTATGACTGTCATCTCTTCTTGTTGGATTGTTCATCATTTCTTTTGCAAGGATGTAGTGCCCTTCTTTATCTTTCTTAATCAGTGGTGGTTTGAAATCCATTTGATCTGCAAAGAGGGTAATTATTGCTTCTTTTTTGGGGGGGGGTTCCTGTCACATGGAGTATTGTTTTCACCCTTTATAGTTCAGTCTATGAGTTTCTTTTTTAATTAAGTGTGTTTCTTATATGCAGCATAAAGTTGCATGTTGCTTCTTGACAAATTTTGCCAGTCTATTTCTTTTGATTGATGAATTGAGACCATTAACATTGATGGTTATAACTGATATGTAGTGACATGTCCTTGTCATGAAGTTTTCATGTGGGATTTATCCCCTTTAAATTTAATTTCTTGTCTTGCCTATTGGATTCATTCTGCTGTTTTTTTTGTGATTGTGATCCTCATTGTCATTTCCTAGGATATTATTTAAA
Organism: Heterocephalus glaber; assembly: GCF_053883595.1. Lineage (NCBI taxonomy): Eukaryota > Metazoa > Chordata > Mammalia > Rodentia > Bathyergidae > Heterocephalus > Heterocephalus glaber. The sequence continues at coordinate 4,376,433 of NW_028258410.1, forward strand.
AATTTTTGCAGTGCTGGTTTTTTTGTTATTCACAAAGTTTCTCAGGTGCTCTGTTTCATGAAAGTATCTTATTTCTCCATCAGTTTTGAAAGATAGTTTTGCAGGGTACACCAACTGGTGTTAGAGATTGTTTTCCTTTAGGGCTTAAAATACTTCACTCCAGGCTCTTCTTGACTTGAGAGTTTGTGTTGAGAAGTCTGCTGTGATTCTGATGGGCTTTCCTTGGTAAGTGATTTGTTTCTTTTCTCTAACTGGTTGTAGTATTTTTTTTCTTCTGCTTGGTTTCTAGAATCTTAATTATTATATGCCTGGGTATATATATTTATTTGATCACAGCTACTTGGAGTCTTATATGCATCATTTATTTTTATGTCAAGTTCTTTTCCCCTGCTTGGGAAGTTTTCTGCCATCATTTCTGTGAACAGTTTTTTTAATGTCGTCTGCAATCTCTCCTGTTTGTTCATTGACTCCAATCGGTCTTATGTTATTGTTCTTTTCATCCTCTAGCAGCTACTAGATTGATGTCTTGTGGTCCCTTACTATTTTAAAGCAATTTTTCTTTTCCTGGTCACTAATTGAAATCTTATCTTCTATATCAGAAATTCTGTCCTCACATTGGTTAATTGTGATGTGTAAACTTGCAATGGGGTTTTAAATCTCCTGGAAATTTGTTTGCATTTGTTTTATACATTCCCTTTGATTCATATGCTTGAATTCTATCATGTTCCTCAGCTCCTCTATTTTTTTAATCTGTGTCTGTTGTAGAATTATTAATCATGGCTTTCACTGTGTATACAATCTCTGTTGTTGTCTGAGAAATTATTTCTGATTTCCTTTTTTCCAGACATTTTTTTGTGGCCATTTCAGAGAGTCCAGGTGGTTCAGTATCAGATTGTTCCATCTCATTTCCCCTTGGTGGTGCCTTAGGTGATGTGGAGGTCTGGGGTTTTGTTGTTGTTGTTGTTTTTGCAGGTTCTATCTTTTTAAAAAATTTTATTTTATTGGTACATTTTAGGTATACAATATAATGACATTAAACTTTGGAAATTTGCACCTTTGCATAATTTCTTTTCCTTCTTATTTTTCCACCTTTCCCTACCCTTGCTTCAACACCTCCATCTCTCCTTATTAACAAAGACTTTGTTTCCATTTTTCATTTTCTCATATTAATTCCATTCCCTTCCTTCCTTTCCCCTACCCCTCCCACTTCCCCTTCCCCTTTGCCCCTTTTCTTCTTATTTCACATTATCTATTATACCTTTTAGTCCTTATTTACACTTTCAGTTTCTCACTTTAGAGAAAAAATTCGGTATTTACACATGTGTGTCATATTTATTTCACTTAAGAGTATCGCCTCAATATACACCCATTTAGCAATAAATGTCTATAATTTCACATTTTTTCTGGCTGAGTAGTACTCTGTTTTATAAAAAAAACCCCACATTTTCTTTATCCAGTCTCCAGTTGATGGGCATTTGGGGCTGTTTCCAAGTTTTAGGTACTATAAACTGCGCTCTTATGAACATGGGTGCACATATATCACTGTTGTATGATTATTTTAACTCGTTGGGGAAGATACCCAGCAGGGAAATAGCTGTTTCAAATGGTACTTCCAGTCTTAGATCTTTGAGGTATCTCCATACTGATTTCCACAGTGGTTGCTCCAGTCTACACTCCCACCAGCAGTGGAGCAGGGTTCCTCTTTCCCCACAGCCTCTCCAGCATTTGTTATTGGTTGGTTTCTTGATAGCATCCATTCTTTCTGGGGTGAAGTGAAATCTCAGTGTTGTTTTCATGTGCACCACTCAAATGACCAGTGATGTTCAACATTTTTTCAGATGTTTATTTGCCATTTCTACTTCTCTGAGAAATGTCTGTTCATTTCAGATGCCCATTTTTGGATTGGGTCTTCAAATTTGGGAGGTCTGATTTTTTTGAATTCTTTATAGATTGGAGACAGTAGACCTTTGTCTTAGAGACAGCTTGTGAAAATTTTTCCCACATTGTGGGTTGTCTGTTCACACTGTTGCTTGTTTTTCTTGCTGTGCAGAAGCTTTTTAGTAAGAAGAGATGACACTTTTTGATAGTTTGTGCTAGTTCATGGGCAACTAAGGTTTTGTTCATAAAGTCTTTTCCTACCCCAATGTCTTCAAGAGTTCTTCCTAAACTCTCTTCTAGCTGGTTTAGTGTTTCTATTTTAATATTTAGATTTTTACTCCATTTTTATTTTAGTTTAGTGCATGGTGAGAGATGCAGCTCTAGTTTTAGTCTTTGGCAAGTTGAAACCCAGTTTTTCCAGCATGATTTATTAAAGAGGTTATCTTTCCTCCAGTGAGGATGTTTGGCTCCTTTGTCAAAGATGAGGTGGCTGTGTCTGGAGGTGTTTCTGCACCTTATAATCTGTTCCACTTGTCCTCAGGTCTGTTTCTTTGCTAGTACTATGCTGTTTTTATCACAGTAGCTTTGGGTCTCTTCTTGTTCCAAATGAATTTTTAGATTGTTTTCTTAAGGTCCATGCTTCTGGGATTTCAATTGGGATGGCATTACATCTATATAGCAGTTTTGGTAGTATGGCCATTTTCACTATGTTGATACTTCCTACCCAGCAGCAAGGGATGTCTTTGCTTTTTGTCATATCATCTTCAGTCTCTCTTTTCAGAGTGGTATAGTTTTCAGAGAAGAGGTCTTTTATTTATTTTTTGTTACATTGATTCATAGGTATTTCAATTTTTTGGATACTATTGTGAAAGTAATTGTTTGCCCTATTTCTCTCTCAGAGAGTCCATTGTTTGTGTAGAGGAAAGCTGTTTAATTTTTTGTGTTGATCTTGTATCCAGCTTCTTTACTAAACTTGGTTATTAAGGCTAGAAGACTTTTGGAGGAGTCCTTGGGGTCTTTTATATAGAGTATCATGTCATCTGCAAATAATGACAATTTGACTCTTCTTAATTTTATTCCTTTTATTTTTTTCTCTTGTCTAATTGTTGTGGCTAATGCTTTGAAAACTATATTGAACAGGAGTGGTGATAGTGGACATCCTTGTCTTGTTCCTGATAGTAGTGTGAAGGATTTCAATTTTTGATCTAAAAATTTTGAGAAACAATGAGACACTAAATAATACATCAGAATATTGCAATTAATGTCAAAATTAATTTCTGAGGTATTACAAAAGCAAAAGTATAGACAGAGGAAGTTGAAAGGTGCAGAGCTGAGTTAAGGAAGGATACTGAGGTCTGTCTGTATCCTAGGACTAATGTGAGTCCTACCAACTGCAAGGTGGTTGTGGGAATAAAAAATCATGAATGTACAGAGCACCTCTCCAAGGTGTGCTTGAAAGTACATAAAAGAGAGAGAATATGTCATGTGCATTTCACCATGGAAATGGGAATATAGATAGACAGCTGGCCAGAGTAGTTCCATTCCATGGCCTCTGCACACCATAGAGGTTCATAGCACATGTGACTGCATGGGGTCATTCACCTAAATACTGAACAGTGCAGCCCCAGTGTGCCTCACACCACTGACCTAGAGGAAACTGAGACAGTCTGCCCTTTAACAACATTTCTGAAAGCAGGGCCCTAAATTCACAAAACCACATAGCTTCCCTCCCTCTAAGTAAAGAGCAATACAGGTGATGAATGGATTGGCAGTGAGAAGAGGAGAAGGGATGAAAATGGTGGAGATGTGGGGAAAGACAAAAAGTGTTAGGGACAAGTCTATTTATAACCAGATTATTAGTTCAGTAGATGGATCTCTATGTAAAATTATTCTTCATGTTTTTATTCACTTTTATCCTGACTTCTAAGTCTCAGAATAGGGCAAGGACACGCATATATTCAAGAGCTTCCCACTACACTTATGGGATTATTAAACCAACATGGTGAAAGGTCTGAGGATGCTGCCAAAAAACTACTGAAGGAATGGTCATGTATATCCTCAAAATGTCCTGTTTTCTTTTAAGTATCTACAAGGAAAATACTATGGAAAGAAGAAACATGAGCTTTCCCAACACTTTTGTCCTGCTGGGCTTCTCAGAGTTTCCATGGCTGGAGAAGCCACTCTTTGCAGCAGTCTCCTACATTCTCACCTTTGTGGGAACAGCTCCATCATCCTACTTTCCCTGGTGGACCCAAGACTCCAGATGCCCATGTACTTCTTCCTGGACAATCTCTCTCTGCTGGACCTCTGTATCACCTGCACCATCATCCCACAGCTTCTGGCCAACTTCTGGGGATCAGAAAAGACCATTTCCTCCTGGGACTGAATCCCACAGAGCTACCTCTTCTGCTTGGAAGCCAGCACCAAGAGTGCCCTGCTGGGTGTGATGGCCACTGATCATATGTGGCCATCATCCAGCCCCTCCAGTATACTCTCATCATGCATCCCTGGGTGTGTGTACAGATGGCAGCTACATCCTAGTCCAGTGGCCTTTCCACTTCACTTGCTCTGTTGGTAACACAGCCTGGACCACTTCTGTGAGGTACCTGTTCTCATCAAGCTGGCCTGTGGAGGAACCTCTGCTAATGAACTTACCCTGTCTTTAGGGTCCATCCCTTTCTAGTGGCAGCTCCCCTCATGGTGGTCATCTCTTGCACCCTCATTGGTAGGGCTGTACTGAAGTTTCCTTCAACTGAAGGAAGGCACAAGTCACTTAGCACTTGCAGTTCCCACTTGCTGGTGGTCACCATGTACTTTAGATCAGGCAGATGCCTGAATTTCCAGCCACATACCAAAAGTTCCCAGACCGAGTTCCTGTCCTTCTTCTACTGTGTTATCACTCCATTGCTCAACCCACTCATCTGCACCCTGAGAAACAAGGATGTGAAGACAACATGGTAGAGGACCCTGAAATTCCAAGGTTGGGTGAAGCCTTTAGAGCCAGATGAACTCTGCCTGTCTCCTGGAGCAAGCACATCCATGGATCATTGCTGCTCGTTTGGCTGGTTTTCAAAGGGATTGTCTGTGACATCAAGGAGCAGAGGTTCCTTCTGAAAATATTAATCTGTTTGTGGGAGAAAATTTAGTTCCTAGGAGAAATCTTCTGAAATCTGATGTAGAACCATCATTCTCTTATCTTGATACTTTCCAAAGTTTTGCTCTGCATAGAGGCCACTCACCAATGGGAAGAGATACCTGCATCCATGGTCACTGCTACACTAGTCACAATAGCAATGGTGTGGAATAAACTAAACACCCACCAGTGGAGAAATGGAAAATGAAATGTAGTGTGTAGACACAAAGGACTGTTATTTGAACTTAGAAAAACAAATACCTCCATTTGTGGTAACACTAATGGAATCGGAGAATATAATGAGTGAAATAAGTTAAACAAAGAATGACAGACACTGTCTGTTTTCATTTCTCCGTAGAATATGAACAATTAACTCTTTAGAAGAGGAGTGGGTCACCAGTGGTTGCTGTTTGATGAAATGAAGAGATGATCATTAAAGAGTGATGCCTGAGCCACACCCTGTGTTTTCTTCAATACATTTTTATCCAACTCTGAACCTGGATATTAGGTTAATTGAATTTTGCAAAATTTCTCCCATCAAAATACATAACCAACTTCAGGCCTCACTTTCAAAGGAAGCAAGCAAATAAATGTACTTTTCATCTGAAAGGGTGTTGTGTTTTTTTATTTGAATATATCCTATTAATTTTTTTCTAGGATTCTTTATTTTATGAATTTCACATATCTTGAACTAGTCTATCAGATTCAAATCAGCATTTTTGGATTCCCTAACAATGTCACACATCTGTAGGGCACAGTGATGTTTACAAGGTGCTCACTGTGCATTTTATCATTTGGTACATTTATGCAGAAATAGCCTACATCAAGAAAAGATTTGGAAAATCTGCTCTTTTCTCTATTTGAATGATATATCTAAAAATATATTCCTGTGACATCCTTCTCACTTTTGGATTATAATTCTAAAAGTGTATTAACAAAGAGATGAGCTATGAAGTCAAGGTCATGGCTCCAGGCTGATGGATGGGGAAAAATGAGAGGGAGGCATCCTGAGTCTCAGCATGTTCACTCTGGAGGAACCAGGCCATGCAGCCTTCAGTGTCTTCTACCTAAGGTCTCTGCTTTTTCAGTGCTGTCTGCCACAAAAGATGGCTCTCCACACTTTCCCTTTCTTATGGGGAATTTTCACACAGCAATACTTTTTGGTACTATTCAGGTTGAGGTACTTTTTGGTACATTCTTGCTGACTGTGAAGTAGAAGAAGAGGGGTTATCAAAATGAGTGGTCAAGGGGGATTCAGTGCAATTTGCCCCTGGGCTTTTGGATAGATGTATTAAAAAGGAGCACAGGCGAAAGCTGAAACATTCTTTCTGTGATGGGTAATCTTGATTGTGAAGTAGATTGACTTGAGAGATGCCTAAATCCAAAGTCTCCTCCAAGACTTAAGGCCGTCTTTTAGGTGTGAACCCTTTTAATTTCTCAAAAGAGGTTTCAGAATTCAAAGGTACAACTGCACAGGGTAAATATCCCATTGTAAAATGTAGAAACAGGAATACAGAAAGGTTTGGACCATGGAAATTTCAGAACCCAGTAGGGCAAACATAAAGTCCTGTAGCTCCAAGTCTGGTAACCAGAGCACATGGTAGTGAGATGTGAATTCCAGAGGGCTTGGGTGGCTCTATTCCATGGCCTTTCTGGTTTCAGTACAAATTGCTTCTCTTGGGCTGACTCCACATGCTGCCTGTGGCTTTTTTCAGTAGTCATTTCATACTTCTTGCATACTTCCTGGGGTCTCCACTATGCTATCTTCTTCATCTCAGAACTTCACATATAGCCCTCTCAGAGACACATTTTTTTCTCTCACAATCTCCCCTTTGAAATCGTTGCAAGTTCCCATCAAGGTGAACAAATAACTCTTACATTCTGCACATGTGAAAAACAACATCAAGTCAATAATGCCAAGGTTTGCTGCCAGCAATACATGGGCCACCTTGGAACACTTTTTATATCCATATAGGACATTTGTATATTTTATTTTATTTTATTTTGAAAAATGACTGTTCATACCTTTTTTCCATGTTAAGATATTTCATTTATTTAAATTGCATTTATGTTTTGCTTATTTTTGGAATTCCTTAGATATACTGGCTACTAAGCCCTTCTCAGATAAATAGGTCAAAAATATATTCTCCCATTTTGTAGGTGGTCTCCTCACTCTGTTACTATTCTCTGCACTGTGCAGAATATTTTAGTTTGATGCAATCACACTTGTCTATTTTTGCTTTTCTTCCCTAGACATTCACACTCTTATCAAAAATATTTTTTGCAGACTGATATCATAATGTTTTCCCCATGTTTTTAAAGTCTTTTTATAGTTTCTTCTTTCTCATTTGTCTTTAATACATTTTTGTGCATGGTGTGATATGAGATGACTTCCATTCTTTTACATGTGGACATCAAGGTATTCAAGGACTTATTGTAGAGTGTGTCCTGATAACATATGTGTCATTTCAATTTGCCACAATAGTTTGACTGTGAAGGTGTGGGTTTCTTTCTAGATTTCTATTCTGTTCCTCTTGCACTATGTGCCTATTTTTATTCTAATACAATCTGTTTTAGACTATCTCAGTAGTGCATTTAGAAGCTGGAAAGTGCAAATCAACATCTCAATGTAATGTCATCTCAACCGCAAAAAAATTATAAAGAAAAGACAAGAAATGAAAAATGCTGTTGGATATGAGGCAAAAGTGAAACACTTGAACACTATTTGTAGGAATTCAAGTTAGTAGAGCCATTATTGAAAAAAGGTTTCTCTGAAAAGTAGAGTAGAAGTACTTATGATTGTGCCACCCCACTACTGCATATTCTTCAAAGGGAAATTGTCAGTGCACCCAAGAGATATCTATCTTCCCACATTTATTTCAAAACCATCCACAATGGCTAAGACATGGAATCAATGAAGGTGCCACCCCTGGATGAATGCATAAGGGCAACACATGATCCTATTAGGGAACATACATCAGGAACAAGAATGTGCACGTGATTTAACACATATGTGGAAGCTGACATAGCTGAACTCAGAAGCTCTGCAGCCATCCTGGGCCCCACACATGCCACGGTGAGGTCAGCTTAGCTGTGTGGGCACCTCCAAGGCCCACAACCCCCACCGTGCCTATGGCCTTCTGGCTTTTCTGCTACCTGGTCCAACACTACAGAGGCACAGGAGATTACAAAGACCCTTCTCCTGAGCTCAAGAAGATAGAGCAGAAGTTAGTAACAGAGTGAGGGCTTCTCAGGCCCCTTGATGAAAACTGAAGCTCAGTGGAAAAGTAGAGAATCTCTACAATAAAGGCACATCAAACTGCTGCACTTGGTCTGCTGTTGGCTTGCTAAGACTCATTGACTCCTATGTGCACATGGATTCTTACATTGCCTACTGTGACAGCAGAGACATACCCTGAAGGAGGCCCATAATTTTTATATTTTGCTATATGTAAAAAAATTTTTTTTCTCTTATTTTTAATTCTTAAGTTTTACTTTTTTCTACTCTTCAAATTTTTATATTTCTTTCTTTTCTTTCTTTTATCTTCTCTTTCTCTCTCTCTCTCTCTCTCTCTCTCTCTCTCTCTCTCTCTCTCTCTCTCTCTCTCTCTCGCTCTCTCACTTATTCTCTCGCTGGCCAATGTTGATATTCATCTCCCCATTTGTTCCTTTCTGCACTGAATTTGGATTTCTCCCTTATTGTTTTTTTCTTCTCTTTTTCCTTCTCTTCATTAGCATTAGGTTGAAAGGAAAGTAAATTCAGTATCAAGCCTCCCTGTTGCTGTTAGGTGATTCTATTCACGTCTTTGTTCTTTCATTCTGCCCTTTCCTCTTACCTTTAACAACTTCTTAGAATATGTGTGATCTTCCTGTGTCTTCTGGCCTCACCAGTAATCTTTCCTGATCTTTCTACCTGCCCCTCCATCCCCAATTCCTTTTAACTTCCCACCCTGAAGGGGAAAGATGCTATATTGAAGAGTTTATTCACTATAAAATTATGTTGGGTTGGTCCTCAGTTTTAATTTAACTCACATAGTTAAATGTGATAGATTAATAACTACCACAAATTGTCATGTTCTAAGCTGCACTTGATGCTATGGTATTGCTGATTGTGTCATTTGAACTAACATGTTGTGATTGATCTAATTAGTTTTCCTTCCTAGTATAAGGAAAATAAAATATCCTCAGAGTCATTAGAGTCTGAAAACCCAAACACAAGCTATATCTGGAAGACACCTATGAAAAGCAATTATTCCACAAGGATTTTAAACACAAGCAACAAAGATACCTACATTAAGCAATTTTGAAATATCAACCCAGGAATTAAACCAAGGACAGTACCAAAAACATAAAATGAGAAGACACTTAAGCAAAGCAAAAATGCAGTCTTGCATGCCACAAAAAGGAAATTCTGGGGAAAATGAGGTGGAAAAGTCTGATAAGCCACCACTTGGACACCCTGAACTGAGAGCACAGGAAGTAACAAAGCAGATGCATGAGGCTCTAGAAAAATTCAAGACAGAAATTATCTCCCAGATAAATACAGAGATGGTGAGCACAGGGAAAGACATGATTAGAGGCTCTAGAGAAGAAACAGATAAGAAAATAGATGAGATATGAAACATGCTGGAAGCCATGAATGCCCAGCATAAGAAAGAAATGGAAAACATGATCACCCAACAGAGAAAAGTAATGGAATCCATGAAACAGATTCAAACAGATATTCAGGGGATTAAAAACTCCATTGAAAGCATACCGAGCAGACTAAGAGAATCTGAAGACAGAATATCAGATATAGAAGACAGGATTGTGGCTAAGGACAATGAAAACAGAGAATTCTTAATGATAGCAAGGGACCATGAGAAATCAATCCAACAGCTGCTAGATGATTCAAAGAAGAATAACATAAGACTCATAGGAGTCCATGAAAACAACAGGAGAAAGTACAACTGACGTAAAAAAACTGTTCACAGAACTAATAGTAGAAAACTTCCCAGACAGAGGTAGAGAATTGGCCGTACAGATAACTGAGGCCTATAGAACTCCAACTAGCCATGACCAAAAAAAAAATCTATACCTAGACATATAATAGTCAAGATCCCAGAAACACAACAGAAGAACAAAATTCTACAGGCGATAAGAGAAAAGAAACAAATAACCTACAAAGGAAAGCCCATCAGAATGACAGTAGATTTCTCAATACAAACCCTCAAATCGAGGAGAGCCTGGAGTGCAGAATTTCAAGCCCTAAAAGAAAATAACTTACAACCTAGACTGTTGTATCTGGCAAAATTATCTTTCAAAATTGATGGGGAAATTAGATACTTTCATGACAAAGAACACCTGAGAAACTTTGGAGCACCAAACCAGCACTCCAAACAATTTTAAGTAATATCCTAGAAAAAGACAATGAAGGTCACAACTCCATGAGGCGCAGCAGAGGGAAGCCAGCAGGCAAGGTAAGACATTAAAGTGAAAGGGGGGAAAATAAGAAATAAAAGAGCCAACAACAGTAAATCATCATGACAAGGATGAGTCAATATCTCTCAATTATAACTATCAATGTTAATGGCCTAAATTCACCATTCAAAAGAAATAGACTGACAAAATGGATTAAGAAGCAAAACCCAGAAATAGGCTGTATACAAGAAACACACCTAACTCAAAAGGAAATCCATAGACTTAAAGTAAAAGGATGGAAAACAGTTCTGCATGTGACAGGAACCCAGAAAAAAGCAGGCATAGAAATTTCAAACCAAAACTAATTATGAGAGATGAAGATGGTCACTGCATACTTGTGAAGGGAACAATCCAAGAGGAAGAGATGACAATCCTAAATATATATATGCACCAAATACAAATGCCCCCAAATACACAAAACAAATATTAATTGATGTGAAAAAACAAACAAACACTAACACAATTGTAGCTCAACACCCGTCTATCACAAATAGACAGATCAACTAGAAATAAAATTAACAAGAAAATTCTAGAACTGAACCAAGCTATTGAACAAATGGACTTAATAGATGCTTACAGAGTGTTCCACCACACAAAATCAGAATACACATCCTTTTCAGCTGCACATGGGTCATTCTCCAAAAGAGATCACATGCTAGCTCATAGGACTTATCTAAGTAAATGTAAAAGAATTGAAGTTATTCCCTGTATCCCCTGTATATTATCAGACCATAGTGCAATGAAATTGGATATCAATAAGATAAGAAACCACAAAACTTCCACAAACACATGGAAATTGAACAACACCCTCCTGAACAATCAATGGGTGACAGAGGAAATTAAAGAAGAAATTAGACAGTTTCTACAAGTAAATGAAAATGCCAGTACAACATACAGGAATCTGTGGGACACAATGAAAGCAGTTCTATGTGGTAGCAGTCAATGCCTATATTAGGACAACAGAGGGAACTCAGTTAAACTACCTAATGCAGAACCTCAAACTCCTAGAAAATGAAGAGCATAACAAATGCAAAGGTCATAAATGAAAGAAAATTATAAAGATCCAAGCAGAAATCAATGCAATGCAGGCTAAGAGAATGATACAAAAAATCAATGAATCAAAGAGTTGGTTTTTTGAAAGAATAAATAAAATCCATAAACCTTTAGCCAATCTTATCAAAAAAAGGAAAGAAAAGGCTCAAATCCATGCAATTAAGAATGAAAAAGGTGAAGCCACAACAGATCAAGCAGAAATTCAGAGGACTGTCAATACCTACTTTGAGAACCTGTACTCTAATAAAGTGGAAAATACAGAAGAAATGGACAGATTCCTAGATACATAAGAATTGCCAAAATTAAATGAAGATATTGAAATTAAAACACCCCAATAACGAGGGAAATTGAAAAAGTAAAAAATTTAACAAAAAAGAAAAGCCTTAGTCCTGATGGCTTCACTGCTGAATTCTACAAGACATTTAAAGCAGAACTATTGCCATTACTCTTAAACTTATCAAGGAAATTGAAAGGGAAGCAAGGCTTCCAAATTCATTCCTGGAAGCAAGTGTTGCTTTGATACCAAAACCAGGGAAAGACCCAACCCAAAAAGTGAACTAGAGACCAATCTCCCTAATGAACATGGATGCACAAATCCTCAACAAGATACTGGCAAACAGAATACAGAGTGTCATCAAGAAGATCATACACCATGACCAAGTCGGATTTATACCAGGGATGCAAGGATGGTTCAACATCTGCAAATCAATAAATGTAATACACTATATTAACAGAGTCAAGGGCAAAAACCACATGATCATCTCAATAGATGCAGAAAAAGCATTTGACAAAATCCAACACCCATACATGATAAAAACGCTACAGAAAAATTAGAGTAGAAGGTCTCTATCTCAACTTGATTAAGGCTATCTATGAAAAACCAACAACAAACATCATACTAAATAGTCAAAACCTGAAAACTTTCATTCTAAAATCAGGAATAAGACAGGGATGCCCACTATCACCACTCCTGTTCAATATTGTTACAGAAACATTATCCATCCAATTAGAAAAGAGAAAGAAATAAAAATATAATGATAGGACAGAAATAAATGAAATTGTCATTATTTGCTGGTGATATGATACTTTACATAGAAGATTCAAAAAACTCAGTTAAAAGTCTTCTAGACCTATTGACAGGTTCAGTAGAGTAGCTGAATACAAGTCCAACATTCAAAAAACAATAGCCTTCTTATATGCAAATAGCAGACCCATTGAGAGAAATTTGGGAAATAATTCCTTTTACAATAGCTTCTTTAAAAAAAGGAGACAAAAGACCTTTACACTGAAAACTACAGCACTCTGAAAAAAGAGATCTAAGAGGATATAAGAAAATGGAAAGATATCCCTTGTTCCCGGATAGGAAGAACCAATATGGTGAAAATGACCATATTTCCAAAACTACTATATAGATTTAATGCAATGTTGATTGAAATACCAAAAATATAATTCACAGAATTAGAGAAAACAATCCAAAAATTCATTTGGAAGCAGAAGAAACCTAGAATAGCAAAAGCAATTCTAGGCAACAGAGACATGGCTGGTGGCATCACATTTCCCAACTTGAAACTATACTACAAAGGTACTTGATAAAAACAGCATGGTACTGGCAAAGAAACAGACCCAAAGATCAGTGGACTAGATTAGAAGATGCAGAAACAACTCCAGACATACTAAGCCATCTCGTCTTTGACAAAGGAGCCAACCACCCTCATTGGAGGAAAGATAGCCTATTTAATAAATGGTGTTGGAAAAACTGGATTTCAACCTGCCAAAGATTAAAACTACACCCTTACCTATCACTGTGCACTAAACCAAGGTCAAATTGGAATAAAGATCTAAATATGAAGACAGAAACACTAAACTTGCTGGAAGATAAGTTAGGTAGAACTCTTGATGACATTGGCATAGGAAAAGACTATGAACAAATCTTCAGTAGCACAGGAGCTAGCACAAAGAATCAACAACTAGGATTTCATCATAGTAAAAATCTTCTGCACTTCAAGAGAACCTACCAACAGAGCTAAGAGACAATCTACAATGTGGGAAGAAATTTTTAGCAGCTGTACCTCAGACAAAGGTCTACTATTGAGAATACATGAAGAACTGAAAAAAATTAGACCCCCCAATTCAAAAACCCAATTCAAAACTGGGCATCCTAAATGAATAGATATTTCTCAGATAAAGAAGTAAAATCAGCAAATAAATGTATGAAAAAATGTGCAACATCATTTGGTCATCTGAGAGATGCACATGAAAATAACATTGAAATTCCACCTCACCCCACAAAGAATGGCTGCTATCAAGAATTCAAACAATAACTAATGCTGGTGGGGGTGTGGAGAGAAAGGAACCCTTCTCCATTGTTGGTGGGAATGTAGACTGGTATAACCACTGTGGAAATCAGTATGGAGATACCTCAAAGAACTAGGACTACTGGTCCCATTTGACCCAGCTATTCCACTACTGGGAATCTTCCCCAAAGAATTGAAAGAATCACACAACAGAGATATATGTGCACCTATGTTTATAGTGGCACAATTTGTAATAGCCAAAGCTTAGAAACAGCCCAAGTGCCCATCGTCTGGTAAATGGATAAAGAAGATATTTTTTTTTATAAAATGGAGTACTACTCAGCCATAAAGAATGAGAAACTAGAGACATTTATAGCTAAATGGATACATATTGAGGCCATACTCTTAAGTGAAATAAATAGAACACACATTTGTAAATATGGAATAGTTTCCAGTTGATGGGCATAAAATGTACCAATAAAAGAATTAAAAAAAATACTGAATAGTTTCTCTAGTGTGAGAAACTGAAAGTGTAAATAAGGATGAAAATGATTAAAATGAATAATTGATAATTTGAAATAGAAAAAGGACCATGTGTTTAGGGGTGGTGGGAGGGGAAGGGCAAAGGGAAGAAGGGAAAGGAAAAATTATGAGAAAGAAATAAATGGATTCGAAGTCTGTGTAAATAAGGAAGGGTGGAGGGGGTGAAGGGTGCACAGGTAATGGGAGAAAAAATAAGAACTAAGATACATCACGTTCAGGTACAAACACCTAATGATAAATGTAAATGTATTGTATACCTAAAATGTACCAATCAAAGAAAAAACTGAACTCATAGAACTGGTGAGCATAACAGTGCTTCCTGGAGACCAGGGAGGGAGACACTGGTGAGGAAGAGAAGAAATTGATCAACAGATGCAAATTAACAGCTCACAGGAGGAAAGAATGCTGTGTCACACCACACAGATGTTGATAATGGTTAATATTATTATATCATACAATTCAAAATACCTAAAGATATAGGACACACATATATAAATACTGAATAGTTTCTGTAGTGTGAGAAACTGATAGTGTAAATAAGGACTAAAAGGATTAATAGATAACATGAAATAGGAAGAAAAGGGGCAAAGGGGAAGGGGAAATGGGAGGGGTAGGGGAAAGGAAAGAAGGGAATGAAATTAATATGAGAAAATGGAAAAATGGAAACAAAGTCTTTGTAAATAGGGAGGGATGGAGGGGTTGAAGGGAGGGCAGGGGAAGGGGGAAATAAGAAGCAAGAGAGTTGTACAATACACAATATACAATATGCTAAATTATAATATGGTATCATATAAAGAAGTACAATTATTATTTGCCAATATAATGCTTTCAGTATAAAATAAGTGTGGGCTCTTTTATGATTAAATATTCTCTACTATTTCTGTGCCCTGGTGATTTTAAAGTTTAGAAAAATTAATGCCTGAGTGCCATATGTAATCCACAATACCTTGACATCACAATGGCATTTTTGATACTTCTGGAAACAAGCTTTTATTCCTTTCTGGAACACAATGATATTGTTTTCAAAGACACAGTATTTTAAAGATATAGAGGAGTTGTGATGCTATATAAAGTAAAAACTAAACCCAAGTCAGTCCACAAAAACAATGGACCAGTCAAGGAACCATTGAAACAATAAAAGCAAATTAATTTTATTTCAACGATTCTGACTTTGGTGGAGATAACCTTTCATAGACAGCTCCACTTGCTCCTTCTCTCTCCTTCAGCCAACCTCCTTGTGGCCAATGGTCTTGTTCTCACTCCTCCTCCCCCACACATGTCACAGTTGTCACATCTGATGATTTCTGGATCCTAGACCACAGTCCATGTATATGTGAGAGCTCTGTTTCTCCACACCTGACCACTTGGCCATGGTCTAGAGTATGCTGACCAACTGATGGAGACCCATGGCAATGGGGACAGAATAGCACCTTCCATGAATAATTTTTGCATTATTTGTCAATGAAGGAGATGGACACAATAGGAGGTTGGTGAATATAATATAGACCTGAGCTGAGCCTCAACTATAGACATTTTGTGTGATTTCTTTCTCAAAGTGTGTGTGAACCAGGTTTTCACCAGTCCCCATGGTGTGGTGATAGAGCAATACTATATAATAAGGCAGTCCCTTGCCTTGCTACTATTTTTTTCCCCACAGAATATTTTGTTCCAGAAATGTAACATTTCGTGCTGCTGGGCAGTGCTTCTGCCCAATTTATCAAAATGTTTTGTGAGTTTTTGAACTGTATAACCTTTCAGAAATGTTCTGCTAAGCTCCACACCCTCATAAGAATGTTGTTAGGCTCTGACCCCTCAGAAGAATGTTCTGTTAAGCTCTGGCTCCTTTCAAGAATATTCTGTAACTCCACCCCTCTGCTTCAGTGGCCAAGCTTGCCTACATACTCTGTAGATCCCTCCATAAGGAGGCTTTCATTTATGGTAGAGCACTCAGACTTTGGAGTATGATATCCTCTGAGCCTGAAGGCATAATAAAGGTTTTTCTCCACCTCTTTGAGTTCCCATCGCATTCTTGAGTCTTCAAATTGTGATAGTTGAGTCCCGGAGCTGTAATATTGAGCTGTAACAATCAACTGTGACTCAGAGATGCAACACTTGGCTATGGCACTTAGCTGTTCCACTTTGGCACATTTAGTTCCCTGACTGGGAATCTGATCTAGCTGGATCTTTTGGAGTTGGAGACTGGCCACTGGGAGCCCTCTCCAATGAACACCCAATTTGGTGCTTCCTCCTCCATCAGGTCAGGGTGACTGTTGACTGTGCTTGCTTCTCTTGACCAGACACAGGAGAAAAGGTGGACTAAAATCCCTTTCAGGATTTCAGGACTTCATGATATAGTAAAGCCCCGGGGTCCAGTTTGAACCCATTCAGGCCTGTCCCATTGGACAGAAGGAGTCTGATCACCTCTCACAGTCTCAAGCCAGAGACTTCAGTGAGGGATCTCCCCAAGGAGGGTAGGAATGTTTCAACCTCTGAGGAACTGGTACGAGTGAATGTAACTTGGCATGGTCCTCCATGACTGGCCCATGTGGCTCCATGGCTTTGGCTTTGGAGTTTGATGGGCTTCTACCCTGGTGTTCCATGGAATCATTGTAAGGCATAGCAGGGACACATCTCCTGTGATGGGAGGCTGATTAGGTGGGGGATTACCCATGCACTTTAGCCAAAACTCGCCTAAGCTCCTGAGAGAGACATGGCCAGGTGGACACCCATATAGTCTTCTTTGGGAGGCTCCCATCCTTTGTCTGTTGCACCATCATTCAAGGACACTACATACACCATGGGCAACAGCCATAGAAGACCCACAGTCCTGGATTGCATGATTTAAAAGTTTCAGGAAGGGATTTAGTGGGGAATATGGAATTAGAATGAATCTTGCAAGGTTTCAGATCCTCTCTGAAGTAGATTGGCTCCAATTAAATGTAGGGTGGCCCTCTGAGGAATTCTGGATGTTCAGACTGTGCATGCACTCTGGAAAGTCATTACTGACAAAGCAGGCCACTCTGATTGGGTCCCCTCTATTGATTCTTGGCTAGAGATTGCCCAGACCCTACACCCTGGGTCCTATTCTGCATTGGCAGAAAGGGACAGTCAGGTTTTCATAGCCCAAAGTAGAGGCCACCTCTCTGAGACCTAAGAAAGGCCAATTCATCAGGGCCCATTAGAAGAAGATCCCATGCCACTGCCTTATGCCCCAGAGCTACCATATGCACCTACTCCACTGATTCCAACTCCTGCCATCAGTATTGCCTGGTAGCTCAACTTCAGATCTGCTGCCTGCTCAGGCAGCCAGCCTTCTTCAAAATTCACCTTTAGGCCCATCTCCATCTCTGGTCAGACCTTTACCCCCTTATCTGCCTCTTCTGTCTCCAGCCTCCAGTCCCTCCAGCATCCCATATGGTGAAGAGTTTCCTTCCCCTGAGACACCTCAGGCATCTGTTGCCAGCTCAAACCTCAGCTATCCATCTGCCTGTATGTGAGACCTGACCAATGTCTCACATCCTGGACAATTGCACCATTCAGCCTGGCTCTGCCACTCTACTACCAGTCCTTTACCACAATTGATTTTCTGAGTTGGAAACAACACACTCCACCTTACTCTGGAGGTTCCACCAAGATCAGTGTTGCCCCTCTCAGGGTGGCAGGTATATGGGGAGTATCAGACTGGATCTCCACATCCTTGTTCCCCAGTTTAGCTTCTACTGCAGCTCCCATTTTGACTCAATGGAACCACTTCCCCTAGGGTCCCCCCATTTTCTTTGAGGGGGGCCTCTGGCATGAACAGTTCATCCTCTCTCAACCCCCTATTTTCCCCTGGATGCTCCAGAAGCATCCACACAGTAATTCTTCTTCCAGAATTTGGGGAAGGGGAAGGGGACTTAGCCATTTTAGGATGCATTTGATTACACAGGATGCACTCATGACTTGAGGCCACTCAGTGCTAGAAGGAGGCACCAGCTCCCACAGTGCCTTCCTGGTTCATCAGAGTGAGATGAGGTGGGGTGAATATGTCATCACTTTCAATTTCCAGGGCAAGACCAAGCACATGTGCTTGTCACTGAATAAGGAGAGTGAGTGCCAGGCCCAGCTCCTGGAGTTCCAGTCCACTTTCCATATGCTCAAGTATTTTTGAGTATGTCCCATCTCTCTGGAGTCTGGAGGCTCCAGAGATGCTGTCCTTGTCCTCATCTATGTGCCCTCCAAATGGCAGCAGGGCCAGGAGTAGGGTGAGAGTCAGAAAGGAGTGTGTGAGAGAGATCAATGTTACTCCAATGCCTCTTTCACCCTCCTCAACACTGGAGAGAGTCAGAGAATTTTCACAAGAAATATCTGCTGGGTTAGGCCACTGGGGAGTCTATAGGCATTGTAGAAGTGGAAAAGGTTGTAGCTCCTGACACCAAGCCACCCTGGGACTCTCACATCCCTGCCAGACAAGGCCCTCTCAAATGATTTGGAGAGACCGTCCTCAGAGGGGTCCGTAATGGGGCCAAAAAGCCAACAAACATGCCAAAAATGGCCTCAGTAACTTACAACCCATTTTATCTCCTTTAGCCAGGAGAATCACTTTGGGTTATAGATTGGAAAAAGGCTCCCCACCAGCCTATTTGTGCTGTAGTACACTGGTGTGCTTGGTATCCTCACTGCTGTTAAAGTTACAGGTATCACCCAATGGGTTCATTACACCTAACTTAAAAGGTCACCTCACACAGGTCTAGGACACCTTGACTAACCATCTGGACCCCAAAACTCCCCTCAGGACATGACTCAGATGGGAGACCTCAGGACCCAACCTGACCTTGGAGACATAAACAGCAGGCAACAGCCCTGCTCTAATCACACCAGGACCTGACTAGTCTATGCACAGCCAAAGCCTGAGGATCTCACTTACAGGACACCTTGAAATTCACCCCATAGATTATTACTACTATCCCCAGTTATCAGGCCTCCTTGGACTGTTTACCTTAATTTTTGTTGTGGGTCTTGCTACAGTTACCCTGGAAGACTGGATGACTGTCCATATAGTCTCCTACCCCTTGTCTTCTTCATTATTACAGGATGTTTCGCCAGTATTCTCTCTCTTCTTTAAAGATAAGTTGTTAACCCTGACTTAACAGGTGATGGCACCAATAGCCTGATGTTGCATTACGTCTTCATCATGAAAGTCCTGGGACATATCAGTCCAGATCCACTGCCCGTCCGTCACTCCAACACCCTAAAACTGGTAACCAAAAGCTTAAAAAAAGATCTAAAGTAAGAGATACATTCCTAGCTGCAGTCACACTTCAAAACCATCATGCCTTGGACTTACTAACAGCAGAGAATGGGGGGGTGATTTGTGTCTTTTCCAATGAAGAGTGCTATTTCTATGTAAACCACAGGTTAGGGGTCATTCATCAACCTGTAAAGAGTATCAGAGATAGAGCTACTTAATTCCAGTAATGACTCCAAACAACTAGGTTTTGGATTTTCTCCCAGGATAACTGGATGTTATGGGGTGCCACTTTGTTAGGGACTTTGGCCCCTATCATCCTGATACTCTATTTGACCTTTGTCTGTTTAGATACCTCACAAAATTCCTCCAAGACCGGGTTCAGACTCACACAAGAATGTAAGTGAATCAGCTATTAGAACTATAACCCTGTAGCTATTAGTGTGGCCCTATGAGGCTATGGCTAAATAGTGGAATCAAAGAGAGGAAATGATAGAGCAAAACTATACAATAAGGGGGTCCCTTGCATTGCCTCTATATTTTTCCCCACAGAATGTTTCATTCCAATAATGTAACAGTTCTACTGGGAAGAAGCTCCTACCCAATATACCAGAAATTTGTGACTGAACTGTGTGACCTTTCATAAATGTTCTGTAAAGCTCCACCCCCTTACAAGAAAGTTGTTAGGCTCTGGTCCCATACAAGAATGTTCTTTTTTTTTTTTCACAGCCAGCATTTTTATGGGAAAATTTGATTTCTTTACATTTTTTTAATGTTTTTTTTTAGACAGGGTTCCGCTGTGTAGTTCAGGCTGGCCTTGAAATCACTATATAGCCTGGGCTGGCCTCGAACTTGAGGCATTTCTCCTGCCTCAGCCTCTTGAGCGCTAGGATTACCGAGGTGTGTCACCACACCTGGCTATTTACTGTTGTAGTTCAGTTTATTTCTCTACCTTGCACCTCAGGTTCACTCTTTTTTTTGTGTTAAATTTTTTATTGGTACATTGTAGGCATACAACACAATTATATTTCTCATTGAGAATTGTACCTTTACATAATGCATCTTGGTTCTTATTTTTTCCCCATTCCTAGCCCTCCCTTCACACCCTCCACCCTTCCCTATTTACAAAGACTTTATTTCCATTATTTCCATTTCTCATCATTTTTTCCTTTCCCTTCTTTCCTTTCCCCTGCCCCTGTCACTACCCCTACCCCTTTGGACCTTTTCTTCCTATTTTACATTATCGATTATTAGAGACATTTATAGCTAAGTGGATGCACATTGTGGCAATACTCGTAAATGAAATAAATAGGACACACATGTAAATACCGAATAGTTTCTCTGGTGGGAGAAACTGAAAGTGGAAATAAAGACTAAATGTATAATAGGTAATGTGAAATAGGAAGAAAAGGGACAAAGGGGAAGGAAGTGGGAGGGCTAGGGGAAAGGATAGAAGGGAATGGGATTAATATGAGAAAATGGAAAAATAAGAAGAAAATCTTTGTAAATAGGGAGGACTGGAGGGGTTGAAGGGAGGGCTGAGCAAGGGTGAAAAATAACCAAGAGAGACTATGTAAAGGTGCAAATTTCCAATGATGAATGTCATTGTATTGTATACCTAAAGTGTACCAATTATTAGAAAGAATGTTCTATTAAGTTCTGCCCACTCATAAGAATGTTCTGTTAAGCTTTGCCCCTTCACAACAATTTCTGTTAAGCTTCTCCTCTTTATAAGAATATTCTGCTAAGTTCTGCCCTCTCACAAGAATGATGTTAGGCTCAGCTCCCTCACAAGGATTTTCCATTAAATACCACCCCTTTACAAGAATTTTCTGTTAAACTCTGGCTCCTTTAAAGAATGTTCTAAAAAGAGGACATCCAACAGCCCCACCCCTTTGGCACAGAGGAGTGCAGGTCCCGAGCAGCACATGGGATGTCCAGGGCCCTGCCACCTCGGTGCAGAAGAGCAGAACTGTGTAAGTGCCAATGCACACACACACCTCTCCCTGCTCACCTCTGCCCACTAGGCCAAGCCAGCACTTGGATCCACACCACAGAGAGGGAGTGGGTCAGAAAAGACATTGATCTGAGCTCCAGAAGATAGAACAGAAGTGAACAAGAGAAAGAGGGCCTCTCTGGTGCTTCTAGATGAAAATTGAAGCCCCCCTGGAAAAGTGAAGAAAAGTCTCTGCAGTAAAGGCACACCAGACCACTGTAGTTGGCAAATTGCAGGGAACACCATGCCCCATCAGAAGCTTAACTATTTTCAGAGGAAGGGCAGCTGGAATATGCAGTAGGATGTAGTAGAAACTTGGAGACTTTAACCCAGGAGGAGGTGGGGCTTGCAGGCAGAAATCAGCCTGAACCTCAGAGGACAGCTGCTGGCTTGCTGAGACTAATTTACTTAGATCTACACACTTCTGCCCACACTGTCTATACTGACAGCAGAGACATACCCTGAAGGAGACCCTTTATTTTATTTTTTGTTTTCAAAGTTATATTTACTCTTATTTTTCCTATTTTTTCTAATTTTATCTATTCTTTCTCTACAATTTTTCCCTTATTTTCTCTTCTTTCATTTTTTTCCCTTTTCTTTCCTTTTCTTGCTTTCTCTCTCCAACCTTGTTCTTCATTTCTCTCCTTTTTATTCCTCTTACTTTCCTAACTTGAATTTCTTTTTTTCTTACTTTTTCTTTTCTTTTTCCTTCTCTTGATTGTCATTAGTTTTAAAGGGAAGTGAACAATTTCTAGAATCCCTATTGCTATTAGGTTGTTCTGTTTTTGTGTTTGTTCTTAAGTTCTGTCTTCTCCTCTTCAATGGCATTCTAGAGTTTGTGTGATCTTCCTCTGCCCTCTGGCCTCACTTTTAACTTTCCCTATCATACCTATCTATCCCTCCCTTCCCATTTCTAAGTCCCCATGCCAAAGGGTAAAGTTGTTATATTGAAGAGTTTATTCACTATAGACATATTTTGGGTTGTTCCTCTATTTTCATTTAATTTGCATGCTTAAAAATAATAGATTAAAAACTACCACAAATTGTCATTGTCTAAACTGTGATTGATGTGCTTGTTGTTGCTGATTGTATCACTTGGGCTAATGAGTTGTGATTGATCGAATCAGTTGTCCTTCCTGGTATACTGAAAATGTGATGGTGTAAGAGTCATTAGATACTCAAAACCTAAAGACCAGATATATCTGGAAACACTTCTGAGAGACAATCCCACAAAAGTTCTAAATACAAGCAACAAAGATACTTACAATAAGCTATATTGAAGTAGCAACCCAGAAATTGAACCTAAAACAGTACCAACAATAAAAATAAAAATGAGAAGACACCTGAGCAAGCACAAAATCAGGTTTCAAGCTAACCAAAGGAAAATTCTGGAGGAAACGAGGTGGAAAAGCCTGATAATCCATCACCTGGACACCCTATGCTGATGGCACAGGAAGTAACAAAACAGATGAGTGAAGCTCTAGAAAAATTCAAAACAGAAATCATTTCCCACATTATCACAGGGAAGGTGAGCGGAATAAAAGACATGATTAGAGATTATAGAACAGAAACAGATAAAAAAAATAGCTGAGCTCAGGATCATGATTGAAACCATGAAGGCCTAGCATAAGAAAGAATTGGAAACAATGAATACCCAACATAGGAAAGGAATGGAATACATGAAACAGATTCAAAAAGATATCCAGGAGATTAAAAACTTTATTGAAGCCATTCACAGCAGAATGAGTGAATGTGAAGACAAAATATCAGATACAGAAGACAGGATTGTGGTCAGTGACCATGAAAAGAGAGATTTCTTAAAAATAGTAAGAGATCATGAGAAATTGATCCAGCAGCTCCTAGATGATGCAAACATGAATAATATAAGACTGATAGGAATCAATGAAAAATCAGGAGAAGGTACAAATGACATAAAAATCTGTTCACAGAATTAATGACAGAAAACTTCCCAAACAGAGTGAAAGAATTTGACTTACAGATAAGTGAAGCATATAGGACGCCAACTAGCCATGATAAAAAAAATCTACACCTAGACATATAATAATCAAGATACCTGAAACCCAACAGAGGAACAAAATACTACAAGCAGTTAGAGAAAAGAAACAAATCACATACAAAGGAAAGTCCATCAGAATAACAGCAGACTTTTTAACACAAACACTCAAGTCAAGGAGAGCTGGGAATGAGGTATTTCAAGCCAAAAAGGAAAACAACCTCCAACCTAGACTGATATATCCTGCAATATTATCTTTCAAAATTGATGGAGAAATAAGATACCACCATGACAAAGAACACTTGAGAAATTTCATGAATAAAAAACCAGCACTCCAAACAATTCTAAACAAAATCCTGGAAAAAGAAAATGAAAGTAGCAGCTCCATAAGCTCCAACAGAGCAAATCCACTGGGCAAGGCAAGAAATTAATGGGAGGTGGAAAATATAAAATAAAAGAGCCAACAACAGGAAACTAACATGAGAAGGATAAGCCAACACATATCAATTATAAACATCAATGTTAATGGCCTCAGCTGAACAATAAAAAGAAATAGAGTGGAATAATGCATTAAGAAGCAAAATCCAAAAATATGCTGTATACAAGAAACACAAACAAATTCACAGACTGAAAGTAAAATGGTGGAAAACAGTTCTGCACACAACAGGAGCCTGGAAAAAAGTGGGGGTAGCTATCTTATTTGCAGTTAAAATAGGTTTGAAAACAAAACTAATTAATTAATTAAAAGAGACTAATTAATGAATTAACTGAGAGACAAAGATAGTCACTACATCTTTGTAAAGGGAACAATCCAAGAGGAAGCAATGACAATAATAAATATATATGCACCAAATACAAATGCCCCAACTGTACAAAACAAATATAAATGGACACGAAAAACAAATAAGCACTAATACAATTGTAGTGGGGGATCTCAATACCCCACCCTCACAAATAAACAGATCATATAGACAAAAAAATCAACAAGGTAATAATAGAGCCAAAGTAAGCATTTGAAGAAATGGACTTAATAGATGTCTACATAGTGTTCCACCGCACAAAATCAGAATATACATTGTTTTCAGCTGCACATGGGTCATTCTCCAAAATAGAGCACATGCTAGCCCATAGATAATGCTTAAGTAAATGCAAAGGAATTAAAGTTATCCCCAGTATATTATCAGACCATAGTGCATTTAAATTGGAGATCAATAGCACAAGAAACTGCAAGAAATGCACAAATGCATGGAAATTAAATAACACCCTCCTGAACAACGAATGGGACTCAGAGGAAATTAAAGAAGAAATTAGATGATCTCTACAATTAAATGATAATGCCAATACAATATATAGGAATCTATGGTACAGAATGAAAGCAGTTCTATGAGGGAAATTTATAGCAGTAAATGCCCATATTAGCAAAACAGAGTAAGCTCAAATAAACAATCTAATGCTGAAACTTAAGCTTCTACAAGAAAAGCAAGACAAACCCAAAGTGCATACAAAGGAGGAAATTTATAAATATCAGAGCAGAAATCACTGCAATGGACACTAAGTGAATGATAAAAAAACTCAACAAATTGAAGAGATGGTTTTTTGAAAGAATAAATAAAATCAATAAGCCCTTAGCCAACCTTATCAAAAAAGGAAAGAAAAGGTTCAAATTCATGCAATTAGGAAGAAAAATGTTGAAGTCACAACAGATCCACCAGAAATTCAGAGGATCATCAATATCAACTATGAGAACTGTACTCTAATAAAATGGAAAACACAGAAGAAATTGAGAGTTTCATAGATACATATGAATTACCAAAGTTGAAGAAGATATAAAATGTATAAACACCCCAATTACAATCAGTGAAATTGAAAATGTAATTAAAACTTTACCAACAAAGAGAAGCCCAGGTCCTGGTGGCTGCAGTGCTGAATTCTACAAGACATTTAGAGAACATCTATTGCCACTACTCTTTAAACGCTTTAATGAAATTGAAAGGGAAGCAATACTTCCAAATTCATTCCTAGAAGCAACTGTTACTTTGATAACAAAACCAGGGAAAGACCCTATCCAAAAAGAGAACTACAGGTCAATCTCTCTAATTAACATAGATGCAAAAATCCTCAATAAGATACTGACAAACAGAATACAGAGGGTCATCAAGAAGATCATACATCCTTACCAAGTCGGAATTGTATCAGGGATGCAAGGATGGTTCAACATAGGTAAACCAATAAATGTAATACAGTATATTAACAGAGTCAAGGACAAACGCCATAGCATCTTCTCAAAGGATGCAGAAAAAACATTCAACAAAATCCAACACCTGTTCGTGATAAAAACACTACAGAAAAGTGGAATAGATGTTCTTAATCTGAAGCTAATAAAGGCTATCTATGAAATACCAACAGCCAACATCATACCAAATTGTCAAAAACAACACAATGCTAAAATCAGGAACAAGACAAGGATGTCCACTCTTACCACCCCTGTTCAATATAGTTCTAGAAACATGAGCCACAGCTATTAGACAAGAGAAAGGAATAAAGGTAGGAAATGAAGAAGTTAAACTCATTATTTGCTGATGATATGGTATTCTATATAGAAGACTCCCAAAATTCTCCCAAAATACTTCTAGACTTAATTGACAGATTCAGTACAGTAGTTGGATACAAGGTAAACACTCAAAAATCAATAGCTTTCTTGTACATAAATAACAGACTCAGTGAGAGAGAAATTAAGGAAACAATTCCTTTCATAATAGCATCCAAAAAAAGAAATATCTAGGAATAAATCTAACAAAGGAGACAAAATACCTCTATACTGAAAACTACAGGTCTTTGAAAAAAGACATCAAAGAGACTATAAGAAAATGGAAGACATCCCTTGTTCCTGGATAGGAAGAACCAATATACAGAAAATGGCCATATTTCCCAAGCTGCTATACAGATTCAATCCAATCCTGATTGAAATCCCAACAGTATATTTCAAAGAACTAGAGGAAACAATCCACAAATTCATTTGGAACTGGAAGAGACCTAGAATAGCAAAAGCAATTCTAGGCAACAGAGACATGGCAGGGGATATCACAATTCCCAACTTGAAACTATACTACAAAGCTACTGTGGTAAAAACAGCATGGTACTGGCAAAGAAACAGACCTGAGGATCAGTGGAATAGATTCTAACATTCAGAAACATCTCCAGACATACTCAGCTACCTCTTCTTTGACAAAGGAGCCAGCCATCCTCACTGGATGAAACATAGCCTTTTCTTTCTTTTTTTGGTACTGGGGATTGAACTCAGTACCTTGCACTTGCAGGGCAGGAGACAGAACCACTGAGTTAAATCCCTGGCCTGAAACATAGCCTTTTTAGTAAATAGTGTTGGAAAAACTAGATTTCAACCTGCCAATGATTAAAGCTAGACCCCTATTTTTCACCATGCATCAAACTAAAATCTTAGTGGATGAAAGATTTAAATATTAAAACAGAAACACTAAACTTTCTGGAAGGTAAGTTAGGTAGAACTCTCCAAGACATTGGCATAGGAAAAGATTTTATGAACAAATCCTCAGTAGCATGGGAACTTGCAAAAAGAATCAACAACTGGGATCTCATCTTATTAAAAAGCTTCTGCACTGCAAGAGAAACCACCAACAGAGCTAAGAGACAACCTACAATGTTGGAAAAAAATTTTACCAGCTCTTCCTCAGACAAAGGTCTACTATCTAGACTATATAAAGAACTCAAAAAAATCAGATCCCCAATTTTAAAAACCTGATTCAAAAATCGGCATCTGAAATGAACAGACATTTCTCATATAAAGAAGAAAAAGCAGCAAATAAACATATGAAAAAATGTTCAACATCACTGGTCATTTGAGAGATGCAGATGAAAATAACACTGAGATTCCACCTCACTCCAGAAAGAATGGCTGCTATCAAGAAATCAACCAATAAGAAATGTTGACGTGGTTCTGGGGAGAAAGGAACCCCTCTCCATTGTTGATGGGAGGGCAGTCTGGTTTAACCACTGTGGAAATCAATATGGATATACATAAAAAAATTAGAATTAGAAGTCCCATTTGACCCAGCTCTCCCTCTGCTGGGTATCTTCACAAAAGAATTAAAAGAATCATACCACAGTTATATATGCACACCCATGCTTATAGCAGCACAGTTTGTAGTAGCTAAAACGTGGAAACAGCCCAAATTCCCATCAACTGGAGACTGTATAAGGAACATGTGGTTTTTCTATAAAATGCAGTACTACTCAACCATAAAGAATTAGAAGCTGGAGACATTTATAGCTAAGTGAGTGCACATTGAGGCCATACTCTTAAGTAAAATAAATAGGACACACATATGTAAATACTGAATAGTTTCTCTGGTGTGAAATACTAAAAGTGTAAATAAGGTTCAAATGATATAATTGATAATGTGAAATGAGAAGAATGTCTAAAGGAGTTGGGGAAGTGGGAAGGGTAGGGGAAAGGAAAGAAGGGAAAAGAAAAAATATGACAAAAGGGAAAACTGGAAATGAAGTCTCTATAAATAGGGAAGGGTGGAGGGGGTGGAGGGAGGGCTGGGAAATGGGGGAAAATAAGAACTAAGATACATCATGTAAATGTACACGTGCCCAATGATAAACAAAATTATTTTATACCTAATATGTACCAATAAACTTAATGAGAAAAAAAAGAACGTTCTGTAACTCCACTTCTCTGCTTCAGTGAGCATGCTTGCCTACGTACCCTATCAATCCCTATATAAGGAGGCTCTCATTTCTGGTAGAGCACTCAGACTTTGGAGTACAAACTCTTCTGAGCCTGCAGGCATAATAAAGGTCTTTCTCCCCCTCTTTGAGTGACCATCACATCCTCAAGTCTTCAAATTTTAATAGTTTAGACCCAGAGCTGTAATACTGAGCTGTAACAATAAGCTGTGACTCAGAGTTGTAATACTTGGCTGGTGCACTGAAATATTCTGCTATGCCACAAGTGTGGTAAAGGTACTGTGATCAGCAATGTGTTCAAAACAAGCCAGGAAGTTTTATCACCTTTGTAGTTTTCTATGTGGAAGTAAATAGCAACAACAGAAGACTAAGTTAAAGTGATGGTCTGGATACTTGAGACAGTGTGGGACACATCCAATTAGGGTAATAATAAACAGGATACCTCCTGGCTCTTCAAGATCATATTTCCTCAACATCCTAACATGTGTGTGAGAAATCCCCATATGCCCTTATTGCAGCTCTTGACCTCTGTCATGAACCCCAATACATGGATACTATCTGCTTTGGGGAAACCAAGGGTGAACATATGGCCTTTAGACTCCATTAACATTGTGTATTCAACACTCCTCCTCCAACAGCCTTAGTCTACTACACTGGTTCCAACAAGGCCCATATAAAGGCAAAGATGCTCCCTTCTCCCACTGTGAGGATGGAGATAGCCATTAGGACAGAGTCCCCTTAATACCACCACAACACATAGGAAAGTTTCCAATTTAAAAAAAAAGCCCCCAAACCTAAACCCACTCAAGTTTTCTCATCAGCCCATTCCCAATCTGATCACTGTATCTTACTTTAACAAATTCTTCCATCCTTACTATTACTGTGTGTTATGTTCAATTCCTGGTTCAGAACAGAAAGAGCTCGATTTATGGGGTAAGATTGACATCAGCTGTTGATAACAGGTTCACCTGGTGAAGGAAGCACACTTCAAGGAAAATAATGTTATTGAATTGTTTCACTGGTGTGAGAAGCGAAAGTGTGAATGAGGACCAAAATGCTTAATAGATATTGTGAAAAAGGAAGAAAATGTTCAAAGAGGAAGGGAGACTAGTTGTGTGGAGAAAAATGAAAAAAGAAGGAAAAAATTGAACTAAAGGTAATGTAAACAGGGGCTGGTGGAGTGGTTAAATAGAGCACAGTGGAATGGGGAAAAAATAAGAACAGATATATCATGTACAGGTACAAATTCCCAGTGATGAATGTGATCATAATATATACCTAAAATGTACCAATAAATTCAATAAAGAAAAAAAAGAAAAATGGTATTGACACATGCAGTATTTCATAATGCTGCCATAAAATTGTCTCATATAAGGAAAATAAGTATGTAAGCAGCTAAAGATCTCCATTTGCTATAGTAGGGTAGTGCTATTGCTTCAAGATAAAAATTCTCCTGGGATGACATCAGTCTGCTCTGTGCACAATTTGTCATAGAGAGCCATGGGAACAGCACAATGTGGCCACAAAATCTGTATCCTTTCATCTGTATGGTAAGTTTATTGTTTCAGGGTCTTGTCATCATCTCATGCAGGCAAATAAATTAGGAAGGAATTTGCCTGTAGAGCATTCATCTCTACACATGAGGCCCTGAGTTAATGGTCTCCCTGCATTAGCTCAGGTCTCAGAGGAACCAAGCCAGGCACCCTCAGGAGCCCCCTACTCATCACTCTCTCTCTACTGCCTGGATTCTGATCACTCCCACCTCACTGTCCATGAAATCCTAGCCTTTGAAGAGAACCTTCCTCACTAGAGCTGGCCCAACTGTCCACAGCTGGCCTGTCCCTCATGTGTCTCTTCCTTCTTCAACTCAAGGTGAGTGAGTGGAGGCCAGGTGGTCCTTCAGTAGGGTGTTAAACTCCTTCTCTTCCAGTGAATCACACCATGGTCTGAAGTAGAGATTATCCAACCTAATGAGCATTAGGTGTTCTTGGTAATGGGAGGATAAAATCATTGGAACCAAAATGAAATCTTTAGAACAAAATCTTCTCAAGCCTAATTATTACCAGCAACCTCCTATCACCACATAAGTTTTCAGGTCCCAGAAAAGATGAAGACTGAAAAACTATACATTGTAAAAGTTAGTGGCAAAAAGAAAACCTAATAGCAAAGTACTCCAGAGGAGAGAAAAATGAAAATAAAAAACAACTGGAATATACTGAGGATGTAGTAAGCATGAAGCATTGCAGTGAACATTAGGTAAACAGCAACATGGAGCACAAAAGGTATCACTCTGTGTTCTGAATAATGACAGAGACAAACAGTTTGAGAAAAGTTAAATTTAAACAAGTTTAGAGTGTTGACAAAATTTGGGGAGAAAAATTGGAAGAAGTTGTATGACAAGTGAAAGAAATGTCACTTATCAGTGACTCTAGATACTAACCTCTGTATTTATTACATAGCTGCTCCAGGCCAAAACAAGGTCCTAGGAAGGCAGAAAAACATAAACACTGTTCAAACTTCCAAAGTTCTCACAGGCAGAAATGGAGGAGAAAGACTGAATTCAAAGTAGGACATGGAGACAAGAGGAGGCCATGAAGGGCCCAAAGAGGACCTCCAGCAGTGATCAGGAAGCACGGGGAGAAGCCATGTGTGCAAGGATCCAGGTGGGAAGTGATAGCAAGGAGAAGAGAGGGTAAGAGTGGGAGAAAGAATGCCTGGGACAATGTGAGGTCACATCAAAGTGGTTCTGGTAGTGACAAGGAGGTTTGAAAGGCCCCTAAAGGGTTTAAGATGAAAATTGTCATTTCTGGAGATCACTCAAGCAGGTGAGCATGAGGAATGGGCTAGGGTGGGCACCTCTGGAAGCTGAGCCATCCCAGTGATAGCAAGTGACATTATTACAAGAGAATCCAATGAAACTGTGCATCCTTTTGTGAATTTCATGAGAAATATTTTTGTACCCTTCTCAAAAGTTGGTGAACCAACTAAGCCAAGTTTTCCAATGGTGTTTTTGGATTGAAAAACTTCTTTTCAGAGCTAACATTTGTCTTTCTGTGCCTGGCTTATTTTAATTAACATAATGGCCTTAAGTTTGTCCATCTGTCCCAAAGGACAAGATTTCCTTTCTTTTCCTGACTGTTGTTATAAAGCACATGCATACCCCATTTTACTTACCCTTCTTATATTAATGGACACTTAGATCAATTCTCTGTCCTGTTTATTTTGAATAATGATGCAATATACTGCAGATAATTCTTTACCAAATGGACCTCATTTCCTTTGACTATATACTCAGAAGTGGGAGTGACTAATTATATGGTAGTTACAGTTCAATTCACATTGTTTGATGCAGTGCCTGCACTAATGCACACTCCACCAATGTGTACCTTGGTTTTCTTTCCACCCCATTCCCCTGAATGAATTTGTTCTTTCTCTTTTCAACATCAGCCATTCTAACAATGGGGAGGGGAGAGACAATACCACATGATCTCATGCAAATTTGGAATCTAAAAATGAAGATATTTTTGAAGTAGAGTAAAGTGGTGGTCATCAGAAGTTGGAAGTGATATAGGGATGGGGTTGAGAGATGATGGACAAAGGATATGAATGTTAACCAGAGTATGAAAGTTCAACAGTTTGATATTTGATTATTGGAAGAGCTAATAAAGTGGATATTAAATGGTATGACGACAAAAATATTATGGTGTGTATAATGCATACTATAATTAGCTAAATTCAGCCAGTCCATGGTACACACATACTTCAGTATATCATACTGCATGCAGTATATAAATATATCTGTCAATTTAAATACATTTGAAAATATATAACATTCATCCAAAATAATGCACTACAGATTTTCATGCAATTTACTAATTAAAATATTTCAAAGTGTATTTCCCTGTCCTGAAAATGAGAGCCCATGTAAGAAACATGATGACCATGTGTCTCTGCTAACACTATGGCCAGCACATTTTCCACACAAGTCAACCTCATTTCTTGCACACTAGTGCATAGGTTTAAAATCTGATTCTAAAATATTGCCTAAAACAAAAACAAAGAAACATACAGAAGTAACACCTGGTTTACAGAAGACACTAAAATTTTTTAGATTTTCAAAACCTGGACAATATTTTTATTAAGAAAGCCAATGTGTAAATTTTCTCATATTTAATTTTTGTTCTATTAGTTTTTGTTATGATCAAAAAAGCTTCAGAATTTTTCACAGGTTTAATTCCAGAACACAGTGCCCTCTCTTCTGAGGAACAGGTGCATGGGAAGCAGAATCCTCCTGCAGTGTCCACTCTGACACCACAGAACCGTGGTACACTGTCCCTGCAGCTGTTCCTCTCTGCACATTGGTGCACATTTAGGGAAGCAGTGAGGAGCAGATAGGCCCTGGCCTCAGGCAACTCTGGCTGTGTTTTACTGATGCTCTGCTCTCTCTGGTGCATGGCCCAAGGTCTCTGCTCCAGAGTCCTCTGCATTCACTACACAGGTGTGCAGTCTTTACCCCACTGATCAAGTGCAAATTGTGTGTGAGTTGTGACCACCCTTGGTCTAAAGATGATGAGAGAAAGGCTCAGCTGGAGGATAATTGAAGGGTGTAGGCTCCTTGTGGGCCAAGGTCTAGGAAGTAGTATTTTGGCCATAGTGACACAGCAATTCTCCTGCCACATTGATTTTTGTATACTATTATGGGTTAGGACTTTTTGTTAGTTTATTGTTTGTAAGGCACTTCATTTTTAGAATGTGGAAGTCACGAGTGCCCACATGCCTTCTTTTCCCATACATGCTGTCAGCCCACTGAGCCTTCTCCCAACCACTACAATGAGTGTGATTTCTTGCACTTTAGTGTAAGAACACTGAGAAAAAAGGTGCTGACATCCCCAGGGCCACTGTGTCTGGCTGTTGTGACTTGACTAAGAGAGTGGTACTCTAGATGCAAACAATGTGCCCTTTGCCCTGTATCAAATGTCCAACCATATCCACAGTGCCCACAAGATCATACCTCCTTTACAGATAAGGATACTGTTCCTCCTTGGTTAGAGTCACTTGTGTTTGTTACTACTGACCACTCTCTCTCAAGATGCTTACAAATATTTTAGTCAGTGCTTTTCTCTAGTTTCCCTTTCATTTAGAATGAAAGTTAGTATTTTATCCCAAGTTTCTGTTTTCTCTCTTTCTGAAACTTTTATAATATTTGCCCCTCATGTCTGGTGATATTTTTCTGACTCTCTAGAATGCTAGATGACTACACATCTGCAGATTGATTCCAACAATGGTTCAGTAACATCCTTGAATCTTAAGCATTCACCTTGTGTCATTACCCAGGATACTACTCCCTGTGTGCTGGGGAACACAACTCAGAAAAGGGGCTAAAATTCAGTTTTGTGAGTATGATTGATTGGATTTAGTAATGATATTGTGACTCTGTTTTCTTTTCAAAGGTAAAGAAATACAGCATTGTTCCAAACACTATATAATACTTCAACTCATATTATTTTAGTCTTTGTGACATTGTGCTTCCAAAGTCAAGTATTTGTTTTGGAAATCAGTTCATACATATTCCTCACAATTATGATATAAAACTGATCTTCAGAATGACATATATGAAAACATTTATTATATGTAACTTTATTGTAGGGAACAGGGAAAGGGGATGTTACTAGAATATCTGCAGTAAGTCCTAGTCTCCTGCGAGCCACAGCAGCACAAGGCAAATTACAGGAAAGGTAGAAAAATGAGATTTGAGAAGAAGCTGAGCTTTGGGTCTGATCAGTGCTGCTCTGGGCGGCAAAGACTAAAGCCCCCAGTTTACCACACCTTTTATTCAGAACATCAGGAGAAACAAATGTAACAAATGACTTTCAGAGAGTTCAGTACATCCGGGTAAACAAGATGTAACAATCTAAGAATAATGAGGAACTGAGTAGATGAAGATTTTGTTCCTCCCAGGGTGTCTTCAGCTGGTGTAATCTTGTCCTGGAGAATCACAGCATCACCGGATCATTGATGTCTCTGTTGTGACCAAAGGTCAAAGTGGAATTATGTCTCAGAATTCCATAGCTGGGCTGTAGGCAGGAGAACTAGGCTAACCAAATGATGTAACCCTAAAATTACATAGCATTTCTCCTGACACTTTATAATAAAAGATTTTTGTACAGATGAATTGAAAATGATGGAAGTATGACTAAGGGAGAGAGCAGAGTGAAGATGTCTTAGTCTGCTTGGGATGCCATTAACTATTTCTGTAGGGTGAATGAACCATGCCAATAATATATCCTTAAAGAAAAACAACAGGAAACATCAGTAACTTCCAACATGTATGTAGGTGGAGGCCTTAAACACTGTTGTAGGAAGGAAAATAGCACAGCAGCTGGAAAGAGGAGAGCAGCAGTTCTCCATAGAATTAAACCTACAGTTACCATAGGGTACAGAAATGTCACTTCTGAATCTACACCTAAGAAATGGAAAGGAAGGTATTAAGAGATAATAGACAACAATGTGCATAGCAGCCACAGTCACAATAGCAAACACATGGGAACAATGTGTGCATTAACTGAGATGGAGTATAAATATATTTTTATACATGAAACATAAACGTAGGAAGTTGTAAAATATTCTTCAGTAGAGGCATTTTAAAAATATGATGTAAGAGAAATTCTCTAATCACAGAACTATGACTGCTGCTGCATTCAAATTTAGTTAAATAAAATTGAATATAGACAGAAAGTAGAATGGGGGTTTCCATGGGCATGAGAGAAGGACAAGATGTTATTTAATAGGTACAGATGAAGCTTGCAACATGAAACTATTATGGAAATGAATGGTAGTGATGGTTGTATAATGTTACATATGTACTTAATTCCACTGAAATATATGTAAAAATTTGGGAGTTACCAAATTTTGTCTTTTGCATATCTTGTCAGTAGATAAGTTTGCAAAGAAGAAAATGAGAGAGGATTGCCTAAAATAAATTCTACTTCATTCATTCTTTCAGTAAACAAAATGTACACAAGATATATAACTACATAAATCTATTTTATATCATAAATACACACTCATCAAAAAACAGTGGGGAATGGGCTAGGGATTTAGCTCAGTGGTTTTGCCATCTGCTGCACAAGCACAAGAACCCAAGTTCGATCCCCAGTATCAAAAAAACCAACCAAGCAAACAAAAAACCAGAGCAGAATAAAAGAAAGGGAAAAGTCCTATTTATCCTCCAAATTTGTCTCCTTTTCTCCAGTCATATATTAGAGACAGATTGAATGGAAAGAGAAAATGTGAGTTTTCCCAACACTTTTGTCTTGCTGGGCTTCTCAGAGTTTCCATGGATGGAGATGACCCTCTCTGCAGTGGTCCTGGTCTCCTACCTCCTCACCCTGGAGGTGAACAGCTCCATAATCCTCCTCTCACTGGTGGAGCCCAGACTCCAGATGCACATGTACTTCTTCCTGGAAAACCTTTCTCTGCTGGACCTTGGCCTCACCAGCACCATTGTTCCCCAGCTGCTGGCCAATCTGTGGGGACCAGACAAGACAATTGCTGCCTGGGGCTGCATCACACATGTCTTTCTTTTCTGCTGAACAACTTCCACTGAATGTACTCTACTGGCTGTGATGGCCACTGATTGTTATGTGGCCATCTGCCAGCCCCTCTGATACATGCTCATCATGCATCCCTGGATGTGTGTGCATATGGCAGCTGGCTCCTTGTCCAGTGGCCTGGCCATTGCTCTGGTGCAAGCCACACTCACACTCCATCTCTCCCTCTGTGGACACCACACCCGGACCATTTCTTCTGTGAGATACCTGTGCTCATCAACCTGGCCTGTGGGGACACCACTGCTAATAAGCTGCTAATAAGTTGCTAATAAGCATCATATTGGCATCCATCCCATTAGGAATGGTGAGTCCCCTGCTGATGGTCATCTCCTACACTTTCATTGCTAGAGTTGTACTGAAACTACCTTCAGCTAAAGGCAGGCACAAGGCACTCAGTACCTGCAGTTCCCACTTGCTGGTGGTCACCACGTACTTTGGAGCAGCCATCTACTTGTACCTCCAGCCTTCATCCAAAAGTTCCCAGGCCAAGTTCATGTTCTTCTACTGCATTATCACCCCAGTGCTCAACTCACTCATCTATACCCTGAGAAAGAAGGATGTGAAGACAGCATGGAAGAGGATCCTGCAATCCCAGGGTGG
This sequence comes from Heterocephalus glaber, assembly GCF_053883595.1. Lineage (NCBI taxonomy): Eukaryota > Metazoa > Chordata > Mammalia > Rodentia > Bathyergidae > Heterocephalus > Heterocephalus glaber. The sequence goes on from NW_028258410.1 coordinate 4,412,972, forward strand.
GGGGAAGTCTATAAAAGCCGGAAGATCACTGTCTGTCTCCTAAGCAACAACATCCACACATTAATAAACACTGGCATATCATATCTACTTTTCCAAGAGTGTCCATGACCTCCAAAACAATTGCCCAATTCTCAAGGACAGCCTCCTTGATGACTGGAAAAATATTCTGAACTAGAAAGTTCTCTCGTCATTAGTCTCACAGAGAGCCATTGTCCTTTACTAAACCCTTTGTATGTGTCTAGTTCCTGTAGATACAATGTGCAGTAAGGACCATGAATATTTGGGCTAGTGAAAACATCATATTTTCTTCCCTTTCTCTTCTCTTTTTTTCACTTTTCTTTCCTTTATTACTTTCTTTTTTCTTTACATTGTTTTTTCACATAATTATGCTTATTTACTAATTGTATGAAACATTGGACTCCATTTTGACACTGTTCTCGGTGCATTTAATGTACATTGATCACATCCATCCTCCCTATTCCACTGTCTTATCCCCCAACCCCTCTCTTGGGCACCTCTGCTTTCTAACACTCCATCATCCTATCATCTTTTTCCTCTAGTTTCCATGTATATCAATAAATGTGACATTTATCTTTCAGTGTCTGGCTTGATTTACTTACAGTGATGATTTTCAATTCCTTCAATTTTCTGACAGTGACATGATTTTGCTTTCCTTTATCATTAATCACATTCCATTGTGTATATGCCACTTTTTCTTTATTCATTCATCCACTGATGGGCATCTATGTTGATTCCATAACTTAGCTTCTATAGTGTGACAATAAATCTTGGTATGCAAGTTGTCTCTATTTTATGCTGACTTTAACTACTTTGAGAAATACATAATGGAGTGATTTGTGGTACCTCTATTTGTAGTTTTATTTTGGTGTTTTAAAGGAATCTCCATATTGATTTCATTGTGGCTGTACTAATTTACATTACCACCCCAAAATATGTAAGAGTTTCATTTGCCCTGTATCCTCACCAGCATTTATTTTATTTGAATTCTTGATAATACCATTTTGATTGGGGTGAGATGGAATCTCAACATAGTTCAGATTTGCATTTCTTTAGTGGCTATAGGTATTGTGTATTTTTCATACTTCTTTCAAACTTCTTTTGAGAAGTTTCTGATCAGACCTTCATCCCATTTTCTGAGTTTCTGTTATTTCTCAATATTAACCATCAGTCAAATGAATACCTGAATAAGAGTTTACCCCATTCTTCAGGCTGTCTCTTCACTTCAGTTTGTCATTATTTCCTTGGGTATGCAGAGTGCTCTTAAATTCATGAAATTCCTTTGGTCAGTTCTTGCTATTATTTTCTGAGCTGTTAGATCCCATTCAGGAAATCAATGTCTGTACCAATATCTTGAAGTGTTTCCACTGTGTTTTCCTCTAGCAGTTTCAAGTCTTACATTAAGGTCTTTGGTCCATTTTGAGTTGATGTTTGTACATGGTGAGACATAGGAATCTCGTTCCAATCTTCTACAATTTTCTTGTGTCCAGTTTCCCAGTATCATTTGTTGAAAGAAGCCCTTTTCTCCAATGGGTGTTTTAGCTGCTCTTTTGAGATGGTCTTTTTCTTAGTTCATCTATTTTTATCCACTGGACTATGCCACTCTGTTTGAAGGAGAGGAGGGGAAAGAGATGAAAAAAGAATGAAGCTATGTTGTGTACATGTACCAAATCTCCGCAAGGAATGCAATCATTATGTACTGCAAACATTTACTAATACAAATTTTTAAAACACACAAAAAATAAAGACTCTATAGGATATTTTTATATGAGGGTTTGTGGTAACACAAGCAATGTTCCTCTTGCTCAAGATTGCTTTTACTACACATAGTCTTCCATAGAGTTTTCTATATGGATTTTAATATTTTTTCTCATTCTGTGGAGAATGAAGTTTGGATGTTCATAATAACTTTTGATATTATGCCCATAATAAAAACATTAGACCAGGGTGTGGTGGCACACACCTGTAATCCCAACACTTAGGAGGCTAGGCAGAAGAATCACTGTGAGTTCAAGGCCAGCCTGATCTACATAGTGAGTTGAAGACCAGCCTGAACTACATAGTGAGAATTTGTCTCAAAAAATTACAGGTATTAAATATTCCCAACCCAAGCACATTGGAGTTCTTCCCATCTTCTAGGGTCTTCCTCAATTTATTTCTTCAGTGATTTATAATTCTCATTTTAGAGACATTTTTGTCATTGTGTAGGTTTATTCATAGGTGGATCTGTGTGTGTGTGTGTGTGTGCGTGTGTGTACACTGACTGTAATATTTTTCTGATTTTTTAATGAATTTGTGATTAATATATAGGAAATCTATTCACTTTCTATTTTGATATTTTTTCCTAAATCACTGCTGAAATCATCAGCACAGGAGAATTTTAGTGGGCTGTAGAGTTTTCTATCTATAAAATCATGGCATCTTGAATCAAGAATAATTTAAGTTTTTCATCATTGCATCACTTCACTGAGACCAATTGGATCATGGTGTATGATTTTAGTGTGATTTTGAATTCTATTTGCAAATATCTTTTGAAGTTTTTCATGGCTTTGTTCATCAAGGGTATTTGCCTAGGGTTTTCTTTTTTGTTGTATCTTTACAATGTTTTGTTAGCAGGGTAACACTGACTTCATGAAACATATTTGGAAACACTCCTCTATTTTCTGTCAAAGTTTGAGGAGCATTTGTACAATTTTCTCTTTAAAAGTTTGGTAACGTACAGTGGAAAATTTGTCCAATCCTGGAGTTTACTTTGCTAGGAAATTACTACTGCTTCATCTCATTGCATATTATTGATCTGTTTCAGTTATTTATACAAATATCTTGGTCCAGTAAGAAATATGTATCTAGAATATGGTCCATTTATTTCCATTGATTTCCCAAATTATTGGAAAGTTATTTTCAAACTATTTCCTGATGATATATTGGATTTCAGCTTGTCTAGTGTAATATTTCCTTTCTCCCACCAAATTTTGTTTACTGGGGCTTACTCTTTCTTTTGATTAATTTTCCTAAGGGTCTGTTGATTTTCTTTACCAATTCAAAGAACCAATTCTTGATAGAACTCAGGTAATGAATGTTCAAATAAGGGCTACAGAATGTGTTGACTTACATATTAAATAAACTAAACAAAAACCTTCCTAGGCAGAGTGTTTGTAACAAATGTCTTAGTGTTCAAAACAAAACTGATATTTTTCTTTACTTCTCAACTCAATACACTTATCCAAGATTCCTTCAGGGTGATAATCATCTCTTCTGATTGGAATCTGGAAGATATTCAGACCTCCTTGTCCAAGTATTCATTCTCCATTTCAGGAGAGTCTGTCTGATCCTGGCTTCAGAGTAATACTATCATGCTGATCATGTCTAAGATGTCTGAGACATTTCTGTCCAATGACCATTCCTGTAAAAATACACACAATGAATTCTATGCCAGGAAATTGTGGAGGATCTATATTTAGCTCACTGTTGAAGTAAATCAGCCAAAACCTATGTCTTTTTCTCAAAATTCTTATTCATCTTATTCTCAAACTTATTCAACTGGCTGGTCCTGGTTATTATAACCTGTGAAGGCCTCTTTTACCAAGGATGAGAGTGGGACTTCAGGTCCTGACTCAAGTTTTGAAACTTCGTTCAAACACCTGAAAAGAATGCATTACAAAATGCATGGCTGTTAGGGCTCTCAACTCTGATGACCCTGGGTCAATTTTAGTACACATTAAGTAGGCCTCTAAAAAGTGATTTAAAAACAGTGGTAGTATGCTTTCTTTCTTACACGATCTCTTTGACACTCTCATAATTGACAGGTGTAACTTGTCTCCTTCCCATTCCTCCTGTAACACAAGATAAAAACTCTCCAGCCTCACTTTGTGGATAGAATTTTCAGGTTTCACTGAGGATCTTAATGGGGAACTGTATCTTCCCCTGGCCTATGGGCCAGGCATGATGTGTTAGCTGCCAACATATCACTACTTCACCAGCAATTCTAAGAATATGTACTTTAAAAATTTAGGAAAAGAACAACACCTTAAAGTGAAAAAGATATTGCTTCAGATCAGGAGGATAATAATGAGTAGCTCAGAGAAAAATAATGAGATAAAGTATAATAATTCCTTCAAAGGAGAACAAAAGATGTGCTCAACTGAAGAAATTCATCACTAAATTCACCAGGATAGTCCTAAAAATGAATACACTTTACACTGAAACACGTTTAAAACTGAGAAAAGAAGATGAACTCTGATAGCTTCTTCACAACCCCTCCAAACTTCCCATAATGGGAACAGATTCTCCCGAATAAAGTGAGTTGTTGGAGGAACAGAGGAGCCCAGCACTGTGGGACAACTCTGGCACTGCCCCTTTGGCATAGAGGAGTGCAGGAGCCAGCTGCACTGGCACCAGTGCCCCCTCACCTCTGGCCACTGGGTTATGCCAGCACCTGGCACAACAGAGGGGAAGTGGGTCAGAAAGGCCATTTTTCTGAGCTCCAGAAGATAGAGCAGAGGTGAACAAGAGAAAGAGTGCCTCTCTGGGGCTCCTTGATGAAAATTGAAGCCCATAGGAACAGTGAAGAAAATCTCTGCAATAAAGGCACACCAGACCACCTCAGTTGGTAAGGTGGAGGGATCACCACCTCCCATTAGAACCTGGACTATATTCATTGAAAGGTCAGCTGGAACCTATGGTAGAACCTTGCAGAGTTCAACCCAGAAGGGGGTCAGAGAACTCAACTTGGGCCTTGAAGCCAGAAATCAGCCTGAATTTCAGGGGACAGCTTCTGGTTTGCTGATTGTAATTGACTTAGAACTGCACACTCCTGACCATGCTGTCTATTGTGGCAGCAGAGACACACCCTGAAGGAGGCCTTCTATTTTTATTTTTATTTTTTATTTTAAGCTATTTTTTCTTTTATTTTTAATTTTTTAAATTTTTTCTTCTATTTTCAAATTTATTTTTTTCTTATTTTTTTCTTCTTTTTTCTCTTCTCTCTGTCTCTCCCACCTTGTTCTTCATCTCTCTTGCTTTTGTTCCTGTTCCTGTCCTAATTCAGATTTCTTTTTTCATTCATTTTCTTTTCATCTCTCTTTTCCTTCCTCTCAATTGTCATTAGTTTTATAGGAGAATAAATACAATTTAAAGCCTCCCTATTGCTTTTGGGTTGTTCTGCTCTTGTCTTCTTTCTTTCATTCTGTCTTTTTCTCTTGTCATCAAAATTTTCATAGAATTTATGTGATCTTGTGTAATCTGGCCTCGCTTATAACCTTTCCCTATTCTACCTATGTATCCCTCCCTCCCCAACTCCAAGTCCCCATCCCAAATGGTAAAGTTGTTATACTGAAGAGTTTATTCACTATAAACATATTTGGGGTTGGTCCTTGATTGTGACTGAATACACACGTTTAAAGGTGATAGATTAAGAACTACTATAAGTTGTCATTTTCTAACCTTTGCTTAATGCTATTCTTGTTGCTGATTGTATCACTTGGGCTAAGGTGTTGTGATTGATCTAATCAGTAGTCCTGTTATACTGAAAATGAGATGGCCTAAGAGCCATTAGAGACTGAAAACCAATAACCAGCTATATCTGGAAGATACCTTTGAGAAGCAATCAGTCCATAAGTGTTCTAAATACAAACAGCAAGGATACAATAAGTAATATCGAAGTATCAACCCAGGAATTAAACAAAAACAACACCACCAACAAAAATGGAAATAAGAAGACATTTAAGCAAAGTGCAAACCCAGAGGTTCAGCTCACCAAAGGCAAATCCTGGGAGAAACAAGGTGGAAAAGTGATAATCAAACAGCCGGACACCATGAACTGGTAGCACAGGAAGTAACAAAACAGATGAATGAGGCTCTAGAAAACTTCAAAAGAGAAATAATTTCCCAGATAACTACAGATATTATGAGCAGAATGAATGACATGTTTAGAGACTCTAGGATAGAAACAGATAAAAAAATGTTTGCACTCAGGAAGGTGATGGAAGCCATGAATACCCACCATAGGAAGGAAATGGAATCCATGAAACAGATTCAAACAGATATCCAGGAGATTAAAAACTCTATTGAAATCATACACAGCAGACTGAGCTGATCTGAAGATAGAATGTCAGATACAGGATACAGGATGGTGGTCACTGACCATGAAAAGAGAGAACTGCTAAAAAAAGTAAGGAACCATGAGAAATCAATCCAGAAGTTCCTAGATGATGCAAAGAAGAATAAAGTAAAACTGATATGAATTCATGAAAAAGCAGGAGAAAGTAAAAATCACATTAAAAAACCTCTTCACAGAATTAATGACATAAAACTTCCCAAACTTACTACTGAGAAAAAAGAATGAGAAACCAGAGACATTTATAGCTAAATGGGTGCATATTGTGGACATACTCTTAAGTGAAATAAATGGGACATGTGTAAATACAGAGTAGTTTCTCTAGTGTGAGAAACTGAAAGTGTAAATAAGAATTAAAAGGATTAAAGTGCATAATTGATAATTTGAAATAGAAAGAAAAGGTCCAAAGTGGTAGGGGAAAAGGGATGGGAAGGGAAAAGGTAAGAAGGGAAAGAAAAAATTATAGAAAAGGAAAAATTATGAGAAAGGAAAAAATGGAAACAAAGATTTTGTAAAAAGGGAAGGGTGGAGTGGGGGAAGGGTACACAGGTAATGGGGAAAATATAAGAACCAAGATAGATCATGTACAGGTACAAGCACCCAATGATAAATGTAAACATGTTGTATATCAAAAATGTACCAATAAAAGGTTTAAGAAAAAAAAAATCTTCCCAAACAGAGCAAAAGAGTTTGACATGCAGATAAGTGAGGCATACTGAACTCCAACTAGCTATGATAAAAAAAATTATCTACACCTAGAGACCAGTGCACCATGGCTCAAAGGCAGCAGGGGGCTTCCAGGTAGGCGTGCTGCAGCTCCCAGCATAGAGGAAGATTCCGGGTAGGTGTGCCATGGCTCCGAGCCCAGAGGAGACCTCCAGATCAGCACACCATGGCTTGCAGGCAGCAGCAGGCTTCCAGGTAGGCGTGGTGTGGCTCCCAAAATAGAGGAAGGTTCTGGGTAAGTGTGTCATGGCTCCAAGCCCAGAGGAGACCTCCAGACCAGCATACCATGGCTCGCAGGCAGCAGGAGGCTTCTGGGTAGGTGTGCTGTGACTCCCAGCATAGAGGAAGCTTCCAGGTAGTTGTGCCACAGCTCTGAGCCCATAGGAGACCTCCAGATCAGCACACCACAGCTCGCAGGCAACAGGAGGCTTCTGGGTAGGTGTGCTGTGGCTCCCAGCATAGAGGAAGCTTTTGTGTAGGTGTGCCATGGCTCCGAGCCCAGAGGAGACCTCTAGATTGGCACACTACAGCTCCCAGGCAGCAGAAGGCTTCTGAGTAGGTGTGCCATGGCTCCAAGCCCAGAGAAGATGAGCCACATGGGTGCCAGAAACACAGACCCACCCTACACCCAGCACCCGACAGCCTACTCAATGTAACCTGTACCACTGTGCCACAGCTACTGCCCAACCTGTGGGAACCAGAGAAGACCATTGCTGCCTGGGGATGCATCACACAGGTCTTTCTTTTCTGCTGGATAACCTCCAGGGAATGTGCTATGCTAGCTATGATGGCCATTGTTCACTATGTGGCCATCTGCTGGCCCTTCCACTACACTCTCATCATGCATCCCTAGGTGTGCATGCAGATGGCAGCTGCCTCCTGGTCCAGTGGCCTGGCCAATGCTCTGCTCCAAGCCACACTCACACTCCAGCTCCCCCTTTGTGGGCTCCGCACCCTGGACCACTTCTTCTGTGAGGTGCCTGTGTTCATCAAGCTGGCCTGTAGGGAGACCTCTGCTAATGAGCTGACCCTCACCTTTATGACCATCCCATTTGGAATGATGCCTCCCCTGCTGGTAGTCATCTCTTACACCTTTATTGGTAGGGCTGTACTGAAACTACCTTCAGCTGAAGGAAGGCACAAGATACTCAGCATCTGCAGTTCCCACTTGCTGGTGGTCACCATGTACTTGGGACTATGCATGTTCTTATACCTCCAACCTTCAGCTGAACATTTCCAGCCCTTCTACTCTGTTATCACCCCACTGCTCAACCCACTCATTACACCCTTGGAAACAAGAATGTGCAGACATTGTGGAAGAGGATCCTGCAATCCTGGGGCAATGTGAAGTCTTTAAAAGCCCAATATCTGCCTGTCTCCTGCTCAACCACAGCCACACATCCATTTATACTGGGATGGCTGCTTTTCCAATGAGCACCTGTTAGTTCCAGGTAAATGGTTTCCCCTCTCAACATCAACTGGATGACCAGAGAGGACTGGATAAATACTTTGGTCTAGAAATTTCCATCATCTGAACTCTCAAAGAGCCATGGTCTTTCCCATAGACTTTCCCATAAGATTGATCTCCCTAGACAGTGTGAGCAGCATGGTCCATGTATCTTTGGTTTTGGGGAAACACCGTATTTTCTCCTCTTTCTTTATTTGCTCATTTCTCTTTCTTTCTTCCTTTCCCTTTGATCATAATCATTTCCACATATGAATTGTTTACATCTACTGGTTTCATTGTGACATTTCTCTGCATGCATGTAATGTGCTTTGATCACATCTATCTCCTCTATTTCCCCTCTTAGTCCTGCTCAGCCCTTCTCTGGGCACCATTGCCCTCTTCTACTATCCTGTCATCTTTTCGCCTCTGTATTCCATGTATCACAAAAATCATGGTACTTGCCTTTGACATCTGACTTATTTTGCTAAACATGATGATCTCCAATTCCAACAATTTTCCTACAAATGACAAGATTTTTCCCTTTATAACTAATAATACTAAACTAATAATACTGAACTAATAATACTAAAGCATTGTTCATGTATTCTACACCTTCTTTATCAATTCATCCACTCATGGACATTTAGCTTGATGGCCTACCTGGATATTACGAGTAGTGCCCCCAATAAAAACTGATACACAAGTATCTCTAGTGTACACTGAATAATAACTTCACGTAATTTAACAAGGAATTGTACAGCTGTATGATGTGGTAGCTCTATTTATACGTTGTTTTGTTTTTGAGGAAATTCTATACTTATGTCACAGTGAATTACTAATATACATTCTCACCAACAGTGTATAAGAGTTCCATTTTGTCTGCATCCTCACCAGCATTTACTATTTTTTGTATTCTGGCTAATAGTTACGGGGGACCACCCTATTGATTATGCCCAAGGCGGGATGTGAGCAGTGTGGGATATAAATTGTTCACCTGGCAATTGGCTTCTTTTCAGAAGTGAGTCTGGCCAAAGCCTCCATGCTGAGGTCAGAGTGATGTGTACCCAAATTCTGTTCCCAGAGTTAAAATCTTCTTTACTAAAAAGACAAGGTCAATTTATTAACTGCAACCAATATTTTGTTTATTTTGTTCCTAATTCAAGAATACTTTGTGTTTCCCTTTACAAGCCTTGCCTGCATCAGCAACGTGTCCATAGCAAGCACACATCCTCTCACATAGCCCCTTTACCTCAATCTAATTATACAATGTCACCCATAAATATCAACAGCTGTGGGTGTTCAAGACCTTTGCTTGTTTTGCCTTGCTTGCATGGGCATTGGTCATCCTGGCTCCCCATATCTCTGTCTCTTTAACTCTGTCTCTCTGTCTTTCTTCTCACCACACATTTTAGCACTGAGCAGGAGATTGGAACCCACTGTAGGGGTCTCTACTAGATAGTTGTGTTGACTGATAGTTATCATTTCCCAAGGAACTACATATGTAGAGCATTTTTTCATATAATTATTGACCATTTTTACTTCTTTTTTTGAGAAGTGTTTGTTCAGATCTTTGGCCCATTTATTGGTGAAAATATTTGTTCTTTTTGTGTTAAGACTTCTGAAATATATATATATTTTCTGGACATTAATCATCTGACAATTAACAGCTGGCTAAGATTCTCCCCACTCTGCAGATTGTCACTTCCCTCTGCTTATTATTTCCTCAGCTGTGCAGAAGCCTTTTAATTTCATGAAATCCTATTCATCAATTTTTGCTATTGTTTCCCAAACTATTCAATCCTATTCAGGAAATCCGAGGCTGTATAATGTCTTGAAATGTTTCCACCATGTTTTCTTCCAGTTATTTCACAGTTTTCAGTCTTAGATTAAGGGCTTTGATTAATTTTGAGTTGACTTTTACTTAGGGTGAAACATAGGGATCTTGTTCTGATCTTCTATTGGCTTTGTAATGTTTTTCCATTATCATTAATCAAAAGAGGCTGTCTGTTCTGCAATGTATACTTTAACTACTTACTGAGAATCGATGGTTGTAGATGCATGGGCTCATTCCTTGTCTATTTTATCCATTGGAAAATCACACTCTGTTTGTTAGAAAGTCTCTATAGGATATTGGAAGTCAGCTGTTGTGGTGTCTCCAACACTGTTCTGCCTGTTCAGCATTGCTCCAACTACTCAGAGTCTTCCATCTGAACTCCCCAATGTGGGTTTTAGGAGTCTTTGTTCTAGTTCTTTGTAAAATGTCACCGGTACCTCCAAGAGAATTTCACTGAAACTGTAGATCACTTTTGAGAGTATGGCCATTTTAATGATATTAAATATCCAAATCCAACCACACAAAAGGTCTTTCCATCTTCTAGTGTCTTCATTAATTTCTTTCTTCAATGATTCATAATTTTCAATGTATAGATCTTTCACCTCATTGGCTAAGTTTATTCCTGCATATTTTACTGTATGTGTGTGTGTGTGTATGTGCCTATCTGTGTGTGTGTGTGTGTGTGTGTTCAGAATGACCTTGGTTTCCTTATTTCTTTCTCAGTGAATTTGTAATTCATGTAGAAAAAAATCTAATAATTATTTTATGCTGATTTTTTTCCTGCTACTCTGAGGAAATGATTAGGAGACTTTTACTGGACTCCTTAGGTTTTTCTAGTTATAGAATCATGGCATCTGTAAACAGATAATTTGTCATTTCCTGTTTTTATCCCTTTCATTTCTTTCTATTGTGTAATTGCTCAAGGTAAAGTTTCAAGTACAATATTGAATAAGAGGGGTAAGAATTCCCAGCTTTATAATGTCCAGAATTTTAAGCAATTATTTTCAGTTTTTCCCCCATTCACTATGATGTTCCCAATGGGTGTGTCATTATAGTCTTTATTTTGTGGAAATATGATCATTCTATAACTACTTTATTCAGGATTTTAAGAATATTAAATTTTACTGAAAACTGAGATATCTATTGAGATGATAATGTGATTATTAGCTATGATCCTATTTTTATGGTGTATCACATTTTTTATTGAATTTTGATGAAACTTTGCATCCCTAGAATGAAGCCAACTGGATTGTGGTGTATAATCCTTTTATATGTCAAATTCTATTTGCAAATATTTTATGAAAGGTCTTTCCATCTATGTTCATGAAGGATATTGGCCTATAGTTTTCTTTTGATGTTGTTGTTGTGTCCTTGTCAGGTTTTCATAGCAAATTAAAACAATTGCTTGCTTCATATAATATGTCTTGAAATGTCCCTTCCCTTACTATTCCATGAAATCATTTGAGGACCATAGGTATTTAGCCTTTAAAGACCTGGTAAAATTCAGTGGAGAGGATCTCTCTAGTCCTGGCATTTTCTCTATTAGGAAACTATTACTGCTTTCATCACATTGCCTGTTTTTGATATGTTCACTTTTTTGGTGACCCTTTGTTCATTTTTGGTAGATCATTGTGTCTAAGAATCAGTTCATATTTTCTAGAATTTCTAATTTATTGGCATATAATTTTTCAAATTGCTTCCTAATGATCCATTTAATTTCTGTATGTCTATTGCAATATTTACCTTTTCACTTCAAAGTTTACTTGGACTCCTTCTTTCCTTTGGTTAGTTTTCCTAATTGTTAGTTTTCTCTATGTTTTCAAAGAATGAACTTTGTTTTATTAATTCTTTGTGTTGTTGTTTTAGTCTCTATGTCATTTAGTTCTACTCCAATCTTTATTATTTCTTGCTTTCTACTGATTTGGTGTTTGCTTTGCCCTTGTTTGGTTAAGGCCTTAAGACACATCATTAGCTTACTAATTTTATATCTTTGTTTTCTAATTTAAACACTGATGGCTATACTTCCTTCATACAACTACTTTCACTGTGTTCCATGTGTTCTGCAAGATTTATGTCTCCATTTTCTTTGGACTACAGAAATTTTCTAAATATCTCTCTGGTTTCTTCAGTGACTCATTGCTTTTTTCAAAAATGTATTATTCAAGCCAGGTGTGGTGGAGCACATCTGTAATCCCAACTACTCAGAAAGCTGAGGCAGGAGGATAGCAAGTTTGGGGCCACCAGGACAACTTAAGAAGACCTTGGTTCAAAATAAAGCTTAAAATTGCTAGGGAGAGAAGAGACACAGTAGAGAAAAGGAATGAAAAAGGAAATTAAGATGTGTTATATACATGTACCCCCACACAAGGAAAGTAAACATTATATACTGCAAACATGTACTGATAAAATTTTTCAAAGAAAAAAATAAAATGAATGAAATAAAATATTGAATCTGTTGCCAAAAAATCTGAGGATGTAGCTCAATGGTAGAGCACTTGCCTACCATGAATAATCCTAGTTCAATTCCAAGAATTCCAAAAGCAACAAAAGAATTGGATTTTTCAATCTCTACAAAATAATGGATTGTATATTTCCACAGGCTGCCTTGCAATTGATTTCTAATTCCATTATGTTCTGATAAGATCCAATAAGTTCTTTCAAATTTTCGTAAAAATACTTATTTCATGCCCTAAAATTCAATCTACTATACATTTGTTTCTGCTGATAAGAAAAAGAATACATACCCTTCAGTTGTCATGAAATGTTCTGTAGATGTCTGTTAAGCGTATTTAATCCATAGGGGAACTCATCTTTGCTGTTTCTTCGTTGATTTTTTGTCTGGAAGAGCAATGTATGGAAAGAGTTGTGTATTAAAGACACCCTCTTCATCCTTATTCTGATGGGAGAAATTATATTCCTGAATTGTGTAAACTTCCACTTTATGATCACACACAAGCATACAAGGCCATGACACAAAAAGGAGTAAGAGGCTCCATCCATATAAAATCTCACCAATTGGAAAGTCAGAAATCTCCATTGGTTGTGAGAGGGAGCTCTCCTTTCCAACAGCATGATCTCATGGAAGCAAGTAATTCTTTGGTTAAGCACAGACACAGGAATTGAGCTCTAGATAATGGCAAATCATTTTGGTCCTTGGCCAGTTAAGGGTGAAGCCTGCAGCCTATTCCTACTCTGTGCATCTACTAAGCCTTGGCACTTGCTGTAGCAGGATACTACATGTGCCTGAGCACCTCATTTTCCCAACTGACATCCCACTGAAAAGCCTAGTAGAGACACAGAAAACATAGGGGGTCACTTAGCACTGAGGTGGGGCACACATGCACACCAACATTACTACCTCAATGCTGCCCCAGACACCCAAAGCCACCCTCATATAAACATCTAGTGAGCTCTTTACTCTACAGCACTAATCCTTAACAGTCCAAAATTCATGCTGGGATACTATCAGAGTATGGAAAGCCCTCCCAACACCATTCTTAAAAGACAAACATCCCGTGAGACTGGTGAAGGAGCACAGATATATCTGAGAGTGACTCCCTGTAGAAATGGATCAAAACAAGTGCCGTATGGGAACACTGAGATCTTGAAACAACCCTCAGTCTGAGCCCATCTGGTCTTGTGATTATAGCATTGTGGGACACTACTCCAGAGACTGGTCCATTACTATAGCTAATAACCTTCTGGGCAACACCATTTATGATGCTCTTTTGAGTGCAAGTTATAGCCAATATTATGTATACAAGTTCCTTTGCATAAGCTTCACCCTTGGCCAATCATCTGCAACTTACTTTAAAATTCTGGGGAAATTCCATCTTTGAAAATTCTTTCTTGGCCAAAAATATTCTCCTTTAATATTCACCTTTCTTTACTCACACATTTTCTTCCCTAAATGAAGCTCCCCAGGAAACTGAGACTGGACAAATTAACTTTGATTTCAACAAAATAAAAATGTTTCATGCATCCCTATAGCTTTTTCATTTAAACAAGTTTATTTTGCATCCAATTTTTAACCCAGAAAAAAGCAATCCTGAACTGCACATAGCTTCTAATAATAGCCTACTGCTGCATCAGCCTCTGGTCATCTTTGATGTCCTTTTGCACCAGAGGAAGCTGGACTCTAGTGAGGAGTGTGTACTTGCAAAGACTGGCTGAGTGACAAGCAGGTAACTTTTCTCACCAAGTAGGCAGTTGTAGCCAGTGCTCTCAGACACTTAGGTCATTCCAGTGCCAGTGCAGCTGAGTACTTGGGAAACTGAATATGAGCCAGGAGACACTGCCTCCTCTGAGTAATGAATTTCACTGTCATCATATACATTCAGAGTGAAAATAGTAACAAAAAGAAACCCAGGGTTCTAGGTGGAGTCAAAGCCAACCATTCCCAGCAAGACCTTGAAGTGCCTCTGTGCAACTTTTCAACTGACTGCTAGAACTCAGGTAATTGTGCTCAAAGTTAGAGCTATAGAAAGTGGAGAGCTATAAATTACATATGCTAAAGAAAACATTTCTAGGCAGATTTTTGTTACAAAAGTTTTAATGTTAAAAAAAAATGATATTTTTCTTTACTTACACACCAAAAGTTATCCAATTCTCCTCCACAGTGATTGTGCTGTCTTCTCATTGGAGCCTGGGAGATAGCTGGACTTCCTCTGTCCAGAGATCCTGTCTCTTTTCCTGGAGAATATGTCTGATCCTTCCAAGTTGGTTTGGGCATTCTTGTTTCAAATTACTTTCCTTTGAATTAGTTAAACAATGGTTTCTAATGAATTCTTGTGAAGAAACTTTTGGGAGGCCTTGTGAGAAACCCTGAGATAGGACTTGAATCAGGGAAGCCAACATCTTTGACTTTTTTCTTAAACCTCTTATTCTTCTTTGACTCTTCTATCTGGTCCCAGTTGTTATAATCTCTGAAGTGCTCCTCCACCAAGGTTGCCAGTGGATTTTTAGATCCAGTCTCAAGCTTTTATAGCTTCCTTCTCTTATTTAGAGCAAACTGGATTATAAAATGTGTGGCTATTAGTGTGCACCCTCTACCAAACCTGTATCAGTGTTAGTGTGCATTCAGAAGGCTTCTGACAGTTGATTTTAGGGTAGAGCAGGAGTCTCCTGTCTTTCTTACATTATCTCTTTAACCCTGCCACAACCAATAGTCCTAAGCTGGAAGCCTCCTATTCCTAAAATACAACATACAAATGACCCATCCTCAACTTGTGAATAGAATTTTCAGTGTCCCATTTAGGGTTTATATGAGAACTGTGTAATTTTAGGCCTCTGAACATCATGGTCTGAAGAGTGAGCTGCCAAGCTTTCTGCTACTTCAGCAGCCTTTTAAAGAGTGTTTTCCTTTTCTTTTTTTAAAAAATTATTTCATTGGTACATTTTAGGTATACAATATAATGACATTCATCATTGGAAATTTGCACCTTTACATAAACTCTCTTGGTTCTTTATTATCCCCCTTCCCCTGCCCTCCCTTCAACCATTCCATCCCTCTCTATTTAAAAAGGCTTTGTTTCCATTTTCTCATATTAATTCCATTCCCTTCTTTCCTTTCCCCTATTGCTCCCACTTCCCCCTTCCCCTTTGCCCATTTTCTTACTATTTCACACTATCTATTATACTTTTTATTCCTTATTTACACTTTCAGTTACTCACAATAGAGAAACTATTTGGTATTTATACATGTGTGTCCTATTTGTTTCACTTAAGAGTATTGCTTCAATGTGCATCCATTTAGATATAAAATGTCTCTAATTTCTCATTTTTTATGGCTGAGTAGTCCTTCATTTTATAAAAAATACCCCACATTTTCTTTATCCAGTCTCCAGTTGATGGGCAATTGGGCTGCTTCCAAGTTTTAGCTATTAAAAATTGTGCTGCTATGAACATGGGTGCACATATATCACTGTGGTAGGACACTTTTAATTCTTTGGGAAAGATACCCAGCTGGAGAATAGCTGGGTCATATTGGACTTCTAGTCCTAGTCCTTTGATGTACTTCCATAGTGATTTCCACAGAGGTTGCACCAGTCTACACTCCCACAAGCAGTGAAACAGGGTTCCTCTTTCCCCACATGCCCACCAGCATTTGTTACTGGTTGATTTCATGATGCTAGCCATTCTTTCTAAAGTGAAGAGGAATCTCAGCATTGTTTTCATTTGCATCTCTCAAATGACCAGTGATGTTGAACATTTTTTCTTATGTTTATTTGCCATTTTTGCTTCTTTGTGTGAGAAATGTCTGCTCATTTCTGATGCCAATTTTTGGATTGGGTCTTTAAATTTGGGAGGTCTGATGTTTTTAAGTTCTTTATAGATTCTAGATAGTAGACCTTTGTCTGAGGAATAGCAGGTGAAAATTTTTCCCACATTATGGATTGTGTCTTCACAATGCTGGTGGTTTCTCTTGCTGTGCAAAAACATTTTAGTAAGAAAACATCCCACTTGTTGATTGTGCTAGTTCATGGGCAACTGAGGTTCTATTCATAAAATCTTTCCCTATGCCAATGTCTTCAAGAGATCTACCAAACCTCTGTTCTAGCTGGTTCAACATTTCTATTTTAATATTTAGATCTTTAATACATTTTTTTTATTTGAGAACATGGTGAGTGATATAGGTCTAATTCTAATCTTTGGCAATTTGAAACCCAACTTTTCCAGCACCATTTATTAAAGAGGCTATCTATCTTTCCTCCAGTAAGGGCATTTGGCTCCTTTGTCAAAGACGAGGTGGCTGAGTGTGTCTGGAATTGTTTAGGCATCTTCTAATCTGTTCCACTGGTCCTCAGGTCTGTTTCTTTGCCAGTACTATGCTGTTTTTATCACAGTAGCTTTGTAGTATAGTTTCAAGTTGGGTGTTGTGATACCCTTGCCATGTCTCTGTTGCCTAGGTTTGCTTTTGCTACTCTGGGTCTCTTTTTGTTCCAAATGAATTTTTGGATTGTTTTCTCAAGGTCTAAGTATGCTCCTGGGATTTCTACTGGGATTTCATTGAAACTGTATAGCAGTTTTAGCAGTATGGCCATTTTCACTATGTTGATCCTTCCTACCCAGGAGCAGGGAATGCTTTTCCATTTTCTGGTATCATCTTCAATCTCTCTTTTCAGAGTACTATAGTTTTCAGAAAAGAGGTCTTTGATTTCTTTTATTAGGTAAATTCCTAGGTATTTCAGTTTTTTGGATGCAATTGTGAAAGGAATTGTTTTCCCTATTTCTGTTTCAGTGAGTCTGTTGTTCATGTAGAGAAAAGGTATTTATTTTGTTTTGTGTGTTGACCTTGTATCCAGCTACTCTACTGAATTGGGTTACTAAGTCTAGAAGACTTTTGGTGGAGTTCTTGTGGTCTTCTATATAGAATATCATATCATCTACAAGTAATCACAGTTTGAAGTCTTCATTTCCTATCTTTCTTCCTTTTATTTTGTTCACTTGTCTAATTGCTGTGGCTACTGTTTCCAAAACTATACTGAACAGGAGTGGTGGTAATGAAGCTCCTTGTCTTGTTCCTGATTTTAGTGTGAAGGATTTCAATTTTTGAACATTTAGTATGATATTCACTATTGGTTTTTCATAGATGGCTTTTATCAGATTGAGGTAGAGACCATCTATACTAATTTTTGTAGGGTTTTTATCACGAATGCATGTTGGGATTTATCGAATGCTTTTTCTGCATCAAGATGATCATATGGTTTTTGTCCTTGGGTCTATTGGTATAGTGTATTTTTTTTTTTTTTTTTGGTACCAGGGATCAAACTCAGGAGCTTGCGCTTGCAAAGCAGGTGCCAGAACCACTGAGCTAAATCCCTGGCCCAATTGGTATAGTGTATTACATTTATTGATTTGTGTATGTTGAATCATCCCTGCATCCCTTGGTTGGATCCCACTTGGTCAGGGTGTATGAACTTCTTGATGATTTTCTGCATTCTATTTGCCAGTATCTTATTAAGGAGTTTTGCATCTATGTTCATTACTGAGATTGGCCTGTAGTTCTCATTTTCAGCTAGGTCTTTCTCTGCTTTGTGGATCAAGGTGATGCTTGCTTCCTGGAATGAATTTGAGAGTATTGCTTCCCTTTAAATTTCATTGAAGTTTACAGATTAGTTGCAGTAGTTCCTCTCTAAATGTATTGTAGAATTCAGCACTGAAGCCATCAGGACCTGGGCTTTTCTTCCTTGGTCAGTTTGTAATTACATTTTCAATTTCATTGATTGATATTGGGTTGTTTAGAATTTTTAGGTCTTCTTCATTCAACTTTGGTAATTCATACTTATCTAGGAATCTTTTCATTTATTCTGTCTTCCATCTTACTGGAGTATAAATTCTTGAAGTAGGTATTGATGATCCTCTGGATTTCTGCTGGGTCCATTGTAATTTTACCCTTTTCATTCCTTTTTTTTTTTGGTATTGGGGATTGAACTCGCATCCTTGTGCCTGCGAGGCAAGTGGCAGAACCACTGAGCTAAATTCCTGGCCCTATCCTTTTCATTTCTAATTGCATGGATTTGGGCCTTTTCTTTCCTTTGTTGATTTTTTTTTATCATTCTGTTAGTCTCCATTGCATTGATTTCTTCTCTGATCTTTACAATTTCCTCCCTTGTATGAGATTTGGGTTTGTCCTGCTTTTGTTTTTTTAGAAGCTTGAGGTTCAGAATTGGTTTGTTTAATTGTGGCTTGCTCTGTTTTCTTAATATGAATATTCACTGCTATGAATTTCCCTCATAAAACTGCTTTCATTGTGTCCCATAGATTCTGATATGTTTTATTGTCATTTTCATTTAATTGAGGGAAGTGTCTGAATTCTTCTTTAATTTCCTCTGTGACCCCTTGGTTATTCAGAAGTGTGTTGATCAATTTCCATGCCTTTATGAAATTCTTGTAGCTTCTTTTGCTCTTGATCTCCAATTTCATCACACTATGGTCTGATAACATACAGGGGATAACATTGATTCCTTTGCACTAACCTTAGCATGTTCTATGAGAAAGTATATGGTCTATTTTGGAGAATGACCTGTGTGCAGTTGAAAAGAATGTGTATTCTGATTTTGTGGGGTGAAACACTCTGTAAACATATGCTAAGTTCATTTGTTCAAGAGTTTGATTGAGTTCTAATATTTAATTACTTATTTTTTGTCTAGTTGATCTATCTATTTGTGACAGTAGGGTATTGAGGTCACCACTATTATTGTATTAGTGCATATATGACTTTTCTTGTCCAGCTGTATTTGTTTTATATAGTTGAGCACACTAGTTTTTGGTGCATAGGTATTCATGATTGTCATATCTTCCTCTGGGATTGTTCCCTTAACAAGGATGTAGTGTCCTTCTTTATCTCTCTTAATCAGTGTTGGTTTGAAATCCACTTGATGTGCAAAGGGGCTAGCTACTCCTGCTTTCTTTCAGGTTTCTGTCTCATGGAGCATTGTTTTCCACCCTTTATCTTTCAGTCTATGAGTTTCTTTTTAATTAAGTGTGTTTCTTTTATGCAGCATATTATTGCATCTTGCTTCTTGACCCATTCTGCCAGTCTATTTCTTTTGATTGATGAATTGAGACTATTAACATTGATGGCTATAACTGATACATATTAACTTCTCATTATCATGACTTTTTCTTTTTGTTGGATTCTCCACCTTTGCATTTAATTTCTTGTCACACCCGATGGATTCATTCTGTTGTGTTCCCTGGTGCTGTGATGCTCACTCTCTTTTCCTAGGATATTGTCTAAAATTTTTTGGAGTGCTGCTTTGGTATCCATGAAGTTTCTAAGGTGCTATTTGTCATGAAAGTATCTTATTTCTCCATCAATTTTGAAAGATAGTTTTGCAGTGTACATCAATCAGGGTTGGAGGCTGTTTTTCTTTAGTGCTTGGAATATATCACTCCAAGCTCTTCTTGCCTTGAGGGTTTGCTTGAGAAGTCTACTGTGATTCTGACAGGCTTTCCATTGTATGTGATTTGTTTCTTTTCTCTAACTGCTTGTAGAACTTTTTTCTCCTGTTGAGTTTCTGGAATCAACAATTATATGCCTATGTGCAGATTTTTTTTTTGATATAAGGCTATTTGGAGTCCTATATGCCTCACTTATCTGTATGTCAAGTTCTTTTCCCCTGCTTAGGAAGTTTTCTGCCATTATTTCTGTGAAGAGATTTTTTATGTCATCTGCACTCTCTCCTGTTTCTTCATTGACTCCAATCAGTCTTATGTTATTCTTCTTTGCATCATGTAGCAGCTGCTGGATTGATTTCTCATGTTCCCTTATAATTTTGAAGGAGTTTTTCTTTTCCTGGTCACTAATTGCAATCTTATCTTCTATATCTGAAATTCTGTCCTCACATTGGCTCATTCTGCTGTGTAGACTTTCAATGGAGTTTTTCATGTCCTGGAAATCTATTTGCATCTGTTTTATGGATTCCATTTGTTTCCTATGTTGGGATTCCATCATGTTCCTGAGCTCCTCTCTAGATTTATTGATCATGTCTTGCACTAGGGACACGGTTTCTCCTGTTATCAGAGAAATTATTTCTGATTTCATCTTTTCCATGTCCCCTTTTTTTTGCCAGTTCAGTGGGCCCAGGTGGTTGAGTATCAGAGTGTTCCATCTCATTTCCCTTTGGGGTTGCTGTAGATGATCTGCAAGTCTGGTTTTGAGACTTATTTACATGTTTTCTCATTTCAATTGGGGGGGTGCTGTTTGAACACAAACTTCTCTGAAGTTCTCTGAGCATAATAAATAGCACCATTGCCAGCCTGGACCACAGTGATGGGAGTCACCAGGCAGCCAGTGTGGGAGACATGCAGGCCTTAGACTGTTGACACTCAGGATGCCATCTGCCTCATGGAGGCCACAAGAGCACCCTGCTCTCACCACATCACCATAACATCCTGGAATGAGCCTGAAAATTCTGCTCCTGCCCTTGTCACACTTCTTGACCTCTGCCCTGAGCCCTATCAGCATGCATGCTAACTGCTTCAGAGAAATCCAAGGCAATTATAATATTACCCATGGTCATTATAATATCAATAGCATGGTAGATGTCACACACACATCCCACGGGCTTTGCCAGCCACACTGGTTTCATCTAGGCCATATAAAGTTAAAAACACCTGCTCTAAAAGTCAAGGTGGAAGCTCTCAATTAATTAGATCCACAATCACTGAGTCCCACCCAAAGACCTAGGAAACATTTCTAAATATACCACAAATCTAAAGCAAACAAGGCTCCTCTAGTCAAACTCTTGACTCTTGAGTTCACTCATAAGCCCACTCAGGCTCTCAGTATACTTTTTTGAATAAGTTTCTGCCATTCTTGTTACTTCTGTATGTTCTGCTAAATACTCTGTTTAGGATACAAAGATCCTGGAGCTATTGCTTGAGTCAGGCAACAGCTGCTTGAAACCATTTCCTATGGTGAAGAAAGCTCACTCCAAGAAAAATGGCATTATCATGTAAAACATTTCATAACACTGCCATAAATTTGTCCCATTGCAAGAAAATAAACATGTAACCAGATAATGCTTCTCATTTTTCTACAGAAATGATGCTCACACTTAAGGCATGCTGCTCATATATAATTAACTCTCATATCTTTAAACAAAAATTCCCCTATGACTGGCATCAGCCCACCCAAAGCACATATTTGATAAGAAGAGAGAAAACAACACCAGGCGTGCACAGACTTTATGTCAGTCCTTTTGAATGATAATTTTCTTGTATCAGAATCTTGTCTTCAGTTTACTCAGGCATATTCCTCAGAGCCAGATGGTTCTACAGACAAACAAGTCAGGAGCTTAATTCCCTGTACAGTGTTCATCTCTGCACACAGGCCCTGAATTAATGTCTCCTTGCACCAGCTCATGTCTCAGGGGAGCCAAGCCAGGCACCCTCAGGAGACCTCTACTAAACACTCTCTCTCCTGACTGGATTCTGATCATTCCCACCTTGCTCTCCATGAAACTCAGGGTCTGAAGAGAACCTGCCTCAGTAGAGCCAGCTGACTTTCCTCCACTGGCCTCTTACTCATCTTCCTCTGCCTTTTCCATTTTAAGGTGAGTGAGTGGAGCACGATTGTTCTTGAACAGGAGAGTTCATTCTTTCCCCTCCAGTGAATTCCTTGCAGGATCATTGCAGAGACTCTCTCCTTTACCAGGTGAGTGTGTGCTCCTCTTGGTCTCGTGCAGTAAGATCATAGGAACCAAAATGGACTCACTGAGGAGAAACTTTTCTCAAATCTAACTACTTTTTAAAATCTAATTATTACCCCCAGCCCTCTACCACCACTAGATTTCAGATCTTAAAACAATGAGTGAAAATTGTACGCATTTTTCAAGTCAGTGGCAAAAGAAAAAACAATAGCAAAAGTCCCCATGAGGAGAGGAGAAAATAATAATCACCTCAGCAAACTACTCCTCTAGTATGCATGAAGCATTGCATTGGCTGTTAGGTAAAACACAGCAAATTGGAATATAAAATTGGTCTTCTAGTGTCTTAAATGATGATGGAGACACAGATTGAGCCAAGTGAAATTTTTGACCAAGATTAGAGAGTTAGAAAAATTAGGGAAGAAAAAAATAACAGACTTTATATGTTAAGTGATGGAAATGTCACTTGAAAGTGAATCTAGACATTAATTTATGTATTTATTAAATAAAGTAGCCAAAAAGTTTGTGGACTGCTGGTAGGTGTTAAATAAGCTGACAGAATATGGTAATAATACAGTGTTTTCTTTCTCTGAGCTACTTACAGAACCCAAAACTGTAGAGAATGAAGAGGAATGGTGAGTGCCAGAGTTGGAGAGGGAGCATTGTGGCACTGTTTCTGGATCTAAGTCTTGTAAAGTAGAAAGTGGTGGTGGAAGCATAAAAAATGTGAAGGAACCCAATAAGACTCAGCAGTGTGCTTAAAAGTTTTTTAATTAGGGTCAGAGATTTAGCTCAGTGGTGCTGCCACTTGCCTTGCAAGCTCAAGGCAGATCCCTGGTAACAAAAAAAAAAAAAAGAAAAAGAAAAAGAAAAATAAAGAATGTTGTTAAAATAGAGAAAGATGTTACATGAATTTTCCAATGCAAAATTGAGGATGAAGATAATTAATTCCCCAGAAGGCCTCCATTTGATGGCCTCCACCCCTACAGAAATTCACAGCCACAGTGTACCACTTTGCCTCTCTCAAGTTCTACCATGTCCTACTGAGACCCAGCATCCCTCACTCTTCTGGACTGAGAAGAAACATGAAGTCAAGTCGTCTTACACAACATTTTTGAAAGCAGTACCCTACATGCAAGGGACCACCCGGCCTTCTCTACATGACTACAGAACATGACAATCAATGAATGGAAATAGGAGATTTTTTTTAAAAGGGAGAGTTCGGGAGACAGAAAGTGGTAGAGAGATATCCTCACGCAAAAAGATAACTTGTTCAATGGATTGAACTCAACATGGACTTTCTCATGACCACCCCCTGCACTGTAAGCAGAAAGACCTGAATTCAATCCTTGGTACAAAAAAAAAAAAAAAGGTATTTCTCACCATGTTTTGTCCACCTTTATCCTGACTGTTAAGTCTCAGGGCAGGATTATATCATGTACACATTGAAGAACTTTTCTGAACTGTTATGGGAATTTATATAACCCAAATAAAGGGAAAATTTGAGGGTGCTACCATGAAATTATTAAAAGTGAACAGTGTTACAAGTCTTCAAATGTTGTCTCTTTCCTTCTAGGCATATATAAGGCAGGTGGCATGGAAAGGGAAAATGTGAGTTTTCACAGTATTTTTGTCTGGCTAGGCTTCTCAGAATTTCCATGGCTGGAGAGGCCCATCTTTTCAGTGGTCCTGGTCTCCTACATCCTCACTCTGGTAGGAAACTGGTCCATAATCCTTCTCTCCCTAGTGGAACCCAGATTCCAGATGCCCATGTACTTCTTCCTGGACGACCTCCCTCTGTTGGACTTGTTATTACCTGCACCATTGTGCCCCAGTTGCTGGTCAACCTGTGGTGACCAGACAAGACAATTACTTCCTGGGGTTGCACCACATAATTATATCTCTTTCACTGGACTAGCTGCACTGAATGTCCTCTGGTGGCCATGATGGACATTGATCATTCTGTGGCCTTCTGCTGACCCCTTCAGTATACTCTCATCATGTGTCCCTGGGTGTGCATGCAGATGGCAGCTGCATGCTGGTCCAGTGCCCTGGCCAATGCTCTGCTCCAAGTGATACTCACTGTCCAGATCCCCCTCTGTGGGCAAAACACCCTGGACCACTTCTGTGAGACACTTGTGCTCATCAAACTGGCCTGTGAGGGCACCTCTGCTAATGACCTGGCCCTGGCTTCAGGAGCCATGCTTTTTGCACTGTCTTCCATACTACTGCTCTTCTCCTACACCTTCATTGCCAGGGCTGTACTGAAGTTACCTTCAGCTAAAGGAAGGCACAAGGCACTCAGTACTTGTAGTTCCCACTTGCTGGTGTTCTCCATGTACTTTGGACCTGCCATCTACATGTACTTCCACTCCCCTGCGTACAGCACACAGACCAAGTTCATGTCCTTATTTTACTGCATTATCACCCCAGTGCTCAACTCACTCATCTATACCCTGAGAAACAAGGATGTGAAGAGAGCATGGAAGAGGATCCTACAATCCCATGGTAGGGTGAAGTCTTTAAAAGACAGATGCAAGACACAAAAGTAAACAGAGATTTTGAAAGTGGAGATTGGAAGAATATTTTGAGGGAGGAAAGAGGAGGGGAAGAGGAAAATAAAGAAGTAATATACGTTATGTATATGTACAAATTCCCCATGATGAACATGAGCATAATGTACTGAAAACAAGTGCTACTAAAAAAAAATAAAAAGCTTTTCTATACACCAATAAAGAACTAACTAAAAAAGAAATCAGAAAAATAATTCCATTCAAAATAGCTTGAAAAAATAAAATATACAAGGATCAATTCAACCAAGGATGTTAAAGCCTTTCACAATGAAAATTGCAGAACATTGAAGAAGGAAATTGAAGGAGACACTATAAGATGGAAAGACCTCATGTTCATGGATTGGCAGAATTAATATTATTAAATTGGCTGTATCACCAAAAGCAATCTGTAGATTCACTGCAATCCCTTTCAAAATTCCAATGACATTCTTCACATAAGTAAAAACAAATCCTAAGATTCATGTGAAAACAGGAAAGACAGAATACCCAAAGCAATTCTAAGTAAAAAAGAGAAAGTCTGATGGCATCTCAATACCCAAAGTCAAATTGTACCACAAAGCTATAGTAACAGAAGCAGCATGGTATCAGCAAAACAAACAAACAAACAAAAAAACCCAGACAAATAAATAGACCAGAATAAAGGACCCAAAACCAAATGCACATGGAGATTTAAAATGACAGAGTAAACTTCAGCAAAAAAATACAACCTTTTGGTTTCTAGGGATCTGGAATCCAGACACCTGTTATAGGAACTGCCTAGGATCTTTGGTTGTTTGTTTCTTTTTTCCTGAAGAATTAAAAGTAGACCTCCCAAAATCAGGAAAGGCTTGTCAAGGAAAATAGGAATTCAAGAGAACTGAAAAGGCTGAGCACAGTGCAGAGAAAGTAATGAAAGAATCTGAATACTAACCTCAGGTCCCAAAGAGAGGTCCTGGCTCCACTAATCCAGGTTAAGAATTGGAGATTGTAGGCTCCAGGGAGAAGCAATGGACTTGGACGGTAATACTAAATCCCAAGAAGCCCACAGTTATTGTAAACTGCAAAAAGAGCACGGAGTTTTATCTGAAAGTAACTCCTTCCACATGGCCGTCTACAGTTGGAGAAGAAATCCACTGAGGAGTCCACAATAATTTAGTGATTAATGAGGGAAACAGTTTGTTGATTAGCACTGTGCTGCAGGGTCATCTTGGGAATGATTCTAACAGCCTGAGGGAAGGAAGAAGCACTGCAGAGGACAGACTTTTGGGACAGTCTCCCGACATTCACTCCCTCACACCTGGAAAGGGAAACCCAGCATGGCGGTGAACTGCACTTAGGGCCCAGGGAAACCATGGACTGCACCAAAGAAAGGGAGGGCCAGCAATAGAAAAATAGGCAGTCTCACCCAGCACCTCCCAAACACCAAGAATCATGTGTCCTTGAAGCATCCTCCCACCACTCACTCCTCAGGGACAAAAAGGGAAGCCCCACACCCTAGGCACATAGAGGGTGAACACAGCAAACTGTGGGCAGCTCATAACTCACTGGGAAGGTCTGGGAGATCTCATTCCTGGAGACCTGGGGGAGGGGAGGGATTCGGTGGAGCTGGACAGAGTGGGGACTTTCCTATTGCTTCCCCAGACACCAGAAAGATCTGAGAAACCATGAAATCTTTCCCACAACCCACTGCCCCACATGGGAAAGGAGGCTTTCTGCTGATCCTGGGGAATGTGCTGAGGTTGCTAGTTTGGAAAGCAAAGCTCTTGGGACAGGGACCAATGGTGATAAAGGCCTGAGGGTGAAGGGACAGAAAGCACTGCCTGAGCTGAGGGCTTCTGCTACTACCTGGGGCAGAAGGTTCTTGAGGGAGAGCATGGAGGTGATGACAGGAGTTGCCCTGCGGTGAAGTGCAACCAAGTGGTAGGCACTGGTGGAGGTCAACAGAGAACTAGGTGTTGGGCAAACTGCACTACATCCTCTTCCTCCCAAATTAATTGAGGGGGTTGGATTTTGAGACAAAGACAAAGGTCAGCAGTTGGCCACACCTAAATCATGGTTTGCAGTCAGGAGGCAGGTTCCCAGACACTGACAGCCCCCACCATGCCCAGAAAGGTATTTAAGTTGTGTGCAGAAGAAATTGCAATGGCACACAATGAAAGCATGCAGGGAGCTGTGTGGATACTCTGGCTCCATGGTATATTACCTGTGTGAAGGCTTCTTGCTCATTTCCCTTCTTGTCCATTATGGGATTTTTTTTCCTTTGTTTTTTCTCCTATTCTTGCTTATTAATATTATTTTTATTTTTAAGATTTTTCACTTTTTTCTACTTTCTCTCAGCCTTTCTTTTCTCTTTTTAACATTCTTTCTTATTTGATTGTCCTCATTTTCCCTACCCCCTTCTCTTTTCTCTTTTCTTTCAACTTTTTTCCAACATATATGTAGTAAGTGCTATATAGGTAAAATAGCAAATGAGAATGGACCAGAGCTTTAACTTGAACTGGACCACTTGTGGGCATGTGGGTCACTCTCAGCAGTAATATGCTTAGAAAATTCAAACAACACTAACTGCAAACAACATTGCAGCCTCCCTCAATATCTAGTTATACTTTCCTTCCTCTGCATCTCTCCTCCAGCCTCCACAAATATTCTCTCAAGCTTCTTCAACACTAGCCCTTTACTCCAGCTATAAAAATAACTCCAACTCTTTATCTCCCTCTCTTCTTACTGTCTTACCTCCTTCCTTTTCACATTCCCATTTCTTTCCCCATCCCTTCACAGTTCAGCCCAACTGCTAATAGCATTATAGTACAGTCTGTGAGATTTAATGATAAACCTGAAAAATTATCGAAGCAAGTTTTAATGGTCATGATTGATATATGATTGGACCCGTGGATGCTGTTATAGGCAATGGGAATTCTCTCCCTAAAACACAGTGCTTGGGTCCAACCTGATTAAACTGAATATGTTAAAGTGGTAGACATACGTTTTCACAAATAAAACCAAGATCATGTCGCTGGAAAACAGAACCTAAGGAGGTGTTCTACCAACAACAAACTCTTGTCATTGTATTTGACCTTAACCTTCAGCACCAAAAAGGGAACATGAAAAAAAAGCAACAAAATACCTTGAAGATATCCAACTCTTATAGATCCAATCTGAGAGGCACTGATGGAGATGAAATCAAACACCAAGTAGCTGAATTTTACAAAACTATCAAAGAAGAAGCACAGAAATTTGGTGAGCTCAAAGGTGATGTAAAAAAATCAGATAGTGAAATTAACAAATGAGAAATTCTTAAACAAGAATCAAATAAAAAATGGAAGAGCTAGAAAAAACCACACAAGATATGAGGGACAAGTTCACCAAGAAACACAGTCCCCAAAATCAAAAGAAAAGAAAATCAAAATCAAAGGAAAAAGAAGTCGATTGACTACAGGGACAGTATAAATGATCAATGTATGGAGAGTGCCAGACCTTGAAAACAGTTAGAAAGCACAAGACCTTATACTCAGAGATAGCTTAAAACAATAAGAAAGAAAGGAAAATCGATCAAGGAACTACTGGATGATGCAAAAAAGCTAACCTTAGCCTACTGGAGTTA
This sequence comes from Heterocephalus glaber, assembly GCF_053883595.1. NCBI lineage: Eukaryota > Metazoa > Chordata > Mammalia > Rodentia > Bathyergidae > Heterocephalus > Heterocephalus glaber. Next base: position 4,441,420 of record NW_028258410.1, read on the forward strand.
CAGATATTTTAGCAGTCAGTGTGCATGAAATAAAAAATGTTTAGAGACCATAGCAGAAAATATTTCAAGTATGAGAAAACAACTAATATAGTTAAATAAGACATACAGAACATTAAATAATTATAACAAGAGGAAAATTCTTCATGACACATCACAGTCAAAATCCCAGAAGGCTAATACAAGGTCAAAATCTTAAAAGCTGTCAGGAAAAGTAAAAAGTTTGTGTATAAAGTTAAACTCATTAGGATTACAACAGATATTTCAGCACAAACTTCAAAGGCCAGGAGAATTTGGCCTGAAGGGGTTAATGCCCTGAGAGAAAAAGAAAAGAAAAGAAAACAACTTTCAATCCAGACCAACATATACTGAAAAACTTTCTTCCAAAATTGTTGCAGAGGTCAAGTAGGGTGATACATGACTGTAATCTCAGCCTTTGAGAGGCTGAGGCATGAAGATTGTTGCAAGTTTGAGGTGCCACTCTGGACTAAATAGTAAGATTGAGGCCAGCTTAATTTAGAATGAGACATTTTTTAAAAAGAAAAAAACAAAGACTAGGTATGTAGCTCAGCGGTTGCCATGCCTGTGTGGCACCCACAAGGTCCTAAGTTAGATCCCTGATACTTCCCAAAAAACTAATGCAGAAAAAATACATTCCATTACACAGAAGCCCTTAAAAATTATATCTGCAAAGTCAGCACCCAAAAACTTTTCAAAGACATACAGTACAGAGGAAATATAACCAATAATGCCAAATAGTTTCATGTAATTAATACACCAAGCAGGATAAGCAGTTCAACCAAATGAAAAAATAAAGTAATCAAAAGCAATAAAATAATACAACACAAAAGATTCAATATATTTCAGTAATAACTTAAGTGGTCTCAACACCAAAATCAAAAGACACAGATTGGCAGACTGGGTAAAAAAGCAAAGCTCAAAGGTTTTCTACATACAAGAGACACATTTAATCCAAAAGTATTATATACTATAAAACAAATGATAGAAAACAATATTCCAAGAATCAGGATGATTAAAAAAAGCAGGGGTAGCAATCTTTTTTAAAATTTTATTTTACTGGTATATTTTAGGTATACAAAATTATGATATTCATCATTGGAAATTTGCACCTTTAGATAATCTGTATTGGTTCTTTTATTTCTCACTTCCCCTGCCCTCTCTTCAAACTCTTCATCCCTTCCTATTTACAAAGACTTTGTTTCCCTTTTTTCCTTTTCCCTACCCCTCCTACTTCCCCTTCCCCTTTGCCCCCATTTCTTCCTATTTCACATTATCCATTATACCTTTTAGTCCTTATTTACACTTGCAGTTTCTCATACTAGAGAAACGATTTGGTATTTACACTTGTGTCCTATTTATTTCATTTAAGTGTATTGCCTCAATGTGCATCCATTTAGCTATAAATGTCTCTAATTTCTCATTTGTATGGCTGAGTAGTACTCCATTTTGTTAAAAAAAACACACTTTTTTTATCCAGAACTCTTCTGTAAAAACTATAGCAGTCTGAAAAGAGAGATTGAAGATGATATCAGAAAATGGAAAGACATCTGCTGCTCCTGGGTAGGAAGGATCAATATAGTGAAAATGGCCATACTTAAAAAACTGCTATATAGATTCAATGCAATTCCAATTGAAATCCAAGCAGCATACTTCACGGACCTTGAGAAAACAATCCAAAAATTCATTTGGAACAAGAAGAGACCTGATATAGCAAAAGCAATTCTAGGTAACAGAGACATGGCAGGAAGTATCACAATTCCCAACTTGAAAGTATACTGCAAAGCTACTGTGATAAAAACAGCATGTACTGGCAAAGAGGTAGCATTCTTATTCCCAGACAAAGTGGACTTCAAGCCAAAATTGATCAGAAGACCCAACTAAAGTCACTACATATTAATTCATGAAAAAACTCAAAAGGAACAGATAATAATTGTAAATATATACACCAAATTCTAATATACCTACCTTCATAAAACTACCACTACTGAACATAAAAGATCAAATAAACATGACATGGTAATGATGGGGAATCTCAATACCACACTTTCACAAATAGATCAACTAGGCAAAAAATTGATGTAGAAATATCCGAGCTGAACCACACCTTCAATAAAATAGATTTAATAGATATATTTAGTGTTCTGTCCTACTACAATAGAATAGACCTTGTCTAGCACATAGAACATTCTTCACACTAGACCACATGCCAGCATATAAAGCTTGCTTAAATAAATATAAAAGATTCAATATTATCCCAGGTATACTACCACGTCACAGCACACTAAAACTATAAATCAATGGCAAAAGAAACCATAGAAATTTGAGAAAGTCCTGGAAATTAAACAACACACTCAACAATACTCAATGGGTCACAGAAGAAATTAATGAAAGTTCCTAGAATCAAAATTGGTAAAACATACCACAACCTATGTGATGCAGCAAAGGCAGTCCTAAGATGAAAGTTTATACTGTGAATGCCCACATCCAAAAAACAGAGTAAGCCCAAACAAGTAACCTAATAATGCACCCTGAAGTCCTAGGAAAACAAGAGAATAAAAACTTATGAAACCACTAAGGAAATTAGTGTGGAATTTTTTTAAACTAACAATAGGAATTCCACTTGACCTAGCTATTCTCCTCCTAGGTATATTCCCCAAAGAAGTAAAAACATTTTACTCTACTGATTCAAGAATACTCATATTTCTAGCAGCACTACTCCTAATAGGTAAATCTTGAAAGCAGAATATATGTTAATCAGTAGTTGAATGAAGAAACTGCAGTATTTTTACCCAATGGAGTACTATTTTGCCCTAAAGAAGGGAAATGTGTCTTCATTTTAGAAAAACAGATATACCTTGAGACAAAGTTAAGTGAAATAAACCAGAGAAGCAAGATTAAATATCACAAGATTTGTGTTATATGAGAATCCCAAAATACGCATTAACTTTAAGAGAAAAATAGGTAACAGGGAATGGAAAACAAGGAATTAGATATTTTGTAATAGGGAAAGGGGCCGAGAGATAGAGGGAGGGAGAGTGGGAGGAGAAGGGGTTATAAAAAGTCAAGATCTGCTTTGCAAATGCACCAACTCCCAACAAAAAATGTAATCATTAGGTACCACATACATGAGTGATAAAAATTATATTATACAAAGTCAAAATGGATATATTTACATACAAGTTTTTTAACTGTTGTGATAAAATTGTGCCATAGCAAGAAAATAAATATCTAACCACCTGAAGAGCTTCTCAACTTTCTACAAGAGTGTTTATGTTTAAAGTGTACTGCTTCACGTGTAATTAACTGTGAAAGTTGTTTTTGAATCCTGTGTACATAAGCAGAGTCTGCTCCTGTGCACTATCTTTGATAGAAGCCCCAGAGCATTTCAGTATTTCCACCCAACAATTTTATTGTTTTATGGTCTTATCTTCAAATCACCAAGGCAAATTCCTCAGGGAAAAGATAATGGTACAGACAAATAAATTGGAGGAAGGGAAACTACCTATAGAAAGTTCATCTCTAAAAGTTACATCACAGCATTAATCATCCACACACAGTTGCTCAGGTGTCAGAGAATCTAAGGTACTAAACCTCAAGAGGGTCCCCAAGGCAGTAACATGCTCCTCCTGCTTCTCCTTCTTTTTCTTCTCCCTCTCCTCTCCCTCTCCCTCTCCCTCTTGCTCTCTGTCTTTCCCCCTTTGTATTCTTATTAACTCCCATTGTCATGAATTGAAACTCTGCATTAAATCCAAGGCCCTCTGATGACAGTCTGCATTTTCTGACCTACATCTCCACACTCTCACTGCAGGATCCTTGCCTCTGCACACCTGGTTCTCCTCAATCTCAGGTAAAATGAGCTGGTGGGAGTCAGGATGTAGGTCTGTGGCAGGTGTGTAGGTAGTGTGGGGGAGGCTCAGGTTTCAACACACAGCACCAAAACAACTAAAACTATGTGAAAGGGTGAGGTTTGGATTGAGTGTGTGCTAAAATTCCTTTCTCTTCTAGCAGATCCCATAGAGTGGTGAAATAGATTTGCTCATTTCCCTAATGAAGCTTGTTTATTATAGATAATGGGAAGTAAAAACATAAGACCCAAAATAAAAGCATGGGAGACAGATTTCTTAACCAAAATAATGACTTGAATTCCCCCCTGAGCAATGTAGTTTTCAAGAGCAAGAAATTATTTGTTCTGATAATATGTATATATTTCTAAATAGTGCTGGATAAATACTAGTGGAAAAGGCTGTAGACACACACACACACACACACACACACACATACACACACAAACGAGAGGAGAAACAGAGAACAATAGTCCTCCAAGGAAAATATGGAATGTATAGAAAGTGTCAAGTGTTACAATAAATGTCACATAGCTAAGCTTGACTGGCCAAGTGAGATGAGCAGCTTGAAGCTACATGGCCATCCCAGGCCCCACCCACCCCATAGGTCCCTGGGGCGTCTTGCAGCCCAATCCCCATCCAACCCTCTCTAAGCTTGATTGGCCAGGTGACACAAGCAGCTTGAAGCTACGCAGCTGTCTGAGGGCCTGCCCATGCCATGGTGAGGTCCCAGGGGTGTCTTGCAGCACAACATGCATCCAACGCTCTCTAAGCTTGACTGGCCAGGTGAGACTGAGGGGAGCAGCTTGAAGCTATGTGGCTATACTGGGCCCCACCCATGCCACTGTGAGGTCCACTTAGCCCTGTGGGTGCTTTTCAAGGCCCAATTCCCCAATTCCTGCCCCACCCCCTGTGCTCCTCTGGCCTTTTGGCTTTTCTGCTGCCTGGTCCCACCGTATAGAGTCACAGGAGATTATAAAGACCCTTGTCCTGAGCACCACAAGATAGAGCAGAAGTTAGTAACAGATAGAGGGCTTCTCAAGCTCCTCAATGAAAACTGAAGCTCAGCTGAAAAGTAAAGAGAATCTCTACAATAAAAGCACATCAGACCACAGTACTTGGTCTGCTGCTGGCTTGCTGAGACTCATTGACTTCTATATGCACATGGATTCCTACATTGCCTACTGTGACAGCAGAGACATACCCTGAGGAGGCCCATAATTTCTATTGCTATTTGCAAATAAGAAAAAAAGTTTTTCTCTTATTTTCAATTCTTAATTCGTACTTTACTCTTCAAAGATTTACTTTTCTTTCTTTTATCTTTTTTTTCTCTCTCTCTCACTCATTCTCTTGCTATCCCACATTGCTCCTCATTTCTCCATTTGTTCCTTTCTGCACTGAATTCAGATTCCTCCCTAATTGTTTTTTTCTTCTCTTTTTCCTTCTCTTGATTATCATTAGGTTTAAAGGAAAATAAATTCAGTATCTAGCCTCCCTGTTGCTATTAGGTGATTCTATTCACAGCTTTGTCCTTTCATTCTGCATTTTTTTCTTTCATTTAACAACTACTTAGAGTTTGTGTGATCTTTCTGTGTCTCCTGGCCTCCCTGCTAATCTTACCTGATCTTTCTACCTGTAACTCCCCCCCTAACTCCTTTTAACTCCCCACACCAAAGGGGAAAGATGCTATATTGAAGAGTTTATTCATTATAAACTTATGTTGGGTTGGTTCTTGGTTTTAATTTAACTCACATAGTTAAAAGTGAGATTAATAACTACTGCAATTGTCATTTTCTAAGCTGTGCTTCATGCTATGGTATTGCTGGATATGTCTTTTGAGATAACATGTAGTGATTGATCTAATTAATTTTCCTTCCTGGTATAAAGAAAATAAAATAGCCTCAGAGTCATTTTCCTCCTGGTATAAGGAAAATAAAATGGCCTAACACAAGCTATAACTGGAAGACACCTCTGAAAAGCAATCATTCCACAAGGGTTCTAAACACAAGCAACAAACATACCTACATTAAGCAATTTTGAAATATCCACCCAGGAATTAAACCAAGGACAGTACTAAAAACAAAAATGAGAAGACACTTAAGCAAGGAACAATTTCAGGCTTCCATGCCACAAAAAGGAAATTCTGGGGGAAATGAGGGGGAAAAGTCTGACAAGCAACCACTTGGACACTCTGAACTGATAGCACAGGAAGTAACAAAGCAGATGCATGAGGCTCTAGAAAAATTCAAAACAGAAGTAATCTTCCAGATAAATACAGACATGGTGAGCAGAAGAAAAGACAATTAGAAGCTCTAGAGGAGAAACAAATAAGAAAATAGAAGAGATACAAAACATGCTGGAAGCCATGAATGCCCAGCATAAGAAAGAAATGGAAAACATGATCACCCAACAGAGGAAAGTAATGGAATCCATGAAACAGATTCAAACAGATATTCAGGGGATTAAAAACTCCATTGAAAGCATACCAAGCAGACTAAGAGAATCTGAAGACAGAATATCAGATATAGAAGACAGGATTGTGGCTAAGGACAATGAAAACAGAGAATTCTTAATGATAGCAAGGGACCATGAGAAATCAATCCAACAGCTGCTAGATGATTCAAAGAAGAATAACATAAGACTCATAGGAGTCCATGAAAACAACAGGAGAAAGTACAACTGATGTAAAAAAACTCTTCACAGAACTAATAGTGGAAAACTTCCCAGACAGAGGTAGAGAATTGGCCGTACAGATAACTGAGGCCTATAGAACTCCAACTAGCCATGACCAAAATAAAATCTATACCTAGACATATAATAGTCAAGATCTCAGAAACACAATAGAAGAACAAAATTCTGCAGGCAGTTAGAGAAAAGAAACAGATCACCTACAAAAGAAAGGCCATCATAATCAAGGAAAATTTCTTAACACAAACCCTCAAATCAAAGAGAGCCTGGAGTGAAGTATTTCAAGCCCTAAAGGAAAATAACTTCCAACCTAGACTGTTGTATCCAGAAAATTGTCTTTCAAAATTGATGGGGAAATTAGATACTTTCATGACAAAGAACGCCTGAGTAACTTCGGTGCACCAAGCCAGCACTCCAACCAATTTACACAATATCCTAGAAAAAAGACAATGAAGGTCACAACTCCATGAGGCCCAGCAGAGAAAAGGCACCATGCAAGGTAAGACACTAAAGTGAAAGGGTGGAAAATAAGAAATAAAAGAGCCAATAACAGTAAAACATCATGACTAGGATGAGTAAATATCTCTCAATTATAACTGTAAATGTTAATGGTCTCAATTCACCAATCAAAAGAAATAGACTGACAGAATGGATTAAGAAGCAAAACCCAGCAATATGCTGTATACCAGAAACACACCTAACTCGAGGAAATCCATAGACTGAAAGTAAAAGGATGGAAAACAGTTCTCCACATGACAGGAACCCAGAAAAAAGAAGGTGTAGCAATATTATTTGCAGACAAAGTAGATTTCAAACCAAAATTAATTAAGAGAGACAAAGATAGTCACTACATACGTGTGATGGGAACAATCCAAGAGGAAGAGATGACAATCCTAAATATATATGCACCAAATACGAATGCCCCCAACTATACAAAACAAATAAAAATGGACATGAAAAGCCAAATAAACACTATTACAATTGTAGTGGGGGACTTCAACACCCCTCTATCACAAATAGACACATCAACTAGAAAAATAATTAACAATGAAATTCTAGAACTGAATTAAGCTATTGAACAAATGGACTTAATAGATGTTTACAGAGTGTTCCACCCCACAAAATCAGAATACACATTCTTTTCAGCTGCACATGGGTCATTCTCCAAAATACATCACATGCTAGCTCATAGGACATATCTGAGTAAATGTAAAATAATTGAAGTTATCCCCTGCATATTATCAGACCATAGTGCAGTAAAATTGGAGATCAATAACATCAGAAACTTCCACAAACACATGGAAATTGAACAACACCCTCCTGAACAACCAATGGGTGACAGAGGTAATTAAAGAAGAAGTTAGACAGTTTCTACGAGTAAACAATAATGCTAGTAAAACATACAGGAGTCTTTGGGACACAATGAAAGCAGTTCTACATGAGAAATTCATAGCTATGAATGCCCCTATTAGGACAACCGAGAGAACTCTGTTAAATAACCTAAGGCAGAATCTCAGGCCAATAGAAAAAGAACAGCATAACAAACACAAAGCTCATACAAGAAAGGAAAGTATAAAGATCCGAGCAGAAATCAATGCAATGGAGTCTAAGAGAACAGTACAAAACATCAATGAATCAAACAGTTGGTATTTTGAAAGAATAAATAAAAATCCATAAACCTTTAGCCAACCTTATCAAAAAAGGAAAGAAAAGGCTCAAATCCATGCAATTAAGAACGAAATAGGTGAAGCCACAACAGAGCTATCAGAAATCCAGAGAATCATCAATACCTACTTTGAGAACCTGAACTCTAATAAAATGGAAAACACGGAAGAAATGGATAGATTCCTAGACATATGAATTGCCAAAACTAAATGAAGAAGATATAGAAATTCTAAACACTCCAATAACCATGAATGAAATTGAAAATGTAATAAAAAACTTACCAACAAAGAAAACCCCAGATCCTGATGGTTTCACTGATGAATTCTACAAGACATTTAAAGAAGAACTATCACCATTACTCTTTAAACTCATCAAGGAAATTGATAGGGAAGCAAAGATTCCAAATTCACTCCTGGAAACAAGTGTTACTTTGATTCCAAAATCAGGGAAAGACCCAATCCAAAAAGAGAACTACAGAACAATCTCCCTAGTGAACATAGATGCAAAAATCCACAACAAGATACTGGCAAACAGAATACAGAGTGCCATCAAGAAGATCATACACCCTGACCAAGTTGGATTTATCCCAGTGATGCAAGCATGGTTCAACATGCATAAATCAACAAATTTAATATACTATATTAACACAGTCAAGGACAAAAACCACATGAACATCTCAATAGATGCAGAAAGATCTTTTGACAAAATCCAAAACCATTCAAGAGAAAAAAGCTACATAAAATTGGAATAGAATGTCTTTATCTCAACCTGATTAAGGCTATATATGAAACCCAACAGCCAACATCATGCTAAATGGTCAAAAACTTAAAAATTTCACTCTAAAATTAGTAACAAGGCAAGGATGCCCACTATCACCACACTTGTTCAATAGTGTTCTGGAAACATTAGCCATAGCAATTAGAATAGAGAAAGAAATAAAAAGAATAAAGATAGGAAAGGAAGAAATGTAACTGTCATTATTTGCTGATGATATGATACTTTACATAGAAGATCCAAAAAACTCAGTCAAAAGTCTTCTAGACCTAATTGACAGATTCAATAGAGTAGCTGGATACAAGGTCAACACTCAAAAAACAATAGCCTTCTTATATGCAAATAGCAGACCCATTGAGACAGAAATTTGGGAAAAAATTCCTTTTACAATAGCATCTAAAAAGCAATGAAATATCTAGAAATCAACCTAACAAAGGAAGCAAAATATCTCTACATTGAAAACTACAGCTCTCTGAACAAGGAGATCAAAGAGGATATAAGAAAATGGAAAGATATCCCTTGTTCCTGTGTAGGAACTAGACCCAATATAGTGAAAATGGCCATATTTCCAAAACTACTATATAGATTCAATGCAATGCCAATTGAAATTCCAACAATATACTTCACAGAACTAGAGAAAAAAATCCAAAAATTCATTTGGAAGCAGAAGAAACCTAGAATAACAAAAGCAATTCTTGGCAACAGAGACATGGCTGGGGGTATCACAATCCCCAACTTGAAACTATACTACAAAGCTACTGTGATAAAACAGCATGATACTGGCAAAGAAACATACCTAAAGATCAGTGGAATAGATTAGAAGATGCAGAAACAATTACAGACATACTCAACCACCTCATCTTTGACAAAGGAGCCAACTACCCTCATTGGAGGAAAGATAGTCTATTTAATAAATGGTGTGGGAAAAACTGGATTTCAACCTGCCAAAGATTAAACCTAGACCCATACTTATCACCATGCACTAAACTAAGATTGAACTGGATTAAATATCTAAATATTAAACCAGAAACACTAAACTTGCTGGAAGATAAGTTAGGTAGAACTCTTGATGACATTGTCAAGGAAAAGACTTTATGAACAAATCTTCAGTAGCAAGGGAGCTAGCACAATCAACAGCTGGGCTCTCATCATATTAAAAAGCTTCTGCACTGCAAGAGAAATGACCAACAGAGGTAAGAGACAACCTACAATGTGGGAAGAAATATTTAGCAGCTGTACCTCAGACATAGGTCTACTATCGAGAATATACAAAGCACTGAAAAAACCAGAACTCCCAAATTCAAAGACCCAATTGAAAAATGGGCATCTGAAATGAACAGATATTTCTCAGAGAAAGAAGTAAAAACAACAAAGTAATATATGAAAAAAGGTTCCACATCACTGGTCATTCAAGAAATGCAGATGAAAACAACACTGAGATTTCACCTCACCCCATGAAGATTGACTTCTATCAAGAAATCAACCAATAACAAATGCTGGTAAGGGTGTGGAGAGAAAGGAACCCTTCTCCATTGTTGGTGGGAATGTAGATTGATGCAACCACTGTAGAAATCAGTATTGAGATACCTCAAAGAGCTAGGACTACAGTTCCCATTTGACCCAGCTATTCCTCTACTGGGAATCTTCCCCAAAGAATTAAAAGAATCATACCACAGTGATATATGTGCACCTATGTTTATAGTGGCACAGTTTGTAATAGGCAAAGCTTGGAAACAGCCAAAGTGCTCATCGACTGGAAACTGGATAAAGAAGATATGGTTTTTCTATAAAATGGAGTACTACTCGGCCAAAAAGAATGAGAAACTAGAGACATTTATAGTTAAATGGATGCATATTGAGGCCATACTCTTAAGTAAAATAAATGGGACACACATGTGTAAATACCAAGTAGTTTCTCTAGTGTGAGAAACTGAAAGTGTAAATAAGGATGAAAATGATTAAAATGAATAATAGATAATTTGAAATAAGAAAAGGTCCAAGGGTTAGGGGATGGTGAGAGGGGAATGGGAAAGGGAAGAAGTGAAAGGAAAAAATTTTAAGAAAGAAAAAAAATGAAATCCAACTCTCTGTAAATAAGGAAGGGTGGAGGGCATAAAGGGTGCACAGGTAATGGGAGACAAAAATAAAATCTAAGATACATCATGTTCCGGTACAAACACCCAATGATAAATGTAAATGTATTTTATACCTAAAATGTACCAATAAATATACATATATATATAAGTAAATGTCACATAAGGGCATATAAAACAATACAAAAGAACATAAAACCTAGCTATTCCATATCTTACATGATGATGAAGATGAGCAGTTTGATAAAAATTGATGTTTGAACCAATTTTTCAGTGTCTGATAGAGTTGTTGTGTACTTTTTTTCTGTTATCTTGGTGTCCTCCCTCTTGCAGAAAGATGAGATAAAGTAGGACAATTCAGGGTTGGAAAACTTCGTATTGCCAGCTTTTTAACAGATTCTCCCTGAGTGATTAAATAGGTGTAGAGCTGAGTGGGCTCTGATTTACAGGGTTTAAGGTAACAGCAGAGTCAGATGTGACAGGGAGGCAGAGGTGGAAGGTCCTCCTGCCCTGAGCTGCCCTTGAGAAGCCTACAGGCCCATCCTCTACATCCCTCCTGCAGAATGCTGAAGACAGAGGTGTTTTCATCCCTGGCCCTAAGGTGTCTGGGTCCCATGTCTGTAGAGCCTGGGGTCAGAGACACCAACTGTGGGTGTAATCACTGTGCCATCACTTAAGCCAGACATCCACTGCACCCAGACATTCCCAACAGCACCCATCCCACTCTCCACACAGGGCCACTTTTCATGTGTGCATCAAATTAACCTATATGCTGTGCTACTGAACACAATCTTTTCAAATGCTTACAAACTATATGTTTAGTACTCTCTTCTGGATTTCCCCTAGGTGATCACCAAATTTAATCTGTATATAATCCTGGGACTTGCTTTCTCTTCTTGTGAAACTTTGCATAGCATTCACTACTCTGATCTGTGAAACCTTTTTCTGATCTGAAAGTATTTTCCAGTGTTGTAATCATTAAAAATGTGTCATTGGGCCAGGGATTTCACTCAGTGGAACTGCTCCAGTGTGGCAACAGGCTACTCTACACACTGAGGTGGGAGCTGTGATGTGAAGATCACTCTGTCCAGGGACATATGCACATACCTGTCGGGGCATGTGTCCTCTGTGTGCTGTTCAGCACTGCATGCCCTCTGTAGTCTCAGGGCTCTGAGTCACAGATGGGAACCCTGATTCCTTTGGATGGGAGGAATGTGAACCTGAGTAGGGCAGGGTGGAAGAGTCCCCTCACAATTGAAAGTCAGCATCTGGGGTGTCTGAGGCTGGGACATAGGCCAGACTGCAGAGTGAAGTCTCCATGTGTAACTGGAAGGGGACAAAGAGAGGGAGGACAGAGCAGGGGAGAAGGGGATGAAAAAAGAATTGAGGTGTGTTACTTATTGCACCAATTCCCATGATGCATGTAGTCACTCACCATGCACTGCAGATGTGACTTATAAAAAAAGAAGTAGGACATGTGAAACAGAAATGGAATCATAGAGCTTGAACATTCATGGCCTACAAAAATTATATGATACTGTTATTTTTAAAAGGTGGAAGGACATAAAAGTCTAACAACAGACTAGGGTGTAATGAGATGACAGAAAGAGAAGTGAAAACATCAGAGGACACAGAGGCACTGGAATCCTGACTTGATGTGGGACCCATCAATCCCCACTGTGATCTGTTGCCCCAGAGAATCCTCCAGGTGACTGACAGATCCCTGGTGTCCAGCAGAGGCTGTGAGCTTGGTGACAGCTCCTTACATGAACTGTGGTTGATACAGGTCAAATATGGATCTCACCCAACAGCAGGACCAGCAGTGACTCAGCTCCTGGAGATGCTGCACCACAGTGCAGGGCTGGGGGATTCCTGAAGCCCCATACCCAATACCAGGGAGCAGGCACCTGCATCACTGGCACTGGAGGACAGGTGTGGAGGTCCCTGTTATGCACCCCAGCTCCAGGGAAGTGAGCTCCAGGACATGGTACAAAGAATTTGATCAAAGAAATAAGTTCAAGTTTCTCTGTCCATCAGGGTGACTACAGACTTCTGTATGTACTGTATATTTCTAGGAGATAAAACATTGATGTGAGTGTTTTCACCACCAAGAAATAAGAAGTGTGCAAGGAGGTAGATATGTTTGCCCTGCTTGAACATTATAAGATGTAGTAAAACATCACATGGTGTGCAGTTTTCTTGATAAAAGAAAAAGGAATCATGGTGTATGCCCAGAGTAGACAGAGATTTGGGAAGACCTGGGAGAGGCTGCACACACCCCGTCTGGTGCCCAGGACACAGACGGCCTAAAGCAAGGAAGCTACAACCCCGAGAAACAAACACAGGGGACAAACCACAAAACTAGGAAAGGGGATAGATGCAGTTCCTGTTTTTAGATTTAAATGTGTACTTTTCAACAAACAAACAAGATGTATAAAGACATAGGAGCATATGACCTATTCAAGTGAAAACTAAAGGAACCAACAGGAAGAAATCCTCATGGAGACCTGCTGGAAGATCTACCAGACCAACACTTTCAAACACTGATCTTTAAGGTGCCCAAAGAATTGAAGGAGAGGAGAAGGTCAGGAAATCAAGGTAGAGAATCCACTCATTCAGGAGAAGCACGCTTCGCACCAATCAGGAGGGGGCACCAAACCCAGCGTCCAGTGTGTGCCCTGCTGGGACACGTGGCGTGGCTATGACGCTGGTTAATAGTTAAGCAGGCACAGGAAGACACAGGGAAGATGACTCATACTCCAAAAGAACAATTATACCATAGTCAGGGAAACTTTATGCTTGGAAGGGAGTTCTTATATTTAAATCTTTTTCTGTTATTAGTTTGCCACTGTAAACTGTAAACTGTGATTTTGTATTCATTTTTTAATATGAAGATACAACTTGAGTTCCATTTTTTAAAAAATTCTTTTATTGGTACATTTTAGGTATACGATATATTTACATGTATTATTCGGTGCTTTTACCTGTACATAATGTATCTTAGTTCTTATTTTTCCCCATTACCTGTGTGCCCTTCACCCCCTCCACCCATCCTTGTTTACATAGATTTCATTTCCATATTTTTTCTTTTCTCATACTTTTTCCTTTCCCTTCTTTCCTTTCCCCTTCCCCTCCCATCACTGCTACATGTTTGGATCTTTTCCTATTTCAAATTATCAATTATTCATTTTAATCATTTTAATCCTTATTTACACTTTCAGTTTCTCACACTAGAGAAACTAGTCGGTATTTATACATGTGTGTCCTATTTATTTCACTTAAGAGTATTGGCTCAATGTGCATCCATTTAGCTATAAATCTCTCTAGTTTCTCATTCATGTATGGCTGAGTAGTACTCCATTTTATATATTTAAAAAACACATATTCTTTACCCAGTTTCCAGTTGCTGGGAACTTGGATGGTTTTCATTTTTTGAAATTAAATTCTGCTAAAAATACCATAGTCAGAGATATTTAAAATGTATGAATTGTTATTTCTGGACTATTCCATTTGAAATGATGCAACCACAGTAGACACCAAGTAATTGTGGCTGTAGAAGGCAATGCCATGGATAAGTGGGGGTGAAGGTGTAAACAAACTGGAAATACCAAGAAAGAGAAAGCATCAAAATTCAGAAAGTCTATCAAAAAATGAAAAGTACAGTGCCCAGATAGATAAGATTCTCTGTAAAAATCCAAAGGCAGAACACACAGCAGAATGAACCAAGACTCCTGGTGCTGAGGCCTTCTCATTGGAGGTGGCCTGCAAGGTGGTGCAGGGAGAGAAGAGACACAGACTTCCGGGCTAGTGGAGGTCAGCCAGCTCACATCCAGACAGTGGTGAGGGGTGTGCACTGGGGGCCTGGAGGCCAGCAGTCCTTGGCACATCACAGAAGGATGTGGAGCCAGAGCTCATCATGCTCCAAGCATGCCAAGAGCAGCAAGCACAAGAAGCTCAGCCACTCCCACTCCCTTTCACACTCATGCTCCAACCACACAGCGGAGTCCCCAGGAGTCTGAAGAATAATAATAAAAAGATTGCAGCAAAGTGGAAAGACACACAGACCAATGGAACTCAATGAACCAGCCAGAAACAGAGCTGTGGGAGACCAGAGAAAGTAATGGCGAGGTTGGTAAAACCTGGTGGTTTCTAGAACCACTGGTAGGAAATTAAGGTGGTACTGCTACCAGAAAATGCATTCATTAATTAACAAGTTAATTAAAATATCTAGTCCATCATTCCACTTCCAAGGTGCACTCAAGAGAACAGAGAACAGAGAGCAAACTCTCAAAGAGGAATTTGTACAAGTATATTCATAGAACATTATGCACAACAGCCAAAGACAGAAGTACCCAAGGTGAGCTACAAACAAATGTGTAAGCCTGACCGTAATGCAATGAAAATGGACTTCAATGACAAAGGAAACCACTAACAGTCTATAAACACCTGGAAATTAAATAACACCCTCCTGAACAATCAATAGGTCACAGAAGAAATTAAACAGTGTCTATAGTTAAATGACAATGCCAAAATAACAAAACAAAACATATAGGATAAAATGAAAGGAGTTCTAAGAGGGAAATTTATAGTGGTGAACTCTTACATCAGGAAAACAGCAACTTCAAATAACTTAATGTTGAACTTCAGACTTCTAAGAAAACAAGAACAAGTAAATGCCAAAGCTCATATGAAATTATACAGTTTAGAGCAGAAATTAATGCAATTGAGACTAAGAAAACAATACAAAGAATGAATCAGAGTTGGCTCTTCAAAAGATTAAGAAAAATTGATAAAACTTATCCAACCTTATCAAATCAAGGAAAGAAAAAACTCAAATTCATGCCATTAGGAATTTTAAAAAGGTAAAATCACAAGAGATTTTGTGGAAATCCAGATGATCATCACTTCCTACTTTAAGAACTTGTACTCTGATAAGATGGACAACACAGAAGAAGTGGAGAGGTTCCTAAATGCATATGAATTACCAGAGCTGAACAAAGAAGATATAAAAATTCTAAATGAACAATATCAGTCAGTGAAATTGAAAATGTGATTAAAAATTACCAGAATGTGCCACAGCTCCCAGGACACAGGAGGGTTCTGCGTCAGCAGGCCACAGGTCCCAGCACAGTGGAGGCTTCCAGGTCAGCCTGCCACAGCTCTGAGTGCAGAGGAGCCTTCCAGGTCAGCTTGCCACAGCTTCCAGCACAGAGGAGGCTTCTGGGTCAGTATTTCACAGCTTGCAATGTAGAGGAGGTTACCAGGTCAATGATTCACAGCTCCCAGTGCAGAGTAGGACGCTTCCAGGTCAACCTACCACCTCTCTCAGCCCAGAGGAGGTGAATTGCACGTGCACCAGCAGCACCTCACCCTCTTTGAAATGAGAAGACACATAAACAACCTTCTGAACCAGACTTCCAGAGAACCTAGAGCAACCCAAAATGGAAATGAAATGAAACACTCTGATAATCAACAATCTGGACTCCCTAAACAAGCAATGAAAGAGGATCTGAAAAAAATGAAACCAGAAATAATTTCTCAGATAAGAGCAGAGATTGTACCCATAGTGCAAGACATGATTAATAAATCTAGAGAGGATACAGACTAAAAAAATAGAGGAGCTAAAGAACATGAGTGAATCCCAATATAGGAAACAAATGGAATCCATTGAACAGATGCAAACAGATTTTGAGGAGATTAAAAGCTCCACTGAAAGTCTATGCAGCAGAATAAGCCAATGTGAGGACA
Organism: Heterocephalus glaber; assembly: GCF_053883595.1. Lineage (NCBI taxonomy): Eukaryota > Metazoa > Chordata > Mammalia > Rodentia > Bathyergidae > Heterocephalus > Heterocephalus glaber. The sequence continues at coordinate 4,458,248 of NW_028258410.1, forward strand.
GAACTTCAGATATAGCAGATGAGATTGCAATTAGTGACAAGGAAAAGAAAAAATGTCTTTAAAATTGTAAGGGACCATGAGAAATCAATCCAGCAGCTGGTAGACAATGCAAAGAAGAATAACATAAGACTGATAGGAGTCAATGAAGAAACAGGAGAGAGTACAGATGACATAAAAAATCTGTTCACAGAAGCGATGAGAGAAAACTTCCCAAGCAGGGGAAAAGGCCTTGACATACAGATAAGTGAGGCATGTAGGACTCCAACTAGCCTTGATCAAAAATCTTCCACACATAGGCGTATAATTTTTAAGATTCCAGAAACTCAACAGAAGAACAAAGTTCTACAAGCAGTTAGAGGAAAGAAACAAATCACATACAATGGAAAGCCCATCAGAATCACAGCAGGCTTCACAAGAAAACCCTCAAGACAAGAAGAGCTTGGAGTGATGTAGTCCAAGCACTAAAGGAAAACAGACTCCAACACAGACTGATATACCCTGCAAATTTTTCTTTCAAAATTGATTGAGAAATAAGATACTTTCATGACAAATAGCACCTTAGGAACTTCATGAATACCAAAGCAGCACTCCAAAAATTTTAGACAATATACTTGGAAAAGACAATGAGGATGACAACCCCAGGAAACCCAGCAGAATGAATCCATCAGGTGTGACAAGAAATTAAATGCAAAAGGGGGTGTATCCAACAAACAGAAAAAATCATGATAATGAGAAGTCCATATGTATGTTATAACAATGAATGTTAATGGTCTCAATTCACCAATCAAAAGAAATAGACTGGAAGAATGGATCAAGAAGCAAGATGCAATAATATGTTGCAAACAAGAAACACATTTAATTAAAAAAGAAACACATAGACTGAAAGTTAAAGGGTAGAAAGCAATGCTCCATGAGACAGAAACCCAAAAAAAAGCATGAGTAGCTATCCTCTTTGTACATCAAGTGGATTTCAAACCAACACTGATTAAGAGAGACAAAGAAGGACACTGCATCCTTGTTAAGGGAACAATCCAAGAGGAAGATGAGACAATCATAAATACCTATGCACCAAAAACTAGTGTGCTCAACTATATAAAACAAATACTCCTGGACAAGAAAAGTCATATATGCACTAATATAGTAATGGTGGGGACCTCAACACCCCACTGACACAAATAGATTGATCAACTAGACAAAAAATAAGTAATGAAATACTAGAACTCAATCAAACTCTTGAACAAATGAACTTAACAGGTGTTTACAAAGTGTTCCACCCCACAAAGTCAGAATACACATTCTTTGCTGCTGCTCACAAGTTGTCCTCCAAAACAGACCACATAGTCACTCATAGAACATGTTTACATAAGTACAAAGTAATTAAAGTTATCCCCTGCATATTATCAGACCATAGTGGAATGAAATTGGAGATCAATAGCAAAAGAAGCTGTAAGAATTTCATAAATGCATGGAAATCGAACAACACACTTCTGAATAACCAATGGGTCATAGAGGAAACTAAAGAAGAAATCAGACAGTTACTTCAATTAAATGACAATGACAATACAACCTATTGGAATCTGTGGGACATAATGAAAACAGTCTTGTGATGGAAATTCATATCAGTGAATAGTCATTAGGAAAACAGCATGAACCCAATGAACCTAATTCTGAACCTCAAGCTTCTAGAAAAAGAAGAGCAGGACAAACCCAAAGCCCATAGTAAGGAGGAAATTATAAGGATCGGGCAGAAATCAATGCAGTGGAAACTGAGAGAACAGTACAAAAAAATCAATGAAGCCAAGAGATGGTTCTTCAAAAGTATAAACAAAATTGACAAAGTTTAAGCCAATCTTATCAGAAAAAGGGAAGAAAAGGCCCCAATCCACGCAATTAGGCATGAAAAGGATGAAATGACAATGTACCCAGCAGAAATCCAGAGGATCATCAATACCTACTTCCGGAACCTATACACCAATTAGATGGAAAATAGAAGAAATGGACAGATTCCTAGATACATGTGAATTCCCAAAGTTGAATGAAGAAGATCTAAAATTTCTAAACAATAAAATATAAATCAATGAAATTGAAAATATAATTAAAAACATTCGAACTAAAAAAGGCCTGGGTCCTGGTGGATTCACCGCGGTATTCTACAAGAGATTTAGAGAGGAACTACTGCCACAACTGTTTAAACTCTTCAATGAAATTGAAAGGGAAGCAATACTCCCTAATTCATTTCTGGAAGCAAAAATCACCTTGATCCCCAACCCAACTGAAAAAGAGAACTATAGGCCAATTACATTAATGAACATAGATGCAAAAATCCTTAATAATTTACTGGCAAATAGAATGCAGAAGATCATCAAGAAGATCACACACCTTGACAAAGTGGGATTCATCACAGGGATACAGGGATGGATCAATATATGCAAATCAATCAATGTAATGCACTATATCAGTAGAGCCAAGCATAAAAACTATATGATCATCTCAATAGATGCAGAAAAAGCATTTGACAAAGTCCAACACCCATTTGTTATAAAAAGCCCACAAAAATTGGAATACACAGTCTCTACCTCAATCTGATAAAAGCCATCTATGAAAAATAAACAGCCAATATCATACTAAATGGTCAAAAACTGAAATCCTTCACACTAAAATCAGGAACAAGACAAGGATGTCCACTATCACCACTCTTTTTCAATATAGTTTTGCAAATATTAGCCATGGCAATTAGATAAGAGAAAGAAATAAAAGCAATAAAATAGGAAATGAAGAAATCAAATTGTCATTATTTGCAGATGACATGATACTCTAAATAGAAGGCCCCCAAGAACTCCACCAAAAGTCTTCTAGACTTAATAAGCAAATTCAGTAATTTAGCTGGAACCAAGGTCAGCACACAAAAATCAATAGCTTTCCTCTACATGAACAACAGACACACTGAGACAGAAATAGGACAAACAATTCCTTTCACAATAGCATCCAAAACACTGAAATATCTAGGAATCAACCCAACAAAAGAAACCAAAGAGGTCTTCTCTGAAAATTATAGTTCTCTGAAAAGAGACTGAAGATGATAGCAGAAAATAGGAAAGACATCCCCTGCTCCTGGGTAGGAAGGGTCAACATAATTTAAACGGCCATACTTCCAAAACTGCTATATAGATTCAATGCAATCTGATTTGAAATCCCAGGAACACACTTCATGGACCTTGAGGAAACAATCCAAAAATTCACTTGGAACAAGAAGAGACCCAGAATAGCAAAAGTAATCCTAGGCAATAGACACATGGCAGGTGTTATTACAGTCCCCAATTTGAAACTATACTACAAAGCTACTGTGGTCAAAACAGCATAGTACTTGCAAAGAAACAGATCTGAGGAACAGTGGAACAAATTGGAAGATGCAGAAACAACTCCAGACACAGTCAGCCACCTCATCTTTGACAAAGGAGCCAAACACCCTCACTGGAGGAAAGATAGCCTCTTTAATAAATGGTGCTGGAAAAATTGGGTTTCAACTTGCCAAAGACTAAAACTAGACCTATATCTCTCACATGCACTAAACTAAACTCAAAATGGATTAAAGATCTAAATATTAAAACAGAATTGCTGAACCAGCTGGAACAGAAGTTAGAACTCTTGAAGACACTGGTGTAGCAAAAGATTTTATGAACAAAATCTCAGTTGCCCGTGAACTAGCACAATCTCCAAGTCAGATCTCTTCTTACTAAAAAGATTCTCCACAGCAAGAGAAACCACCAGCAGTGTGAAGAGACAACCCCTAATGCGGGAAAACATTTTCACCAGCTGTCTCTAAGACAAAGGTCTACTATCTCAAATATATAAAGAACTAAAAAAATCAGACCTCCCAAACTTAAAGACCCAATCCAAAAATGGGCATCTGAAATGAACAGATATTTCTCAAACAAAGAAGTAGAAATGGCAAATAAACATAAGAAAAAATATTCCACATCACCGGTCATTGGAGAGATGCAAATGATAACAATGCTGAGATTCCACCTTACCCCCAAAAGAATGGCTGCTGTCAAGAAATCAACCAATAACAAATACTGGTGTGGTTGTGGGGAGAAAGGAACACTTCTCCATTATTTTGGGAGTCCAGACGTGTGCAACCACTGTGGAAATCAGTATGGTAATACCTAAAAATATTGGACTGGAAGTCTCATTTGACCCAGCTATTCCCTTGCTGGCTATCTTCCTCCAGGAATTAAAAGAATCATACCATAATGATATATGTGCACCCATGTTTATAGTAGCACAGTTTGTAATAGCTAAAACATGGAAATAGCCCAAATGCCCAATAAACTGGAGACTGGACAAAGAAAATGTTGTTTTTAAAAATAAAATGGAGTACTACTCAGCCATAAAAAAATGAGAAATTAGAGTCACTGATTGCTAAATGGATGGACATTGAGGCGATACTCTTAAGTGATATAAATACGATACACATGTGTAAATACCAAATTGTTTCTCTAGTGTGAGAAACTGAAAGTGTAAATAAGGTCTAAAAGGTATAATAGATAATGTGAAATAGGAAGAAAAGGGGCAAAGGGGAAGGGGTAGGGGAAAGAGAAGATGGGAAAGGAATTAATATAAAAAAATGGAAAAAGGAAACAAAGTCTCTGTAATAGTGAGGGATGGAGGGGTTGAAGGGAGGACAGGTGAAGGGGGAAAATATGATCCAAGAGATTATGTAAAGGTGCAAATTTCCAATGATGAATCTCATTTTATTGTATACCTAAAATATACTAATAAGTGGATAACAGTTTAAAAAATTACCAACAAAATAAGCCTAGGTTCTATTGGATTTATGGCTGAATTCTACAAGAAATTTAGAGAAGATCTAATGTCACTTCTCTTCAAAGTCATTAATGAAATTGAAAGGGAAGGGATATTCCCAAAGTCATTTCTTGGAGTAAATATTACCCTCATACCAAAACCAGAGAAAAATCCAGCCAAAAAAGAGAACTACAGGGCAATCTCCCTAATGAACATAGAGACAAAAATCCTCAATCAGACACTGGCAAACAAGAAATGCAACAAATCATCAAGAAGATCATACACAATGACCAAGTAGGATTAATTCCAGGGATGCAGGGATGGTTCAACACACACAAATCAATAAATGTAATACATCATATCTACAGAGCCAGGGACAAAAATTACATAATCATCTCAGTAGATATAGAAAAAGCATTTATCAAAGTTCAACAACAATTTATGATAAAATCCCTACAGAAAATTGAAATAGATTATCTTTACCTCAATCTGACAAAAGTCATCCATGATAAACCAATAACCAACAAAATACTAAATGGTCAAAAATCAAAAGCTTTCCCTGTAAAATCAAGAATAAGACAAGGACTTCAACTATCACTACTATTCAACATAGATCTGGAAACATTAGCCAGAGGTTCCAGTGCCACAGATTTCAGTTCACAGTCAGCTGTTCCACTGCCATTGGGGCTGACTTCAGAGGATTGAGTGGAAGGGCAAGGATAGCTGTGTTCCTCATGGTGGCACAGGGCAGAGAGGGCCAGACAGGAAGGGCAGGGATTAGATAGAGCATAGGGCATGCCCCATGGCCCACTAACCCTATCCAGGCCCTGGCTCCCATGCTCCTTTACCTCCCAAGGATGCCATCAGACTACCCTCTGGATTAACCCACTGGCGAAATGAAAACATTTGTGATCAAACTGCCCTGAAACCCCATCTCTGAAAACATGACAAAGCTGCAAACATTCTAGGACCAAAGCCACACCAAACCACTCCTGGACCCCAAATTCTCACTCCATCTCTTTATACAAAATGCTCTTTGTCCATTTCCAGGAGTTCAGGACTGAACAGTTCCAGCATTGGCCCAAATCCAAGTCAGAGTATATTACTACAGGTACTGAAGGACCCTAGTTAGCAAAACAGACTCCATATTGCTGCTTGACACACCTGCCTGCCCTTTAGATGAACTCAAAAGGAGGAAGCTTAGAAACTTCCTCATCAGAAAGTATCTTTAGAAACAACAATTAATCAACTATTTTACAAATGTTCTAATAGCAGGATGTTAAGGTTCTGTACCTTTTGCTTGCTTTGCTAGTTCTATCCCATAGGGAGGCCTAGAAACTGTTGGCCTCAAAGGTCTATAAAACATGTTTGTCTCCCCCCAGTCAGGGCTCCAGTCTGATGCTCAGCTCGGGTCCCAGCCAGTAATAAACTCCTGTTGGATTTAATATCGGTCTCTGGTTGGTTCTTTCTTGCTGGGTCTAACAGTAAAAACTTGCCCAAATGGAACCTATTTGTTGGTATAACCAGTGTGTCTTGATTTTATTTTAAAAAGGTGAAAAAATTATCATGTCAAGTCTTCCCTGGTGCTCAAGGCAATCCTTGACTGGGAGCTCCTTTGAAAGCAAAAAGCAAGCTCCACACCTCCAACATACAACAATGCAAGAGGCATAGGATAAACATTCCCATTCCAAAAACAATAGGCAGAAAAATAGCAAGGAGGAACCCAAAACCCAGCAGGGCAAGTATTAAATCCCAAATCTGCAGCCTAGCACCCAGGAAAGCTTGTGGCAGGATGTACATGCCAATTGTCTGAGGCAGCCCCAGCCCACTGTCCTTGCCAGTTGCACCCTCATGACCTCTCTGTCCTCTGCCTCTTCTCCCTCCCCAAAGCTTTCCTTCTGGGATGTTCAATGCTCCTGGCATCCCTAAATCCCTGAAACTCCCTCACTGCAGCTTTGGCTTCCTTGACAGTTTCATGTAACAGGCTCTCTGGGATGCCCTTTGGGGACTGGCACCCTGCCACACAGTGTCTGGCTCCCAGGGCTCTCATTGAAATGCTGCTCAAAGCCTCCATGACCCACAACTTCAATTCTAATACTTGCAAAGCAAGCACTATGTTGATGAAACCAAGGTCTTACACAGTGTGAGCAGTAGCCATGGCCACTTGGATGATGGCTGCTGTGGCCTCTGAGTGTCTGCATGGCTGAGCATGGAGAAATGAATCTGAGGAAACGAATGCTCTAGGCAGACCTGCTCAAGAAAAGCACTCAGTGGTTCTCTTTCCAAATGAAATATGTATACTATACATACTTGTTTATTAATTTAGGGTAGGCAAGAACTTCCTGGAATACAAAAAACATGATGTATAAAAGAAAAAAATGATAAATGATATTCCATCAAAATTTAGATCTTTAAATGACATCATGAAAATGAAAAGTAGTCCTTAGACTATATTTACAATGCATATAACCTAAAACCAGAATATATAAAGAACACTTACAGATCATTAATGGACAACCCAATTAAAAAGTAGACATAAGAAGATGATAAATATCCAGCACAGCACAAGGAAAGGTGTGCAGCACTAGAAACAAAAATACTAATCAGTACAGTAACAAGATTGAATTATACACTCATTCGGGAGATGAAGTTTAAAGTTTTAAAAGCCTTCTCATGACTTTTTCTTTTTGTTGGATTCTCCCCCTTTGGGTTTAATTTGTCAAGTCCAATGGATTCATTTTGCTGGGCTTCCTGGGGTTATGATCCTCATTGTCTTTTTCTAGGATATTGTCTAAAATTTTTTGGAGTGTTGGTTTGGTATTCATGAAGTTCCTAAGGTTCTCTTAATCATTAAAGTATCTTACTTCTCCATCAATTTTGAAAGATAGTTTTGCAGGGTACATTAATCTGGGTTGGAGGCTGTTTTCCTTTAGGGCTTGAAATACAGCACTCCAAGCTCTTCTTGCCTTGAGGGTTTGCTTGAAAAGTCTGCTATGATTCTTATGGACTTTCCATTGAATGTGATTTGTTTCTTTTGTCTCACTGCTTGTAGAATTTTGTTTTTCTGTTGGGTCTCTGGAATCCTAACTACTATATGCCTATGTGTAGATATTCTTTTATCAAGGCTAGTTGGAATCCTATATGCCTCACTTATCTGTATGTTAAGTTCTTTTCCCCTGCTTGGGAAGTTTTCTCCCATCACTTCTGTGAACAGTGTTTTTATGTCATCTACATTTTCTCTTTTTTCTTTATTGACTCCAATCAGTCTTATGTTATTCTTCTTTGCATCGTCAAGCAGCTGCTGGATTGATTTCTCATGGTCCCTCACAATTTTAAAGCAATTTTTCTTTTCCTAGTCACAAACTGCAATCTAATCTTCCATATCTGAAATTCTGTCCTCACATTGGTTCATTCTGCTGTGTAGAATTTCAATGGAGATTTTAATCTCCTGGAAATCTGTTTGCATCTGTTTTATGGATTCCATTTGTTTCCTACCTTGGGATTCTATCATGTTGCTGAGATCCTCTTTTTTGGGGGGGGTATTGGGGATGGAACTCAGGTCCTTCTGCTTTTCAGGCAGGCAGCGGAACCACTTAGCTAAATCCCCAGCTGATCTTCTAGTTTTTAATCTGTGTTCTTTGTAGATTTATTATTCATGCCTTGCACTATGGGCACAATATTTGAGGTTATCTGATAAATTATTTTTGATTTCGTTTTTTCTAGATCCTCTTTTGTTGCCAGTTCAGGAAGTCCAGGTGTTTGGGTATTAGATTTTTCCTTCTCGTTTCCCTTTGCAGTTGCTGTAGGTGATCTGGAAGTCTGGTTTTGAGGACTGTTTCCTTGTCTTCTTATTTCCACTGTGTGTGTGGGGGGGGGTTGTGTTGTTGTTGCCCATGTAGCTCATGTCCTCTGCCATAGGAGTGGTGTAATGGTGGCAGGGAGCCTCCTCCTAGGTGCTGGGATTGGCTCACCTCCTCTGCCCTAGGAGTTGTGGAATAGCAGTGGGGAGCCTCCTCCAGGGCACTGGGAATAGCTCACCTCCTCTGCCCTAGGAGTGCTGGAATGGCAGTGGGGTGCCTCCTCCTGGGTGCTGGGAATGGTTCACCTCCTTTGCTCTAGTAGTGGTGGAATGGTCTGTGTTTTTTAATCAAATGTCTTAACCATGCATTCCTATGTCATCTCTCTCATGATTGGATGGTAATAATAAAGCTGATATTAACAAAGAGGTGAGGAGTGAAGGGGAGGTGATGGCTGCAGTTGATGGATGTGGAAGGATGAGAGGGAGGCATCCTGAGCCTCAGCATTTTCATCTCTGCAGTGACCAGGCCATGCAGCCTACAGTATTTTACAGCTAACCCCTTTGCAGTACCAGTGCTGTTTGCCACACTTGATGCCTTTTCATAGTCTCCTATCTTTTCCAGAGGAATTTTCACCACACATCAATGCTCTTTATTATATGTGCTGCCAAAGTAAGTACAGTAATGCTCTTTAGTAATATTCACAGTAGGAAAGTGCTTATTTATTGTGAAGTGGAATTGAGTTTGTAAAAAGTGAGGAGGGCAGAGAAACTGGCTGGCAACTGATCCCTGTTTTCTTAGGCAGATCCACTTCAAAAGACCACTGATGCATTTTACTGGCAGCAGAACTTCCAGTAGCAGCAACAGGAAACAAACTGCTGGCTCTGTCTAGCCCCCTGAGAAGGTAAGTCTGGCACCAATCAAAGCCATAAGAACCACTACCAGGATGATGGTTGGAAAAGCAAGATGCTTCAGCACACAGACTACAGGATGAGTTGCACTCTGCAAGGCCAGCTCTTCACTGATAACTTCCAGGCTGTCAACACACATGTGAATTTTTTTCTGTGTGACTGTGATGGGTTCAGGAAGATCAAGCCAGAAAGACCCTAGTTAGCAAGACAGACTCCATATTGCTGCTTGACACACCTGCCTGCCCTTTAGATGAACTCAGAAGGACGAAGCTTAAAAACCTCCTCCCCTTAGAAAGTCTCTTTAGAAATAACAATTAATCAACTATTGTTTTACAAATGTTCTAACAGCAGGACATTCTGATTCTGTACCTTTTGCTTCCTTTACTAGTTCTATCCCATAGGGGGACCTAGAAACTGTTGGTCTCAGAGGTGTATAAAACACATTTGTCAACCCCCAGTGGAGGCTGGAGTCCAATGCTCTGCTTGGGTCCCAGCCGGTAATAAACTCCTGAGTGGATTTAATATTGGTCTTTGGTTGGTTCTCTCTCACTGGGTGCAAGAAAGCCAAAGAACACTAAACAAGCAGAAAGGGAGAAGAAAACAGTCCTTGTTCTGGTGCTGCTGTGAGGAGAGAACCTGGTCTTGATAACAGTAGAAGAACCTCCTCCCAAAGGTGCTGGTGTTGCCTTGTTGAGTATGCCTTGCTGGAGCTACTGTGGCCCAGGAATCAGTAGAGCTCCTGGTAGAGGAATCCTGCAGGATTTACTGGGCCAGTCCATGGGGTGGGTGGGCCATCCCAACAGGTGATAACCCCACAAAGAAAAGGCATTGTGGCAGCTGCTGCCACAGCTAGTATTACAAAGGCCCAGCCTAGTATTCACCTGGTTATGGGTATCTTCCCCACTGATGTGCCAGTAGGCACCCCCTCCAGGCATGATGGGCCCTTCTCCTGGCATGTAGCCACCAATGGATCCTCCAATGAGGGTCCTTCCTGGATGAGGGACTGCTATGGGCATGCCACCTCCAGTGATGCAGACCTTTTCCCCATGTGAGGCCTTTGACCTTGGATACAGAGTTATGGAAGCAGCATCACAGGAATGTGCGCCTGATTACCCACAGCCATCTTACAACAGAACTGTTTGTTTTGCTGTTGTTTTCAGAGACTCACTAGGTTTTCTGGTTTCCCTCACAACCTCCCCTTCCCCCAAGGGAATGCATCTGCCAAGACCCTGGACACATCTTGGCCCTCCTATGCTCTCTGTTGTTTCTTATAAGGCTATACATGCTCCTTTTATTTCATTATGATCTATGAAACTGATTTATAATAAACCATTTTAAAAGAATATTACGAATCCAAAACATAAAAAACAAGTGAAAACTGATGTATATTTTCTGTGATGGTTAATCTAGATTGTGATATTGATTGACTTGAGAGATGCCCAAGTCTAAAGGCTTTTCTGTGACTCAAGATAAATTCTTAGATGTGATACCCTGTAAAATTCAAATAATAAATTACAGAATCTCAGGATACAATTGCATAGAATAAACTCCCATTCCAAAGGGCAGAGATAGGCAAATAGAATGTATTTAGGCCAAAGAAATTCCAGAAACAAGTAGTGCACACATTAATTCATGCAGTTCTATGCCTGCGTCTGGGTCATATGGTGGTGAGATGTGAAATTTGGAGAGCTTTGTGGCCCAATTCGATGTCCTTCCAGGTAGCAGCACACACAGTCTCTCCTTTGGGCTTACTCTGCTTTCTGCCTGAGGCTTTCCAGATTTCCATGTTCCTGGTATCTCCAACTTCCAGAGGTCTCCATTTCCTAAGTTTCACACACTGCCCTCTAAGGGTACATTGTGACTTTTCACACCACCCTTTAAAATCTCAAAGGAATATTTCATGAAGCCACATCTCTTACATTTTGCACTCTGAAAAAAAGTGGGCTTATGTGGACAAAGCCAAGATCTCATACTAGCAGTAGTCAGGACCCATTGAAACATGGAAGCTATGGGTTTTGAGTGATGGGGCCTGAGCATAATGAAATGAATCCCAGAGACCAATTCCATACAAGGTCCTCCTCAAGCAAGGAACCCAGAGTTTCATTAAACATGTGAAAGGTTATGTTGTAGCAAAGTGGAACAGCTCAGTGCCATAGCCAAGTGTTACAGTTCAGTGTCATAGCCAAGTGACACAGCTCTGAAGCACAGCTGAATGTTATAGCTATGTTTAAACTCTAGATCACAGCTATTGAAATTTGAAGACCTGAGAATCCAAAGGTCACTCAAAAACATGGAGAAAAGCCTTTTATTATGCCAGCAGGCTCAGAGGAGTTTGCACTCCAAAGTCTGACCTTTTACCAGAAATGGAAGCCTCCTTATATAGGGGTAGGTGGACATGCTCACTGAAGCAGGAGGGCAAAGTTAACAGAACATTATTTTAAGGGGGCTGAGCTAACAACATATTCTTGAAAGAAGACAAGCAGTTCAAACAGTTACAAACATTTTGATACATTGGGCCTGAGCACTGTGCAGCACAAACTGTTACTTTTAGGGAAAAAATATGTTGTGGGGGGAAAAAACATGAAGGCAAGGCAAGGGTAAGACAAAACCCTGTATTATTGCTCTGTCAGTTACATTTTTGCACCCTTGAACCTGTGATAAATTAGACCTAATTCTTGAGATGCCTTCAAGGCACCTTTCTTCTGGTGCCATTCAGGTATTTGGTCTCTTTTGAGTAATGCTAATCTTTTCATCAACCACACTCCTTTTTGCCCCTAAGTGATTATGGGGGAGGAAAGTTTAAGTTTTTCAAAATGTTTTGTCTGCTTTTATCTCCTGACTTTCTTACTAAAGCATCAAGTAGCATTCATGACATGCCCTAAGTATTGGGCAGGCTTGAAATTTCCTCTGCAAATTATTTAGGCTAATTCCTTTAATCTCAGCCTTCATACAAAGGCTGTCTTAGGACATAGACAGAAGGCCAACAAATGTTTTGACATAATGTAACACAAATGGTCTCTAATACAATTTTAAAACAAGTCTTCATTCCCACCTTGAAATTTATGAGCCTGGCCCTTCCTGTCCACATTCCTTTCAGTATTTTAATCTTCTGGGATCTGACAAGAATTATCTATCAGGCCAGATGTGTTGACACACACCTGTAATTCCAGAATTCTGGCTCTCTGAGACCGAAGGATCACAAAAATCAAGTTCATCCTGGGAAACTCAGGAACTTAGTGAGTCCATGTCTCATAATAAAAATGTTAAAAGGGCAGAAGATGAAGTTCAATGTGAAAACCCTGGATTCCATCTCCAATATCAGTGGGAAATAAAGAATCTGGTGCCAGGTTGTGCCTACAAAATTCAAGGTTCAATCTACTGTGCATCTACAAATGTTTGAGAATAAGGCCCAAGGCTTGTGAAGGACATGGTCAGGGACACCACAACAAGGCTCCCATTTCTCTGGTATTTGCATTCTGTATTCCGCAGCTTTTCCATTGTTGGGACCAAATACCTGATACCCTCTACTTAAAAGAAGAGAGATTTATTTTTGCACACAGTTTCAGATGGTTCAACTTATGCTAGGCTTCCCTAAAGCAGAAATACCATGGAAGAAGAGACTAATAGAAGAAAGCTGTTGAGTAACAGAGCATGGGGAAGAGCACCAACAAGAGCTCTACCCTCCTAAGATACAACCCTAGCAGCCTATCTCCTTTAACTTCACAGAACCTTCTAACAACATATTCAGCTGTGAATATCTATAGGCTAATTCATCAATGAATATGGTGAACCCAATGATTCAATCATCTTTTCAATAATCTGTTAACTCAATTAAGTTGACAATTAAGATTTACTCACATGTAAGGAGAAAACACTTGCATACTACATATCTGATAAGAGGTTAATATCCAAAGTATATAAAAGATGAATCAAAATCAATAGTAAAATTGCAATTTGACTGAATAAGGGGCACGATTGTGAATATTTCTCAAAAGCAGACGTTCAATGTACCAAAAGATATAGAAAAGGTGCTCAACATCACTAAATATAAGAAAACAAAATAAAGCCACCATTACACAAACTTCACACATATTACAAGGGCTGTTGCTGAAAAGACAAAAGGTAGCAAGTGTTGGGGATGTAGTAGAGAGAACCCTGAGCACTGTTGGTGAGAATGTTAATCAGTACATCCACTATAGAAAACATAGAAATGCCTCAAAAATGTAAACATAGAAATGTCTTATATCCCAGCTATACCTCTTCTGGATATATCTATATATACAAAAGAAATAAACCAAAATCTTGAGATCTTCTATTGACTCTATTACAATATCATTTGTCATAACTAAAATTGAATGTAATAACTTCAGTGTCTGTACATGGAGAAATGAATACAGACATTTTATATAAAGATATAAATATGATGAGACATGAGCAATTCTTAAAAATAAGGAAAAATAATGTATTTTGTGACTATATGGACAAACCTGGAGACGTTATGCTAAGTTAAATAAGCCATACACAGAAAGATAAAAAAATTCATGACCATGTATATTTAGAGTCTATAAAATCAGAAATAGAAGCAGAAGGTAGAATGGTCACTGCTTCAAAATGGGGAAATGGGGAGAGATTAATCTAGCACCACATTTTAATTATATGTGAGAAATAACTTCTGATAGCTAATGTAATGTACAATTATTATAATTAACATACCTTGTTATACTTGAAATTTGGTCCTGGTAACAACCCCCCCGCCCCCAGAAATTTGGTAAGTAAGATCTCCAATGGTTTAAGTGAAATAAATCAGACACATGTAACTATTACATTGTCTCTCTGGTGTGGGAAGCTGGAAAGGTAAATAAGGACAAAAATGTAAAATAGATAATGTGAAATAGGAAGAAACTCTTCAACAGAAAAAGGAAAATGTGCAGGAGCGAGAAGATAAAAGGGAAAAAATGAGAAAAGAAAGAAAAAAATGGAAACCAAACTTTTGCAAATAAGGTGGTAACAAAATTGAATGGAGGGAAACGGATTGGGAGAAAAGAGCAATCAAGATATACCAGGTACAGATACAAATTCCCTTTGATGTGTATGATCATTATGTATATTGGCAATGTATCAATAAAATTAATTTTTTAAATGTGACTATATGAGATAATATCTTAATATTCTTTACAATGACAATCATTTCACAATACCTAGATATATGAACAAAATCTCACCCTGTACTTTAAATATTATGTACAATAATATTCATACAAATATGCCTCTAAGAAGCTGGGGAAATATTTTTTAAAGTGAGGTTGAGTATTTTTTATATCAAGTTAGCTATTTGCCTATTTTATTTTGAAAAATACCTGCCAGTTTTTAATCAAATTATTTGATTTTTTAATGTGACTTATAACTGCTGCTAATTTTTGAGTTCCCTATGTATTCTGGATATACACACTTGTCAGATAATTATTCATTAATATTTTCTCGCTTTTAGTAGATTGTCTGCTCACTCTGTTACTCTTCCCTTTGCTGTGCAGAATATTTGAGCTTGGTGCAATCCCACTTATCTATTTGTACTCTTTGTGCCTGTATATTTACATTCTTATCCAAAGTGTACTTGCACAAACTAGTATCATAGACTGTTTCCCTTATGTTTTTTTCTACTATTTTTATAATTTCTTTTTACAGTTACATCTTTATTCCATCTCGACATGGTGTTTGCATATGGTGTGATATATGAGTGCATTTGTATTCTTTTACATGAAGACATCCTGACACTCAGACCATTTATTGAAGAGCCTGCCCTGACTGTATATTTGTTATTCAAATGTATCAGAAACATTTCACTGTGATGTGTGAATTTGTTTCTATGTTCTCTATTCTGTTTCATTGGACTATGTATGTATCTTTAGGCCTGTACCATACTATTTTTGTTCCTATATCTTAGTATGTTTAGAAGCTGAAAAATGCAAATAAACACTACAAATGGATATCATCTCAACCTAGAATGATTATAATAACAGACAAAATTGACAAAGGCTGGGAAAGATGTGGCAAAAGGGCAAATTGTGAACACTAATTGTAGCCATGTACAATTGTACAGCCACAGTTACTGAAAATAGTATAAAAGTTCTTTGGAAAATTAAATCAAAAGTACCATATGATCCTGCAGTCCCAGTGCTCCATATTTCAAAAGGATATTCATCAGTACATCCAAGTCATCTGTACTTATTTGTTTCAGTATCATTCACAATGACCAAGACATGTAATCAACAAAAGTGCCCATCCACAGATAAGTAGATGTAGTGGATTAATTAATGGTCAACTTGTAATGCCCAGCTGAACTGAATCAGAGTGGTCTGGGCATGGAGGATCCACCTGAGGATTATTACCAATAGCAATAAAATGAGAACTAGAGGGGAAGATCTTGTCCTGTTCATTTTCAAGGAGAAGCTTGCTATGGATGGTTTTCTTGATGTGAACTATGATGTTCTCATTGGAGGAGGAGCTAAGGGCCTTGCTATCACTGGAAATGGCTGTTATTTTCATCAGCGGAGCTCTGATCGTCACCATGAACATCACTTCCTGGCTCCAGTGTGGATACCTCAGCTTGATGGCACAAGACCTTCATTTCACTAGTGTAGGTTTTCTGGTTTCCACCGCTGGCCTTTGGGCCTTTCAAGTACAGATCCTCACTGTGGACAAGCATGAGACATTGCCATGGGCTCTAGGCCTCTGGCTGGACTCTTGGAGGACAATGCCTTGGACTCTAAGCCTTTAGCTGGAATTGTGTGGAACATTCCTGGAATCCAGGCCCTCAGCTGAATTTCTTGGGCCCCCAGTGTGCAGTTAATCTCTTGCTCTCCTTTGCATTTGACTTTTTGTTAATTATCATAAAATAATGCTATAAACTATGTGTCCTGTAGTAAATATATCCCCTTGCCAAACCTTCACTACAACAGTGAATAAGAACCATATGGGAGACACCCACTCCAGGATATTAGAGTCATATGCAAGGCACATTCTGTCATTTATAGAAATGTAGATAAAATTTTTCTTAGTTAACTTCTCATTGCTGAGGCAAAATATCTGATACCCAAAGTTAAAGGAGGAAAACTTTATTTAGCTTGCAGTCTGTAGAGATTTCAATCCATAATCAGTTGGCTGAAGGCAGAGTGGCTCAGCAGACAGGCATTGTGGAGAAGAAATGGTTCATGGTGGACAGAAGGTAGCAAGCAAGACAGAAGACAAAGCTCTTTATGTCCCTTATGTTGTATCCAGACTACTAGGCTTAGGGTAGTGGTAGTGCCAAACCAATCAGTGGACTGATTTAATAATCACACACCCCTAATCCCAGTGTCACATACTCTCAATCTAGCCACCACTGGAAAAATTCTTACGACTGCATTAGGTTTTGGGGGGATCCCTAGACCCAAGCCATAACAGAACTGAAAATCCTACTAGAGGACATAGACCAGGCATGGAAAGGTACACATAATTTAATACATGAAAGGAATCTAACAAAGCTGAGCACAAAGTACGGTGAGCAGAATAGTGGTTCCTGGAGACAAGGGAGGGGGAGACCAAGATTAAGGAGGAGAGAAATTGCTCAAAAGACAAAAATTCACAGCACACAGGAGGAAAGAGTGCTGTGTCATACAACACAGATGTGGACTACAGTTAAAAATATTGTATAATACATTCAAACTAGCTAAAGAAAAGTTGCAGAGTTTCTCTGCCTGTGAAAAGCCACTAGAAATAGTAGCATATGCATATAATCCCAGCAATTGGGAGGTTGAAGCAGGAGGACAATTGTTAATTGAAGGCCAGCCTGGGCAACACAGTGAGGCTAAGGCCAGGCCAACTACACAGTGAGACTCTATCTCAAACTAAAACCAAAGAGTAAACTGTGGTAAATATTTGATGTGATCAAGGACCTGAGAACCCTGTGTTAATCCAAACCCAAGTTACAATTGTAATATATAACATGGTATGTCATAAAGAAGTATAGCTACACTTGTTAATAGAAACATTTTAAATAAGAAGTGTGGCCTATGTGATATTTAAAATATGGGGCTGATTTTTTTGCGTCTTAATTATATTAAGGTTTAAATCAATAGACTTTCTGTGCCATAAGTAATATACAACAGAGTGATAATTTCAGTTGTAATGCTTCTGAAAAGCAAGCTTCCATTCCCTCCTAAAAGTGACCAAAGTACTGTAACATTTTAAAGATACATAGTAACTGCAATATCATAAAAATTAATCTTAAACATAAGAACATCCAGCCCCACCCTGCCTCTGAGCAACCAGCAAGCAGACCCAGTGAGGACCTTAAACACATGGATCTGGGGCTGCATCCTTGTCTCCACCCTGCCTGTGAGCAAGGAGTGGAACCAGACAGGCACCTGCAGCACCAGCTCATCCCAGCTCCATCACCATCTGATTCTGGCCTCTTGGCTGTGTCAGTACCTGGTCCCACATGGCAGAGGCACTGGGCAGGGCATAAAGGCCATTGTCCTGAGATCCAGAAGATAAAGCAGAATTGAACAACTGAAAAAGGGCCTCTCTCAGGCTCCTTGATGAAAATTGAAGCCCACTGGAAAAGTGAAGAGCATTTGTGCAATAAAGGGACACCTAGACCACTGTAGTTGGTAAGTTGGGGGGATCAACACCTCCCATCAGAACCTGCACTATCTTAAGGGGAAGGACAGCAGGAACTGGCAGTAGAACCTTGCAGAGTTCAACCATGTGGGAGGTCAGGGAGCTCAATTTGGGACTTGCAGCCAGAAATCAGGCTGAATCTCATGGGTCTCCTACTGGCTTGCTGACACTCATTGACTTATATCTGCACACTGCTGTTCATGTTATCGATTGTGACAGCAGAGACATACCCTGGAGTCCCTTCATTTTTATTTTTTATTTATTGTCAAAATTATTTTTTCTTATTTTTAATTTTTTTCTACTCTTTTCAGATTTTTCTTTTTAATTTTTTTTCATTTTCATCTTATTTTCCTTGTCTTTCTCTCACTCTCTTGCTTACCTGCTCTTCCGAAATTTTCTTCATCTCCCTTTTTTTTCCTGTTCTGACCCCAATTCAGATTTCTTCTGTCTTTTTTCTTTTCTTCTTTTCCTTCTATTGATTGTCATTAGTTTTAAAGAAAGTAAATACAGTTTCTAGCCTTCCTATTGCTGTTAGGTTGTTCTGTTCTCATTTTTCTTCTTTCATTTTATTGTTACTCTTGTCTTCAACAGATTCATAGAGTTTCTGTGATCTTCCTCTGTCCACTTGCCTGACTGCTATCCTTTCACTATCCTTCTATCTATCTATCTCTCCTGCCCGAACTCCTTCTTAGTGCCCATTCTGAAAAGTAAAGTTTCTATGTTGAAGAGTTTATTCAGTATAAACATGTTTTGTGCTAGTCCTTGATTTTGATTTAAGTCACACAGTTAAAGTTTATAGATTATTAACTACCACAAATTGTTATTTTCTAAGCTCTGCCTGATGCTATTGTGCTGCTGATTGTATCACTTTGGCTAATGTATTGTTATTGATCTGATCAGTTTCCCTTCCTGTATTAATAAAAATGAGATAGCCTCAGAGTCATTTGAGACTGAAACCTAAAGAACTGGTATATCTGGAAGACACCTATGAGAAGCAATCATTTCATAAGGGTTCTAAATACAAGCAACAAAGATACTTATAATAAGCAATATCAAATTATCAACCAAGGAATTAAATGAAGGACAGTACCAAAAACAAAAATAGAAATGAGAACACATTTAAGCGAGGCACAAACCCAAACTTCCAGCCCAACAAAGGCAAATTCTGGGGGAAACCAGGTGCAAAAGTTTGATAATCAACCACCTGGACACCCTGAGCTGATAGAAAAGGAAGTAACAAAACAGATGAATGAGGCTGTAGAAAAATTCAAAATACAAAAAATTTCCCACATAACTACAGAAATGGGGAGTAGAATGAAATACATGTTTAGAGCCTCGGGAACAATAACAGATAAAAAAATAGATGAGTTCAGGACCATGATGGAAAACAGGAACGCCCAACATAGGAAAGAAATGGAATACATGAAAGAGATTCAAACAGATATCCAGGATATTAAGAACTGTATTGAAATCATACACAACAGACTGAGACAATCTGAAGACCAAATATCAGATATAAAAGAAAGGATGGCAGTCAATGACCATGAAAACAGAAATCTTTTAAGAACAGTAAGGGACCATGAGAAATTGATCCAAAAGCTTCTAGATGACGCAAAAAAGAATAATATAAGACTGATAGGAGTCCATGAAAAGGCAGGAGAAAGTACAAGTGATATAAAAATGATGGAAA
This sequence comes from Heterocephalus glaber, assembly GCF_053883595.1. NCBI lineage: Eukaryota > Metazoa > Chordata > Mammalia > Rodentia > Bathyergidae > Heterocephalus > Heterocephalus glaber. The sequence goes on from NW_028258410.1 coordinate 4,478,110, forward strand.
ACTTCCAAAACAGAGCAAAAAATTTGAAATACAGAGTAATACAGTGAGGCATATAGGACTCCAACTAGCCATGTGCAAAAAAAATATCTACACCTAGACATATAATAATCAAGATCCCAGAAACCCAACAGAAGAACAAAATATAATAATCAGTTAGAGAAAGGAAATGAATCACATGCAAAGAAAGCCTATCAGAATCACAGCAGACTTTTCAACACAAACCTTCAAGTCAAAGAGAGCCTGGAGTGTGGAATTTAAAGCCCTAAAAGAAAACAACTGCCAACCTAGTCTGATGTATCCTACAAAAGTATCTTTCAAAATTGATTGGGAAATAAGATACATCCATGACAAAGTACAACTGAGAAACTTCATGAATACAAAACCAGCACTCCAAACATTTCTAGACAATATCCTAGAAAAAGACAATGAAGATCACAACTGTGTGAGTCCCAACAGCAAATCTATCAGGCAAGGGAAAAATTAAATGGAGAGGGAGAAAAATAAAAATGAATCAACAACAGGAAAATAACATGACAATGTCAAGTCCATATATATCAGTAATAATCATCAATGTTAATGACTTCAATTCACCAATCAAAGAAATAGACTGGTAGAATAGATTAAAAAGCAAAATACAACAATATGCTCTAAAAAAGAAATGCAGCTAGTTCAAAAAGAAACTCATAGAGTGGAAGTAAAAGGATGGAAAACAGTTCTCCATGTGACAGAAACCCAGAAAAAAGCAGGGTTAGCTATCTTATTCGCAGAAAATGTAAATTTCAAACCAAAACTCATTAAGAGAGACAATAAAGGTCATGACATCCTTGTAAAGGGAACAATCCAAGAGAAAGAGATGACAATCATAAATATCTATGCACCAAATACTAATGTACCCAACTATACAAAACAAATATTAATAGACATGAAAAAACAAGAACTAATACAATTGTAGTGGGGGATTTCAATACGCCAGTGTCACAAATAGACAGATAATCTAGACAAAAAAATCAACAAAGAAGTAATAGAACAGAACCAAGCTTTTGAAAAAATGGACTTAATAGATGTCTCCACAGTGTTCCACCCCACAAAATCAGAATATACATTCTTTTTGGCTGCACACGGGTCATTCTCCAAAATAGAACATGTTTTAAGTAAATGCAAAGGAATTGAAGTTATCCCCTGTATATTTTCAGACCATAGTGCAATTTAACTGGAGATCAATACCATAAGAAACTACAAGAACTTCACAAACACATGGAAATTTAATAACACTCCCCTGAACAACCAATGGGTCACAGAAAAAAATGAAGAAGAAATTAGACAGTTTTACAAAAAGGATAATGCCATTACAACATACAGGAATGTATGGGACACAATAAAAGCAGTTCTATGAGGGAAATTCATAGCAGTGAATGCCCACAGTAGGAAAACAGAATAATGCTGTATCTTAAGCTCCTAGAAAAAGAAGTGCAAGACAAACCAAAAGCTCATACAAGGGAGGAAATTATATACATTAGAGCAGACATCAATGCAATGCAGACCAAGTGAATGATACAAAAAATCAACTAGTCAAAGAGTTGGTTTTGGAAAAGAATAAATAAAATTGATAAACCCTTAGCCAACCTTATTTAAAAAATAAAAAGAAAGAAAAGCTTCAACACCATTCAATTAGGAACAAAATAGGTAAAGTCACAACAGATCCAGCAGAGATCCAGAGCATCATCAATACCTACTTCGAGAACCTGTATTCTAATAAAATGGAAAAAAAAGAAACGGACAGAGTTCTAGATACATACGAATTACCTAAGTTGAACGAAGAAGGTATGAAAATTGTAAACACCCCAATTACAATGAGTGAAATTGAAAATGTAATTAAAACTACCAACAAAGAAAAGCTCAGGTGCTGGTGGCTTTACTGCTGAATTGTACAAGATATTTAAAGAAGAACTATCACCATTACTCTTTAAACTCATCAAGGAAATTGAAAGGGAAGCAAGGCTTCCAAATTCATACCTGGAAGCAAGTGTTACTTTGATTCCAAAACCAGGGAAAAACCCAACCCAAAAAGAGAACTACAGGCCAATCTCCCTAATGAGTATAGATGTAAAAATCCTCAACAAGTTACTGGCAATCAGAATACAGAGGGTCATCAAGAAGATCATATACCCTGACCGAGTTGGATTTATCCCAGGGATGCAAGGATTGTTCAACATACATAAATCAATAAATGCAATACACTATATTAACAGAGCCAACTACAAAACCATATGATCTCCTCAATACATGCAGAAAAAGCATTTGACAAAATTCAACACCCATTCATGATAAAAAAAAAAACCCTACAGAAAATTGGAATAGATGATCTTTATCTCATCTTCATAAAGGCTATGTATAAAAAACCAATAGCCAAAGTCCTACTAAATGGTCAAAAACTGAAAACCTTCATACTAAAACCAGGACAAAGATGTCCACTATCACCACTCCAGTTCATTATAGCTTTGGACACATTAGCCACAGCAATTAGAAAAGAGAAAGAAATCAAGGGTTAAAGATAGGAAAGGAAGAAGTTAAACAGTCTTTGTTTGTTGATGGTATGATACTCTTCACAGAAGACCCAAAACACTCTGCCAAAAGACTTCTCAACTTAATTGACAGATTCAGTAGAGTATCTGGATACAAGGTCAACACTCAGAAATCAATAACCTTCTCGTACCCAAATAATATATACACTGAAAGAGAAATTAGGGAAACAATCCCTTTCACAATACTATCAAAAAATGAAATCTCTATGAATCAATCTAATGAAGGAAGCAGAAGACTTCTACTTTGAGAACTACACCACTCTGAAAAAAAGAGATTGAAGGGGATATAAAAAATGGAAAGACATCCCCTGTTCCTGGGTAGGAAGAACCAATATACTGCAGATGGCCATATTTCCAAAACTGCTGTACAGATACAATGCAATCCCAATTTAAACACCAACAGTATATTTCAAGAAACTAGAGAAAACAATTCAAAAGTTCATCTGGAACCAGAAGGGACCTAGAAGAGCAAACACAATTCTAGGCAACAGATTCATGGCAGGGGGTATCAAAATTCCCAACTTGAAATTGTACTACAAAGCCAGTGTGATAAAAACAGCATGGTACTTGCAAAGAAACAGACCCGATGATCAGTGGAATAGATTAGAAGTTGTGAAAGCAACTCCAGACATAGTCAGCTACCTCATCTTTGACAAAGAAGCCAACCATCCTCACTGGAGGAAAGATGGCCTCTTTAATAAATAGTGTTGGAAAAACTGGATTTCAACATGCCAAAGATGAAAACTACACTTATCTTTCACCATCGACTAAAGAAAATCAAAGTGTTTTGAAGATCTAAATATTAAAACAGTTACACTAAACTTGCTGGAAGTCAAGTTAGGTAGAACTCTCAAAGACATTGGCATAGGAAAGGACTTTATGAAAAAATCCTCAGTAGCATGGGAAGCAGCACAGAGAATTAACAACTGGGATCTCATCTTATTGAAAGGCTTCTGCACTGCAAGAGAAACCACCAACAGAGCTAAGAGACAACCTACCATGTGTGAAAATATTTACCAGCTGTTCCTCAGACATTCATATATTATATCTAGAATATATAAAGAAATAAAAAATCAGAGCCCCCAAATATGTAGACCCAATTAAAAAATGAGCATCAGAAATCAACAGATATTTCTCAAAGAAGTAAAAGCAGCAAATAAACATATGAAAAATATTCAATATCAATGAGATGCACATGAAAACAGTACCGAGATTCCACCTCACCCCAGAACAAATGGCTGCTATCATGAAATAAACCAATAATGCTGACAGCATTGTGGGGAGAAAGGAACCTTTCTTCAATATTGGTAGGAGTGTAGATTGGTGCAAGCAATCTGGGATCAATTAGGAGAAACCTCAAACAACTAGGACTGGAAGTAAGATTTGACCCAGCTATTCCTCTATTGGGTATGTTCCAAAAAGAATTAAAAGAATCAGCTACCAGAACACAGGAGGAAGCTTTTGGGCCACTGTACCACAACTCACAGCAGAGAGGAAGTGAGCTGCATGGGGGCCAGCAGCACAGCCCACACCCTTGCATCAAAATGAGAAGACATATAAATAAATTTCAAAACCAGATGTCCAGATCACCTACAGCAACTCCAAAGGGAAACAAGATGCAACACTCTGATACTCACCCACCTGGACTCCCTGAACTGGCAACAAAAGAGGATCTGGAAAAAATGAAATCAGAAATAATTTCTCAGATAACAGCAGAGTTTGTGCTCATAGTGCAAGACATGATTAAAAAATCTAGAGAGGAGCTGAGGAACATGATGGAATCCCAACACAGAAAACAAATGGAATCCATAAAACAGATGCAAACATATTTCCAGGAGATTAAAAACTCCATTGAATGTCTATGCAGCAGAATGAGCCAATGTGAGGACACAATTTCAGAAATAGAAGATAAGATTGCAATTAGTGACCAGGAAAAAAAAATTGCTTAAAAACTATAAGGGACCACAGAAATCAATCCAGCGGCTGCTAGACAATGCAAAGAAGAATAACATAAGACTGACTGGAGTCAATGAAGAAACAGGAGAGAGTGCAGATGACATAAAAAAAAGCTGTTAGAGAAGTGATGGCAGAAAACTTCCCAAGCAGGCAAGAAGAATTTGACATACAGATAAGTGAGGCACATAGGACTCCAAATAGCCTTGATCAAAACAAATCTACACATAGGCATATAATTGTTAAGATTCCAGAAACCCTACAGAAGAACAAAGTTCTACAAGCAGTGAGAGAAAAGAAGCAAATCACACACAAAGAAAGCCCATCAAAATCACAGCAGATATCTCAATACAAATCCACAAGGCAAGAAGAGCACTGAGTGAAATAACAAGTAAGAAAACCACTTTTTCAGTGAAGAGAAAACACTCAAGAGGAGCTCTAACATCAACATGTGACATTTCCATTTAATATCACACAAGCCATCTCTTTGATTAGAAACCCAAACACTGAGTTTGGGAAAGTTTAGGATTTGATAAAATTTATTTTAAGTGAAAAATTTTAATCTATATATGTATTATGCCTAACATGCTGTTTTGAAATTTGTACATTATGGGGTGGATACATTGAAATAATTGATTTCATTGAAATAATTCATTAATGCATTACCTCATATACTTAATATTTTCATGTGATGAGAACACTTAATCTACTGACTTAGCAATTTTCAAAGATGCATTACACCATCATTAACTATAGTCCACACAGTGTATAATAGAGCTCTTAAATTTATTCCACCTTTCAAAGTGAAATAAGCCTTCTAACCTTTGGCAACTAATTGCCCATTCTCCCTTCCCCACATCTTGTAAACTGCACTTTAGTATCACCTCAACTTTGTAGATTCCATATATGAGACATCAGTGCAGAACTTGTATTTCTACACCTACCTTATTTCATTGAATATCATCTAGTCCACTTTATCATATTTTGTGTATGTGCTGAGTTTTCTCCGTCCATTCATCCACTGGTGGACATTAGGGTTAAACTGTGGATTGTTCCAAGTCCTGGCTCAGAGGAATGTCACCATGAGCATGGTGTACATGTATCCCTCTGATACTCTGACTTCATTTCCTTGGAGGATACAGCTAGTACTATGATAGCTGGATCATATAGGTGTGCTTTTTTAATTTTTGAGAAAATTCTGTATGATTTTTTATAATGGCTATACCAGCTTTAACACAATATAAGTGTTCCCTTTTCTCTGTATTCACTTTTTCTTTAAGTTTTGAGGTTTTAAATATTTGCATGCAAGAGAAAGCCTAAAGAAATAGTCATGTTTGCAGTATTGTCATGAAATTTACAGAGACATTCATACTGCAAGACTTTTTGAACACTTCATTCCATGAGAAATTGCATGAAGTCATCTTTATTGTAGAGTGTTGAGTGCTTTTGAGACAGGGTCTCACTATGTAGTTTGTGCTGGCTTTAAACTCACTATGTAGTCCACACTGGCTTTGAACTCACAGATTCTCCTGCCTCAGCCTCCCCAAGTCCTGAGATTAAAGGCATGAACCACCACACTCAAGTGTGCTACATTATTTCTGTTCCTAATTTGTTAATAGTTTTCATCATAAAAGGATAATGAATTGTGTCGAATTATTCTCTGAATTTACTGAGTCATCATACAGTCTTTTCCTTCATGTATTCATATGCTATCTTATATGTTTAGATCTGTGTATATCAGAAGACTTGCATTTTGAGATGAATCTCATTTGTTTGTGGTGAATGAGCAGTACATGTTTTCTGATTATGTGTGCTGGCTTTTTATTGAAAAGGGTTACATCTTTCTCATTGGGGAAACTGACCTACAGTTCTCCTTTCTTGTAGTGTCCTTGTCTGGCTCTGGTGCCAAGCTTATGCTGGCCTTAGGAAATCAGTTTAAAAGTATTCCTTTCCTCCTTTTCAAGTGTTTGGGAGAGTTTGAAAAGGTATTGTGCTATTTCTTCTTAGGTTTGGTATAATTTAGAAGTGAATACATCTACTCCTAGGAGACACTGTATTACATGACTTAATGTTCTTACTCAATATTTAGTTGTTTTGATTTTCTTTCTTTTTACCACTCAGTCTTGGTAGGTTGTATGTGCCCATTAATTTATTCATTTCTTCTAAGTTGATTAAAACATCTGAATATAAAGTTTATAGCTGTCTCATCTGATCTTTTTTATTCCCATGGTATCAGCTGTAATGTTTTCATTTCTTTTTTAAAATTTATGTAAATTTTAATTGTACAAATTTATATGTAGTGTCATAATTCTATACATATATAGTGTGTAATGATCTTATTTATTATTTTTACTTTCAGCATCATCTCCCTTTCTATTAGTCTAACCAAATGTTTGTGAGTTTATCTTTTTTTAAAAAATAAGAACCAAGATACATCATGTACATGTACAAACACCCAATGAAAAATGTAAAAGTATTGTATACGTAAAATGTACCAATAAAAGAATTAAAGGAAAATATATTTTATTGATAATTTCTGTTTTCTCAAAAACTTAAAGATTTTTATTTCACATTTCAAACATGACAATAATATTAAATAAATATAATGTTCAAAATTTTTAAGAGAAACATCTTAGGTTGTGGGAATCTAGTTCAAGATGAGATCCTGAGAACTTCACTTGAAGCTTTGTCATTACACTATTTACTGAAGAACAGAAATGAACTCTTAGCTCTCACAAATAATGAATACTGCTATGGTCCCATCACCAGCCACATGGTGTTGCCACAAAACTCCCACACTTAGGAATGGTCCACAGAGAAGTTTGGGCTAAAAGATGGTGCTGGGAAGAAAGACAGAAATGATCAGTGAAGAAAGACAGTGCTAACTGAAGAGTTTCCATTTTAAAAATATTTTTCATAAAGCAGGTTATTTATGTTTGGCATTTTAAAAAACAGCTCTACTTTGTACAAAGGCCATGGAAATAAGCATTTTAACTTTTTTAAATGCTCAGCAAAGAATTATTCAAATGGGACTCACAAAAGCCACTCAACATGTATTTTACCAATGTCCTGTGACTCTATTGCTGGAGGAGCAGGTTTTCATGAAGTGATTTCATCCTTTCACGGAGAAAGATTAAATTTAAAATTTTAAACACATAGCTATAGCTATTCAGAAGAACAGGATTATACTATAACAGAATCATTATTCTTTCATTCTCTTGTTTACAATTTAAATTTTCGTCTCAAATTTTCATACTGTATGCGTATTCTTCATGGCAGTATAACTGAAATATCTTCTGTTAGTAGATGAGATTTAAATTCCTACAACATGAGAGGTGGATGAAGGCATTGTCCCTTTCCATATGTTTTGAGCATTGTTTTTCTTTGAGTTTGAGGAATAATCAAGGTGCAATGGGGTGGATTTGTGGAAACAGCTAAGTGACTGATTGCTGAGCTGTGGGCAAGCTTCACCTACTCCCAGGATCCAGATTTGCTCTCCTTGGCAGGAGGCTAAATTCTCCCAGCTGTGCTTCAGCTCAACCAGGCTCTTGTGAAGGTTCAGGAGGTTGTGATGTGACAGAGCACTGTACACTCATTTAAAAGATATTTTTGTGTGCCTACTATGTAGTAGTCACTACTCTAGGCACTGTGGATGAGCCAGTGAAGTAAATAAAACCATTGCCCTCATAGAAATTACATTGTGGAGAACAAAAATTAAATAAATATTAAGTATAGAATGTACTAATAAGTGTTATGTAGAAAAGCAAAGTGGAGAGTGACCCTAGAGAAAGGTAGTGTTATTTTATTTATTATGATAAGAGAAGGAAGTGTCTGAAATGCTCAAATAGTGAGTAGAGATCTTAATGAAGATGGCTTTTCCAGAAGACTAGTTTTTAAAAAAAGAGATATAGGATGCAGTCAGACAGCAGCAGGGGAAACCATGGGGGTAAACTAGAACAGAGTTAGCATATTCCTGGTGGGACATTGCAGACATCTGAACATCAGGTGAGAGGGAGTGGTCCAGTTCTAGATCTGTATCAAATGTAGGATGGGATGACCTGAGGAAGGACATGAGGAGAGAAGGATGGAAGAGCCAAGGACCACTCTGAGTTTGTAATGCACAACTGGAGACACAGTGGTTAGCTGTCATGCCCTCACAGGTGGGACACACACACCCTCACATCCACTGGCATAGCAGGTCACTTGGCTGCAGTCTGCCTTCAGGGCCCTGGAGCTGGGAATGTCTGCCTGCCTGATGGATGCTGAGGGCTGCTGCCCCAGGTGGCCATGTCTGTGGCCTCTATGTTGCCCTGAAGTCCTTTCCTGGCTCTCTTGACCTGCATGGGCCTTGACCCATGGGGCATCAGCCCAGTCCTGTGTCTCCTGAGTGCCAGCTGTATGTGGCCCCAGGGGTGGCATCATTGGACCAGAGGTAAGAGGAAAAAGAAGTCAGATTGCTTGCTCCTGGGCAGCACTGAGATGGGAGGGAGGCCAGAGCCTGACACATTTGTCCTGTGCCACATCTGCCCCACACTCTGTCCATGCAACTACTTCCCTCCACATCAGGATGATGGCACTCACACTGCTGCTAGTCATGGACTGCTTCCCTCTTCTTTGTACCCTCGCTTTGGGTATGAACACATTCATGACTTTCTGATTCATCTCTGAAAGTGCACTGACTTTCATCATGGGGCTGTGAACCAGGCACAAAACAGGAAGGAGCACTTTCTAACCTTTCAGGCTGCACTGCTTCTCCCATTTATAACCATCATGACAGGAAATATGATGGGAGGTGAGAGGAATAAGAAATAGTAATTGGAAAAATTTTATTGGTTTGTGATGCACAATAATTGCATTTACTTTGGAGAATATTTATCTATATCTATATCTATCTATCTATATATATATTCCCCCTGCTCCCCTTTCCTATCCTCTCCCCTCCTATTCCAGATCTCTTACTCGATTTCTAAAAACCCATCTCCAGCTTTTCTATCATCTCTCTATTACTTTACTCTTTAAATTATTTATATTAGGGGCTTATCATATAAAAGAAACTGTGTGATATTTAACCTGATTTATTTTACTTAGTAGTACATATATATCATGTATACCATATAGATTTATCACATATATACATTATGTATCACATTTTCCTTTTCATTCATCTGTTGATGGGCATCTAGGCTGTTTCATTAATTTAACTATTGTGAATTGTGCTGCTATGCTGGGGGTCTGTCACAACATCAGATGCTCAGACACGCACCCCTAGGCCAGGAACCTGCCCAGAGAGGAACTGTATGAGCATGTGGGCTCTCACATGCCCATTCCATCCCTTAAGTGAGGGCAGATCCTGGGGAGCATCTGTGTGACTCAGACAAGCACAGCTTCGGGCAGATTTCAGACAGGGCTCTGCATTATGCCAGAGGCCTGGGCCCAACCAGAAAGGGGCTGCACAGGTACACAAGCTTCAGCCAGAGGCTTGCCATACCATAGGCTACAGATAGGGACCCACCTGGAGAAGAGCTGTACAGTCACATAAGCAATACCCAGATCCTAACCCTGATATCATTGGTAAGCGCAAGGAGACTCTAGCCACAGCCTGAACAGACAACAGAAACTGGGATGCACAGCTGGCAACCAAAAGGTCTCCCAGGGAATAGCTGCATAAGGACCCTAGTGAGAGGTATGCCTAGATACCATCCCAAGTGTGCTCAGCCCCCAGCCAGAAGCCCACCCAGACAGCAGGTCAGCTCAGGGATCTAGAAGGCCACAACTCTGAACCTAGGAATTGGTGTACTGTTCAGCAGAAGAGTAAAGGCTCCTCAGTGGCTTGCTGAGAATTCAAGACCACTGGGTAAGCAAAAAGTCTCCTCAACAAAGACACAGCAGGCTGTATCTGTTGAAATGAGAAGAAACATAAATAAGTCCCCAAACTAGACTTCCAGATCATCCAAGGGAGCCCCAAAGAGCAACAAGATGGAACAATCTGACACTCAACAACCTGGACTCCCTGAATTGGCAACAAAAGGGTACCTGGGAAAAATGAAATCAGAAATAATTTCTCAGATAACAGCAGAGTTTTTGCCCATAGTACAAGACATGATTAATAAATTTATAATGGACACAGATTAAAAAATAGAGGAGCTGAGGATATGATGGAATCCCAATATAGGAAACAAATGGAATCCATAAACAGATGCAAACAGATTTCCAGGAGATTAAAAACATGATTGAATGTTTACCCTGCAGAATGAGCCAATGTGAGGATTGAATTTCAGATATAGAAGATAGGAGTGCAATTAGTGAGCAGGAAATGAGAAATTTCTTAAAAATAGTAAGAGACCAAAAGAAATCAATCAAGGAGCTGCTAGATGATGCAAAGAAGAATAACATCAGAGTGATTGGAATCAAGGAAGAAACAGGAGAGAGTGCAGATGACATAAAAAGTCTGTTCAAAGAAGTAATGGTAGAAAACTTCCCAACTAGGGGAAAAGTACTTGACATACAGATAAATGAGGCATATAGGATTTCAACTAGCTATGAGCAAGAAAAAAATCTACACATAGGCATATAATTGTTAAGATTCGAGAAACCCAGCAAAAGAACAAAATCCTATAAACAGAAAAGAAACAAATCACGTACAATGGAAAGCCCATCGGAATCACAGAAGACTTCTCAACACAAACCCACATGGCAACAAGAGCATGGAGTGAAGTATTTCAAGCTCTAAAGGAAAACAACCTCCAACCAAGATTGATGTACCCTGCAAAACTATCTCTCAAAATTGATGGGGAATTGGATACTTTCATGACAAAGAGCAACTTAGAAAATTCATGAATGTCAAACCAGCACTCCAAACATTTTAAACAATATCCTAGGAAAAGACAACAAGGATAACAACCCAGGAAGCCCAGGAGAATGAATCCACCAGGCAAAACAAGGACTTAAAGGCAAAGGGGGAGTATCACAACAAAATGAAAAAGTCATGACAAGGATAAATCAAAACTTATCAATTATAACCATTAATGTTAATGGTCTCAATTTACTGATCAAAAGATATATACTAGTAGAATGGGTTAAGAAGCAAGATCCAATAATATGCTGCATACAAGAAACACACTTAATTAAAAAAGAAACTCACAGACTGAAAGTTAAAGGGTGGAAAAAAAATCCTCCATGTGAAAAGAACCAGAAAAAAAAGCAGGAGTAGCTATCCTCTTTGCAGATCAAGTGGATTTAAAACCATCACTGATTAAGAGAGTCAAAGAAGGTCACTACATCCTTGAAAAGGGAACCATTCAACAGGAAGAGATGAAAACCATTAGTATATACGCACCAAAAAACTATTGCACCCAAATATATATATATATATATATATATATATATATATATATATATATATATATATATAATACTAATGGACATGAAAAATCATATAAGCACTAATACAATAGTAGAGGGGGAACTCAATACCCAACTGTCACAAATAGATATATCAACTAGACAAAAAATAATGAATTAAATACTAGAACTCAATCAAACTGTTGAACAAATGAAATGAATAGATGTTTACAAAGTATTCCACCCCACAAAATCAGAATGCACATTCTTCTCAGCTGCACATGGTTCTTTCTACAAAATAGACCACATACTCACTTATAGTGATAGGGAAAAAGTTATAGACAGCATAGGAAGTTAAACATTAAAGTAGTTGTAGAAGCATAATAGGTAATGTATCCCTTTAAGACTTGATTTTCCCCATTGCTATTGTTGTTTATTTATTTAAAAAAAATTTGATACCAGAATCGAACTCTGGATCTTATGCTTGCAAGGCATCTGCACATGGGTCCTTCTCTAAAATAGGCCACATACTCACTCATAGAACATTTAAGTAAGTACAAAGGAATTGAAATTATCCCTGTATATTGTCACACCATAGTTGATGAAATTTGAGATCAATAGAAAAAGACAATGCAAGAATTTCATAAACACATGAGAAATGCACAACACACTTCTGAATAAACAATGTGTCACAGAAGAAATTAAAGAAGAAATCAGACAGTTCCTATAATTAATGACAAGGCCAATACAATATGTCAGAATCTATGGGAAACAATGAAAGCAGTCTTATGAGGGAAATTCATAGCTGTGAATACTCACAATAGGAAACAGAGCAAGCTCAATTACAAAACCTTCTAGGGAACAGGGAAAGGGGGCATTACTAGAACCTCTGTAGTAAGTCCTAGTCTCCTGTGAGCCATGGCAGCACAAGGCGAATTACAGGAAAGGCAGAAAAATGAGACTGAGAAGAAGCTGAGCTTTGGGTCTGATCAGTGCTGCTCTGGGCGGCAAAGATGTAAGCCCCCAGTTTACCACACCTTTTATTTAGTACTCAGTACAGTGGGAGAAACAAATGTAAGAAATGACTTGCAGAGAGTTCAGTACATCATCTGCAAATAAGATGTAACAATCCAAGACAAGGAGGGACTGAGTAGATGTTTGTTCCTTCCAGGATGTTCTCAGCTCCCCGGATGTTTCTTGTCCTGGAGAATCACAGACAGCATCACCGGATCATTGAGGACTCAGTTGTGATCGGAGGCCAAAATGCAATTATGTCTCAGAATTCCATAGCTAGGTTGTAGGCAGAAGACCTAGGCTAAACAAACGATTTTGCTCCAAAATTATGTAGCATTCCTCCCAACACAACCTGATGCTTAAACTCAAGCTTCTAGAAAAAGAAGAGCAAGGCAAACACAAAGTCCATACAAGGGAGGAAATTATAAAGATCAGGGCAGAAATCAATGCAATGGAAACTAAGAGAACAATACAAAAACTCAATGAAGCCAAAACTTGGTTCTTTGAAAGAATAAACAAAATTGGCAAAACCTTAGCCAACCTTATCAGAAAATGGAAAGATAAGCCCCAAATCCATACAAGTAGGAATGAAAAGGGTGAAATTACAATGGATCCATCAGAAATCCAGAGGATCATCAATACCTACTTGGAAAATCTACACGTCAATAAGTTGGAAAATACAGAAGAAATGGACAGATTCCTAGATACGTGTGAATTCCCGAAGTTGAATGAAGATGACCTAAAAATTCAAAATGACTCAATATCAATCAATGAAATTGAAAATGTAATCCAAAACTTAAAAACTAAGAAAAGCCTGGGTCCTGATGTCTTCACTGCTGAATTCTACAAGACATTTAGAAAAGAACTACTGCAAATACTGTTTAAACTCTTCAATGAAATTGAAAGGGAAGAAATACTCCTGAATTCATTCCTGGAAGCAAGAATCACCTTGATCCCCAAAGCAGAGAAAGACTCAAGTGAAAAGGAGAACTATAGGCCAATATCACTAGTGAACATAAATGCAAAAATCCTTAATAAGATAATGGCAAATAGAATGCAGAAGATCATCAAGAAGATCATACACCCTGACAAATTGGGATTTATCCCAGGGATTCAGGGATGGATCAACATATGCAAATTAATAAATGTAATACACTTTATCAATAGAACCAAGAACACATACCATATAATCATCTCAATAGATGCAGAAAAAGCATTCAACAAAATTAAACACACATTTATGATAAAAAAAAACCCTACAATAATTAGAATAGATGGCCTCTACCTCAATCTGATAAAAGCCATCTATGAAAATCCAACAGCCCATCATACTAAATGGTCAAAAACTGAAATCCTTCACACTAAAATTGGGAACAATATAAGGATGTCCACTATCACCACTCTTGTTCAATATAGTTTTGAAAACATTAGCCATGGTAATCAGAGAAGAGAAATAAATAAAATGAATAAAGATGGGAAATGAAGAAGTCAAATTGTCATTGTTTGCAGATGACATGATATTCTATACAGAACATCCCAAGAACTTCACCAAAAGCCTTCTGGACTCAATAACCAAATTCAATAATGTACCTGGATACAGGGTCAACACAAAAATCAGTAGCTTCCCACTACATGAACAACAGACTCACTGAGACAGGATAGGGAAAACAATTACTTTCACAATTGCATCCAAAAAAATAGAATACCTAGAAATCAACCTAACAAAATATATCAAAGACATTTTCTCTGAAAACTGTACCACTCTGAGAAGAGAGATTGAAGATGATATCAGAAAATGGAAAGACATCCCTTTCTTCTAGGTAGGAAGAATAAAAATAGTGAAAATGGCCAAATTTCCAAAATTGCTATATAGATTTAATGCAATTCCAATTGAAATCCCAACAGCATACTTCATGGACCTTGAGAAAACAATCCGAAAATTCATTGGGAACAAGAAGAGACCCAGAATAGCAATAGCAATTCAAGGTAACAGAGACATGGCGGGGGGTATTACAGTCCCCAACTTGAAATTGTACTACAAAGCTACTGTGATACAAAAACAGCATGGTCCTGGCAAAAAAAACTAACCTGAGGACCAGTGGAACAGATTAAAAGATGCAGAAACAATTCCAAACACACTCACCCACCTCATCTTTGAAAAAGGAGCCAAAAACCCTGAGGAAAGATAGCCCCTTTAATAAATGGTGCTGGAAAAATTGGGTTTCAACTTGCCTAAGATTAAAACTGGAGTAGACACCAAATCATCCCGCTTCAGACAGACAGGTCTGCCCATGCCCTACTGAGGTACCGAGTGGCACAGAACATGCCAAGTAAGTCCACTGCAGACAAGCAGGTCTGTGCACGCCCTACCAAGGTCCTGAGCCACACAGAAAATGCCGAAACACCCTGCTGCAGACAGGCAGGTCTGCCCATGCTGTACTGAGGTCCCTAGTCATGAGGAAGATGGTGAATCACCCCGCTGCAGACAGGCAGGTCTGTCCATGTTCTACCAAGGTCCTGAGTTGCACAGAACATGTCGAATCAGCCTGCTGCAAACAAGCAGGTCTAGGAACACCTTACTGAGGTCACAATTCACGCAAGAGACACCAAATCAACCCGCTGCAGACAGGCAGGTCTGCCCACACCAGACTGAGGTCCTGAGTCACAAGGAAGAGGCCAAATCACACCACTGCAAACAGGCAGCCACCTGGTTCCACACTACAAAGACACAGAGGACACCAGACAACCAGAAAAAGGTACTGAGTACTGCTGCTCCCTGCTGAGAGGTAGGGGCTTCTGAGTCACCATCCCACTGCTCCTGGTAAAGACGAAGGGTCTTCCAGGTCACCATTCCTCCCACTGCTCCCAGACCACAGGAAAGGGCTTTTGGGACACCACACCTACCACTGCTTCTGGCCCCTGTCCCACCTCTCCCAGCTCAGAGGAGGTAATCCGAGCAGGCACCAACAGCCCCACGCCAGAGTTGAAACAAGAAAACACATAAATAAGTCACAAAACCAGACTTCCAGATCACCTATAGCAACCCCAAAGGGAAATGACATGGAACACTCTGATACTCAACCACCTGGACCCACTGAACTGGCAACAAAAGGGGATCTGGAAAAAATGAAATCAGAAATAATTTCTCAGATCACAGGAGAAATTGTGCCCCTAGTGCAAGACATGATTAATAAATCTAGAGAGGAGCTCAGGAACATGATGGAATCCCAACATAAGAAACAAATGGAATCCATAAAAGACATGCAAATGGATTTCCAGGACATGAAAAACTCCACTGAAAGTCTACACAGCAGAATGAGCCAATGTGAGGACAGAATTTCAGATATAGAAGATAAGATTGCAATTAGTGACCAGGAAAAGAAAAATTGCTTCAAAATTAGAAGGGAACATGAGAAATCAATCCAGCAGCTGCTAGGTGATGCAAAGAAGAATAACATAATTCTGACTGGGCTCAATGAAGAAATGGGAGAGAGTGGAGATGACATAAAAAATCTCTTCACAGAAATAATGGCAGAAAACTTCCTAAGCAGGGGAAAATAGCATGACATATAGATAAGTGAGGCATATAGGACTCCAAATAGCCTTGATCAAAAAAATCTACACATAGGCATATAATTGTTAAGATTCCAGAAACGCAACAGAAGAACAAAGTTCTGCAAGCAGTCAGAGAAAAGAAACAAATAACATACAAAGGAAAGCCCATCAGAATCACAGCAGACTTCTCAACACAAACCATCAAGGCAAGAAGAGCTTGGAGTGATATATTCCAAGCCCTAAGAGAACACAGCCTCCAACCCACACTGGCGTACCCTGCAAAACTATCTTTCAAAATTGATGGAGAAATAAGATACTTTCATGACAAAGAGCACCTTAGGAACTTCGTGAATACCAAAGCAGCATTCCAAAGAATTTTACACAATATCTTAGGAACAGACATTGAGGATCACCACCCCAGGAAGCAAAGCAGAATGAACCCATCTGGCATGACACGAAATTAAATGTAAAGGGGGGGAACCCAACAAAAACAAAAAGTCATGGTAATGACAAGTCAATACGTTTCAGTTATAACCATCAATGTTAATGGTCTCAATTCACCAATCAAAAGAAATAGACTGGCAGAATGGGTCAAGAAGCAAAATCCAACAATATACTGCATACAAGAAACACACTTAATTCAAAAGGAAACTCATAGACTGAAAGTTAAAGGGTGGAAAAAAATACTCCATGCAACACGAACCTGAAAAAAAGCAGGAGTAGCTATCCTCTTTGCACATCAAGTAGATTTCAAACCAACCCCGATTAAGAGAGATGAACAGTGACACTACATCCTTGGAAAGGGAAGAATCCAAGAGGAAGAGATGACAATCATAAATATCTATGCACCAAACACTAGTGCACCCAACTATATAACACAAATACTAACGGACATGAAAAGTCATATATGCACTAATACAATTGTAGTGGGGGACCTCAACACCCAACTGTCACAAATAGATAGATCAACTAGACTAAAAATAAGTAATGAAATACTAGAACTCAATCGAACTCTTGAACAAATGAACTTAACAGAGGCTTACAGAGTCTTCTACCCCAAAAAATCATAACACATATTCTTCTCAGCTGCATATGGGTCATTCTCCAAAATAGACCACATACTCACACATAGAACATGTTTAAGTAAGTGCAAAGGAATTGAAGTTATCCCCTGTATATTATCAGACCATAGTGCGATGAAATTGGAGATCCATAGCAAAAGAAACACAAAAAAACTAATACACACTTGGAAATTGAACAACACACTTCGGAATAACCAATGGGTCACAGAGGAAATTAAAGAAGAAATCAGAGAGTTCCTTCAATTAAATGACAATGACAATACAACATATCGGAATCTATGGGACACAATGAAAGAAGTCTTACGAGGGAAATTCATAGCAGTGAATACGCATATTAGGAAAACAGAATGAGCCCAATTAAACAACCTGATGCTGAACCTCAAGCTTCTAGAAAAAGAAGACCAGGACAACCCCAAAGCTCATACATGGGAGGAAATTATAAAGATCAGAGGAGAAATCAATGCAATGGAGACTAAGGGAATGATACAAAACAACAATGAAGCCAAGAGATAGTTTTTTGAACGAATCAACCAAATTGATAAGCCTTTAGCCAACCTTGGCAGAAAAAGGAAAGAAAAGGCCCAAATCCATGCAATTAAGAATGAAAAGGGTGAAATTACAACAGACTCAGCAGCAATCCAGTGGATCATCAATACCTACTTCCAGAACCTATACACCAATAAGATGGACAACACAGAAGAAATGGACAGATTCCTAGATACATATGAATTACCAAACTTGAACAAAGAAGAATTAAAATTTCTGAACAACCCAATATCAACCAATAAAATGGAAAATGTAATTAAAATCTTATCAACTAAGAAATTCCCAGGCCCTTATGTCTTCATTGCTGAATTCTACAAGACATTTAGAGAGGAACTGCTGCCACTACTGTTTAAACTCTTCGATGAATTTGAAAGGGAAGCAATACTCCCAAATCCATTCCTGGAAGCAAGCATCGCCTCGATCCCCAAAGCAGAGAAAGACCCAACTGAAAAAGAGAACTATAGGCCAATCTCACTAATGAACATAGATGCAAAAATCCTCAATAAGATACTGGCAAACAGAATGCAGAAGATCATCAAGAAGATCATACACCCTGAACAAGTGGGATTCATCCCAGGGATGCAGGGATGGTTCAATATATGAAAATCAAACAATGTAATACACTACATCAATAGAGCCAAGGACATATCCATATGATTATCTCCATAGGTGCAGAAAAAGCATTTGACAAAATCCAACATGCATTTATGATAAAAACCCTACAAAAATTGGAATAATCGATGGTCTCTACCTCAAACAGATAGAAGCCATCTATGAAAAACCTACAGCCAATATCATACTAAATGGTCAAAAACTGAAATCCTTCACACTAAAATCAGGAACAAGACAAGGATCTCCACTATTACCATTCTTGTTCAATATAGTTCTGGAAACATGAGCAATGGCCATTAGACAAGAGAAAGAAATCAAACGAATAAAGATAGGAAATGAAGAAGTCAAATTGTCATTATTTGCAGATGACATGATAACCTATATAGAAGACCCCAAGAACTCCACCAAAAGTATTCTACACTTAATAACCAAATTCATTCAAGTAGCTGGTTACAAGGTCAACACACAAAAATCAATAGCTTTCCTCTACACTAATGACAGACTCACCAAGAGAGAAATAGAGCAAATAATTCCTTGCACAATAGCATTCAAAAAACTGAAATACCTAGGAATCATCCTAACGAAAGAAATCAAAGACCTCTTCTCTGAAAACTATGGCACTCTGAAAAGAGAGATTGAAGATGATATCAGAAAATGGACTGACATCCCCTGCTCCTGGGTAGGAAGGATTAATATAGTGAAAATGGTCATACTTCCACAACTGCTACATAGATTTAATGCAATTCCAATTGCAATCCCAGCAGCATACTTCATAGGCCTTGAGAAAACAATCCAAAAATTCATTTGGAATAAGAAGAGACCCAGAATAGCAAAAGCAATTCTAGGTAACAGAGACATGGCAGGGGGTATCACAATCCCCATCCTGCAGCTACACTACAAAGCTACTGTGATAGAAACAGCATGGTACTGGCAAAGAAACAGACTTGAGGACCAGTGGAACAGATTAGAAGATGCAGAAACAATGCCAGACACACTCAGCCATCTCATCTTCTATAAAGGAGCCAAACACCTTGACTGGAGGAAAGATAGCCTCTTTAATAAATGGTGCTGAAAAATTGGGCTTCACCTTTCAAAGATTAAAACTAGACCTATATCTCTCACTATGCACTAAGCTAAAATCAAAATGGATTAAAAATCTAAATAATAAAATAGAAACTCTGAATCAGTTGGAACAGAGGTTAGGTAGAACCCTTGACGACATCGGTGTAGGAAAAGATTTTATGAACAAAACCTCAGTTGCCCATGAACTAGCACAAACAATCAACAAGTGGGATCTCTTCTCATTAAAAGGCTTCTGCACAGCAAGAGAAACCACCAACAATGTGAAGAGACAACCCACAATGTGGGAAAAAATCTTCACTTGCTCTTCCTCAGACAAAGATGTACTATCTAGATTCTATAAAGAACTTAAAAAGATCAAACCTCCCAAATGTAAAGACCCCATCCGAAAATGGACATGTCAAATGTACAGACATTTATCAGACAAAGAATTAGAAATAGAAAATAAATACATGAAAAAATGTTCAACATCACTGGTCATTTGAGAGGTGCAAATGAAAACAACACTGAGATTCCACTTCACTCCAGAAAGAATGGCTGCTATCATGAAATCAACCAATAACAAATGCTGGCTGGGTGGTGGGGAAAGAGGAACCCTACTCCACTGTTGTTGGGAGTGTAGACTGATCCAACCACTGTGGAAATCAGTATGGAGATACCTCAAAGAACTAGGACTGGAAGTTCCATTTGACCCCGCTATTCCACTGCTGGGGATCTTCCCCAAAGCATTAAAAGAATCATACCACAGTGATATATGTGCACCCATGTTCATAGCTGCAGAGTTTGTAATAGCTAAAACTTGGAAACAGCCCAAATGCCCATCAACTGGAGACTGGATAAAGAAAATGTGTTTTTTTAATAAAATGGAGTACTACTCAGCCATAAAAAATGAGAAATTAGAGATATTTATAGCTAAATGGATGCACATTGAGGCAACACACTTAGGTGAAATAAATAGGACACACATGTGTAAATGCCGAATAGTTTCTCTGGTGTGAGAAACTGAAAGTGTGAATAAGGACTACATGTATAATAGGTAATGTGAAATAGGGAGAAAAGGGGCAAAGGGGAAGGAAGTGGGGGGACTAGGGGAAAGGATAGAAGGGAATGGGATTAATATGAGAAAATGGAAAAATAGGAACAAAATCTTTATAAATAGGGAGGACTACAGTGGTTGAAGGGAGGGTTGGGCAAGGGTGAAAAATAAGAACCAAGAGAGACTATGTGAAGGTGCAAATTTCCAATGATGAATGTCATTATATCGTATACCTAAAATTTACCAATGATTAGAATGAATAATCGATAATGTAAAATAGGAAGAAAAGGTCCAAAGGTGTAGGGGTAGTGGGAGGGGCAGGGGAAAGGAAAGAAGGGAAAGGAAAATATGATGAGAAACGGAAAAAATGGAAATAAAGTCTTTGTAAATAGGGAAGGCTGGAGGGTGTGAAAGGAGGGCTAGGAATGGGGAAAGAATAAGAACCAAGATGCATTATATAAAGGTACAATTCCCACTGAGAAATGTAATTGTGTTGTATACCTACAATGTACCAATAAAATAATTTAATACAAAAAAAGGAAAATAGAAATAAGTATGTTCAGCATAGTTGATTTTATCCATTTATTCTATCCTGAGTAACTGATTAGAAGCCACTCTGTAGTTTTACCAGGTTCTCTATATTCTGCTCATAGCATCCTCTGCTCACTTTAACCTCTAACTCTTTAGAGACTATGGCAGGTGGGCAGAAATTGACAACGTCACTGTCTTCACAGAATTCCTCCTCAAGGGTGTTGCAAGGTCCCTGGAGCTCCAGGTTCTGCAATTTGTGCTGTTCTTAGTGATTTGTCTGGGAGACCTATCAGGGAATCTTGTGACTGTCACTTTAATTTGGCTTTAATGCTCTGTTTAGGCTTCCCTTCACCAAGACCAATGTAATCCAGCAATATTTCTGTGATGTTCCTCAAATTCTGAGTATTTTAAATTCAGATGTCCAGTTTTCTGAATTTCTACTCCTTGCTGTATGAGTTTGCTTTGTCTTGGTATGTTTTGCCTTTATGTTTTTTTCATAGGTTAATATATTATCAAATTTTTAAGACTCATTCACGGGAGGCCTGTAAGAAAGCCATATCCACCTGTATCCCAGAGCTGGCCATTCTCTTTTTGTTTCTCATTTCTGGGTCAGTGTCTGCCTTTTATCCTATTCCAAAAAAACTATCCCTTGAGAATCTTCTGACTGCCATATTTTATGGCATGATGTCTCCATTCATGAACCTGATCATCTACTGTCTACACAACAGGGAGATCAATGCTGCCCTTCAAAGAATATTCAACATATTCTCTGAGTTCCCGTCAAAGATTTATAAAACTAAAACTTAAATATCAATACCTCAAATGAAAACAGTTTAATTTATATTCAATATATATTATGTTGGAATGAACACCTGTGCATCATCTATTTCCAGTGGCTTATGCATTGTCTTTTTGTGTGAACCTGTTTAGAAGTATAAATCTACATCTTCATTTTCCTACTGGGCTTATTGTATATGTTGTATATTTTATGCCTGGTTCCTAAAACTGAAAGTTTGGTTTACATTGCATGAATATTTTGAACATATTTGGATGATATTGACCTAGAAACAAGACAGGCATCATAAGGCACAGGGCATGAGTTATGTACTCCACCTTAACAGATACCTATGCTATTGAAAGAACCTCAGGTGCTGGATGTGACCAACCTGGAGAAGTGCACTGAGTGGTCCTGTGAGAAAACTCTGCTGTCTGCACTGTGCTCTTTGTACTCACTCTTCCACGCAGGCAGTGATGGGTCACATGGTGATTAAAAGGGGACAACTAAGAACTAAGTACAGAGTGGGGCTTTGGAAACTGAGACCCTCACTCACCCTTTCTGCTGCATCTCCTAAAAACTTTTTGCTCACTCAATGCAAAATGAAGACACACAGATAAATGACCCTCCAAAAAACTGTAATTTGGAAATGTGTTTTTTTTTTTTCAAATCCTGATGAAAACATGCAGGCCACCCTTGATCCATTCAAACTTGGTGAGAATTGAGGAAAATGAATCAGAGTGTAGCATGGAGAGAGATGGATTGTTAACCTCTCCTATTATTTCTCTGTAGAACAGTGGGCAATGCTTACCTGAGTGGTACACCTTTTTCATCCAATAGGACACAGAATTGGATTCACTCAAAATCAGCAAAGTTTTGTTTCCCTGACTTTCAACAGCTAACTCTGCAAACTGGTGGCTAATATATATATTGGAAATATTGTATCTGAGAACTTAATGCCAAATTCTCCATCTGTTTGTTTCATCAAGCTGCACTGTCTGGGAAAACCTCAGTGTGGAGGCTCTGGTGACCATTTAGCTCTAGTCCAGTCCTGAAATATCAGGTGCCTCAGGCTCCCTGAGTTTCCCTACTTATTGCTCCTCACAGAAGCAAGTGGTGTTTGTCTCCCATGGACCTCCTGTCATCCAGAGATCATGTCGTGGTGAATGTCTGGATGTGGCTCACCCTTCTCTGATGCCTGAGATATTTCAACTTTCAATGTTTCATCATTGGGGAGGTACATCTCTTGAAAGTTAAAATTTGTGTGAATTTAAGACACAAAACTTGATTTGAACTCTGTAACTTGTGAAATATTTGCTCCAATCAAGGCAACTAACATATCAACATTAAAAAAAAACTTTATCCAAGTCATTTTTGTAGCAGTTTTTAAGGCCAAAATACACTGTAATTTAGATTTGGATAACATTTACAAAGGTAGGATGTTAACATTTCTGAAAACTTTTCAATGAATTTCTTTTGCTCTATCTCTGTATCTGTCAAAATTGATACACATACTTCTTCCACATACATTCATCCACATATTTTAATGAACAGGTAGCTTGATTTCTAATTTTCAGGGTTAATTTTGAAATTATTTCAACCTAGTTCCTCATTTTATCTTTTATCTGATTCCATATTAATATATGTGCTTGTGCATTTCCGATGAATCTACAAATTATGAGTTAGACTTTTTCTTTTTTTTATTAAATTCTTTTCTTGGTACATTGTAGGTATACAGCACAATTACATTTCTCATTTGGAATTGAAGCTTTACATAATTCATCTTGGTTCTTATTTTTGCCCCATTCCTAGCCCTCCCTTCATGCCCTCCACCCTTCCCTATTTACAAAGACTTTATTTCCATTTTTTCCATTTCTCATCATTTTTCCTTTCCCTTCTTTCCTTTCCCCTGCCCCTCCCACTACCCCTACACCTTTGGACCTTTTCTTCCTATTTTACATTATTGATTATTCATTCTAATCATTGGTAAATTTTAGGTATACAATATAATGACATTCATCATTGGAAATTTGCACCTTTACATAGTCCCTCTTGGTTCTTATTTTTCACCCTTGCCCAACCCTCCCTTCAACCCCTCAATTCCTCCCTATTTACAAATATTTTGTTCCTATTCTTCCATTTTCTCATATTAATCCCATTCCCTTCTATCCTTTCTCCTAGTCCTCCCACTTCCTTCCCCTTTGCCCCTTTTCTCCCTATTTCACATTACCTATTACACATGTAGTCCTTATTTACACTTTCAGTTTCTCACACCAGAGAAACTATTCAGTATGTATACATGTGTGTCCTATTTATTTCACTTAAGAGTATTCCCTCAATGCGCATCCACTTAGCTA
Source organism: Heterocephalus glaber (assembly GCF_053883595.1). Lineage (NCBI taxonomy): Eukaryota > Metazoa > Chordata > Mammalia > Rodentia > Bathyergidae > Heterocephalus > Heterocephalus glaber. The sequence goes on from NW_028258410.1 coordinate 4,502,574, forward strand.
TAAATGCCTCTAATTTCTCATTTTTTAGGGCTGAGTAGTATTCCATTTTATAAAAAACCACATTTTCTTTATCCAGTCTCCAGTTGATGGGCATTTGGGCTGTTTCCAAGTTTTAGCTATTACACACTGCGTGGCTATGAACACGGGTGCACATATACTAATGTGATATGATTCGTTCAATTCTTTGGGGAAGATCCCCAGCAGTGGAATAGCAGGGTCAAATGGGATATCCAGTCCTAGGTTTTGAGGTATATGCATAATGATTTCCAAAGTGGTTGCGGCAGTCTACACTCCCACCAGAAGTGGAGCAGTGGTCCTCTTTCCCTACAGCCCAGCCAGCATTTGTTATTGGTTGATTTCATGATAGCAGCCATTCTTTCTGGAGTGAAGTGGAATCTCAGCATTGTTTTCATTTACATCTTTCGAATGATCAGTGATGTTGAACATTTTTTCATGTATTTATTGGCTATTTCTACTTCTTTTTCTGAGAAATGTCTGTTAATTTCAGATGCTCATTTTCGGATGGGGTCTTTAAATTTGGGAGGTCTGAACTTTTTAGGTTCTTTATAGATCCAAGATAGTAGACCTTTGAGGAAGAGCAAGTGAAGATTTTTTTCCCACATTGTGGGTTGTCTCTTCACACTGCTGGTGGTTTCTCTTGCTGTGCAGAAGGCTTTTAATAAAAAATCTGCAAATAATGACAATTTAACTTCTTCATTATCTATCTTTATTCCTTTTATTTCTTTCTCTTGTCTAATTGCTATGGCTAATGTTTCCAGAACTATATTGAACAAGAGTGGTGATAGTGGACATCCTTGTCTTGTTCCTGATTTTAGTGTGAAGGATTTCAGTTTTTGACCATTTAGTATGATATTGGCTGTAGGTTTTTCATAGATGGCTTCTATCTGTTTGAGGTAGAGACCATCGATTATTCCAATTTTTGTAGGGTTTTTATCATAAATGCATGTTGGATTTTGTCAAATGCTTTTTCTGCACCTATGGAGATAATCATATGGATATGTCCTTGGCTCTATTGATGTAGTGTATTACATTGTTTGATTTTCATATATTGAACCATCCCTGCATCCCTGGGATGAATCCCACTTGTTCAGGGTGTATGATCTTCTTGATGATCTTCTGCATTCTGTTTGCCAGTATCTTATTGAGGATTTTTGCATCTATGTTCATTAGTGAGATTGGCCTATAGTTCTCTTTTTCAGTTGGGTCTTTCTCTGCTTTGGGGATCGAGGCGATGCTTGCTTCCAGGAATGGATTTGGGAGTATTGCTTCCCTTTCAAATTCATCGAAGAGCTTAAACAGTAGTGGCAGCAGTTCCTCTCTAAATGTCTTGTAGAATTCAGCAGTAAAGACATAAGGGCCTGGGATTTTCTTAGTTGATAAGATTTTAATTACATTTTCCATTTTATTGGTTGATATTGGGTTGTTCAGAAATTTTAATTCTTCTTTGTTCAAGTTTGGTAATTCATATGTATCTAGGAATCTGTCCATTTCTTCTGTGTTGTCCATCTTATTGGTGTATAGGTTCTGGAAGTAGGTATTGATGATCCACTGGATTGCTGCTGAGTCTGTTGTAATTTCACCCTTTTCATTCTTAATTGCATGGATTTGGGCCTTTTCTTTCCTTTTTCTGCCAAGGTTGGCTAAAGGCTTATCAATTTGGTTGATTCGTTCGAAAAACTATCTCTTGGCTTCATTGTTGTTTTGTATCATTCCCTTAGTCTCCATTGCATTGATTTCTCCTCTGATCTTTATAATTTCCTCCCATGTATGAGCTTTGGGGTTGTCCTGGTCTTCTTTTTCTAGAAGCTTGAGGTTCAGCATCAGGTTGTTTAATTGGGCTCATTCTGTTTTCCTAATATGCGTATTCACTGCTATGAATTTCCCTCGTAAGACTTCTTTCATTGTGTCCCATAGATTCCGATATGTTGTATTGTCATTGTCATTTAATTGAAGGAACTCTCTGATTTCTTCTTTAATTTCCTCTGTGACCCATTGGTTATTCCGAAGTGTGTTGTTCAATTTCCAAGTGTGTATTAGTTTTTTTGTGTTTCTTTTGCTATGGATCTCCAATTTCATCGCACTATGGTCTGATAATATACAGGGGATAACTTCAATTCCTTTGCACTTACTTAAACATGTTCTATGTGTGAGTATGTGGTCTATTTTGGAGAATGACCCATATGCAGCTGAGAAGAATATGTGTTATGATTTTTTGGGGTAGAAGACTCTGTAAGCCTCTGTTAAGTTCATTTGTTCAAGAGTTCGATTGAGTTCTAGTATTTCATTACTTATTTTTAGTCTAGTTGATCTATCTATTTGTGACAGTTGGGTGTTGAGGTCCCCCACTACAATTGTATTAGTGCATATATGACTTTTCATGTCCGTTAGTATTTGTGTTATATAGTTGGGTGCACTAGTGTTTGGTGCATAGATATTTATGATTGTCATCTCTTCCTCTTGGATTCTTCCCTTTCCAAGGATGTAGTGTCCCTGTTCATCTCTCTTAATCGGGGTTGGTTTGAAATCTACTTGATGTGCAAAGAGGATAGCTACTCCTGCTTTTTTTCAGGTTCGTGTTGCATGGAGTATTTTTTTCCACCCTTTAACTTTCAGTCTATGAGTTTCCTTTTGAATTAAGTGTGTTTCTTGTATGCAGTATATTGTTGGATTTTGCTTCTTGACCCATTCTGCCAGTCTATTTCTTTTGATTGGTGAATTGAGACCATTAACATTGATGGTTATAACTGAAACGTATTGACTTGTCATTACCATGACTTTTTGTTTTTGTTGGGTTCCCCCCCTTTACATTTAATTTCGTGTCATGCCAGATGGGTTCATTCTGCTTTGCTTCCTGGGGTGGTGATCCTCAATGTCTGTTCCTAAGATATTGTGTAAAATTCTTTGGAATGCTGCTTTGGTATTCACGAAGTTCCTAAGGTGCTCTTTGTCATGAAAGTATCTTATTTCTCCATCAATTTTGAAAGATAGTTTTGCAGGGTACACCAGTGTGGGTTGGAGGCTGTGTTCTCTTAGGGCTTGGAATATATCACTCCAAGCTCTTCTTGCCTTGATGGTTTGTGTTGAGAAGTCTGCTGTGATTCTGATGGGCTTTCCTTTGTATGTTATTTGTTTCTTTTCTCTGACTGCTTGCAGAACTTTGTTCTTCTGTTGCGTTTCTGGAATCTTAACAATTATATGCCTATGTGTAGATTTTTTTGATCAAGGCTATTTGGAGTCCTATATGCCTCACTTATCTATATGTCAAGCTCTTTTCCCCTGCTTGGGAAGTTTTCTGCCATTATTTCTGTGAAGAGATTTTTTATGTCATCTCCACTCCCATTTCTTCATTGAGTGCTGTCAGACTTATACTATTCTTCTTTGCATCATCTAGCAGCTGCTGGATTGATTTCTCATGTTTCCTTCTATTTTTGAAGCCATTTTTCTTTTCCTGGTCACTAATTACAATCTTGCCTTCTATATCTGAATTTCTGTCCTCACATTGGCTCATTCTGCTGTTTAGACTTTCAATGGAATTTTTCATGTCCTGGAAATCTTTTTGCATGTCTTTTATGGATTCTATTTGTTTCTTATGTTGGGATTCCATCATGTTCCTGACCTCCTCTCTAGATTTATTAATGATGTCTTACACTAGGGGCACAATTTCTCCTGTGATCTGAGAAATTATTTCTGATTTCATTTTTTCCAGATCCCCTTTTGTTGCCAGTTCAGTGGGTCCAGGTGGTTGAGTATCAGAGTGTTCCATGTCATTTCCCTTTGGGGTTGCTATAGGTGATCTGGAAGTCTGGTTTTTTTTTGTTTTGTTTTGTTTTGTTTTTCTTTTTCTTTTGGTACTGTGGATCGAACTCAGGACCTTGCGCTTATGAGGCAGGTGCCAGACCACTGAGCCAAATCCCCAGCTGGAAGTCTGGTTTTGTGACTTATTTATGTAATTTCTCATTTTGACTTGGATGGGGTCTGTTAGTGCTTGCACAGATTACCTCCTTTGAGCTGGGAGAGGTGGGACAGGGGCCAGGAGCTGCGGTAGGTCTGGTGGCCCAAAAGCCCTTTGCTGTGGTCTGGGAGCAATGGGAATGATGTTGAATGGGATGCCCCTTCCTCTGGACCAGGAGCAGTGGGATGGTGCCTCAGAATCCCCTACCTCAAGGCCGGAAGTGGTGGGAAGGATGGTGGCCTGGAAGCCCCTCCTCTGGGCCAGGAGGGGCGGGACAGAAGTTGGTTCAAAAGCCCTTTCCTGTGGGCTGGGAGCAGCGGGTGTGATGGTGGCCGGGAAGCCCCTTCCTCTGCACCAGGAGCAGTGGGATCATGGCTCAGAAGCCCCTACATCTGGCTTGGGAGTGTTTGGAGGGATGTTGACCCAGAAGTCTCTGCCTCTGGGCCAGGAACAGTATGACAGAAGGTGACCCAAAATCCCTTTCCTCTGGGCTGGGGGCAGCAGGAGTGATGGTGACCGGGAAGCCCCTTCCTCTGGACCAGGAGCAGTGGGACAGCAGTTCAGAAGCCCCTACCTCTTGGCCAGGAGCATCGGGACTCAGTACCTTCGTCTGGTGGTCTGGTGTCCTCTGAGTCTTTGTATTGTGGAACCAGGTGGCTGCCTCTCTGCAGCTGGGTGATTCGGCATCTTCTGCATGACTTGGGACCTCAGTAGAGCGTGGACACACCTGCCTGTCTGCAGCCGGGTGATTCGGCATCTTCTGAGTTAGACTTTTTCAATAATGAAGTCAGGGATTCTCTCCTTGGAAATTTTTTACTTTCACAGTTTTTCCTTTGGAAATTATATTTATTCATTCACTGAAAAGTAATTATTGCAAGTATCTGTGGGACAAAGCATGACATGTATACAAAATGCAATGTTTCAATGAGGCTAATTAACTAATCTGTCCCCAGTACATTTACCAATTCTGGGTGTGAAACATTGAAAATATGCTTTTATCAGCAATTGAAAAATAGTCCATCAATCACTATTATAGTAACTATTCAGCTCAACTGATCTGTAAATCTTGACCTTTCTGTTTAATTTAAATTTTGTGTATTTTGATCAATATTTACACAGTACCCATCAAACATCCTCTGCCAGGATCTTTTAACATTCATTTTGCTCTATAGATCTGAATTCAACTTTGATGGGTTCCACATGTAAGTTAGATCGTGGGTATTTGTCTTTCTGTGCCTCATTTACAGCAGAATGTTGTCCAGATACAGCTATTCTGGTGCAAATGATACTACTTTCCCAATTTTTAAGACTGTATAATATTCCACTGTGTCCATATGCCACAGTTTCTCTATCTTCTTTTCTGATGAGGGAACCTAGGTTGCTGCTGTATGTTGGCTATGTGAACAATATTTCAATAAAGGGGAGAGAGCAGACATTCCTTCAGTATATTGATTTCAGGTCCTTGTGTTCATACCCAGGGATGGGATTCCTCTATCATATGCTATCACTGATTTTTGGAGAAACCACCATGCTGTTTTCCATGATGGCTGTGCTCATGTGCAAACCCACCAAAGGGCACCAAATGGAGATTTTACTCTACACTCTCTCACAAGCAGTCACCATTCATCTTTTTTTGCAATTGCATTGGAACAATTGTGAGGTAATGTGGACTCCTTGTAGTGTGCATTTCCATTCCTGATGACTGAGGATGATTAGTTTTTCATGCATCTATTGATTACTTTTTGTCTTCTTTTGAGAAATGTCAATGTAGGTATTTGGCCTATTCATTTATTCAGTTATTTCTTTACTTCATATTGAGTAATTTCAGTTCTTTATATAGTTTAGGTATTAGTCACATATCAGTACATGGCTTGCAAATACTTTCTTCCAATGTATAAGTTGTCTCATTCTCTATTAAATTTTTTTCTTTTCTATGAAAGACTTTTAGATTAATACAATCTCATATGAAATGGCTTTTGTTTGTTTTATTTGCTTTTGTTGTCTGTACTTTCACAGTCATACCTAGCAGATTGCTGACCATTTCAACATTGGGAAAAAGTTCCCCTATCATTTCTTCTAGGACTTACACAGCACAAAATCTTTTTTGTGTGTGCTTTAATAATTTATTCTCACTGGATGTGTTGGTGTATACCTGTAAGCCCAGAACTCGGGAGGCTGAGGCAGGATTGCTGGGAGTTCAAGGCCAGCCTGAACTACACTCAGAGACCTTATCTAAAGCACAAAAACAAATTCTATTCTCTTTACCAACAATTGTTTCAAGAATTGGGACCCAATTTAGGACTTGAAACACAAAGACAAACTAGTTGAAGACTCTAGGAAAGGGCTTCCCCAAAAGATAAGTTCTAGCATTCTTTATTGTCCTCTGGGTGCTGATGTAGCTTGAGAATGTGGCACACACTGACTTACAAGGGGAGCCAGCTGGATGAAGATTCCCTCAAAATCCAATATGCTCTGGCTGGAGTAAACCTTGCTGGAAATCCCATACATACAGCCATTCTCCTGTTTCCCTGCAAAGATGGGGAAGGGACTAGGTCATGGCCTCTATCATTAATGTGCCTGTGACAAGGTCTGTATTCTGAAAAATGACTAGCATCTGAGCATGAGGGGCTTATCTCCTAGGTCTGAGGACAGTGCTAAGCCAAAGCTCCAGAACTTGTATCTCTAGAACAACAGAACAAACACTGGACAAAAGCTGAGCATGTGGCTAATCCAACCTGCTCATCCTTCACAACCTACTAAAAGCTCTGGTTCATCTCATTTGAAGACAGAATCAAACTTAGTTTTCATACAAATCTGTTCACTTTTCTGATTTTCTCAGGGACTACTCCATCATCCTTGTAGTCCATACTCAATCTTTTGACTTCCTTCAGAAAACATATCTATCAGTTCATCAGTTAGCAAGTTTCAATTGCTCCTCCATATCTATGTGCCTATACCTACCCTCTATCTATCTTCTCAGTAACCTACCACATCGAGATTAGTGCCAACTAGCTTCGCAGCACAAAATCTTAAATGAAGTTCTTAACTTGATTTTTGTATGTGGGATGAGATAAGGGTCCTGTCTTATTCTTCTAATTGTGAATATAAACTTCCCCCATATCATTTCTTGAAAAAATTTTCCTTTCTGTTTGTCACTTTGTCAAAGATCAACCCATTTTAGGTGAGGTTCATCAAAAAATGATGGTGTGTCCTCACTCACCTTATTCACAGAATCTGGCATGGAGTGAGCTTTGAGTCCCCCCCAAAGAAAAAACACTGTATAAAAGAAAGGTTCTTTTGTGTGGCTTCTAGCTTTCGAAGCTGACACAACATAGCTACTAAAGACACCCACGAAAGTCTACTTTCAGAACCCCTGCAAAAAGTTGAAAGAACAATGGGATAGGTGTGTATATATGGAGGGAAACACTTTGAAAATCATTTATGGCAATTTGTCTTTTATTGTATCTTTGTGTAATTTAAATACTCATTGTACTTTTGATCACACGTCCTAGTGTTTCACAATATGTGGAGAAGTGTGTACTCAGTTGGGGAGAATGTCAGCAAGTGTAAGTAATATGTGAAAGAAGTGAACTTTCTAAAAAATTAATTCCCAATTCTTTAAGGATTTTGCAATCCTGCTACTGGATATATATTTAAAGGGAGGAAAGGAGGATCTTGAAATAGTGTCTGCACCCCTAGAGTTACTACAGTGCCATTCCTAACATCAGACACACGAGAATTATTTCAGTGTCCAATGGCACAAGAATGGATTGATAAAATGTGGTTCACACACATAGGACTCTTATTTGTTCTAAAAAAGGAAGAAATCCTTCTACATATAAGAAGATGGATGAACACTTGTCACCTTATGTTCAGTAGAAGAAGAGGATTAAGAGAGGCAATTACATACTGCATGACCTCACTCATCTGAGAGTGAAGTCTTGGAGTCCTGCAGAGAAGGAGCACAGTGGTCATGCAGCACAGCCACAGGGAAGAGGAGGTGGAGATGCACATTTCCATTCTGCAAGATGAATACATTCTGGTGACCTAATGTGCAACTCAATGAGTTTTAATAGCATTTTTATTTGTGCTTGAGGCCTGCAAAGAAAGCAGAGTGAAAATGTTCTCAATACCAAAATAAATAAAGTGATAGGTATCTGTGATGTTCGATAAAGAATGAAGCAAAAATGCCCAATTCAAGACATCATGATTTCTGTTACAAATCTGCAAAAGAAAGAAAATGACTTGAAATTAATAAACAATATGATAAAGAACACACAATAGAACAGCAAAATCTAAAAATGTATCATATTTCTATATATCAGCAAAGAAAATCTTGAAAGAAAAATCAATAACTGGTAAACCTTCAATAATACCAACAAAAACAATGTAATAATTAAATATACTCTTAAATGCAATATATACTTTATTTGTTTCACATGTACCATAAAATCTGATGAAAGATATTAAATATGTAAGTGGGAACACATACCATACTAAGAGACTGCAAGTGATAACACAATAAAGTTTCTCTTCTTTAGAATACTGATACTGTATATTCAGCATAATATTATGCAGACCACCAGTGCCATTCTGTACATCTATACAAACTGTCCAGGAAACTCAAATGCACAATATAATGTGCTGAATAACAAACCAATAATGTTTTAGAAGCTTCACTTTGGATGAATCATTCTTTTTGTAAAATTTTAATTAGATTAAATAGATTTAATATTAATGAAAGTTCCAGTGCATAATATTGCTTAGCATTAGTATTTTTAAATCTTGTGACATAAATCCATTCTTTTGGTTATCTAGGGATTATGGTGAGAAATAAATGTAGCACACTTACAGAATAAGGAAGCAATGCTGGCTTATTGAGAAAGATGTGTCCTGTTTCCTAGTCCTGGGCTTGTGACTCAGTGGTCCACTGCAAAAATTTCTCTTTTCCAGATCTTCAGACTTTACTCCTACATCACTCTGCACTTTTCCATTATTGCCATTGACCATGCAGGTGATGGCACAAGCAAACTGAAAAGTCTGATCCACTCCTGTTACTATGAAAAGGAAGGTACAAAACAACCTCTTTCATTTTTATGAAGACACACCAGGGTAATAACATCAAAACTGCTGTTATCTCATTAATCTGACTGCACTATCTGGTCCTGTCAGATACTGGCAGGCTGGTGATAGTAGCAACAGACTGAAAGGCATGTTTGAAGATGACACTTAGGTGATGAGCATTTTCTGAAGGCTACTAATCCTATCAAAGAATAAATAAGAAAAAAGATAATAAATGTTAGTGATGAATAAAAATCACAAAAAAAGAGTAAACATAAAGATACAAAAGAGTGGAATGTGTTCTATATGACCGATGGTTTTCTAATAGTTTAGTCTGATATTCAACACACACAGTTTAAAAATTCATCTTATGTACATGGATCGAATCCCTGAGATGAATGCTATTATGTATGGCAAATCTGTACTAATAAAAATAAAAATTAAAAATATTTTAATGAGTTATATATGTGGATATTCTATATAGAGAGAATAACAACATATGTGCAGTATCTAATAGTAATCCCTGTTTTTTTGAAAGCCATTTTATATAAAATGCATTATATCCAGAATTACACCCTTGCTTCTGATGAGCATCTGGTAGCATAGTCACATACACAGTAACTGGGTGGGGGGGTAGATTTAGTTTTTATTACTGCATATCTGCAATACATAATAGTCACATTTATTGGGGGGATTTGCACGTGCACAAAAAACATCTAATTCCTTTTTCTTTTCTTTCTCTCTCTCCTCTTCCCTCTCCTCTCCTTTCCCTGTCCATGTACAGCAGTTCTACTGGAGCCTTCTCCAGGGCCTCCCCATGCTGACCCCTCCTGTTCCTTGTGGTGTAGTGCTGGTGCAGCTAGAGGATGACTGTGCTGAGCAGAGCTCACATGGGTGTGACCCAGAGGGCAGGTGTGGGCAGTGTGGTCACCAGGATGGACAGAGAGGCTGTGGAGCCTGAGGAGACTTTCAGCTCCCCTTTCCTGGGCTGTCCTGGGCAGACCCTGCTAGCCAGGCCTGCTGCCCAATGCTTGTGATGTCTCCTGTGGGCCTCCTTGCCCAGGTCCACCATGGTATCTGGACCTCCAAGACTGCAGAGAGCCAGGCTGAACTGCTTTAGACCCAGCCTCCCAGAGAAAGGGTCTGAGCAGCCCTGTTCTGTGTGAAGTGTCCCCAGGCCTATGCACAGTTACAGGAATGGGAGCCAGGTGGACATACTGCAGGCCTCTGATGCCCTGGGTGAGGAGGAGCTGGGAGTCAGGGCACTCCCCCTGCTGTTTCTAGACTTGAGAGCAAGAGGACCAACTATGAGTGGGTGCTGGGCTGGTCAGGTCTGTGGGTTCAGATGGGAGAGAGGCAAGACCCTGAGTGTGGAGAGCACCAGTGCTGAGAGAAGGTTTTGAAGTAAAGGTATTGGGATCTTCAAAACACAATATTTAACTGAATTCCAAGAAAAAGAGGAGGATTTGAGAGGAAATATTTAATGAATACTTAATATTTTAATAGAGTACCAATATCCTTTCTCCTAAGGCCCAAAGAGTTAAAATCATACATTGAGGGTAAAGTCAATTTTATAAAGTACAAAGAGTAAAACATGAAACATACAGTGAGATTATGAAATTCAGATTCATCAAGCAAGGACAGTTTTCCTGTTGTGCTGCTCAATTTGAACTTGGGTCCTCATGGTCCTGAGCAGTGCTGCACATCTGAGCCCAGGGCTCTTTATCAGGCTAACATGAACACACACAGCTCACATAGCCACAGACTCATCACAAAGTCAGAATAAAATGCTCTCAATCAGAAATGCTGAGAAGCTGAGCTGCTGTTGCTCTTTCTACAGCAGCAGTGGGATGAGTGGGGCTGTGCATTTGAGGGAGAGGTGTGAGATACATTCATCTCTGTGTCATTTTATGTTCTTGCTTGAACTTGTCCATTTTGTGCTGAAACATTGTGGGCCTGTACACACAACGGAACAGCACTATGACAGCAAGAATCACAGGTATGTGGCCTCACCAACAGCAAAGAGCCAAGCAATGACTTTAAAAGGATGAAAGTAATTTTATTATAAAAATATGGCAGATATGAGCACAGTGGAATAACCTTACCACAGGATGAAGCAGAGTACAGCACCAAAGATGAAAGGGAAACCTCTAGGGAGGACCTCTTGTGAGATGGAGCCTTCACCTTTGGTAGGGAGAGAGAAAGTGCTGTTCCAGACCCAGTTTCTCAGTTCCTTAAGTACAGAGTTCAGACAAAGGTGACTTGGTGTCAAGCCCTGTGTGGCTGGAGGGAGCAGTTCTTGGGCATGACTGGGGTTTGGGAGTGATGACCCCCTCCTGTGTGAATGGTTGTTGGGTATTCTCTGGAAGGCCTCCCTGAAGAGAGTCACATAGCTAAGGCCACTTCAGAGAACATCTGCATTCCAGACAACTCTTCTAACTTAATCCTTTTTGGGACAGCTAGTCTGCTGAAAGAAGGATAAATTTGAATCATTTGTAGGAAAATGAATGTATCTTGAAGGCCTAACGTTAAATGAAATAATTCAGGTGCACAAGTTAAAATACTGTATGGTTTTTCCCATATGGTAATACAAAGTATAAATAAAGAGTAAAATAAGAAATAAGTAAGAGGAAAAAGGAAGACAGATACTTTGCTAATAGGAAGAAGACCGAGAAATAGAGTGAAAGTGGAAGGGTGGGAGGTGGAGGGGATGTGAAAAAGACCTAGGATGTGCCATGCACATGTATCAAACCCACACAAGGAAAGCAGGCATATCTATTACAAACCAGTACTAGTAGATTAAAAAATATAAACAGGATAGCATTGACATATATTACCTAACCTCGATGCTATGACTACAAGTATGTAGCTAGCTATCAACAAAGATTATTTTATCATTTAATCCATTTATCAATAGAAGCTCAGTTATAGGTGACAGATTCAATGGGTTCACTTTTCCACCCACTCTCAGTCTAAACTGTTCTCAGTTTGGTTCTTCATGTGGATGGCACATAGCTACACAAACTAAAAGTATGTAATCAGGAATGACACTGCATTAAGGTTTGTTAATCTGCCATGGAAATGAAAGTTTATAAAAGTTTGATGATATACCTGTATGTTGAAAGACTGATTACTGTGATTACAGAAAATTTAGCATATATAAACTTATCCTTTACCTTTTTTGGTCATGAAATTACTACAAAATCTTTCTTTTCACTTCCAGTAAGCCATTAGAGGAAACAAAAATGCCACTCCTGTGATTTAACACTATATTTGAATTTACATTACATTTATATTTATATTCATATTTATTCCCATTAATATGTTGGAAGTAATTTGGGTTTTTGAACAAGAGGAATATTCCCTCTAGATGCTTCACTATAATGTTTCCTTAGGGAAAGCAGGTCTGATATAAATGATAGACTCGCCCCAACATGGGTCTTAAATTTAAGTGATGAGTTTACTTTTGTTGACTCCTCCTGTTGGTTGGCCTGATCATCCTGTGTTCTTCTTGCTGAATAATTTTCTTGGTAAAATAATCTCTCTTATTCATAGTAATATGTTGTTGATATTGAAATAGTAAATATAACAAAACTTTAATTTTGTTCAGGTTTAAGGACCATGTATGATATTTTTGCTTCTTTGGATGGTGTTATTTTCTTTATATAGCAAAAACTTGAAGTAACTATTTACTGAAAAGAAAAATAACCTGTATAATACATTTAGAACTGACTACACACAAATGAGTAAATTATAAATAGTACAAAACTTTGATTTCTGGACAATTTCCAGTGGAAAGATAATGTTAGATGCACATCCCTTATGCTGGTTTTCATTATATTTGAGTGCTTATAACTCCACATTTATACCAAATAGTCACAAAAATCATGTGCAGGGATTACATTTGATAGGACCTTCTCTGAATCCCTAGTAAATGAACTACTGCTCCTTTAGAGTAATGAGAAATGCTGTAAAACTTTTCCTTATAAACATGATTGACTAAATGTCATTTTTATTTTTCTAATTAAATTGGAATATATATGATATAGTATTTTGTAATTGGAGTAGTTTGTTAATATAAGTTCCCTCACCATGTGAACAGATTCTTCATTTTAAGGATAAAGACAATAAATACTATGGGACAAATATGAACAATCAAGTGCAAAATTTAGGAGAAATATGATACAATATTTGACTATTATTAATATTTGATTGTTGATTATCCAAATTATGAAAAAACATTATCCTTTTTATAATGTTATTAGATATAATGTCTGATATAAAACAGCAAGTTTATAAGAATGAGCAGAGAAAAATAATTATTTGTAAATTAATATTAAGACAAGATACTACTTGTAATATTTACATATATTTACTATTGTATTTTCTAACTAGTAATATGCAGAGATGCAGACAAAAAGTTAATAGCTGTATAATCATGAGCATTTAAAAACCTAACAACTGATAACATTACAACTGCTATTTGAATCATTTTCAGACTGAATATCCTGCGTCAACTGCATGACATAGAAGCATTTTGAAATTACTGTAATTTGCTTTCTAGTATTTCATGATTTGAAGAAATTGCCAATAAAAGATTATTTTATGTACAGTATGGCACAAAGCAAGTGCTGCTGTGGGAAATAAATATAACATATCCTCAGGACTGTGGCAATTCTCATTTATATCCTAAAAAATAGTAGCAGAAAGCAACATCATATCCTCTGTATTAATAAGTCATTATGTATCATTTGTACTAACTTTTAATTGCAAAAAGAAAACACTGAAAATTTTCTCCAAGCAGAATGTACTAGAAAGCATGCATGGAAATTAAATTTTCACTTTATCTTCTGACTAACTTTTATCTATGAATTTACTATGACATACATGTGCTATTAAAGGGAAATTGTTTTTAAAGTGATGGAAAAATTCCTCAGGGTACTTGTGCACAGACTTTCAATTTAGCTTATTAAACACTGTGGTTGTGTGGACAGCTATGGTACATGCTAATGTTTTCACTTAGTAACATGATTTTGAGCTCCCAAAGGATTTCCTTTCTGTGTCTTCCCAGTAGAGGTATTTTGAAAAGATAAGCACCATGCATGCAACCCTTCAGCCAGTACTTACTTAGGTTTTCCCATTTGTCTAGTTCCTAGTTTTTTAAAACATTTTTATAAAAACATACACACATAATCTATAATAAAAATCAGTAAAATATACAAATGTATGAGATATAACAAATGTATAAATCATACAACACAATTCAATAGACTCCTTCTACTTCAAATATTTTAGAAATGGGATAGAATATAAAACTTCAGACCTTGAGATAAGATAAGAAATGATTGGTTCTGATGTCTGTTTCACAAGCACAAGGTCCCAAGTTCTATCCCTGGTACCAAAAAAAAAAAAAAAGATAAGAAATGATGCAGCAAGATCACACATCATATGTTACTGAATTATAAAATGAAAATGTGGAAGATTCAAAGTGAAGACAAAGGAGAGGAACTATCAGGAGTCTAAAGAGTACTCACAGGGCTTCCTCCTGATGAAGATGCAAGGATAAGTATGTCAAGGAATATCATGAATATAGTACTTCAAAAAACTGAAATATCTTACTAAATTAGAACTGACATAGTTCATCACTAACCACACTTCAACTGTTTTCTAAGAATTTCTCAGCACTAAGCTCTTTGGCTGCCAACTTCACCTGTGTTTGTTGATTTCTCCCCTCCAGAGAGACACACTTGGAGAGGAGATGGACATCTACAATGTCACTAGTGTGACTCAGTTCATCCTTATTGGTCTCTCTGACCTCCCCAAGGTGCGCTACCCTCTCTTTGTGGCCTTTGCCATCATCTACCAGGTCACCTTGGTGGGGAATGGGGCCATCCTCTTGGCCATCAGGACTGAGGTAAAGCTGCACACTCCCATGTACTTCTTCCTGGGAAACTTGTCCCTCTTAGACATATTCTGCCCATCAACAACTGTCCCCAAGATGCTGTACAACCTGTTGACTGAGGACCACAGCATTTCCTTTGTTGGGTGTGCTCTGCAGCTGTATTTCCTGGTGGCCCTAGCTGGAACTGAAGTCTTCCTGCTGGCTGTCATGGCTTATGACCGGTATGTGGCCATCTGCTTCCCTCTTCACTACTCGGTCATCATAACCAAGGCTCGCTGTGCTCAGCTGGTCTCTGGGACCTGGGCAGCTGGATTCCTCAATTCCACCATCCACACAATGTCCACCTTCAGCCTGTCCTTCTGCAAGTCCAATCTGGTCAACCAGTACTATTGTGATATCCCACCAGTGGTAGCCCTGTCTTGCTCATCCACTTATGTGGCTGAAATGCTTGTTTTAGTGGTAGGGGGTATCAGTGGGTTCATTTCCTTCCTGGCCACATTGATCTCCTATGTCTACATCATCTCTACCATCCTGAAGATCCAGTCTGGAGAAGGGAAGCACAAAGCCTTCTCCTCTTGTGCCTCCCACCTCGTGGTGGTCTGTCTGTTCTATGGCACAGCCATCTTCACCTACATCCGGCCCTCCTCCAGCAGACACTCCCCTGCCAGGGACAGACTCATCTCCATGCTCTATGGGGTCATCACCCCGATGCTCAACCCTATGATCTACAGCCTGAGGAACATGGAGGTGAAAAAGGCACTCAGAAAGGCTGTGTGTGGTGGGATTTGCTCACTGTAAGTGCAATATTAAAATGGAATTGCTTAATACTCTGTTTGGAATAAATTCTTAGGGGAAAAAAACCTTTTTCTTGATACACAATAAGTACCTGGTCATGTCAGAAATGTATAGACACAAGGAGATATTATGTTTGACCTAAGTATGTGTCTCTAACTCTATCCTTTGGAACCTTGAATTTTGTTATACAAAATAATTATCTCTCTGATTTATCAAATGTAATAGCCTGTCATAACCAAGCTTGTGTTTTAGTATCTTACCAATATCCATGTCTATATCATACCTATTCCTATACTTCATAGAAAAATACATATATATGTGTGTCATCTATATTTATGTACTTTTACAACTATTTCTCAATGTACATTTAACCGTCTAACTATAAATTACTTTATACTGAATTTTTATTTTAGGTGTAACTTAACAAATAGATGTAAATAATTCTGGGGTACAATATGGTATCATGGTTTATAAATATAATGTGTAATAATTAATTTGATTTGATTATCGTACCCCCTCCTCCACCACCTATCATTTTGGGTATGCATTGGGAACAATTGAGGTTTATTGGTTTTACAAGTTTGAAAAGTAAATTACGTTATGTAATATGTTCATTGGACTATGCAATTCATCTTGTAGGAAGGGAAAAAACTCACTTGTCCCAGTTCAAGCTTTGTACTTTGATCACCATCTCCCCATTGCCTCCACCCACCTGGCTCTGGTACCAACAGTCAGCTCTGTCTCTCAGCTCAATTTCTTTACCATGCTAATACAAATGAGGAAATGCAGCCACTTATCTTTCTGTGCTCAGCTTGTTTCACTTAGCATAACGGTTTTCAATTCCATACATTTTGTTAGAAATGACAAAATTTCATTTTCACAGCTAAATGTATTCAGTTCTGTATTCATAGGAAATTACTTCACCCATTCATTTGTTGAAGAACATGTAGTTTGATTCCATTAATTTACTTTTATATACAGTGCACAAATGAGTATGGGGGAGCAGATATTTTAACATGTTGACTTCAGATACTTTAATTAATACCTAGAAGTGGGATTCAGGGTCATGTGATATTTCAATTTTTAGATGTGGAAGAAACTCCATACATATTTGGATAAAGGTTATGATAAACTCACAAATAATGTCAAATGTTTCTTTTTCTTCATTTCCTTGACCAGAGTTGCTTTTTATTTTTATTTATGCATACTTATTTCTAGCTGACAAATAATTATTGTATACTTATACTCTCCTTTGGATAACTGCTAGTATAGAATGTGAGGGGATTCCTCATTGTGGTTTTAATTTCACTTCCCTAATGGTTAGCCATGTTGAGCATTTTTCAAATCTGTTTGCTAGAACATGGGCTCTTTAGAAGATTTAAGAAGTATGTTTACAAAATAGTTTTATTCTAATCTGCAGATTGTCTCTTGACACTTTGATAGGAATTGTTTAGAATCTGTAGTCTGTTCTGGTATCATGAATAATTTATTTTAATTTTTCCAAAACATGAACACAGGATACATTCCCATTCATTTTAGTGTTTTTCACATTTGTTCATTGCCTTTTGTATTTTGCTACATACAAATATTTTTGTTTCATGATGTAGTACATTCCTTTTTTTGTAGTTACTGTACATGAGATTGCTTTCTTATTTCCTTTACAAAATTTCGGTTGCTAAAAATCATATCTTGTATCTTTTGTAATTACAATAAAATGAAATTAGAAGTGCACAGCGAGAGCAATGTTAGAAATTATATAAATAGATATACATTGATCATCAGACTTTTGAATAAACAGTGGGATATTTAGGAATTCATAGAAAAATTACAAAGTTATTGAAGTAAATGAAAATAGAAACACAACATACTAAAACTTGTGAGTTATAGCAAAAGCAGTACTAAAAAAGAAAATTATAGCAATGGTTGTCTACAGAAAAAAAATTGAGAGCTTTAAAAGAAACAACCTAATGATGTATTTCAAGGTCTTGGAAAAGCAAAAACCAACGATACTCAAATTGAGGAGAATGTAAAAAAAAAAAAGAAAAAAACCATAGAAAAAATAATTGAAATAGAGTATAGAATAAAAATATAAAGAATCTATAGAAAAGATTGGCTTCTTCGAAAAGTTGAAATTGGTGAAACTTTAGTTTGAGGTGAAATGCAGAGAGAGAGAAAGAGGAGCTAGAGAAGAGACAGAGAACCTAAATAAGTAAAAGTAGAAGTGCAAAAGGAAATATAACTGATAATAGAGAATTTAAAGTATAATTAGTAATAATGAGAAAAGCATAAATTTATCAAACCATAAAATAGTAAATAAATTGATAATTTTCTGGACATATATCACAACAAAATTAAGCCAAGAGGATATGGAAAATCTAAATAGACCAATAAGAATTAATGAGATTGAATCAATAATAAAATGTCTCCAAACAATGATTCAATTCTATATTTTACCAAATAGTTAAAGAATTAACCCCAATGTTTCATAAACTGTTCTATAGAATGAAAATGTAGGGAACACTTCCAAACTCTTTTTATGGGGTCAGCATTACCGAGCTGCCAAATGTGATAAGGAAACAACAAAAATAAATCTATATAGACCAACTGCCCTGATGAATGTAGATGAAAAATCCTCAAAAAAGTACTTACAAATCCAGGTCACCAAGACATTAAAAAATCATGCAACATGATCAAACAGTTTAATTGCAGGGATGCAGGGATTTTCTCACTATAAGAAAAGCAATAAATTCTATCATATGCATTAAATATACCTAAATATATTACTTTATAGATTTTAAGAAACTAAGAATACTTGAAATCATACTTAGCATATGTTGTAAAAATTTTAATTTAATTAGAAACAATCTAGATATTTTACTTTTATCACATAATCTATTTATAACTATCTCATTCTTATGCACCCAATTTGTTTCTAATAATTATCCACAAATTCTGAGACACCAGTTTAATACAAGTCAATGTCTGAATGCAATTCTTTTGCAAAGAGAAAAAAATCTAAAAATTGCTACAATTAAGCTATGAATAGAATCTCAAACATCTAACATATAATGTTGATTGACTAGCAACTAATGCAAATGTGTGAGAGTTTGGATGATATGTTTAGTTTACTTTATAAACAAATGTAAATTATTTGTTGAGGATTTGCCTTGTTATTATGCAGGTAGTTAGCCATTAGTGGGCCTGAGGCATAATAAGATACCATAACAGTGGTCCTGTCCAATACAATACTCAGTTCAGAGTAAACCACAGATGCAGCCAATATTAAAGGAGGGAAAAGCCATAACAGATCATCAACATCCACCACAAGTAGGGTGTGTGGCTGTGAGGTAGGCAATTGGGGCTGGGCAAAGTCATCAAAAACAATGGGGTGGAATGTGTCAAAGTCATAACAACCCAGAAAACATGTGCAGAACATAAGATCCAAGTGATTCTATTGCTCCTGAGCACAGTACACAAAGCCAATCTGAAAAGTGCTACTTTCAACCCTTCATTTACTACACCTGGAAGGAACCCTAGTGAGCCTTTCCACAGGGCAGTTTAAAGCTGGTTCCAGGGCAAGTGAGCTTTGGATAGAACAGCTGTTCTTATCTGCAAAGGAGAAAGCAGTCCAGGAATTTCACACACCAATGACCCCTTTCTTTTATCCTAGGGGATGCTGTGAGTCCAGCACCAGCCTGCTATCACTCTTCTCTGCCTCCAGTAAATGTGCACCTTTGCTACCTTTTCTTTGTGTCTTCCTGATTTGCACTCAGCACCAAGGATCTGGAAAGGATCCCCCAGGGCCTACCATATAGTAACATTTCCTGTGACAGAGTAGCCTGGACTGGAACCCGGCACAGATCTGGGCCCTTCCTGGGCAAAGGTGGAGTCTTCAAGTAGCAGAAAAAAATATGTATAATTTAACCATGCAGAACTACAAACTGAATTCCCACACAGGGGAGAGGATGAGTTCAAAAAGGCAAAAATAAAGCAGCTGCGGATATCACCACAACCATATTTACTCCAAACAGTCTCACACACAGTTGCATTAATTCAGAGTGAATTTTCAGTTACATGGCTCAAATCATGCCATAATAAAACACTTCTCCTAACTTAAAGAAGCACAAACTTCCTTAAGGTACACTGAAATGCTTCAGATTCCCAAACAAAGCACAACAAAGATCTCTATACCTGATGTGTTTTCCTTTACTGTCTCTTCTGAACAAACTGACCTCAAACAAACATCTCAGCCTTCCAGCCAAACAGTTCAAGAAACTTGGACTGCAAACTGGCTCATGAAAAGCCCTAAATTTGTCTCAAGAGATCCAAGTTGGTTCACAAGAAGCACTGAAGACAAGGAGAAAGTCAAAACTAAGTGATCATGGTCAGTGAGCATGTACCAGGGCTCTTCAAATATTGGGACCACAGGTTTCTAAAATGTTGTCTTTCCATTTTACTAAAACTGCTGCAGGGCAGTTGATTCAGGCTTGAAGTTTTATTCCTTTCCTCCAGGGCAGAGTAGACAGGCAAAGCCACTGCAAGCATCATGTCCAAATGACTCCATCAGGGTACACTCTTCCCCTTGGGGCTCCATTTTGTTACCACTAGGGCCAGGCAGAAACTTGAATATGGGCCTAGATCATCGGGATTTATTTACCAGCACATCATCCAGAGTAGCAGAAAAGCCTATATAAGTGGAAAAATAATTTATTCACAATTTTGTCAAATTGGGAAGGCGGCTCAGCTGTTCCACCCTCAAGGGCACCGAAGCACTGCAGTGTGGAGAAGGGGAAGGACAGCAGGCCAGATCAGGTGCAGTTGTGGGTTTAGCCAGGGTTTGGCCACCAAGGGGTGTAGAAAGAAATGTTGAATATCAGTTTTACTCGGTGTCAGGGCTGGCAGTGGATATTTCCCTCTTAATATGAGGAAGATGGAGAAATGACTTCAGCATTCCTAATTTTCAAAGGTCCATTTTAACCTCTCAGTATTAAAACAGTATGGGAGCAAAAAGGAAAATAAAAACTCAGAAAAGGCTTTAAGTCATGAAATAAGATTACAGAAACAATTCCAAATATTTTATAAATAATTTAGAATGAATAGAAGACTCTGAGAATCCAATTTGAACGACAAATTTAAAAGAAAAACATCAAAAGACAACATGCCAAGTTTGGAGGTAGATGAGAAAGGACCGATCAAATGTAGCCACCAGGTTCCCTCCACAGAACTGGGTCCTAGAGAGCACAGAAAGGAGAAATTATGGGATTCAGTTCTGTGGCAGATATTTAATATCCATCTTTCAATGATAAATCAGAAAGTGTTTTCTGACAGACGATTTTCCGATATGTGCTTCTCAGTCAGTGCTATGGTAACCTTCCATGTCCCCACCTTACTTCTGGTTCAATAAGACTAGAGTTAGGTTAAGAGTTTCCCTGTAAGAGTAGTAGAAAGTGAAAGGGAGATAAAAAAGGAAGCACCTTGTCTTCCAGTTTTCTTGAAACTAGAAACATTTTGATATGGCAATAAAATTCCCAGAAATGTCCACAACTCATTCATTTTTGATAACCACATATCTAAGATTAACCAGCCCACATTTCCTGGACCTGAATGTCTCACCCTAGAAACTTTCCTTAACGTATAATATTTAGCATTCTCCCTGGAGATAACTGCATTTCTAAAATTTTCTGTTTATTTTATTAAATTAAATTTTTACAATAATAGGTGTCATTTAGAAATTATTTTAACATAACAACATTCACTTTTATTCATTCATGTTAAGTCTCAGAAAGTAAAAACCTTTGCATTTAAGTGCATGTTAATATAAATGACTAAATGAATCCATTTCAGTGCATACTGAATATTCTGGAATGTTTAAGCATGTCAACACAGCCTCCTGATAATTTTAATAGAATACTTTGTAAATGTTGACCCATTACTATTCCAGTGTCATACTTTTACTTTTAGCTGTCAAGTGTGAAAAATGAAGCAGAATTTTAGACAGGGACTGAAATGGGAAGAGAAATATAATAGATATACACTGCAAATCTACTGAGTTCTGAGTTGGCCATGACCTCCAAGGCTATCATCATGTGTGGCATATTAAACTGCATTATTACAATAAATAGCTCATTAATTCTGCATCAGGTGGGTCACGCAGTGTGTCAGCCTGTAAGAGACTTTACACTTTAACTGAACTTGGCAAAATAATATGGATAGTACAGTTGGGGCCACAGGGTTGTTCCTCTCCACTTGCTGCTGGATCACTCTCCTCTACTCCTCTGAGATGGGGCAATGCCCCAGGAAAACCACCCAGTCTTTGTCCTAAGGCTAACTACCAGGAGGCAGAGATTAGTAAAACAAGGAGCCCTGAGCCTGCCGTAGAAAATTCCAAAATCTCAAACCAGGATGCAGATGTACCAAATCCTCCTGCATAACATGCGGTAACCTTTCTTCAATTGAAGCTCATTGAAGGTTCATGAGTATGGGCTGAATGTCACACACACAGCTGATGTAACTCAGCACCCTTTCAATCACATTGTCAATCATGGTGTGGAAGACCCAATAGGAGAGGCCCTAGATGTGGTGCAACATTTAAATTCCTAAACCCAGGGTCTTTGGTACTCATGCCATTTTCCTTTTCCTGACATGAGCTGGCTCACACTGAGCATACTGTCACCTAATTAAACTTTGCTGTTTTCCTTACTATCACATGCAACATCCAGGTCTTTGTTGTGCACAATAAACTAGGAACAGACCTGGGACACCATTACCCTTGGTAACATCTTGGTGAGCCAGGAAGTGAGATCCCTTTGGGGGAGATTTTGTATTTATTCTCTTCTCTTTCCTACTTTTAGGCTCTGCTACAGGCAAAATACCTTGCACACATTACTCAGGTTTACATTTCTGCAACCTCTTTTCTGATACAAACCCCTGCAGCTTGGGGATTTCTTTTCCTTAGCTACAGTCTCCTAAGCTGCTAGAACAGGTGAGTGCTTGAGCAAAGTTTCTGATACAACCACCATGGGAAACCCCGGACCTGAAACACAGTGGAGAGAAGCCAGTCTCCAGATCACACCAGAGAAAGCAATCTCCAAACTCCACATACACCTGTGGATCCTAAACACTTTAGCCTGAGGGGCGTCCTCTACTCTGCTCTTTTGATCTTTCCTCTCTCTCTCTCCCTCCCTCCCTCCCTCCTTCACTCTCTCCATCTCTCAAAACTGAAAGACATAAACTAGGAATGGTGGCACACATCTATAATCCCAGCACTTGGGAGGTTGAGGCAGGAGGATCACTGCAAGCTTGAGGCTAGCTTGGGCTACATAGTGAGTCCAGTGCCAATCTGAGCTACAAAGGGAGACCCTGACAAAAGAATACCTGAAGGGCACAAGCTCAGTTTTCCTGATGCCATATTTGCCCTTTTTGGGTGGCTGGGTGGTTTAACCTGTGCAGACTCAGTGGTCATTCAGGTGATAACTGACCTCATCCATGGGACCTGTTGAAATCTGTGGCATCAAACTGAGAAGAAGTCCATGGATTTACTTTTCTCCTTCCTCTCTCCCCTAAGGAAGGCCTATTCCCTTTCTTTTCCATTCTCTCTGAGTCTTCCATCACTCAGAAACCTCAAATCCTTTATTTTTTTTATTTTAGCTATCAGGGAGATGCATGGAGCTGGAAGGTGGGAGCTGGGGACTCAGGGAGTTTTCTTATGGACTCAGGGAGTTTTCTTATGAACCCATGAATTTTTCCTCGTGTGTCCCACCATGTGGGAGGGAGGATGAAAAGCACATGGCCTCTGTTTTCAGCTGGTAGGAGAGACCTGCAGGCCTATGGAAGGAGAAGTTCTTTTCACCTGTCTGCCATGACTTTCTTTGGTCCTATGGTCACCTGTCAAACCCTGCAGATATTGTTTTTCTAGAGTCTATTGTGGTTGCTTCTCTAATGCTAGCTGTATTATTTCCTCCATCTTATTTGGTTCTAGTGTTCTTATGATAATTTTGACATCAAGTGTATCTCCATATGTAAACTGGAATATTGTGAACCCCTGCAGAGAATCCCAATCTTCTGTACAGTGCTATGATGTGTGCCAATAAGAAAGAAACAGAATTAAAAAGAGAGAGGGGAGACTGAGAAGGCCAGTGCTTGAGCAAGCAAATGCCCTGAAAAAACATAACTGCTGTTATTTATTGGTGACACAATCATTGTTAGGTTGGGGTAAAGGGACTACAAGTAGTTACTATGGATAAATTGCTGATGCAGGCAAAGTTTATAAGAGAAGAGACAAAGCATTATTGTGTTCAGAACAGGTAAGATATAGGTTGCAGTTAAAAATTAATCTTGTCCTTTCAGTTAAGAAGGCTTTAATTTTAGGAATGGAATTTTGGTGCAAGTCATCCTGACCTCAGCTACCATTTGAAGTCAAAGCTTCATGGGGCATTTCTCTGGCCTCTGCTGTGGCCCTTGGTGGTGTAAGGTGTTGGTACTTATGCTTGCACTATCCACAATGCTCCTATTAGTCACATAAGCTTTGGGCAGACTCACTTTTTAAAACAAGGCATTGTGGGGTTAACTCTTTACAGCCTGAACTGTTCTCACCATGCTTTGGGCATAATCAATAGAGTGGCCTCCCACACTGTTGTGGAATCTGTAGCTGCTAATTGAGACCTCACTGTGAAGTTTCATCTGCCAGAAAACTCCTACCCTTTTGTGATGTGGGTTAGCAGGGATGCAGGGTATTTGAGGATGGAGAAAGGAGCTATGGCAGGAAGAGTCTGTAGAGGAGCTCAAGTGCTAAAGCTGTGTATTGCCTTGGCTACTGATGGTAACAGGATCCAGAGACCCACCTCCCCCAGGCTAATATCAGATCAGGTGGCCTCCCCAGTTTCTTTGGTTTATGTTTATTTCTTTTCCTAATTCCAGTTGTTAGATTGCCACCAACTGTTCCCCTCTCCCATTAGACTGTCTTCACCTCTTTGTAAGCAAGTAAGCTCCACCTGCCCTGTTTTCAATGTTAGTGGAAAAACCTTATCAGCACCCAATTAGTGTGACATGATTGAAGACCACTTGTCAAATTACTCATATCTGTCACCCAAAGTCCCAGGAGGCACCTATTAAGAAAAATTTATTTGGGTTTATTGATGTCTCACAGGGGCAAGCTCCTACTCCTCCTTAGACAGGTACCCTGTGATGTTACATGAGTCTATCATTGGCCAAAAGTGTCATTCAGTTCAAGAGTCATAACCTATACCCTCAAAGAAGCTGAGATGGGGATAAAACACGTCATTGATTCGATTTGTGCTACAAGGTTGCTGGTCCCATAGAAGTCCCCATGCAACATGCTCATTTTCAAAAGAATATCATGTAGTTCAAGATCTGAAATCATTAGCAAGGCTGTGGTGCCTATTTGTCTCCTAGTGGCAAATTCATGCAACCTCCTTGCACAGATGCTGGGAGATACTAATTCACTCTCTGTCTTTGCTCTCTGGGAACCCTGTTTTATAATCCCATGGACCCTAGCTCTCAATTCTTGTTTGCCTTTGAATATGAGGATCCCCAAACTGGGTTCCACCAAAATTGTACTTGCACTTTCATGCCTCAGGGGTTTAGAGATAGTCCACACCTGTTTGCATGGGATTGACCTCAAGACATTAGAGACCTGAAATTTAAGAAGACAGACCACAAACATCATACACCTGTGAACCAATGGATGGCTCCAAGTTTCTTTAAAAAAAAAAAGAAAACACTAACCAAGCTTCTGAGTCAGATAAGTAAAACATTTCTTCTAAATAAAAGGGAAGATAATTCCTACTTTGAAAATAGGGTCTACTCCTTGCCTGTCTGGTGTGCCTAGTTTTGCTCCATGAATCACTCTTGAAATCCTCATCCCAAATTTAAAAAATTACCTCAGATATGGCTTGAGTCTAGATGTTCCCCCAAGGCTTCATGTGGTTATAGGTGGACTTTTCAGAGCTGTCTGGATCTAGAGTATGGAATGCTGGGATTGAGTGTGTGATGCTGGAGTCAAAAGTGTGTGATTGCTAAATTAATCCATGGATTGGTTTGGCATAGTTCTGGGTGTTCATAATGAGAAGGCCAAACCTGGCTGTGAGTGCTCCCCACCCTAAGTGTGGGTAGCCTGGATAGAATATAAGGCACAGAAAGAGGACTGCTGTTGTTGCTTGCTGCTTCATTGCTTTTATGCCTTCTGGCTGCCGTAGATTGTTTCTTGTCTGTGATGCAACTCTGCCATGCTGCCTTGCCTTGGAGCCAGCCAACTATGAACTGAAACTGTGAGCCAAATAAACTTTTTCTTCTTTAACCTTGAGTGTTGGGTATTTTGTCTCAGCAATGAGAAAAGTAACTGAGACAATCTCCTTTGGCTTCTTATTTGTCTTGTGATATTCTTGTGGTGCAAAAATTTCCTCCAAGTGTGATAATGAGCAGTGATATTTACACAGAACAGCAAATCTAATCCATTTAGTACTAAATTCTACTAACACCAAAATAGCCAGGAACTATTGGCTATGTTTTTTCCCCATTCTCCAGCCAATACACTGCAGTGGCCATCCCAGCTTGACTCTGGACTACCAGAAAAATGACATACTGCCCTCAAAATCAAGGGGGCCATCCCTTTCAGTCAATGTTATAAAATAGTCTATATGATATTCAGGCCAATGAAATTTCCAATAAGTTCAACAGGGATAACTTCTTCCCTCATCAGATCCTATCAAAGTTTTATTCAGGTTTGTTCCACAAAACCACCCATTTGGGGCCTAGTCTCCATTCCCATGTTGCTTATCTTCCAGGCTCTCTGTATAAAGAAGACTCAAGACTAGGGCTGGAAGCAACACTTGGGCCATTAAAATACTACCTTTACAAACATATCCTAAAGATAAAGCCCTCAGTGGACCATGCTAGTGTCTAGATAAACCAAGCTGTGTCCTTTACAGACCTGATACAGTTTCCATGGAAGCTGTCACTGGACACACAAGGGCAAGGAAACAGGATGTCAGTATATTGCCAAGAGAGACTTTCTAATCGTGATTCTATATTCCCATGGGAAGGTTGCTCTCAGTCCACAGCCAGTAACTGTTTGCTGGTTTCCACAGTTATGGAAACTCAATTAAATGAAAGTAAGAAAATAGCAAAAGAAATTTTATACATTGGTTAAATATCACTCCCAGAACAGATGCAGATACTTTTTTTTTGCTTTTCATTAATTTTATTGGTACATATTAGGTATACAATATGCTAACATTCATGACTGGGAATTTGTTCCTTTACATAATCTCTCTCGGTTCTTATTTTTCTCCAATCCCCTTCCCTCCCTTCAACATCTCCACCCCTCCATATTTACAAAGACTTTATTTCCATTTTTTCCTTTTTTCATAATTATTGTTTTCCCTTCTTTAACTCCTCCTACCTGTCCCACTTACACTTGCCCTCTGGACCTTTTCTTCCTATTTCACATTATCTATTATACCTTTTAATCATTATTTGCACTTTCAGTTTCTCAGACTAGAGAAACTATTCTGTATTTACATATGTGTGTCTATATATTTCACTTAAGAGTATCACCTCAATGTGCATCCATTTGGTAAAAAAAAGTCTCTAGTTTCTCATTTGCTATGGCTGAATAGTACTCCATTTTATAAAATAAACCCCACATTTTCTTTATCCAGTCTCCAGTTAATGGGCAATTGGGCTGTTTCCAAGATTTAGCTATTACAAAATATGCAGCTATAAACATGGGTGCACATATATCACTGTGGTATGATTCTTTTAATTCTTTAGGGAAGATACCAAGTAGGGGAACAGTTGGGTCAAATGGCATCTCCAATGCTAGATTTTTTCAGTATCTCCATACTGATTTCCAAAGTACTTTCACCAGTCTGCACTCCTGCCAGAGGTGGAGCAGGGTTCCACTACCCACAGCCCCACCAGCATTTGTTATTGGTTGATTTCATGATAGCAGTCATTCTTCCTGGGGTGAGGTGAAATCTCAGTGCTGTTATCATTTGCATCTCTCAAATGACGAGTGATGTTGAACATTTTCTCATATGTATATTTGATACTTCTACTTTTTGTCTGAGAAGTGTATTCATTTCAGATGCCTATTTTTGAATTGGTTCTTTAAATTTGGGAGGTCTGATTTTTTTAGGTTATTTATATATTCTAGATAGTAGAACCTTGTCTGAGGAACAGCTGGTAAATTTTTTCCCATATTGTGAGTTGTCTCTTCATTTTATTTGTGGTTTCTCTTGCTCTGCAGAAGATTTTTTATAAGAAGAGATCCCACTTGTTTATTGTGGTACTTGAAGTGCAAATGAGTTTTTCTTCATGCAATTTTTTCCTATGCCTATGGCTTCAAGAATTATACCTAACCATTCTTTCAGGCAATTTAGTATTTCTGTTTTAGTATTTAGAATTTTAATCCATTTTAATTTTAGTTTGGTGAGAGATATAGGTCTGGTTTTAATCTTTGGCAAGTTGAAACCCAGTTTTTCCAGCACCATTTATTAAAGAGGCTTTTTTCCAGTAAGGATGTTTGGCACCTTTGTCAAGGATATGGTATCAGAGTGTGTCTGGAGTTGTTTCTGGATCTTCTGATCTGTTTCACTGGTCCTCACACCCATTTCTTTGCCTGTGCCATGCTGTTTTTAATCACAGTAGCTTTGTAGTATCATTTCAAGTTGGGGATTGTGGTACCTCCTACCTTATCTTTGTTGCTTGGAATTGCTTTTGCTATTCTAGGTCTCTTCTGGTTCCAAATTAATTATTGGATTGTTTTCTCAAGGTCTGTGAAGTATGCTGCTGAGATTTCAATTGAGGTTGCATTGAAACTATAGAGCACTTTTGGAAGTATGTCCATTTTCAAGATATTGTTTCTTCCTATCCAGGAGCAAGGGAAATCTTTCCATTTTCTTATATCCTCTTCAATATCTTTTTTCAGAGTGCTGTAGTTTTCAGAGTAGAGGACTTTAATTTCTTTTGTTAGGTTGATTCCTATTTCATTTTTTTGGATGCTATTTTGAAGGGATTGTTTCTCCCCTTCCTCTTTCAGTGAGTCTGCTGTAATTAAAAGCTGTTGATTTTTGTGTTTTGACCTTGTATACAGCTACTCTACTGAATTTGGTTATTAAGTCTAGAAGACTTTTGGTGGAGTTCTTGGGGTCTTCTATATAGAGTATCATATGGGTTCTTTCAGCCTCTGACTGGAGCTAAATTTGGAAGGAACTTTTTCTGGGTAGTGAAAACAATCTACTCACTCATATGTGTACCATTGGAAATAATTTCTGTCTTGTGACTTGGACTTTTTCCTATGTGGCACTAATTCCTACTTGTGTCTTCCAGCAAACTGGGCTGGAACATGCATCCTGGTTTAACTCATCCTGGAGACCACTATAGCACATAATAACTAATCCCTTCCAGTTCCTTTCACCACTAGGATTTCCCTTCATTAATGCTTCTCATAATTTTACTATTAGGACCTGCATACTTAATCTCAGTCAAGTTAGTTAATTCTCATTTAAGTCATAAAACTACACATGCTTGCTGGAGCCAAGAAATAAAGCCTTCCTTCACATCTAAAACTCATCAGTAAATCCTCAGAAGAGGAATGTATCTCCTGTGACCCCCAAGATCAGGCATGGTGGGAGCTCCATGGCCTCTACATAGGTGAGGTAAGGTCAATGACTCTGCTCAGCAGGAATCAGCTACAGAAGAGAGATGTTCCAGTCTCAGTATGTCCTGCAGACTTTTGGCCACCAGGTCTCTCAAGAAGGAATAATGTCAACAGTGCATAAGGCCCCAAGTTTCACTTAAAGCACTGAAAAAAGGATGGGGTGCACCTCGGTGGGATACCAGGTGCTTAGCACCCACAATGCCTTGGGCTCAACCCCCAGCGACACAGAAGAGCAAGTGTTAGTCACAATTACAGCACATAATGTAGTATACAAGATTAATTAGTACATAATTAACATACAACATGGAAACACTGCTCTCTAGAGGCTTTCAAATATGAAACATTTTCACATTTGATCATATGCAATATTATTTCTCATCCTAAAATATAGAATAGTTTCACTTTTGATTATATGTGTCTATCTGTACCATGAAAACATAAACATTAAATCATATCACATGCTCAAAACAGCCATGTGAGGCCCCACAGAGATGGGAGCTATTTAGGAAGTGAGGGTGAGAAGCCCTGGGCAAAGGCTGCAGTGAGCAGTGCCTGACCCTGGCCGGGCTCCATGGCTCCTTCCTTCCTGTCCTCTGGGCCCTGTGGGACAAGCTGTGTCCCTGACCTGAGATGTCAGAGTCTGTGTTCACTAAATGTCACTGTCTAAGGGGACAGGATGAGGCAGCAGGGCAGAGGGACTGGCTTGGGTCTCTGGTTTAGGTTAATAAATCAGAACTGTGTGCTGGAGATGATGGGCTGGACACAAGCTAGCATCTTCCCCTGAGGTTGTCTACCCACAGAGGACTCTGCTGGGTGCTGTCTGGGAGTTACTTACTTTGGCAACAGTATTTCCCAGTAATTGGAATACAAAGCATGCTGCTATGTTCTAGCACACACCCTTCTCAGAACATTTCCCAAGGCCTTGTTTTCTCCACATGCTGTAACTCGCCAAGCACCTGACATCCCAGTGAAATTTTTATTAATACCACAGCATGAGCAAAGGGTCTGTCACAAAGGTAGAAGATATGACAACAGCTGTATGTTCTTTATGAAGCAGCTTCCTGGAAGCCAGATGCCTGTGGGTTAAGCCTCCACTCTGGATGCCCCAGAGACTTGTTAGTGATAATGGCAACACAATTAAAAGCTTGTCATTAAATAAAGTCCGTTACAAGCACTCCTCTTCAGCTGGGCCCCCAGGAGGAGGAGAATTTGTGAAATCCCTGGTGCTTCTAACTCATTTCTCCTGGAGAATATGGACTGTCATGAAAGCCCAGGTCCTTCAATGGCAAATTGGCAACAGTGAGATAAAGGAGAAACTTTGACAAAATGTTTGTTTTCTCCTGAGACCACAGGCAACTCTCCCACACAATGCTGGAATCCTGTGCTTATTACTGAGCAGTTTTTGTCTGTGTCTGGGGAGCCAGGAGACAATGCTCAGTATTCTGAAGTAGAAAAGCATAATGAGCCCTCCTGGGTGTGAATGAGTTCCTTTAACTCTCACCTTTCAGCTCAGTTGCACAGGTGCACTGACTGCTAAGGTAGGTGTCGATCATCTCAGAGTGGCTTATTCCCCTGATGTGAATGCTGGCTCTGGTGCCTGAAAGACATAGCTCCTGAAGCACAATTCACCTACTCCCCAGTATTTTCATTATATTACAGCATTTATAGCAAAATTATCACTGCACCAAAAAATAATTGAGTATTTTACTGGGTATGAAAACACATGGAATTCAATTTGTTAATTCACAAGAATTTATGTAATTACTTAAAATTTGTAATAAGCTATGTTTGTTTATAAAGCCTGATAACTAAAATCAGAATATCCCATGCACAAAAATCAATACACATCAACAATTTGGTAAAACACTAAGTAGATTCCCTGAAAAACACGGAAATCCCTGCATTGATGCAAGTGATTCCTTTCAGTTAAAGCATTCACATGACAGCTCTCATGTAAGGAAAATATTGATTATAATGGAGAATTTCTAGCATAAGACAAGTTTTATCAGCCATCTTTCTTTCCTGATGCTTCAACAAATGTACTCTGGACCTGAATACTTTTACTAGCTTTTATTTAATACCCTACCTTTCCAACTGCTTGAACATATTTCTTAAGTTATTTTTACACTGATATATAAAATTGTTTCAAACAACAGAGGATAAAGAGGAAAGAGTCCCTGAAGATTAAGTTAATTTGAGAGTAGGGAAGCTCTGAAATGGGAATATGTGTGCAAGAGGGCTGAAGTTTGTATGCAAGGAGGTTGAAACAGGGGACTGTTGTTACCCCAAAGGGGAGAATCTTCACTGAAGCCACTGGGCATCAGGCTCACTGTGTTGAAGCCCCAGGCAGGGCTGCCCTCAGCTGCCTGGTGAGGTTCCCTCAGTGGCTCAAGGCACCTCAGCTCAATTGTCCCTGTCTTAAGCAATGTCACAGATGGACTTTGTGGTGGGTATGCCACAACTGTGTGAGGAAGGCAAATCACAGGGTGTAAGAACAAGAAGAAACTCCCTGTGGGGCTCATGCCCTGCAAAGTTAGTTTTTGCGAAAGTACCAGCTTCAGTGCCAGGGCATAAATTACTCTTCTTGCTTTGTCATGGTCCTGAGAATAAAATCAAAGGCCTTTCTCAGAACTCCATGCCCAGCATTTTTTCATTCTTTAAAATTTTGAGACAGGGTGTCACTAAGCTGCTCAGTTATTCAGATTGGACTCAAGCTTAAAATTTTCTGTCTCAGCCTCCCAGTTAGAAGTGTGCACTACCATACCTGCCTGATTTCCCCCTTCTTAACCTCCCAGCTATAATTTTTTCTGGGATGAAAAAGAAAGATTTTTATTTCGACATTGGCCTCTTTCACAAATGTATTACTTTATTATGTATGACAAAATATTCTAAGCATAAATCTATTGTATACATCTTCAACCAATGAAAATCTCTTAAATTATTTTACACAGAAAATAATGGACATTGCATGTATAATTTTTTAAAGGTAAATATCAATTGGCCAAATAACCTGTCAACAACTTTAAAGACAGCTTACTTTTATCTTACCAACAAACTGAAATTAATTCACTGTTAAGCAATGTGAATTAAAAAAAATATTTGGACTAATAACATGAGTGTTCATTTATCTATAAACCAACTGAAATAGAACTTTTAGAGGAAAACATATACCTAAAAGTTAACAGACAGAATCAATCATAATAATGTAAATTATACACACATTTGTGCTACCAAACTATAAGGTTTATTTTACAAGTTTTATGTAAGCACTGAGCCTGGTGATTTTTACCATCCAGTGCTTCAAGTTTGGTTACCTTTGAGTATTTGTACAACTGCTTTTTTAACTGAAAGCCCTCAGAACCAGAAGTCTATAAGAACAACAAAAAAATTAAAAATGAAATTGATGTGAGCTAATTTTCAAAAATTAAGGAGCTATAGGTACTTGAACCCATTGTGAAAATAGACCAAAATCCAGACAGACAAAAAAAATAAAGAATCCATAAAACAATTACATTAAATCAGAGTGCAATTTTAGATGAATTGGGGATGTTGAATCACAATCCTTAGTTTTAGGTTTATAATTATAGACTGCTCCCTTAGAATTTTCCCTAGAGGTATCAATTAGCCCTCTTTTTCCATAAGACATAACAGTGTTTCCTCTAATACTTTAAGGTACTCTGAGTATTTTGTTGTTGTTGGTGGTGGTTAACACTATGGACAATCAATCAGTATCAGAAGAGGGAAAGAGCAAAGGACTCTAGAATACTAGATGGGACATTTCTTCACTATCCTCCCTTAATATGAAAAGAAGTCTGAGGCCATGTCCCTTTACTCTATACATTATACTTGAAGAAAAATCAACCTTTTAAAATCCTCCATTTAAATTGTCCCAAGTGCATAAATTATAACCTGAAGGTGATGTTTTAGGGACATTGAGTTATTCATAATCATTTAGGATGTACCGCATGTCATTAAGATCTCTCTTGTGTACTTTTGGAAAAAAAACAAGGAAAGAAGAAAATGAAAAACAGACACCAAAGATGAGATTCTATTTAGATTCCAAAGGCTGGCTGCCTGAGCTGCCCGTCTGGTCCTGGGGTTTCACCTCATGTGCAGCCTGCTCTGCTTCCCTGAGCCAGAACTGCCTGGGTTTAGGGGACAGCTCTTCCCTGTCACCCCAGGGTCCAAGCCACCTGCACTGGATAGCTCTGCCCTGATTTCTGTCAGGGCACCTTGCTAGTCATGCAGAAATCTGTTGCTCATGTTCAGGATGAGTGTCCATGTTGATCAACAGACAAGAAAAGCAGGAGAAGGGGCTGCACAAACAGCTGGTCTTTACTCAAAAAGGTACCTCACAAATCTTTATATCCTGGGATCTGGAATATACATGAGGAACTAACTCATAGAGAGTTTAGAAAGTCTGGAGATATCACTTAGAAACTACAAATCACATGCCATCTTAGAGAGGTGTGGTTCTTGCTTACCAAGAGGAAAATAACAAGCCTTGCTTCCCCTACCCTCTCCCTGATGAATAATGTCAGGAAACATTAAAGAGTTTGAGTTTTCTGACAAATACCAGCCTCAAACTGGGTGAGAAGGGACAAGAAAGGGATCAGGGCTTTTCTAGAGGCAAGAATAGGAATAACAAATACTGAATTCCTTGGTTTGAATCCATAGGTTTACCATGTCTTGAGGATGTCAGTTATCAACTGATAACTCAAATATTCACTGCTTTGGAAATGATTCAAGCCACCAAAAAGGGAGCGATGGCACCAGACAGACTGAGCTCATGGCCTCTGGCTTGGACAGAGAGAGAGAGAGAGAGAGAGAGAGAGAGAGAGAGAGAGAGAGACAGAGACAGAGACAGAGACAGAGACAGAGACAGAGACAGACAGAGGCAGGGAATTTCTAGTCTATTAAAAATATGTTTATTTACGTGGCTTAATATTAATTAATATCAATAGTTTTAACAGAAGCTAAAGACTTGCTTGGTGACACTAGGTAAATGACTTCTGTTTTCATATGTACATTTTGCTTAACTAGATACTTGATATATAGTTTTTCTAAATAATTTGGTCTTTATATAACAAATAGAAAAAAATCAGGGACTTTTCGCATACAAAATTGTTTTTGAGATAAATATACAGTGTTGTCATCTATACATGGCCTTTATAATTATCTGGTATAGAAATACTGGTGTCAGTTTGTTAAGAAACGTTTAAAATATAAATGAGACCACATTCTAAATGCAGACAGACTAAACTCCAGAGGTTTGTTATTGAATGTTACTTAAAACATGTTGGCATAATATTTCTATTCAAAAACTTTAATTTTAGTTATATTTGCTTTTTTATCTCCAGCCTAAAATAGATTTTTATAAATTAGCAGCATTTTTTAAAGTAGTGGTAACCTATGTGTGGATTTAAACTTATGAGAAGGCATCATTTTATAATGATGCAAGACTTACTCTGTTTTCAAATTAACCATATATCATATATTTTTGAAAAAAATTTAAATATATTCAAGGTGTAATACAAAGAGGGCTGGGGATTTAGCTCAGTGGTTCCCTGACTGTCTCACAAGGGCAAGATCCTGAGTTTGATCCTGGTACTGGGAAAAAAAGTTGTAATACAAAGAGATAAAGTAAAAATCTCTAGTTCTGTATGTTTAAAACAACAATGTTTCCTTAAAGCATTGCTTTTCCTTTGGTAAAATTTACAAAAACTAGCACAAAGAATAAAGATTTTACTTCCATCAAAGTGTAGTTTCTTGTGTTCTCTACTGTCTTTTGTTAGGATTTGTTTGCCTAAGAAAATCAAGTGTTATGGGTGAGGATTTACTTAGCTGTTGAAAGTCTTTTTAAAGGTAAACTTTGCTTTATAATTCTGGTTGAATAAACTAATGTTTAAAATGACATGTAATGTGTTTTACTTCATTTCAAAGTCTTATTATCCTGAGTCCATCTCTATTGTTGCCTTAATGTGCTGTAAATGTAAGTCCTGTTGCTGAGTTATCACCTTGTATACTGTTTATAGCCAGCTGACAAGAGCTATGTTCCTTTCACCACTGAGGGGAAAACTTGCTTTATGTATTCTCATCTCAGAAGGTATTTACAATTCAAGACTTCAATAAAAGATGTGTTAAAGATGGACTATATTGAAATCTTTTCTTGGCTACACTATATAGACACTTAAAAACTAAGTCAAATACAAAGTACATTTAAAATGTGATAAAAAGTGGACAGGGATTTAGCTCAGTGATTCCACCACTTGCCTCACAAGTGAAAGGCCCTGGGTTTGATTCACTCATATAAGTAAATAAATAAATAAATAAATAAATTCCAATAAAACGTGTTCTTTGTTGGAGAAATTTATCTGGTTTCCCAATTTATCCAAATTGTGAATGAATTCCTTTTCCATTTTCATGGGCTCTTCTTGGATTCTGGCTGAGAGGTGGATGCATGTATCCACATAATCAGGGCCCACATCTGGGTTTTTGATGGTTAGTAATAATGACCATTTTTCATGTACTAATTGGTCATTTATTCAGATGTCTTGCTTTGACAAAAGCCTATTCACATCTTTGGCTTATATATTTTTTTTCAATTTTAAGTGATACTTTATATACAATGGGGCAAAAAACACATGCATAGCCCAAGCATAATGTTGAAAACAGCATTTTCATAACAAAAAACCCTGAACCCTAAATGTTAATACCATGTATATGAATTCAAGAAGGACCACACTTTTTCTCTGTTCCACACAATTTATTTAACAATATGATATAAGAAATAAATTGATACTTCACTATTCTATACAGTGATTGAATCTTCTTGAATTTTCTTTTTCATAGTAATTGTAGTGCTTGCATGATTTACACTAGAACTACTTTTCCTCATTTCAAGTTTTACTTGCTGGCCTTCACACTCATTCTGCCAGGGTGCTTCCACTGCTGCCAGTGGAGGCTGGGCAGGGGGTGGGGAGGCCTGAACCTGGTTGGTGGGCTTTCCAGTGGACACTGTCATGGGGGGCTGACTCCTGGTCACACTGGGAAGCTAGCTGGTGACATGCTCATGGGTGAGGGCTGGGGCTGGGCAGGGGGATGTGGTGTCTGTGGTGTGCTGGGCTGATGTGTGGGTGTCCAGGGCAGTACTGAGGTAGGCGAAGGCAAACTCTGCTAAGGCACATTGTGGGTGTTCATGGGAGCCATATGCCGGCACATGAGATGGGCCTGCTGCAGGTGGTGCTGGATCTGCTGCTGGTGGAGCTTATGTTTGATGTTGAGGCAGAAGGGCACTGGGCATTTGTTTTCTTGGCAGTGTTTGGCATGGTAGCAGCAAAGAGCAATAAGCTGCTTGCACACTGGGCAGCCTCCATTGGTCTTGCATTTGCAGCCCTTGGTGTGCTGCACAACTCTGTTTCATCTTCTGGCAGGATGGCAGTGAGCAATTGGCATTGCCATACTGGCAAGCATGTACCAATGACTGGATGCAGCAATGGATGCTCAAATGTCGGGCCTCCTGGGGTCTCTTGGGCTGTGGCTCACCCTGGCTGTTCCCCA
Source organism: Heterocephalus glaber (assembly GCF_053883595.1). Lineage (NCBI taxonomy): Eukaryota > Metazoa > Chordata > Mammalia > Rodentia > Bathyergidae > Heterocephalus > Heterocephalus glaber. The sequence goes on from NW_028258410.1 coordinate 4,539,546, forward strand.
TATCATCCAGCCCCAGGCCCCACTTCATCATTTTATGGGTGTGGCTCTTTGTGTTGTAGCAGTTGATGCAAAGGTCCTGGTCCTCACACACAGTGCAGTGCCAGCATGTCTCCACATGTTGCTTGCATTGATTACAGCTATAGACAAAGTGATCCTGGCCCTGGGTATGCAGTTCCACCAGCATGCACAGTGCAGACAACCTGGAGTGGCACAAGAAAGAAAATTCCCAGTGCTTATCTCTGGACAGGGTGAGAAAAGCACCACGCCTGTACATGAAGTCACAGCTCAACAGTGGGTCAGCATCTACAATTGGGGACAGAATATTGATGACAGGCCCAGCATGCAGGTGATTCATGAAAAAGGCCACTTTGTGTTTCTCCATGGTGGCATAAAGCTTCTGGGACAGGTTGTTGGACACACTGGGCATGCTGAGCTTCTTCTTATTGGTGCGGCTAATGCTGCTTTTATTCTTGTTGGTCTTCTTTTTTTGTTGTTGTTAAATTCTTTTATTGGTACATTTTAGGTATACAACACAATTACATTTCTCATTGGGAATTGTACCTTTACATAATGCATCTTCACTCTTATTTTTTCTCCATTCCTAGCCCTCCCTTCACCCCCTCCACCCTTCCCTATTTACAAAGACTTTATTTCCATTTTTTCCATTTCTCAGCATTTTTCCTTTCCCTTCTTTCCTTTCTCCTGTCCCTCCCACTACCCCTACCCCCTTGGACCTTTTCTTCCTATTTTGCATTATTGATTACTCATTCTAACCATGGGTACATTTTAGGTATACAATATAATGACATTCATCATGTTAAGGAATATGTAAAATGACTACAGGCAAAATTACCATCCCTAGATAAGGAAATGCCTGCAGCATTTCTTAACCTCAACCCCCCACTTGAATAGGGCCAGGTGTCCAAACATTAAAACAATTACCATGCCTTGCTAGCAAAAGTACACATAGACCTGAAGCTTCTGGCAAATCACATTGATAGAAAAAGCTTTAAGTAGCTTAGTAGTGTGAGACCAAAAGTGACTCCATTTTGTGAATGTGAGACCAGAATGACTCCATTTTGTCCAAAATGGAGCAGTCTCCTTTATTCTTTCAAATTAATGATTAAATGTGCTTAATCTGGGACAAAAGACATGATCTGTAACTCAAGATTCCTAAACTCATTACTCAGCCATCTGTTTGCCCTAGAAACAAGTGTCCCGGGCCCACTATCTATAGGACAATCTGTTAACGTGCTGACTATCCACACAAGGTGGTCATGACCATGAGTCAAGATGTCTGCTGACCATCAGTACGTGACAGTAGACCACTAACCTTTGTCCCCATTTTTCTTGTAAAAACCTATACGTAATCCCCTTCAACCCCCAATGAGCCTAGCCAATCAAAATTCTACACTTCATACTTGCTAAATATTAACCAATAATATGGCTGCTAATGACTAAAGCTTGCTGTAATCTCAATAAAAACCCTGCTAATTTGGAACTCGGGGCTCTCAATCTTGATCCGCTGTGTCGGTGACAATTGAGAGTCCCTGCTTAAGCTTGAATAAATGACCCTCCTGTGCTTACATCGGAAACAGCCTCCTCGTGGTCTTTGTGACTTCTTAATCTGGGCACAACAGTAGATTGACTATGAAGGTAATTGTAGAAGCAAAATAAGTAGTGTATTCTTTTAAGATTTGCTTTTTTCTGTTGCTTTTGATGTTTAAGGTGTTAACCAGTAATTTAAGTATAGATAACATTTGAACCTAACAAAGTTGCAAATGCCTAAGTGAATTTACAATGTATATGTGCCTATCTTGTGTCTCTGATTTGTAGGTAGGAACCAGAATTGTATTTACACATCAAACACCACAAGCAAGGAGATACTGACTAACAAAAGTACTAAAGAGAAGAGACTAACAAAAGAGGGAGCTGATTTTGACCAGACCAGTTTCTGGTGGTCTCACCAGCTTGCAAGTAAATCTTATTTGTTTTATCTGACTTCTGTGTTGTTGAGCATATCTTTTCGAGATTCCTGTAACAATCATTGGAAATTTGCACCTTTACCTAATCTCTCTTGGTTCTTATTTTTCAACCTTGCCTAGCCCTCCCTTCAATCCCTCAATTCATCCCTATTTACAAAGATTTTGTTCCTATTTTTCCATTTTCTCATATTAATCCCATTCCCTTCTATCCTTTCTCCTAGCCCTCCCACTTCCTTCCCCTTTGCCCCTTTTCTCCCAATTTCACATTACCTATTATATATTTTAGTCCTTATTTACACTTTCAATTTCTCATACCAGAGAAACTATTTGGTATTTATACATATGTGTCCTATTTATTTCACTTAACAGTATCGCCTCAATGTGCATCCACTTTGCTATAAATGTCTCTAATTTCTCATTTTTATGGCTGAGAAGTACTCCATTTTATAAAAAAAACACACATTTTCTTTATCCAGTCTCCACTTCACGGGCATTTGGGCTGTTTGCAAGTTTTAGCTATCACACAATGTGCTGCTATGGACATGGGCACACATATATCACTGTGGTATGATTCTTTTAATTCTTTGGGGAAGATCCCCAGCAGTGGAATAGTGGGGTCAAATGGGACTTCCAGTCTTAGTTCTTTGAGGTATCTCCATACTGATTTCCACAGTGCTTGCACCAGTCTACACTCCCACCAGCAGTGGAGCAGTGTTCCTCTTACCTCACAGCCCAGCCAGAATTTGTTATTGGTTGATTTCATGATAGCAGCCATTCTTTCTGGAGTGAGGTGGAATCTCAGCATTGTTTTCATTTGCATCTCTCGAATGACCAGTGATGTTGAACATTTTTTCATGCATTTATTTTCTATTTCTAATTCTTTGTCTGAGAAATGTCTGTTCATTTCAGATGCCCATTTTTGGATGGGGTCTTTAAATTTGGGAGGTCTGATATTTTTAAGTTCTTTATAGATTTGAAATAGTAGGCCTTTGTCTGCAGAAAAACAGGTGAAGATTTTTTCCCACATTGTGGGTTGTCTCTTCACACTGCTGGTGGTTTCTCTTGCTGTGCAGAAGCTTTTTAAAAAGAAGAGATCCCACTTGTTGATTGTTTGTGCTAGTTCACGGGCAACTGAGGTTTTGTTCATAAAATCTTTTCCTACACCGATGTCTTCAAGGGTTCTATCTAACCTCTGTTCCAATTGGTTCAGAATTTCTATATTAATATTTAGATGTTTAATCCATTTTGATTTTAGTTTAGTGCATGGTGAGAGATACAGGTCTAGTTTTAATCTTTGTCAAGTTGAAGCCCAATTTTTCCAGCACCATTTTTTAAACAGGCTATCTTTCCTCCAGTGAGGGTGTTTGTCTCCTTTATTGAGGATGAGATGGCTGAGTGTGTCTGGCATTTCTGTATCTTCTAATCTGTTCCACTGGTGCTCAGGTCTGTTTCTTCACCAGTACCATGCTGTTTTTATCACAGTAGCTTTGTAGTATAGTTGCAGGTTGGGGATTGTGATACTCCCTGCCATGGCTGTTACCTAGAATTGCTTTTGCTATTCTGGGTCTCTTCTTGTTCCAAATGAATTTTTGGATTGTTTTATCGAGGTCTATGAAGTATGCTTCTGGGATCTCAATTGGAATTGTATTAAATCTATATAGCAGTTTTGGAAGTATGGCCATTTTCACTATATTAATCCTTCCTACCCAGGAGCAGGGAATGTCTGTCCATTTTCTGATATCATCTTTAATCTCTCTTTTCAGAGTGCCATAGTTTTCAGAGAAGAGGTCTTTGATTTCTTTCGTTAGGATGATTCCTAGGTATTTCAGTTTTTTGGATGCTATTGTGAAAGGAATTATTTGCCCTATTTCTCTTTCAATGAGTCTGTCATTTGTGTAGAGGAAAGCTATTGATTTTTGTGTGTTGATCTTCTTTGAAAGAATCAACAAAATTGACAAACCCTTAGCCAACCTTATCAGAAAAAGGAAAGAAAAGGCCCAAATCCATGCAGTTAGGAATGAAAAGGGTCAAATTACAACAGACCAAGCAGAAATCCAGAGGATCATCAATACCTACTTCCAGAACCTGTACACCAATAAGATGGACAACACAGAAGAAATGGGCAGATTCCTAGATACATATGAATTACCAAAGTTGAAAGAAGAAGACCTAAAAATTCTGAACAACCCAATATCAACCAATGAAATTGAAAATGTAATTAAAAACTTATCAACTAAGAAAAGCCCGGGCCCTGATGGCTTCACTGCTGAATTCTACAAGACATTTAGAGAGGAACTTCTTCCTCTACTCTTTAAACTCTCCAATGAAATTGAAAGGGAAGCAATACTCCCAAATTCATTCCTGGAAGCAAGCATCACCTTGATCCCCAAAGCAGAGAAAGTCCCAACTGAAAAAGAGAACTATAGGCCAATCTCACTAATGAACATAGACACAAAAAATCCTTAATAAGATAATATCAAACAGAATGCAGAAGATCATTAAGAAGATCATACACCCCGATAAAGTGGGATTCATCCCAGGGATGCAGGGATGGTTCAATATACGAAAATCAATCAATGTAATATATTATATCAATAGAGCCAAGGACAAAAACCATATGATTATCTTTATAGACACAGAAAAAACATTTGACAAAATCCAACATGCATGGATGATAAAAACCCTATAAAAAATTGGAATAATAGATGGTCTCTACCTCAAACTGATAGAAGACATCTAGGAAAAACCTACAGCCAATATCATACTAAATGGTCAAAACCAGAAATCCTCCACACTAAAATCAGGAACAAGACAAGGATGTCCACTGTCACTACTCTTGTTCAATATAGTTTTGGAAACATTAGCCTCGGTAATTAGACAAGAGAAAGAAATAAAAGAATAAAAATAAGAAATGAAGATGTCAAATTGTCATTATTTGCAGATGACATGATACTGTATATAGAAGACCCCAAGAACTCCACCAAAAGTCTTCTAGGCTTAATAACCAAATTCAGTCAAGTAGCTGGTTACAAGGTCAACACCCAAAAATCTTATTGGTCTTCTTATTGTTCTTTTTCTTGGCATTCTTGCTGTCATTCTGAGTGCCCTCAGGTGTCTTGCTAGCTGTGATGCTCTCTTCTTTCTTCCTCTCTTCTTGTTCTAGTTCCTTAATGCTCTCTTCCAAGACATTGGGCCAGAACTCTCCTTCAAAATAGGGCAACTCCTTGGCACTTGTGAGCCTGTCTTCAGTTGCTTGTTTGAAGATGTCTTTGTAATTGTGAACGATCTGCTCTGCAAATGCTTTGTTCAGCATCTGCCTGTATCACTCTTGTAGTGCATTTGGTTTGGGGATTTTTTGATCTGCAGGGTGGCAATGAAATATATATACAGTCATCTCCTTCCCTTGGGGGACAGGCCCAGATTTGCCTTGTTACATACCCTAATTTCTTCACATATGTGAGGTAACCAATAAGGATCTCATAATAAACACTTGTCTGAGGGCAATGGGCCAGAAGAAATGAATACTGTCCAGATAAGTTATATACATAGGTCTTGTGTTTGGTGGGGAACAATCAGAGCTGTATTCTTGGACATGCATTCCAAAGAAACACACATCTACTCCATCAATTTCCCTGAAAGCAAAGAGGGCTTTATTCAGTATGGGAAAGACTCAGACATTTCCCCAGAATCCACAAATCATGACGTCATCCCAGGCTTGACCTCCACAGTCTTGTTGGAGCTGGCCAAGACTGTGACAAAAACTTCCCCAGGTTCAGGGTGATTCTGGAGCTTTAACAACTTGTACACTCGGTCTTCCAAGTGGTTTCCCAATGTAGAGGTCTGCAGTCTCTTAGCACTGAATTTTTTTCTTTTCCAGGTCTGCCAATTTTCTTCAAGCAGTTGTCACACACAAAGCCTGAAGGCCAAATGATGTCATAGTGCAGAACACAAATCTGATGCATCTTCCAGCCACACTCCTTGAAATCAATAAAAGGTTCAGGATCTAAAGTATCATTTTTCTTGTTTTCAAACTGATTCTTGGAAATTGCTGTGTAGGGTCATCACCCAGGGTCACATTCTCACCCTGGATCTCTGTGAAACACTTCTCATAGAAATGATACCTATTCTGATAGCTGTAGTAAGCTGCATCTTGAGGAACTGTGTACAGCTGCTTCCCATAGCAGCACAAAATTTGTGGGGAAATCTCATACTTGCTTCCACAGCAATATCCAAGGGACTGCATAACAGGGTCAATTTCTTGCTCAAAGACCTCTGCGAGTTTACTGCAAAACTTATAGACCCGAAATGTCTTACGATCATAGAGCCAGGCATTGTTGAACATAAGCAAGACATCATCTACATATTGCCAGGGTTCTTGATACTGCCCTGTATCCATCCAGCTTCTGTTTGATGGTAGAAAGGTCCATGGGATTCTTCACAATGTCAAAATAATCTGGAATTCTCAGGAGCTGAGGATCTACAGGCTGCTGAAAAGGTAAGGATTCTGGGTCCTCTTGGTAGAATGCTTCTACCTGATATAAGTGCCTTGTGTAGATCCTCGGGTCTAAAGATTTTTTTGCATGGCTGCAAAGGGGATGTTGACTGAGAAGCTGTACCATTAGCAGTACTCTCTTCTTCCTCTTTAGCTTCCACTTGTATATCAGATTTCTTCTCATCTACTTCCACTGGTTCTCACTTCTGCTCTATGTGTGTCTCTTTCTTCTTTACCTTGGAAAGATCCTTGTAAATCTTCCTCCATCATCTCAGATCGAGACTCCTTCTTGGATTCACCAGGATCAGGCTCAGTGTCCTCAGTCTGCACCTCTGGTGCTTCATTTCCAGCACAGGTATATCAGGTACTGGCTGTTGGGAACTGGTTTTGGCACTAGCCACTGAGGAGGGTGTGGGGACCCTGTTATCAATGCTGGCTGCTGCCTGGGAAAGCAGTGTGCCAGGAGGCTGGACGTGCACAGGTATCAGTTGCTGCTACTGTGATGACTGAGGGGTGGCCACAGATGGCAGCTGGACTGGGGTTTGAGGCTTCAGGGTCACTTGGGCTGCTGCCTGCACTGTAGAGGTTCTCTGGGCTTGGGTAGCACTGGGCACTGAGCAAGGAGTTGGGGTAGGAGTCTTCCTGGAAGATGAAATGGGAATGGATGGCTGAGTGGGAGCTACTGGCTGGGGAGGCATCATCCCAGGTGGTGTCAGGTGTTGGAGAGATGGCATGCCAGAAGCTGTGGAACTAGGAGGTGGCATCAGGTGCAAGGTTGACTGGGTCACTGTTGGGCAAGGGAGCTGGCTGGCTTGGGGACCCAGCATGTTCAGAGGATTAGGAAGAGCAGCACCAGGTACCTGGCCCTGTGACATGCCTTTCTGGGCTGCTGGCTGCCCCATTCCCAAACTGTTCACCCTCCACCCCACTGGTTGATGGGAACTGACTCTGTGTCAGAAACTGGTTCTGAGCAGGTGCCTGGGCCATTATGTTGTTGGCATGTGTGCCTATCATTATTGGAGGCTGAGGCATTTGGGAAAGAGAAATGGCCATCCCTGGAATGGAGGCCATGCTGTTTATCTGGACAGAGTGGTTCACTGGGGAGGCTGCACGTGGTCCCATGGGTGCTTGTGGTAACTGCACGTTCCCCAAGGACATCAGATTAAATGAATTCATCCCTTGAGAAACCTGCATGCAGTTCACTGGCAGTGGCAGGGGCCTATTCGGAGGTCTCACAGACTGCCCAGGTGGGATCACAGGGCCCTGTGCCCCAGGAGCTGGTAAAGTTGGCTGGTTACCCAGGATGCCTTGCTTATGTAAACATGACCTCCAGTTTTCTTCTAGTTCTGTTTGTATCTTATAGATTTTCTCTGCTAATAAGTGATAGTATTCATCCTTGCTGTTAGCAGGCTCATACCTGTCTCCCTCAATTTTCTTGGCATAGGCAACAAAGTTCTCCATAAGGCAATCCTTCAGAGCAGCAGGGTCTAGGGTTGGGAAGATGGCTTGAATGAGTTTATGTACTAAATGGCTCCACAGGTCCTGAGTAACATGTTCATGCCAGCCTTTCTGAACACCAGTGCTAGAAGGAGGTGCTGCTGTAGGTGTTGTGCTGAGGTTTTCAGTGTTATGAGAGTTTGAGCCATCATTCATCAGTGAATTGGTGGCCCCCAAGGAAGTTGGAAAAGCTGATTCTGAAATCAAGTTTGGTGGTTGCTGATCTGCTGTTATTCCTCCTGTTGGAATGTTCATTGGGTTATTTCCCAGAGGGTTGAGAGTCCTCATCTGCTGGTGAGCTGGAGGCTGTGCTGGTTTCTGGCCAGGAACCTGAGGCTGCAGCTGCATTGGGGGCTGGTTCCTATAGGGGAGTCCAAGAGGAGCATAGGCCCACTGCATGGAGCTCAGGTCTATGGAATGTGGGTTACTTAAAGAAGTGGCATTCTGTTGCCCTGTGCCAACAGAACCAATTGTGTTTTGAATTCCCCTAGCTGGAGATCCCAAGATGGTTTGTTGGTTTTGCTTGTCATGGGCGTTTTTCAAAGGGAGGCAAACAGGACAGTCATGTCGTGTGCATTTCTTTCAGTGAGAGATGATTTGTCCTGAAGATGCACAATGGGCAACTTGGCAGGCTTTCCCAGCCTGACAATGCATCATGTGATTCAAAACATTTTTCATGGTTCCACAATGTGGTAGGGAGCAGGCCCGAACCTCTCCATTGGCTTGTTCTTGTCACTGACATTTATGAGCATGAAGCTGTAGAACCAGCTTCTGCTGTATCAGTTGGTGTTTTTCAGGATCTGCGGTGGGGCCTGTTGCAATTGCTTGTGTGGGAACAATTCCAACTGATGTTTGCATTTGTGACATATTTGGCACATTGGTGAGTGACATATTCTTGATGTCATCAGGGAAGGTAGGCAAACTGTTGACCATGCTCTGTTTGCTGGATAAGTGCGGGTTTACCCCATTGGCTACCATTTGCTGCCCTCCAGTTTGATTAAAGGGCGGCTGTCCAAATGGACTCGTGTTACCAGTCATTCCCATCTTGGTCATGCCTCCTGTCTGTGCAGTGTTCAGTCCCATGTGGCCAGCCATTTGCGGGGAAACCTGGGTTAAGATCTCGGTCAGGACGCTGCTTGTGGCTCCCTGCATGGCAGGAGCAGGGAACTACATTCCAGCTCCCCTTCCTCTACCAGCAGCCCCAAGACATCCATTCATGACTTGAGCTTGCTCTTGTTGAGCCTGATTCATTAAACTATGGTCAGAGTTACTGTTGAAGAGGCCAGAGTGGGTCTGGTTAAAGGTGGCATTCGTGCAGATCCCAGGTCCAGTCTCAGATGTGGCAGGGCTGCTGGTTACCAGCCTTACTTGCTTTTGTGTTTGTGGATTCAGTGCTTGGGAAGCAGGGGTTGTGGGTTCAGAGGTGTTGGCTGCCTGTTTTGGGAAGGCTGGCAGCTGATGAATCTCCCTGGTTCAAGGGGCTTTTGCCCATGGCACCTAGGCTGGCCATGTTCCTGTTTGGCTGCCCTTGGGCATGGCCTCCAAGGCCCTGCTGCACAGGGCTGCTGGTGCTCGCATTTCCTATTCCTGGGTTGATACTAGAGCCAGCGCCTCCTCGAAGGAGCTCGGACAATTGTTTATGTTTGGAAGCAGCATCTGGAACAAGGTTCCCATTATTTAATAGGACTAATTCTCCATTGGGGATCAGGCCTTCAGGAAGATCATTTTCCAAGTCAAAGATGCAAAATCTGTGCTGTCATTCGAGGAGAAGCCGGGCCACCTGAGTTTGCCTCCTTTGGTGTTGGGTGGTCTGTCCAGCAAGTTCTCAGCCATCTTCAACTACTCCAGGAAATAGCCCCAGGCATGGCAGGAGGTCTGGCCAACAGCATGGAGCAAAGAAGCCAGCTCAGGATGAGCAGGGGCATGGCCCAGCCTAGGCTCAGGCCAGGTGGGGGAGGCAGTGGCCAAATCTCAGCCTCAGCAACAGCACCCCGCAGTGCTCACTGCCAGCCCCTGGCCCCCGCCACCGCTGGCCTGGACCCCCTCATGCCCTCCCTGCCTCCCCAATGGGACACTCCACGGCGGGGGCACCGGGCAGCCCGGCCACCCCCAGGGACCGGCTGGCAAGGACAACGCCCTGCCTGGCTACTCAGGCAGCACCCAGGAACCTGGAGCCAGGTCGCCACCACCTCGCCCCGCCTCCCCACTTAATGAATTCGCCTAAGGCCAGAAGACCAGGGGGTCCTGGCTCCGCTGAATGCCCTGGCCCGAGGCCACCTTAAGGAAAAACAATGCGCCAAGTGGGACCTCCACGGCGCCCCCCCACACACTGCCCCTACCCTGGGCAGCGCCAGGCTCCAGGAGGCCAAGCCAAGAGGCCAGCGGGGCTTCCTGGGTGGATGTGGACCCCAGGGCAGAGCGGGATGCTCAGGCTGTTGTGGGGCCCCGGACCTGGACCTGCGGGGCCTAGTCTTTGGCTTATATTTTAATCAGGTTATTTTAAAAACTATTGTCTTACATTTTATAGGTATTAATCGCTTTTCAGGTTTTACAGCTTGCAAATGTTGTCTCCCATTGTGCAGGTTTCTCTTCACTCTTTTGCCCATTGACTCCGCCATGCAGAACCATGTCAGTCTTATGAAATTCCATCCATCTGTCTTTCTTTAGTCTTGCTGCCATGCTTTGGAGGTCCGGTCCAAAATGCTCTCAGATTAAAGCTACGGAGTTTGCTCTTCTGCCTTCTAGTATTTTTGAATTGTTTTGATTTTATAAATTGACACCTATCATCCGTTTTGAGTTGGTATTTGTGTGTTCTGAGAGACAGGGGCCTCTCTTCATTGTTCTGTGTGGAGATGTCAGTTTCCCTAGTACCATTTATTAAAGAGACTTCTCTTTCTAAATTTGTGTTCTTGGCTCCTTTATAAAAATCAGTTGGCTGTAAATGTGATTTATTCCTGGGTTCTCTAATCTGTTCTGCTGGTGTTCATGTGTGACTGTATGCCAGTATGATGCTCTCATATTTATTATATCTTTGTAATTTTGAAAGTCAGATATTGTTATGTTTCCATTAACACGGGATGACATCTCTTACTTTATTTTGTGTTTTTAAATGTGTCATAGTTTTCATTGTAGAAAGCTTCAATAGAGGCAACTCTTTGTAATTACTATAAAGGAAATTGTTTTCTAGACTTCTTTTTTAGGAAGTTCACAATCTTCATATAGAAAAAGTACTATTTTTTGTAAGAGTTTTTATTCTGTGTTTTTACTGAATTCAAGGCCAGCTTTTTTTTTTTTTGCTGCAGTCTTTAGAATTATTTTAAACATCAGGTAATGGTATCTGAAGGTAGGGAAAATTTGAAATTTTTCTTCTTTTAAAAGCATTGTATTTGTCATCCTGCCATATTTGTCTGGACAGGACATCCAATGATATGTTGAAAAGAGCTGGCAGACACAAACATCTTTGTTTTGTTCCAGATATTAGAGAACATACTTTCTCTATTATAGAACAAATTATAATGTGTTACCTGTGGTGTGGTCATAGAATATCTTTATTACATTAAGATATATTCCTTTTATACTAACTTTTTTGAGAATATTTACAAAAAAATGATGTGGAAGTTTGTCAAATACGTCTGTATCTGTTGAAGTGAGGGCTTTAAAAAAATTCTGTCAATGTGCTGTGTCATGTTTGCTGAAGTTCTTCTGTTGAGGAATCCTGGCCTCCTTCTCATCTATTTTTTTTTGCAGTGTTTTTGTAAACCTGCTTTATTAAATCTGGTATATGAATTGGTATTCTGGGTTCCTTTGGGTGTTCATGTCCATGGAATCCACTTTTTCCTTCCTTCACTTGAAGTCTGTGTGAATCTTTATACATAAAAGGAGTATTTTGTGAGCAATGTAAAATTGAGTCTTTTTTGGAAAATACATTTAGCAATCTATGCCTTTTTATCAGAGGATTTAATATACTTATATTAAAGATATTTATTGATAAGAAATTACTATGGACATTTTATTCTCTAGTTGTTTTGTAGAAATGTCCTCTTATGGAAATATTTTCTGGCTATTATTTTCTCTAACAGAATGACTTGCTTTTTTGCTTTTTAATTTTTGTGCATTTAATGTATATTTTGCTTTGTTGATTCATTCATATTATAAATATATCTTATAACAAGTTATTTTAAACTAGTAGTAACTTAGCTTTTATTACCAAAAAAGTCTACTCTTAAACTTTTCACCCACATTTTCACTTTATAATACAATTTATATTTTTGTATTAAATATTCATTGATAAGCTTTTTATTTATTATTTTGATAATTTTGTCTTTCAACCTTTCTACTAAGCATATAACTAATTTACATAGCACCACTCCAAAATTTGAATATCCTTTATTTAAATGTGTCCTTGCATTTACTGGTATGCTCTATATTTTCAAATGTCTCTGGATTTTGAGAACTTTCTGCTAGTTTTCTTTAGATATGCCTTGTTCCTCCTTTTTCATAGCTTTCTTTCTTTTTATTATAATGACTCAAAAATTTTCCCTTTCATATTGTTCTACAAATCCTATAAGACTTTTTCCTTTTATCTCTTAAAAAAATTTTCCTGTTTATTTTGCTTTACATACAGAGTAACTTTATTTTGGGATCAATTGCTGGTGATGTATTTCATTGCATTTTAATTTTCTTAAAAAGTTTCAAGATTTTTTGTTTTACTTTGCAACATTTCAAACTTTCTGTTTAATTACTTATACATCTAATGTTTGCTGCACTTCCACAATTGTTCTTCTGTGATATTTTGAAATGTGCTGAGCTTCCTCACCAGTCAGTTTGAATTTTTATGTGTTGCAGCCATGCAACTCCATCTCGGTAGCATCATTGCACTTTGCACTGTCCATTTGCTGAAGCCTTGTTTCCCTAGCAATCCTTGGTCCTTATGGTGGTGTATACCTGGTGTGTACATGGTGTTGTGTACACAGTTGTATACATGGAAGAAGACAACTTATTGCAGTCTTTGTAGTCCAGCTTTATTGGACAATATCTGTGAACAGTAAACCTGTTGCTGATAATGGGCAGAACTTGTGAGGAGGTCTCTAAACTTGTATCTGCAGCCACACAGTGACAGGGGTCACCTCAGCTATGGAGCACCATGCCCAGTGCAGCACAAAGCCAGCATTCCTTGTCTGCCAAGGCTCATGTGTCGCTAGGGTGATCCAAGTCCACCATCATTGAGACTAGTGCAATGATAGGTAGGGCATGCATGCTGCCTGTGGAGTCTAAGGCCAGCCTTCCAGGGAGTTTGTCTCTAACCCAAGGCCACTGTAGTCAGACACAGGTGATTCAGACTGTACTTTTACAAAGATGTTGAGGATTTTGTCTCAGGAGTGGGAAAGCTGACTAATACGCCATCAGAGAGTGACACCAAGGAGAGGTTGAAATAGCAGTACCAGCTCCACTCCCCCAGATGGAAGATTCACACGCAAAAATACCTTTGTGAAAACCGTTAAGTGTGGAAATAATCTGAATCACCTGTATTTTACATGGAATTGGCTAATAATCTGCATTCAAAGTGTAGGAAAAATGGTATGTTTAACTGTGCTGCTCCTCTTTTAAAATGGCAAACTGCAACAGAGCCAGGACTCCACCTAGAAATGGAAAGCTGCTATCTAGCTTCCATAGCAGCACAAGTACACTTCCCAGGAAGCCAAATTTTTTTGGTACCGGGGACCCAATTTGGGTCCTTGCACTTGTGCAGCAGGCAGCAAAACCACTGAGCTAAATCTCCAGTCTCCAGGAAGCCAATCTTGTTTTCACCTGACAGGGAAGAGGCATAGGAAAGAAGAGCTGGAGTGCTAGATCAGCTGGTATTCGGTACAAAATAAGAAGGTAGTTCCAACCAGGGAATCTTGAAAACATGCAGGGATGTGCTCTTCCACACCTGGGAGTTTAATCAGAATTCTCTAGAGCCTCAAAGACCCCAAATATCAACTATTTATTCATACAGAGCATGGCAATTCATCAATCTGGATCTGCAGACTTCAGGGCACTTACTGCATTCTTGTCTAACTGTTGAACTCAAATAGCTGCACCTTCTCTCCAGAGAATCCACCCTGTGGATAAGCTAAGCCCTAGGTGACTTTAGGACCAGCTCAGCAGCTCAGTTTGTTCCCCTGCTGATGAGCAGAGCCTCAAAGACATCATCAGCTTAGCCATCTCAAGAAACTGAAACAAGGGGTGCTTGCCCTTGGCCATTACCAGAAGACCCTTCCAGAGTCACTGTTTGGTCACACAGCAGAGATCTATTATGGCAAGAAATGACTACGAAATCAAGAAAAGTAGCTGCTGCTGTAAGTGCATAGTGCCATGGCATACAAATTACAAAGAAATCATGTGCCTCCAAAGAAAGCTACACCATTGGGCTTTAAAGAAAGGGAGGCCTATAAAATGGGAAGATGATTGAAAAAGTCCTCTTATAAATTTTCAAGGGTGCCCATGTTTGCTTCTTATCAATAGAGTCAATATTTCAGGAAAGACAACACACAATTCATTCATTCTTTCTCTCCATTATCACCTATACTTTGGTTCATGAACTTAATTCTTTCCACAATTCTGTTTGCAAACTGAATTAGATGAGAACTGAATCAAATTTCTCCATAAGGTCAACATTGAACCTAACAACTGAATTTGATTCATCTCTCATCTAACTTGATTTGTGACCAGAAATGTGGAAAAAAGTTTGTGAACCAAGGTACCACTGTACTAAATGTACATATCAGTAAGTAACAGACAGCTTCTACCTTCAAGGTATTTTACATTGAGGTAGTGCATGAAACTTCCTACCCTGTGATAACACAAGAAAGAAGAAAGGAAGCACCCAGAGAGGTTTGAGAAATTCACCACCATTGCACACTGAAATGTGAAGTCTCAAACACTACTCTTGGCTTAAGCATATGTTCAGGTAAGTGTTCCCCAAGGCCCATGTGTTAAAGGACACCTACCTATGATGCTATGGGGGTACATTTAGGACTTGGGGCCTCAAGAAAGGAAACTGAGCTCTTGGAAGGCACAGTGGGAACCTGAAGTGTCCTCATTTATTTTGCTTCCTGGATGCCATGAATGAGCAGCCTTATATGTCCCATGCTCCCTGCATGATGGACAGCTTTAACATGGGTCTGAAAGCAACAGAGACAACTGTGATGAAAACCCAGGGTCCCAATAGCCCAACTCATCTAAATGTATCACCTCAAGTATTCTGCCACAGTGACAAAAATTGGCACTTCCAAGAAGGGTCATTGCTATGATTCTACTTGATGATGGGGTTCAGAAGGCCATGGAATTGTATTTGGGGAGAGATTTGAAAAGGTTTGGAGGACTAGACTAGAAAAAGCATGGAGGGTGCATACTAAGTGTGGTGGATGATTCTGGTGAGAAGATCAGAATGCTGATGAAATGTGGACTGTAAAGGTTATGCTCATGAAGTGTCCAATAGAAAGTGGATCCTATTGGGTCTGGACTACAAGTCACCTGGGTTACATCAAATCAAAGCATTTGGCTTCCTTTACTCCATGACCTAAGACTTGGAGGGAGGCAAAGATTAGCAGGTCAGACTAGTTTCTTAGATGGAAGAAATTCAAGGCAGTACAGCTTTCAGGCAGTGGCATGCAGGTTACTAGCTATCTTTAACTCACTTTACTGTGACAGTGAGAAGCAAAGGGGAGCAGAGAGGAAAACTTAGAAAGTGCAGTTTCCTCAGGAAAGGAGCATGGTTAAAGGTATTGGCAAATAAGGTACAGTTGCTCAAGAGATTAGCTCCATTAAAATGAAATGTACATACTTTGCACTAGGACAATATGAAAAAAGACTTGAGGGCATCTCAGAAACTCAGCATCATCTCCAAGATGTAAAGGTGTAACCATCCTCCATCATCCTTTGAGAAGAGAGCTGGAGGGACCCTGCTCACATAGAGCCACCTAGAGGAATTTTACCCTGGGATTCATTTTCCTGTGTCCATCCACAAATTAGCACTACAGCCATGGTTCAAGTGGGTTCAGGTAGGGTCAGTAGCATCAGTGGGCCTTGGCCTTGTGCACATGTTGCTGGTTTTGAAGGCACACAAAATGCAGCAGTTAAGGAGTCATGAAAGTTTCCACCAAAATTTCAAAGAAAAACCTGAGACCAGGAGGTATAGTAGGGTTTGGTCTATGAAAATAGCTCTGAAAGAGTGATTTTTGAAGCTGTGAGAATAACAGTAAAGGTCCTGGAAAGTTGGAGATGCCAGGAATGTGGAACAAAAGGCAGTGAGCACAACCAGCCCCAAGGAGAAGGCATGTAGTCTGTAACAGGCAAGGCTACAGCATAGGAGCACCCACAGCCTTGAGGGCTCACATCCAGCTACTCCGTGCCATGAGTGTAAGACAGAGCTACAGGATTTATTGTTTTCTCTGCTGGCTCCAGCCTTTATTTGGTCTGATTTCCCCTTGCCATTTTCCTAGTCTTCTCTTTTGGAATGGGAATACACTCTGTGGAATTTACTGTGTACATGTTACCTACAAATAATCTTTTTATTATGACAGGGTCTCTCAGCTGAAAGTTATTCTCATGTCTCAGAAGAAAGTGTATACTTAGACTTTTGAGAAATATGGGAACAATTAGCACCTTGGGGAATACTGGAGATAGCCTGAATGCATTTGCACAATAAGATGGACATGGACCTTCAGGAGCTAAACGTGGTGTGCTATGTTATAGATAAGTGCTCCTGAAAGGCCCCTCTGGTGCATCTGGATTTCTAGTCTGTGGTGCCATTGTGAAGTGGTAAAACATTCAGGAGGTGGATGGGGCTTAGTGAAAGAAAGATGGGTCATTTGGATCATGGCCTTGAAGGACACATTGGGACAACAACTCTCCCCAATTTCTCCTTTACTTCCTGACCACCATGAGGTGGCCCTTATGTTGCCTCTCTTGTGTCTTGTCCACATGATGCCAATTTGTAGGCATTAGCATGCTGTGTCATGTGCTCCCTACCATAATGCACCACCATGCTGAAGGACCCTATAATCATGCCAGCTCACTATGGACTGAGCCTCTGAACCTGGGAGCTATGACAAAACCTTTCTCTTTTAGGATTTTTTAACTCAGGTATTTTGTCACAGTAATCAAAAGCTGACTAACACAATCAATAATGGTTCTACTGAGAAAATGACTCTGAGGTTTTCTCCTTGATATGGAACTAAGAGTGATATTTCAAAAAATGTCATGGATATGAATGATTTTAAAAATTGTCATATCAGTGGAGATATCTAATCCAAATAATGCTAACACAATTTGTCACCAACCAGATGCCAACTATTAAGAAAAATTCTTAGAATTAATCTCCTTGATTTTGTAACACAACCTATGTTTACTGGATTCAATATTTATATAAATACCACTGCAAAGAGAAGAAAAGTGATCTGAAATCTCAGCATAGTGACTCAGTTCATAGTCAGAGGTCTCTACCATTTCTCCAAAGAGCTGTGAATTTTTAAAAGAGATGTGTCACTTATTTATTTATTCATTCATTTATATGACTTTTGAGACAGCATCTTGCTATGTAGTTAAGACTGGTCTTGAACTCACTATATAGCCTGGCCTGGCCTTGAACTTCCAGGGATCCTTTTGTCCCAGCCTCCTGAATGCTGGGATTATGGGTGTGTGTGTGCCACCACATCCAGGAAAATATGGCTTTTAGATACCACAGTCTCTGGGTTGGAAGTGCTTTATGTTATGGTATTGATCATTATTTCTAACCTTTACTGTATTTGGAACATGTGCATGATTTGGTGGTGAAATAGATCAAGAGTCCTTATATTTCTGTTACTTTTATACATTTGTTGTTTTTAAAGTAAGTGAATGATTTGTGGAAAGATTTCATTTATTTTAACATATTTACATACATCTTGTTACAGAAATCAGATTAATTTTTTGAAGTGCTTTGTATTTAGATTTTATAACTTTAATAATAAACACATTATTTCAAAGTCTTTTGGAATAGTTCTAAAATAAGTCAATTTTCTTTAATAAAAATCCCAAAATAAGAACTACTTAGTGATATTTACTTAACTCAAAGTAAAGTTCTTTTAAAAATTTTAATTTAATAAAATTAATATGTACATGTATTTGTGTTCTGCCATGAGATCATGATTTAATAATGTTTACAATGTGAAATCATTAAATCAGACCAATTTTGAAAATTCTATCATATCACATACTTATATTTTAACAATGAATTTATTTAAAATCAACTCTTTAGAAATTTTGAATCATGTAATACATTGGTTTTTATTACAGTCACCGTTTTGTGCAAAGCATTATTAAGCCTGTTCCTCTTGATACAGTGTGGCAGATCCAACAGATAGAATACAGTTTCCTGGGAACAATAAGCAAAGAATTGCAAGTGTACATCCAGTTGTACAAGAAAAAAGCAGTGGATTTATTGCAGGTGACAGGAAGGCATGCTGACGGCAACCGGTGCCAGCAGAAACAAATAAGAGTGGTAAGAACACAAAAGTGATGTCATGGCGGCAGGGAAATATAGAGCACACAGGTAAATCAGAGTTTCTGGTTTTAAAAGATGTACACTCCAGCCCAGGTGCCTCTCATTGGGTTTCTACACATGACTAACAGGGTGCTGAGCCATCTTGGGGGGATTCAGCACCAGGTCTGTTCTAGAGGTCACTCTGACAAAAGCTCACACATGCAACTCAGCCCACGTGTGTGAACCTTTAGTGAGCTCTGGGTGAGGAAAAGATCAGGCCCTGAGGTCCAACATGCCAGTGTTATGGCATGGAGCTTTAGAGACTTCCTGGGTCATAATTATCTTATTTCTGCTTCTCTCAGAGGATTTGTACTTGGGTGTTGCCCAAATTCAAGTGGGTAGAAGGAGTGACTCCCAGCCCCAATTGTGCTACCTGTCCTAATCCTGTCTAAAAGGAACTGTATCTTTTGAGGAAAATCCCTTTTCCCATCACCCCCTAGCCATGAGTATCCGACTTTCTATTCTCTACTTCTCTGAGTTGTACTTTATTAGGTTTCATATAGAAATGAAAACACACAACATTCGCATTTCTATGCCTAGGTTATTTCACTTATCATAATTTCTTCTTCCAGGTGAACCTATCTGGTCACACATGAGAGGCACTCCCATTTTCATGACAGAATAATATTCTACTGTGTATGTATTCCAAATGCCAAAGGCTGTTTATTGATTCATCTGATTATAGATGCCTTGCAGGCTTCTGATCCTAGCTAATGTGTATAATGCTGCAATGGACACAGGAGGGTGGTATCATGGTTAAATTTTCTTTGTTGAATACACAGATGTGGAATTAGAGGACCATATATTTCTATATTTGATTTTCTGAGTAATTTCCACACTTTTGAACATAATGGCTTTGTTTTAAAAATAATTGTGAGGGGCCGGGAATTTACCTCCATGGTGCTGTGCCTGACTTGCAAGCATAAGGTCCTGAGTTATATCCCTGGTATGAAAAATAAAATAAATGTGAAAGTTAACTTCTTTTTGAAAGAAACTAATAATATAGCAAAAATTATGAATATGTATTTGAAAGAAACAAAAAATAATTTATATTTGAAGATATATCTACTGTTCTGTTATTTTGCTGGTAAAATTGATGTGAACATGACAATTAAAAATTCATGTAAGCATACTTCTATTTAGAATATTCTAATCCTTAATTACTAGAAGAAGCCTAAATATATTAATTATCCATTCCAAATAAAAAACTGCTTCAGATTTATTGGTAAGAATAAATTCTCAGAGCACATTTGCATAATTATGGAAATACATTATAAAATATGATGATTAAATAAAAATAACAAATACTGTATTTGTTCCATTTTGGTATATCAGGTGTTAGAGATTTACAGTAAGTCACTGTCTTATGGATGGGTTCCAATCTGGGTGAGTTGTTTGTAAGTTGGATTTGTTCATAAGCTGACAAAGTGAGTCTTATACAATGTTTCTGTGAAAGTTCACAACTCCAGTGTTTGTAAGTTGGGGACTTACTGTATATTATGGTTGTCTCTATTTCAAACCAGTTTTATCCCATCATGTCATTTATGGTCAAATCTGCCTTCATGCTGTGTTTATTGATACACATCATTAGAGTCTGGCATCATATGAACACCCTCCTCTTTTCAGATGTGCACCAACTCCCCCAGCATTGTATACAACCCCTCTGGCCTACCTGTGCAGTGTGTTAACTTCATGCTTCTTTAGTGTTGCCAAAAGCCTAGAGAGAAAATCTGTTCTTCTAAGCAGTGCTTACACCTTGCTGTGACCTAAAAACACAGCCAGTGTGTTGTGGGTTACACTTACTAATCAGATGATGCTTATCAAACAAAAGAACAAATTCATGCAGCCTTGGCTTGCACAAGATTTAGCTGGCATTCTTCTTGTGCTGTGGACCTAATAATGCCTGGTAAGACAGAATCCATTCCTGATGCTGGGGAAATTTGTGGTGGATGGCAGGTCAAGGGGACTGGGGGGCCTGGTACTTTGATAACTTGTAGGACTGCCTAGGCCAGCAGTAGGTGTTAATCTCAGACTCCTGATGCAGGAGGTGTCAGTGTCCCCTCTTGTTCACAAGGGCTGAAGCAAAGTAAAAAGGAGAAACAACATGGTGCACACAAGGTACCAAAAGTAACAAGGGACCTTAACAGAACTTTCTGCTCCTTTTATTTTATTCAGACTACTTAGCATGGGTAGCAACAAACCATAAATCCTAGTACCCTCAGGTCTAGCCTCACCATGAATCAATCACACAATCTAGTTTCAGCCACCTACTAAAAGTAAAGGCATGAGGCTTTGAGGGGTACACCTAAACACAAACCATAATGTGTGCATTTATTTCTGAGCTGTCTGCCCTGGTCCATTTTTCTGTGTGTCTGTTTTCATGCCAAAGCTAAGCTGTATTAATTAACATGGATCTAGAGTATAATTTGAAGTAGATGGTGTTTTGTATTAAATCTCACTCTTTTTGCTCCTGATTGGTTTGGCTATTTGGGATCTTTTGTAGACCTTCATGTATTTCTGCCCTGTACTGTTTCTGTGAAGAGTAACATTAGAATGTTTAAGGGACTGCGTTGAATCTGTAGTTGCATGGCATGCACATTTTAACACTATTGATTTTACCAATTTACTCTACTGCCTGGTCCCAGACACTTGCATGGAGCCCAGATGACCCTCAGGGTGGGGAGTGGAGGGAGTCTGAGCACTGGTGCACTTTCCAAATCTGGATAAGCACAGCAAAGTACTCTGCCCCTGAGATCTTAGAGTATAGCACAGTAACCCAATACAGTGAGTCTAAGAAATAAAGGAGATATGAGGGATTTAGAGTTTTGTTTTTTCAGCAAATGTGTCATTTTTTGAAGAGTGAGGTCTGCATTTTCTTGTCTCTAATCCAATTATTTAATCTCCTTTGTGTAACTCATTTTACTGAGTAAAACCTCTAATACCACATTAACTAATAATGGTGATAGTGTTAGAGAAAATTAACAATTATGTATTATGTTTTTTGTCTGAGATATTTGTCATATGCAAAGTATCATAAAAATGTCAGTTCTAGAAAAAATATTTGTAACATTGTAAATATTAGCTATGCATATAATACATATCCACATACATGTCTATTAGTACCATATGAGTATATGTAAAGCATAGAGCATGAATATATAAACTGACATATATTTCTTCAAATTAATGAGAATAAATGAACACTAAATAGAAGAATTAAGATGTAATGATTTTTAAAACAACATTTAGTCATATTTAATCATATGTTTTATTGGCTTTTGCCAGCTCTAAACTGCATCATTGTTTGTTTGTTTCCTTGTTTGTTTTTGGACAGGATCTCCCTATGTAGTTCAGGCTGGACTTGAATTCACTATTTGGCCCAAGCTGGCCTCAAACTAACAGTGGTCCTGCTGCCTCAGCCTCCCAAGTATTGAGGTTACAGAAACAACCCCAGCTTGAACTTTTTAAAACAAGTTTTTCTTTTTGTCCCTTCTACAAAGAAGCACTAGGCTAGTACTATACTTTTTAACTCTGTCTTTTTCAGTTGACGCACTAAAAAGCTAAACAATTTGGGTTATCCAATAGATAAAACATTGACAGGGGTGGGGATAAGTACAGGACCAGAGCTCACTCCTTCAAGGGCATGAAGGGGATGGACAACAAGTGTCAGGAAGGCACCCTCTTAGTGTGAGCCTACAGACTGCACCAGCTCCATCAAATGTCTCTAGCCATTACCCAAGTGACCGTTCAAATCTGCATTGTCCACCACATGCTGTCCACTGCACCCTGCAAGGAAAACCAGCAGGCTCAGGTGGACCAGGCCTGTGCAAAAGAACAAGGAACCTGCCTGAAAGTCTCTATCCAGAAAAAAAAATGTTCTAATCCCAGTGGGGGTCAACACAGCTGCTCACTGTTCACAGCTTTGCCAAAGCTGTGGCACTGGCTCATGGCTGCCTTCCTTTTTGCTCTGCTCAGTTTCATTACCCAAGGATTTAGGAAACCATGGCTACTGGAGGGGCTTTCCATATTGAATAGATCAACAGCAGAATACAACCCAAACAAATTGGCAGGAGCTCTCCTGCTCCCTGCAAAGTTGGAGGCTTTTATCTCCACAGCCTGGTCATCTCTTACCTCTGTGTCTACAACAAGCACCCTTGGTTGTTATAAAAATGAGGAGAAAGGGCCTTCCCATAAGGAGAAGGACTTTCCTTTTGGGTCAGGCTGATGTCTGCTGATGTCTTCTGATGTCTCCCAGCTGGACTCTCAATATGATCCTGTGTGTTGGATCTAATAAGTAGGTTCCAGGGTACTGTGTATGGTGAGTGAAGAATTGCAAGTGTACACCTGAAGGTAGAAGATAAAGCAGCCACAGTATTGACGATATTGGGATCATGTGCTCAGGACAGGCAAGAACAGAATTGTAGTATCTGGCAACAGGGAAATGAAAAGCACCGAACAGCATACAGATGAATCAGGCTTTTGAATTTTAAAAAACATACACTGTAGTCTGGGTGCTGCTCACTGGGTCTCTAGGTAAGGCTGACAGAAATGATTGACAGTTTGTTGAGTCATCTCACATACTTTTAATCAGCATGCATGTCCCAGAATTAATTCTGATTAAATTACATGTATGAGACACAGTCCATATTTATGAACCTTTAATAAGATTTGTGTGGGAATAATATTACTGAAGATCAGTGTTCAAAGAGAAAGGAAATGAAGCAGGGGTACAAGCTCAACAGGACAGGCTTATTTCATTACACACGTGAGAGGGACCATGTTGGTACTAGAGAAAAGAGTAGCAACTTTCATACAGGCTAGGAGGTCTTTATAGGGTCATGGGCATAAAAAAATGGGGGCTGTGGAAGGGAAACATCACAATGGGGCTTTCAGAGGAGATAGTTCAGTACAAAGGAGTTGGGGCTATCCACTTAAAAGACATACAAGGAGTGGTGTGTTGTCTGTCAAGAGCAGGGCTGAACAATGACTGGGGATTATAGGGTTCAGCTGCTCTTACTGGCCCTTATCAGCCCTTGAGGATACATCTGCAGCAGATGTACAAGCACAGCAAGGGAAGGCACTTAAAGTAGTCTCTGCTGAGACCAGGATGGCTGTGGTCAGATCCCTTCATTCCAAACTCTATGTTTAGATATGGAAAATGGGTGGCACATTTCTTTCTTAACTGCTTCCTGCTGATTAGAGGTGATAGTGATCATGAGGGTTCTGTTTGGACTGAAGAAAGGGGACTACACTTTAGCAAATGTCCATGAAATGGCTGCCATCCTATTAGTAGGAAATCTTTGCAATAAAATGATTAGGAATGGCATTAATAAACAGGTGCAAAGAGCAGAATAGGCACTACAAAAGAAAGGAGGGTGGACTTCTATGAATTCCATGAACATTGTAGGCATACTAAGACATTTTCTTAACTGTACTTTGACATCCATGCCTATCTCCTTCAGAGCTATGGTTGTATTAGTATGATGATCTAGAGTGAAACTAAAGTATGTTGTATGAAGCATAGACAAGTGTCCCCTTGAACAGACTGGATGGGGGCAATGGATCCCGAGCACTTTTATCATTGTTTTCATTGATTTATATCTGTGAGATTGGCAGTCTCTAGGCAAGAGTAAACAAACTTTACCGAGAGATTAAAGCACATATGACCAAAGCATGAGCATCAGAATGAAAGGGAAGATTGGGGAAGGAGTCACATCCACACACTGTTCTTGAGGGATCAGAATATCAATTGTAACCAGCTGGCTTCTAGACCTGTCTGTAGCCAGAAACTGTCAGTGGGGTCAGGGACTGGAATTTACTTTTCATGTTGAGCCTATATTATTATTATTATTTTAATATGGTTTTGGTTGTACTTTTGTAGGTGTTCAAAACCATGTGAAAGTGAGACCTGTGTTAATCAAAATTATCCTCTCACTGTCTGTCATGGTCTGTTAAGGTACCTTCAGCATCAGTCTTGTAACTATGTGAAGAGCCTCTCAGCTCCTCTGTCAGTATTACGTGCCAGGATGGGTCACAGTCTTGCTTGACCATGTGGCTTCCTGTGTAAGCATGGGTGGTGATCCTCCCTTTAGCCCACTGTACACTGGTTGACTCTATTCTCTGAGGTCCAATAATCTCCCTATTCAAGAAGCTGTGAGATTTATAAAAGTTATAAGATCTTAGAGAAAAGGACCTGGGTGGTCCTTGTTGATCTTAGAAGGTCAGGTCCAATATATTGGTTGTCCTCCTAGTCTAAGTGCTTTACTAGTTCTGTTCTTCAAACTTTAGTTGTTGAATATCCAGGATATTAGTTAAATCAGTATTGCAGTGGGAGCAATAGGTTTAATCTTATGATCTTGATATCAACCACCTTGAAATATATTAAAATGACATGTTAATAGTTATCTCATGATCTCTGAACTATTACTTCCTTACCAATTATGGATGTCTTAGAAATTGAATCCCTGCATAATATTAACATAATATTAACAGTTGACAATTATACAGATTCATTGAGAAATTTCATTATGACATCATTAAATGAGATGAAGAAATTTTTAATTAAATTTGTCATTTTCAATAGAGTGCCATCTAAGAAGAATGTATCCTATATGACTTTGTCTGGACTGCACAGTGTTTGATCATCATTAAGTGTTGAACCACATACACAACATACACATAACAATGCGGGTTGTTTCTCATGCTGGATTGGCATGCACATCTTATCACAAATAGGTGGAAGATAATTAAGGGCAAGCCTGATTCTTGAGCCTAAAAATTTACCACCAGAAATAACTGGTGGAAATCAGGAAATCACTTTTTTTTAGTTTTGCATTTTGAAGACCTGTACACTGAGAAAATAATTATATTTAATTCACCATGAAGTCAGCAATAAGGAATATCACAGAGCAGGTCAGACCTGACCAAGGAGACAGCTCTGTCCTGGTTCTTGTCACTGATCAGTCTATATGTCCCAGTTAGTTATGCAGAAAATCTCATGTTCACTATCAATTCTTAAAATGGGAGTTAAAGCCTTTGGCTGGAAGCACTAATTAGACCAGAGAGGGGAGAGAGGGCTTAGGGAGAGTATTCCTGAATTGTCACAGGGTTAAATTTGGCTAGCTGGGAAATAACCCTCCAAGTTACCTTGAATGGCAGAAGTATATTACTACCAGCAGAAAGCAGAAAGAAGAGCAAGTAAATGCTGCAATTGTAGTCTGAGAATTTACAATGAACTAGAAATGTCTTAAGTATATCAATTAAACAAAAATATCCACTCAAATTGAAAGCCAAAAGGAAATTTATCAATTTTTGTTTCCCTAGGCCTAAAATTTTTATTTCTCCTTTTCAGCTGGTTCCTGTCAATGAGTTTTTAGTTCTTAGAAATAAATTTGCTTGTTTAGACTCAAATGGGATTAAAGAGGCACTGAAAAGATAACTAATATGTTTGATCATTCTGAAAACTTATATAAACAGCTTTGTGTGGAAATCTCAAAAAGTGAAAAAAAATAAAGTTGGGCTTAAACAAAGCAGTTCCTTTCACCCTTGAAAAAATACTCATGAAGGTTTTTTTTCCTGATTAATTTGTCCCAGTATGGCATGATTTACTGGCTTGATTTTTGTTGCCTTTAGCCATTCATTTTTATGAAATAGACTCAAATGGTACATAGTATTGTAATTTAGAACTGCCTAATAGGGCCTTGTCTCTGGGCTGGTATCCCTATTTATTTATTTGGAATGATTTGACTTTTACTATGTTACATGTATCAGATTCAAGGTGCTATTGAGAGAGAGAGAGAGAGAGAGAGAGAGAGAGAGAGAGAGAAAGGAGAGAGAAGCAAAGAGATCAGAGCAAAGAAATCGAGCATATATCATGAAATCAACCAATAACAAAGGCTTGTGGGGCTGTGGGGTAAGAGGAACCCTGCTCCACTGCTGGTGCGAGTGTAGACTGGTGCAACCACTGTGGAAATCAGTATAGAGATACCTCAAAGAACTAGGACTGGAAGTCCCATTTGACCCCACTATTCCACTGCTGGGGATCTTCCCCAAAGAATTAAAAGAATCATACCACAGTGATATATGTGTGCCCATGTTCATTGAAGCACAGGTTGTGATAGCTAAAACTTGGAAGCAGCCCAAATCTCCATCAACTGGAGACTGGATAAAGAAAATGTGGGGTTTTTAAAAAATAAAATGGAGTACTACTCAACCATAAAAAATGAAAAATTAGAGACATTTATAGATAAGTAGATGCACATTGAGGTGATACTCTTAAGTGAAATAAATAGGACACACATGTATAAATACTGAATAGTTTCTCTGGTGTGAGAAACTGAAAGTATAAATAAGGACTAAAATGTATAATAGGTAATGTGAAATAGGAAGAGAAGGAGCAAAGGGGAAGGAAGTGGGAGGGCTAGGGGAAAGCATAGAAGGGAATGGGATTAATATGAGAAAATGGAAGAATAGGAACAAAATCTTTGTAAATAGGGAGGACTGGAGGGGTTGAAGGGAGGGCTGGGCAAGGGTGAAAAATAAGAACCAAGAGAGATTATGTAAAGATATAAGTTTCCAATGATGAATGTCATTATACTGTATACCTAAAATGTACCAATGTTTAGAAGGAATAATCGATAATGCAAAATAGGAAGAAGAGGTCCAAAGGGGTAGCGGTAGTGGGAGGGGCAAGGGAAAGGAAAGAAGGGAAAGGAAAAATGCTGAGAAATGGGAAAAATGGAAATAAAGTCTTTGTAAATAGGGAAGGGTGGATTGGGTGAAGGGAGGGCTAGAAATGGGGAAAGAAAAGAACGAAGATGCATTATGTAAAGGTACAATTCCTAATGAGAAATGTAATTGTGTTGTATACCTAAAATGTACCAATAAAAGAATTTAACATAAAAAAGGAAAAATCATATTTTAAAAAAAAAAATCTTGACCATAAGGTACCTCCTGTTACTTTCCACTTCCCTGAAGGTAGTTACCAATATTATAAAGGGCCGGGGATTTAGCTCAGTGGTTCCACTGCCTGCTGCACAAGTGCAAGGACTCAAGTTCTATCCCCAGCACCATAAAACAAACAAACATCAAACAAAAAATATTAAAATATTTTGAAATGAAAAGTGCCAAGTTTAGGCCATCAGCTGCATAAGATATGAGTTATTTTGGCAGAATATCCCCTATTAAAACAAATAAGGGGTGAAAGAATTTTTAGACCACAACTTAAAGGAGTATCTGTGTAATATGAGAAATTTGGGCACCCATAGTAACTGATATGAGAGTGTTCAGGAGTCCTAGCCTTGTGTTGGGGTGTCCCCAAAAAAGGATGTGTGTCCCAGAGATTCTCTTGTGGACATGGCCTGGCCATGTCTCAGAAGTTATTTCTGAGAGTTTGGGCAGGTGATTATGCTCAAAATAGCTGCAGAAGTCCACAATAGAATGCAGCCCTGTGGGACAGACCCACAGGGGTCTGGGATGAACCTACACTTCCCAGGGGCACCTGGGGTAAGGTAGAGGTGAATCTTAGCAGTGCTGTGTTGGATAATGAAGTGTCCAGTGTTGAGTAAAGGGTTACCAAGAAATGACATATAACCTTATGTGATCATAAGGAAGAGGGGGAGAAAGAGAGGGAAGAAAGGGGGTGAGTAGTTCACAAAAGGAAGAGGTGAGGGATATTGAGGTCATCCTCTTGAACTCTGCCCTGCATTAGGCACCAGATTTTAGGCCAAAAGGAAAAGAAGCAAGGGTACAAGCTCAACAGGACAGGCTTATTTCATTACAAACCTGAGAGGGACTGCTCTGGCTCTCAAGACCAGACCAACAACTCTCATATTGTTTATAAGGTCTCTATAGGCTCATGAGTAAAAAAAAAATGGGCTCTGTTAAAGGGCATTTCAAGTCAGGGAAAACATTTTCCCCAGTGGTTCATCAGAAAAAAGACTGACATCTAGAGGACATGAAGAATTTTTTAAAAATCAGCCCAATGAAATTTAAAGACCCAATCCAATAATGGCCATATGAGATGACACACACTTCTCAGATGAAGTGTAAACTGCAAAGAAAGGCATGAAAAAATGTTCAACATCACTGGTCATTTAAGAGATGCAAATTTAAAAAACCCTGAGATTACACCTCAGTCCAGAAAGAATGGCCCTTATCAAGAAATCAACCAATAACAAATACGTGTGGGTCTGTGGATAAAAAGGAACCCTTCTACAATGTTGGTGGGAGGGTAGACTGGTGCAAGCACTATGGAAATCAGTGAGGAGATACTGAAAAAAACTAGGATTAGCGATCCCATTGTACCTACCTATTCCACTTCTAGGGATATTCTCAAAAGAATTAAAGCATCAAACCACAGCAATATATGCACACCCCTGTTTATAGTGACAGTTTGTAATAGCTAAATCTTGGGGAAAAAACACAAATGCCCATCAACTGATCAATGGATACAAAATATTTTTTTATATAATGGACTACTATTCAGGTAAAAATAAGAATAACCTTGAGGCATTTCTAGATAAATGGATGCATACTCTTTAATGAAATAAATCGAACACACATGTGTAAGTATCACATTTTCTGTCTGCTGTGAAAAACTGAAAAAGTACATAAGGACTAAAGAGAATCACATTGGGAAATTGAAAGAAACTGTTCAAAATTATACCAACTTTGAGATATCTTACTAATAATCAACAAAAGTTTCATGCTGAAAGTATAGTATTATTAGAAAATAAGCTAGAGATGGATTAGCAATTAAAAATATATTCTCTTAAGGTCATGATGCAAAAGGTATTTACCATTTTTTATTCTCTAATAATTTTTGTTATGTAGAATTAATTTTCATAGAATAACTTTTTTATTAATACCTACTATTAAATTAAAATAAAAAGAATTAAAATAAAATCTAATTGGTCACAAAGGGGGAAAATAGAAAGAGTAAGGCTATATTTCACATAAATAAACCAAAGTTTAAAGAAGGATAAAAAGACAATGGAGACAAGACCAAAACAAATGGAATATAAAACAGGTTAAAAACTCTTTTGGAATTGTGGGTTTTGAGTTTGTCACATGGAAGGAAAAGCCTTGCAATTGAGACCTCTTTGATTCTGGACTTCAGCCTGAGCACCATCATGGCTGCCTCTGGACCTCGCAGTTCTCAGGCCTCTCAGGGCTGTCCTAAACCCCAGAAGAAGTAAGTCATTAGCATAGATAGCAGGAAACTTTGAACCCAAGTAATGAGATCTATGTAACTGCACTGTAACTACAGATACTTTGATATGAAGTGTATTTCCCACATTGAGAATAAAATATGTTGTTGTTGTGACTGCCGAAAAGTACTGTGAGTTCTCATTATATTTTCAAATGTTGTTGGAGAACATAAATCATCCAGAATTTGATGTAAATTCCCATGATACAAAGTTAATAGTGAAAAGAGAGCCACTGAATTGAAAATTTCCAACAGGGAAGATTAAACATTGACCTAATACTTCATTATACACTGAATGAGAGAATTTTTTGGAGTAGCAAAAGGGAATAGAACTGTTATGAGCAACTGAATCACTAACAA
Organism: Heterocephalus glaber; assembly: GCF_053883595.1. Taxonomy (NCBI): domain Eukaryota; kingdom Metazoa; phylum Chordata; class Mammalia; order Rodentia; family Bathyergidae; genus Heterocephalus; species Heterocephalus glaber. Next base: position 4,569,656 of record NW_028258410.1, read on the forward strand.
AATTAAATTTTACATCTTTTTATTAAAATGAAAATCCTAGACATTTCCCCAGTTATCACATTCCTCAAGGCAGCCTGCAGCTCCTGGTTTCTCAGGCTGTAGATAACAGGGTTAACCGCAGGGGGAAGCACGGTGTAAAGCAGTGATGTCAATGATTTCGGTGAAGATGAAGTTATAAAAGTTTCAGCTACATATGAAACAGACCCAGAACAGAGGAACAATGTCACTACAGTGACGTGAGGCAGGCAGGTGGAAAGAGTTTTCACTCTTCCCTTTGAAGATGGGATTTTCAGTACAGTAAAAAAAATGTGAACATAAGACACAAGCATCACAACAAAACACATGAAAACAGCCACACAGCTAGCAATGATCAACCCATGCTCCAGCAAAGGCTCTCCATTACAGGAGAGTTTGAGAAGTGCTGGGACCTCACAGAAGAACTGGCTCACCTTGTTGGCCTCACAGAAACCGACAGAGAATGTACCTGCCATGTGCAGGGCCCCATAGATGCATCCCCCAAGCTAGGAGGCTGTCACCATCTGAACACAAGTGTCCCTGTTCATGAGAGCCTCATAGTGCAGCGGGTAGCAAATGGCAGCATAGCTGTCATAGGACATCCCTAGAAGGAGCACAATCTCTGTGTCTGCAAGGACAAACAGAAAGAAAACCTGCAAGGCACAGCCCAGGAAGGAGATAGAATAGATGTCGGTTAGAGTGTTCATGATGGACTTAGGGACAGTGACTGAGATGTAGCAGATATCGATGAAGGACAGGTTCTTCAGGAAGAAGTACAAAGGAGATTGGAGATGATGGTCAGCAGTGATGAGGACCATGGTGAGGAGGTTTTCCATCAGGGCTGTCAGGTAAATCAGAGAGAAGAGCATGGCCTACACCTTCTGGAGCATCGGGTTATCAGAGAATCTTGTCAGCAAGAACTCTGTGAAGTTCCTCATGTTGGCTAATTTCTTAGCCCTGCTGCTTCTTCACAGTAGGAATAGATAGCACTGGTTTCTCATTCACAGAAAGTATCCTAATTATATTTTCTAGTCATACTGATTTAACTCAGCTTGATTCTGTTAAAGTTTGAGGTCATCAGAATACTATTGAAAAATCACGACATAGCTCTCCATCTTATGATTCTTACACAGAACAAAGAGAACTATGCTTGATGTGAAAGATAAGAGGAGTGGACAAAAATGAAATGAAATGAAGTTTGTTGGTTTCTCAGGAATAGAACGTGTTCTGGCATCTTTCTTGCCTTAGATCATCTAGCTGGTAGCTGTAATGTTGAGGATGGAACTTGTAACTTAGCTAACATATTTCATAGGAGTAGAAGGTACATATAGCAAAAATATGTCTATTTTGTCAGATCTTTGTAGGAGTCATTGAAAAAATATTTTGAAAAATAACAATGGGTAGTGTGGTTTTGTCGAATGAAGTTGAAAATATGAAACCACAGGTGGAAAGTTTGAGGATATGCAAGAACAAAGTTCTCATGGTGATGATAAAGGTCTTGGCTGACATTAGATGGAAATATTTTAGCAGGATGTAATAGGGTGTCCAGATTGTGCTTTTCTGTGTAGTTCACTGGAGATGTGGTGCACACCTACTCTTTTAGCAGCATGACAGCTCGCATCTTCTATAAATAAAATTATCACCCAATAATGATGGCAGGCTCCTGCCTCAATTTCACATTTTTAGGTTTTTTTTCTTATCCCTGTGCTCTACCTCTAGTTTTAAAATAACCATGGGTGGTTTAGACTCACAGTAATACCCAGGAGCACCAGAACACCCTCTATTCCTCTTTCTTCTTGCAACATATTAATTGCAGCAAATGTCACCAGCTCTCTCAGCTGATGGATAGGACATCACTAGCATTCCTTCTTCTTGAGGTATCAGAGCAAAGACCTTTACATAATTTACCCATTTAAGTCATCCAAATTTGCAGGGAATTTTTCCTCAAAATTTGTTAAACATGGTAGTCAGGACAAAATGAGATTGGAATATCCCAATAAGCATACAGGGTCAGACACTCCTCTTATGTCCCTCAACTACCTGTGTCCATAGAAATGGGTAAGAAAAAGCTCTTCAGAATCTATTCTCAAAGGTCAAGATCAACCCAGAAGAGCTTTGTATTCCACAGTCAATGCTAATTTATTCCTTGTACAATTCCTGTGTGATTTGAGTTGCAGACTTCCTTAGCAGTTTTGGCACTGGTCCAAAGCTAATGTATATTTATCACTGCATAGCTGAAGTGGCAATTAAGTGGAAGAAATGGTAAAGGGTACTGTTGAAACCATGTCCTCTGAGAATCCAGGAGACAACCTTAAACGTCTAGATGCAAGATGACTCAGAAGGGTGATATATATATTAAAAATTTTGGAATATTTTAAATTTTAAAATATACATTGCTGGGGGTTTTACAATAATTTTTTAAATAGTAGGTAAAATATTTGCATTCAAATAGAGTTCAGTGACACACATTAAACCACACATGTTGTATATTTTATATTCCATTACTTCTGCTATTTTTAAATTTTTTGTCAGTAGTATCTATAGAAATGTGTCAAAGAAAATACCAAACTATACAGGACACCTAACTTTAAGAGAAGCTTACCTGTAGAAACCTACTCAAATTTTTCTTCTCAGATGTATAATACATTTTGGTATTCTTTAAATATATTTTGTTTATTCCTTCACATATTGATGGACATTTAGAATGATTCCACATTTTAGTTATTGTGAACAGTGCTGCATTTGAAAAATCAACCCAAATATCTCATTGTGTCCTTGCATTCTATACCTTTATATACACACTCAGGAGTTTGGAGGCAGGAAGTAGATTGGAGAAATTTTTGAAAGAGGGATCCTAAATACTAGAGGGAAAAGGAGGAAGCTGGGTCTCCAAAAGCCACAAAGTGCCTGCTTTTGACAACTGACCACTGCTGAGAAAAATAAGAGAGCACATGTGCTATAGGCTTCCAGTTGGCCTATGATAAGTTCTTCAGAAAGCACAGACCACCCACTTCTGAAGCCTAAGCCATGCCAAGGAGTGATGAGCTATGGAATACAATGGCACCTCAGTTCATAAACTTAATTTGGTCTACAATTCTTATTGCTTACTGAATTGGTCATGAACTGAAGCAAATTTTCCCATAAGGTTAAATGTAAATAGTTAATCCATTCTGAACCATATGTATTTTTAACCATAAAAATACAAAACACATCACAATACAGTATAAAGAGAGGGAACACTCTCCTTGCTTGTGGCAGCTTCTGGCATGGAGGGCCAGAAGATGGTTGGGAAGGAGAGTATTGTTTGGAGAGAGAGTTCCCCTCCATAAGGACATTGGGGAGATATCCTTCAGGGGTTTCCTTTCTTCTTTGTCTCTTAGCTTCAGGGTCAAATTTGAAGATAAATCTTTCTAATGTCACTTGTTTTTTTCTGTGCTGAATAATCTTCCTAAAATAAGATAGTATATTATCATTTATCAGATTCAATACTGTTTATTACAGTTATGTTGTTCTAGTGCTTCTTAAAGAAACCTTGGGACTCTTTCCATTTTTCCATAATGGATTTTATCAAATAGCTGCAAACCTCCTCCCTGTCTTCCTCATTCTCACTGGAATGCTGCTCAATAAAGGCCTTCAGTGGCTCATTCTGGAGTTCAGCAGGTTTTTGCATCATCAGCTCCTCCTTATGGTCTGCAACAAGCTCCTCTATATCTATCCAATTGACATCTAGACCCAAACTCCTGCAGAGAGTCACAATCTCCTCCACTACCTCTGCTTCAGACCCTTCAAAGTCACCTTCGGTGACACATTCTGACAACAGTTTCCTTCCAGGCTTAGTTTAAGGTCCAGTAAGTGACATCTTCTCAGACTTTGTCAATGAAGTTCATGGAGTGGAGGACATTGAAATGCTTCTTCCAAAACCCTTTCAGAGTCAAGGATGTCTCTTTGGTGATATTAAGACACCTGGTGAAGAGGACCTTCATGTACAGCTCCTTGAAGTTGCTGATGACTTGCTGGTCCATGGGTTACAGAAGAGGTGTTGTGTTGGAAGTGAAGAACCTGAACTTAATGAAGTCATACTCAGCACCCATGTCACTCACCAAGGCTGGTGGTGTTCTGGAGCATTGTCCATCAGAAGAAGGCACTTGCAGGTAGTTGTCAGAAAGGTATTTCTTAATGGTTAGTGTGAACACCTCCTGCAACCATTCCATGAACAACAGCCTTGTGATCCAAGCTTTCCAATTGCCCTGTACCAGACAGGCAGTCTGGGCTTGTACACATACTGTTCCTTGAATACTGAGGGATCTGGGACTGGGACATTAGCAATGGCTTAATCTGCAGATCATTGCTTGTGATCACACAAAGCAAAAGGCTCAATCTATCCTTTGTGGGGTGGGCTTGTGCCAGGCAGGGCCTCACCCTGCTGCATGATATAGGTTCTTTTTAGCATCCTTTTTCAGAAGAGCCCTGTTACATTGCACTTGAGCACTTGTTAAGTGATATATTCTTCTGCCTTCATGAATTCTGTGAATCCTTACTTGTAGGCTTCTGCAGTGGGCTTGTCAGAACTGGAAGCCTCACTTTCAGGCTGCTGTACCATTTAACCCAGCACAGAGGAGGAGGGTTCCAGGCCACTATACAACCAGCCCAAGAAAAGAGGAGGTGAGCTACATTCAATATAGATGAGGAGGCTTCTGGGTTGTGGTACCACTGCCTCAAGTGCAGAGGAGGAGGCTTATGGGATGCTGTACCACTGGCCCTACTGCAGAGGAGGTGAGCTTTCCCCAGCACTATGGAGGTGAAGCTGTGCAGGTGCCAGAAGCACACACCCCTCCCCACTGTCAAAATGAGAAGACACAATAATAAGTCTCAAAACCAGACTTCCAGATCACATAAAACCCCAAAGGGAAATGAGAAGGAACACTCTGATACTCTACCACCTGGACACCCTGAAGTGGCAACAAAAGAGGATCTGGAAAAAATGAAATCAGAAATAATTTCTCATATAATAGCAGAGATTGGGCTCATAGTGCAAGAGATGATGAATACATTTAGAGAAAACACACATAAAAAACTAGAGAAGTTGAGAAATATGATGGAATCCCAACATAGGAAATAAATGGAATCCATAAAACAGATGCAAATAGACATCCAGGAGATTAGGAACTTCATTGAAAATTTATGCAGCAGAAAGAGCCAATGTGAGGATATAATTTCAGATATAGAAGATAAGATTGCAATTAGTGACCAGGGAAAGAAAAATTTCTTAAAATTGTAAGGGGTCATGAGAAATAAATCAAGCAACAGTTAGACAATGCAAAGAAGAATAACATAATACTGATAAGAGTCGATGAAGAAACAGGAGAGATTGAAGATGATATAAAAAACTGTTCAGAGAAGAGATGAGAGAAAACATTCCAAGCAGGGCAAAAGAACTTAGCATACAGATAAATGAGGCATACAGGACTCCAACTAGCCTTGATAAAAAAAAAATTCTACACATAGGCATATAATAGTTAAGATTCCATAAACCCAAGAGAAGAACAGAATTCTATAAGCAGTTAGAGAAAAGAAAAATCACATACAAAGGAAAGCCCATCAGTGTCACAACAGACTTCTCAATGCAAACCCTTAAGGCAAGAAGAGCATGGAGTGATATACTTCAAGCCCTAAAGAAAAACAGTCTCCAACCCAGACTGATGTACCCTACAAAACTACCTTTCAAAATTGATGGAGAAATAAGATACTTTCATGACAAAGAGCTCCAGAGGAAGTTCATGAATATAAAACTAGTACTACAAAAATTTTAGACAATATCCTAGGAAAAGAAAATGAGGATCATAAACCCAGGAAGCCCAGCTGAATGAATCCATCAGGTATAACAACGAATTAAATGCAAAGGGGGAGAATCCAACAAAGAGAATAAGTCATGAAAATGATAAGTCAATACATATCAGTTATAACCACCAATGATAATGATCTCAATTCGCCAATCAAAATAAATAAACTGGCAGAATGGGTCAAGAAGCTTGATTCAACAATATACTGCATACAAGAAACACACCTAATTCAAAAAGAAAGTCATAAATTGAAAGTTAAAGGGTGGAAAACCCTATGTGAAAGGAACCACAAGAAATCAGGAGCAGCTATCCTGTTGCAGATCAAGTGATTCTCAAACCAACACTGATTAAGAGAGACAATGAAGGACACCACATCCTTGTAAAGGGAGCAATACAAGAGGAAATGATGACAATTGTAAATATATATGTACCAAACTCTAGTGCACCCAACTATATAAAACAAATACTAATGGACAAGAAAAATCATACAAGCACTAATACAATAGTAGTGGGGGACCTCAATACCCCACTGTCACAAATAGATCAACTAGACAAAAAATAAGCAACAAAATACTAGAACTCATTCAAACTCTTGAAAACATGAACTTACCAGATGTTTACAGAGTGTTTCACCCCACAAAATCAGAATAAAGAATTTTTTCATCTGAGCACGGGTCATTCTCCAAAATAGACTGCATCCTCACTCAGAGAACATGTTTAAGTAGGTGCAAAGGAATTGAACTTATCCCCTATATATTGTCAGACCTTAGTATGATGAAATTGGAGATCAATAGCAAAAGAAACCATAAAAATTTCATAAGCACATGGAAATTGAACAAAATACTTCTGAGTAACCAATGGGTCACAGAGGAAAGTAAAGAAGGAATCTCACAGTTCCAACAATTAAATGGAAATGTCAATACAACATATCATAATCTATGGGAAACAATGAAAGCAGTCTCATGAGGTAAATTCATAGCAGTGAATACCAATATTAGGAAAACAGAGTGAGCCCGAATAAACAACCTGATGCTGAACTTCAACCTTCTAGAAAAAGAAGACCAAGACAAATGCAAAGCTCATACAAGGGAGGAAATTATAAAGATCAAAGCAGAAATTAATGCAATGGAGACTAAGAGAATAATACAAAAATTCAATGAAGCCAAGAGTCTGTTCTTTGAAAGAACAAGGAAAATTGACAACCCTTATCCAAAAAAAAAGGCCCATATCCATGCAATTAGGAATGAAAAGGACGAAATTACAACAGACTCTGCAGAAATCCAGAAAATTATCAATACCTAATTCATGAACTTATAAGGCAATAAGATGGAAACCACAGAAGAAATGGAGTGACCCCTAGATATGTATGAATTACAAAAGCTTAACCAAAAAGACCTAAAACGTCTAAACAACCAAATATCATCAATGAAATTGAAAATATAATTAAAAACTTAGGAGTAAGAAAAGCCTGGGTCCTGATGTCTTCACTACTGAATTCTACAAGACGTTTAGAGAGGAATCAGTGCCACAGCTGTTTAAAATCTTCAATGAAATTGAAAGGGAAGTAATACTCCCAAATTCATTAACGGAAGCAAGCATCACCTTGATCCCCAAAGCAGAGAGAGACCCAAATGAAAAAGAAGTCTTCTAGACTTAATAACCAAATTCGGTAGAGTAGCTGGATACAAGGTCAACACAGAAAAATCAATAGCTTTCCTCTACACAAACAACAGAATCACTGAAAGAGAAATAGGGCAAACAATTCCTTTCACAATAGCATCCAAATAACTGAAATACACAGGGATCAACCTATCAAAAGAAATCAAAAATCTCTTCTCTGAAAACTATAGCACTCTTAAAAGGAGATTGAAGAGGATATCAGAAAATGGAAAGACATCCCTTGTTCCTAGGTAGGAAGAATCAACATAGTGAAAATGGCCATTCTTCCAAAACTCCTTTATAGATTCAATGTAGTCTCAATTGTAATCGCAGCAGCATACTTCTCAAACCTTGAGAAAACAATGCAAAAATTCACCTGGAACAAGAAACCTAGAATAGCAAAACCAATTCTAGGTAACAGAGACATGGCAGGAGGTATCACAACCCCCAACTTGAAACTATACTACAAAGCTACTGTGATAAAAACAGCATGGTACTGGCAAAGAAACAGATTTGAGGACCAGTGAAACAGATTAGAAGGTGCAGAAACAACTCCAGACACACTTAGCTACCTCATCTTTGACAAAGAGCCAAACACCCTCACTGGAGGAAAGATAGTCTCTTTATTAAATGGTGCTGGAAAAATTGAGTTTCAATTGGCCAAAGATTAAAACTAGAACTATATCTCTCACCTTGCACTAAAATAAAGTTGAAATGGATTAAAGATTAAAGATAAATATTAAATCAGACACGCTGAACAGGCTGGAGCAGACATTAGGTAGAACACTTGAAGACATTGTTGCAGCAAAAGATTTTATGAACAAAATCTCAGTTGCACTTCAACTAGAACAATCAACAAGTGGAATATCTTCTTATTAAAAAGCATCTGCATAGCAAGAGAAACCACCAACAATATGAAGAGACAAACTATAATTTGGGAAAAAGTTTTTCCTCAAACAAAGTCTACTATCTACAATCTATAAAAAACTTTATAAAATCAGACCTCTGAAATTTAAAGACTTAATCCAAAAATGGGCATCTGAAATTAACAGATATTTCTCAGGCAAAGAAGTAGAAATAGCAAAAAAATAAAAATACGATAAAATGTATAATGTCACTGGTCATTCAGGGGATGTGAATGAAAATAATGCTGAGATTCCACATTGCCCCAGAAAGAATAGCTGCTATCCTAAAATCACCCAATAACAAATGCTGGTGGGGCTGTGGGGAAAGCGGAACACTCCTCCACTGCTGGTGGGAGCATCAACTGGTGCAACCACTGTGGAAATCAGTATGGAGACACCTCAAAAACTAGGAAGGGAAGTCCCATTTGACCCAGATATTGCCCTGCTTGGTATCTTCCCCAAAGAATTAAAAGACTCATACCACAATGATATATGTATATCTATGTTCATAGAAGCACAATTTGTAATAGGCAAAACCTAGAGGCAGCCCAGTTGCCCATCACCTGGAGACTGGATAATGAGAATGTGGTTTTTGTAAATAAGAGGGAATACTATTGTACCATAAAAAATAAGAAGTTATAGCCATTTATAGCTAAATGGATGCACATTGAGGTGATACTCTTAAGTGAAATAAATATGACATATGTAAATACCAAATAGTTTACCAAATAGTGTGAGAAACTGAAAGTGTAAATAAGGACTAAAAGGTATAATAGACAATGTGAAATAGGAAGACAAGTGGCAAAGGGGAAGGGGAAGTGGTAGGGATAAGGGAAAGGAAAGAAGTGAATCAAATTAGTATGAGAAAATGAAAAAATGGAAATAAAGTCTTTGTAAATAATAAGGGATGGAGGGGTTGAAGGGAAAGCAGGGGATTGGGGAAAAATAAGAACCAAGATATATTATGTAAAGGTAGAAATTTACAATGATGTATATCATTATATGATATACCTGAAATGTACCAATAAAATTTAATTAAAAAATGACCTGGAAACCTCACCATGTCTTATCATACCCTGGATGCCATTTCTCTTGTGGAATGTGTTAAACCACCCTCTACCTGCTTAAATTCATCCACTTGTTGCACTGGTAGAGGATTTTCTTGCAGTAAATCACTGTGCATTCTCCTGGCTTTTTCACAGATAACAGGTCCATTAATGCTATCACCTGCAAGCTATTTTTCATTCAGCCATGCTAACAAAAGTTTTTGCACCTCTTCCAGCATTTGTTTCCTCTGCTTAGTTGACATCTTTACACCTTTTGCCACATCAGCTCCTTTGGTGGCATCTTTATTTTTCAAAATAGTAAAGATGTTGATTTTGCCATCTTGTACTCTAAGGCCAGACTAGTCACAGGATACAATGCTCACATTTTCCTACAATTTCCTTCTTTGATTCTATGGTTATTTTCTTCAAAACCTTCATACCTTTCTTTCTTTGTGCATTCTTGTCACCTTCATTACTGCTTTGCACTTTCTTTTTATCATCAATTTCTCTGCAATTTCTTTGGAGCCATGCTGGATTGAATAATACTGTACAATATTCTACATACTAAAAAGTGCACAAAAATCTTTGTGCCAAGTGTTCACAGGTCTGGCTGTGACCACAATCTTGTGTAGAGGAAGCAACAACCACGTGTCTGTGAGAAGAAAGATGGTGGAACAAAATTTTTCATGCATAGAAATGTTTATGAACCAAGGTATTACTGTATCCCAAAGAGCCAAAAGTGACTACTTGATTGAATTATAATTAATCCTAATCGCATTCACATTGTGTTTTTGACACCCTGGTAGGCTTTGGGCACCATGACAGTTCTCCAAAGTTCCATATAGTAACAGAAACTCCTACTTCAACAAAAAGGAAAGTTCTCCTTGATTAGAGTGAATTTCCATTCCATTTCAAAAAGATTCTCCCTCCATTTACCAACCGTACATCACCTCTGGCAACTGGATTCTTCCGGGCTGTGTGTCCCTCTTAGGTCATAGATCTAGACAGTCACACTGCCCAACAATAGTGGAATTGCTGGATCATGTGGTAGATCAATGTTTAGCTATGTATTTCAGTAAATGAACACGGCTCTCTACCATGACTACACCATTTACGTCCCAACCAGCAATACCAAAGAAATAGTTTTTCATACCTCACAAGAATTTGGTCTTTTTTCATTATTTTTTATTTTTTAATGAGAAATTTCCAATCTAATATATGTAGGACATATCTCATGTCTTTTTGTAGTGAATAAAGATATAAATATCCTTCCACGTGCTTTATTTCCAGTGGTATATTTCCTTTGGAGAAATGCCCATGGGTGTCCTTTGCCTGTTTTTAATCAGGTGTTTATGTTCTTTTTTATTGTATCTTATAACCCAGTAAATAAAAATAGTATACAAGTGACTTGTTATTCTTATCTCTAATTCCATGAGTTGCATTTTCACTAGGTTTATAGCATCTTGATTATATATATATATATATATATATATATATATATACACACAGGGTATAGAGACAGAAGTTTCTGGCCCTTCACAATTCGGCTGTGTTGGAAGTAGTCCAGTCAGCTAAGTTCAGTTCCAGCCAATGTTAATTTGGTTCAACTAAATTCTTCCCTTCTGAATTAAATATGTGTTCTCTTTATCAAAGACTTTCTTATGCTTTCATTTTCATTCTACAGTCTGGCCTGCTAGATGCTAGTTATCAGCAGGTGTCCCAAGGCCTGCTGAGCTTAACCCCTTCCCATGATTGTAACAAATAAACAGTGGATATTCTGGGAGACCTTTGTCTTTGCTGCCCAGAGTAGCTTAGATAAGCCCAAGACTCAGTTTCTCTCAACACTCTGTCTCTGTGTCTTTATTTTCCACTTTCTAATCTCATGGACATCATACAGGCTCACAGCAGCCCAGGACCAACTGAAAAGGTCTCTGGTAATGTCCCCCTTTCCATTACCTACAGTCATCAGTCATGTTGTTTTACCACTCTGTTCTTCAAAGGGATTTATAGTTTCTGGTCTTTCATTTTGGCCTTTGGTTCATTTTGAATAATTATTGTGCATGGTGTAAGACTAGGGCTGAATCACTTTCTTTTGCAATACACTTTGCAGATCTGGCTAACCAAAGATGTTACCCTTTGCCTTCTGGCAGCTAGCATCTCATAATTAGATGGTACATGTCTAAATTACATACATTACATGGATTTTATGCACGCCATTAAAATATGCACCTACTGCTTTTATTATTTTCTATTTACTTTTCATTTTTACTTGCTACATAATATCTGTACTTATTCAGGGAGTGTAACATTAAATATTGTACAAGAATACATTTTATAATGACATTCTTAATGATTATTATTTTCATTAAGTTAAACTTTTCTTTTGTATTGACACCTTCAAAAATCTCTACTGTAGATATTTGGAAATATGAAATGCATTATTTTAACTACACTAACCCTGCTGAACAAAAAAAACACAAGCACTTGTTACTATCTCTATGCAACACCTTTCCACTGAGCAACACCACCCTACTGACCCTACTGGCTAACCCAGCCTTGGGCTCTACTCTCAACTTCTGTGAGATTGAATTTTTTAGGTTTCATATATACCTTATTTACTTTTCTCATTACTGAGACAAAATACACAATCTCTAAAGTTAAAAGAGGAAAGGTTTATTTTGTCTCATACTTTGTAGAGGTATCAATCCATAATTGGCTGGCTCCAAGGCAGGGTGCCATGGCAGACAGGCAGAGTGAGGAGAAACAGGTCATGGTATGACACCCAGAAAGCAACAGAAACAGCAAGCAGGAAGCTTCCCTTTCCCTTTTATTCCACACAGGTTACAAACCTGTTGGGTGGTACTACCCACGCCAAGGTTGTTGGTTCTATTTTCAGTAAATCCATTCAGCCACACCCAGAACTATGCTAATTCCAATCATTGGAATAAGGGTACCACACACCCTCAATCCCAGTATCACACCCTTAATCCACATTCACACATCTTTGTTCCAGCCACATCTGAAAAGCCCCAACCATCATCACATCAGACTTAAAACATAAGAATGAGATCATTAAATATTTGTTTTTCTGTGAATAGTGTTCTGATGGTGAAAGATGCAGTCAATATTTAAATTAACTAAGAAACATTACAGTAAAAGACATATTGCTAAGAATAATGAAATAAGTGTGCTCAAACAAGAGTGAGTAGTAATGACTTTTTGTAATTTGAGGGGTGATTCATGGCAATGTGTATTTTACTATAATAAAATTATAAAATTTAAATGTTTACCATATTTTATGATTACCCTGTCATTGATCAAAGGCCAATGGAAATTTCTGTCAAATGAAAACTTTCCAGTGTGTTGTAAACCTCCCTATTCACTAACTCTGGAATGATGAGACTTTTCTGTCTCCCAAAGTCAAAATGATCATGAAAGGTAAATATTTTAATTGACTTGGGATAATAAGGAAGCCATGACAGCATAATTAAAGACACCCAAGAAAGAGCACTTCCAGAACTGCTACTGGAAGAGGCAAGAATGCTGGGATAATTGTCCAAAGTAAGAGGGAGTATTTTGAAAGGGATCCATGGCAATGTATCTTTCCTGTAATTTTTTAATTTAAACACTTACTGCATTTTGTTATCACATGTCATATATCACTTCACTTTCTCTTTTTCTATTTCTCATTTGATGAACATCTAGGTTAATTCTATGTTTTTCTATTGTGAATAGTACAGTAGTAAAAATGGGAATATAGACATATTTTGACATGTTAATTTTATTTACATTAATACTCAGTAATGCAATTGCTAGATCACAGGATATTTCTACACTTTTAAGAAATTTATATACTCTTTTCCATAATTCCTATAGAAATTTACATTTACACCTGCATTGCCTAAGAGTTCTACGGTCTCCACAGCCTCATCAGCATTTAGTTGTGCCTTTTTTGTAATAGCTGTTACATCTGAAGTGAGGTGATAGTTCATTGTGATTTTTACTAGCATTTCTTTGATAATTAATTATTTTGAACAATTTTTCATACTTTTTAGACATTTTGCTTATTTTTAGAAATTTATACTCACTTGTTTAGCCTCTGTTATGATTATTTGTTCTTTTGCTATTGAATTATTTGAGTCCCTTCAAAATTTTAGATATTACTCTCTCTTCAAATTTATAGTTCACAAATAATTTCCCCCAAACTGTAAACTTTCTTGAATGTGTCAATTTTCATTATTGTTGCTTTTTTTGTCTGGTTTTTGAATGTTATATCTAAAAACTCATTGGTCAGACCAATAGCATAAAGCATTTGCCCTGTTTTCTTCAAGTAGTTACGTGTTTTTGAGACTTGAACATAAATATTTAGTTCAATTTGTTGATTTTTGTGTATGATGAGCAGCAAAGCCTTACTTTTCCTCTTCTGTATGTGGACACACAGGTTTCTTATTTCTTTTTCAAGAAATGTTTTCGCCCTATGGTTCTTGGCATTTCTGTTATAATCAGTTAGCTGTTTATGGTGCATTGGTTGCTTTGCTGTCATTGCTGAGACAAAATACATGATACAAAAAGTTAAAGGGGAAAAGGTTCAGTTGCTCATAGTTTGTAGAGGTTTTAATCCATAATAGACGGGCTCCAAGGCAGTGATGGCAAATAGGCATCGCAGAGGAGAAACAACATGGTGCACACAAGGTAGCAAAAGTAAAAAGGTACCTTCACAGTATCTTTCTACTGCTTTTATATTATTCAGACTACTTAGAGTGGGTAGCACTCACACTCAATCCTAGTTCCCTTAGGAACTAATGAATCAATCAAACACTCTAGATTTAGCCACCTAGGAAAAGTATGAGACTTTGGGGCAACACCTAAATATAAACCATAACATGTGGATTTATTTCCAAGTCGTCTATCCTGTTCCACTTTTTCTGTCTGTTTTCATGCCAATACTATGCTGTATTAATTAACATGGACTTGGTGTATAATCTGAAGTCAGATGGTCTTTTGTATTAAATCTCACTCTTTTTGCTCCATATTGCTTTGTCTATTTAGAATCTTTTGTACACATTCATGTATTTCTCCCCTGTACTATGTGTTTCTTTGAAGACTAACATTGGAATTTTTAAGGGACTGCATTGAATCTGTAGTTCCATGGCATGCATGTTTTAACACTATTGATTTTACTGATTTACTCTACTGTCAGGTCTCAGACACCCACATGGAGTCTAGATGACCCTCATGGTAGGGAGTTGAGGGAGCAAGAGTGGTGCTGAGCTTTCCACATCTGGATAAGAAAAGCAAAGTATTCTGGCCCTGAAATTTTAGAGCACAGCACAGTAACCCAGTACAATGAGTCTAAGGAAAAGAAAGGAGAATGAGGGATTTAGAGTTTCACTTTTTCAGCAAATGTGTCATTTTTTAAAGAATGAAGTCTGCATTTTCTTGTCTCTAATCCAATTATTTAATCTCCTTTGTGTAACTCATTTTACTGAGTAAAACCTCTAATACTACATTAACTAATAATGGTGATAGTGTTAGAGAAAATTATCAATTATCCATTATGAGTGAAATATTTGTATCATATACAAACTAGCATAAAATGTCAGTTCTAGAAAAATTATTTGTAACATTGTGAATATTATCTATGCATATAATACATACACATATAAATGTCTATTTGTATCATATATGTAAAGCATAGAATATGAACATATGAGCTTATGCATATATTTCTACAAATTAATGAGAATAAATTAATATTAAAGAGAATAAATAACATGAAATAATTTTTAAAAGAACATTTAATCACATTCAATCATATATTTTATTGGCCTCTGCCAGCTCTATATGATATTTTTGTTTGCTTGTTTGTTTTTAGACAGGTCTCGCTATGTAGTTCAGGATGGACTTGAACTCACAATGTATCCCAGCCTTTCCTCAAACTCACAGTGGTCCTGCTGCCTCAGCCTCCCAAGGGCTGGGATTATAACAACACACACATGTTGTTCTTTTTTAAAACAAGATTTTCTTTCTGTTCCCCCCACAAGGAAGCACTATGTTAGTACTCTACTATTTAGCTCTCTATTTCACTTGATGAACACTAAAAAGCCAAAGAACTTGTGTCCTCTGAAAGACTGATGGGGGTGTGGATAGGTAGAGGCTCAAAGCTCACTCCTTCAACAGCAAGGGGGAGACAGAATCCTCAGGAGGGCAAACTTTCAGTGTGAGCCTTTAAGCTCCACTGGCTCCCACAAAGGTCTCTGGCCATTATCCAAGTGACAAAACCTGAATGGTCCAGCACATGCTTCCCACTGCACCCTCCAGGGAAAATCAGCCTCAGGAAGACCAGGCCCATGTGAATCAACAAGGAACCTGCCTGGAAGACTCTGTCCAGAAAAAAAAGTGTTCCAATTCCAGTGTAGGCCACCAGAGCTGCTCATTGTCAACAGCTTTGCCAAAGCTGTGGCACTCAGTCATGGCAGCCTAACTTTCTGCTCTGCTCAGTTTCATTCTCTTAATGGTTTAGGAAACCATGGGTACTACAGGGGCTTTCCATATTGAAAAGATCAACAGCAAAATACAGCCCAAACCAATCAGTAGAATCCTTCGTGCTCCCTGCAAACTTGGAGCCTTTTATCTCCACAGCCTGGTCATCTCCTACCCCTGTGTCCAGAACAAGCACCCTTGGTTGTTGTAAAAATGAGGAGAGAGGGCCTTCCCATGAGGAGAAGGACCTTCCTTTGTGGCTGGGTTGATGTCTGCCAATGTCATCCAACATCTCCCAGCTGGGCTCTCCAAATGATGCTGTGTGTTGGATCTGATGGGTAGATTCCGGGCTCTTGTATATGATGAGTAAAGAATTTCAAGTGTACAGCTGAAGGTAAAAGAAAAAATAGCCACATTATTGAAAGATAATGGGAAGATGTGCCCAAGGCAGGTGTGAACAGGAATGTAGTATCAGGCAACAGGGAAATGAAAAGCACAGCACAGCATGCAGATGAATCAGGTTTTTGAAATTTTAAAGAACACACATGCTAATTTGGGTGCTACTCTTTGTCTCTCTAGATAAGATTGATAGGAATGAATGACAGGTTATCACAAGTGCTTTCAATCAGCATGCATGTGCCAGAATTCACTCTGCTTAAATTACATGTATGAGATGCAGTCCATATCTAAGAACCTTTAGTAAGGTTTGTGTGGGGGAAATTATACTGATGGTCAGTGTTAGAAGAAAAATGAAAAGAAGTAGTGGTACAAGTTCAACAGGACAGGCTTATTTCATCACAAACCTGAGAGGGATCACTCTGGCACTAGAGACCAGACCAGCAACTCTAATACAGGCTAAGAGGTCTCTATAGGGTCATGGGAATAAAAAATGGGGCCTGTGGAAGGCAAACATCACAATGGGGCTTTCAGAGGAGATAGTTCAATACAAAGGAGTTGTGGCTATCCACTTAAGGACATACAAGGAGTTCCATGCTGTCTGTCAAGAGCAGGGCTGAACAATGTTTGGGAATTATAGGGTGCAGCTGTGCTTGCTGGCCCTTATCAGCCCATGATGATTCATCTGCAGCAGGTATACAAGTACAGCAAGATAAAGGATTTGAAGTGGTCTCTGCTCAGACTTGTATGGCAGTGGTCTGATTCCTTCATTCTAGACTGTATGGGTAGATAAAGAAAATGGGTGGTGCATATTTTTCTTAAGGATTTCTTGACAAATCCTGCTGATTAGGGGTGATGGTGATCATGAGTGTTTTGTTTGAACTGAATAAATAGAACCATACTGATGTGGTCTGTAGCAAATATCCATGAAATGGCTGCCATCCTATTGGTGAGAAATCTTTGAAATAAATTGATTAGCAATGGCAATAATAAATAGGAAAAAAGAAAATAGAAACTACAAAATAAAGAATCCAACATAGGGTAGTGGATTTCTATGAATCTGATGAACATTGCAGGGTGAGGGAAGACATTTCCTGTACTGCCAAACCTCTGTGTCTATCCCCTCCAGAGCTGTGGCTACGTTAGTATGATGATCTGGAATAAAAGCAAACTATGTTGTATGAAGCATGGCACAAGTGTCTCTTGGGGAGAATGCATGCAGGCAATGGATCACAGGCACTTTTATCATTAGTTTCACTGCATTATTACTGGGAGTTTGGCAGTCTCTAGGTAAGAATAAACAAACTTTACCAAGAGATTAAAACACATATGACCAAAGCATTAATATCTGAATGGAAAAGAAGATTGGGGAAGGAGTCACATCCACGCATTGTTCTTCAGGGATTGGAATAGCAATTGTAACCAGCTAGCTTCTAGACTTGTCTGTAGCTGAAGACTCAGCAGGGGACAGTGACTGGCATCCCGTTTTATGTTGAGCCTATATTACACTTATTTTAATATGATTTTGGTTTTACTTTTGTAGATGTTCAAGACCAAGTTTAAGTGAAAAATGTGTAAATCAAAATTAACCTCTCACTATCATAGTCAGTCAAGGCTACTTGGACATTAATTTTATAACTATGTGCAGATCTATCCTGATCCTCTGCCACCTGCCAGGGTGTGCCACAGTCTTGCGTGACCATGTGGCTTTCTGTCTAAATATGGAGAGTGATCCTCGCTGTAGCACATTGTACATTGGTTGACTATTCTCTGGGGTCCAGTAATCTCCCCACTCAAGAAGTTGCAAGGCTTACACAGTTATAAGATCCTATAGAAAAGGACCTAGGTTCTTGTTAATCTCGGAAGGTCAGGGCCAAAATATTGGCTGTCCTCTTAGTCCAGTTACTTTTCTCGCTTTTGTCTCCAAACAGTTGTTGAACATCCAGGACATGAGTTAAACTAGCTTTGCAGTGGGAGCAATAGGCATAATCTTACAATTTTTATATCAACCACCTTTAAATATACAACATGACCAGGGAACTGTTATTTCCTTACTAATCATGGTTGTTTAAGAAATTGAATCCCTCCATAATATTAACAGTTGAAAATTATAAGGCTTCAATGAGAACATTTTAGGTCACATTTCAGCATAACAATCCTGACGACATCATTAAGTGAGATGAAGAAATTTTTACTTAAATTTGCCATTTTCAATAGTATGCCATCTAAGAAGAACATATCTTATATGACTTTGCCTGGGCTGCACAGCATTTAGTATCATTAAGTGTTGGAGCACATACACAACATACACATAATAATGTGGGCTGTTTCTCATGCTGGATTGGCATGCACATCTTATTATAAGTAGCTGGAAGGTAAGTAAGGGCAAGCCTGATGCTTGAGCCTAAAAATTTACCACCAGAAATAACTTTATTCTGGAAATCACTGGTATTTAAATTTTGTATCTTTGAAGACCTGTGTACTTGAGTAACAAATATATTTAATTCATAATGAGGTCAGCAATAATGAGTGTCACAGACCAGGTCAGAACTGCCCAAGGAGGCAGCTCTGTCCTGCTTCTTGTCACTGACCAGTCTAGGTGTCCCAATTAGCTATGCAGAAAACTCATGTCCACTATCAATTTTAGAAATGAGAATTAGAGCCTTTGCCTGGAAGCACCAATTAGACCAGAGAGGAAAGACGGGGCCTGGGGGGGGGGGGTTCTTGAATTGTCACATAGTTAAATTTCACTGGTTGGGAAGTGAGACTCCAAGTAAACTTGAATGGCAAAAGTACCAGTAGAAAGCATAAAGAAAAGCAAGATAATTCTCTAATTGTAGTCTGAGAATTTACAATGGACAAGAAAAGTCTTAAGTATATCAATTAAACAAAAATATCCACTCAAAATGAAAGCCAAAAGGAAATTTATCAATTTTTGTTTCCCTAGGCCTAATATTTTTATTTCTCCTATTCATCTTGTCCCTGTCAATGAGTTTTTAATTGTTAGAAATGAATTTGCTTGTTTAGACTCAAATGGGATTCAAGAGGCATTGAAAGGATGATGAATAGTTTTGGTCATTCTAAAAACATATAAATAGCATGTCATGGAAATCTCAAAAAGAATAAAAAAGTAAAGTTGGGCTCAAACAAAAAAACAGATACTTGTACCTTTGGAAAAATATAATGAAGCAGGATTTTCCTAAAAACTTTCTCCCAGTATGGCATAATTTACTGGCTTGATTTTGCTGCCTTTAGCCCTTCATTTTTATGAAATAGACTCAACTGGTATATAGTATTATAATTCAGAGCTCCCCTGTAGGGCCTTATCTCTGGGGTGTCAACCCTATTTATTTGGAATGCTTTGACTTTTACTGTTATGTGGATCAGCTTTAAGGTGATATTGAAGCGGGGAGAGAGAGAGAGAAAAAGGAGAGAGAAGCAAAGGCATCAGAGAGCAAAGAAATCTTGAGCATAAGGGACCTCCTGTCACTTCCCACTTCCCTGAAGGTAGATATCAATAGTATAAAAATTTTGGAAGTCAAGTGTGTCAACTCAGACCATAGCCTGCATAAGACATGAGTTATTTTGGCAGAATATCCCCTTTTAAATCAAACAAGGGGTGAAAGAATTTTTAAAGCACTACCTAAATAAGTATCTGAATAATTTGAGAAATTTGAGCACCCATAGTAACTGATAAGAGAGTGTCCTGGTGTTCCTAGCCTTGTGTTGTGATGTCCCCAAAAAAGGACTAGGGTCACAGAGATTCTCTTGTTGACATGGCCTCACCAGATTAGAGAAGTTGTTTTCTGAGAGTTGGGGCAAGAGACTATGCTCCAAATGTCTGCAGAAGTCTACAACAGAACCCAGCCCTGTGGGACCCACCAGGGTCTGGGATGAACCTACACTTCCCAGGCTCACCTGGGGTAAGGTGGGGCAAATCTTAGCAGTGCTTTGCTGGGCAATTAGGTGTCCAGTGTTGAGGAAAGCGTTAGCAAGGAATGGCATATGACCTTTTGAGCTCATAAGGAAGGGGGGTAAGAGTGGGAAGAAATGTGGTGGGTAGTTCACAAAAGGAAGAGGTGAGGGATATTGAGGTCATCCTCTTGAATTCTGACCCATGTTAGGCACCAGAGTTTAGGACAAAAAGGAAAAGAATCAGGGGTACAAGCTCAACAGTACAGGCTTATTTCATTACAAACCTGAGGGACGGCTCTGGCTATCAAAACCAGACCAACAACTCTCATATTGTTTATAAGGTCTCTATAGGGTCATGAGCAATAAAATGGGCACTGTTAAAAGGAATTTCAAGTCAGAGAAAACATTTTCCCCAGTGCTTCCTCAGAAAAAGAGACTAACATCTAGAGCACATAAAGAATTTTAAAAAATTAGCCCAACAAAATTTAAAGACCTAATCCAAAAATGACCATCTGAGCTGACACACACTTCTCAGATGAAGAAGTAGAAACTCCAAAGAAAGAAATGAAAAAATGCTCAACATCACTGGTCATTCAAGAGATACAAATTAAAACAACCCAGAGATTCTAACTTGGTCCAGAAAGAATAGCCATTATCAAGAAATCAGCCAATAACAAATACTGGTGGGGATGTGGAGAAAAAGAAAGCCTTCTCCAATGTTGGTAGGAATGTACACTGATGCAACCACTGTGAAAATCAGTGTGGAGATACCACAAAAAACTAGGATTAGAGATCCCATTTTATCCAGCTATCCCACTTCTGGGGATATTCTCAAAATAATTAAAAACATCAAACCACAGCAATATATGCACACCCATGTTTATAGTGATACAGATGTAATAGCTAAAACATGGGGAAAAATGCAAATGCTCATCAATTGATCAAAGGATACAAAAGGTTTTTTTTTATATAATGAACTACTATTCAGGTATAAATGAAGATAACCTTGAGGGATTTCTAGATAAATGGATACATACTCTTGAATGAAATAAATTGAACACACATGTAAGTATCATATTTTCTGCCTGCTGTGAGAAACTCAAAATATAAATAAGGACTAAAAAGAATAATATTAGGAAATAGAAATTGTTCAAAATTATACCAACTGTGAGATACTTTATTAATAATTAAAATATTTTATGACAAAATATATTATTAGAAAATAAGCTAGAACCAGATTAGAAATTAAAAATATATCCTCTTACGATCATGATGCAAAGTGTTTTTACCATTGTAATTCTCTAATAATTCTTATGTAGCATAATTTTTCATAGAATGCTTTATTATTAACATCTACTTGTATTATATTAATATAAAATGTATTAAAATAAAATCTAATTGGTCCCAAAGGGGGAAAAAGAGAAAGAGTAAGGCTATATTAACATGAAAAAAACCCCTATATAGTTTTTGGTACCAGGGATCGAACTCAGGTCCTTGTGCTTGCGCAGCAGGTGGCAAAACCACTGAGCTAAATCCCGGCCCAAAATCCCCAATATTTAAGAGGGATAGAAAGACAATGGAGACAAGACCAAAACAAATGGAATATAAAACAGAGGTTATTAATCCTTTTAGAATTGTGGGTTTTGAGTTCCTCACATGGAAGGAAAAGCCTTGCAGTTGAGACCTCTTTGATTCTGGACTTCAGCCTGAGCACCATCATGGCTGTCTCTAGACCTTGCAGTTCTCAGGCCTCTGAGGGCTGTTCCAACCCCCAGCAGAAGTAAGTCATTAGCATGGATAGCAGGAACCTTTGAACCCAAGTAATGAGATCTATACAGCAGCATTGTAACTACAGATGCTTTGAATATGAAGTGTATTTCCCACATTGAGAATAAAAATGTTGTTGTTGACTGCCAAAAAGTATTGTGAGTTCTCAGTATATTTTCATATGTTGTTGGAGAACATAAATCATCCAGAATTTGATGTAAATTCCCATGATACAAAGTTAACAGTGAAAAGAGAGCCACTGAATTGAAAATTTCCAACAGGGAAGATTAAACGTTAACCTAGTACTTCATTACACACTGAATGAGAGAAGTTTTTGGAGTAGCAGAAGGGAATAGAACTGTTATGAGCAGCCAAATGACTACCATAATTAAACTTTACATCTTTATATTAAAATGAAAATCCTAGACATTTCCCTAGTTATCACATTCCTCAAGGCAGCCTGCAGCTCCTGATTTCTCAGGCTGTAGATAACAGGGTTCACCACATGGGGAAGCACTGTGTAAAGCAGTGATGTCAATGATTTCAGTGAAGATGAAGTTATAAAAGTTTCAGCTACATATGAAACAGACCCAGGACAGAGGAACAATGTCACTACAGTGACGTGAGGCAGGCAGGTGGAAAGAGTTTTCGCTCTACCCTTTGTAGATGGAATTTTCCGTATAGTAAAAAAAATGTGAACATCAGATACAAGCATCACAATAAAACACATGAAAACAGCCACACAGCTAACAATGATCAGCCCATGCTCCAGCAGATATTCTCCAGAACAGGCAAGTTTGAGAAGTGCTGGGACCTCACAGAAGAACTGGCTTACCTTGTTGGTCTCACAGAAACCGACAGACAATGTACCTGCCATGTGCAGGGCTCCATAGATGCATCCCCCCAAGCCGAGAGGCCGTCATCATCTGCACACAGGTGTCCCTGTTCATGAGAGCCTTATAGTTCAGTGGGTGGGAGATGGCAGCATAGTGATCATAGAACATCACCAGAAGGAATGCATACTCTGTGACTCAAAGAACAATCAGAAAGAAAACCTCCAAGTCACAACCCAGGAAGGAGATAGAATAGATGTTGGTCAGGGAGTTCATGATGGACTTAGGGACAGTGACTGAGATGTAGCAGATATAGAAGAAAGACAATTTATTCAGGAAAATGTACAAAGGAGTTTGGAGATGCTGGTCAGCAGTGGTGAGGGTCATGATGAGGAGGTTCCCTGTCAGGGCTGCCAGCTAAATCAGGGAGAAGAGCATGGCCTACACCTTCTGGAGCATGGGATCATCAGAGAATCCCATCTGCAAAATCTCTGTGAAGTTCCTCATGTTGGCTAATTTCTCAACCCAGCTGTTTCTTCCCTTTGTTATTTTGATACTACTGGTTCCTTGTTCACAGAAAACCTCCAATTCAGGTTTTCTAGTCATATTTACTTTACTTAACTTGATTCTGTTTAAGTTGGAATTGATCAGAATACTGTTGAATAATCACAATGTTGCTCTCTCTCTTATAAGAAAAGGGAACTATGCATGCTGTGAAAGACAATTTAGAGTGGACAGAAATGAAGTGAAATGAAGTGTGTTGGTTTCTCAGGAGCAGAAAGTGTTCTGACATCTTTCTTGCCTTAGAATATCTAGCTGGCAGCTTGGGGAAGGCTTGGGGGATGGAACTGGTAAATTAGTTAACATATTTCATGGGAGTAGCAGGTACATGTAACAAAAATATTCCTATTTTCTTGGCTCTTTCTAGAAGTTATTGAACAAATATTTTGAAATATAACAATGAGTAGTGTGGTTTTGACAAGTGAGGTTGTAGATATGAAACCAAAAGCAGAAAGTCTAAGGAGTTACAAGAACAAGGGTCTCATGTGGATGCTAAATATCTTTCTTGGCATTAGATGGAAATGTTTGAGCAGGATGTAATAGGGTGTCCAGATTGTGCTTTCCTGGCTAGTGCACTGGAGGTGTGGTGCACACCTATTCTTCTAGCAGCATGACAGCTCACACTTTCTGTAAATAAAATTATTACTCAATAATGATTGGAGGCTCCTGCCTCAATCTCAGATTTATCAATGTTCAAAGCATTTTTAGTTTTTTAAATCTTTCTCCTCTATCCCTAATTTTAAAATAAGCAGGGGTGTTCTACACACACAGAAATCCCTAGGAGCACCACATCATCCTCTAGTCCTCTTACCTCTTGCAACAAAATAATTGCAAAATATGTGACCAGTTCTCTCAGCTGATTCATAGAACATTATAATTCCTTCTTCCTCAGGTATCAGAGCAAAGACATTTACATAATTGACCCATTAAAGTCACCCAAATTTGCAGAGAATTTTTCCTCACAATTTGTTAAACATGGTAGTCAGGACAAAATTAGATTGGAATATCCTGATAAGCATGCACGGTCAGACATTTTCCTCTTATATCCCTCAGCTGACCGTGTCCATAGAAATGGGTAAACATAAGCTCTTCAGAATCTGTCCTCAAAGGTCAAGATCATCCCAGAATAGCTTTGTATTGCACAGCCAATGCTACTTTTCCTTGTACAATTTCTGTGTGATTTGAGTTGCAGACTTCCTTAGTAGTCTTGGCTCTGGTCCAAAGCTAATGTACATTTATCACTGCATAACTGAGGTGTCAATTAAGTGGGAGAAATGGTCAAGGGTGTTGTGGAAACCATGTCCTCTGAGAGTCCAGGAGACAACCTTAAACCTCTAGATGAAAGATGACTCAGAAGGGTGATATATATCACAAAAATTTAGAAATAATTCAAATTTTAAGATATTCATTGCTGTGTTTTTATATTAGATTTTTAACTAGTAACTGAAATATTCGTATTCAAATAGAAATCAGTAGCACATATTAAGACACACATGTTAGATTGTTTTATATTCCATTACTTCTGCTGTGTTTTAATTTTTTCTCACTAGAATCTATAGAAATGTTATTCAAGGAAAATACCAAATTCTACAAGACACTTAAATTTAAGTGAATCTTACCTGTAGAAACTTTCTCAAATATTTCTTATAAGAAGCATAATACATTTTGGTATTATATAAAATATGTTGTTTATTTTTTCATGTATTGGTGCACATTTAGAATGATTCCACATTTCAGTTATTGTGATCAGTACTGCATTTGAAAAATCAACCCAATTATCTCATTGTGTCCTTGTATTCTCTGCCTTTGTGTACATGCTCAGGAGTGCGGGGGGGCAGGAAGTGGATTGGAGAAATTTTTGAAGGAGGGATCCTAAATGCCAGAGGGAAAAGGAGGAAGCTGGGTCTCCAAAAGCACAGAGAGCCTGCTTTTGAAACCTGACCACAGCTGAGAAAGAAAAGAAAGCATATGTGCTATAGGCTTCCAGTCAGCCCAAGATAAATTCTTCAGAAAGCACAGAGCACCCACCTCTGAAGACTAAGCCATGCCAGGGACTGATGAGCTATTGAATACAATGGCACCTCAGTTCATGAACTTAATTCACTCCATGATTCTGGTGGCACACTGAACAGTTCACAAACTGAAACACATCTTCCCATAAGGTTAAATGTGAATAAGGTTAATCCATTCTGAATCATATGTATTTTTAACCATAAAAATATGAAACAAAGTACAATACAGTGTGAAGAGAGGGAACACTATCCTTGCTTAAGGTGACTTCTGGTGCAGAGGAGAGAAAGGTGGTTGGGAAGGTTATTGTTTGGAGGGAGAGTTCCCCTCCATAAGGACACTGGAGAGATTTCCTTCAGGTGTTTCCTTTCTTCTTTGTCTCTTAGCTGCAGGGTCAATTTTTGTGAATAATCTGTCTAATGTCACTTGTTTTTTACTGCACTACATAAGCTTCCAGAAATGAGAAACCATGGTATCATTCAGAAGATTCAACACTGTTACAGTCATGTTGGGGTGGCTCTTCTCAAGGAAATCCTGGCACTCATTCCATTTTTCCATAATGGATTTTATCAAATAGCTGCAAACTTCCTCCTGTCTTCCTCTCCCTCAGTGGAAGTTCCCCCAACAAGCATCTTTTGCTAATTACTCTGAAGTTCAGAAAGTTATTCCATCCTCAGCTCCTCCTTATGGGACTCAACAAGCACCTCTATGTTTTTTCCATTGATGTCCAGACTCATACTCCTAACCTCTCACAATCCCCTCAAATACCTGTGCATCAGAGCCTTCAAAGTCACATTCAGTGACATCTTCCCAGTCTTTGTCAGTGAGGTTCATGTAATGGAGGACATAGAAGTGTTCTTCCAGAACTCATTCAGAGTCAAAGACATCTCTTCAGTGACATTAAAACACCTGGTGAAGAGCACCTTTGTGTACAGCTCCTTGAAGTTGCAGATGACTTGCTGGTCTGTGGGCTGCAGAAGAGCTGCTGTGTTGGGAGGTGGAATCTAGTCTTTATGAAGTCATATTCAGCATCCATGTCAACCACCAAGGCTGGATGGTGTGCTGGGGCATTGTCCATCAAAAGAAGGAATGTTTTAGGTAGTTGGTTGTTAGAAATATATTTCTTAATAGCGGGTGTGAACACCTCCTGCAAGCATTCCATGAACAACTACCTAGTGATCCAAGCTTTCACATTGCCCTCCAAGAGATAGGCAGTCTGGCCTTGTTCACATTCTGTACTTTGAATGCACCACGGGTCTGTGAATGGGACATTAGTAATGCCTTAATTTTGAGATCATCATTTGTGCTCACACAAAACAAAAGGCTCAATCTGTCCTTCATGGGCTTGTGTCTGGCAGTACCTTTTCCCTTCTGCATGATATAGGTTGTTCGGCATCTTCTTCCAGAAGAGCCCTCTTAAACACTTGTTAAGCAATGTATCCTAATGCCTTCATGAATTCTGTGAATCCTTTCTTGTAGGCTTCTGCAGTGGCCTTGTCAGAATTGGAATGCTTATCGTGTCTTATCACATTGTGGATGCCACTTCTCTTGTATAATTTATCAAACCACCCTCTACTTGCTTAAATTCATCACTTGTTGCACTTGTAGAGGGTTTTCTTGCAGTAAATCACTGTGCATTTTCCTGGCTTTTTCATAGATCATTTTTTCACTAATGCTATCACTGTCCAGCTATATTTCATTCATCCACACTACCACAAGTTTTTCCAGCTCTTCCGGCACTTGCATCCTCTGCTTGGTTAACATCATGACTCCTTTACCATATCAGCTCCCTTGGTGGGATCTTTATTTGATGATTTTTGATTGATATTTGAGATTGTCTACCTTGCCTTCTTGTACTCCAAGGCCAGACCAATCAAAAGAATGCCACGCTCATGTTTTTCTACAATTTCCTTCTTTGATTCTATGGTTAGTTCCTTCAAAACCTTCATACAATTCTTTCTTTGAACATTCTTGCCACCTTCATTACTACTCTTCACTTTCTTTTTATCACCATAGTTGCTCTGCACCTTCTTTGGAGCTATGCTGGATTAAATAATACTGCAAGGTACTCTATGTGCTAAAAAGCACCAAAAAATGCTTCACAGAAAGTGTGCACAGTTCTGTTTTGATCAAAATCTCAACTAAAGGAAGCCACAACCACATGTCCAAGAGGGGAAGATGGCCAAACCAAATTGTTTGGGACTAGAAGTGTTTATGAACCAAGGTATTACTGCATCCCAAAGAGCCAAAAGTGACTTGATTCCATTAAAATTAACTATAACCTCATTCTCATTGTGGTTTTGCCCCCCTGATGAGCTTTGGGCACCTTGACAGTTCCTCAAAGTTCCATATAGTAACAAAAACTCCCCCTTAAACAGAAAGGAGACTTCTCCATGATTAGACTGAATTTCCATTCCATTTCAAAGAGTTCCTCCATTTAAAAACCATGCATAGGCTCTGGCACCTGGATGCTTCTTGGCCATGAGCTCTTCTCATTGGCCTGCCCCTACTCTGAGATGCATTTCCTGGTTAATAAATCTATACTCTCATTTCTACTTCTGTGTGTCCTTCTCAAGTCAAAGATCTAGTACAGTCACACTTCCCAACAATAGTGGAATTGCTGACTCATGTGGTAGGTCAATGTTCAATGATGTAATTCAGTAAATGAACACTGCTCTCTACCATAGCTATGCAATTTTGCATTCCAATCAACAATACAAAAGAGATAATTTCTTCATATATCACCAGAATTTGATTTTTTTCCTTTTTTTAATGAAAAATTCCCAATCTAATATATGTAGGATATATTTCATCATTTTAATTTTAGTGATTAGAGATATGACTATCCTTCCATTAGCTTTTTGCCCAATGGTATGTTTCCTTTCCAGAAATTCCCATGCATGTTTACAGCCTTTTTTTAACCAGGGATTCATTTTCTTTTTGATTGTATTTTATAATCTAGGATATCAAAACTTATTACACATGTGCCTTTTGAAGTTTATCTCTAATTCCATGAGTTACCTTTTCACTAGGTTAGTAGAATCTCAGTATAAATATATTTTTAAAAAGTCAATGAAGTTCAAATTGTCTATTTTTTTCCTCTAGTGCCTGAGCTGTTGGAATTATGATCAAAACCAATTGACAAATCCAGTCATGATATTTTACTACTCTGTTCTTCAAAGTGTTTTATAGTTTCTGGTCTTTCTTTTTGGCCTTTGGTTCACATTGGATTAATTATTTTGGATGGTGTAAGATGAGGATTGAATCACAGTCTTTTGCAACAGGTTATACACTTTGCAGACCTGGCTAACCAAAGATAGTACCTTTTGCCTTCAGGCAGCTAGAATTTCATAATTAGATGACACATGTCTAAGGTACATACATGATAGGCATTGTAGGAACTCCATTTAGATCTATACCTCCTGCTTTTATTATTTTCTATTTACTTTCTTTTTTACTTGCTGCATAATATCTATACTTATTAAGGGAGGGTAACCTTATATATTACACAAAAATGAATTTTATAATGATATGCCTGATAATTATTATATTCATTAAGTTAAACTTTTACCTTATTTTGTGTTGACACCCTCCAAAATCTGTACTGTAGATATTTTGAAATACTAATGCATTATTTTAACTACACTAACCCTGCTGAGCAATAGAAGACAAGCATTTATGACTGTCTGAATGCAACAAGTTCCCACCAAGCTACACCACCCTACTGAGCCTACTGACTACCCCAGCCACTGGCTAAACTTTCAACTTCTATGAGATTGAATGTTTTAGGTTTCACATATACCTTAGTTACTTTTCTCATTATGGAGACAAATCACTAAATCCCTAAAGTTAAAGGAGGAAAGCTTTATTTTGGCTCACACTTTGTAGAGGTTTCAGTCCATGGCTCCAAGACAGGATGCCATGGAAAACTGGCAGAGTGAAAAGACACAGTTCATGGTGTGACAGGCAGAAAGAAACAGCAGCAGCAAGCAGCAAGCCTACCTTTCCCTTCTGTTCCATGGAGGTTACAAGCCTTTTGAGTGGTTCCAACCTCATCAGGTTTGGGACTTCTATACTTAGTAAATCCATTTAGCCACACACAAAGCTATGCTAATTCCAATCAGTGGACTAATTTAACATCACACACCCTTAATCCTAGTATCACATCCTTAATCCACATTCACACACTATACCTCCAGACCCCCTCAAAAGCCCCACCTATCATCACATTAGGCTTTGGGGGGATGTCTAGATACCAGCCAGAAAAACATGAATGAGATCATTCAATATTTTTTTTTCTGTAAATAGTGTTCTAGTGGTAAGAGATAGAAATAGTATTTAAATTAACAAAGAAAAATTACAGTAAAAGAAGCATGGCTAAGAATAATGAGATAAGTATGTTCAAAGTGAGAGTGAGTAGGAGTAATTATTTTAGTATTTTGAGGTTTGGTTCGTGGCAATGTGTATTCTACTGTAATAAAATTTTAAAATTTAAAGGTTTCCCACTATTTTTGTATTGGGGATCGAAATCTGGACCTTGCACTTGAGAGGCAGGTGGTGGAACCAATGAGCTAAGTCCCAGACCCCTAAAATTTAAATGTTTACCATATTTTATGATCACCTTCTCATTGATCGAGGGTTGAGGGACATTTCTGTCAAATGAAAACATACCAGTTTGGTTCCAAACTGACCTACTTACAAGCTCTGGCATGATGAGATTTTTGATTCTCTCCCAAAGTCAAAGTGACCATGAAAGGTAAACATTTTAATTGACTTGGGACAATCAAGCAGCCATGATAACAGAACTAAAGACATTCAGGAAAGAGCACTTCCAGAACTGCTACCAAAAGAAGCAAGAAAGTTGGAATAAGTGTTCAAAGCAAAAGGGAATATGTTGAGGGGGACCCTTGGAAATGAATCTTTCCTCTAAACTTTTTAGTTAAAATACTCACTGTATTTTGTTATCACAAGTCAAATATCACTCCACTTTTTCTTTTGCCATTTATCATTTGAAGAACATTTAGGTTAATTCTATGTCTTTCTATTGTGAATAGTAAAGTAGTAAAAATGGGAATGTAGATATATTTTGAAATGCTTATTTTACTTATAGTAATACCCAGTAATACAATTGCTGCATCCTAGGATAGTTCTACTTTTATTTTTCAAGAAATTTACATACTGTTTTCCATAACTCCTATGGTAATTTACATTTTCATCTGCATTGTCTAGGAGTTCTATTGTCTCCAGAGCCTCATCATTTAATTTTGCCATTTTTATAATATTCATTATATCTGAAGTAAGTTGATACTTTACTGTGATTTTTACTAGCATTTCTTTGATTCTTATGGATTCTGAATTTTTTTTTTACATATTTAGACCATTTTATTGTTTCAATTAATTTTATTGGTACATTTTTGGTATACAATATAATGACATTCATCATTGGAGATTTGTATCTTTACATAATGTAAATGATTCTTATTGTTTTTGCATTTCCCTGCCCCCCCTTCAATCCCTCCATGCCTGTCTATTTACAGAGACTTTGTTTCCATTTTTTTCTCATATAAATTCCATTCCCTTCTTTCCCTTCCTCTATCCCTGTGACTTCCCCTTCCCCTTTGCAACTTTTCTTCCTATGACACATTATCTATAATACATCTTGATCCTTATTTGCACTTTTGGTTTCTCACACAAGAGAAACTATTCAGTATTTATGCATATGTGTCCTATTTCTTTCACTTAAGTGTATCACCTCAATGATCATTCATTTAGTTACAAATGTCTCAAATTTATCATTGTTTATGGCTAAAGAGTACTCCATTTTATTTTTAAAAAACATTTTATTCATCCAATCTCCAGTTTATGGGCAACTGGAGTTTTCCAAGTTTTAGCTATTACAAACTGTGCTGCTATAAGCAAGTGTTGTACATATATCGCTGTGGTATGATTCTTTTAATTCTTTTGGGTATATATCCAGCAGCTGAATAGCTGGGTCAAATGGGACCTCTACTTCCAGTTCTTTGAGGTATCTCCATACTGATTTTCACAGTGGTTGCACCAGTCTACACTCCCAACAAAAGTGGAGAAGTGTTCCTTTTCCCCCACAGTCCTGCCAGCATTTGTTATTGGTTGATTTCATGATAGTAGCCATTCTTTCAGGGGTGAGGTGGAATCACAGCATTGT
Organism: Heterocephalus glaber; assembly: GCF_053883595.1. NCBI lineage: Eukaryota > Metazoa > Chordata > Mammalia > Rodentia > Bathyergidae > Heterocephalus > Heterocephalus glaber. The sequence goes on from NW_028258410.1 coordinate 4,601,270, forward strand.
TTTCATTTTCATCTCTGGAATGGCCAGTGATTTTGAACATTTTTTCCTGTGTTTATTTGCTATTACTACTTTTTTGTCTGTGAGATGTCAGTTCAATTCAGATGTCCATTTATGGATTGGGTATTTAAATTTTGGAGGTATGATTTTTTAAAGATCTTTATATATTCCAGATAGTAGACCTTTGTCTGAGAAACAGATGGTAAAAATTCTCTACTGCATTTTGGGTTGTCTCTTCTCATTGTTGGTAGTTTCTCTTCCAGTGCAGAAGCTTTTTAATAAGATGATATCCCACCTGTTGATTCTTTGGGCTAGTTCATGTACAACTGAGGTTTTGTTCATGAAAACTTTTCCTATGCCAATATTTTCAAGAGTTATACCTACCCACTCTTCCAGCCAGCTTAGTGTTTCTGTTTTAATATTTAGATCTTTAATCCATTTTGATTTTAGTTTAGTGCATTGTGAGAGGTATAGGTCTAGTTTTAATCCTTGGCAAGTTAAAACCCGGTTTTTATAGAACTATTTATTAGAGGCTATCTTTCCTCCAGTGACAAAAGATGTTTGGCTCCTTCATCAAAGATGTGGTGTCTGTGTGCCTGGAGTAGTTTCTCTGTCTTCTACTGTGTTCCAACTAGTCCTCAGGTATGTTTCTTAGCCAGTACTGTGCTGTTTTTCTCACAATAGCTTTGCAGCGTAGTTTCAGGTTTTAGATTGTGATATGCCCTACCTTGTCCTTGGGTAGAATTGCTTTGGCTATTCTAGGTCTCTTATTATTTCAAATGTATTTTTGGATTATTTTTTCAAGGTCTGTGGAATATACTATTGGAATTTCAATTGGGATTGCATTGAATTTATATAGCAATTTTTGAAATATGACCCATTTTCATTATATTGGTTCTTTGTACCCAGGAGGGATATCTTTCTATTTTCTGATATATTTTTCAATTTCTCTTTTCAGAGTAATATACTTTACAAAGAAAATGTCTTTGATTTCTTTGCTTAGGTTAAATTCCTAGGCATCTAATTTTTTTGGATGCTATTGTGAAGGGAGTTACTTCTCCAGTTCCTTTTTCAGAGTCTGTTGTTTGTGTTTGGTACAGGAAAGCTATTGATTTTTGTGTTGACCTTCTATTCAGCTCCTCTACTGAATTTAGTTATTAAGACTAGAAGACTTTTGTCGGAATTCTTGGGGTCTTCTACATAAAGTATTATGTCACCTGCAAATGACAATTTTACTTCTTTATTTCCTATCTTTATTCCTTTTCTTTCTCTTGTCTAATTGCTCAGGCTAATGTTTCCAAAACTCTATTGAACAGAATGGTGATAGTGGATATCCGTTTTTTGTTCCTGACTTTAGTGTGAAGAATTTCAGGTTTTGACCATTTAGTATGATATTGGCTGTTGGTTTTTCATAGATGGCCTTTATCAGGTTGAGGTAGAGAATGTCTATTCCATGTTTTTGCTGACTTTTATCATGAATGCATGTTGGATTTTGTCAAAAACCTTTTCTGCAACTATTGACATAACCATATGTTTTGTGTCCTTGGCTCTATTAATTTAGTGTATTACATTTATTGATTTGTGTATGTCGAACAATCCCTTCATTCCCTGGGATGAATCCCACTTGGTCAGGGTTTATGATCTTCTTGATGATCTTCTGCCTTCTATTTGTCTCTATCTTATTAAGGATTTTTATGTCTATGTTCATTAGTGAGATTGGCCTATAGTTCTCTTTTTTGGTTGAGTCTTTCTCTGCTTTTGGGATCAAGGTGATGCTTACTTTCAGAAATCAATTTGGGAGTATTGTTTTCCTTTCAATTTCATTGAAATGTTTAAATGTTAGTGACAATAGTTCTTCTCTAAATGTCTTGTAGACTTTAGCAGTGAAGCCATCTGGACCCGGGCTTTTCTTGGTAAGTTTTTAATTATATTTTCCATGTTGTTGATTGATATTAGGTTGTTTAGAATTTTTAGTTCTTCTTCATTCAACTTTGGTAATTCATACATATCCAGAAATCTACCATTTGTCTGTGTTTTCCATCTTATTGGCTTATAGGTTCTTGATGTAGATATTGTTCTTGAAGTAGTTATCTGGATTTCTGCTGTGTCCATTGTAATTTTACTCTTTTCATTCCTAATGGCATGATTTTGGGTATTGTTGACAAGGATGGTTAAGAGTTTTTCAATTTTGTTTATTCTTTTGAAGAACCAACTGTTTGCTTTTTTCATTTTTTTATGTAATTCTCTTAGTCTCCATGCATTGCTTTCTGCTCTGATCTTTATAACTTCCTCACTTATATTAGCTTTGGGTTTGTCCTGCTCTTCTTTTTCTTTGAGCTTGAGGTTCAGCATCAGGTTGTATATTTGCGATCACCTTGGTTTTCTAATATGAGTATTCACTTAGTTTTCCTCATAAGATTGTTTCCTTGTGTCCCATAGATTCCAAAATGTTGTATTGATATTGTCATGGAATTGTAGAGACTCTCACTTCTTCTTTAATTTCCTCTGTGACTCACTGTTTATTCAGAAGTGTATTGTTCAATATCCATGTGTTTATGAAATTCTTGCAGTTTTGTCTGCCATTGATCACCAATTTCTTTGCACTATGGTCTGATAATATAGAGGCGATGACTTCAATTTGTTTGCATTTACATAAAATGTTCTTATAAGCTAGTATGTGGTTTACTTTGGAGAATGATTTGTGTGCAGTCAAAAAGTATGCATATACTGATATTGAGGGGTGGGACACTCTGGAAACATCTGTTAAGTTCATTTGTTCAAGAGTATGATTGAGTTCTAATATTACATTTTTTATTTTCTGTCTAGTTGATCTATTTATTTGTTACAATGGGGTATTGAGTTCCCCAACTATAATTGTATTAGTGCCTATTTGATTTTTCATAATAATTAGTACTTTTTTGTATTTCTGGGTGCACAAGTATTTGATGCATATATTTATGATTGTCATCTCTTCTTCTTGGATTGTTCCATTTACAAGGATATACTGTCCTTCTTTGTCCCTCTTAATCAGTGTTGTTTTGAAATCCATTTGATCTGCAAATAGGATAACTACTCCTTTTTTTTTTTTTTTTTTAGCTTCCTGATGCATGGAGTATTATTTTCCACCCTTTAACTTTCAGTCTAGGAGTTTCTTTTTAAATTAAGTGTGTGTTTTTTGTATGTAGAATATTGTTGCATCTTGCTTTTTGATCCATTCTGCCAATTTATTTATTTTGATTGGTGAATCGAGACTATTAACATTGATGGTAATAACTGATATATATTTACTTATCCTTGTCATGTCTTTTTTGTTGGATGTTCTTACTTTGCATTTAATTTCTTGTCATGCCTGATGGATTTATTCTGCTGGGCTTCCTTGGGTTGTGATCCTCATTGTCTTTTCCTAGGATATTGTTTAAAATATTTTAGTATGCTGTTGTGGTATTCATGAATTTCCACAGGTGCTCTTTGTCATGAAAATGTCTCATCTCCATCAATTTTCCAAGTTAATTTTGCAGACTATGTCAATCTGAATTGGAAGTTATTTTCCTTTAGGGTATGCAATATGTCAGGCCAAGCTCATCTTGCCTTTAGGGTTTGTATTGAGAAGTCTGTTATGATTCTGATGGATTTTCCTTTGTAAGTGATTTGCTTCTTTTCTCTAAATGCTTGTAGAATTTTATTCTGTTGGTTTTCTGGAATCTTAACTATTATATGCTTAGGTATAGATTTTTCTTTTATCAGGACTAGTTGGAGTGCTATATGCTTCAATTATCTATATTTCAAGTTCTTTTCCCCTACTTGCGAAGTTTTCTGCCATTACTTTTGTGAACAATTTTTTAATGTCATTTACACTCTTACCTGTTTCTTCATTGACTCAGATCACTTATGTTATTTTTCTTTGCATCATCTTCCAGCTGTTTGATTGATTTCACATGGTCCTTTACTATTTTTAAGAAATCATGGTCATAGAGCTGGGGGTTTAGCTCAGTGGTTTTGCCACACGCTGTGCAAGCATAAGGATCTGAGTTTGATACCTGGTACCAAAAAAAAAAGTTCAAGAAATCCTGGTAAATATTGCAATCCTATCTTCTATATATTTAATTCTTTCCTCACACTGGCTCATTCTGCTGCATAAACTTTCAGTGCAGTTTTTAATCTGGAAATCTGTTTGCATGTGTTTTATGAATTCCATTTGTTTCCTATGTTGGGATTCCCTTATGTTCCTTAACACCTCTATTTTTTCATCTGCATCTGCTCTAGATTTATTAATCATGTCATGCACTATGGACACAATCTCTGTTGGTATCTGAGAAATTATTTCTGATTTCCTTTTTTCCCGATCCTCTTCCATTGCCAGTTCAGGGAATCCAGGTGGTTGGGCATTAGATTGCTTCATCTCATTGCTCTTTGGTTTTGCCTTAGGTGATCAGGAAGACTGGTTTTAAGACTTGTTTTCGTGTTTCCTAAATTCAGCATATGCAAGATGCTGCCCCTTTGTTGAGGGAAATTTTTGTTCACCAGTGGTCTTCAATTCTCACCAAGGCACCAAATGGCCTTTTCCCTGCTGCTCACCACTGCACCAATTCCTGCATTCAGAGTTGTGGCCTTCTGGATCCCTGTGCTGTCTTATTGTCTAGGTGGAGTTCTGGCGGTGGCCTGTGCATACTTGGGATGGTATGTAGGCATGCTTCTCGCTTGGGCCTGTCCTCCTGTGTAGCTGTTGTCTGGGATGGCCTTCTGCACCCCAGGTGCTGGTGTCTGTGAGGGCTTCTGGATAGGGTTTGTGTGCACTTCCCAATGGTATTGGAGTGGGCCTCTGGCTGTTGCTTATACAGCTGTGCAGGTCTTTTCCAGGTGGATATTTTGCTGAGGCATGTGCATCAAAGGGGCTAGGGTCAGGGCAGAGCCCTGGCTGGACCTGCCTACACCTGTGCCACTATGGACCACACTGGCTTCTTACTGGGATCTGTGTGCACTTACCTATGGTATTGGGCAAGCCCCATTTTATTTCTTTTGAGAAATGGATGTTCACATATTCAGCCTGTGTTATGATTATTTGTTCTTTTGCTAATGAGTTGTATGAATCCCTTCAAAATTTTAGATATTACTCTCTTCAAATTCATAGTTCAAAAATAATTTCTCCCAATCTGTAAATTGTCTCTCCAGTGTGTCAATTTTCATTATTTTTGCATTGTTTTGTCTGGCTTTTGGTGTCTCATCTACAAACTCATAGGTCAGACCAATAGCAGAAAGTACTTGCCCTGTTTTCTTCTACTAGTTATGTAATTTTTAATCTTAAACATAAACACTTACTTTATTTTGAGTTGATCTTTTGTACAATGAGCAGCAAAGCCCTACTTTTACTCTTTTGCATGTGGACACTCAGGTTCCTCACTTCTTTTACAAGAAATACTTTCCCTCTATGGTTCTTGACATTTTTTTCAAAATCAATTGGCTGCATGGGTGGTGTATTTGTTACTTTTCTCTTGTTGCTAGACAAAATACTCAACATCCAAAGTAAAGGGGAAAAAGTTTATTTGCTCACAGTATGTATAGGTTTCCATCCATAATCAGCTGGCTCCAAGGCAGGGATGGCAAGCAGGCATCACAGAGGAGAAATAATAATGCATGCATAAAACAGCAAAACAACAAGGGAATTTACAGCATTTTTCTGCCCCTTTTATCATATTCAGACTACTTAGGGTGGGTAGCACACACCCTTAATCCTAATACCCTCAGGACTACACTCACCAGTAATCAATCACAGACTCTAGATTCAGCCACCTTGAAAAAACTTGAGGCTTCAGGGGACACCTAAACACAAGCCATAACATACGGATTTATTTCTGAGCTGTCTGCCCTGTTACATTTTTCTGTGTGTCTGTTTTCATGTCAATACTATGCCATATTAGTTAACATGGACATGCAGTATAATTTGAAATCAGATGGTGTTTTGTATTAAATCTCACACTTTGTGCTAGAGATAACATTGGCTATTTAGAATCTTTTGTAGACCTTCATGTATTCCTGCACTGTACTGTGTGCTTCTGTATAGAGTAACATTAGAATGTTTAAGGGACTGCACTGAATCTGTAGTTGCATGACATGCACATTTTAGCACTACTGATTCTACAGATTTACTCTACTGTCTGGTCCAACACACCTGCATGGTGCCCAGAGGACACTTAGGGTGGCAAGGGGAGGGAGCCTGTGCACAGCTGCACATTCCACATCTGGATAAGGATAGAAAAGTACTCTGCCCCTGAAATCTTGAGAGCGCAGCACAGTAACCCTGTACAATGAGTCTAAGCAAAAAAAGGAGATATGAGGGATTTAGTGATTTGTTTTTTAATCAAATGTGTCATTTTTTAAAGGAATGAGGTCTGCAATTCCTTGTCTCTAATTCAATTACTTAATCTCCTTTCTGTCATTCATTTAAGTGATTAAAACATCTAATACCATATTAAATAATAATGGTGATAGTTTAAGAGAAAATTGTCGATTATGGATTATGTTGTTTGAGATATTTGTATCATATACAAACCAGCATAAAAATATCAGGTCTAGAAAAATATTTGTAACATTGTAAATATCATATATGCATATAATACCAATAAAAATGTGTATTTTTATCATATGAGTATATATAAAAAATGGAGTGGTTTCCGCTCAGACCAGTATGGCTATGGTCAGATTCATTCATTCTAGACTAGATGATAAGATAAGGGAAATGGGTTGTGTATTTCTTTATTAAATGCTTCCTACTGATTAGGGCTGATGGTGGTTGTGAAGGTTTTGTCTGGACCGAAGAAGGAGGACTGTACTGATGCAGTCTTTAGCAAATATCCATGAAATGACTGACATGATATTGGTTAGAAATCTTTAAAATAGATTGATTAGGAATGGCAATAATAAACAGTCAGGTACAAAGTGATAGGCACTACAAAAGGAAGAATCCATGACAGGATAGTGAGTTTCCATAAATCATATTAACTCTGTAGGTAGTCTGGAAACATTTCCTTTACTCCCTGGATCTCTGTGTCTATCTTCTGCAAAGCAGCAGTCACAGTATGATGATCTGAAATAAAAGTATAGCATGGTGTATGAAACAAGTCCACATGTATCCTTAGGGCACACTGCATGGGCACAATGGATGCCAGGCACATTTATGATTGGTTTCATTGTATTATCAATGGGAATTTAGCAGGCTGTAGGTAAGAATAAACAAACTTCATCATAGATTAACACAAGAATGACCACAGGATATGCATCAGAATGGAAAGGCAGATTGGAGAAAGTGTCACATTCACACACTGTTCTTGAGAAATTGGAACAGCAATTGTAACCAACTGGTTTCTGGACCTGTCTGTACCTGGAAACTGTCAGCAGGGGTCAGTGACTAGAATCCCTTTTTATGTTGAGCCTATATTACTATTATTTTAATATAGTTTTGTTTGTATTTTTATAGGTGTTCAAGACCATGTGAAAGTGAGACCTGTGTTCATCAGAATTATCCTCTCACTATCATGGTCAGTTAAGGCTCCTTGGGCATCAATTTTGTAAGCTTTTGCAGAGCCTCTCAGCTCCTCTGTCAGTGTCAGCTGCCAGGATGTATCACAGTCTTGCTTGATCATTTGGCTTTCTGTCTCAGCATGGGTGGTGACCCTCCATTTAGCAGATAGTACATTGGTTGACTCTATACTCTGGGGTCCAATAATCTCCCTATTTGAGAAGTTTTGAGGCTTTCCAAAGTTATAAGGTCCTGTAGAAAAGGTCAGGGGTACTTGTTGACCTTGGAAAGTCAGGGCCAAAATATTGGTTGTCCTCTTAATCCAGTTGCTTTTCTAGCTTTTGTCTCCAAACCTTAGTTGTTGAACATTCAGGATATGAGTTAAACTAGTATTGCAGTGGGAATAATAGGTATAATCTTCTGATTTTTATATCAACCACCTTGAAATGTACAACATGACCAGTAAACTATTATTTCCTTACTAATCATGGTGGCTTTAGAAATTGAATCCCTCCATAATATTAACAGTTGACAATCACAAGGTTTCATTGAAAACATTTCAGGTCCCATTTCACTCTAACAATCCTGATGATATCATTAAATGAGATCAAGAAACTTTTACTTAAATTTGTCATTTTCAATAGAGTGCCATGTAAAAGAATGTATCTTATATGACTTTTGCCTGGACTGCACAGTGTTTGAGCATCATTAAGTGTTGGAGCACATACACAACATAAACATAATAATGCTGGCTGTTTCTCATGCTGGATTTTCATGCACATCTTATCACAAGTATCCGGAAGATAAGTAAGGGGAAGCCTGATGTTTGAGCCTAAAAATTTACCACCAGAAATAATGGTAGCCTGGAAGTCACTGGTTTTTTAGTTTTCCACATTTGAAGACCTGTATACATGAGAAGTAAATATATCTAATTCACCATGAAATGAACAGTAATGAGTGTCACAGATCAGGTCTTAGCTGTCCAAGGAGGCAGCTCTGCCCTGCTTATTCTCACTGACCAGTCTTAATGTGCCAGCTAGTTGTGCAGAAAACACATGTCAACTATCCATCAACACTTTTTGAAATGAGAGTCAAAGCTTTTGCCTGGAAGCAAAGTTATACTGGAAAGGAGAGATGGGGCCTTGGAAGGATGTTTTTGAATTTTCACATGGTTACATTTGACTGGCTGGGAAATGCCTCTTCAGGTAACCTTGAATCACAGAATTATATTATTACCAGCAGAAGGCAGAAACAAGAGTAAGTTAATGTTGTAATTGTAGTCAGAGAATTTATAATGTCCAAGAAATGGCTTAAGTGTATCAGTTACACAAAAACACCCACTCAGAAGGTCAAACATAAATATATCTATTTTTGTTTCTCTGGGCCTAATATTTTTATTACCCTTTTTCATCTGGTACCTGTTACTGTGTTTTTAACTGTTAGAAAGGAATTTGCTTGTTTAGAATCAAAAGATATTTTAGAGGCAATGAAAACAAGACTTTAATAGGTTTGGTTATTCTGAAAACCTACATAAATAGCTTGTTATGGAACTCTCAAAAAGAGTTTAAAAAATTGTGTGCTTAAACAACTAGTTTTGGACCTTTGTAAAAATATAAATGGAGACATTTTTATCCTGATTAATTTGTCCTAGTAATGTATAATTTACTGGCTTGACTTTTGTGGTCCTTAACTCTTTGTTTTGGCAAAGTAGACCTGATTGCCATGTAATATTGTAATTTTGAGCCCCTTTTAGGGGTTTATCTCTGTGGTTTCATCCCTATTTATTTGGGATTGTTTGATTTTTACTGTTTTATGTGTACAAGATTCAAAGTGATATTGAGAGAGAGGTAGAGAGGGAGGGAGGGAGAGAGAGAGAAGCAGAGAGATCATAGAGCAAAGAAATCTTGAGCATAGGTGACCTCCTGTCACTTCAAAGTCCCCTGAATGTAGTTATGAAGATTAAAAGAAATTTAGAAATCAAATATCCTCAATTTAGCCCATTGGCTGAATAAAATACAAGTTATTTTAGCTGAATATCCCCTTTTAAATCAAACAAGTGGTGGCCCCACTCCACACTGTGCTGAGAAATTTCCATAAACAGTTGGTTAACAAGAGGTGATAAAAAATGTAATGATGAGCCAAGCAGCATAAAGCTGCTCAGCTGCATCCCAGTTCCTGGCCATGCCACAGTGAGGTCCCACGAGTGGCTTGGAGCCCTGCCTCCATCCCGTGCTCCTCTCCACTGGTCAGCCAAGCACTGTGAAGTTCCTCAGCTGCATCCTGGTTCCTAGTCACGCCACAGCAAGTTCCCAGGAAAAGCTTGAAGCCCCGCCTCCTTCCAGCTCTCCTCTCCATGGATCAGCCAAGCAGCATGAAGCTCCTTGGCTGCTTCCTGGTTCCTGGCCATGCCATGGTGAGGTCCCACGAGTAGCTTGGAGCCCTGCTTCCATCCGGTGCTCCTCTCCATGGGTCAGCCAAGCAGCGTGAAGCTCCTCAACTGTGTCCCAGTTCCTAGCCATGCCACAGTGAGGTTCTAGGAGCAGATTGGAGCCCTGCCTCCATCCAGCACTCTGCTTAGCTGCATGGGCACCTGCAAGGCCCAGTTCCATGCACCCACCTTCTGGCTCTTCTGCTACCTGGTCCCACATTATAGAGGCATGGGGATTATACTTCACATAGTTAAATGTGATAGATTAATAACTACCACAAATTGTCATTTTCTAAGCTGCACTTGATGCTATGGTATTGCTGATTGTATCATTTGGCCTAACATGTTGTGATTGATCTAATCAGTTTTCCTTCCTGGTATAAGGAAAATAAAATAGCCTCAGAGTCATTAGAGCCTTGAAACCTAAACACAAGCCATATCTGGAAGACACTTCTGAAAATCAATCATTCCACAAGGGTTTTAAACACAAGCAACAAAGATACCTGCATTAAGCAATTTTGAAATATCAATCCAGGAATTAAACCAAGGACAATACCCCCCCCCAAAATGAGAAGACATTTAAGAAAGGCAAAACACAGGCTTCCATGCCACAAAAAGGAAACTCTGGGGGAAATGAGGTGGAAATGTCTGATAATCAACCACCTGGATACCCTGAACTGATAGCACAGTAACAAAGAAGATGCATGAGGTTCTAGAAAAATTCTGCTTTGAAAATTCAAAGCAGAAATAATCTCCCAGATAAATACAGAGATAGTGAGGACAGTGAAAGACATGATTAGAGGCTCTAGAGCAGAAACAAATAAGAAAATAGATGAGATCAGAAACATGCTGGAAGCCATGAATGCCCAGCATAAGAAAGAAATGGAAAACATGATCACCCAACATAAGAAAGAAATGGAATCTATGAAACAGATTCAAACATATATTCAGGAGATTAAAAACTCAATTGAAAGCATGCAGAGCAGACTAAGAAAATCTGAAGATAGAATATCAGAAATAGAAGGCAGGATCACAGTTAAGGATCATGAAAACAGAGATTTCTTAAAGATAGTAAGGGACCATGAGAAATCAATCCAACAGCTTCTAGGTGATGCAAAGAAGAATAACATAATACACATAGGAGTCCAGGGAAAAACAGGAGAAAGCACAATAGACATAAAAAAATTATTCACAGAAGTAATAGTAGAAAACTTCCCAGACAGAGGTGGAGAATTGGTTACACAGATAACTGAGGCATATAGAACTCCAACCAGCCATGATAAAAAAAAATCTACACCTAGACATATAATAGGCAAGATCCCAGAAACCCAACAGAACAAAATTCTACAGGCAGTTAGAGAAAAGAAACAAATCACCTAGAAAGGAAAGCCCATCAGAATTATGGGAGATTTCTCAACACAAACCCTCAAATCAAGGAGAGCCTGGAATGAAGTATTTCAAGCCCTAAAAGAAAATAACTTTCAACCTAGACTATTGTATCCGGTTATCTTTCTAAATTGATTGGGAAATTAGATACTTTCACTACAAAAACACCTGAGAAATTTCATGAACACCAAACCAGCACTCCAAACAATTTTATGCAATATCCTAGAAAAAGACAATTAAGGTCACAACTCTATGAGGGCCAACAGAGAGAAGAAACTATGCAAGGTATGGCTCTAAAGGGAAAGGGGGGAAAATAGGAAAAAAAAGAGCCAACAACAATAAAACATCATGGCAAGAATGAGTCAATGTCTCTCAATTATACCTATCAATGTTAATGACCTCAATTCACCAATTAAAAGAAACAGACTGACAGAATGGATTAAGAAGCAAAACCCAGCAATATGCTGTATACAAGAAACACACCTAACTCAAAAGGAAATTCATAGACTGAAAGTAAAAGGATGGAAAACATTTCTCCATGTCACAGGAACCCAGAAAAAAGCAGAGATAGTAATCTTATTTGCAGACAAAGTAGATTTCAAATCAAAACTAATTATGAAAGACAAAGGTGGTCAGTACATCCTTGTGAAAGGAACAATCCAAGAGGAAGAGATGACAATCCTAAATATTTATGCACCAAATATGAATGCATCCAACTATACAAAAGAAATATTAATGGACATGAAAAATCAAATAAACAATAACATAATTGTAGTGGGGGACCTCAACACCCCTTTATCACAAATAGATAATCTAGGAAAAAAATTAACAATGGAATTCTAGAATTGAACCAAGTTATTGAACAAATGGACTTAATAGATGTTTATAGAGTGTTCCACCCCACAAAATCAGAATACATATTCTTTTCAGCTGCACACGGGTCATTCTCCAAAATAGATCACATGCTAATGCTAACTCATAGGGCAAATCTAAGTAAATGTAAAAGAGTTGAAGTTATCTCCTGTATATTATCAGACCATAGTGCAATAAAATTGGATATCAATAACATAAGAAAATGCAAAACACCCACAAACACATGGAAATTAAATAACACCCTCATAAACAACCAATGGGTCACAGAGGAAATTAAAGAATAAATTAGACAGTTTCTACAAGTAAATGATAGTGCCAGTACAACATACAGGAATCTGTGGGACACAATGTAAGCAGTTCTACATGGGAAATTCATAGCAGTGAATGCTCATATTAGGACAGGAGAGAGAACTCAGTTAAATAACCTAATGGAGAACCTCATATATTTGTATTTTAAATCTGTTTCATTGGAAATTCTCCTTTCAAATAAAACAAATGATATATTTACTCCTTAAAATTATGTATACTCACCCAGGCATATTTACACTATACATAATATATGTATATCATATATGTGTGTATATATTTACACTAAGACACTAGATCTTTTTACTTTGCAATTTATTTTCATGATAGGAAAATAAGAACACAAAATTAGTTTATCCTTTTGAACATACTCACCTGAAGCATTCAGATGCCCTGTCCTCCTCTGTACATCATGGTATGTATGAGTTTATTTTAAAAAACAGTTAACTTACTATTAAATACTTACCTATAACCACAAATCTCTTCCAAAGATAGATAATCTTTTGATATTTCTTTCTACTAAATTTTAAGGATGTATTGAATTACAATAAAAATTAATTTATGTACATTAGATTTCTATTTCACAGTGTGATCTAGCTTTATTTCTTAATAAAATTCAAAGAAAATTTACAATATGGAAACCATATTTCTGACTGTATATTTGTGCATTTCCATTGCATGATCATCTGAAATCTTTTAGTCCTTACTACTGAGCTCACCAAAGAATTCTTGGTTAGCTTTCTTTAAATGCCAGGACTTTAGAAATGTGGTATGACCCCACTTTAACACTTCTAAATATTTGTCCATGTGTCATTTGCAGCTGCTGAAAAAGATATCTAAGTGCTTTACTTGTATTTTCCCTATGAAGCAAAGGACTGATTTCCAGTGAAAATGTAATGCAGACCAAATTATGTTACTAAAATTTGCACAACAAGGAACAAACAGTCAGGAAACTCCTTCATTTACTCTCTTTCCAGAGTTAGAGAATTTAGTATCATTAACATTTTGGCAAAGAACTTACTTGAAATTAGTTTTTGAATCCTTCTAAACAGTTTTTTGTGGATTTTCCAGCACAAGTTGAAGAGTACATGAAAGATTAAGAATGGATAATTTCACCAAAATATGCACTCTACAGATGTAGACATAGTAGAGTAGAAGGTTGAATGACTTCCCAGTGCCTGAGTAAAGTTTCAGTGTCTGAGGAAAGTAACTGTCCCCAGACACTCAGAGCTCCTCTAAGTTAAGGTGGATACAGTTTTTCCAGGGTTCCTGTGAATCATAAGTATAATCATTCAGCTTTGGGTAAATATGTGGGAAGGTAACAAAGAAGTGACCACTACACTGAGGGCTCTCCACCAATCACAGTGTTATAGCCTCAGCTGACAAATGTCAGGGGATTGTGAAGAAAACCCCATACACAAGGTGGAGGACCTGCAAAATGACAAGAAAGGATTCTAAACATTGCCTGGCAGAGGTAACATAGCCCATCTGCAACTCTGCAGGACCTGAGGATTCCAGCCTAGTTGCACTACTCTTGACCTTGAATTTAAACATAAAATCTCATCTCAGTTCTCCTTCATCAGTCAGCCAGTTACCTTATTTTTCCACTTAAAATATTAATTGTATTTGTGACTGATGTGTACATGTGTGAATTATCAGTTATTTTGACTGCTTGTAAATATTTAGTCATTCCCCAATGCCTTCATTCTCAAATGCACATTTTTTCATATTTCCATTCATTGTTTCTATAAAAAAGAGTCAATTAAAATTTGATATGTTCATTTAATACAATATCTTTTTTTCAAAGACATTTTTACTTTTATGGTGCATTTGTAATACACTGAAGTTTTACTTATGCTCAGAATTATGAATTTCATAGTATAATCAATGAGTTCATGCTTCATCTTTCCACGCAGGCATACATACCTGAGTTCTTGTGTGCTATCGATTTGCTTACTAAAATAGATAATTACATTACAATCAATGTATTCATGTTTCATTATAAGATATATTTAAATTATTCTCTGATGTTCACATGTATGTGTATAGAGATTGAAAATGTGAAACCAAGTGTTTTTTACTTCTTCAGAGTTACATTCTATTTAAACTACACTTTGAAATTTGAGTAGAATTTGTATAAATTGGAGAGTCTATATGCCAGATAATAGGAGCAAATATCAAAGGCACTCAGTGAGCATAGAGTCTGAAGGCATTGCCAGTGGCCACAGCATTTTCTACGTTGTCTGTTATGGGCTTGATACTGAAGGCTACACCAAACTGTCTGAGTCTCAGTTGCCCCACCTGCTCCAAGTGAGGCTCCTCCTGCCCTGGAGAGGACTGGCAGGTGTTAATGTGTGTGCTGTAAAGATGGCGGTTCAACAAACATGAATTCCCTCTCCTGAAGGCAGCAGTAAGAAGACTGACCAGGGAGACAGAACTGTGCTCTGTAGCCAGAGCAGGAAATGATTTTACAGGCTGAGCATAAGGGAAATGCCACGTGACAGTGAGAGTCTGGAAGACTCATTCATAAGGCCAAGTTCATACATTCCAAAGTATAATTGGAAAATGTCAGGAATGTGCATATTAGAGAGAAACAGCTTTCAGTAAAGAGAAAGATGTCTGCATCCAGAACAATTAATTTCAGAAAAAAAACAAAGATATGAAAGATTAAATGTTTTATTATATAGAATATATCAAACAAGTGTTCACCAAGTAAAACCTATGATAAACTTAAGGAAATTTTAAAAATTGCACAAATATGTTTAAATTATGAATTCAAAATAATTTTCACTAAGGAATGATAATTGGAAATTATAATAAAGCCTAATTATCAGAACCTAGGCAGCACAATGAAAAAACTAGAAAAAAAGTACATTGACAAAATACAGAGAAAGCCAGGAAAGATGAGTGATTAAGAAGAACAAGAACATCACACAATTCTTCTGTGTGTGGAAGGTCAGGACAAGAGCAAAACTCATTGAAGACACAATAGGAAAACCTTCATAATTTCTATAACACACTGAAACTGACAGCCTGAGATCACCGAAGGAGGACCACATGATCTATTGACCTCTAGAGACAAATCTACCCAAACAGCTAGTTAGGGGAAGAATGATAGTGGGAATGTTGCTGCCTCTTTCAACTTACTTCAACTTAGTATCTTTTTTCCCATTGTTTATTGGCACATTTTAGTTACCCAATACACTTACATTCATCATTGGGATCTTGTACCTTTACATGACGCATCTTGGTTCTTATTTTTTCCCCATTCCCCTGCCCTCCCTTCACCCCCTCCACCCTTCCCTATTTATAAAGGCTTCATTTTCATTTTTTCCTTTTTCTCATATTTTTTCTTTTCTTTCCTTTCTCCTATCCCTCCCACTTTCCCTACTGCTTTAGGAATTTTCATTTTATTTAACAATATCAATTACACATTTTGATCCTTATTTGCACTTTTAGTTTTTCACACCAGAAAAACTATTTGGTATTTACACATGTGTGTCCTATTTATTTCACTTAAGAGTATCGCTTTGATG
Organism: Heterocephalus glaber; assembly: GCF_053883595.1. Classification (NCBI taxonomy): domain Eukaryota; kingdom Metazoa; phylum Chordata; class Mammalia; order Rodentia; family Bathyergidae; genus Heterocephalus; species Heterocephalus glaber. The sequence continues at coordinate 4,617,309 of NW_028258410.1, forward strand.
TGCATTGATGGATGAGTAATATTCCATTTTATAGAAACACCACATTCTCTTTATGCAGTCTATAGTCGATGGGCAATTGGGCTGTTTACAAGTTTTAGCTATTACAAACTGTGCCACTATAAACATGGGTGAGCATATATCACTGTGGCATGATTCTTTTAATTCTTTTGGGAAGATACCCAGCAGAGGAATACCTGGATCAAATGTAACTTCCTATCTTGGTTGCTTGAGGGATCTCCATACTGATTTCCACAGTGGTTGCACAGTTTGCACTCCCACCAACAATTAAGAAGGGTTCCTTTCTCCCCACTACCCAGCCAGCATTTGTTATTGATTGATTTCTTTATAGCAGACATTTTTTCTGGGGTGAAGTGGAATCTCAGCATTGTTTTCATCTGCATCTTGCAAATGACCAGTGATGTTGAACATTTTTTCATGTGTTTATTTGTTGCTTTTACTTCTTTGTCTGAGAAATGTCTGTTCATTTCAGATGCCTGTTTTTGAATTGGGTCTTCATATATATATATATATATATATATATATATATATATATATATATAGTCCATTTGTGCAAAAGCTTGGTACAGTTCTAGTATTTTGTTGTTGATTTTTTGTCTAGATGATCTGTTTTTTTTGTGTGACATTGTGACAGTGGGATACCGATGTCCCCCACTACAATTGTATTAGTGCTTATTTGGTTTTTCATACCCTTTAATATTTGTTTTGTATAATTGGGGGCATTATTATTTGGCACATATATATTTATGATCATCATCTCTTCATTTTGGATTGTTCCCTTTACAAGGATGTAGTAACCTTCGTTGTCTCTCTTAATTAGTTTTAGTTTGAAATTTACTTTGTCTGCAAATAAGATACCTATACTTTCTTTTTTTTCCAGGTTCTTTTTGCATGGAGCACTGTTTTCCATCCTTTTACTTTCAGTCTATGATTTTATTTTTGAAATAGGTGCATTTCTCATATACAGGATATTGTTGGCTTTTGCTTCCTTTTAAAAATTATTTTATTGGTACATGGCTTTTGGTTCTTAATCCATTCTGCCAGCCTATTTATTTTGATTGGTGAATTGAGGCCATTAACATTGATGGTTATCACAAATATGTATTGACTAATCGTTGTCATGTTATTTTCCTGTTGTTGGCTCTTTTTTATTTTATCTCCTCTCCCTTTAATTTTTTGTCTCACCTGATGGATTTGCTCTGTTGGGCCTTGTGGAGTTGTGACCTTCATTGATGTTTTTCTAGGATATTTAAAAAATTATTTGGAGTGCTAATTTAGTATTCATGAAGTTTTTCAGGTGTTCTTTGTCATGGAAGTATCAGTTCCCCATCAATTTTGAAAGATAGTATTGGAGGATAGATCAGTCTAGGTTGGAAGTTGTTTTCATATAGTGGTTGAAATACCTCACTACAGGCACTCCTTGACTTGAGGTTTTGTGTTGAAAAGTCTGCTGTGATTCTGATGGGTTTTCTTTGCATGTGATTTTTTTCTTTTCTCTAACTGCTTGTAGTATATTTTTCTGTTGGGTTTCTGGGATCTTGATTATTATATGCCTAGGTGTAGATTATCTTTGATCATGGCTAGTTGGAGTACTATATGCCTCACTTCTCTGTATGTCAAATCCTTTTGCTATTTTTGGAAGTTCTCTGTCATTAATTCTGTGAAAAGTTGTTTTTAATGTCATTTGTAATTCCTGCTGGTTTTTCATGGACTCCTATCAGTCTTATATTCTTCTTCTTTGCATCATCTAGGAGTTGTTGGATTGATTTCTCATGGTCCCTTACTATTTTTAAGAGGTCTCTCTTTTCATGGTCACTGGCCACCATCTTGTCTTCTATATCTGATATTCTGTCTTCTGATAGGCTCAGTCTACTTTCAATAGAGTTTTTATTCCCCTGGATATCTGTTTGAATCTATTTCAGGGATTCCATTTCTTTCCTGTGCTGGGCATTCATAGTTTCCATTTTTTTCCTATGCAGGATATTCATGGCTTCCATCATGGTCATGAATTCATCTATTTTTTTAGCTGTTTCTTTTCTAGAGTTGCTAATCATGTCTTTTATTCTCTTCACTATCTCTGTAGTTGACTGGGAAATCATTTCTGTTTTGAATTTTTCTAGAGCCTCATTCATCTGTTTTGTTACTTCCTGTGCTATCAGTTCAGGGTATCCAGGTGGTTGATTATCAGATTTTTCCACCTTGTTTCTCCCAGAAATTGCCTTTGGTGAGCTGGAAATGTGGGTCTGTGCCTTGCTTAAATGTATTCTCATTTCTATTTTAGTTGTTGGTACTGTCCTTGGTTTAATTTCTGGGTTGATACTTTGATATTGCTTGTTGTATCTTTGTTGCTTTTATTTAGAGCACTTATGGAATGTATGCTTCTGAGAGGTGTCTTCTAGATATAGCTGATCTTTAGATTTTGAGTCTCTAATGACTCCAGGGAAATTTCATTTTCATTATACCAGGAAGGATAACTGATTAGATCAATCACAACACCTTAGCCCAAGTGATAAAATCCTCACAAAGAATAGTATCAAGCACAGTTTAGAAAATGACAATTTGTGGTAGTTATTAAATCTATCACCTTTAACCGTATGAATTAAGTCAAAATTGAGGACCAGACAAAAATATGTTTATAGTGAATAAACTCCTCAAAATAGCAACATTTCTCTTTGGGATTGGGACTTAGAAGGCCTAAGGCCCTCTTTCTGTTGTTCACTTCTGCTCTATATTCTGGAGCTCAGGACAATGGCATTTATGATCCCTTGTACCTTTGTATTATGGTCCACGTACATGCACAGCCATGAGGCCAGAAGTGGGGTGCAGGAGTACTCCTGCAGGTGCCCACTGGGTGCTCTTCCTCACCTGTCTGCTAATGGTGGGAGGTGTGGATGGTGGTGGGGCAGCATCATTGGCTCCAGGTGTCTCCACTCCTCAACTTAGTATCTTTCTATTAGTCCCTTTCTCTCCTTCTTCAGAACTTCACTTGGAGCTGATTCAATGTCCCTGTTTCTCAGTAGATAATGGGGATAGAGGCTGGGGGTGTCACAGTGTAGAACATAGAGCACAGCAAGTCCAGAAGAGGAAGTGCATTGGAGGTTGGCTTTAAATAAGCAGTAGCACATGTTATGAGAAAGGTACCCACAACCACCAGGTGGGGCATGCAGGTGGAGAAGGCTTTGGATCAGGTCTGCCTGGATGCGATCTTCAACACAGTAGAGAAAATAGACACATAGGAAACCACAATGCAAACCAAACATGAGAACACATAGAGGACACTGAGACCCACACTGACACTGATAGCAGCATGTTCCTCAAAACTAGTGAGCTCTAGAAGGGCAGGAACATCACAGAAAAACTGGCAAATCCTGTTGAAGCCACAGAACTCCAGGGAGACTGTCTCCACTGAGTACAAGATTCTCATGATCCATCTAAAGAGCCAAGAGACAGCTATCAATTGGACACAGCATCCTTTGCTCATGACAGCTTCATAGTACAGAGGGTGGTAGATGGCAACATAGTGATCACAGGACATGACAGTGAGGATTTCTGCCTCTAACTCTGTCAAGAGGATCACCAAGAAGAGCTGACACATGCATCCAAAGAAAGAGATGGAGTCTCTGAGGGTGATGGAATTGAGAATGGATTTGGGGACTGTGGTGGAAATTAGATACAGGTCAAAGAAAGACAAATGCCTGAGGAAGAAATAAATAGGGGTGTGGAGGAGGTGGTCCAGAATTGTGAGGAGGAGGATAGTCAGATTCTCCAGCATGGCCACTAAGTAGACCTGGGAGAAGAGGCCAGCCTGAAGCCTCAGCTGCACCATGGTCTCCATCAGTCTCAGGTGCAAGAAGTGCCTCAGAAGTGTTTGGTTCTTCATATTGTAGAGTCAAGAGGTGCCTTTTGAGTCTAAAAGAAAAATGGTGAATTAAGTACATCATATTACAGGGATGTGAGCACACCCATGTTTCTAGACTCATCCTTCTTTATAGTTCAATCTTGGGAGTTGCCTATATGTCCATCAATTTTGCTGCAAATGCAATATGTAAACCAGGCATTAATCATGCATTCAGTTGGCTGAGCTATGTGAAATGGAACATAAAGAAATGTCTCTCTGTGACAGGATATTCCATGCCTTTGGAAATCTAGTAGTCCATACATTAGAAAGAAATGTAGGAGTAGAAAAAACTAAAAATAATAAATGAAACATTTATCATTATAAAATGATATCAAAATTAATTATTACTTCCTTTTTACAAGATATTAAGATTGTTTGCCTATGCTTTGATACAAAATTTAATTCCTTCATGTTATCATAACATATTTTTTTTGCTTTAGAGCAGTTATTTAACATAGCACCAAGCACTGAAAACTACTCAAGTCATTTTGACAAATTGAATTTTAAACATACAATGGCATTGTGCATAAAAGAGCAAAACTTGAGACTAATGCAGATAACTGGGGCCATGTTCTAGGGAGGATTCCCTCCACACTGAGAATGAGCCCATGCTGGAATCAAGGATACCCAGCACAGAGGCCATGTAACCCCCAGCACAATTTCCCCCTAGGTATCCCAGGAGAGGGGCTCTACCTTGCTCTCTCCCTCAGGCCCTCAGTCCTTAGAGACTCTGCCCTTTCCCTCACCCCAGCAACCTTGCTTTCCTTCTCCAGGCAGCCCTTCTCCTCTTCAAGATTAGAAGTGTTTCTGTGAACATTCAAAGTTGTCACTACCCCAGGCCATGCAGACTGTCCTGTGATGCCCTGGGCTGAGTGTGGAGTCAGGAGTGTGACACTCTTACATGTGGGTCCCTGGCCATGCTGCCATGCAAATGCCATGAAGGCCAAAGACTCAGGGACTTCCTCATCCTCACTAGGTAGACACATCTCCAGGAGTAGCTTCTGTTCCTTTTAATATAAGTGCCTGAATTCCCTGGTTCTCCAAGTCTAACTGGTGTGTTCCCTCATAGGGGGGGCAGAGTCTGCTCAGCTTGATGGTTCAGCATGGCAGCAGATGGATCTGAAGGATGCGCTGAGCCCACCTGGGGAACAGGCTCAGGCTTTCCTTCTGTCCTGCAGAGAAGCATTTCCATCCCTCTTGTGCTTATTTCTCAACTTCTGAAAAGCTCTGCTCTCTCTCAGTGGGCTGTACACCCAAGTGGGGCTGGGATGTGGAGGTAAGTTCTGATTAGAGCAGTTTCTCTCTTGCAACTGAGACATAATTTCCATTAATAAAAAAATTATATTAACATCTGAATGCCACCACTACTACTTTCACAAATAAAATTATTGTTATTTTTCATACAAATCCTCTCAGTTGAATATTACAGTTTTGTTTGGAGGAGATAACATTTACAAAATTTCAAAAAAACTAATACTTTCTATTTTTGTCATATAGAAAAATATTTTAAAGTCACCTACTTCCAAATACTGTCTTAATGAAAATTAGCCATATTTGAATGTTGAACATGGTTTCTTAAATAATCAAATAATTTAATATATTTAAAAGATGCCATGAAAATTTTCTTCCATGTCCCTTAAACAAAATCTGTATCAACATGATTAATAGAATTTAAACCTTATTTTAATAATCTAATGTCGTATTTACTTTCAAGGATACAGAATTAATAACAGAAAATCAAATTGAATAGATGGTAAAGGGCAATGAATAAAAGTTTTGATTTATGTTTATTTTAATTTTTAGTGAAAGCAGCAGAGAATAACAGTGTGATGACCAAAGGGAAAATTAATTTTAAGAGTGGAGTTTGAAAAATGAAAACCTGAAGATCAAATTACTGGAATATATCATTTTACATGTGTGCACACACTCAAGAGCACACTCACGAGCACACACACAAGTGCATACACATCTACACACACACACACAAACTCCCCATACTGTCCCTTGGAAGCTGGCTTAACATTTTCAAGTCATCGTGGGAAAAAAAGTCTTCACTGTTATAACTAGAGAGGATGTACATGTGAAATTTTGTGACATTTACGATTTTCTGCAGGTCCACTTCAAACATGCTATAAAGAAGTATATGTTTATGATATGTGGTTTTAATTGAGAAGTTCTGCCAAAGCCTTTGGCAAAACATTCTTGAAATAAACAGTAATTAAAGTGAATTAAAAAGTCAAAAAGTACTTTGTGGTGTGACTGTGTATTTTAATTGGATTGTGTTAATAAGAGCCAACTATCTTCATTTACCCTAGACAGCTACTCTTTATTGTCTAATAAAGTGAGTATGTCCAGTAAATAACATATCATTTAATAAACATTGGTTTCATTGTTATAAAAACAAGCTGAAAGGTATGGAAGGAATTATGGGATTGAAAATCATGTGCCACATGTACTATAGAGGTCAGCAAATAGAGAGTTTCACATAAAAAGAAGTGGGAGACAGCATCATATGCTTCAGCTCTTGACTCAAAGCAATCTTACCTTTTATTACAATACAGAGTGAGATGTAAGGGGCTAAACTGAATACAGAGCAGGGTCAGCAGCTGTGTCAGATGAGAGCAAGGAATGCTGAGGATTAAGGATGCTCTTTCCTTGTTCTGCCCTAAAGCTGAAGAAACATGGCCCTGGTGTTATGTGGGACACACGGTGTCCTAGCCTGTTCATGCAGCAGTGAGCTGGCCATTTAATAAATTAAAAGTGGATGTGAGAATGGGGAGGGAATGGGGCGAAAGAGGCAGGGTTGGAGCAGCAGGGGACACAGAAGGAGAGAGAGCTACACATTTGTTTGGGAGAATGAGGGAGTGAGGAAGCGAAATACTGTAGAATGGAAAAAAATTGGTAGGAAAAGAGAAACTGTTTCATTTGGAACACAATATAAACAAAACATTTTCATTATCTCCACCAACCTCCACCACACACACCCAAGAGAGTGAGCAAGAATGGACACAGCATGTCCAGGAGGAACATTCATACCTGACATTCATAGAAACCAGGCATGGCAGTGCAGGTAAATTTCTGAGGAGTAAATAAATGACTTTGGAGAACAGTGAAAGGCAGTGTGGCTCCTGTGAAGTTTCCCAGGCAGCTTTTTAGGTAGCTTTTTGTACAGGAGAGCAGGCCCTTTAAGCTCTCACAAGTGAACATTGCAGGCTTCTCCAAGGAGGACACACAGCAGCTGTGCACTTGGCTTCCTGGGATCCCAGAGCCTGGAAACCAGGCAGTTTCTAAGGGCTGCAGGCTGCCCCTGTGCCCCTTCTTCCACTGAGACACATGGGAGAGCTCCTCAGCTCCTTAAAATAATCCCCCAGGATACCTCTCTCCATGTTCCCCATGGCAGGGACTGGAATCCATGTGCTTCTCAAGTTGTACCACCTTAAATAAAGGCTGTGCCCACATGACCTTTGAGTGTAGCAATTTCAGCTCAGTTTCAGTTGGGAGGGCTACTAAGACACACAACGCTGTGACTTGGGGGTCTCTCAATGGATTTAATTGAAGTCTATGGGCCTCCGTACTTCCCTAGGACATGGATTCTCCCCTGGATTTCAGTCAGCCTCAGTGAGCTCAGCTTCCCTTCCTGTTGGCACCTTGCCCCAGATGCCTGTGCAGGGATTCCCCCTTAGCAATGCAGGCCCACCTTCCATGGTGTCCTCTTGCATGTGGACAATGCCCTCAGGAGCTCCTGAAGAATCCTGGCTCAACTTCAGTGGCAGCTAACCCCAAAGGATACTCAGCATGGGCTTCTCCAGCTGTCGGATAAGATGGGGTTTATTTTCAGAGCCTTATTTTATAATGTTCTTCTTATATTCTAGTAAGAGGCCCACAAAGCCTCACTCATTGCTCATGATTTTCCTTTAATTTATTGCTCTCCAGATACCGAGCATCACACACTTCCCACTTGCCTGTTTCTACAACCCTCTTGTTGAATCCCAACATCTCTCATGGAGTTGGTGTTTAGTTATACTTTCTTCCCTTTCTTTGCCTGGTATCCTCCTGGGTTTTCTTATGAGCCTGGTGCAATTATGGAGTCACAGATCATCATCAAAGTACTTCAGCATCAGTTTACCAGTTTCCTACAAACCTGCAGGGATTTGAGTGGGATGGACCCAGGTCCATGTAGACCACATTTCCACAGTAATGCTGCACATGGAGCAATGAAGATGGCACATTTGTCCATCTTTAAGTCTTCAAGAAATTGTCTCAGCAATGATTTATAATTTCTGTATTTTTGATAAACTCATCACTAAACATTTCAAACTTTTTATCTAAATCTGTATTAATCTGTCCAGCTGCCAAAATGAAACACCACAGACCGGGCAGGTTGCAAAACAGAAACTCAATTACTCACAATTATCAAAGAAAATGATCAGGATCAGGGTGTGGGGAGGGTTAGTTAGGCCTTCACGTTTTCAGTCCTTGGCTGTGCTGGCCCCATCTTGCTGCCTCACACATGGTCATCTTCCAGTGTGTGTGTGTGTGTGTGTGTGTGTGTGTGTCTGTGTGAGCTTGGTCTCTACCTGCCTGTCCTTACTACCTGTCTTATGGGGCACCAGTAAGCCTGGCTGACAGCCATCACATCTTACCCGAGTCACCTCTTTGCCAGGACTGTCTTCAAATGCAGAGCCTTCATGTGATATGCCAGGGATGAGAACCTCAGCATTTGGATGAGTTTAACCCAGAAAATAATATGAATGACATTGTTCTGCTTTTTCTTTGCATTTATCTTTCATAACCATACTACAAACATATTGGATCATGTATCATTTTAAACTAACATGCTAGTTTTCATAGGTGTTTTTCAGACTTTGTAAACCTTTAAGACTTTTTAAGGCCAGAGAGGGAAGAGATCAGTGGAAAATGCTTGCCTACTGTGGATGGGCTTAAAGAAATGGATTAAAGAAATGAATGAGTGAATTTATTTTTATGCATATATATTTTTTCTTAAAAATGAACTTCTTCCTTTTTTATCTTATTTAAGTAATGAGAGATAAATAGAGGATAAGACAATAATTATATTTTTTATATCTATAGCATAAAGCATTCTGGTCTTCACCATCAAAGATGATGGTATCTCTAGGATTTTGATGAATTACTTGGCTAGTTTGCTTTGATTTTCTTCCTGCCATTTTTAATCATCCTTTTTTTGTTTTTAATTAGCAGAGATCTTATATAACAAAATGATTGCCATAAAGAAAAGATGTTGCAGTAAAAGAGAGAGGAAGCTTGCAATGGGAAGAATCACCTGACCAAAAGATCTGTAATCATCTATGCTCAGGAGAAAGAACCACTTTTCACAGGGAGGAGCAAGGAAGCCTGGAAAGAACCTGTCATGGCAGTGTACCTCGGGGAGGCAGCCTAGTGGGACAGGTAGAGGCTTTGGGGTTTGGAGGTCTTGCAAAGGAGGAAGTGCTCTACAATTTAATTTTTTTTAGGTTTCTTGCTTTTCTTTTTGTTAGTTGTTTCATTTCATTTCCTTTTTTTTATATAGATATCCTTTCTTAGTTGAACAAGTTGCTCTCATTACTAGATTTCTGAGCACTTTTTTCCTAAATGTTTGTTGAATCTTCCAAGTTTGTCTTCTATGTCAGAGAGAATTGCATGCATTTGCTTTTCATCTTTAGCTTCTTAATAAGACTGATCATTAAATCTCGGAAATCATAGATAAAATCTGATTACTTGGAACAGAAGCAAGTGAAAGAATTACCTGCTAGGGTCTGAAATCTGATCAATTTATGCATGCAGTGAGGATGGGGATAGGGACATGCTCTGAGGGCTGCAGAAGGAGCACTGCCTGGCACAGTCATGGGGCAGAGCTCCGGGAAACCAGCAGCTACAATTCTGTAAGGTAAGGGTAAGAATCAAGGGAAATTGCTGTTGGGATTGCCAGAAGAGTGGGACATTAAAAATGATGAATTTTTCCAGCTTTTTCTCTTCAAGACTTTTCCAGACTTTTCCAGAGTCTTCCAGAGTTTTCTCTTCAAGACTTCTCTTCAAGGAAAAGAGCACTGCAGTGGTATTGAACCTGGAAAGGGCTGTTTGCACTCAAGTCTCTGCTACCACTGCTGCCTACCTAGGGCAAAAGAGGTCACTCTGTGGGAAATGCTCCAGTGAGGGTCTCACCAGACAGCCAGGTCAGACAACAGAGTGGAATGGGTGGAAAGAACATAAGCTCACACCCTCCCCATCCCCACAGGGTTACAGAAAAAGACAGTGAGCTCTGACATGCCAGATACAGACACATCTCTCAGTCACTAGGAGATAGGAGGTCAAGAGGGGAAACACAAATAAGGACTTTGCTGGGGTCTGAAGCCTCAGATACTTAGAGCTTATGCAAATAATAAACAAAGATGCATTCTTCTGCAGATTAGAATCAGTCTTTGTACCAAGCATACTAATCTCATATTATATTATCTACTGTAACATGTCTAATGATAAATAAAAATGTACCAGCAGATAAAAAATCAAGCAAACAATCTACAGAGGCAGACTTAGTCATGCCACATATATTGAAGCTGCAAGAAAGGTATTTTAAAAGAACTAAAGTTACTAAATGAGGTGATGCACATGTAATAGTACACAACAAGCAGCAACAGATAAGCAATTTTAAGAAGAGATGGAAATTTTTAGAATTCAAGCAAATAAACAGAAATTTCTGACAATCTAAATATTATTTATGTTGAAGAATAAGGAAAACGAACAGCTCAGGTGATTAGGAGCAGGAGGGGGTGGTAAACACATGGAGCACTGGGAATGTTACAGCAAGGAATCTTCTCTGTTTTACTTTAATGGTGAATACAAGATATGTAAGATTTGCCAAAATCAGTACATCATCAAATCAGAAACCCTGCGGTACAAAAACATCAATGAAAACCAGAGAATTTTTATTATTCGAGGTAGAATATAGAACAATACCACAAAAGCCTGAGAATTTTTGTTATTCTAGGTAGAATATAGAACAATACCACAAAAACCTGAGAATTTTTGTTATTTGATGTAGAATGTAGAACAATACCACAAAAACCTCAAAATTTCTGGGGTGAGCTGGAATCTCATTGTTGTTTTCATCTGCATCTCTCAAATGACCAGTGATGTTGAACATTTTTTTATATATTTATTTGCTGCTTTTACTTCTTTGTCTGAGAAATGTCTGTTCATTTCAGATGCCCATTACTCTTAAGTGAAATAAATAAGACACACATGTGTAAATACTGAATAGTTTCTCTAGTGTGAGAAACTGAGAGTGTAAATAAGGACTAAAAGGATTAATAACTAATAATTGATACTTTGAAATTGGAAAAGGTCCAAAGGGGTAGGGGTGGTGGGAGGAGATGGAGAAAGGAAAGAATGGAAAGAAAAAATTATGAGAAAAGAAAAAAATGGAAACAAAGTATGTAAATAGGAAAGGGTGGAGGGGTGAAGGGCTCACAGGTAATAGGGAAAAATAAGAAAAAAGATACATCATGTACAGGTACAAGTACCCAATGATAAATGTAAACATATTGTATACCTAAAATGTACCAACAAAAGAATTTAAGCAAAAAATAAAAAAATAAAAAACCTCAAAATTACAAACATCTACATAAACTTCACTTGAGAAGAGGATATGGTACTGATGGAGCTAAGTTTTTAAACTAGCTGATTCTATGAATAAGCCAGAGAAGAAACCGCGCCTTATCACCCACCATGTGGCAGTCCATAAAGTGTCCCCACCCGATCATCAGGACAACAGGTGTCATCCACTGTACACATGTACTAGAATAGTAAAATGACCAAAGGCTTACTTTGGCCAGGCCTGAGTGTGCTGTTACAGCAGAGTCACAGATAAGCCTGGAAATCAGGCTAAGAGTGACTTGAGTGGGGATGAACTAGCTATGGTGACATCAATGTAAAGTACAACTTACCTTCAGTCACTTGCAGTGAGGACACTCAGAAGTGTTACAGCCCTATCTGTGCACTAATGTGTATTTTCTTGCTCTTTTGGCTAAGATGGCCTAAGATAAACAGCACATCATAAAACAGTGCAGCCTGGTGTCTGGCTCCTGGCTCCTGTTACCCCTGAACTGGAGGACAGAGATCCTGCAAACTGCCTCATTCACTGACCAGGGCACAATATCTATGAGCTGGTCTTGTAGGCTCCTATCTAACTTTTATTCACTAACACAGTCAGGGCATGATTAAACCATCAAAATCTCTAACAGCAAAGTCCACAGTGATAGAGTTGATTTCAAAACAAACAACTGAAAGGATTCCCAATGGACAGAGCCAAAAAAAGGAAAACTAAAAAAGTAGTGTGGGATGACATGCCAAAGTGCTGTCTAAATACCCATGGTCTGCATTTATATACATGAATGAATGAGTAAATGGGAAAAGGATACAGATTCCGGAGCAGAGCAATGAGTGCTTTATTTCTGTCATGTTACATAAACTATTGCCCAGGCCTCATCCAGGGGTGCACAGTGGCCTTTCCCTGTGGAGTGCCTTGTGGATTGCTGGGAGAGGTGGTGTGTGACTGTACAGTTGTAAGGTTTGGCAGGTGATCCTCACAAACATCCAGAGATGAAAATTACTGCTCTTCTACAACTTAGCAAGGGTGGAAGAAACTGGCACCTTGTCTTGTGATCATCTTTCCAAGAACACCACTAACATTCATGAGAATGAGACAAGTTCATGCCAAAGGGAACTACAAAAAAAGTCTGACCAAAATTCTCCAGATCTCAAGGTCATCAAAATTGAGGAAATCTGACAAATATAAATGTACTGGACTTTAGATAGGATTGTGAACATAAGTTGACATTAGGTTACTTAAAAAAGTATGTTTTTTTAATTAATAACATTAAATCAGTAATGGTATACAGATAGTGACAGATATACTATAGCAATGTAAGATGTTACCATTAAAGAAAAAAGGATGTGTGGTATACATGAACTTTCTAAAATTTTGTAAATGTTTTATAAATACAAAACTACTGTGAAATAAAAGCTTTAGTGCTTCATGTACTCAACTCTACATTAATGTAAGCAGGGGCTGCTGATATATTTTCTCTCTGTATAATTTCCCTTTTTCCAAAAGACATCAATCAAGCATAAGTGATTGCTCAGTGGGGCTTCTCCACTTAGAAACACCAGTATGAAAATGTCACAGCTTGTATAATGTAACCACTTGAGTTCCATTTTCACTTGGACTACTGAAAGTGCTTCTTACAATACAATGAGTTATAGAAAAGAAAAAGAAACACAGAGAAAGCAAGATCTGGACAAAACTGGTTGTCACCCATGAGGCAGCAGTCACAGTTGAGATCCAATCAAGAAATCAACTTCTCAAAGCACAAAATATATTCATTTACAAACAAGAAACAAATTGGAGGATCTCTACAATTTAGCATCCCTGATGTTCAGGAACAATCAGACTTAACCCCCACATGGAGAACCCAAAAATGGAGTATGTGAAAATGAATCAGACATTACAATAAACACACAGGAATATTTAATTAAAATCTGGATTAAGAAAAGAAAATACATTTTCAAAACATACAGAATCTCATCAATAAACAAAATTTCTCAACAAATAGACACAACAAGCAAATAGAGAGGTCTGAGATTTAGCTCAGTGGTTCTGGAGCCTGCCTCACAAACACAAGGTCCTGAGTTTGATCCCCAGTGCCAAAAAAAAACCAAAACAAGCAAATAGAAATTATCATACCAAAAGTTTCAACTTCTCAAATGAAAATTTTACTGAAACCATAAGTAAATTGAAGGTAAAGCAATAGAAATTATCTAAGATGTTGAGCTAGACAAGAAAGAATAGAGGTGATACCAGAAAAACATTTGTAGGTATGATAGCCAAAAATTTCCCAAATTTAAAGGCATTCAAATTTTGTAAGAATAAGATGCTAAAAAAAACCAAAGAAGAAAACATACAGGCAGATATACAAAAATAAGTATCAGTAACACTATTAAAAGTTAAGTATAAACAGCAGTCTTGAAAGCAGCAAGATACAACACATATAAAGTGGAAAAAAAGACAAGTGTTTGTTAAAAATACTGATGGCCATCAGGAGGGGGTAGGAATGTATTAGACACTGAAAATGAAACTTACAAAACAAAACAAAAGCAACTGTCTACTGAAATTTTTATGTTCAGTAAAAACATGATTGAAGAAGGAAACAAAGATAAAAATTTTAGTACATAACAGAAGACTATATAAACTTGTTAGTGGCAGACCTGAGGTACAAAAAAGACCAAAGGAATTGAGGCAATGCAATTATACAAAATATTAAACTTCCACATTTCTCTCATACTAAAAACTCAAGAAAAAAATATTAGGAGTAGTAAAAAATGTGCTGTTGTGGTTAATTTTATACACCAACCTGACCAGGAGATGTTCTGGGTACCTGGTGAGACACTGTGTCTGTGTGTGTGTCTTTGAAGGTGCTTCCAAGAGCAGCTCATGGGCAGGAGGCCAAGTGAAGAAAGTGTCTCTCCCCAGTGTGTGCAGCATCAGCCAGTGCACCAGGGCTGACACAGAACCAAAGACGGAGGAAGAGCAAATGTACTCTCTCCTTCAGTGGGGATACACATTTCTCTAGCCCTGTCAGCCAAGGGCCAGGGTCTGAGATTGTAAGACAGATTTAAATGTCACCCTAATAATTTTTGGTTTGTCTAATATATCCATAAAAGCCAAAGAGTATTCATATGTGTGTGTTTGGACTATCCTGTTTCATTTATAAACCAAAAATGTATTTAAAAACTAAGGTTATAATATTCATGATGAGTCTATTACAATGAGTATACAAGCAGCACATATGACAAATGAAACATAATAAGAACATAAATTTGAATTATCTTATTTTATAGACTATAAGATTACATTTTACAAGTAGTATATTACTAACTGAAAATAGAGTAAGAAAATGTAAGTATTTATATTTTAATTGGTAGCATCTTGGATCATGAACTTAATTCTTTACACTATTCACATTGCAAACTGAACTGGATTAGAACTGAATCAAATTCAGTGATTAGGTTCAATATTGGCCTTATGGGGAAATTGATTCAGTTCTTGTGCAATTCAGTCTTTGACCAGAATTGCAGAGAGAATTGAGTTCAGGAAGAAGGCACGACTGTACTAGGAGGACTAAACACACACACAGAAAGATTAACAACCAGTTCTATAAAATTATAAAACATATTCAGATGACCTCTAAAGCTGACAGAAAATAAGACAGGAACAAAAAGAGAAGAAACCAAAAGGAAAATATTAACTAGCAGAATCAGTGGATTGGAGTATTTTCTGTAATTCCAGTGTTTGTCTTATATATAGCTAACGGATGTGAGATGTAGTTTTGTAGAGCCACCAGGCTCTAAATGGCTTTAAAATGTGCCTTTTTAGCTGTATACAAATCAACTGGATGTGTAAATCTTGTTTGGTGATAGCTGTTTTGGGGAAACAGACCCAGCCTACTGTGAAGAAATAACAGTGTAAGGCCAATAATAAACAGGACCTGTGTGGCTGATTTATGGAATGTCCTGTGATGCAATAATACATCATCACAAGGTTTTTTACTTGCATCTTTATTTTTAATTGAAAATTTTTGAAAGTTCCATTTGAAGAAACTATTGCATATATACACATTGAGTATCCTTCAGCCAGGTGAAAGAAAACCTCCCCTGGGAGGTGATTGAGAGCTATTGACTTACATCACTTATTAAGTTAGAGATGAAATGCCAGACAATACAAATAGTATATGACACAATAAGAAAACAGATGTGAGTTTCCTCTTGATAAGTAAAACACAAAAATTCTTGAACGCTGTTTTCTGTATGGGCTGAGCAAAGGAGTGGAAAGGATAGGAAGAGAGTGACACTTCTTCAGGAATAGTATGTTTATTTGTTTTAAGTCCATTTAGTTTTGATAATTTTCTTCATATTTAAAGTGTATCATCAAAGATTTGGAACAAAAAATAAATTAAAACTTAAATGTAAACTAAGTCAAATGAAATGGTTGTACTTCAAATAAAACCTATAACCATGGTTGAAAACAACAAGACACAATTCCATGTATGTTGTGGCATAGTACATAGATATACACCCTCATCTAAAGGATGAAAAGTACCACAAACATGTCTTGAACATTTTATGCAGGTTCCTTTTGGGAATGGTGTCACTGTAGCCATGTGAAACACTTGCTCTGCATACTATAGGAATGTGCAAGTGACTATTGTTTTGATATTGCTGGGATCCCAGGCTTCTAGTGTAGAAAGATGGAAAATTCAGGAACACAGAGAGACCAGGGAGGGTGTGATTGATGTCAGAAATCACACAAAGAACTCATGGTAAAAATTCTGCTCTAATTATAGAGAACTGATGAAACTTTAGCACCAGGGCCCAGAACTGAGTGTTTTAGGGGGTTTAGATCTAGAATGTTTCTCAACAGCCTCCTGTATTCAGAGGTGAGACTTTTGGAGGGTGATTGGACTAGGGGTACTAGACTTGATTTGCTGTTAGAATTTAAGGTAAGGTTGGAAGAGACATGTTACTGGAATTACAACTGTAGATGTGACCTATGAAGAACTCTCTCTCTCTCTCTCTCTCTCTCTCTCTCTCTCTCTCTCTCTCTCTCTCTCTCTCTCTCTCCCCCCTAAGCTCTCCCTGGGCTCTCTGCTTCCTGGTCACCATGATATGAGCAGCTTTTCTCCATGCAAGCTCTTACCCCAAGCCCTTTATGCCTCAGAGCTGGACAACTGAAAGACAGAGCTGAAATAAACCCCTCCTCCTAAGCTGTGGGTGTTGTATATCTCAACCCAGCAATGAGGAGATGAGTGAGGGCCTGAGATTCACATATTTGTTTCTAAACACTAATTCTGATTTCTTCTTCTTGCTACTAGCAAGTGTTATTCACCAATAAAGCTTTAAATATACAATTCCATCTAACCATCTGTTCTTATATACTATGGTGACACAAAAACTAAGAAATGTATTTCGGACAAAGAAGTAAAAGCAGCAAATAAACATATGAAACAATGTTCAACATCACTGGTCATTCCAGAGGTGCAGATGAAAGTAACACTGAGATTCCACCTCACTCCCAAAAGAATGGCTGCTATCATGAAATCAACCAATAACAAATGCTGGCAGAGTTTGGGATGAAAGGAACCCTTCTCCATTGTTGGTGGGAGTGCAGACTAGTGCAACTATTGTGGAAGTCAATATGGAGATCCCTCAAAAAACTAGGCTTAGAGGTTCCATTTAACCCAGCTATTCCCCTGCTGGATATTTTCCCAAAAGAATTAAAAGAATCATGCCACAGCATTATATGCATACCCATGTTCATAGTGGCAGTTTGTAATAACTAAAACTTGGAAACATCCCAATTGTTCATCAGTTGGAGACTGGATAAAGATGATGTGGGGTTTTTTTTAATAAAATGGAGTACTACTCAGTCATAAAGCATGAGATACTAGAGACATTTATAACTAAGTGGATGCACATTGAGGCCATAGTTTTAAGTGAAATAAATAGGACACACATATGTAAATACCAAATAGGTTCTCTGGTGGGAAAAACTAAACGTGTATATGAGGATCAAAATGTATGATTGATAATTTGAAATAGAAATGGTCTAAAAGAGTAGGGGAGGAAGAAGGAGTAGGAGAAAGGAAAGAAAGAATAAGAAAAATATGAGAAAAGAAAAAAATATAAACAAAGTCTTTTTAAGTAGGGAAAGGTGGAAGGGTTGAAGGGAGGGCAGGGGAAGAGGAAAAAATAAGAACCAAGATACATCATGTAAAGATACAAGATCCCAATGATGAATGTAACTGTATTGTACAGCTAAAATGTACCAATAATCTTAATGAAAAAAACCCAAAAAAGTACAAAGAAAAACTAACAAATGCATCAATGATTCCTCACACTCTGAGCAAAATAAGGACAGGCACAAAGTGGGCCTTTTTGTTTGAGGGTCATACTAAAAGTATAGCTCACAAACTAAGGATGCTAAACTAAGAGCAATTATAAGGGAAGAGGACACAGTCCCAGATAAGGACACATTTTCTTATATAATTATCCTATAGTTTATAAAATGTCAAATTCATGAATGTAAAAAAAATAATGAAGCACTGTTTTAGTATACATAAGATGAAAGGAACACAGTAAATAAGCACCATGGATGATCCTAGACTGCATCCTTTTCTGGAAGGAGAGAATGTTGTAAATAAATGACATTAGTGGTACAAATGAACCAGGAAAAGAATCAAAACTAGATAAAATTATTACATCAATATTCAATTTTCCCCCTTCTGATTCTGTCATTCATTCCATGAGACCAACATCTTTATGGTCAAACTCCTACATTAATGCAAATTCAGAGTGTTTGGTGTTCTTTTTCTTCCTTTTGCATCTGAGTCTTGAGAAGTGTCCCCATTCACTACCCTGACCTTCCCAGCAAGTTATGTTGTCAGACCAGAGTGGAGTATGTGCAGAATGTGCCCTGTTTGAACTACAGCCTTTCCTGGGTGCTCTCCCCAGAAAGCCCCTACTACTGTCCCATAAGGAGAGGCTCATTGTGTAGGTCACTGGGATACTTACCTCATGAAGGTAACCAATCTTTCTCCATTCTTTCATCTTATGGTTGTGCTCATTAGCTTCACACTCACTGGAAGGGAAAACATTCATTAGGTTTCACGTCTGAACTGGTGCAAGCATTTTAAAGATCAGACATCTTCATAAAGGTTCTTTGAGAGTTCAGTAAAATATGCATGCAAGTATTTTAAAGTTTGAAATACTTCCATATTTAAGAAACTACACTGTGTTATAAACAAAAAGCCGTATTTAAAGTCATATTTCATATTATTGTGATTCTCATAATTTAATGAAATGAACAATATTTTAATTCAAATGTTGGGGACTTTATTGATCCTACATGCCAGAGGTGTGCAACTCCTTACTCAAAGTACAATACTGACTTTCCTTTCACTTTATAATTTGTTTCTCTCTTAGGAAAAATTCCAGTTGGTGCATGTTCATGAAAAATAGACTATATTCAAGAATATAAATAGGTAATCTTAGTAATGCAAACTGGAAATGCGTATTAAAAGTATAATTTACTTCTCTATACACCCAGGTGTACCACTAATTCTCCATGGTGGAGAAATCAAGCTTTCTAAATTTTAAAATTTTTTCTGGAACTATGTACAAAATAAATGGCATTTTGCTAACTATATTTCCTATAGCCAAAATTATTTTGGAAGAACATGACTAAAAGATTTTAGCTAATTTATTTAAAATTTATTTTAGAGGGCAAAACAGAAACACAAAGATAATTTTAAAATTCTTCTGGCTCTATCTTTAAAAGTCATTTCATTTTCACTGCTCCACAGTGGGGGGTTTTAAAAGATGACCATTATAATTTATTTTACTTTTCATGTCATTGAACTTTGGTTTTGCATAACAAAGTTTTTCAAAGTTTCTATAAGATTTATCTGTCCTTGGGCCCACCAAGCTTATTGACCAAATGCACACAGTAAACTTCTCTTGGGATCTTCTGAGTCAAATTCATTAAGAAAAGAATGTTATTAGGAATATTTGACAGGGGGAAATATTCATATCTCCATTATAAATGAATTGCCCACATTATAGACTTTTTCTTACAACTCTTCTAGATTGTGTAATTCTATGATAAATGGAACTAAGGGAGTATTTAATCAGTTTACAATAGTACTGGTGAATATCACAGCCATGCCCTTCATGATGTTGTTTCAGAATGATTTCTGTGGCCAGCAAATCTGTGTATAGAAAACAATAGTGGTCATAATGCTAATGGTCTTGAGAAGTAACCACTTAATAAGGCTATTCAGACCTTTTCCTTGGAGGATCCTAGGTATGAGTGAATTGTCTTTACAAAGATCTTCTAGATACCTTGTACCTGCAGAGGTTTTCAAGTGATGCAAGACTTGAAATTTACAAAAGACAAAGGACTTGCTTTACTTTGCATCCTTCCCTGTGAAATCTCCATATTTTAACAGGAATCTTTCTGTTGCACCAACAGCCTGGAGGTGTGCCTGTATGCCATGAAGACAGTTTCCAAAGCTTGATGTTCAAACTCACTTTCAAGTCAAAATATTTGCATTCCAGTACACCTATTGGAATCATTTCCTAAAAATACATTTGAAAAGTAAGCCTTTGTTTGGGTGATTGAAGAACTGGAATTATTTTAAGGTATATATTTCAGATTTCTTTGGAGAAAATGTTAAAATGCTCCATTTCAAAGAGATTTTTAAATTTTTTGTAGAGTAAGGAATTTTAGGAAAGAGCCAAAATATAATTTTAACAGCTGATTTATCCAGTTTTGTTCTCCTGTCTGCACCATGTTTATTTGCCCAGACTTGCCTTTGGAATGGGCTGACCCACAGGGTTTTCTCCTCCCCCACCCACCCCTGATCTACAGAGTCACCACAGCCTGCTTCTCCCCAGGTGACCCAGATGCCCAAAACTTGCACTGATTTTGAGCTGTGTCCTAAGTCATCCTCCACACAGCTCTTGTCCATGAGCTCATTCTCTGCATTTTAGTGTCTGCACCTGGGTCACCCAGGTAAAAACTCTTCCCCAAGCTTAATCTCCAAAATAACACCTTGTCTTATCTTAACACCTGTCACTACCTCAGACATTTTCATATTTATTTTTTTCATTTGTTCTTCTTTTATGTCTCCTCTAATGTAGAGCAAGCTCCCAGAAAAAAATTTATCTCTATCATTTAGTTCATGTCTGGGGCACCTTTTTGTGCTGTCAGTAAAGAATTGATAGACAACTCTATTAGTAATCAATAATCTATGGAAATATTCTGAACATAGAAAGATTCTATTTAATACCATTAAAAAGTAAATGACAGAAACTGTGACATCATGGGAAAATAATCAGACAAAATGAGAAATATATTCTGTCATGGTCACCTTTGATAAATCAAACACCACAAAGCCTCATACCAAGGCTGTAGTACACATGTGTGACCCAAAGAACATGAACTGTGTGGAATAACTCATTTTTCTTCTCCTGGTCCTGTTCAATGTATTAGGATCACATGAGCTGAAGATAATATAGACATTGATCAACAAAGCTTCACTTACATCCTGTTGCTCACATCATTGAGGATGGAGCAAGTTATTTGCCTGTGTTGCACTGTTTAATATAAAAGTATGTGTGAGTTCTTGATCATAGCAACATACGAGAACATATGTTTTGCTTCAGTACACAATATCGAGGATAGTAACAAACTCTAAAGACATGGGACTTTATACATTTTCTGGTAGAAAAATGTTTGCATTGAAATACAGTTTAGTAATAATTAATTATAAACCCCCAGTGAGTTGGGAGAGATTCCTTGTTTAGAGAAGTTGTATTCATCTCAAAACAAGGTTAAGTTGAGGTTACCCCATGGGTTGAGCTCTTATAATGACTAGTTGGTGTCACTTTGTCTTTATATTGTGTCTATTTCTTATTAATTGTAATGTTACTGAGGGTAGTGTGCTGTTTCATGCCTGTGCACATCATTTAAAGATCTTATCAAAGTAATTAACACAGGGATCAAATGAACAATTTTTCCTCTCTTTGTTGTGAGTACATTTACAATCTTGCCTTCTAGCTATCTGAAATATTCTAAGTAATCAGGAAAGAATTCTTTACATCTGGAGGGGAAATAAGTCAACCCCCAAAGCCAGAAAACTTCTTCCCAAACCTCTGAGTGTCAAAACTCTAAAACCAAAGCCAAGGCCACCTCACCATATGTATTATCTTATTAATTGTTCCATATAAAAAATAGTAGCCATTTGGCATGTAGCTTTGTGCTAGATCATTTATTGTTAGCATTGCCCCATGTAGTTCAATCCTTAGCTAGAAAAGGAAGGCATGGGAGAGGGAGGCATAAGAGAGGGGAGGGGAGGGATACCAAAGAGGATGGTAAGAAAAAAACTGAAGGAGGTAGGGAGGAAGGAAATAAATTTTTAAGGAAATGCAGAAAAGTTTTTAAGATGTTTCCTTTACAACTGAATGGTTCTGAATTTAATATCACTCTTTGGGGGCTGATTATTACTTTTTCTCTTTTTTGTATGTCCTCACCTTGACAGGAAGTGAGGAGGCTCTAATATGTTCAATGCCAACTTGGTGACCATTCTCCTTCTCTTGGGGTTCTGAGGGACCGGAGCTGCAGACTCTCTGTGGCCTGCTCTTCCTGCTGATGTACCTGGTGGCCCTGATAAATAACCCTCTCATTGTCACTGTCCTGACCCTGGACCCACAGCCCCAAGCACCATGTTCTTCCTCTTGAAGAACTTGTCCTTGCTGGATGTCTCCCTGATGTCTGTCCCAATCCCAAGTTCATCCTCAACAGTCTGCTTCACAACAATTCCATTTTTATTCCAGGCTGTGCCTTCCAGCTCCTTTTAATGACCTCCTTCTCAGCAAGTGAGACATGTGTCCTCACTGTCATGTCCTATGACCACTATGTGGCCATCTGCTGTCCCCTGCACTATGAGGCTACTGTGAATGGCAATGCCTTTGTGCTGAGGGCAGGATTTTCCTGGGCAATGGTGGCGCTCTCTGGAGCCATGTACACTGCTGGCACATTTTTTGGGCCCTTCTGTGGCTGCAGTGCGATCCCAGAGTTTTTCTTCAATGTTCCCTCCTTATTCATGATTTCCTGCACTGACATGCTCCTGGTGGTCTATTCCAGCATGGGGATCAGGGTTTGTCTGAGCCCCTCCTGTTGTGTTTTCATTGTGTTCTCTTATGTTCACATTCTCTCCACTGTACTGAGGATTCCATCCAGGAAAGGTCAGTCAAAATCTTTCTCCACCTGCCTCCCACATCTTGTTGTCTTCACTGTTTTTATGATCAGTGCATTCATGGTTTACCTGAGGCCACCTTCAGATGCACCTCCAGTTATTGGCAGGCTGCTTCCTGTGATCTATGTTGTGCTTCCTCCAATCCTGAATCCCGTCATCTACACTCTGAGGAATGGGGACATGAAGCAGGGTCTGAGGAGGCTCCTGCCAGCCTTGCCTGCTCATTGTGTGCACTTTATCTAACACTACCTTGTGTTTATGGCGGACAGAGGCCATCCACAGTGGCACAAAGTCTTCTTAGCTCTCACTTTGGGAAGGCCTGGGGTGCACATATCCATGTGTGGCTCTAGGAAGAAAACACCTAAGAGACATCTGAGCTCAGAACCTGCAGCCTACAAAGCTAACATGTAGGTCATGGAGTCACCTGGTGTTCTCCTAAATCAAAGCATCTCTCCCTTGGTGGCTTAGCTTAAAAAAGATTGGTTGTTTTTTGTGATCAGATTTCATTTTGGATCATTTATTAACCAATTTTTGTGTTTCATTTATTGAATACAAATGCAAATGTTGAGGCCCAGAAATGTAACTCAGTGGTGCTGTGCCTGCCTGGCAAGCATAAGGTCCTGAGTTTGATTCCCAGTACAAAAAACAGCCAGCCATCCACTAAACAAAATAACAATAATGAGACAGCACAGTGAGTCCTGTACATGGAAACCATGTGAACTACTGATGTGAAACATGTTCATGTCTTTCTCAAAAACCAGACTGGCTTGTGCTGATGCAGAACAACTAACTGCAAAACCACCAGGAGGTGACAGCTGAGTTGCATCCTCTCAGAGGGACCCTGTTCACCCAAGTGTACAGTGTGCAGCAAGGCCCAAGGCCCTGCCAATGCAGCAGACTCAGGTGTGTCTTTGTGCCTCAATGTCAGTAATTCAGAAAGTACAGAATTTCTGAATTTAACTTAAATCAGGACTGTGATTTTAATCTGAGTCTGAAAGAAACAATGCAATCTATTCAAATTATAGCAGAACTCACTGGCCAAAGACAGATTTCTTTTGACTTATTCACTAATAGTCACAATGCAAAACACTTATCCTGGCCTTCTCTGTAATGTACATAGAGATCCTAGATTTTATCAGAATAACTTTTGAGCTTCACCTTTAATTATCTAGGGAAATAAAAGGAAGTTTTTCAATAATATTATATGATTTATGCACTTTTTCAGTCATATTGACAACGTTTTACTGCCATCAATGAAATGATCATTGCTAAATTTCTATACATTTAAGATGTATTTTATAAAATGTTTTCTTTTGATTTTTCTGATAGAATTAGCCCAATTCAGTACAAAGGCACATGACAAAACAGATTTGCAAGTTTTGGAGGAGGTCAAAAGTGAATCATCAGATTATTCATGCATGGACGATGAAGATGATAATGCCTTTGACATTGGCCATCTGAGTCAACAATCCTGGGCCAGTGAAATGGAGCAATACACAGGGAATGCAGACCTACTTGATTCACACTATGAACAAAGGAGTAATATAAGTATACACTTGACTGGTTGAAATGGTGCAACATGGTCATGAAAACAAATGGAATGATCCAATGATAGAAATAGGTCCAAAAATATACTGAGGATCTTAGTATCTTGGTAGGGGTGAAATCTATTGGATAGAATCCCAGCACTGCCATTCAATTTTGGAAATCATTTGTAAGAAATGAAATGCTACAAGATGTTGTGAAATGTAAGTTAAATTTTCTGTATGTATCAGTAGCCATACTCAAAAATGTGTTTATTATGACACCTCATTAGCTGAACTGAAAACATTCATAGATCTTCTGTACCTAGCATGGCTTTCTTATAATAATCACCAGAATGTAAAAGAGTGATGGAAAAATGAAGGGTATGGGCTTGAGGTTTGTAGAATAATGATGACACTGAGGAGATTTGGTTTCCTTCAAAATTGCCTTAGGTTTGATGAAAAAACCATCTGCCAAGAAAGGAAAGGAACTGATAATATGGCTGCTGTCCACCTACAGTTTGAGATATTTGTGGGTAATTGGCAAACAATTTACACACCACTGTAATACATGACTTTTCTTCAACAATTTTCAGTGTGTCATAGTTGCTGTGGCTTCAGACGATATGTGCAAAAACCCCCCAATTGTATCTACAATTTCATTTTTATGTTACCATTAATGTAACCACTGATTTCTTTCATATTTTTAGTCCATTTGCATTTTAAATCTATTTTTTTTGGAAAATTTCCTTTCACATATCACAAATAATATATTTACTCCTTAAATTATGTATGCTAACCAAGATATATTTATACTATATATATTATAAGTGTATTATATAATATGTATATATATTTACATTAAGACACCAGCTCCTTTCAATTTGCAATTTACTTTCATGATAGGAAAATAAGGATATAAAAATGTTTATTCCTTTGAAAATACTCACCTGAAGTATTAAGATGCCCTATGTGCCTCTATACATCAGGGTTTATATGTGGCAATTTTAAAAACTTTTAACATACTTTTAATACTTATTTATAATCTGAAGTCTCTTTGAAAAATAAATACTCCCTTGATATTTCTTTTCATGAAATATTAATATGTTGAATTACATTAAAATTAACATACATTAGATTTCTGTTGAACCACATGATCAAGATTTATTTCTTAATAAAATTTGAAAGAAAATTACAATACTGAAACCTTACTTTCCACCACATTTGTGCATTTGCATTGCCTCATCCTTTGAAGTCCTTTAATCTTTACTACTGAGCTCATTAAAGAACTCCTGCTTATCTTTCTTTAGATGCAGGACTTTAGAACTTTGGTACAATCCTACTTTAACACTTCTAAATATTGGCCCATGTGTCATTTGCAGATGTTGAGATAGACATCTCCTAAGTTCATTATTTGTATCTACCCTATGAAGCAGAGAACTGATTTCCAGTGAAAATTCAATGCAGACCAAATTATGTTGCTAAAATTCACACAGCAATGAATAGTCAGGAAATACCTTCATTTACTCTCTTTCTAGAATTAGAGGAGTTAGCATCAGTAGCAATCAAGATAAAGAACTTCCTTAAAATTAGTTCTTGAATCCTTCTTAACACAGTTTTCTATGAATGCTCCAGCACAAGCTAAAGAGTACATGAAAGATTAATATTGAATAATTCCACCAAAATGTGGACTCCACAGATATAGACCTAGCAGTGTAGAAGGTGGAATGAGTTCCTAGAGGCCCAGTTAAGTTTCACTGTCTGAGGAAAGCAAATGTCCCAAGACACTCACAGCTCTTTTCAGTTAAGGTGGATATGGTATTTCCAGGGTTCCTGTGAATCATCAGTATGCTTGTAGGGCTTTGGAGAAATATGTGGGAAGGCAACAAAGAAGCAACCGCTACATTGAGGGTTCTCCGCCCTTCACTGTTTCATAGCCTCAGCTGAGAAATGTCAGGAGATTGTGAAGAAAATCCCATACACAAGGTGGAAGGTGGGCAAGATGAGAAGGAAGGATTCTCCACACAGCCCAGCAGAGGTAACATAGCCCATCTACAACTCTGCAGGGCCTAAGGATCCCAGCTCAGTCACCCTTCTCTTGACCTGGAATTTAATTGCATTATTTTCCCACTTAAAATATTACTCGTATTTGTGACTGATTTGTACATGTGATATTTATCAGTCATCGTGTCTGGTTGTAAAGATTTAGTCATTCCCCAATGCCTTCATTCCCAAATGCACATTGTTTTCAAATTTCCATTCAATGTTTCTATAAAAAGGAGTCAACTAAAAATTGATAAGTTCATTCAGTACAGTATCTTTTTTTTCAAAGACATGATTACTTTTATGGCTCATTTGAAATAAGCTGAATTAGAATCAAGACTTGTTAAAGTGGATGTAATAACAAAACTGACTTATGCTCAGAATTATGAATTTCATGGTAGGATAAATTAATGAGTTCATGCTTTACTTCCCCATGTGGGCATACATACCTCAGTTCTTGTGTGATATCGACTTGATTAGTAAAATAGATTTTACTTTACTTTAATCATTGTATCCATCTTTCATTAGAAGAGATATTCAATTATTATCTGACTTTCATATGTAAGTGTTTAGAGATTGAAAAGATGAAACAAAGTGCTTTATAGTCTTCAGAGTCACATTCTATTTAAATTACACTTTGAAATTTGAGTAGAATTTGTACAACTGGGAGAGTCCATGAGACAGGTTCTAGGAGCAAATTTCAAAGGTATTCAGTGAGCATACAGTGTCTGAAGGCCTTGCCAGTGGCCACAGCCTTTTCTTTTTCTACATCCTATGTTATGGGCTCCATACAGAAGGACATGCCACACCTCCTTGTGCCTCAGTTACTCCATCTGCTCCGTGTGAGGCTCCTCCTGGCCTGGGGGAGAACTGGTGGTGTCAAAGTGTGTGCTGTCAAGATGGTGGTCAACAAACATGAGTTTCCTCTCCTGAAGGCAGCAGTGAGTAGACTGACAGGGAGACAAAACTGTGCCCTGAAGAGCAGGACACGATTGTACTGACTGAGGATACAGGAAATGCAATATGATAGTGAGAGTCTGGAGGACTCCTTCACTATGACACATTCGTAGATTCCATGTATAATGAGAAAATATCAGGAATGTGCATATTAGATACAAACAACTTTAAGTAAAGAGAAAGATGCCTGCATCCAGATACATAATTTATTTGAGAAAAAAGAAAAATATGAAAGAAAAATGTTTTATTATGTAGAATACATCAAACAAGTATTCAACAATAAAACTCGTGATAAAATTAAGGACATTTAAAAATTGCACAATTATATTTAAATCATAAATTTAATTAAAAATAATTTTCATTGAAGAGTGATCATTTGAAGTTATAATAAAGTCTCATTAAAAAAACTTAGGAAGAACAATGAAAAATCTAGAAAAATAAAACTTTGACAAAATAGAGTGAAAGCCAGGAAAGATGAATGCTTAGGAGGAAGGAGAAAGTCATACAATTCTTTTGTATGGGGAATGTCAGGACATGAATGGTACTTATCCAAGGCACATTAGAAAAACCTTCATAATTTCAGTAACAAAAATGCTTTAAAGCTCAGGAGTGTAGGTAACAATTTACTTTCTACTGAAACTGACAGCCTGAAATCACCAAAGGAGGACTCCAGGGTCTACTGACCTCTAGAGAGAAATCACCCCAAATAAATAGAGAAAGAATCTTGGCAGAAATGGTGCTGCCTCCTTCAACTTTAATATCTTTCTATTAGTCCCCTTCTCACCTTCCTCAGGACTTTACTTAGAGCTGAGTGAATGTCCCTGTTCTTTATACAGTAGATAATGGGCTTCAAGGCTGGGGATGCCACAGTGTAGAACACAGAGCACAGCAAGTCCAGGAGAAGAGGTGCATTGGAGTTCAGCTTTAAATAAGAAGCAGCACCTGTTAGGAGAAAGGTGGCTAAAACCACCAGGTGAGCATGCAGGCGGAGAAGGCTTTGGATCAGCTCTGCCTGTATGGGATCTTCAACATGGCAGAGAAAATAAACACGCAGGAGACCACGATGCAAACCAAACATGAGAACCCATAGAGGACGCCAAGGGCCACACTGACACTGATAGCGGCATGCTTCTCAGAACAAGTGAGCTCTAGAAGGGCAGGGACATCACAGAAAAACTGAAGAATCCTTTGGAGCCACAGAATTCCAGGGAGAACATGCTGCTGAGTACAAGTTTCCCAGGGCCCCTCCAGGACACAGCCATCAACCAGACACCGCATCCTTTCTTCATGACAGTTTCATAGTACAGATGGTGGCAGATGGCAACATAGCTCTCATAGGACATGGCAGAGAGGATTCCAACCTCTGACCTGCCAACAGGACCACCAAGAAGAGCTGATACACCCAAGAAAGAGATGGAGTCACTGGGGGTGAGAGAGTTGAGAATGGATTTAGGAACTGTGGTGGAAATGAGCCACAGGTCCAATAGAGACAAATGCCTGAGGAAGAAGTACATGGAGGTGTGGAGGTGGTGGGCCAGAACTGTCAGGAGAGGAAGGTCAGATTCTTGAGAATGGCCACCAGGTAGACAAGGGAGAAGAGGGCAGCCTGCAGCCCAGCAGCATTGTACTGTTCATCAGTCTTATGGGGAAGAACCTCCTCAGAAGTGTCAGATTCTACATATTGTAGAGTCATGATGTGCCTACTGAGTCTAAAAGAAAAATGGTGAGTTTAAACATCATATTACATGGATGAAAGCACACCCATGTTTGTAGCATCACAGTTCTTTATAGCTCAATCTTGGCAATGCTTCTACATCAGTGGACAAATAAATGGATGAAGAAAATGTGATTTATAGACATAATGGAACACTACTTTACTATCCTCAAAGAAAGATAAGCTTCAGGCCTTCAGTAGGAGAGTGGGTGCACCTGGAGACTATGGTACAAAATGAAGTAAATCAGAGACATGAGCTCAAAAATCACGTAGTTTCTCTTTCATGAGGAACTCAAAGTATAAATAAAGATCAAATAAAAGAGGTAGTAGGAAAGGAGAGATCTTCTGCAAAAGGGAAGAGGATCAAGAGATGCAGGGAGGTGAGGGGAAAGGGGTATAGAAAGAATTGAGATGTGTTATGTATATGTACCAACCCCTCACTGTGAATGTAGTCATTAATCACTGCAAATGTCTACGAAGACAAATAAACATTAAAGCTCATCCAGCACATCCCCTGTTATGTGTCTCTCCATTCTTGAGCCATGCTTAGATTAGCATTATAAGTTAGATAGAAAGTTTAATGCACCAAAATATTCATCTTTGTACTCAAATGAGGTATAAAGCAATGATGGACATAAAACTCTAATGTGATTCAGTTTAAATTTGTTTTGAAAAATGAAAGAAATTTGACACATCTCCAAAATAGTGTGAAATTAATTTTTCTATGTTTTTCCCATTAAGACTTAGGGGACTGGCTGTGTGAGAATAACTGAAATAGGGTATAGGGTGGACCTTTTCACAGATTAATATTATCATCCTTGTTGTGATTTGTGTGTGGATTACAAGTCACGGGTGAAACATCTGCTGGCAGCATATTCAATATGTAAACCAAGCATTAATTCGGCCATCAGTTGGCTGAGCTGTTTGAAGTGGAACTTAAGAAATTTCTCTCTGTGACAGAATATTTGATGACTTTGGCAATCTAGTAGTCCATTCCTTAGAAAGAAATGTAGGAGTAGAAAAAACTAAAAATAAAAAAGGAAACATTTATCATTAGGAAGTGATATTACAATTAACTGTTCACTTCCCTTTCATAAGACATTAAGATTGTTCCCCATATTTTCATAGAATATTTAATTCCTTGGTGAAGATGTTAGTATAGCATTTATTATTTTTACATTAGTGCAATTATGTAGCATTACAGAGCACTGAAATTTTCTCAAGCAATTTTGACAAATTGAATTTTGAATATAGAGTGGCTTTGTATATAAAAGAGCAAAACTTGAGACTACAACATACAACTGGGGCCATGTTCTGGGAGTATTCTGTCCACACTGAGAACCATCCCATTCCCTAGATGAGGATACCCAGCAGAAAGGTTGTATGTCCCCCACACCCAGCTCCCCTGGGGTCCCCTAGGGGAGGGTCTCACCCTTGCGCTTCCTTGGGTCCCCAGTTCTTAGAACCTCTTTGTCCTTTCCCCCACTCCAGTGACCCAATTTCCTTCTCCCAGCAGCCCTTCTCCTCCTCAAGGTAAGGGGTGCTTCTGGGAACATCCAAAGGTATCTCCAATCCAGGCCATGCAGGCCGTCCTGTGATGCAGGCCATCCTCTTGGCTAAGTGTGCAGTAGGGAGTGTGAGATGCATCTCTCTGGGTCCCAGCTCATGCTGCTCTGCAGAGACCATGAGGCCAAAGACTAGGGGACTTCGCACTCCTTCCTAGGTAGATGTATCTGCCTGAGGAGATTCTGTTCCCTTTAAAATGAGCACTGTAATTCCCTAGTCTCTAAGTCTAACTGGTTTGTGCCCTCATAGGAAGGCAGAATCTGCTCAACCTGATGGTTCAGCATGGTAGCAATCAGATTGGAAGGGTCCTCTGTCCCTACCTAGTGAACAGGCTCAGCATTTCCTTCTATCATGCAGAGAAGCCTTTCTCATCCCCTGCCTCATGCTGATTTCTCAGCTTCTACAAGCTCTGTTCTCTCTCACTGAGCTGTACTCCCAAGAGTGGAGCTGGGATATGGAGGTGAGATCTGACCAGAGCAGTTTCTCTCTCAGAACTGAGACATAATTTCCATTAATAAAAAATATTTATATTAACATCTGAACACCAACCCTACTACTTTCACCAATAAAATTATTTGTGAAATACAAAAACTTTTTACAAATTCTCTCACATTTGAATGTTATGATTTGATTTGGAAGACCTAACATTTATCAAATTTCAGAAAAAATACTAATACTTTATATTATATAGAAAAAATGACTCAGTAGTAGGTGACACTAAGTAACAGTGGTAGTAGTAGCAGTCAGTACTAGGTGACACTAAGACAAAATACTGTCTCAATGGAAATATAGCCATATTTTAATGTTGAACATAGGTTTCAAATAACTCAATATTTTAAAAAAACACAATGAAAATTTTCTTCCAGGTCCGTTAGACAAAATCTCTCTCAAGATTACTGATAAAATTTAAGTTCTATTTTATACTCAAATTTCAGATTTACTTTCAAAGATAAAGCTCTAATGACAAAAAAAAATCAAAATTAAATAGATGGTAAAAGGAAAGGAATAAAAGATTTGCTTTATGTTCACTTTATTTTTTAATGAAATCAGAGGAGAATAACATAAAATAGAGAACCCTAAAGGGAAAGGGAAATTGAACTTTAAAAGTGGCTTTTGAAAGATGAAAACGAAGATCAAATTCCTGGAATATATGGGACTTGAGTCAGTCAGTCTACACATGCACACACACAAGTACATGCACACACACACACACACACACACACACACACACACAAACTCCCCATACTGCTCCCCAGACTTATGCTTTGGAAGCAGGCTTAAAAGTTTGCAGTTTTCAGTATTCCAACAACAGTGGATTTGAGCATAAAATTTTGTAACATCTACTGATTTTCTGAGGATAGTTCCACTTCAAACATGCTATAAAGATGCATATGTTTAGGGCACATGGCTTTCCTGAAGAAGTTCTGCCCAATCTTTTAGCAAAATAGTAGTGATATGAAGAGGAAATAAGGGTGGTTAAAATGTTGAAAGATATGGAAGGAGTTTTGATGATTGAAAATCATGTGTCACGTTAATTATAGAGTTCAGAAAATAGAGAGTTTCACATAAAAAGAATGACACAGCATCATGTGCTTCAGCTCTTATCTTGAAGCAATCATATCATTTATTACAATACAGGGTGAGTGGTAAGGGGATAAATTGAATACAGAACAGGGTCAGCAGCTGTGTCAGATGAGAGCAAGGAATGCTGAGCATTAAGGATGCTCTTTCCTTGTCCTTCCTTAAAGCCAGAGAAACAGCACTAGTTTGTGGGGCATATGGCATCCTAGCATGTTTCTGCAGCAGTGAGCTGACCACTTAATAAATCAAAGAGACTGGGCAGGTGTGAGAATGCTGAGGGAGTGGGGAGAAAGACAGGGTAGAAGCAGAAGGGGAAGAGAGGGAAACAAAAGAAGAGAGAACTAGGAATTAGTTTGAGAGAATGAGGGAGTTGGGAAGCAAAATACTGTAGAAGGGAAAAAACTTGGTAGGAAAAGATACACTGTTTCATTTGGAACAGAATATAAGGAGAATATTTTTATTTTCTCTGCCACCCCCACCACACACACCCAAGAGAGTGAGCAGGAATGGACAGAGCATGTCCAGAAAAAGAACATTCATACCTGACTGTGGAAGGCGGTGTTAGCTATGAAGATTCCATTTTAACTTTGCCCTCCACCGTAAAGGACAAGATATCAGCTCTGGGAATACTCTGTCCCTGCCAAGCCAAATGCTTATCTTTAAAGATTGTCCTGTGCCATGATGAATGTTCTTTTACCCAGAGATATAAAGAACTAAAAGAACAGGGAAATTCTAGAGAATGGGGAAATTCCTAAGAAAAGAGAAGTGGGCATTTCTGTATCAAGGCCAGGACTAAAAATAGCCACAGCCTGTTCAGTGTATAAAAGATCCAGAAAAAATGAACTTGCACTCTCAGTCTCTCTGGGAGCCCTCCCGAGTCTATCTCTGTGTCTTTCTTTTTCTTCATCCTCACTCCCCCATTCAGGTGCTGTTCCACAAGTGACGGCAGGCTCCATCACCTGAAGTTCATAGAAATCATGCATTGCAGTGCGAGTGATTTTCTGAGCAGTAAATTAATGACTTTGGGGGACAGTGAAGGGGAGTGTGGCTCCTGCCCTGTGTCTCTGGCAGCTCCTTTGTCCGGGAATGACAGGCCCTTTAAGCACAAATAAGCCAAACATGCAGGGCTATCCCAAGGAAGATTCACAGCAGCTGTGCAACTGGCTTCCTCTGATCCCAGGCCCTGGAGAGCAGATGGGCACTCAGGGCTGCAGGCTACTCCTACATTCTTTCTTCCAGTGAGACCCAGAGGAGAGCTCTGAGATTCCTTAGAATAAACCTCAAGCAGCCCTCTCTCCCCATGCCCTGTGCCTGGGACTGGAATCCATGTGTTCACGAAGCAGCACCTAAAAGTTTGCATCCACATGACCTTTGAGTGTAGCAATCTCAGCTCAGTTTCAGCTGGGAGGGACCCTAAGAGACACAGCACTGTGATTTAGGGTCTCCCAATGGATTTAGTTGAAGTCCTTGGACCAACACTTCCTAGGACATTGATTCTCCCCAGGATTTCAGTCAGCCTTGGTAAGCACAGCTTTCCTTCATGTTGGCACTGTGTCCCAGATGCCTGTGTAGGTATTTCCCCTGAGAAATGCAGGCCCAACTTCCATGGTGCCCTTTTGGGTGTGAGAAACTCCCTCACTAGCTCCCCAAGAATCCTGGCTCCACTTGGGTGGAAGCTACATTCAATGGACACTCAGCATGGGCTTCTCCAGCTCTGGGATAAGATGGTGTTTATTTTCAGAGCCCGATCCTATAATGTTCTCCTTATATTCTGGTAGCAAACCCACAAAGCCCCCCCTCATTGCTCATAATTTTGCTTCAAGTTATTGAAGATACCATGGATCATGCACTCTCCACATTGCCTGTTTCTAGAACCCTCTTGTTGAAACCTCTCATTTGTCATGGTGTTGATGCTCAGTTACACTTTCTTCCTTTTCTTTGCCTGGTAACCTCGTGGTGTTTCTTATAAACCTTGTGCAGTTAGGGACCCCCAGATCATCATCACAGGAACTTCAACAACAGTTTACCAGTTTCCTACAAACCTGCAGGGATTTGAGTGGGGCAGACCCAGGTCCATGTACACCACATTTCCACAGCAATGTTGCACATGGAGCAATGAAGATGGCACATTTGTCCATCTTTAAGTCTTTAAGAAATTGTGTCAGCAATGTTTTATAGTTTCCATATTTTGATAAATTCATAATGAAATATATCAATTTTTATCCAAATCTGTATTAATCTCTCCAGCTGTGAGAATGAAACACCATAGACTGGGAAGTTTTCACAACTGAAATTCAATTCCTTAGAATTCTGGAACAAGATGACCAGGTCAAGGTGTGAGCAGGGTTAGGGCTCCAGTTCATTCAGTCCCTAGCTGTGCTGGCCCATCTTGGTGCTTCTCCCCATGGTCATTTGCATGGGTGCAGGTGTGTGCCTGCATGTGCATGCATGTTTAGGTGGGTCTGTGCATCCTCATGTGTGTTTGTGTATGTGTGTGTGCATGACCATTGGTCTCTCTACCTGTTGTGACCACCTGGCCATATGGGGCACCAGTAAGCCTGGCTGACAGCCACCCCATCTTTCCTGAGTTACCTCATTACAAGGACTGGCTCCAACCACAGTACCATCACAGGAGATGACAATGATGAGAATCTCAATATTTGGATGAGTTGAACCCAGAAGATAATATAAATGATATTGTTATGCATTTCATTTCCATTTATTTTTCATACCCATACAAAACCATATTTTGTCATGCAGCATTTTAAACCAATACACTAGCTCTCATAGGTGTTTTTCAGACTTTTAAAATGTTTAAGAATTTTTAAGGGCCTGGATGTCAGAGATCAGTGGAAAATGCTTGTCTACTGTACATGAGCCCCAGGTTTGACACCCACCAGCTTAAAGAAATGATTGAGTGAATTTATTTTAATGTATATATATATATATTTTTTTCTTTTTCTTACAAATTTACTTCATCCACTATGCCTCTTTGTTCTTCCATTCTTTAATTAATGAGGGCTAAAAATAGAGGGTAAGACAAGAATTCTTTTTTTCTTTAGATCTATAGCATAAAGCATTCTGGTATTCAACATCAAGGATAATACTAGCTCTAGGATTTTGGCGAATTACTGGGCTGGTTGATTTTAGTTTTCTTCCTGCATTCTTTAATAATTCCTTTTGAGTTTTAGTTAACAGAGATCTTATATATTATGATGAGGGGAAATCTGGTTGCAGTAGAGCAAAGAAGGAAGCTTGCAAATCATTTACGCTATGAAGAAAAAATCAATTGTCACAGAGAGGAGCAAGGAAGCCTGGAAAGAACCTTCCATGGAAGTGTACGCTGGGGAAGCAGACTAGTGGAATAGGAAGA
Organism: Heterocephalus glaber; assembly: GCF_053883595.1. Lineage (NCBI taxonomy): Eukaryota > Metazoa > Chordata > Mammalia > Rodentia > Bathyergidae > Heterocephalus > Heterocephalus glaber. The sequence continues at coordinate 4,652,872 of NW_028258410.1, forward strand.
GGCTTTGGTGCTTGGAGAGCTTGCGAAGGAGGAAGTGCTCTACAATCTAATTCTCTTTTCAGGTTTCTTGCTTTTATATTTTTAGTTGTTTTATTTCATTTTCCTTATTTTAATAGATATCTTTTTTTAGTTAAACAAGTTGCTCTCACTACCAGATTACTGAAGACTTTTTTCAAATGTTTGTTGAATCTTCCAAGTTTGTTTTCTATGTCAGAGGTAATGGCATGCATTTGTTTTTCATCTTTAGCTTCTTTGTAAGAAGACTGGTTGTTAAATCTTGGAAATCATAGCTAAAATCTGATCACTTGGAACAGAAGTAAAAGAAAGAATTAATGGCTAGGGCCTGAAATCTGATGAATTTCTGCATGCAGTCTGGATGGGGATAGGGAAACACTCAGAGGGCTGCAAAAGGAGAAACACCTGGAACAGTCATGGGGCAGAACACCAGGAAAAGAACAGCTACAGTTCTATAAGGTAAGGGTAAGGCTCAAGGGAAAAAATGCTCCTGGGTTTGCCAGAAGAGTAGAAAATTAAAAATGATGAATTCTTTCCAGCTTTTTCTCCTAACCACAAAACTTCTCTTTGAGGAAAAGAGCACTGGAGAGGCATCACACTTGGAGGGGGCTGTTCCCACTCCAGTCTTGGCTAGCACTGCTGCCCACCTAGGGGGAAAGGAGCCACTCCATGGGAGATGCCACAGGGAGGGTCTCACCAGACAGCCATGTCAGAGGACAGAGTGGAATGGGTGGAAAGAGCATAAGTTCACACCCTCCCCATCCCCACAGGGCTGCAGGAAAAGATAGTGAGCTGTGCCAGGCCAGGTACAGACACAGCTCTCAGTCACTAGGAGACAGGAGGCCAGAAGGGGAAACACAGACAAGGATTTACTGGGATCAGAGGCCTCAGATGCTTGTAACTACTGCAAATAATAAACATAGGTACTTTCCTGTACAGATTAGCATCAGGCTTCACACCCGGTGCATACCAATCTCATATTCTGTTATCTAATGTCACAGGTCTAGTGATAAATAAAAATGTACCATCAGATCAAGAAATGGACACAATCTCCAGGGCCAGTGTAAGGTTCTACAGCAGACTCCATCGTGGCACAGATATTGGAGCTGCCAGAAAATTAATTTAAAAGAACTAAAGTTAATACATTAACTGTTGCATAAAGAATAGTACACAACAAGCAGCAATAGGTAAGCAATTTTAAGAAGAGATGGTAATTTTGAGAATTCAAAGAAACAGAAATCTCTGACAATCTAAATATTATTTAAGATGAATAGGGAAAATAAATAGCTCAGTGCATCAGGTGTAGGAGGGAGGGTAAATACAAGAGCACATGGAATGTTAGAGCAGGGAAGCTTCTCTGTTATTTTCTAATCATGAATACAAGACATCAAGGATTTGTCAATAGTGAAAATGGCCATACTTTCAAAACTACTATATAGGTTTAATGCAATGCTGATTGAAATTCTAACAATATATTTCACAGAACTAGAGAAAACAATAAAAAAATACATTTAGCCAGAAGAGACCTAGAATAGTAAGAGCAATTTTAGGCAACAGAGATATGGCTGGGGGTATTACAATCCCCAACTTGAAACTATACTACAAAGCTACTGTGATAAATAACAGCATGGTACTGGCAAAGAAACAGACCCAAGGATCAGTGGAATAGATTAGAAGATGCAGAAATGACTACAGATATGTTCAGACACCTCATTTTTGACAAAGGAGCCAACCATTCTCATTGGAGGAAAGATAGCCTATTTTATAAATGGCGTTGGAAAAACTGGATTTCAACCTGCCAAACATTAAAAGTAGACCCATACTTTTCACCATACACTAAATTATGATTGAAGTGGATTAAAGATTTAAATATTAAGACAGAAACACTAAATTTTCTGGAAGATAAGATAGGTAGAACTCTGGAAGATGTTTGTATAGGAAAAGATTTTATGAACAAAACCTCAGTGCCACGGGAACTTACACAAAGAATCAACAACTGGGATCTTATCTTATTAAAAAGCTTCTGCACTGCAAGAGAAACCACTGACAGAGCTGACAGACAACTACATTATGGGAAAAAAAATTTAGCAGCTGTACCTCAGACAAAGGACTACTATCTGGGTATTTTCCCAAAAGAATTAAAAAAATCATACCACAGCAATATATGTGCACCCGTGTTCATAGTGGTGCAGTTTGTAATAGCTAAAGCTTGGAAGCAGCCCAAGTCCCCATCAATTGGAAACTGAATAAAGAAGATGTGGGTTTTTTAAATAAAATGGAGTACTACTCAGCCATAATGAATGAAAAGCTAGAATCACTTATAGCTAAATGGATGCATACAGTGGCCATACTCTTAAGTGAAATAAATAGGACACACATGTGTAAATATCAAATAGTTTCACTAGTGTAAGAAACTGATAGTGCAAACAAGGGTTAAAATAATTAAAATGAATAATTGATAATTTGAAATAGGAAAAAAGGTCCAAAGATGAACAGGTGAAGGGAGGGGAAGGGGAAAGGAAAGGAGGGACAGAAAAAACTATGAGGAAAGAAAAAATAAATGGAAATGATGTCTGTGTAAATAGGGAAGGGTTCACAGCTAATGGGGAAATGATAAGAACCAAGATACATCATGTACAGGTACAAACACCTAATGATAAATGTAAACAAACTGTATGCCTAAAATGTGCCAATAAAAGAACAAAAAAAAATTGTGGTAGTCATCAGAAGGGGACAGGAATGTATGTATTAGGCATTGAAAATGAAACTTACAAAACAAAAACAAAAACAACTGTGCACTGAAATTATTTTGTTCAGCTAAAACACAAAGGAAGAAGGAAACAAAGGTAAAAAATTTATTAGATAACAGAAGAATATGCACACATGTTAGTGGCAGACCTGAGCTGCAAAAAAAACCAAAGGAATTGAGACAGAATGCAATTATTCAAAACATTGAACTTCAACATTTCTCTCATACTAAAAACTCAAGGAAAAATATTAGGAATAGTCAAAAATGTGTTGTTGTGGTTAATTTTATACATCGACCTGAGTGGGTGAAGGTGTTCCAGGTACCTGGTGAGACACTATGTCTGCGTGTGTCTTTGAAGCTGCTTTCAAAGAGCAGCTCATGTGCAGGAGGCTGAGTGAAGAAAACAGCTCTCTGCAGTGTGGACAGCATCAGCCAGTGCACCAGGGCTGACAAGGAACCAAAGAGGGATGAAGAATGAATGTGCTTTCTCCTTTAGTGGGGACACCCAGTTCTCCAGCCCTGTCAGCCAAAGGCCAGGGTCTCAGATTATAAGTTAGATTTAAATTACACTGTAATAATTTTTGGCTTCTCTAGAGCCTGACCAAAATATTTGTAAAGGCCAAAGAATATTTGTATGTGTGTGTTTGAACTATTATCTTCTTTATAAACCATAACTCTACTTAAAAACTAAGGTTATAGTACTGATGATGAGTTTATTATAATGAGTATACAAGCAACATATATGACAATTGCAACATAATAAATGGAAATTATATGATTGTACAGACTGTAGGATTATATTCTCTATACTCCCATTTGTACCTGTAATCCACCATGGAGTAGAAATCAAGCTTTCTAAATTTTAACACTTTGGGGGGACTATGTAAGAGATAAATGGCATTATGCTAACTATATTTCTTACACCAAAAATTATTTTGAAAGAACCTAGCTAAAATAATTTAGCTAACTTGATTAAAACTTATTAGAGGACAAAACAAATAAAAAGAATTTGAAAAATTCTTACAGCTCTAATTTAAAAGTAGTTTTATTTTTATTTCTCTCCAGTGGAGAATTTAAAAAAATGACCATTATAATTTGTTTCACTCTTCATGTCATTGAACTTTGGTTTTGCATAGCAAAGTTCCTCTGAGGATTATCTGCATTTATACCACCAAGCTGAATGACCAAATGCACATAGTGAACTTCTCTTGGGACCCTCTCAGTCAAAGTCATCAAGAAAAGAAAGTTATTAGGGATATTTGAGAGGGGGAAATCTTCATAATGTCATTTTAAATAAACTGCCCAAATTATAAGTTTTTGCTTACAACTCTCCTAGATTGTATAATTCTATGATAAAAGGAATTAAGGGAGTATTTAATCAGTTTACTGTAGTATGGGTAAATATCTGAGCCATGTCCTTCATGGTGTTGTTTCAGAATGATTTCTGTGGCCAGAAAATCTGTGTATAGAAAACAACAGTGATTAAAATGCTAATGGTCTTGAGAAATAACCACTTAATAAGGCTATTCAGACCTTTTCCTTTGGGAGATCATGGGTATTAGGGAAGTGCCTTTACAAAGATCTGCTAGGAACCTTGTACCTACTGAGGTTTTCAAGTGATGCAAGGATTGAAATTTACAAAAGACAAAGGACTTTCCTGTTTGCTTTACTTTGCATCCTTCCCTATGAAATCACCACAGCTTAGCAGTAATCATTATGTCTTATCAAAAGCCTAGAGGTGTGCCTGCATGCCATGAAGACTCACTCCAACTCACTTTCAAGTCAAAATATTTCCACTCCAGAAGACCTGTTGGAATCATTTCCTAAAAATACATTTGACAAGTAAGTCTCTGTTTGGGTGATTGAAAAATTGGAATTATTTTAAGGTATGTGTTTGAAATGTCTTTGGAGAAAATGTTAAAATGCTCCATTTCAAAAGAGACTATTTAAATTTCTTGTAGAGTAAGGAACTTTAGGAAAAAGCCAAAAATCAATTTTAACAGCTGATTTCTCTGGTTTTGTTCTGTTGTCTACACCGTGTTTATTTGACCAGACTCTCTTTTGGAATGGGCTGACCCACAGGGTTCTCTCCTCACTCACCCACTACAGCTCTCCAGAGTCACCACTACCTGCTTCTCCACAAGTAACCCAGGAGCCCACAACCTTCACTGATTTTGATCTGTGTTTCCTAAGTCATCCTCTACACAGCTCTTCTCCATGAGCTCTTTCTCTGCATTTTAGTATCAGCACCTGGGTCACCCAGGTGAATGCCCTTCCCCACACTTAGTCTCCAGAGTAACATCTTTTCCTACCTTAACACCTGACACTACATCAGATTTTTTCCTTATTTGATTTTTCATTTGTTCTTCTTTTTATGCCTCCTCCAATGAAGAGCATGCTCCCTGTCAAAACATATTGTGTCCATCATCTAGTTCATTTCTGAAGCAAATGGGACACCTTATTATGCTTTGAATAAAGAATAAATAAATGACTGCACTAGTTACCAATAGTCTATGCAAATTTTCTAAACACAGAAAGAACATATCTGATAGCATTAAAAAGTGAATTACAGAAAGCACAACATCAGGGGAAATTAATCAGCAAAAGGAGAAATATATTCTGTTGCAGTCACCTTTGACAAACAAATCAAACACCACAAAGCCTCATACCAAGGCTGTAGTACACATGTGAGATCCAAAGGACACGAACTGTGTGGAAAAACTCATTTTTCTGCTCCTGGTCTTCTTCAATATATTTGGATCACATGAGCTGAAGATGATACAGACATTGAACAACAAAGCTTCACTTACATCCTGTTCCTTACATCCATAAGGACAGAGGAAGTCATTTTCCTGTGTTGCACTACTTAATATATGGGAATGTGTGAGTTCATGATCATAGCAACACATGAGAGCACATGTCTTGCTTCTCTACATAATGTTGGGGATAGTAACCATTTCTAAATATTTGAGACTTTAGACTGTTTTTCTGGTAGAAAAAGGTTTGTTATGAAACATGGTTCAGTAATAATTGGACACAAACACACAGTAAGTTGGGAGAGTTTTTGTGCTTAGAGAAGTTTTATTCATCCTGCAACAAGATTAAGTTGAGGCTACAGCATGGGCTGAACTATTATAATGACTAGTTGGTGCCACTTTATTTGTCTGTATTTTGTGTATATATTTCTTCTTAATTGTAATATATGGGTAGTGTGCTGTTTCATACCTGTGTACACTATGTAATGATCATATCAGAGTAATTAACACATGGCTCTCATTAACATTTTTTCATGTATTTGTTGTGAGAACATTCAGGATCATTCCTTCTAGCTATTTGAAATATTTTAAGTAATCAGAAAAGAATTATGTACATTTTAAGGAGACAAAATACAAACCAAAACCCTGAAAAGTCCTTCCCAAACCTCTGTGTGTCCAACCACTGAAACGGAAACCAAGGCTAACTGACTTCACATAGTACTCATGGCAATTGATTTCTATTTAAAAAATGAGTAGCCATTTGGCATGTAGATTCATGGAAATCACCTACTTAAAATGTGCAATATGTAGTTCAATCCTTAGCTGGAAAGAAAAAGGTGGGAAGGTGAGGAGTTGGGGAAGGGAAGTGAACCAAGAGGATGGAAAGAAAAGGAGAGGAGGGAGGGAAGAAATGAATTTTTAAGAAAATGCAAAAAGTATTTAAAATGCAGAGGTTTCATGCTTCCTTTACAACTAAATATTTCTGAATCTAATATCATGGTTCTGGGACTGATTATTATTTTTCTCTTTATTGTATGTCCTCACCTTGACAGGAAGTGAGGAGGCTCTAGTATGGTCAACACCACCTTGGTGACCAGTTTGCTTCTCTTGGGGTTTTCTGAGGACCCAGAGCTGCAAACACTATGTGGCATTTTTTTCCTGCTAATGTACCTGGTTGCCATAATAAGTAACCTTCTCATTATCGCTGTCCTTACCCTGGACCCACAGATCCAAGCACCCATGAACTTCTTCCTGAAGAACTTGTCCTTGCTGGACATCTCCCTGGTGTCTGTCCCTATCCCAAAGTTCACCTTCAACAGTCTGACTCACAACAATTCCATTTCCATTCCAGGCTGTGCCTTACAACTCCTCTTAATGACCTCCTTCTCAGCAGGTGAGATATTTATCCTCACTGCCATGTCCTATGACCGCTATGTGGCCATCTGCTGTCCCCTGCACTATGAGGCCATCATGAATGGAGATGCCTGTATGTTGATGGCAGGAGTTTCCTGGGCCATGGCCTGGCTCTTTGGAGTCATGTACACCACTGGCATGTTTTCTGGGCCCTTCTGTGGCTCCAGTGTGATCCCAGAGTTTTTCTGCAATGTTCCCTCTTTACTCAAGATTTCCTGCTCTGACACACTCCTGGTGGTCTATCCAAGCCTGGGAATTGGGGTTTGTCTGAGCCTGTCCTGTTGTGTTTGCATTATGTTCTCTTATGTTCACATTCTCTCCACTGTGCTGAGGATTCCATCCAGAAAAAGTCAGTGTAAAGCTTTCTCCACATGCCTCCCTCATCTCGTTGTCTTCAGTGTTTTTATGGTAACTGCATTCATGGTTTACCTGAGGTCACCTTCCAATACACCCCCAGTTATTGATAGGCTTCCTTCTGTGATCTACACTGTGCTGCCTCCAATCCTGAATCCTGTCATCTACACCTTGAGGAATGGTGACATGAAAAGGGGTCTGAGGAGACTGCTGCTATCCCTGCCTGATTATTGGGTGTCCTTCATCTAACACTCCATCCTGTCTGTGCAGGACACAGGACCTCCAGGATGGAACATAGTCTTCTCAGCTGTCACTTTGGGGAGGTCTGGGGTGCACATATCCATGTCTGGCTTTTGGAAGCAAACATCCAAGAGCCACCTGAGGTGGCTCACAAAGCCAATATGTAGGTCACGGAGTCACCTGGCACTCTCCTATGACAAACATCTCTCCCTTGGTGGCTTACCTTTCTGAAAGGACTGGCTGTTTTATGTGATGAGATTTCATTTTGGATCATTTATTAACTCATTTCTCCATTTCATTTATTGAAAACAAATGCAAATACTGAGGTTCAGGGATGTAGCTCTGTGGTGCTATGTCTGCCTGTCAAGCATAAGGTCCTGAGTTTTATTGCCAGTGTGGAAAAAAAATGGAGCCACCCCTAAACAAAATAACAATGTTGAGACAGCAAACATGGAAAGCATCTGATCCACCAACAGGAAAAATGTGCATGTCTTCCTCAAAAATCAGATTTACATGTGCTGAGGCAAAACACCCACCTGTAAAGCCACCAGGAGGGGAGAGCTGAGTTGCATCCTCTCAGAGGGACTCTAGTCACCCAGGTGGATATTTTCCAGCAGGGACCATGCACTTTCAATGCAGCAGACCCAGGTGTGTTTTTGTGTCTCCATGTCTATAGTTCATCAAGCACAGAATTTCTCAATTAAACTTAAGCTAGGATAGTTCTTTTAATCTGAGTCTGAATGAAACTCTGGAATCTGTTAAAACCATAGCAGAACTCACTGCATAAGACAAATTTTTTTGGCTTACTCACTAGTATCCATAAAGCAAAAGACTTAGTCTGACTTTCTCTGTAACGTATATAGAGATCCTAGATTTTATTGAATAACTTTGAGCTTCAGCTTTAATTATCTAGTGAAATAAAAGAAAGTTTTCTAATAATATTCTATCATGTTATGCTCTTTTTCAGTCATATGGACCATATTTTACTGATATTTGGGCTAATTAAAGAGCCAGGTATTTTTACTCACATATAGGCAAACATTTAATCATGCCCTTATACATTCCCTGATAAATATTTTTATTTTTACTGCCTTAAAATCATATTAAATAATGAAAATAAAACTTTTATGATATCACTTACACATACATTCATCTTTAAATGTTCTCAAACAGCCTGTGGGACATGATAAAATTATTACTTCTACCCCTAAAGGAGCATAACATCAGGTTACAACTCACATTCTTTTCTACTGTGTATTTTTACTTTACCATAACAGCAGCTTGCTGTGTGTCTCAGTGAATGTGCCTGGGGGTACACAGGAAGGAATCTTTGTATTTACTCACTTGGCATGATGAACAGCAAGTTGTGTACACATGTACAAAGTGTCAAAGCAGGATTCTTATGTTCATAATCCTCCATCTGAAGGGTTTTGAGTAAGTTTTTCTGAGCATTACAAGGGGTAAAATACACCTACCCTACACTTCTGTCGAGTAAACATGTATTTTACCCTAATAGAATGTGGGTGTGTCTCATAGTAGCTGTGCCTGATGGAAGCAAAACCCATCTGTGCATTCACCCACTTGGCAGATGAATGGCAAGTTGTGTACAAGAGTTCCATAGCAGCAACATGTGAGTTTTACCCATGAAATGGTCATTCCTAAATTTCTGTGCATTTAAGATTTGTTTTAAAAAATGTTTTCTTTTGACTTTTCTGATAGAATTAGCCAAATTTAGTACAATAGCACATGAAAAACCAGATTTGCAAGTTTTGGGGGTTAAAAGTGAATCATCAGATTATGCATGCATGAAAGATGAAGATGATAATGACTTTGACAATGGCCATCTGAGCCAACAATCCTGTGCCAGGGAATGCAGAGCTACTTGATTCAGACAATGAATGAAACACAATGTAAGTAAATACTTGACTAGTTACAATGGTGCAAAATGGTCATGCAATCAAATGGAATGGTCCAATGATAGAACTAGGTCCAAACATATAGTGAGGATCTTGGCCAGGGTGAAGCCTATTGGCAGAATACCAGCATTGCCATTCAATTTTGGAAATCATTTGTAAGAAATGAAATGCTACAAGATGTTGTGAAATGCAAGTAAAATATTCTGTATGTAACAGTAGCCATACACAAACATGTGTTTACTATGACACCTCACTACCTGAACTGAAAGCATTCATAGGTCTGCTGTATTAGCAGGGATTTCTCATGGGAATCACAGGAATGTAAAAGACTGATTGAAAAAGGAAGTGTATGCACTTGAGTTTTGTAAAATAATGATGACACAGATTTGGTTCCCTTCAAACTTGCCTGAGGTTTGATGACAAAGCCATCTGCCAAGAAAGAACAGGTACTGATAATCTGGCTGCTATTCACTCACTGTTTAAGATATCTGTGAGAAATTGGGAAATAATTTACACATCATCCAAATGCATGACTATTGATCTACAATTTGCAGCACTTCATGGTTGCTGTAGCTTTGGGCAATATATGCAAAAAAACCTCCTTCAAAATATGGCATGAAAATATATGGTCTTGTAGATGTGAAGATTCATTATGGTCTCAATTTAGAAATTTATCCTGGAACTCAGCCACCAGGTCCTTATTTGCATATTAATAAATGGACTGATGTTGTGAACAGACTTGTTGCTCCAGACTCAAACTAATCAAATGTGACATTTAACAATTGGTTTACCAGTTTCCAATTAATGTCACATTTGCTTAATAGAGTAGAAGTTGACCAGCATAGGAACTGTATGCATGAACAAAGCAGAAATTCCAAATGAAATGTTGCAATTTTAAAACAGGGAATTGTATAATACAATCTTTGGATTTCAGAAAGATATAGCATTGGCCTCTTATATGAAATAAAACAAACTGTTACCACTGATGTCAACATTTCACCATGATGGAAATATTGATAGGGAAAGCTTGAAAAAGGGAAGCTTGACATGAAAACTTTCTACAAGAAAACTAGTAGCAGAGTAGATGTTGCTGATGAGCTATGTAGCAACTATGATGTCACCTTAAACACAAAGTTTTAACCAATGTTTGTATTTTACACAATGGTTGTGTCTTATACTCATAAGAGGTCATTTACAGCAGAGGAAAAATAAATATTTCTGCACAGGGCACTACGGTAAACAATTCTGGACCACCCTTGTGAGCTGATAGGTGAACAGGAAGCTGTAGCATCACAAAGATCTACTACAAAAACTGGAAAACAAATACATGTCAACAGTGGCCTATAAGAAAGGCTAGGAAAACAAAACATATGTGCTATTAATGTAAGTGATCCTTGTTTATGGTAAATGAAGATTTGATGTATGGAGACTACATTGCTTGTACAGTAGAAGTAAAGATTATTTTTGTGATAAACTTTTTCTTGTATTTACATTCTAGTTCACATAGGTGTCTATTCCTGATGTTATCTTTTATTGTTCATAAGCAAGTAAACAGCTGATTTGAAAATTTTGAAGTCTGTTCTAAGTAGTCATGCATATTTTATCTTTTATTGATATCTCCTTTTCCTGCAAAGTGCATGGGCTATCAGTGTAAACTAGATGTGTACTTGGAACATGCAGTTATCATGTGTGCAGACTGCCTTGGGTATGACAGTTGAAGCAAAATTTATTTTTGTTTTAGAGTTCTACTGGTATTTTCATTGTAGTTCATATTGAAATGTATTTTTGATGTTATATTTCGGGTTTTGTAAACAATTACACAGCTAATGTGAAAACCTTGATGTTTATACTAAATGTGCAATACATATTGAGAATTTAATACTTTATTTTATGGATATTTTATGTTCCTGATAACTACACATTGTATGATATAACAATAACCTCCTGAAAAATTGCAAGCCTAGAAAGATGTCAAGTATGTTCTACAAAAATGACAGGAAGGCAAAACACATGTGCTGTCAGTGTAAGCAATACACGTGTATGGAATGTACTGTTATCATGTGTGAAGACTACCTTAAATGTGATAATTGAAGGAAAGATTACTTCTTTGTAGAGTTCTATTGGCATTTCCCTTGTAGTTCATATAGGCATTTATTTCTGTTGTTATTTTTAGACTTTGTACACTGAAAAAAGCTTGATACTGAAAATTTTGATGCTTTTTTATAAACATTCAATAAATGTTAAAAATTCAATATTTTAAACTTTGATGTTTTTGTGTTAAGTAATCATTGTTTAATATAAAAAACTCATAAAATTAGGTTAATAATTTATCAATAGAAATATTCTAAAGAATAAACATGGGTATTATACACCCCCAATTATATAACTTTATGACAAAATCGGCATTATCACCCTATGAAAAGGAATATGTTATATATTTAAATTTATTTGATGTGAATATGTACCTATTATGGATTTGCATGAGAGAAACTATTATAAGAGGAAAGACTTTTTGTGTGCCCTGAGGTACATTAATATTGGTGATATTTTATACATTCCAATATTTAAAAACTTGTGTATTTCATGGGAAATCTATGGAGAGTTCTAAGTGCTTTATTTTTTCAATTTTTAGCACAAGGGAAAATATTAAGTGAAAAACTTTATTTTTTACAAGATTTGTACTAATAGATACAGAAAAATGATAGAAAAACCCAAATATTTTGGGGGGGGTACTGGAGATTGAACTCTGAACCTTGTGCTTGTGAGGCAGGTGGTGGCACCAGTGAGCTAAATCCTTGGCACTGAAATTTTTAATCATACATTTTGTAATTGATTCCAGCAAGAATCAACCACAGAAGTTAAAACCATTTAAAGAAGAGTTATTGTAACCCAGCCTCCATCATGAATTAATCTTTTCTCTTGTAAGGATTTAAACCATTCTTTGTCCCTAGTTTAAGATAAAAAGTGGGATGGAGAAAGTTCTTCCTCTCTGGTCCCACTCACTAGAGTTATTGTCCCTCTCCTGTGGCTGTCCACTGATCAGCTTCTTATCTTCCATGCTCAGGGTGGTTCATGAGCTTGACCCACAGAACCATAGCTTTCTCATCATCACCAGATAGCTAGAAGTCTGACAGCATTCATTTTATCCAAACTTGTGAAACCTCCCATCTTCCCTCCTCTTCCTGACCCCTTCCTCAGGTCACTCAGCCTGATGCCTGCTGAGGCTGGGCTGAGGTGGATGCACCCCACCTTCCTCATGCTGCCTTTTCCATTAACCTTTCTCTGCATCAGGTGGGTTCATTCCTGTCATTCGTGGAGCACATGCATCTCAGTTTGAGGCCAGAGTTGTGGTCCCCTTTCTGGTCCCATCCCACTGTTCTGACCATGGTGGTGAAAGGTGTTTCTCCATGTGCTGTTTACAAAATTAGAGGCGACAAAGAGGGGACATCTCACCAGTATGTAATGAAGGATGCAGCTGGTGTCATACCCAGCCTGTGGTCACCATTTGCAGTATGCTCAGTGATTGTCAACCTTGTGGGAACCAGAATGTTGCTAGGGGTTAAATCCCATTTTAAAATATCCCTTCCTTCATATTGACTCTGTGCCTAGTCAGGGAGAGCTTATTGTTACTTTCTGTAAATTCCTGCTGGGAAAATCTACCTTTGTATACCTGTCTTTATAAAGCATATTCATCTTAAAATAAAACAAATTATAATGATCTATGTGTTTTTGTAACAAAGTGTGTTCTGTTCTGACATTAAACCATACTATGGACCAAAATGTGCATTACAGATGTTCAATTTTGACCAACTGGGTCCTTTTACCCACTTTGAATCTTTGGCTTAAAGGTCATAGTGAAGAAAATTATGCACTTGGACAAATGTTAGAAGCAGAGTGAGGTATCAGCCCTCTGGTCACCTGTCCCCTGCTGCAGCCTGTGAATGCCACTGATACAGGTGGAACAGAGTGGAGGGAAGGGACAGGATAGTCGGGCATAGGGTTGGGTGGTTATTTGTGAGAATTCAGGTGCTGGATCTTTTGGTGATCTGTTCCTGTCATTGTGACCCCTACCCTCTGCTCTCCTGGTTAGTGAGGGTGGGGGTCACAAGGAAATGGGGTACATTGAGATGCCAATGCACCCAGAGGTGATGCTTCAACTACATGGAGCCCATCACAGCTCCAGCCCAGCTGCTCTGGCTCTATCTGTGTAACTTCTGGGGCCAGAGCAGGTAGCGGGCCAACCTCCTTAGATTTGAGATGTGAAAAGAAAATCTCTTTCAACTTCAGACACCCCATGCATAGGACAAGACTGTGGGTATTACTGATGTGATGAGTAAATCTCACTGTTCCTCTCTGTGTCACTAAGTAGTGACCACATGAGGCTGAAGTGCAGGACACCCAGTTCTACCTCAATTTCCAGCCTCATATTTGCCCTGCTGTGTTGCAGGAAACATTTTCCTTTGGACAGTTGATAGTAGCGTTCTTTTTTGTTTTCAGTTTTTATCTTTATTAGTCCATCTCTGCAGTACATAATGATCACTTTCTTCTTGGAGAATTGGTACATGTACATAATGCCTCTTCATTCTCCCTATTTTAAGCTCTTCCTTTCCCCTCCTATGAATGTCTCTCCACCTCTTTGGCCCCTTCCCATTTGTAAAAGATCTATCTTCCTGTTTACTATTGTCACCTATTATTTTGCTCTTTATTTATATTTTGGATTTCTCACATCAAAGAAATTACTTGTGTGAGTGATTCATTTAATTTAAAATTATGGTCTCAATGTGCATCTTTTTTCCCATAAATAACACCAATTTATCCTTCTTAATGGCAGAATAGCACTCCCTTATGTAGAAATATGTACCACATTATCCTTACCAATATATCTGTTGATTGGCATCTAGGCTGCTCCAAGATTTACCTGTTATGAATTTTGCTGATCTCAACATGGTTTTGCAGATGTTCAATTTTAACACAACTGTGTCCCTTTTGCCACTTTGATTCAGAGGGCTAAAAGTCAAGCATTAAGAAAGTTTTATGGATCAATGTAGTAAGATGTCTTGAACTCTTTCAGAAAGATAGCTGGAAGAGGAACAGCTGAGGCTAATAGAATTTCTGGCATTAATTTTTTGAGAAATCTTAATACTGAATAAAAGCAAAAGTTAAACTCTGTTTTAGGTGCCCCCTTCTGTGCGGAAGCAGGTAGAAAGCATCATGATTGGGTGTTATTGAAGGAAAATATGGTCCAATCTGAACTTAACCAAGGCTCAGAACCAACATCCAGTTTTTGTGAAAAGAGAGGACAAGAAAACAGATTTAACACTATTTTCAGGTAAAATAAAAAATCACTGGGAAAACATAGGATGTGGAACATTCTATAGAAGAAAGACTTGGAGAGCTCAAAAAGGTAATAAAGGACTGGGATTTAGCTCAGTGGTTTTGCCATGTGCTGCACAAGTGCAAGGGCGTGAGTTCAATCCCCGGTACAAAAAAAAAGGTAATAAAGTTGTTTGGACAAAATGACCACGTGACTCCTACATTTAGACACATTACACACTCACAAAAGCATTAAGGTTTGTGAAGTGCCTTGGAGTAGGTCTCAAAATAACTTTCTTGGGAAAATATTTTTAATTATTTAAAAATAGAAAAGAACTGGATATAGATGGAGTATTCACATGATACATGGATGAGAAGACTCTACATAGTGCTATTCTCCTAATGTAATCATTCACATTTTCTTGAGTCTAATAATCCCATGTCTTAAGCATGCCATAAATTTTATGTGCCAAAAAATAAACTAGGGGTGGAAGCTGTAGATTGGTGCTGGAAGGCATGACTAGCATGGTTGAGGTCATGCATTCTTCCCTCACCAGTGCAACCAGCCAATCAATCAATAACTGAAGGAATGGAGGAATACTTAGCTGGTAAAAATGAATTATTAGAAATCTGAATTGAAAATGGAATTTATCTTATCATTTAAAATTCAAGTATACAATTGAGGAAAAGCATAAAAACTAAAAATTTTTAGAATAGAAAAAGCTGGATGCATAGAGGAGGCTTTATAGGTATTGAGACTTCTGTGACATTTTGACCACTGAAGGGGTGAGTATTCAGTGCCACCAACAGGTAGATCGAGGGGGCCAGGCATCCACAAGGGATGAGGAGGAAACAACAGAGGTGACATCAGATATCATTGGGAAAAAGGACTGTGAAGAACGATGCCTTCATCATTGGCATCACATATTTTAAAAACCCAGTTAAACTCTGTACAAAAAATTAAATTCAGTGGAATCAGACACCCAATGTGATCATCAGCATTCCAAAATATTTCAAAGATTCAAGGTATAACTATGACAAAGAATTGCTTAAACAAACTCAAAAAATATGAAAAACTTTGCTCCCTAGGAGGAAATTATTTGTAACTGTGACTATAAAATTTTGATGTGTTTTTAAACAACAAACTTATAACATGAGCTATTGTGATAAAAACAGCATGGTACTGGCAAAACAAACAAACAAACAAACAAAAACAGGATCAATAGAACAGAATAGAAGAAATGAGATGCTTTCATGATAAAGAGCACCTCAGAAACTTCATGAATACCAAACTAGCACTCCAAAAAATTTTAGACAATACCTTAGGAAAAGACAATGAAGATCACAACCCCAGAAAACCAAGCAGAATGAATCCATTGGGTGTGACAAATTAAATGCAAAGGGGGAGAATCCAACAAAAAGAAAAAGTCATGACAAGGCTTTTAAAATTTTTAACTTCATCTCCCTAATGAGTGTATAATTCAGTCTTATTATTGTACTGATTAGTATTTTTCTGATTCTAGAATTGCACACCATTCCTTTTGCTATACTGGCTATTTATCATGTCTACATTTTAAATGGGTTGTCTATCAATGAGCTCTAAGAATTCTTTATATATTCCACTCATAGGTTGTATTCACTGTAAGTATGGTCTGTTTAAGGACTACTTTTCATTTTGATGATGTCATTTAAAGTTCTAAATTTTGATGTAATCATCAATTTTTTTTCTTTTATACATCATGGTTTTTGTATCCTAGGTAGTTCTTGTCTACCCTGAATTCATAAATATTTTCCCTTATAATTTCTTCTTAAAGTTTCATACATTTAGGCTTTGTTATTTAGGTTCATAGATCCCTTCAAGTTATTTTCATGTATGGAAAAAAAGGGTTGAGGGGACACCCAACCGAGGTCTTGAGTCACGTGGAAGACGCCAAATCACCCCGCTGCAGACAAGCAGGTTTTCCCATGTAGTACCGAGGTCCTGAGTCACACAGAACATGTCAAATCAGCCCGCTGCAGACAGGCATGTCTGTGCATGCCCTACTGAGGTTCTGAGTCACACAGAACATGCCGAATCAGCCTGCTGCACACAGGAAGGTCTGTGCACGCCCTAAGGAGGTCCTGAGTCATGTGGAAGACACCGAATCAACCACTGCAGAAGGGAAGCCACCTGGTTCCACACTACAAAGATGCAGAGGACAGTGGACCACCAGAACCCAGAGGTAGGGGCTTCGGAGCCATCTTCCCACTGTACTGGTCCAGAGGAAGGGGCTTCCCAGTCACCATCCCTCTCTATGCTCCCTGCCCAGAGAAAAGGGCTTTTGGGTCACCATCCCTACCACTGCTGCCGGGCCCTGTCCCACCTCACCCAGCTCAGAGGAGGTAATCCATGCAGGCACTAACAGCCCCTGCCACAGTCGAAATGAGAACACATGTAAATAAGTCTCAAAACCATACTTCCAGATCACCTAGAGCAACCCCAAAGGGAAATGAGATGGAACCACTCAGATACTCAACCACCTGGACACACTGAACTGGCAACAAAAGGGGATCTGGAAAAAAGGAACTCAGAAATAATTTCTCAGATAACAGGAGAAATTGTCCCCCTAGTGCAAGACATGATTAATAAATCTAAAGAGGAGCTCAGAAACATGATGGAATCTCAACATAAGAAACAAATGGAATCCATAAAACAGATGCAAATAGATTTCCAGGACATGAAAACCTCCATTGAAATTCTACACAGCAGAATGAGCCAATGTGAGGACAGAATTTCAAATATAGAAGATAAGATTGCAATTAGTGACCAGGAAAAGAAAAATGGCTTCAAAATTATAAGGGAACATGAGAAATCAATCCAGCAGCTGCTAGATGATGCAAAGAAGAATAACATGAGACTGATTGGGCTCAATGAAGAAACAGGAGAGAGTACAGATGACATAAAAAAATCTCTTCACAGAAATAATGGCAGAAAACTTTCCAAGCAGGGGAAAAGAGCTTGACATACAGATAAGTGAGGCATATATGACTGCAAATAGCCTTGATCAAAAAAAATCTACACATAAGGCATAGAATTGTTAAGATTCCAGAAACACAACAGAAGAACAAAGTTCTCCAAGCAGTCAGAGAAAAGCAACAAATAATATACAAAGGAAAGCCCATCAGAAACACAGCAGACTTCTCCACACAAACCATCAAGGCAAGAAGTGCTTGGAGTGACATATTCCAAGCCCTAAAAGAAAACAGCCTCCAACCCAGATTGATGTACCCTGCAAAACTATCTTTCAAATTGGATGGAGAAATGATACTTTCACGAAAAAGAGCACCTTAGGAACTTTGTGAATACGAAAGCAGCACTCCAAGGAATTTTACCCAATATCCTAGGAACAGACATTGAGGATCACAACCCCAGGAAGCAAAGCAGAATGAACCCATCTGGCATGACAAGAAATTAAATGTAAAGGGGGAGAACCCAACAAAAAGAAAAAGTCATGGCA
Source organism: Heterocephalus glaber (assembly GCF_053883595.1). Classification (NCBI taxonomy): domain Eukaryota; kingdom Metazoa; phylum Chordata; class Mammalia; order Rodentia; family Bathyergidae; genus Heterocephalus; species Heterocephalus glaber. The sequence goes on from NW_028258410.1 coordinate 4,671,125, forward strand.
ATGACAAGTCAATACATTTCAGTTATAACCATCAATGTTAATGTTTTCAATTCACCAATCAAAAGAAATAGACTGGCAGAATGGGTCAAGAAGCAAAATCCAACAATATGCTGCATACAAGAAACACACAATTCAAAAGGAAACTCATGGACTGAAAGTTAAAGGGTGGAAAACAATACTGCATGTGACAGGAATCCAAAAAAAGTCAGGAGGAGCTATCCTCTTTGCAGAACAAGTAGATTTCAAAACAACGATGATGAAGAGAGATGAAGAAGGACACTACATCCTTGTAAGGGGAAGAATCCAAGAGGAAGAGATGACAATCATAAATATCTATGCACCAAACACTAGTGCACCAAACTATATAAAACAAATACTAATGGAAATGAAAAGTCGTATATGCACTAATACAATTGTAATGGGGGACCTCAACACTGCACTGTCATAGATAGATTAACTAGACTAAAAATAAGTAATGAAATACTAGAACTCAATCGAACTCTTGAAAAATTGAACTTAACAGATGTTTACAGAGTCTTCCACCCCACAAAATCAGATTACACATTCTTCTCAGCTGCACATGGGTCATTCTCCAACACAGACCACATACAACACATAGAACATGTTTAAGTAAGTGCAAAGTAATTGAAGTTATTCCCTGTATATTATCAGACCATAGTGCAATGAAATTGGAGATACATCCATAGCAAAAGAAAGTCAAAAAATTTCATAAGCACTTGGAAATTGAACAACACACTTCTCAATAACAAATGGGTCACAGAGGAAATTAAAGAAAAAATCAGACAGTTCCTTCAATTAAATTACAATGACAATACAACATATCAGAATCTATGGGACACAATGAAAGCAGTCTTACAAGGAAAATTCAGAGCAGTGAATACACATATTAGGAAAACAGAAAGAGCCCAATTAAACAACCTGATGCTGCACCTCAAGCTTCTAGAAAAAGAAGAGCAGGACATCTCCAAAGCTCATACAAGGGAGGAAATTATAAAGATCAGAGGAGAAATCAATGCAATGGAGAGTAAGAGAATGATACAAAAAAATCAATGAAGCCAAGAGTTGGTTCTTCAAAAGAATCAACAAAATTGACAAACCTTTGGCCAACCTTGTCAGAAAAAGGAAAGAAAAGGCCCAAATCCATGCAATGAGGAATGAAAAGGGTGAAATTAGAACAGACTCAGCAGAAATCCAGAGGATAGTCAATACCTACTTCCAGAATCTATATGCCAATAAGATGGACAACACAGAAGAAATGGACAGATTCCTAGATACATATAAATTACCAAAGTTGAACAAAGAAGACCTAAAAATTCTGAACAACCCAATATCAACCAATGAAATTGAAAATGTAATTAAACCTTATCAACTAAGAAATTCCCAGGGCCTTATGTCTTTACTGCTGAATTCTACAAGACATTTAGAGAACTGTTGCCACTACTGTTTAAACTCTTCCATGAAATTGAAAGGGAAGCAATACTCCCAAATTCTTCCCTGGAAGCAAGCATCACCTTGATCCCCAAAGCAGCGAAAGACCCAACTGAAAAATAGAACTATAGGCCAATCTCACTAATGAACATAGATGCAAAAATCCTTAATAAGATAATGGCAAACAGAATGCAGAAGACTATCAAGAAGATCATACAACCTGATCAAGTGAGATTCATCCCAGGGATGCAGGGAGAGTTCAATATATGAAAATCAATCAATGTAATACACTATATCTTTAGAGCCAAGGCCAAAAACCATATGGTTATCTCCATAGAGGTAGAAAAAGCATTTGACAAAATCCAACATGCATTTATGATAAAAACCCATGGTCTGTACCTCAAACTGATAGAAACTATCCATGAAAAACGAACAGCAAGTATACTAAATGGTCAAAAACTGAAATCCTTCACACTAAAATCAGGAGCAAGACAAGAATGTCCACTATCACCACTCTTGTTCAATATAGTTCTGGAAACATTTTCCGCGGCAATTAGACAAGAGAAAGAAATAAAAGGAATAAAGATAGGTAATGAAGAAGTCAAATTGTCATTATTTGCAGATGACGTGATACTCTATATAGAAGACCCCAAGAACTCCACCAAAAGTCTTCTAGACTTAATAACCAAATTCAGTCAAGTAGCTGGTTACAAGGTCAACACACAAAAATCAATAGCTTTCCTCTACACAAATGACAGACTCACTGAGAGAGAAATAGGGCAAATAATTCCTTTCACAATAGCATCCAAAAAACTGAAATACCTAGGAATCATCCTAACAAAAGAAATCAAAGACCTCTTCTCTGAAAACTATGGCACTCTGAAAAGAGAGATTGAAGATGATATCAGAAAATGGACAGACATCCCCTGCTCCTGGGTAGGAAGGATGAATATAGTGAAAATGGCCATACTTCCAAAACTGCTATATAGATTTAATACAATTCCAATTGAGATCCCAGAAGCATACTTCATAGACCTCGATAAAACAATCCAAAAATTCATTTGGAACAAGAGACCCAGAATAGCAAAAGCAATTCTAGGTAACAGAGACATGGCAGAGGGTATCACAATCCCCAACCTGCAATTATACTACAAAGCAACTGTGATAAAAACATCATGCTACTGGCAAAGAAACAGACTTGAGGACCAGGGGAACAGATTAGAAGATGCAGAAGCAAAGCCAGACACATTCAGCCATCTCATCTTCGATAAAGGCGCCAAACACCCTCACTGGAGGAAAGATAGCCTCTTTAATAAATGGTGCTGGAAAAATTGGGCTTCAACTTGACAAAGATTAAAGCTAGACCTGTATCTCTCACCATGCACTAAACTAAAATCAAAATGAGTTAAAGATTTAAATATTAAAATAGAAACTCTGAACCAGTTGGAACAGAGGTTAGGTGGAACCCTTGAACACATTGGTGTAGGAAAAGATTTTATGAACAAAACCTCAGTTGCCCATGAACTAGCACAAACAATCAACAAATGGGATCTCTTCCTATTAAAAGGCTTCCACACAGCAAGAGAAACCACCAGCAGTGTGAAGAGACAACCCACAATGTGGGAAAAAATCTTCACCTGCTCTTCCTCAGACAATGATCTACTATATTGAATCTATAAAGAACTTAAAAAGATCACACCTCCCAAATTTAAAGATCCAATCAAAAAGAAAATGGGCATCTGAAATGAACAGACATTTCTCCATTAATTTTTCTCCATTTTCCAGTGTTCAGTGATCCAAAAGGCGTGAGAATGGAGGACAGGGCACTAGGAAGCTCAGGAGTGAGAGGGGAGGAGAGGAGAGGAGAGGAGCAGGGAGCCAGTGCTCCCATGCACGCTGCAGGTTGGGCCCTGGCAGGCAGTCACCCTGCTTGGCCCAGAACTGCCACATTTGCCACTGAAAGTCCTGAGAAAGCCTCAGTCTCAGCACATGGACCAGTTCCTCGCCCTCAAGAGCAGAAGCCAGGAAAGGCCTGCTTCAGGAAGATCCAGCCCTGCAAATGTCCCAGCTTTCCCCAGCTGGGAGGCAGATGGTCTTTCACACTCAAACCTGAGCTGCTTCTGACTCTTACTAAGTGGACAGGGGAGATATGGGCAGGGAACCACAGATGCCCCCCGCACAGGCAGAATCTTGGGAGGGCAGGAGGGTGTGAGCAGCTCACAGCATCTGCCAATCCTGGGACCACCCAGGCCTGGAGGTTCACTTGAAACCATTCTGCCAACTAATTACAACCCTTATGCTGATTGTAGAAAGGAGAGGTTCTAAAATACCCTCCAAACATATGCACATCACTAGCCATAAAGTAACATAAGTTAACTTTCTTCTAAACTCCAATTCCTGCTTTCAATTTTGTCCCAAGAATTGAACCATACTATATATGAAAGGAAAAATTAAGAATTCAGACAGGTAAGAGGAATGCAACTATCATCCAATAGCTTTCCCTTGATTTAAATTGAATTACAATTAACACAAAGATTTTCTCTTATGTCGTGGCTAAAAACATAAATGCTACTTGGTTCATGCACATTATTACTCAGGCCATGATTGCATGATAACCATAGAAATTAGACATCCTGCCCACGAATACTAACTTTAGCTCTTTAAAGAATATTTTTATGTTCAAATGGTGACTTGCATTAACTTCCTGGAACAAAATGAAAATCAAGGCTATAGTCTGTGAGTGTGTAAGTGCTGTTTTCACACTGGCTTAAATATTGGTCCCCCTGTATTTGCAACCAGGAAAAGCTTGGTTCCTGAATCAAAGACAGGGGGGTCCCAGGAAATAGCATTTTGGACTGTTTTGTTAGATGTAACAATGCAGTGGCTCTCAGAAGGACAATTAAAACAAGCCTGCATGGATTACTAATTAAGGAGTGGAAAGACTTGGCCTTTGTGTGTCCTCATTGCTCCGTGAAGACCCAAGGTGTCCCAAGACAGTGTCTCCATGGAGGAGGCAACCAAAGTAATGAGAGACACGGAATGGGGACAAGGGCCACAAGGTGGGCACTGAGGCAGCTGAATTCCATCTGCCTGGCTGATCACCCTTCTTACAGACATTAGCAGAGGCGGGGCTGGCATGGAGCACTTGCTCCCCAGCAAGACCCTGGGTTGGATCCCAGCTCTGGAATGAAATGCACACACACACACACACACACACACACACACACACAAATGGAAATAGAGAAAAAAAAAAGTAGGAAAATCTCAGAGAATGACTTGTAGAAACTCATTTAGTCCTAGGCTCTGTGCGGATCAAAGGGGGACACAGGAATGTGACCATGATATTTGGTTATCACTTTATGAAAATAACACACTGCCTTCTCAGAGCATCTTCATGAACAGTTGGAGAAGCTGCTGTGCCCATCCTCTTGGTGCAGCTCGATCAGGCCCTACAGGGGGCACAACCCTGTCCTGTCTCTTTGCTCTTTGTCTTCAGTTTGCAAAGGTCACCTTGAACACAGGAACACACTGCCTGGCTCAACATATTATGGATTGTGGTCTTCCATGTGCCTCAGAGAAAGGTACAGTGGTACAAGCGAGGTCATTTTGGTGCATTCAATACATATATATACATATGCACACATACACACATATATGCACATATACACATACACACATATGCAAATACACACACTTGTATATACAGACATATACACACATATACCCATATATCCACATATACACATATAAGCACATATATCCACATATACGCACATATGCACATATATGTATTATGCACTGCATTTGGTTGTTAGCAATGTTATTATTTATCCTAAGGATGTGATTTTGCTTTCCTTCATCTCGTCCTAACTTTGCAGTAACATTTTTGTCTCATGAATTCTTCCTCTATTGCTTCTTCTCCCAGCCTTTTAGTCTGAGCTCTCCACAGTGTCAGGACGACAGGTATGCTGGGCCTTACTACTTTCATCCTCTAGGTTGTTGCTCACAACCAGGCTTCCTTTCTCTACCTTACATATTTTACACTGTCTCCTCGCCAACTCAAGAATGAGGTCCGTTTGTTGTAAATGGTCTTTATCTCCTATATTTTGACCATTATTTTCAGGTATAATAGTTTATACTCCTATAAATCTATTATATTCTTTATTAATTTTGGGCACATATGAGTCCTCTCTTTCTCTCTCTCTCTCTCTCTATATATATATAATTCTAGAATTTGTATTTTTTCATCTTTTCATTTTCTACCTTCATTTTCATCTTTTATTTTCTTAAATCTACTATTCATGACTATAGTATTTATTCATTATTAACTGATCATATTTTCATTGGAACAGAAAAACAATTAAACTGCACTTTCCATCAGTGGCATAGCAGTGGAAGGAAGCTGCTCGTCAGCCTTTGTGCATCTGCTTCCTGTCTGAAATCTTTCTTGTCTTCTTACTGGTATCATCTTTAATCATGCCCCCTGACCCCAAAGAGGGACCTATGCACAATGAACACTCACAGGACTGCTGCCAAGAAAGGTTCTCTACACCAATTTATTTTATATCATACTTATTTGTTGTATTTTTCAAGACAGCAAATCAACAACTACATTAACTATGAACACCATGTTGTGCAATATATTTTATTATGCTATTTCTCCTCTGCAACCAAAATTTTGCATTCATTAACAAATGTCCTTGTAGCTCTTCACCTCTTTCCAGCACTGCCAGATGTGCTGTTAGACACCCTTCACTCTGTTTCTGTGAGGTTAATGTTTATATACTTCACATTTAAGTGAGCTTGTGCAGAATTTGCTTTGATGTGCTTGGCTCATTTAACTTAACATAATGTCCTCCAGTTCGATCCATGTGTGTGCACGTGTGTGTGTGTGTGTTTTGCTTTATCAATTTGTTCATGGATGGACTTACAGGTTGAGGCTATTTCTTTGCTATCACTCATAATGGTGAAGTGGACATGGAAGTGTAAATGCCTCTGACATGCTGTTTCTTTTTTCCTATATGCCCAGTTGTGGAATTGCTGGATTTTGGTAGTTTGTAGCTCTTTTTATAAATGAATTTCTGACAAAATAAGCTTTCTCTGGACTTCATAGTCTCTGGTAGATATGATTTGGTTTTTATTCATTTCAAACTATTTCCCAGTATTTTTGCATGTCTTTTTTATACCACTATTTTTAAAGAAAGAAGAGTGGTTGGGGTGAAGGACACATAGGTAGTGGGGGAAAAAAATAAAAACCAAGATACATCATGCTCAGGTACAAACACCCAATGATAAATGTAAGTGTATTATATACCTAAAATGTATGAATTAATATACAAATAAAAAATAAATTTTAAAAAAAGAAAATCTTGTTTAATCTTCCAACTTCAGCAGGGAACTCTTGGCAGATACCTGACAGCGGCTGATGCTGCTTTCCTGTGGTGGTCCCTGACCCAGGGATGATCCGCTGATCATTCCTCACCCTTCTGTGCTCAGGGTGTTTCTGTCTGGTGGTGGCTTCGGCTGCCTTTCTGGAAGGGGCCTTGTCCCTGCACTGCTCTAGTGGGCAACCCGGCCTCTCCAACTCCATTTGCCTTCTGCTGTGAAGAGCATCCTTGTCACATACTTGCACATGTCCAATAGATCCCTGGAAACCTGCTCCTCTCCTGATATAGAGATACTCTCTTAATTTAGCTCTATTTCTTCACTTGCCACTTCTGATCAAGCATGGGTTTTCTCCTGTTCGATGGACATCACCTTGGTTTCCTGAGGTGCAATGTACTTCTGACTCATCTACCTGCAAGTTAGCAGACCTTGCAGGCTAAGGGCCCAGGTCTGCAGAGCACTCTGAGGTCCAAAGCCAATCTCCAACACCAGGTTGTCACCTTTATATCTCATCAGTCTACTGTAGCCCCAGGTAGGGGTTTTACTACTCCCTCCTGGAACTAATGATTTGTTTTACTCTTACACACTCATAGGTAATATAAATTCAGACTGCAAACTCTATGACCCTGAGCTGGATGTAGTCATTCTACATCCAGCTTTCAGGCTGTGGATTCCATGTCTCCTATGTCACCTGGAGCCCAGTCCATGTCTCTTGACTCCACACAGGCCTTGGCCCTCCCTCTCTGGGACTCCATCACCATTAATCCACATGCCTGGGCTGCTCCCCACACCAATATGAGCTCCATAGCTCTGGCTGCCTGGTGACATAGCTGAACCATATGTGATGATGGAACTGTGACCCTCACAAGACACCAGGTCTCTGAGTAATCAGCCCAGGAAGACAAATGCAAGTCTCTGTAACAAGCATCCCAGTATGGCCAGGATCACTGCTGTTTTATTCAGAGCTTGCACAGCAAGGGGTCACCTGCTGCTGCTTGTACATTTTCTTGGCAGAGTCTCAAAGGTGGTGAGGAGTGGTACTTTACAGTGTGCAAAGGGGTCTCCAGCTCTTCCCTGAGCAAAAGTTTCTGAAGAGGGAACAGGAACAGAGTAAACCAAAGTGGGCATCCTTCTCTTGACTGGCTTGATGGGACAGCTGGCATTCCTGGTGGATCTTGAATTGAAGTGGAGGTGACAGCTAGGGAAACAGTTACTGATCAACCCCTGGCCACTGAGGCCCTGTGGCTATGGAGATTTGAGTTTGGCTCCCTGGCCTGGGTGCCCAGAAGCTGTGGGCAAAAGATTTGCAGACAGGTATGACTGGACCCTGGCACACTCAGTCTCTGGAGAAGTATTGTGAGTTTCTGGACAAATGCACTTTCACCGATTAATTAATATTTAAAGCTTTTCTTTAAAAGTTAAAATCTGTAAATCTGAAAAGTTGAAAACTTTAATAATTTTTTGCAAATATTGTAACATTGACAAATACTACCAAAATTACTTTGTATAGGTCATAATGTTGTGAAACAGACTTCTAAAACTTGAGCCTTGCTCGTGAATAATATTTTCTAAAAGAGAACTTTGGCAAGATGGGTAAAAGAATTCAGAAATACCAGCATGGACTTTCTGTCTCTATCTCCAGTAATTCATCACATGGACATAATTTTGAATAATATTATATTTTATCCACAAAGTTAACCATTTTTCATAAGTTATAGGTTGGAAAATCACAAAGCTGAATCAAACATCAAACAGTTAAGGTTGCTGGCTTGGCAGGTCATCACACCATTAATGTCTATGTGGAGTGGTGACTGTAGTCCACACTGGGAGGAGAAATCTAAGTTGATGCGTAGATTCTGTTCATTCTCAATTATTTCCTTTCCTTCACACTGAGTCTTGATTTGATTCCACATTGGTGTGTCCACTTTACACTTTGAACACACTTTCCTTCTGGTCAGTGGAAGGAGGACAGAGCAGAGGTGGGTACAGATGTGGAGACGTCTCACAACAGTGAGCTCAGCATATGTGACCAGTGGGGGACATCCCTGGGGAATCAGGAGCCCTGTTTGCCAACCTAGGTAGCAAGCTGACTTTTATTAGAAATTCTCCAAAACCATGTGTAGGAATTCACACCTGCTCAGAGAGAATAAGTTAGGGAAGCCACCCAGATGTATAGCCTTCCATATGGTGCTGTATGGGTTTAGAACTTGAGACTCCAAAGTCTGGAGTCTTTGTCCCAAGACTGAACTGCAGGAGTTTGTGAGACGTTCAGAAGCAGTCTATATGACCTTCTCTGGCTCTGCTTTGTCCTTCTTATGTCTTTCTGGCACTAAGTCAGGCATTAGAGACTAGAATTGCTCTTCCCCAAGACGAGTTATAGAAGCAGAACTCCTCTCCCCAAAGCAAGCCTCTAAACTTAAAAACCACTCTCCCAACCTGGTCCATTCTGTGCTGTGTACATGACTGAGAAGTCTGGGGCTGTCTCCCCGAGTTCTCCCTGGCAGCTCACACCCCAGCCAACCAGGTTTCTGCACAGCCAGCCCCTCCTCACCACACAAAAACACTTCCTGGGTCTGAACCTTCCTTTAAGGAGCCTTCTATGTCACTTACAACTTTGATTAAATAAGTATGATATGCTCTTCCCTTCCTAACACACTTTTTATTATAGGGGTACAGGCCATGATTCTCATAGAAATAGACTTTCAACAGACCTTTTGAAAATTATGTGTCACTCTCAGTGAAATGGGTTTCTTCATTTCCTTCATACATGTAGCCCGGTTGTCTTACACTTTTCTGTTTCATGTCTGAAGCCAGGACAAGCTCCAGTGAATACACAACCAAGCTCTAAGTGGTTGCTGCTGCTTGGTCCCAGCATCCCTCCCACAAGTGGCAGCCCACTTTCTACATGTGTGAGCCAAGGTTGTCCCTGAATCAAAAGGCTTCCTCTGGTCCTTGGAAGTTGTCCTGGCAGCCCCTGAGCAGATGATGGAGAGCATGTCTAGGTGTCCACTGTGTTGTAGAGCTGTATTTCCCCTTCAGTTTCCTCAGCAGCCTCTCCCTCACTTCCTTGTCATAGAGCGTGTAGATGAGGGGGTTCAGGACCCTAGCCACCACCATGTTGAGGACATGGACCGCTGTGGTCTGGCTCAGAGCATCTGTAATGGAGGTGCGGAGATGGGGGGAGATGGTGGACCTGTAAAAGATGAGCACCACTGTGAGGTGGGCAGAGCAGGTGGAGAAGGCTTTGCTTCGGCCACTGGTAGATAGGATCCTGAGGATAATGCTGAGACATGGGACACCAGGGTGACTAGGCATGAGCTCAGGATAACTACAAAGCTAATCAAGAAGGCCATGAGCTCCACTGCCTGGGTGTTGCTCTAGGCCAGGACAATCCTGGAGTCAATGTCACAGAAGAAGTTGTTGATAGCATGTGGGCCACAGAGGGACAGGTAGCTGATGAGCCCCATGAGTGCTGTGATGGCCAGGAAAACACAGGCCCAGGAGCTCAGGGCCAGCTTCATGGATAACAGGTTGCTCATGATGGCTTCATAATGCAGAGGGCAGCAGATGGCCAGGTAGTGGTCATAGGCCATGGCTGGTTACAGGAAGTACTCCATGGAGCCTAAGGAGAAAACCAGGTACATCTGCAAGAGGCAGCCCACACACAGTATGATCTGGCTCCTCCCCAGCATGATGGCCAGGGCTTGGGGCACTGAAGCAGTGGTGTACCAGATCTCCAGGAAAGAGAGGGTGCTCAGAAAGGAGTACATAGGGGTGTGGAGCTGGGGGGAGCTGCTGACCAGGAGCAGGATGGCCACATTGCCACCCACCATGAGGAGGTGCCCCAGCAAGAAGATCACAAAGAGAGAGAAAGCTGTAGGGCCCAGGACCTGGGAAAACCCAGCAGGAGAAAGTCCTGGGTCAGACTCTCATTGTCCTGATACATTCGGGTGGCCTGCAACCAGGGCACAGCAGCCCTGCACCGAGGCCCAGGAGCACAAACGAATGTGTCCATATATGTCTTGCAGTCGTAGGGTGTCTGCTCTGTGCAAGAAGCCAGGCAGAGGTAATATCAGTTATTTCAATAAACAACTTGTATATAGTATTATAGCCAAAAATATGTTAGTGATCTCACAAGCTCATGCTGATATTAACAGTATACACCAGCAGTGGGGTTTGGTCCAGCCTAGGTGCCTCCCTCCTCTCCTTATTCTGGAAGCCATCTGAGGCCACAAGAGACTGAGCATTTCCTGTGGACTCCGTTCATGAATTTTACATCCAGATGCTGCGTGGCTCTTGAATGAAAACATGTAAATTATTTTTGTTTGGAAATCAGTCTCCCAAACCTAGATTCTAGTCACATCCATGTTCACAGGCTCTATATTCTAAATTGATTTCCTAATTTATAAGCTAGGAGTTCAGTCTTCAAAAAGATGCTACAGAAGTAAGACTACAAGAATTTTACAAATAACTAATTTCAAAATGATTTTTTGCCTCTTCTGACCTGCATTATTTATTATTTAATTTGATGAATGAAATACTCATCTCTGTGTCCTTATGAAGAATGAACTGAAGGTGAAAGCACCCTTCATCAGAAACGTGACACCCTCCCCTAAAGTGAGAGTAGGAGAGTCAGCCAAGGGCAGAGAACCACTTTGAAACTCTCTGTTCTTCATTCTTCCACTTTTCTTTACTTGGTGATGGTTGTGCACGTAGAACCCAGAGCCTAGGCAAGCTCTACCACTGAGCTACTCCCTGAGCTCAACGTTCTCTGTTAGAATAATTCTAAGAGTTAATATCTGAGCACTATTTTGAAGACAAAGCCTACACACTGCAACATCAGTTGGAAACTAATGAACATGCAGGTGACTAGAGTTCATCCTTAAGCAGCAGATTTCTAAAAGAAAAATAGTGCAGATCTTTCTGCCTTCAGGCTGGAATTCCCTCGGATAGGGGGTCCAGCCCTGTGTGTCTCCTCACACCCACAATGAGCAACCCTGATCCGCTGTAAGCAAGCACATGCCCAAGTCAGGCAGGGCTTCCACTGCCCCTGGAATAACCTTTTCAAGACCCATGGGCTGAAGTCACTCATGTCACTGCCAGAGCACTGGGTCCACAAAGACGCCTGGGTGGGGCCTAAGAGCCTGTGCTTTCCCCAGATTCCAGAAGGCACTGGCCAAGCCACACCTGGGGGAATCTTCCCACCCCTTCTCCTTTATTTTTCATCACACTTCATCCAGCAGATTGTATAATCGCTATGTGTCAATTTATATGAAAGGGAATAATTCAAAAACCCTCCCCACATGCACTACTCCACTATAAAGACTGTGGGAGCTGAAGGCAATGGAAATAAAGAGAATACACAGGAAGGAGGCTCTGGCTGCCCTCTGCCCCTGGACAGGTGAGCAGAATCACCAGGGACAACCCCAGACTCTGTCAGCCCAGCCAGCCCTAAGGGCTGCAGTGGGAAAACTTGCTGAAACCCTCTGGTCTCCAGGTTTCATTGTTTTCCCCACATCCTGCCCCTAACAAACCTCAAAGGCCTTGTGTCCTCTCTCCTAGCCCTTCTCTGAAAACCCACTGTTCTTAGTTTCTATGCTGCACAGGTCAGGATTCCACCTCCCCCTGGAATCACTCAAGTCAAAGGCCCTGCACGTGCCAGGTGCACTTGGTAGTAAACTCCTGCTTGCTTTTTAATGTCTTTTCTCTCATTGGCAGATTTCCAGCCAGTAGATCTATGATGACAGGAAGAGAAATGCTTTTTTCTATAACTGTAAAGCTACCTATATTACTAATCATTCTAATGAAAAACAAACTCTAATGAAAAACAATTAAGTTCTACTTAGACAAGTTTCAATGAGAATGATAACATTGCCATATTTTGAAGATGTTTATTTCCTATATTTTCCTTGTCACCCACTGCCTTCAGTTTATCCCAGTCACCATGGAAGAATATGCATCAGAGAATGGAATCTGTATGGAGAATCAAGAGTCTGCCTTGAAGTCACAGCTCTACCCTACTGGAATTCATGCCACAAGGTGGTATCAAATCACTACATAGTAACACACACACTCACAGCTACATTAATTCCTAGCAGTTCCCTCTGAGCAATGGCCACCATTTAATCACCCTGAAGGAAGGATAAACCACACATTGTCACCGAGTTCCTGATTCTAGGCCTCACCAGAAGCCTTGCACTGCAAGGAGTAATCTTTGTGTTCCTCTTCATCTGCCTGGTGGCTTTCCTGGGGAACATACTCATCATGCTGACCATCGTGTACAATGCCAGCCTGCATGCCCCATGTATATTCTTCTTCTGGCTCTGGCCATCATGGACATCATGTGCACCATGACCATCACACCAAAATGCTGTGGACCATGCTAACATCATGGAACACCATCTCCTACAGGGGTTGCATGTCCTAGCTCTTCTTCTTCACATGGTCTCTAGGGGTGGAGATGGTTCTCTTCACCACCATGGCCTATGACTGCTATGTGGCCATCTGCTTCCCCCTGCACTACAGCACCATCATGAACACCTACATATGTGTGGCCCTGTTCAGCGTCGTCATGGCTATAGGCATCATCAACCCCTGGGTACACACAGGTCCCATTCTGAGATTGACTTTCTGTAGGCCAAACACCATTAACCACTTTTTCTGCAAGATACCCTCACTGCTGGCTCTGTCCTGCAGCCCTATGAGACTCAACAAAGTGACGGTGTACGTGGCAGATATCACCCTGGCCGTGGGGGACTTCACCTTCACCTGCATCTCCTATTGCTTTATCATTGCTGCCATTCTCCACATTCCCATGAAAGAAGGCAAAAAGAAGGCCTTCTCCTCATGCTCCTCCCACCTCATAGTGGTGTTGCTTTATTACTGCCCCATCATCTACACCTACAGCTGCCCTGCTTCCAGCTACACATATGAGAAGGACAAGTTTGTGGCCCCACTCTACACTCTCATGACACCCACCCTAAACCCCATTGTGTATAGCTTCTGCAACAAGGAGATGCAGGTGGGGATTAGGAAGGTGTCCCCTTTCCTGAAGCTCTAGGGGGTCCAGAGGGAGGACCTCCTCTCTCCTCTGCATGCCTTTGTCAAGACCTCTCCCCCTGGCAGATTTCCCACCCTGACTTCCATCCCACATTCTCCCTTCCTTAGCATTTTCTTTTTGCCCTTCCCTGCCTTGTTCTCACTGTTACCACAAATCTCCACTCCCATATGAACAATGCAAAAAGATCACAAAGTGCATCACACCAACTTCCTCAAATACATATCTACATTCTAAGTATTCATGTAATACACATTTGATAATAAGGCAATGTCTATAGCCTATGTTCATACATCAAAAATAAAAATAACCTTTAACATTGTTGCTTTGACCAGGGTATGAATCAACTCGTGGCTCCAATTTACAAAACATGGAAATTTATTGTAGCATTGTGAAAGGTATTTCCAACAGGAAGGGTACAGTGTCCCCTTGCAATTCATGTTATGATATGCATTCAGGTCCAATGAATTTTTTTATCCATTCAAACATTTTTCTCACACTATAGAAATAATCTAGTTCCTTCCATTGTTCCCTGCTTTAGATTTTTATTCCACATGTACAAGAACTATATATTATTTTTGAAAATGGTCCCCTTAATGTTGCAGCCAAATTCTCATTAAATATCTAGTGAACAGCCTGAGAATGAGCCCCTGTCCAGTGCCTGGGGAACCTGGAATGACTACACAGTGTAGCATGCAGTCCAGTGCTTGGTCCCTGCCTGAAGCTTAGAGCAGTGCTGAGAAGGGTGGGGTTGAGATACTCAGTGATTTGCTGGAGGACTAAAGCCTGGGATCTGCCTGTCCACTGATTAGGTGCTACTGGGAGATGGTGTCAGTTTACCTGGGGTGGAAGTTGGACCCTTGCTGAGCTCTCATTGGGAGAAAGACAGTGGTTGTTCCCATCAGAAGGGAAGGGGCTCAGTCAGGTCTGGGTTGGGTGACACAGTCTGATCTGTGATGAGATTCATCCACAGACAGGTTGATGTTGTTTTCTCTATCCTGGTGACCTGTTCTGATGCAGATACTCTGTGAATTTTTAATGTCACCTGGACAGTGCCATGGCCTTTTGCTGAACCATCCCTATCCAGCATAGGGCTGTGGCTACCTCAGCTCAGAGTGCAGGACCCCTCACCTCTGTTCCCTTCCTCCTTAAAGAAAGCCATGCACAGAAGTCGGATCAACAATGCAGGTCCACCATGTAGGAACATAAATGTGACCTAATTGGCCAAACACGCCCTTTCTCCTGAAATTCAGTAGTCATGAACATTATTTAAAATATTGAGACTATCATCATTCAAAACATCAAAATTTATTTTTCACAGCGTTCTTAATGTAAAGTTGATCAAGGCAAATATACTTAAGATATACAAAGTGATGTTTTGTCATATCTATGTAAGTAAAATAATTAAGTTAATGAATTCATCACCTAACATACTTTGTTAAATTGTTAAAAGGATAAATTTCTTGGAGAAGATCTATTCTAAATTCTTTCTCCTTGGAATTTCTTTTACAGTGGCTTCCACATTGCTCTTTGTCATTATTACAATGACTGTTGTATTCTGTAATATATAAATAAAAGCATACCACTTCAGTGTATTTTGGACTCCCTTACAAGATCTTTACTTAAAGTATTATCCTGTATTCAAAACACAGGAGATAATTACCTCTGGATGTATCTACTTGTCTAGGATATTGTGCGTGTATTAGTTGTAGGGTGCTCTAAACTCTGTAAAGATATAAGTACATCCTTCCTGTCTTTCCCTGAAAAGTACCCCACCACCTTCACAGTGGAGATGTCAACTTCATTGTGAATTTATCACTCCATTTAGCTTCCAGATCAAGGAATAATGTTTAGTTCTAACGTTTTGTGATGTTTATTTGTTGATATTTGAATGTGGGACAGAAGGAAGTGAGTATGTTCAATGGATTTCCCCTCTTTAATGATTTGGGTTAATTTACATGAAACATGATGGTTAGAAAGCATTTACTCTGACTTGGGGGTTCATTATTTATTGGAGAAAAGTCCTGTTCTACTGAATTCAACTTGAAGGAAAATACTCAAGTTTCTATATGTTCAGCTAGAAATAACAAGAGAATGCTACTTTGCTATGTCGTTTTTTGTTTGTTTGTTTGTTTTGTTTTGTTTGGGGGGCATATTCTTGGTCCATGGCCCAGGCTGGTCTCAAACTCTAGAGCACCAGAGAAGCCCCTGTCTAACCCCCTAGAGTTAGGAATGCAGGCTATCCCACCACATCCAGCTTTACTCACCCCTCATGAACTAGAAGGGGCTCTTCCATCTTCTGAGAAGGGAGTCCTAGTTGAACATCCATTGCCATCCTAGGCAGTTCCAGGCCTTCTCCCAGGACCAGGCCCCTGAGTCCCCTTCCCCTGCCATCCACCATGGATTTCCCCAGAATCAGGAATGGGTTCTGTCTTCCCAGGCATTATTAGGTCCACACAACAAGGAGAATGCAGATGCATGTAAAATTGATTCAAAATAAATGAAAGCTTTTACACAAACCATATACTTACCTTCAAAACAACAAATGTATGAGATTAACAAAAATACAAGCACTGGTGGTGTATTATACCACTAAGATGTGCACATGCTCTAACTCCACCCAATAGAGTTAGAAATAATGATCAACACCATAACCTGTAGTGTTTTCAACCCTAACACTGGTATGTAAAAGCACATTTTCCTGGGTGTGGTGGCACACACACACACACACATCTGTAATCCCATCACTTGGGTGGCTGAAGCAAGAGGATCACTGCAAGTCCAAGGCCAGGCTGGGCTCCACAGTGAATTGAAGAGGAGACATAACTACATAGAAAGACCCGGAATGAATAAGTGAATGAATGAATAAATGAATAAGTAAATAAATTATGCATCTTTTTATAAAATGCACAGCTCCTTAGAGAAATGCTAGGGCCCTCTGAGAATAAATTGAGTCACTATGTGGAGATTTTAGATCACTTTTCTCCTCTCCACAGAGATATTTCTGGAAAGATCTAACCCAATAAATGTGAGCTGTGTTACCAAACCAAGGAGACTGGTGATAAGAAGTTCTCTTAATAGTTGGTATCTGGTGGATGGTAAATTGTGCTAGCATTATTTGTATTAGATATTTCAATTGTTATGACAAATATGTAAAAACACTCATATCCATTATATTTCTTGAAATATCACTCTTAGTTACACTTTTGGTTCATCACACCAGAGAAACAATGTGATATTTACACACATTTTTGTGCTATTTCACTTAAGAATATGGTCTGTAGGTGAATCCATTTAGCTTGAAATGTCTCGAGTTTACCCCTCTTTATGACTGAATACTACTGCATCATATATAAAAAAAATACATCTTCTTTGACTATTCATTTGTTGATGGACAATTGGGTTGTTTCCCAGAATTAGATATTACAAATTGTGCTTCTATGAACATGAGTGCACATATATCACTGTGGTCTGATGCTTTCATTCTTTCAGGAAGACACACAGAATGAGAATAGCTGGATCAAATAGAAGCTCTAGTCCTTGTATTTTGTGTAATCTCCACAATGATTTACACAGTGCTTGCACCAGGCTGCATGTGCACCAAAAGTGAAGAAGGGTTCCTTTTTCCCCTCCAGCATCTGTTCTTGGTTTATTTCTTTCAGGAGTGATATGTAATCTCAGCCTTGCTTTAATTTACATATTTTAAATTGCCAGTGATGTTGAATATTTTTCAGATATTTATTTACCATTTGTATTTCTTCATCTGAAAAAGTGTATTTATCTCAGATATCCATTTTTGGACTGAGTCTTTAAATTTGTGGGATTTGATTTATATATATATATATCCTAGATATTAGTCTTTTGTCTCACAAACAGCTACCAACATGTTTTTCCCACTCTCTGGGTTGTCTCTTCACTCTCTTGCTAGTCTCTTTTTCTGTGCAAATTCTTTTTAATAAGATGAGATCTCAGTTGTTGATTCCTTATAATATTTCCCTGGCAGTTTGGGTTTTGTTCGTGAAGACTTTTCTTACACTTGTGTCATCAAGAGCTCCACTTCATTTCTCTTCCACCAGGTTTAGTGTTTCTGCTTTCATATGTAGATCTTTGATCCTTCTTGATTTCAGTTTAGTGCATGCTGAGAGACATGAGTTTAGTTTTAGTCTTCAGCATATGGAAAGCCAGTTTTACCTGCACTATTTATTAAAGAGGCTATCTTTCTTCCACTGAAGGTGTTTGGCCTCTTTGCCAAGGATAAGGTGACTGAGCTGGTGTAGAGTTGTTTCTGCACATTCTGTTCTGTTCCACTGATCCTCATGTCTCTTTTTTTTGCCAGTACCATGGTGTTTTTCATCACAATAGCTCATGTTGTACATTTCTTGTTTAAAAACCCATAACATTTTTATGCTGTCACAGTTACCAATAATTTCCTCCCAATGAGGAAATTTTTCATGCTTTTTGAATTTAAGCAATTCCTTGTCATAGTTATTCCTTGTATCTTTGAAATATTTTGGAACTCTGATGATCACATTGGGTGTCTGATTCCACTTAATTTAAATTTTTGTACATAGGTTAACTGGGTTTTTAAAAAATGTGATGGTAATGATGAAGGAAGCCTTCAGCACAGGCCTCTTTCCCACTGACATCTAATGTGACCCCTGTTGTGTCCTCCTCATCCCTCGTGGATGCCTGGCCCCCTCCTTCTGCCTATTTGAAGCACTGAATACTCACCCCTCTCAGTGGTCAAAATGTCACAGAAGTCTCAATACCTGTAAATCCCTCTCTATGAATTCAGCTTTTTCTTTTCTAAAAATAATTTTATGGCTTTTCCTCAGTTGTATAGTTGAATTTTAAATGAAAAGATCAATTCCATTTTAAATTCTGATTTCCAATAATTCATTTTTACCAGATAAGTATTCCTTCATTCCTACAGTTATTGATTGATTGGCTGGTTGCAGTTGTGAGGGAAGAATGCATGACCTCAGCCATGCTAGTCATGCCTTCCAGCACCAAGCTACACATTCCACCCCTAGTTTACTTTCTAACACATAAAATTTATGACATGCTTAAGACATGGAATTATTAGACTCAAGAAATTGTTAATGGTTACATTAGGAAATTAGCACTATAGTGAGTCTTCTTTTCCATGTACCATGTGAATACTCCATCTAAACCCAGTTCTTTTATACCTTAAAATAATTAAAATATTTTCCCAAGAAATATATTTTGAGACATTCTCTCAGGCACTTAATAAAGCTTAATGTTTTCATGAGTGTGTAATGTGTCTCAATGTAGGACTCACATGGTCTTTTTTTCCAAACAAATTTAATACCTTTTTGAGCTCTCCAAGTCTTTCTTCTGTAGAATGTTCCACACCTTATGTTTTCCTGGTGATTTTTTAAAAATTTTACATGGAATTAGTGATAAATCTGTTATCGTTTTCTCTTTTAACAAAAACTGGACATTGGTTCTGAGACTTGGTTAAATTCAGATTGGACCATCTTTTCCTTCAACAACACCCAGACATGATGCTTTCTATCTGCTACAACACAGAAGAGGGCACCTAAAGCAGAGTTTTACTATTGCTTTTATTCAGCGTTAAGATTTCTCAAAAAATTAAAGCTTGAAATTCTATTGACCCTGGCTCTTCCTCTTCCAGCTATCTTTCTGAAAGGGTTCAAGATATCTTGTTACATTGATCTATAAAACTTTCATAATGCTTGCCTTTAACCCTATGATTCTTGGTGGCCAAAATGGCACAATTGTGTTAATATTGAACATCTGCAGAGCAATGTTGAGAGCAGCAAAATTCATAATAGGTAAATCTTGGAGCAGCCTAGATGCCTATCAAAGAGATGCATTAATAAGGACAATGTGGTACATGTTTCTACATAAGGGAGTCCTATTCAGCCATAAGGAAGGATAAATTGGGGTTATGTGTGGGAATAAAGGATGCATTTTGAGACCAGAATTTTAAGTAAAATAAATCAGTCACACAAGTCAGTTCTCTGATGTGAGAAATTGAAAATATAAATAAAGTGCAAAATAATAGGTGACAATAGTAAATAGGAAGATAGAGCTTTCACAAATGGGAAATAGAGGTGTTGAGACATTGAAAGGAGGGGAATTTAAGAGATTAAAATACAGTCCAAGGGGTATTATGTACATGTACCTACCAGCTCTACAAGAAGAGTGTGATCATTATGTATTGCAGAGATGGAGCAATAAAGATGAAAATTGGTAAAAAATCCCACATCAACTGTCCAAAGGAAAATGTTTCCTACAGACACATCAGGCAAATAATAGACTGGACATTGAGGTGGAACCAGGTGTCCTGCACTTCAGCCTCACATGGTCCCCACTTAGTGACCGGGGGAAGAAGAGGACATTTGATCATCACCGTAGTAATGACCACAGTCTTGTCCTAGGTATGGGGTACCTGAAGTTGAAAGAGATTTTCTTTTCACATCTCAAACCTAAGTAGATTGGCCCACTGCCTGCTCAGCCCCCAGAAGTTGCACAGATGGAGCCAGAGCAGCAGGGCTGGAGCTGGGATGGTCTCTGTGTGGTTGAAACATAACCTCTGGGTGCATTGTTATCTCAATGTATTCCATTTCCTTTTGACCCCCACCCTCACTCCCCAGGACAGCAGAGAGTTGGGGTGACAATGACAGGAACAGATCACAAAAATGGGCAGCACCTGAATTCTCACAAATAACAGCCCAACCCTCTTCCCCAAGAGCATGTCTCTCCCCTCCTCTCTGCTCCACCTGTATCAATTATCTTCACTGATACCTTTAGCCCTAAGATTCAAAGTGGAGAAAAGGATCCAGTTGGATCAAAAATGAACATCTGTAATGCATATTTTGGTCCACAGTGCGGCTTAAGTTCAGAAGAGAACACATTTCATTACAAAAGCATATAGGTTGCTATAATTTGTTTTATTTCAAAATGCACATACTTTAAAAAGGCAGGTATACAAAGGTAGATTTTCCCGGCAGGAATTTACAGAAAGTAACAATAAGCACTCTGTGACTAAGTACAGAGTCAGCATTATATTTTAAAGTGTCATTTAACAACTAGGATCCTACTGGTCACCACAAGGATGACAATCACTGGGCACACTGCAAATGATGGCCACCAGCTGGTCATGACACCAGCTGCATCCTTCATTATACACTGGTCAGATGTCCCCTCTCTGTCTCCTCCAATTTTGTGAACAGCACATGGAGAAACACCTTTCACCACCATGGTCCGTACAGTGGGATGAGATCAGAAAGGTCACAACTCTGGCCTCAAACTCAGACATGTGTGCTCTGTGAGTGATAGGAATGAACCCACCTGATGCAGAGAAAGGTTAATGGAAAAGGCAGCATGAGGAAGGTGGGGTGCATCAACCTCTGCCCAGCCTCAGCAGGCATGAGCCTGAGTGACCTCAGGAAAGGACTGGAAGAGGAGGGGGAGAATGGGGGTTTCATAAGTTTGTATAAAATCAATCTTGTCAGACTTCTAGAAGTCTAGTGACAAGGGAACAATCTATGCTTCTGCAAATCAAGCTCATAAACCACACCGTGCATGGAAGATAAGAAGCTGATCAGTGGAGGACCATAGGAGTGGGACCAGAAACTCTGTTGAGCAGGACCAGAGAGAAAGAACATGCTCCATCCCACTGTTTAATGCAAACTAGGGACAAAGAATGGTTTAAGCTTCTTAAAAGAGAAAAAAATAACTCATAATGGAGTCTGGGTTACAACAACTCTTCTTTGAATGGTTTTAACTTCTGTTTTTGTTTTTTCAGTTTTTTTTGGAACCAGGGATCGAACTTGGGTCCTTGCACTTGTGCAGCAGGTGGCAAAACCACTGAGCAAAATCCCTGGCCCTTAACTTCTTGATTGATTCTTGCTTGAATCAATTACAAAATATATAATTAAAAATTGTGGCTTTTCTATCATTCTTCTGTATCTACTAATATTGTAAAGAATAAAGTTTTTCAAATTAGATTTCCCTTGTGATAAAAATAGAGGAAAGGAAGATATTAAGAATTCTCCAGAGATTTCCCATGAAATTTACAAGCTTTTAAGTATTTACATCAACAGACATGCCCTACCAAGGTCCTGAGTCACACAGAACATGCTGAATAACCCTGCTGCAGACAGGCAGGTCTGTGCATGCCATACTGAAGTAATGAGTCATGTGGAAGATGCGGAATCAACCCAAAGCAGACAGGCAGGTCTGCCCACACACTACCAAGGACCCAAGTCATGCAGAAGACATCGGATCACCCTGCTGCAGACAGGCATCCACCTGGTTCCACGCTACACAGATGCAAAGGACACCAGAACACCAGACCAAGGTACTGAGGCCCATTGCTCCCATCCCAGAGGTAAGGGCTTCTGAGCTGCAGTACCACTGCTCCTGGCCCAGAGGAGGGGGCTTTTGGGTCACCATCTCTACCACTGCTCCCTGCCCCTGTCCCACCTCTTCCAGCTCAGAGGACGTAATCCATGCAGGAGCTAACAGACCCCGTCCCAGTCGAAATGAGAAAACACATAAATAAGTCTCAAAACCAGACTTCCAGATCACCTACAGCAACCCCAAAGGGAAATGAGATGGAACGACTCAGATACTCAACCACCTGGACCCACTGAACTGGCAACAAAAGGGGACCTGGAAAAAATGAAATCAGAAGTAATTTCTCAGATAACAGGAGAAATTGTGCCCCTAGTGCAAGACATCACTAATAAATCTAGAGAGGAGCTCAGAAACATGATGTAATCCCAACATAAGAAACAAATGGAATCCATAAAACAGATGCAAATACATTTCCAGGAGATGAAAAACTCCATTGAAAGTCTACACAGCAGAATGAGCCAATGTGAGGACAGAATTTCAGATATAGAAGATTACATTGTGATTAGTGACCAGGAAAAGAAAAATGGCTTCAAAATTAGAAGGGAACATGAGAAATCAATCCAGCAGCTGCTAGATGATGCAAAGAAGAATAACATAAGACTGATTGGGCTCAATGAAGAAGCAGGAGAGAGTGGAGAAGACATAAATAATCTCTTCACAGAAATAATGACAGAAAACTTCCCAAGCAGGGGAAAAGAGCTTGACATACAGATAAGTGAGGCATATAGGACTCCAAATAGCCTTGATCAAAAAAAATCTACACATCGGCATATAATTGTTAAGATTCCAGAAACACAACAGAAGAACAAAGTTCTCCAAGCAGTCAGAGAAAAGAAACAAATCACATACAAAGGAAAGCCCATCAGAATCACAGCAGACTTTTCAACACAAACCATCAAGGCAAGAAGAGCTTGGAGTGATATATCCCAAGCCCTCAAAACAGCCTCCAACCCAGATTGATGTACTCTGCAAAACTATCTTTCAAAATGGATGGAGAAATAAGATATTTTCATGACAAAGAGCACCTTAGGAATTTCGTGACTACCAAACCAGCACTCCAAAGAATTTTACACAATATCCTAGGAACAGACCCTGAGGATCACAACCCCAGGAAGCAAAGTAGAATGAACCCATCTGGCATGACAATAAATTAAATGTAAAGGGGAGAAACCAACAAAAAGAAAAAGTCATGGAAATGACAAGTCAATACATTTCAGTTATAACCATTAATGCTAATGGTCTCAATTCACCAATCAAAAGAAATAGAGTGGCAGAATGGGTCAAGAAGCAAAATCCAACAATATGCTGCATACAAGAAACACACTTAATTCAAAAAGAAACTCATAGACTGAAAGCTAAAGCATGGAAACAATACTCCATGGGAGAGGAACCCGAAAAAAAGCAGGAGTAGCTTTCCTCTTTACAGATCAAGTAGATTTCAAACCAACACTGATGAAGAGAGACGAACAAGGACACGACATCCTTGTAAAGGGAAGAATCCAAGAGGAAGAAATGACAATTATAAATATCTATGCACCAAACACTAGTGCACCCAACTATATAAAACAAATACTAAAGGACATGAAAAGTCATATATGTACTAATACAATTGTAGTGGGGGACCTCAACACCCAACTGTCACAAATAGATAGATCAACTAGACTAAAAATAAGTAATGAAATACTAGAACTCAATCGAACTCTTGAACAAATGAACTTAACAGATGTTTACAGAGTCTTCTACCCCACAAAATCAGAATACACATTCTTCTCAGCTGCACATGGGTCATTCTCCAAAATAGACCACATACTCACACATAGAACATGTTTAAGTAAGTGCAAAGGAATTGAAGTTATCCCCCATATATTATCAGACCATAGTGCAAGGAAATTGGAGATCCATAGCAAAAGAAACTGGAAAAATTTCATAAACACGTGGAAATTGAACAACACACTTCTGAATAACCAATGGGTCACAGAGGAAATTAAAGAAGAAATCAGACAGTTAATTCAATTAAATGACAATGACAACACAACATATTGGAACCATGGGACACAATGAAAGCAGTCTTATGAGGGAAATTCATAGCAGTGAATATGCATATTAGGAAAACAGAATGAGCCCAATTAAACAACCTGATGCTGAACCTCAAGGTTCTAGAAAAAGAAGAGCAGGAAAACTCCAAAGCTCATACAAGGGAGGAAATTATAAAGATCACAGGAAAAATTCAATGCAATGGAGTCCAAGAGAATGATACAAAAAAATCAATGAAGCCAAGAGTTGGTTCTTTGAAACAATCAACAAAATTGATAAACCCTTAGCCACCATTATCAGAAAAAGGAAAGAAAAGGCCCAAATCCATGCAATTGGGAAGGAAAAGGGTTAAATTACAACAGGCCCAACAAAAATCCAGAGGATCATCAATACCTACTTCCAGAACCTATACACCAATAAGATGGACAACACAGAAGAAATGGACAGATTCCTAGATACATATGAATTACCAAAGTTGAATGAAGAAAACCTAAAACTTCTGAACAACCCAATGTCAACCAATGAAATTGAAAATGTAATTAAAATCTTATCAACTAAGAAAATCCCAGGCCCTGATGGCTTCACTGCTGAAATCTACAAGACATTTAGTGAGGAACTGTTGCCACTACTGTTTAAACTCTTCAGTTAAATTGAAAGGGAAGCAACACTCCTAGATTCATTCCTGGAAGCAAGCATCACCTTGATCCCCAAAGCAGAGAAAGACCCAACTGAAAAAGAGAACTATAGGCCAATCTCACTAATGAACATAGATGCAATAATCCTTAATAAAATAATGGCAAACAGAATTCAGAAGATTATCAAGAAGATCATACACTCTGTTCAAGTGAGATTCATCCCAGGGACACAGGGATGGTTCAATATACGAAAATCAATCAATGTAATACACTATATCAATAGAGCCGAGAACAAAAACCATATGATTATCTCCATAGACACAGAAAAACATTTGACAAAATCAAACATGCATTTGTGATAAAAAACCTACAAAAATTGGAATAGATGGTCTCTACCTTAAACTGATAGAACCCATGTATGAAAACAGCCAATATCATACTAAATGGTCAAAAACTGAAATCCTTCACACTAAAATCAGGAACAAGACAAGGATATCCAATATCACCACTCTTTTTCAATATAGTTCTGGAAACATTAGCCATAGCATTTAGACAAGAGAAAGAAATAAAAGGAATAAAGATAGGAAATGAAGAAGTCAAACTGTCATTATTTGCACATAACGTGATACTCTACATAGAAGACCCCAAGAACTCCACCAAAAGTCTTTTAGACTTAATAACCAAATTCTGTCAAGTAGCTGGATACAAGGTCAACACATAAAAATCAATAACTTTCCTGTACAAGAATAACAGACTCACTGAGACAGAAATAGGGCAAACAATTCCTTTCCCAATAGCATCCAAAAAACTGAAATATCTAGGAATCAACCTAACAAAAGAAATCAAAGATCTCTTCTCTGAAAATCATAGCACTTTGAAAAAAGATAGTGAAAGTGATATCAGAAAATGGAAAGACATCCCTTGCTCCTGGGTAGAAAGGATCAGCATAGTGAAAATGGCTATATTTCCAAAATTGGTATATAGATTCAGTGCAATCCCAATTGAAATCCCAGCAACATACTTCATGGACCTTGAGAAAACAATGCAAAAATTCATTGGAATAAAAGAGACCCAGAATAGCAAAAGCAATTCTAGGTAACAGAGACATGGCAAGGGGTATTACAACCCCCTACTTGAAACTATACTACAAAGCTCCTGTGATTAAAAAACAACAAAACTACCATGGTACTGGCAAAGAAACAGACCTGAGGACCAGTGGAACATATTAGAAAATGCAGAAACGACAGCAGACACGCTCAGCCATCTCATCTTATATAAAGGAGCCATACACCCTCACTGGAGGAAAGATAGCCTCTTTAATAAATGGTGCTGGAAAAATTGGGTTTCAACTTGCCAAAGATTAAAACTAGACCTATATCTCTCATCATGTTCTAAAGTAAAATCAAAATGGATTAAAGATCTAAATATTAAAATAGAAACTCTGAACCAGTTGGAACAGAGGTTAGGTAGAACCCTTGAAGACATCAGTGTAGGAAAAGATTTTATGAACAAAATCTCAGTTGCCCATGAACTAGCACAAACAATCAACAAGTGGGATCTCTTCTCATTAACAGGCTTCCTCACAGCAAGAGAAACCACCAGCAGTGTGAAGAGACAACCCACAATGTTGGAAAAAATCTTCACCTGCTCTTCCTCAGACAAAGATCTACTATCTCAAATCTATAAAGAACTTAAAAAGATCAGACCTCCCAAATTTAAAGGACCAATTGAAAAATGGGCATCTGAAATGAACAGACATTTCCCAGACAAAGAGGTAGAAATAGCAAATAAATACATGAAAAAATGTTCAACATCACTGGTCATTTGAGAGATGCAAATGAAAACAACCCTGAGATTCCACTCCACTCCAGAACGAATGGCTGCTATCATGAAATCAACCAATAACAAATGCTGGCGGGGCTGTGCAGAAAGAGGAACCTTGTTCCACTGCTGGTGGGAGTGCTGACTGGTGCAACCACTGTGGAAATCAGTATGGAGATATCTCAAAGGACTAGGACTGGAAGTCCCATTTGACCCCACTATTCCACATCTGGGTATCTTCCCCAAAGAATTAAATGAATCATACCACAGTGATATATGTGTGCCCATGTTCATACCAGCACAGTTTGTTATAGCTAAAACTTGGAAACAGCCCAAATGCCCATCAACTCGAGATTGGATAAAGAAAATGTGTTTTTTTTAAAAATAAAATGGAGTACTACTCATCCATAAAAAATGATAAATTAGAGACATTTATAGCTAAGTGGATGCACATTGAGGCAATACTCTTAAGTGAAATAAATAGGACACACATGTGTAAATATGGAATAGGTTCTCTGGTGTGAGAAACTGAAAGTGTAAATAAGGACTAAATGTATAATAGGTAATGTGAAATAGGAAGAAAAGGGGAAAAGGGGAAGGAAGTGGGAGGACTAGGGGAAAGATAGAAGGGAATGGGATTAATATGAGAAAATGGAAAAATAGGAACAAAATCTTTGTAAATAGGGAGGAACTGAGGGGTTGAAGGGAGGGCTGGGGAAGGGTGAAAAATAAGAACCAAGAGAGATTATGTAAAGGCGCAAATTTCCAATGATAAATGTCATTATATTGTATACCTAAAATGTACCATTGCTTAGAATGAATAATTGATAATGCAAAATAGGAAGAAAAGGTCCAAAGCGATAGGGCTAGTGGGAGGGGCAGGGGAAAGAAAAGAGGGGAAAGGAAAAATGCTGAGAAATGGAAAAACTGGAAATAAAGTCTTTGTAAATAGGGAAGGATGGAGGGGGTGAAGGGAGGGCTAGGAATGGGGAAAAAATAAGAACCAAGATGCATTATGTAAAGGTACAATTCCCAATGAGAAATGTTATTGTGTTGTATACCTACAATGTACCAATAAAGAATTTAAAAGAATTATTTACATCTACAAAATTTTACCAAGATTAATATACATGAGGGCAGGATGAGTCTTTCCCCTTATAGTAGTTTTTCTCATTCAACTCCACAATAGGTACATATTCACATCAAATAAATTTAAATGTATAACATTTATTTTCATGGGAGAATAACACCAATTTTGTCATAAAAGACATTATTGTGGGTTTGCAATACTCATGTTTATTCTGTAGAATATTTATATTGATATATTATTAAGTTTAATTTTATGAGTTTTTTATGCAAGCAGTGATTACTTAGAAGGAAAAAATAAAGTATTGAATTCTTAATATTTTTGAATATTTATAAAAAAGCATCAAATTTTTCCGCATCAAATTTTTTTGGTTCACAAAGCCTAAAAAATAACAACATTTCCTATAAAAACAAGAACAGTTCCTATATGAAGTACAAAGTAAATACCAATAGAACTCTACAAAAAAGTAATCTTTGCTTCAATTATCACACCCAAGGCAGTCTTCACACATGATAATGGTACATTCCATACACACATATTGCTTACACAGACAGCACATGTGTTTTACTTTCCTGGCATATTGTGGGACATCCTTGACATCTTGCTGGTCTCACTATTTTGTCGAGGTTATAATTATATTATATAATGTGTAGTTAATAGGAACATAAATTACCAATAAAATAAAGTATTAAATTTTTAATACGTATTGCACATTTAGTATAAACATTACCATTTTCATATCAGCTGTGTAACTGCTTACAAAATCTGACAGATAACATCAGAAATAATTTCCTATATGAACTACAATGAAAATACCAGTAGAACTCTAAAACAAAATAATCTTTGCATCAATTGTCACACCCAAGACAGTCTTCACACATGACAACTACATGTTCCCTGCACATGCCTTGCTTACACTGACAGCACATGCAATTAGCTGGAAAATAAGATATTAATAAAATATCAAATATGTAATCAATGCTTTGAATAGATATCAACATTTTCACAACAGATGTTTACTTGCCTATGAAACCTAAAGATAACATCAGGAATAAAAACCTATGTAATCATTTTCATCCTTATTTACACTTTCAGTTTCTCACACTAGAGATACTATTTGGTATTTACACATATGTGTCCTATTTATTTCACTTAAGATTATGGCCTCAATAAGGATGAAAATGATTAAAATGAACAATTGAAAATTTGAAATAGGAAAAGGTCCAAAGGTGGAGGGGTGGTGGGAGGGGAAGGGGAACGGGAAGAAAGGAAAGGAAAAATTATGAGAAAGAAAAAAAAATGGAAACAAAGTCTGTGTAAATAGGGAAGGGTGGTGGGGGTGAAGGGCATATAGGTAATGGGGAAAAAATAAGAACTAAGATACATCATGTTCAGGTACAAATACCCAATGATAAATGCAAATGTATTGTGTACCTAAAATATACCAATTAATATATAAATAAATTTTAAAATCTATGTGAAATACAATGTAAATACCAACAAAAGTCTATCATAAAAATAATTTTTGCTTCAATTGCACAAGGAAGGCAGTCTTCACACATGAAAACCGCATTTTCCATACAAAAGTATCACTTACATTGATAGCCCATATGTTTTGTTTTCCTGTTCTTTCTTGTAGGGCACAATTGTCATCTGTTTGGTTTTCCCATTGCATAGTAGTATTGTATAGTATTGTATATTGTGATGCTGCACCTTCCTGTTCACCTGTCACCTCAACATTGTGCTCCACAAATTTTTTTGCATAGTTCCCTAGCAGAAATATTTGCTTTTCCTCTGCTGTAAATGATTTCTTATAAGTATAAGACACAACCACGATATAAAATACAAACAATCACTTTGTGATTCAAGTGACATCATAGTTGCTGCATAGCTTATCAACAGCTTATACTCTGCCTTTTGTTTTGTTGTAGAAAGTTTTCTTCTCAGGCTTTTGTGTTTTTGAGTATTCCCTATCAATATTTCCATCATGATGAAATGTTGACATCAGTGGTACCAGTTTGTTTTTATTTCATATTTGAGGCCAATATTATATCTTTCTGAAATCCAAAGATTGTACTACACAATTCTCAGTTTTGAAATTGCAACATTTTCTTTGGAATTTCTGTTCTTTTCCTACATATATGTCCTGTGCTGGTCAACTTGTACTCAGTTAAACAAAAGTGACATCAATTGGAAACTTGTAAACCAATTGCCAAATGTTACATTCTGATAAGTTTAGGTGAAGGGAGCAACAAGTGTGCTCACAAGATAATTAATTTTATTAATATATGAATAATGACATGGTGGCTGAGTTCCAGGATAAATTTCTAAATTGATAGCATAATGAGTCTTCACATCAAAGCATACATTTTCATGCCATATTTTGAAGGGTTTTTTGCACATACTCCCCAAAGCTACAGGAAATCTGAATGCTGCAAATATTTGAACAATAGTCATGTATTTGGATGGTTTGTAAATTGTGTGCCAATTACCCACAAATATCTCATACAGTAAGTGGATAGCAGCAAGATTATGTTTGTTTTGCTTTCTTGAAAGATGGTTTTGTCATCAAACCTCAGGCAATTTTGAAGAGAACCAAATCTCATCACTGTCATCATTATTCTACAAACCTGAAGCCCACACCCTTCATTTTTCTATCAGTCTTTTACATTCCTGTGATTGCCATGAGAAAGCCCTGTTAGGTACATCATACCTATGAATGCTTTCAGTTCAGCTAGTGAGGTGTCATAATAAATGCATTGTTGAGTATGCCTATTGGTACATACAGACTATTTTACTTGTATTTCACAACATCTTGTAGCATTTCATCTGGTTTAAGTGATTGCCAACATTGAGTGGCAGTGCTGGGATTGTGTCCAATAGGTTTCACCCTTGCCAATATCCTCAGTATATTTTTGGACCTATTTCTAACATTGGATCATTCCATTTAGTTGTATGAAAATTTTCACCATTTCAACTAGTCAAGTATGTACTTACATTGCTCCTTTGTTCATCATCTGAATCAAGTAGTTCTACATTCACTGTGTATCGCTCCATTTCACTTGCCCAGGAACTTTGTCTCACATGGCCAATGTCAAAATCATTATGATCTTCATTATCCATGCATGGATGATCTGATGATTCACTTTTGACCTCCTTAAAACCTGAAAATCTGGTTTTTCATGTGCCATTGTACTGAATTGGGATAATTCTTTCCAAAAAATCTAAAGAAACCTTTTTTGAAAAACAAAGCTTAAATGCATAGAAATTTAGCAATGAGCATTTAATGGATAAAACCCCTATTGGTGCTTTGGAGCTCTTGTACACAACTTGCCATTTATCTGCCAAGTGGGTGAATGCACAGATGGGATTTTGTTCTCCCCAGGTGCAGCTACTATGAGTCACATTCACATTCCATTATGATACAGTTGATGTTTACACAACAGAAGAGTAATATGGGTGTATTTTACCCCTTGTAATGCTCAGATACAAATTCCTTAGATGGAGGGTTATGTGGGTAAAAATCCTGAATTGACATGTCTGTGTACACACTTTTCTGATCATCATGCCAAATGAGTAAATACTATTGTTTCCTGTGTTCCCCCAGGCACTGCCACTGAGATTCACAGTGGACTACTGTTATAATACAGTACCGACATACAGTGGAAAAGTATGGGATGGGTTGTTGTAACCTGATATTATACTCCTTTGGGGGTAGAACAAATAAAGCTACCATTTTTCACCAGCTGTTTGAAGAAAGTTAAAGATAAATTTACAGGTAAGAGATATCAGAAAAGTTTCTTTTCATCACTTAATATAATTTTGAGATAGTAAAAATAAAAATAGTTGTCAGGAAATATGAAAGGTCATGATACAATATGTCTGCCTATATCTGAGTAAAAATATCTGGCTCTTTAATTAGTCCAAATGGCAGTAATATCCTTTTCTTTCCCTAGATAATTAAAGGTGAATCTCAAAAGTTATTCTGATAAAATCTAGGATTGCTATGTACATTACAGAGAAGCCCAGGACAAGTCTTTTGCATTGTGGATACTAGTGAGTAAGCCAAAAGTAATCTGTCCCTGCCTGGTGAGTTCCACTCTAATTTTAACAGATTCCATAGTTTCTTTCAGACTCAGATTAACAGCACTGCCCTAGATTAAGTTAAATTCTGAAATTCTGTACTTGCTGAATTATAGATGTGGAGGCACAAAGACACACCTGGGTCTGTTGCATTGGAAGTGCCCTTGGCCCTCCTGGAAACTGTCCACCTGTGTGACCACAGTCCGGGTAGGAGGATACAACTCAGCTGTCCACTCCTGGTGGCTTTGGAATAGGATGTTATTTCTCAGCAACTGGAATTCTGATTATTGAGGAAGATGTGCACATGTTGAACATCGATGGTTCAGAATTTTCCACATATGGCACACTGTGCTGTCTCAATAGTTATTTTCTTTAGGGGGTGGCTCCCTCCTTTTTTAGTACTGAGAATAAAACTCAGGGCCTTATGCTTGCCAGGCAGACATGGCACCATGGAGCTACATCCCTGGCCCTGAATATTTCCATTCTTTTTCAATAAATGAAACACAGAAATGAGTTAATAAAAGATCCAAGATGAAATCTGATCACAAAAAAACAGCCAATATTTGCAGAAAGCTAAGCCACCAAGGGAGAGGTGCTTTGTCATAAGAGAGTGCCAGGTGACTCCATGACCTACATATTGGCCTTGTGGAGTGCAGCTTCTGACATCAGTGACTCTTGGGTATTTGCTTCCTAGAGAGATGGATATGTGCACCACAGGCCTCCCCAAAGTTAGAGCTGAGAAGACTCTGCCAACTTGGAGGGCCTCTGTCCTGCACAGACACGAGGGAGTGTTAGATGAAGGGCCTCTGGTGAACATGTAGGGCTGACAACAGCCTTCTCAGGCCCCATTTTATGTCACCATTCCTTAGGGTGTAGATGACAGGATTCAGGATTGGAGGCAGCACAGTGTAGAACACAGCAGGCAGCCTATCAATAACTGTGGGCGCATCTGCTTGTGGCCTCAGGTAAACCATGCATGCACTTAGTATAAAAATGGTGAAGACAAGGAGATGAGGGAGGCAAGTGGAGAAAGCTTTACACTGACTTTTCCTGGATGGAATCCTTAGCACAGCGGAGAGAATGTGAACATAAGAGAACACAATGCAGACACAACATGACAGGCCTAGACACATTGCTATTCCCAGGCTGGGATAGACCACCAGAAATGTGACAGAGCAGAAAATCTTGAGTAAGGAGGGAACATTGCAGAAAAACTCTGGGATCACACTGGAGCCACAGAAGGGCCCAGAAAATGTGCCAGCAATGTACAAGGCTCCAAAGAGCCCTGCCAGAGCCCAGGAAACTCCTGCCATCAACATACAGGCATCATCATTCATGATGGCCTCATAGTGCAGGGGACAGCAGATGGCCACATAGCGGTCATAGGACATGGCAGTGAGAATAAATGTCTCACCTCCTGAGAAGGATGTCATTAAAAAGAGCTGTAAGGCACAGCCTGGAATGGAAATGGAATTGTTGTGAGTCAGACTGTTGAGGATGAACTTTGGGATTGGGACAGACACCAGGGAGATGTCCAGCAAGGACAAGTTCTTCAGGAAGAAGTACATAGGTGCTTGGAGCTGTGGGTCCAGGGTAAGAACAGTGACAATGAGAAGGTTACTTATCAGGGCCACCAGGTACATCAGCAAGAAGAGCAGGCCACAAAGTGTCTGCAGCTCTGGGTCCTCAGAAAACCCCAAGAGAAGGAAACTGGTCACCAAGGTGGCATTGACCATACTAGAGCTTTCTCACTGCCTGTCAAGGTGAGGACATATGAAAAAAGAGAAAAATTAATAAACACTTCAAAAACAGTAATATAATCAGAAACATTCAGGTGTAAAGGAATCATTAACTACCGGATCTTAAAAACCATTTCGCATTTTTTTGGTAAGTCTTTCCTTCCTTCCTCACTCCTTCTGTTCTTTTCTTTCTATCCTCTTTGCTCTCCTTTCCTCCCTTGGCTTTCTCATCTTTTCCCACCCCCTGCCTTCCCTTTCCAGCTGAGAATTGAACTAAATATCACACATCCTAACACTAGGTAATCTAACTCAAAGCTACATGCAAATGGCTACTCTTTATTTAATATGAAGTAATTAATATTAGTAATATGTGAGGTCAGTTAGCCTCAGTTTTGTTTTTAGAGTTTTGAAAATCAGAAGTTGGGGAAGGAATTTTCAGGGTTGGGGGGTTGTCTTGTTTCACATTAAGAGGTAAAGAATTTTTTTCTTATTACATAGACTATTTCAGATATCTAGAAGTAAAGATTCTGAATGTTCTCCAAACAAAGATATGAAAAACTGTTAATGTGACCCATGTGCTAATTACTTTGCTATGATCATTACATAGTGTACACGGGCATGAAAGAGTATACTATTCAAAGTAATATTATAAGTAATAAGAAATAGACATACAAAATACAGAAAACAATACAGTGGCACCAACTGGTCATTATGAGAGCTCACTCCATGCTGTAGCCTCAACTTAACCTTGCTCTGAGATAAATACAACTTCTCTAAACACTGAAGCTCTCCCAATACACTGGGTGTTTGTGTCCAATTACTACTGAACTATGTTTCATGACAAACTTTTTCTACCAGGAAACATCTCAAGTCCCATGTTCCTTACTATCCCCAATATTGTATACAGAAGCAAAACATGCATAGATATGATCATGGACTCACACATACCTTTATATTAAATAAGCAACATAGGCAAATAACTTCCTCTGTCCTCATGGACGTGAACAAGAGGATGTAAGTGAAGCTTTGTGGTTCATTGTATTTTCTTCAGCTCTTGTGACCCTAAAATATTGAACAGGACTAGGAGAAAAAAAATGAATTTTTCCACACAGTTCATAGCCTTTGGTTCACATATGTGTATCACAGCCTTGGTATGAGGCTTTGTGGTATTTGATTTGTTTATGAAATGTGACCACAACAGAATATATTTCTCATTTTGCCTGATTGTTTTCCCCTGCTGTGGTTTCTGTAATTCATTTTTAATGTTATCAGATATGTTCTTTATGTGTTCAGAATACTTTCATACATTATTTTTTACTAGTGCAGTTATTTATTCTTTACTTAAAGCATAAAAAATTGTCCCATTTGTTTCAGAAATGAACTAAATGATAGACACAATTTGTTTTGAGGGGGGAGCTTGCTCTTCATTAGAGGAAGCAAAAAAAAGAACAAATGAAAAAGCAAACAAGGAAAAAAATCTGACTTAGTGCAGGTATTAAGGTAGGAAAAGGTGTTATTTTGGAGATTTAATTGTGAGGAAGAGTTTTCACCTGGGTGACCTGGGTGCTGACATTAAAAGGTAGAGAAAGAGCTCACAGACAAGAGCTGTGTGGAGGACAACTTCGGAAACACAGCTCGAAAACTGTGAAGGTTGTGGGCATCAGGGTCATCTGTGGAAAAGCAGGCTGAAGTGACTGAAGAGCTGTGGTGGGTGAGTGAGGAGAGAACCCTATGGCTCAGCCCATGGTAAGGGTGAGTCAGGACAAACAGGATGCAGACAGCAGAATAAAACCAGACAAATCAGGTGTTAAGATTTCTTTTTGGCTCTTTCCTAACATTCCTTATTCTACAAAATTTTAAAAATCTATTTTGAAACAGAGTATTTTAACATTTTATCCAAAGAAATTTGAAATTCATACATTCAAATTATCCCAGTTCTTCAATAACCCAAACAAAGGCTTACTTCTCAAATGTACTTTTATGAAATGATTCCAACAGGTCTGCTGGGATGGAAATATTTTGACTTGAAAGTGAGTTAGAACATCAAGCTGTGCTTGGTGACTCTCTTCATGGCATGCAGGCACACCTCTAGGCTTCTGGTAAGACACAAAGATGCCTGCTAAGCTCTGGTGAATTCACAGGGAAGGGTGGAAAGTAAAGCAAACAGGAAAGTCCTTTGTCTTTTGTAAATATCAAGTCTTGCATCATTTGAAAATCTCTGTAGGTACAAGGCACCTAGCAGATCTTTGCAAAGACACTTAGCTAATACTCAGGATCTCCCAAAGGAAAAGGTCAGAATAGCCTTATTAAGTAGTTATGTCTCAAGACCATTAGCATTATAATCACTGTTGTTTTTATGCATATATTTGCTGACCATAGAAAATATTCTGAAATAACATCATGAAGGGTATGACTCTGATATTTACCAGTAGTATAGTAAACTAAATACTCCCTTAATTCCATTTATCATAAAATTACACAATCTAGGCTAGTTGTAAGCAAAAGTTTATAACTTGGGCACTTCAATTAAAATGAATATATGAAGATTTCTTCCTCAGAAATATTCCTAATAACTCTCTTCTCTTAATGATTTTGACAGAGGAGATCTCAAGAGAAGTTCAGGATGTGCATTTGGACAATCAGCTTGGTGACATAAATGAAGATAATGCTCAGAGAAACTTTGCTATGCAAATCCAAAGTTCAATGATATGAAAATTGAAATAAATTTTAATGGTCAACTTTTAAAATTCTCCACTGAAGAGCAATGAAAATGAAATGACTTTTAAAGATAGAGCTGTTAGAATTTCAAAATTATGTCTGTGTATCTGTTTCATCCTCTAATAAATTTTAATCAAATTGGCTAAAATTTTTAGTTAGGGTCTTCAAAAATAATTTTGGCTCTAATGAATATAGTTAACAAAATGCCATTTTTCTCCTACATACTTCCAGAAATAATGTCAAAATTTAGAAAGGTTGATTTCTCCTCTAGGCCAAGTAAAGGTATAACTGTGAGTATAGAGAATATAATCTTACAGTCTATAAAATCACACAATTCTTATTTATTACTTTGCATTTGTCATATGTGTTACTTGTATACTAATTACAATGAGCCAGTCATCAGTATTATGACCTGGTTTTTAAATGGATTTATAAAGAAAACAGAGAATAGTCTAAACATGCACATACAAATATTCTTTGGCCTTTACACATATATTGGTCAGACTCCAGACAACCCAAAAATTATTACGGTGGAAATTAATCTGTCTTACAATCTGAAAACCTGGTCCGTGGCTGACAGGGCTAGAGAACAGGGTGTCCTCACTGATGGAGAGAACACATTTGCTCTTCCTAGGTCTTTGTTTCTGCGTCAACCCTGTTGTGCTGGCTGATGCTGTCCACACTGCAGAGAGCCATTTTCTTCACTCAGCCTCCTGCCCATAAGCTGCTCTTGGAAGCACCTTCAAAGACACGTGCAGACACAGTGTCTCATCAGGTATCTGGTGCATGTTTGTCCAATCAGGTCTATGTATAAAATTAATCACAAAAACTCATTTTTGACTATTCCTAATATTTTTCCTTGAGTTTTTGGTACAAGAGAAATGCTGAAGTTTAATGTTTTGTATTATTGCATTCTTTTTTTTACTATTAATTTCTTCTATTGGTACATTTTAGGTATACAACACAACTACATTTCTCATTGGGAACTTGTACCTTTATATGAGCCATCTTGGTTCTTATTTTTTCCCCATTCCTAGCCCTCCCTTCATGCCATCCACCCTTCCCTATTTACAAAGACTTTGTTTCCAATTTTTCCATTTCTCATAATTTTTCTTTTCCCTTCTTTTTTTTCCCCTGCCCCTCTCACTACCCGTACCTCTTTGGACCTTTTCTTCCAATTTTACATTATTGATTGTTCATTCTAATCATTGGTACATTTTAAGTATACGATATAATGACATTCATCATTGGAAACTTGCACGTTACATAATCTCTCTTGGTTTGTTTTCGCCCTTGCCCAGTCCTCCCTTCAACCACACCATTGCTCCCTATTTACAAATATTTTGTTCCTATTTTTCCATTTTCTCATATTAATTCCATCCCCTTCTTTCCTTTCCCCTAGCACTCCCACTTCATTTGCCTTTGCCCCTTTTCTTCCTATCTCACATTACCTATTATATATTTTAGTCCTTATTTACACTTTCAGTTACTCACACCAAAGAACCTATTTGGTATTTATTCATGTGTGTCCTATTTATTTCACTTAAGAATATCACCTCAATGTGTATCCATTTAGCTACAAATGTCTCAAATTTCTCATTTTTTATGGCTGAGTAGTCCTCCATTTTGTGAAAAAAAACAACAAAAAACCACATTATCTTTATCCAGTCTCCAGTTGATGGGCATTTGGGCTGTTTCCAAGCTTAAGCTATCACAAACTGTGCTCCTTTGAACAAGGGTGCACATATATCACTGTGGTGATATTCTTTTAATTCTTTGGGGAAGATCCCCAGTAGGGGAATAGTGGGGTCAAATGGGACTTCCAGACCTAGTTCATTGAAGTATCTCCATACTGATTTCCACAGTGGTTGCACCAGTCAGCACTCCCACCAGCAGTGGAGAAGGGTTCCTCTTTCCCCACAGCCCCACCAGCATTTGTTATTGGTTGATTTTATGATAGCAGCCATTCTTACTGGAATGAGGTGGAATCTCAGCATTGTTTCCATTTGCATCTATCGAATGAACAGTGATGTTGAACATTTTTTCATGTATTTATTTGCTATTTCTACTTCTTTGAGAAATGTCTGTTCATTTCAGATGCCCATTTTTGGATGGGGTCTTTAAATTTGGGAGGTCTGATCTTTTTAAGTTCTTTATAGATTTGAAATAGTAGGCCTTTGTCTGCAGAAAAACAGGTGAAGATTTTTTCCCACATTGTGGGTTGTCTCTTCACACTGCTAGTGGTTTCTCTTGCTGTGCAGAAGCTTTCTAATAAGAAGAGATCCCACATGTTGATTGTTTGTGCTAGTTCATGGGCAACTGAGGTTTTGTTCATAAAATATTTTCCTACACAGATGTTTTCAAGAGTTCTACCTAACCTCTGTTCCAAATGGTTCAGATTTTCTATTTTAATATTTAGATCTTTAACCCATTTTGATTGGTTTAGTGCATGGTGAGAGATATAGGTCTAGTTTTAATCTTTGGCAAGTTGAAGCCCAATTTGTCCAGCACCATTTATTGAAGAGGCTATCTTTTCTCCACTAAGGGTGTTTGGGTCCTTTATTGAAGATGAGATGGCTCAATGTGTATGGCATTGTTTCTGCATCTTCTAATCTGTTCCACTGGTCCTCAGGTCTGTTTCTTTGCCAGTACCATTCTGTTTTTATCACAGTAGATTTGTAGTATAGTTGCAGGTTGGGGATTGTGATACTTCCAGCCATGTCTCTGTTACTTAGAATTGCTCTTGCTATTCTGAGTCTCTCCTTGTTCCAAATGAATTTTTGCATTGTTTTCTCAAGGTCTGTGAAGTATGCTGCTGTGATCTCAATTGGAATCGCATTGAATCTATATAGCAGTTTTGGAAGTATGGCCATTTTCACTATATTAATCCTTCCTACCCAGAAGCAGGGGATGTCTGTCCATTTTCTGATATCATCTCCAATCACTCTTTTCAGAGTGCCATAGTTTTCAGAGAAGAGGTCTTTGATTTCTTTCATTAGGTTGATTCCTAGGTATTTCAGTTTTTTGGATGCTATTGTGAAAGGAATTATTTGCTCTATTTCTCAATCAGTGAGTCTGTCATTCATGTAGAGGAAAGCTACAGATTTTTCTGTGTTGAACTTGTAACCAGCTACTTGACTGAGTTTGGTTATTAAGTGTAGAATACTTTTGGTGGAGTTCTTGGAGTTTTCTATATACAGTATCATGTCATCTACAAATAATGACAATTTGACTTCTTCATTTCCTATCTTTATTCCTTTTATTTCTTTCTCTTCTCTAATTGCTGTGGCAAATGTTTCCAGAACTATATTGAACAAGAGTGGTGATAGTGGACATCCTTGTCTTGTTCCTGATTTCAGTGTGAAGGATTTTAGTTTTTGACCATTTAGTATGATATTGGCTGTTGGTTTTTTCATTGATGGCTTTTATCAGTTTGAGGTAGAGACCATTTATTCCGATTTTTTGTAGGGTTTTTATCATAAATGCATGTTGGATTTTGTCAAATGCTTTTTCTGCATCTATGGAGAAAATCATATGGATATGTCCTTGGCTTTATTGATATAATGTATTACATTGATTGATTTTCGTATATTGAACCATCTCTGCATCCCTGGGTTGAATCCCACTTGTTCAGGGTGTATGATCTTCTTGATGATCTTCTGAATTCTGTTTGCCATTATCTTATTAAGGATTTTTGCATCTCTGCTCATTAGTGAGATTGGCCTATAGTTCTCTTTTTTGGTTGGGTCTTTCTCTGCTTTGGGGATCATGGTGATGCTTGTTTCCAGGAATGAATTTGGGAGTATTACTTCCCTTTCAATTTCATTGAAGAGTTTAAACAGTAGTGGCAGTAGTTCCTCTCTAAATGTCTTGTAGAATTCAGCAGTGAAGCCATCATGGCCTGGGCTTTTCTTAGTTGATAAGTTTTTAATTACACTTTCAATTTCTTTTTTTGATATTGGGTTGTTTGGAATTTTTAGATCTTCTTCGTTCAACTTTGGCAATTCACATGTATCTAGGAATCTGTCCATTTCTTCTGTGTTTTCCATCTTATTGGCATATAGGTTCTGGAAGTAGGTATTGATGATCCTCTGGATTTCTGCTGGGTCTGTTGTAATTTCACCCTTTTCATTCCTCATTGCATGGATTTGGGACTTTTCTTTCCTTTTTCTGATAAAGTTGGCTAAGGGTTTGTCAATTTTGTTGATTCTTTTGAAGAACCAACTCTTGGCTTCATTTGTTTTTTTGTATCATTGTCAGTCTCCATTGCATTGATTTCTCCTCTGATCTTTATAATTTCCTCCCTTGTATGAGCTTTGGGGTTGTCCTTCTCTTCTTTTTCCAGAAGCCTGAGGTTCGGTATCAGGTTGTGTAATTGGGCTCATTCTGTTTTCCAAATGTGTGTAATTCACTGGTATGTATTTCCCTCATAAGACTGCTTTCATTGGGTCCCATTGATTCTGATATGTTACATTGTCATTGTCATTTAATTGAAGGAACTGTCTGATTTTCTCTTTAATTTCCTCTGTGACCCATTGGTTATTCAGAAGTGTGTTGTTCAATTTCCACATGTTTATGAATTTTTTGCCATTTCTTTTGCTATTGATCTCCAATTTCATCACGCTATTTTCTCATAATATACAGGGGATAACTTCATTTCCTTTGCACTTACTTAAACATGTTCTATGTGTTGTATGTGGTCTATTTTGGAGAATGACCCATGTGCAGCTGAGAAGAATATGTATTCAGATTTTATGGGGTGGAAGACTGTGTAAATATCTGTTAAGTTCCTTTGTTCAAGAGTTTGATTGAGGTCTCATATTTCATTACTAATTTTTTGTCTAGTTGTTCTATCTATTTGTGACAGTGGGGTGTTGAGGTCCCCCACTACAATTGTATTAGTGCATATATGACTCTTCATATCCGTTAGTATTTTTTTATATAGTTAGGTGCACTAGTTCGGTGCATAGATATTTCTGATTGTCATCTCTTCCTCTTGGATTGTTCCCTTTACAAGCATGTAGTGTCCTTCTTCAACTCTCTTAATCAATGTTGGTTTGAAATCTACTTGATGTGCAAAGAGGACAGCTACTCCTGCTTTTTTTCAGGTACCTGTCACATGGAGTATTGTTTTCCATGCTTTAACTTTCAGTCAGTGAGTTTCATTTTTAATTAAGTGTGTTTCTTCTGTGCAGCATATTGTTAGATTTTGCTTCTTGACCCATTCTGCCAGTCTATTTCTTTTGATTGGTGAATTGAGACCATTAACATTGATGGTTGTAACTGAAACGCATTGACATATCATTGCCATGTCTTTTTCTTTTTGTTGGGTTCTGCCCCTTTACATTTAATTTCTTGTGGTGACAGATGGGTTTATTCTGCTTTGCTTCCTGTGGTTGTGGTCCTCAATGTCTGTTCCTAGGATATTGTGTAAAATTTCGTGTAGTCCTGGTTTGGTATTCACAAATTTCCTAAGGTGCTCTTTGTCATGAAAGTATCTTATTTCTCCACCAATTTTGAAAGATAGTTTTGCAGGGTACATCAATCTGGGTTGGAGGCTGTTTCCTTTTAGAGCATGGAATATGTCACTCCAAGCTCTTCTTGCCTTGATGGTTTGTGTTGAGAAGTCTGCTGTGATTCTGATGGGCTTTCCTTTGTATGTGATTTG
Organism: Heterocephalus glaber; assembly: GCF_053883595.1. Taxonomy (NCBI): domain Eukaryota; kingdom Metazoa; phylum Chordata; class Mammalia; order Rodentia; family Bathyergidae; genus Heterocephalus; species Heterocephalus glaber. Next base: position 4,713,213 of record NW_028258410.1, read on the forward strand.
TTTCTTTTCTCTAACAGCTGGGAGAACTTTGTTCTTCTGTTGAGTTTCTGGAATCTTAACAATTCTATGCCTTATGTGTAGATTTTTTTTGATCAAGGCTATTTGGAGTCCTCTATGCCTCACTTTTCTGTGTGTCAATTTCTTTTCCCCTGCTTGGGAAGTTTTCCGGCATTACTTCTTTGAAGAGTTTTTTTTTTTATGTCATCTGCACTCTCTCCTGTTTCTTCATTGACTCCAGTCAGTCTATGTTATTCTTCTTTCCATCATCTAGCAGCTGCTGTATTGATTTCTTGTGTTGCCTTACAATTTTGAAGCAATTTTCTTTTCCTGGTCATTAATTCCAATCTTATCTTCTATATCTGAAATTCTGTCCTCACATTGGCTCATTCTGCTGTGTAGACTTTCAGTGGAGTTTTTCATGTCCTGGAAATCTATTTGCATCTGTTTTATGGATTCTATTTGTTTCCTATGTTGGGATTCCATCATGTTCCTGATCTTCTCTCTAGATTTATTAATCATGTATTGCACTAGGAGGACAATCTTTCCTGTTATCTCAGAAATTATTTCTGATCTCATTTTTTCCAGATCCGCTTTTGTTGCCAGTTCAGCGATTCTAGGTGATTGAGTATCAGAGTGTTCCATCTCATTTCCCTTTTGGGTTATTTTAGGTGATCTGGAAGTCTGGTTTTGAGATTATTTATGTGTTTTCTCATTTCAACTGGGTGGGTTCAGGCGAGATGCTATTGGCGTCCATGTGGCTCACCTCCTCTGAGCTGGGAGAGATGGGACATGGGCCAGAAGCAGCAAGACAGATGACGGCCCAAAAGCCCCTTCCTCTGGGCCAGGAATGATTGGATGTTCACCGGCCCAAAAGCCCTTACCTCTGGGCTGGGATTGGCAGGACCAAAGGTGTCCCAAAAGTCCTTTCCTCTGGGCTGGGAGAAGCAGGAGGGATGGTGGCCAGGAAGCCCCTTCCTCTGGACCAGGAACAGTGGGATGGCAGCTCAGATGACCCTACCTCCAGGCTGGGATCAGCGGGACAGATGGTGGCCAGGAAGTCCCTTCCTCTGGGCCAGTAGCAGTGGGATAGTATGTGGCCCCAAATCCCTTTCCTGTTGGCCAGGAATCTGTATAATTGCATTCTGTCTCAATTTCTTTGGTGTTTTTTGTAGCTCAGGTCTGCCACTAACACATTTGTATAGTTTTCTGTAATCCAAAAAAGTAATCTTGGCTTTCTTCTTCAATCATGTTTTTGCTGAACATAAAAATTTCCGTTGACAGTTGCTCTTATTTTGTTGTTTCATTTTCAATGTGTAATACATTGTTGTTGCCTCCTGATTGCCATCAGTATTTTTACCACCACTTGTCTTTTTCATCCCTTTAAATATGTGTTCTTTCTTTCTGCCTTCAAGATTGTTGTATATACATTCCTTTTAATAATCTCACTGCACTTGTTTTTGTCAATTTGTGTGTATATTTTCTGCTTGATATTTTTGTAGTACTTCATCCCTACAAAATTTGAACTCTTTAAATTTGAGAAATTTTTGACTATCATACCTACAAATATATTTCTTGTATCATCTCTATTCTTTCTTATCTATCTCACCATCTTACATAATTTCTATTGCTTTACCTTCAATTTACTTACTGCTAGAAAATTTTTCATTTCAGGAATTGGAATTTTTAATTTGATAATTTCTATTTTCTTGTTATGTTTCTTTTGTTGAGAAATTTTGTTTTTTGATGAGATTCTGTATGTGTTGAAAATGTAATTTCTTTTTAAAATTCAGATGTAAATTAAATATCCTTGTCTGTTTATTGCAATTTCTGATTCATCTCCACACACTCCATTTTTTTTGGTCTCTATATGGGGGTTAAGTCTGATTGTTTCTGAACATCAGAAATGTTAAATTGTAGAGATTCTCCAATTAATTCCATGTTTGAAAGTGAATATTATTCGTGTTTTGAGAACTGACTTCTTGACTGGAGCTCAACTGTGACTGTTGCCTCATCAGTGACAGGCTAAGTTTTGTCCAGATCTTACTTTCTCTGTTCCCTTTTATTCTTTTATTACTCAATGTACTGTATAAAGTGATTACAGTATTCCAAATGAAAATGAACCACACATGGTTACATTACCTGAGCTGTAAATTTTCCACTTTTGCAATGGACAGAAGGGAATTTCTACTCATGGCAAAGAATCTCACTTCAGAGAGCCACAAGCACAGGGAGTTTTAAAGCATGTGTGACTTAGGGGCAGTCAGAGATGTAGCAACACAATGACTGAACGTCTCTCTTTTTCTTTCAATTTATATATCTCTTCACTCAGAGTTCATGCTCACCAGCTTTCTCTTTTCCAGTTCCCTGATTCATAAATATGGTCCATCTATCCATATCAGTTGTGGCCAGTGTAGTAACTAGCAGTACTACTGTGTTTTCATGAAAATGCCACAGATACCAACACTAAAATCTGGAAGAAATTCACCAGTGGAACTCTTACTAGTTTTGTCCAGGTGAGCTTGAATTCCTGGCCAGTGTACCAGGGACGATTCATTATCTAGTAATTTCAAGGAATGGTTTTCGTTATGTTCAGGTTATGTATTTCTTTTCCCTTAGAGGAGAGGCATGGTTGCACAGAGTTTCTTCCTAGCCCATCAAATGAAGAGAGTTCTGCCCATAAGACTCAGCAACTCAGTCCCAGGGTACTTACTACAATGCTTCAAAATGTAGAACAAACACAGCCTGCATCAGGTGTGTATAGAGGTTTTATTCTGCACCATCAAAACTAACAGGGAGGCTGTAATGCCTCAGTAGGTGAAGGATAAAGCATAGCTCAACAATTCCTGAAAATAACAAGATATAATATTAATCCAGATAAGATATAATACTAATCCAGTGGTTTTTAATTGGAGAAGCCCCACTGAGCAATCACATATGCTAGATTGATGTCTTTTGGAAAAGAGGAAATTATACAGGTAGAACACATATCAGGGTCTTCCAGCTTAGAGTAATGTAGGGTTGAATACATGCAGCACAAGGGACATGTTTCTAACGTTTTTATTTTACAGGAGATTCATATTTACAAAACATTTACAAAATTTTAGACAGTTCATGTATACCACACATCCTGTTTTCTTTAATAGTGACATCTTACATTGCTATATTATATCTATCACAATCTGTATACCATTACTGATGTATTGTTATTAAAGAAAAACTATAATTTATATATATTTTCTAATTAGTAAGCTAATGTAATTTTTATGCTCTCAAGCCTATCTAATACCACAGTACTAGTACTAATACTGTACCACAGTACAGTACATTTATATTACATTTGTTAGAATTTCCTCAATTTTGATCACCTTGAGACCTGGAGAATTTTCATCAGACTTTTTTTGTAATTTCCTTTGGCTTGAACTTGTCTGATTCTTTCTCATGATTGTTAGTGGTGTTCTTGGAAAGATGATCACAGAAAAGTAGCCAGTTTCTTCCCCACTTGACAAATTGTAGAAGAGCAGCAGTTTTCATCTCTGGATGTTTATAAGGATCACCTGTCAAATCTCACACCTGTACAGTCACACACAATTCCTGGCCACAATCAACAAGGTATTCCAAGGGGAAAGGCCACTGTATGCACTTGGATGAGGTCTGGGAGATAGTTTATGTAACATGCCAGAAATAAAGCACTCAGTGCTCTGCATGGGAATCTGTATCCTTTTTCCATTTACTCATTCATTCATGTATATAAATACAGACCATGGGAATTTATATTGCACTTTGGCATGGCATTCGATCCTACTTTGTTTGTTTTTCCCTGATTTGGCTCTATCCATTGCCAATCCTTTCAGTAGGTTCTTTCTTCCCAATCACTGTGGGCTCTGTTTCTGGAGATTTTGATGATTTGATTATGTCCTCACTGTTTTAGTGAGTAAAAGTTAGACATGAGCCTACAAGATCAGTTCATAGCTGTCCTGCCCTGGTTAGTGAATGAGGAGGTTTCCAGGGCCTCTGTCTTCTAGTTCAGGGGGTAACAGGAGCCAGGAGCCAGACACCAGGCTGCACTGCACTATGGTGTATTGCATATTTTAGACTTTCTCAGCCAAAGAGAAAGAAAATACAAACATGTGCACAGATAGTGCTCTAACACTTCTGTATGTCCTTACTGCATCTGAATGATGGTGAGCTGCAGTTTACATGGATGACACCATAGCTAGTTCACAACCTCGAAGGTTCAGCTAACCTGACTTCCATGCTTATCTGTGACTCACCTCTAACAGCACAAATTGGGCAGGCAAAAGTAAGCGTTTTCTCATTTTCCTATTGTAGTGCAGGTGTAGAGGCGATCACACTCATTGCTCTATTGTGGGGTGAGGCCACATTATCCACTGCAACATGGTGCTTGTGTGTGGTTTCCTCCCTCATGTAATCACGGAATCTGCACATTTCCAAACTTAGCTCCATTTCCTCTTCTCCGGTGAGGCTGATGCAGATGTTTGCAATATTGAGGTTTTAGTGGTCTTGTTCTGTATTCTACCTAGAATGACAAAAATTCTCAGATTTTCCTAGATGTTTTTGTGTTCTAGGATTGATGCTTTGCTGATGTTGTCCTGATTTTGGCAAATAGGTAATGTCTTGTATTCATGATTAGAAAATAACAGAGAAGATTCCCTGCCCTAACATTCCCCGTGGTCCATACATTACCCTCCTTCCTTCTGATCCACTGAGCTGTTTATTTTCCCTATTCTTCATCTTAAATAGTATTTAAATGCTCAGAGATATCTGTTTTTGAATTTTCAAAATTTCCATCTCTTCTTAAAATTGCTTATCTGTTACTGCTTGTTGTGTACTATTCTTTATGCAGTCATTAATGTACTAACTTTGGTTCTTTTAAATTACCTTCCTGGAAGGTCCAATATCCACAGTGATGGAGTCTGCTGTAGATGCTTGCACTGGCCCTGGAGATTGTGTCCATTTTTGATCTGATGGTACATTTTTATTTATCACTAGACCTGTGACATTAGGTAACAGAAAATGAGATTAGTATGCCCTTGGTGTGAAGACTGAGGCTAATCTGTACAGAAAAGTATCTATGTTTATTATTTGTAATAGCTACAAGTATCTGAGGACTCAGATACCAATAATGTCCTTATTTGTGCATCCCCTCCTGGCATCCTGTCTCCTAGTGACTGAGAGTTATGTCTCTACCTGGCCTGTCACAGCTCACTGTCTTTTCCTGCAGCTCTGTGGGGATGGGGAGGGTGTGAACTTATGCTTTTCCCACCCATTCCACTCTGTCATCTGACCTGGATATCTGGTGGGACCCTACCTGAGGGATCTCCCATGGGGTGGCCCCTTTCCCCCTAGGTGGGCAGCAGTGCTAGCCAAGACTGGAGTGGGAACAGCCCTTTCCAAGTGTGATACCTCTGCAGTGCTCTCCTCAAAGAGAAGTCTTGTGCTTAGGAGAAAAAGCTGGAAAGAATTCATAATTTTTAATTTTCTACTCTTCTGGCAAACCCAAGAACATTTTTTCCTTTGAGCTTTAGTCTTACATTTCAGATTTTTAGCTGCTAGTTTCCCGGGGTTCTTCCCCATGACTGTGCCAGGCAGTGCTCCTTCTGAAGCCCTTGGAGAGTCTCCATATCCCCAGCCTGACTGCATGCAGAAATTCATTAGATTTCAGACCCTAGCTGTTAATTCTTTCTCTTGCTTCTGCTCCAAGTGATCAGATTTTAGCTGTGATTTCCAATATTTAACAACCAGTTTTCTTTTTTTATTTATATATTAATTGGTGCATTTTAGGTATACCATACATTTACATGTATCATTGGGTGTTTGTACCTGAACATGATGTATCTTAGTTCTTATTTTTCCCCCATTACCTATGTGGCCTTCACCCCTACCACCCTGCCCTATTTACATATACTTTGTTTCCATTATTTTTTCTTTCTCATAATTTTTCCTTTCCCTTCTTCCCTTTCCCCTTCCCCTCCTGCTATGCCTACACTTTTGGACCTTTTCCTATTTCAAATTATCAATTATTCATTTTAATCATTTTTATCCTTATTTACATTTTCAGTTTCTCACACTAAAAAAATTATTCAGCATTTACATATGTGTGTCCTATTTATTTCACTTAAGTGTATGGCCTCAATATGCATCTATTTAGCTATAAATGACTAGTTTCTCATTTTTATCGCTGAGTAGAACTCCATTTTATAAAAAAACCACATCTTCTTTATCCAGTTTCCAGTTGATGGGCACTTGGGGTGTTTCCAAACTTTAGCTATTACAAACTGTGCTGCAGTTTTCTTATTAAGAAGTTAAAGATGAAAACCAAATGCATGCCATTACCTCTGACATAGAAAACAAACTTGGAGGATTCAACAAACATTTGAAAAAAGCCTTCAGTAATCTAGTAGTGAGAGCAACTTGTTTAACTGGAAAAAAGACACCTATAAAAACAAGGAAAATGAAAGAAAACAACTAAAAACATAAAAGCAAGAAACCTGAAAAAATAATTAGGTTGTAGAGCACTTCCTCCATTGCAAGCCCTCCAAACCCCAAAGCCTCTTCCTGTCCCACTAGCTGCCTCCCCAGGGTCACTCCCATGCAAGTTCTTTCCAGCTTTCCCTGCTCCTCGCTGTGAAATATGGTTCTTTCTCTAGAGCATAGATTATTAAAGATCTTATGGTCAAGGGATCCTTCCTATTGCAAACTTCCTTCTTCAATTTACTGCAACAGGATTCCCTCTCCTTATGCCAATCATCATTTTTTATATGTTCTTTACAAACTAAAAATAAAAAAGAATTATTGAAGAATGCAGGAAGAAAACTAAAACCAACCAGCTGAATAATTAACTAAAAAATCCTATAGCTAGCATTATACTTGATGTTGAAGACCACAATGCTTTATGCTACTGATCTAAAGAAAAAAGGAATTAATGACTTACCCTATGGTTTTAGCCCTCATTACTTAAAGAAGGGAAGAAAAAATAGGTATAGGGGATGAAGAAGTAAATTTTTAAGAAAAAATATGTATACATTAAAATCAATTCATTCAATCATTTCTTTAAGCTGGTGGGAATCAAACCTGGAGCCCATGCACACTAGACAAGGGTTTTTACTGATCTCTGCCCTCCAGGCCCTTAAAAATTCTTAAACATTTATAAAGTCTGAAAAATACCTATGAGAGCTAGGGTACTGGTTTAAAATTTGTCAGGACAAAATATATTTTTGTACAGTTATGAAAGATAAATGGAAATGAAAAGCAGAACAATATCATTTATATTATATTCTGAGTTCAATTTATCCAAATGTTGAGGTTCTCATCCTTGGCATTTCACATGATGGCACTGTGTTTAGAGCCAGGATTTGTAAAGAGGTGGCTCTTGAAAGATGGGGTGGCTTTCAACGAGGCTTACTGGTGCCCCATAAGGTCAAGTGAAGAGAGACCACACACACACACACACACACACACACACACACACACGAGTGAACACACACAAACCCAAACACATATGCACATGCAGGAACACACCTGCACTCATGCAAACAATGATGGGGTGAGGCAACAAGATGGGGCCAGAACAGGGCATGCAAACCAGGTGCCTGTGGAGCCACATGGTGCCTACACCAACAGAGCCCCGCCCTGCTGCCTCTCCCCTTTTGTCTGTCCAGCTACCTGATTCCACACTACAGAAGCACAGGGGGACATAAAGACCAATGCCCTGAGCTGCAGATGTGAACAAGAGAGAGAGAGGGCCTCTCTCAGAACTCCCTGATGATAACTGGAAAAGTGAAGAGAATCTCTGCAGTAAAGGAACACCAGACCACCATACATAATAAGTAAGAGCGATCATCACCTCCCATCAGAATCTGGTCTATCTTCAGGGGAAAGGCAGCTGGAACCTGCAATAGAACCTTGCACAGATCAACCCTGCAGGAGGACAGAGAGCTCAACTTGGGGCTTGCAGTGAGAAGTCTGCCTGAATCTCATGGGTCTGTGACTGGCTTACTGAGACTCATTGACTTATAACTGCACAGTTTTGCTCACTTTGTCTATTGTTACAGAAGAGGAATACCCTGAAGGAGTCCCTTAATTTTTATCTTTTATTTGTTATTTTTGGAATAACCACTTTTTTTGCTCTTATTTTTAATTTTTTTCTTTCTTTTTTATGCTTTTAAAATTATTTTTCTCTTTTTTCTTTATTTTTTTCTTTCTCTCTCTCTTTCCCTCACTCCCTTGCTTTCCTACATTGTTCTTCATTTCCCTTTGTGTTCCTGTTCTGGCCCTAATTCTTATTTCTTCTTTATTTTTCTTTTCTTCTCTTTCCTTCTCTCACCTGTGTCCTCTGGCCTCACTGCTAACCTTCCCGTATCCTTTTACCTACCTATCCCTCCCCAACTCCTTCTAACTCCCCATTCCAAAGGGTAAAGTTGCTATATTGAAGAGTTTATTCACTATACACTTATGTTGGGTTGGTTCTTGATTTTGATTTAATTCATACAGTTAAAGATGATAGAATAATAACTACCACAAATTGTCATTTTCTGAGAGGTACTTGATGCTATTGTGTTGCTAATTGTATCACTTGGGTTAAGGTGTTTGATTGCTCTAATCAGTTGTCCTTCCTGGTATAATGAAAATGAGACAGCCTCAGAGCCATTAGAGACCCAAAACCTAAAGACCAACCAAATCTGGAAGACACCTCTGAGAAGCAATCATTCCATAGGTGTTCTAAATACATCAAAAAAATAATTAAAATAAGCAACTTCAAAGTATCAACCCAGAAAATAAAGCAAGGACTGTACCAAAAACAAAAATGAGTAGACATTTAAGCAAGTCTCAAACTCAGACTTCCATCTGACAAAAGGCAAATTGAGGGGGGAAATGAGGTGGAAAAGTCTGATAATCAACCACCTGGACACCCTGAACTGATAGCACAAGAAGTAACAAAACAGATGATTCAGGCTTTAGAAAAATTCAAAGAAGAAATAGTCTCCCAGATAACTACAGAGATGGTGAGAAGAGTGAAAGACATGGTTAGAGGCTCTAGAACAGAAACAGATACAAAAAATAGATGAAACATGCTGGAAGCTATGATTGCCCAGCATAAGAAAGAAATGGAAACCATGATCATACAACATAGGAAAGAAAAATCCATGAAACAGATTCAAACAGATATTCAGGAGATTTAAAATTCCACTGAAAGCATGCAGAGCAGCTTAAGGGAATCTGAAGATAGAATATCAGATATAGAAGACAGGATTGTGGTGAAGGACCATGAAAACAGAGATTTCCTAAAAATAGTAAGGGATCATGAGAAATCAATCCAACAGCTGCTAGATGATGCAAAGAACAACATAAAACTGATAGGAGTCCATGAAAAAATGAGTACAATTGACATAAAAAATTGTTCACAGAAATAATAGTGGAAAATTTCCTGACAGAGGTGGAGAATTGAACATACAGATAAGTGAGGGATATAGAAATCCAACTAGCCATGATCAAAAAAATTCTACACCTAGACATATAATAGTCAAGATCCCAAAAACCCAACAGAAGAACAAAGTCCTACAGGCAGTTAGAGAAAAGAAACAAATCACCTACAAAGGAAAGCCCATCAGAATCATGGCACACTTCTCAACACAAACCCTCAAATCAAGGAGAGCCTGGAATGAAGTATTTCAAGTCCTAAAAAAAAATAACTTCCAACCCAGGCTGAGGTATCCTCCAAAATTATCTTTCTAAATCAATGGGAAATTAGACACTTCCATGAAAAGCACACCTGAGAAATTCCATGAACACCAAACCAGCACTGCAGACAATTTGAAGCAATATCCTAGAAAAAGACCGTGAAGGTCACAACTCCATGAGGCCCAACAGAGGAAGGCATCAGGCAAGGTAAAACACTAAATGGAAAGGGGGGAAATAAGATATAAAAGAGCCAACAATAGTAAAACATGACAAGGATGAGTCTATATCTATCAATTATAACTATCAATGTTAATGGCCTCAATTCACCAATCAAAAGAAGTAGACTGGCGGAATGGATTAAGAAGCAAAATCCAGCCATATGCCATATACAAGAAACACATGCACCTCAAAAGGAAATTCATAGACTGAAAGTAAAAGGATGGAAAACAGTTCTCCATGCAACAGGAACCCAGAAAAAAGCAGGCATAGCCATCTTATTTGCAGACAAAGTAGATTTCAAACCAAAACTAATTAAGAGAGCCAAAGATGTTCGGTATACCCTTCTGAAGGGAACAATCCAAGAGGAAGGGATGACAAACCTAAATATATATGCACCAAATATGAATGCCCTCAACTATATAAAACAAATATTAATGGACATGAAAAACCAAATAAGCACTAATACAATTGTAGTGGGGGACGTCAATACCCCACTATCACAAATAGACAGATAATCTAGAGAAAAATGTAACAATGAAATTGTAGAACTGAAGCAAACTATTAAAAATGGACTTAGTAGATGTTTACAGAGTGTTTCACCCCACAAAATCAGAATACACATTCTTTTCATATGGACATGGGCCACTCTCCAAAATAGACCACATGCTAGTTCATAGGACATGTCTAAGTAAAGGTGAAAGAATTGAAGTTACCCCCTGTATATTATCATATCATAGTGCAATAAATTTGGTGATCAATAGCATAAGAAACCACAAAACTCACACAAACACATGAAAATTGAATAACACCCTTCTGAACTACCAATGGTTGACAGGGGAAACTAAAGAAGAAATTAGACAGTTTCTACAAGTAAATGATCATGCCAGTACAGCATATAGGAATCTATGGGACACAGTGAAAGCAGTTCTACATGGGAAAATGATAGCAGTGAATGCCCATATTAGGAAAACAGAGAGAACTCAGTTAAACAACCTAATGCAGAAACTCAAGTTCCTAGAAAAAGAAGAGCATAGCAAACCCAAAGCTCATGCAAGAGAGGAAATTATAAAGATCTGCACAGAAATCAATACAATAGAGACTAAGAGAATGACACAAAAATTAATGAATCAAAGAGTTGATTTTTTGAAACAATAAATAAAATCAATAAACCTTTAGCAAACCTTATCAAAAAAGGAAATAAAAGGCTCAAATCCATGCAATTAAGAACAAAAAAGGGGAAGTCACAACAGACCCAGCAGAAATCCAGAGGATCATCAATACTTACTTTGAGAACCTGTACTCTAATAAAATGGAAAACACAGAAGAAATGGACAGATTCCTAGATACATATGAATTGCCAAAGTTAAATGAAGAAGACATAGATATTCTAAACATCCCAAATGCAAGGAGTGAAATTGAAAATGTCATAAAAATTTACCAACAAAGAAAAGCCCAGGTCCTGATGGCTTCACTGCTGAATGCTACAAGACATTTAATGAAGAACTATCACCATTACTCTTTAAAATCATCAAGGAAATTAAGAGGAAAGCAAGGCTTCCAAATTCTTTCCTGGAAGCAAGTGCTACTTTGATTCCAAAACCAGGGAAAGATGCAACCCAAAAAGAGAACTACAAACCAATCTCCCTAATGAACAGCAATGAAAAAATCCTCAACGAGATACTGGCAAACAGACTACAGTGGGTCATCAAGAAGATCATACACCCTGACCAAGTCAGATTTATTCCAGGGATGCAAGGATGTTTCAGCATTTGGAAATCAATAAATGTAATACACTATATTAACAGAGTCAATGACAAAAACCATGTGATCATCTCAATAGATGCAGAAAAGACATTTGACAGAATATAACACCCATTCATGATAAAAACCCTATAGAAAATTGGAATAGAAGGTCTTTATCTCAACCTGATTAAGGCTATTTATGAAAAAACAATAACCAACATCATACTAAATGGTCAAAAACTGAAAACTTTCATGCCAAAATCAGGAACAAGACAAGGATGCCCACTTTCACTAGTTCTGTTCAGTATTCTTCTGGAAACATTATCCACAGCAATTAGAAAAGAGAAAGAAATGAATGGAATAAAGATAGGAAAGGAAGAAGTGAAACTGTCATTATTTGCTGATGATATGATACTTTACATAGGAGACACAAAAAACTCATTCAAAAGTCTTCTAGACCTAATTGACAGATTCAGTAGAGTAGCTGGATATAAGGTCAACACTCAAAAAATAATAGCCTTCTTATACACAAATAGCTGACTCATTGAGAGAAAAAGTCATGAAACAATTCCTTTTACAAGAGCATCCAAAAAATGAAATATCTAGGAATCAACCTAACAAAGGAAGCAAAAGACCTCTACACTGAAAACTATAGCACTTTGACAAAGGAGATTGAGGAAGATATAAGAAAATGGAAAGACACCCCTTGTTCCTGGGTAGGAAGAACCAATATAGTGAAAATGACCATACTTCCAAAACCACTATATAGTTTTAATGCTATGCCGATTTTAATTCCAACCATCTACTTCACAGAACTAGAGAAAACAATCCAAAAATTCATTCAGAACCAGAAGAGACCTAGAATAGAAAAAACAATTCTAGTCAACAGAAACATAGCTGCAGGGATCACAATCCCCAACTAGAAATTATACTACAGAGCTACTGTGTTCAAACCAGAATGGTACTGGGAGAGAAACAGATCTGAAGATCAGTAGGATAGATTAGAAAATTCAGAAACAACTCCAGACATATTTGGCCACCTCATCTTTGACAAAGGAGCCGACCACCCTCAGTGGAGGAAAGATAGCCTATTTAATAAATGGTGTTGGGAAAACTTGATTTCAACCTGCTAAAGATTAAAACTAGACCCATATCTATTGCCATGCACCAAACTAAGATCAAAGTGGATTAAAGAACTAAATATTAAAACAGAAACACTAAACTTGCTGGAAGATAAATTAGGTAGTACACTTGAAGACATTGGGATAGGAAAATACTTTATGAACAAAACCTCAGTAGCATGGAAAGTAGCACAGAGAAACAACAACTGGGATCTCATCTTATTAAAAAGATTCTGCACTGCAAAATAAGCCACCAACAGAGCTAAGAGGCAACCTACAATCTGGAAGAAAAATTTTAGCAGCAGTACCTCTGACAAAGGTGTACTATCTAGAATATATAAACAACTGAAAAAAATCGTATCCCCCAAATTCAAAGACCCAATTCAAAAATGGTCATCTATAATGAACAGACATTTCACAGACAAAGAAGTAAAAGCATCAAATAAATATATGAAAAAATGTTAAACATCCCTGTTCATTTGAGAGATGCAGATGAAAACAACACTGAGATTCCACCTCGCCCCACAAAGAATGGCTGCTATCAAGAAATCAACTAATAACAAATGCTGGTGGGGGTTTGGAGAGAAAGGAACCCTTCCCTATTGGTGATGGAAGTGTAGACTACTGCAACCATTGTGGAAGTCAGTATGGAGATACCTCAAAGAACTAGGGCTGGAGGTCCCATTTGACCCAGCTATTCCACTGCTGGGTATCTTCCCCAAAGATTTAAAAGTATCATACCACAGGGATATATGTGCACTCATATTTATAGCAGTTCAGTTTGTAATAGTTAAAGCTTGGAAATGACCCAAGTGCCCATCAACTGGAAACTGGAGAAAGAAGATGTGATTTTTTTTGTAAAATGGAGTACTACTCAGCCAGAAAGAGTGAGAAATTAGAGAAATTTATAGCTAAATGGATGCATTGAGGCCATACTCTTGTTTGGCTTGTTTGTACTTAAAGGGGCTGACCTTCCTGGACAAAGAGCTGCCAGATACACAGGACAGGTGCCACACTCCCCTTCACTGTCCCCCAAAGTCATTAATTTACTCGTCAGAAAATCACCCGCACTGCCATGCATGGTTTCTATGAATATCAGATATGAATGTTCCTCCTGGACATGCTCTGTCCATTCTTGCTCACTCTCTTGAGTGTGTATGGCGTGAGTCCAGAGAAAATGAAGATGCTCTGCTTATATTCTGTTCCAAATGAAATAGTTTCTCTTTTCCTTACAAGTTTTTTCCTTTCTACAATATTTTTCCTCCTCACACTTTCATTCTCCAAAAGTAATGTGTAGTTCTCTCTCCCTCTGTTTCCCTCTTCCCCTTCTTCTCCAACCCTGTCTTTTTTCTGAGTCCCACACCATTCTCACACCTGCCATCTCTTTGATTTATTAAATGGCTAGCTCACTGCTGCAGGAACACGCTAGGACACTGTGTGCCCCACATAACACTAGAGCTATGTTTCTTGGGCATTAGGGTGGGACAAAGAAAGAGCATTATTAATGCTCAGCATTCCTTGCTCTCATCTGACACAGCTGCTGACCCTGCACTGTATTCAGTTTAGTCCATTACACCTCACCCTGTATTGTAATAAAAGATAAGATTGCTTCAAGTTAAAATCTGAGGCTCATAATTCTGTGTCCTACTTCTTTTTATGTGAAACTCTCTTCTGGCCTGTGTAATACATGTGTCAAATCATTTTCAATAGCATAATTCCTTCCATACTTTTCAACTTTGTTTTTATAACAATGAAACCAATGTTTATGAAACAATATATTATTTACTGGACACACCGACTTTATTACACAATAAATGAGAAACTATCTAGGGCAAAGAATGTTATTTGGCTCTTATGAACTCATTCCAATTGAACTACACTGTCACACCACAAAGTACTTTTCAATTTTAATGTACCTTCATTTTGTGTTTATATCAAGAATATTTTGCTACAATCTTTGGCAGAACTTCTCCTGAAAAGCCACATATCAAAAACATACACATCTTTATAGCATATTTGAGGTGGACCCACAGAAAATCAGTACATGTCACAAAATTTCATGTGCACATCCACTCTAGTTGTAATAATGAAGATGATTTTCTTCCCATGGCGACTGCAAAATGTTAAGCCAGCTTCCAAGGCACAGGTCTGGGGAGCAGTAAAGGGAGTTTGTGTGTGTGTGTGTGTGTACATGTGTGTGCACTTGTGTGTATGCACTTGAATGTGTGCACTTGAGTGTGTGCACAGGTGTAGAATGATATATTCCAGTAATTTTATCTTCAGCTTTTCATCTTTCAAAATCCACACTTAAAATTCATTCTCCCTTTTCCTATGGTCATTGCTCTGTTATTCTCTTCTGCTTTTATTAAAAATTGAAATAAACATAAATCAAAAATTTATTCATTCTCCACCACCATCTATTCAATTTTGATTATCTGTTATTAGTTCTGTATCCTTAAAAGCAAATGCGACATTAAAGTATTAAAATAGGGGTTACATTCTATTAATCATCTTGATAGAGATTTTGTTTAAGGGACATGGAAGAAACTTTCCATGGTGTCTTTTAAATATATTAAATTATTTGATTTGTTAGGATTCCATGCTCAACATTCAAATATGACTATTTTTCATTAAGACAGTATTTTGAAGTAGGTGACATTAAAATTTTTCTATATGATGAAAATAGAAAGTATTAGTTTTTTGAAATTTTATAAATGTTATGTCCTCCAAGTAAAACTGTAATATTCAACTGGGAGGATTTGTATGAAAAATGATAATAATTTTATTTTTGAAAGTAGTAGGGTGACATTCAGAGGTTAATATAATTTTTTTTATTAATGGAAATGATGTCTCAGTAGTGAGAGTGAAACTTCTCGGGTCCAATCTCATCTCCACATCCCAGATCCACTTCTCAAGAGTCCAGGACAATGAGAGAGAGCAGAGCTTGTCAGAAGTTGATAAATCAGCACAGGGGGAATGGGAATGCTTCTTTGAAGGACAGAAGGAAAAGGTGAGCCTGTTCCCCAGGTAGGGACAAAGGACTCTTCCAATCCAACTGCTTCCATGCTGAACTGTCAGGATGAGCAGACTCTGACCTCCCAAGAGGCCACAAATCAGTTAGAATTGGACAGCCAGGGAATTCAGGTTCTCATCTTAAAGGGAGCAGAAGCCCTTCCTGGAGATGTGTCTACTTAGGGAGGTCCATGAAGTTCCTATGACTTTGGCCTTTGTGTCCTCTGCAGGGTAGCATGGGCTGGGACCCACAGGTATGCATCGTATACTCCCTACTTTACACTCAGTCCAGGATATCACAGGAGAGCCTGCATGGTCTGGGTTAGAGACACATTTGGATGTTCAGAGAAACACCTCTAAACTTGAGGAGGAAAAGGGCTGCCTGGAGAAGGAAAGCAAGCTCACTTGAGTGGGGGAAAGGACAAAGAGGCTCTAAGGACTGAGAACCTGAGGGATAGAGCAAGATAGATCTCCTCTTCTGGGGGAACCCTGGAGAGACTGGGCTGGCGGATGCATGGCCTCTCTGCTGGGTAACCTTAATTCCAGCACTGGGTAGTTCTCAGTGTGGAGGGAATCTTCCCTAGAACATGGCCATAATTGTTTGCATTAGTCTCAAGTTTTGCTCTTTTATCCAAATGCCAATATACATTTAAAATTAAATATGTCAAAATGGCTTGAGTAGTTTTCAGTGTTCTGTGCTATGTTAAATAACTGCACTAAAGCAAAAAAAAATAAATTCTAGGATAACATCTACACCAAGGAATTAAATTTTCTATGAAAGCATAGGCAAACAATCTTAATGTCTTGTGAAAAGGAAATGAACAATTATTTCTGATATCTCTTTATAATGATAAATGTTTCATTTTTTAATTTTTGCTTTGTCTACTCCTATGTTTGTTTCTAACATATGGAGTACTAGATTTCCAAAGCCATGAAATATCCTGTCACAGAGACACATTTCTTTAGGTTCCACTTCACACAGCTCAGCCAACTGATGGCCCAATTAATGCCTGCTTTACATGTAGTATTTGCAGCAAAGTTGATGGATATATAGGCAACTCCCAAGATTGAGCTAAAAGAAGGATAAGGCTAGAAACATGGGTGTGCTCACATCCCTGTAATATGATGTACTTAATTTACCATTTTTCTTTTACAGTCAACATTTGCCTTACAACTTTATAATGTGAAGAATCAGACACTTCTGAGGGGGTTCTTGCTCTTGAGACTGACAGACAGCATAATGCTGCTAAGGCTTCAGGCTGCACTCTTCTCCAAGGTCTACCTGGTGGCCATGCTGGAGAATCTATCTTCTTCCTCACAGTTCTTGACCACCACCTTCACAACCCTAAGTACTTCTTCCTCAGGCATTTGTTCTTCTTGTACCCGTGTCTCATTTTCACCACCATCCCCAAATCCATTCTCAACTCCATCACCTTCAGTGACTCCATCTCTTTCTTAGGTTGTGTGTGTGTCAACTCTTCTTGGTGATCCTTTTGACAGGGTCAGAGGCAGGAATCCTCACTGCCATGTTCTGAAATCACTATGTGGCAAGCCATCTGCCAACCTCTGCACTATGAAGCTGAAATGAGCAAAGGGTGCTGTGTCCAGTTTATGGCTGTGTCCTGGCTCATTGGTGGCTACTGGGAATCTTGTACAAAGTGGGGACATTTTTCCTGGAGTTCTGTGGCTCCAAGTGGATTCACCAGTTTTTCTGTGATGTCCCTGCCCTTCTAAAGCTCACTTGTTCTGAGAAGCATGTGGCTATCAATGTCAGTCTGGCCCTTGTTGTTCTCTATGCATTCTCATGTTTGGTTTGCATCATGGTCTCCTATGTTTATTTTCTCTACTGTGTTGAAGATCCCATCCAGGGAGAGCTGGCCCAAAGCCTTCTCAACCTGTGTGCCCCACTGAGTACAATAAGAGGATGGAAAACAGTTCTCCATGTGACAGGAACTGGGAAAAAAAGACAGGATAACTAGAAGATCACTACATCCTTGTAAAGGAAACAATCCAAGAGGAAGAGATGACAATCATAAATATATATGCACCAAATACTAATGCCCCAACTATACAAAACAAATATTAAGGGACTTGAAAAACCAAATAAGCACTAATACAATTGTAGTGGGGCACATCAATACCCCACTGTCACAAAAAGAGAGATTATCTAGACAAATCAATCAACAATGAAATACTGGAACTAAACCAAGCTATTGCACAAATGGAATGTATATATGAAGACAATTCAAAAATAGGCATGTGAAATGAACAGATATTTCTCAGACAAAGAAGTAAAAGCAGCAAATAAACATATGAAAAAATGTTCAACATCACTCTTCTTTCAAGAAATGCAAATGAAAACAAAGCTGAGATTCCACCCCACCCCAGAAAGAATGGCTGCTATCAAGAAATCAACCAATAGCAAATGCAATGGTGGGGAGAAAGGAACTGTTATTGATTGTTGGTGGGAGTGCAGGCTGGTGCAATCACTGTGGAAATCAGTACGGAGATACCTCAAACAAAAAAGGAGTGGAAGTCCAATTTGAACCAGCTATTCCTCTGCTGGATATCTTCCCAAAAGAATTAAAAGAATCATGCCACAGCCATATATGTGTATCCATGTTTATAGCAGAACAGTTTGTAATAGCTAAAACTTGGAAACAGCCCAATTGCCCATCAACTGGTGACTGGATAAAGAAGATGTGCTTTTTTAATAAAATGGAATGCTATTCATCCATAAAGAACAAGAAGCTAGAGACATTTATAGCTAAGTGAATGCACATTAAGGCAATACTCTTAAGTGAAATAAATAGGACACACATATGTAAATACCAAATATTTTTTCTGGTGTGAAAAACTAAAAGTATAAATAAGGATCAAAATGTGTAAATGATATTGTTGAATAGAATGAGAATGCCTAAAAAGGGGAAGTAGGAGGGATAGGGGAAAGGAAAGAAGGGAAAGAAAAATGTGAGAAAAAGAAAAAAAATGGAAACAATGTCTTTGTAAACAGGGAAGGGTGGAGGGGATGAAAGGAAGGCAGGGGGATGGGGAAAAATAGGAACCAATATATGTCATGAAAAGATAGAAGATTCCAATGATGAATGTAATTGAATTATGTACATAAAGTGTACCAATAAACTTAATGGGAAAAAAGATACTAAACTGAAGTAAGTTGAAGGAGGCAGCAACATTTTCACTTCCTTTCTTCCTCTAACTAGCTGTTTGGAGAGGTTTCTCTCTAGAGGTCAATAGATACTGGGGTCCTCCTTCGGTGATCTCAGGTTGTCGGTTTCAGTAGAAAGTAAGTCATTTCCTACACCCCTTCACTTTACAGCTTATGTGTTACAGAAGTTATGAAGATTTTTCTATTGTGCCTTTGATGAGTTTTGTTCTTGTCCTGACGTTCCACACACAGGAGAATTGTATGATGTTCTCATTCCCCTTAAGCATTCATCTATCCTCACTTTCTCTGTATTCTGTCAATGTTCTACTTTTCTATATTTTTCATTGTCCTTCCTGGGTTTCAATAATTAGGTTTTGTTATATTTCCAATTATCACTCTTCAGTGAAAATTAATTTCAATTTATGCTTTAAACATATTTGTGCAATTTTTAAAGTGTCCTTAAATTTATTATAGGTTTTACTTGTTGAATACTTTTTTGATCTATTCTATATAATAAAACATTTAATCTTTCATAGCTTTGCTTTTTCTGAAATAAATTGTTTCTGCATGCAGACATCTTTCTCTTTACTGACAGCTGTTTGTCTCTAATATGCAGATTCCTGACATTTTCCAATTATACATTGGGATTTATGAATGCAGTCTTATGAATGAGTAATAATGTCTTTGAAGAAAAAGATATTGTATTGACTAAACATATCAATTTTTAGTTGACTTCTTTTTATAGAAACACTGAATGGAAATATGAAAAAAATGTGCATTTGAGAATGAAGGCATTGGAGAATAACTAAATCTTTACAAGCAGTCAAAATAACTGATAATTCACACATGTACACATCAGTCACAAATACAACTAATATTTTAAGTGGGAAAATAAGGTAACTGGTTGTCTGATGAAGGAGAACTGAGATGAGATTTTATGTTTGAGTTCAAGGTCAAGAGAAGTGCAAATGGGTTGGAATCCTCAGGTCCTCCAGAGTTGCAGATGGGCTAAGTTACCTCTGCCAAGCTGTGTTTAGAATCTTTCCTTCTCATCTTGCAGGTCCTCCACCTTATATATGGGGTTTTCTTCACAATCTCCTGACATTTGTCAGCTGAGGCTATAACATTGTGATTGGTGGAGAACGCTCAATGTAGTGGTCACTTCTTTATTGCCTTCCCACATATTTTCCCAAAGCCCTACAGTCATACTGACAATTCACAAGTACCCTGGAAATATTGTATCTACCTTAACTCAAAGGAACTTTGATTGTCTGGGGACAGAGGCTTTCCTCAGAGAGTGAAACTTAACTCAGCCTCTGGGAACTCATTTAACCTTCTACTCTACTAGGTCTACATCTGTAGAGTGCACATTTTGGTGAAATTATTCAACATTATTCTTTCATGTACTCTTCAATTTGTGCTGGAAAATCCACAAAAAAACTGTGATTAGAAGGATTCAAAAACTAATTTCAAGAAAGTTCTTTATCCTAAATGATATTGATACTAAATCCTCTAACTCTGGCAAGAGTAAATGGAGGTATTTCCTAACTGTTTGTTCCTTGCTGTATGAATTTTACCAAGATAATTTGGTCTGCATTCCATTTTTACTGGAAATGAGTGCTCTGCTTCATAGGGAAAATACAATTAAAGCACTTAAGAGATGTTTATTGAAGCAGCTGCAAATGCCACGTGGGCAAATATTTACAAATATTAAAGTAGGATTATACCACAGTTCTAAATTCCTGGCATCTAAAGAAAGATAATCAAGAGTTCTTTGGTGAGCTCAGTAGTGAGGCCTAAAGGATTTCAGAGGGTCATGCAGTGGAAATGCACCAATGTGCAAACAAAAGTAGGGTTTCAGTATTTTAATTTTCCTTTGAATTTTATTAAGAAATTAAGCTTGATCATGCTGTGGAATACAAATCTAATGCACATAAATTAATTTTGTATTCTAATGCAATACATCTTGGACATTTTTAAGAAATATCAAGGTATTATTTATCTTTGGAAGAGATTTCAGTTTATAGGTAAGTATTTAAAAGTAAATTAAGTGCTATTAAATTTAACCTATATGTACTGTGATGTACAGAGAAGGGTAGGACATCTTAATACTTCAAATCAGTATTTTTAAAGGGATAAACTAATTTTGTGTCCTTATTTTCCTATCATGAAAATAAATTGCTGTAAAAAGAGCTAGTGCCTTAGTGTAAACATATACATATGTATATAATGCATATATATATATATGTGTGTGTGTGTATATATATATATATATATATATATAGTGTGTGTGTGTGTGTGTGTGACTATGTCTGGGTGAGCATACATAATTTTAAGGAGTAAATATATCATTTGTTTTATTTGAAAGGAGAATTTTTAGTAAAACAGTTTTAAAATATAAATGGAGTGAAAATAGAAAAGAAATCAGTTATTACAGTGATCCTGAGATAAAAATGAAATTTGAGATTAAATTATCAAAAAATAATCCTGAGAAAATAATTCTCCACAGATTTTATTCTTACTATTGAAGTAGCTCATTTCAGACAGAAACACTTATTAAAAGAAAACACTCAGCAATATTAACATAAATTTTGAAATGTGTCAGTAAGTACAACACTTGCCATAACTAGAACCAAAAACACTGCAGATTGCAGCCATCAGATGTGTACCACATGGTCCTTTGGACTCCTCCAAAGTCCCAGCCATAGGAATAGGAAATGGGATCACACAGCACCAGAAACATGGAAATATACGGATAAACCCAACACCTGCACTGGGCTCTTCACTGCACTCTGTGGCTACAGATTCAATTTCCTTATCCTGGTTGAAAGGTTGGTGCCTCAGCAGGGCTTCTGTCTTTGCCTCCAGTACTTAGGGAGAGCCAGAGCATCAGCCATGTTGTAGGAACTCCAGTCACCTCATAGTCTTCCATTCTACTGAGTGATCCATCTTCACCATCCCAGGGACCTGAGCAAAGATGGTTTGGTGGATGTGTCAAGAGTCTCAGTGTTTCAGTCTCAAGGTACCCTCGGTTCTTCAGTTCCCTCCAAGCCCCCATCAATAAGACTTTGCCCAGCCTTGGAATGAGACTGGTTACAAAGAGAGCATTGTAACCAGTAGTTCTTTCCATCCTAAACTATTCAACATTCTCTTCCAGCTCAGTGGCACCCAGAATCTTGAAGTTCGCTCAGTTGTACAGGTACTTGGCAAGGTTTGGCTCTATAAGGCACAACCTTCTTATGATGCCTTTCTTTGTGTTTAACTCACAGCATTCAAACATTTTCCAAAACATTTTGGGAATAGGGGCCAGTCTTGTATTTTCAAGGTGCAGGTATGAAATACACCACTGTAATTTTAAAGAAGTAAAGACAGTAAGATCTGTAGCTCACACTCACCTAGCCAGGCAATAAATATATAGACCACAAACACTAAATAACTTACAGGGGTCCATTCAAATTTAAAACTCACATCCAATATAACTTACAATTCTAGCAAATTATCTTGCCATCAAGCATTTTTAATCAAGAAAGTGCCTACTCACAATTGAAAAAGTTGTTTGAACATGTCTCATAAAGCAAAATTAATCTCTGTGTTCCAAAGACTATAAATGATGGGATTTATGAATGAGGGCACCATTGTATAGCAGATGGATGTTAGAAGACTTTTTAAAGATCCTTTATTTGCAAAGGGATCTAGGGCAGCAGCCAACACAGAAATTAAAATAGAAGAATTGCCAACTGTGTGATATAGGTAGATATGGCTCTGTGATGGGCTTCTACCAAATGAATCTTAAGCAGTGTTGAAAATATATTAACATATGTCATAAGCAAAAAGACAAAACATACAGTGATGACACAAATACAATACAAGCACCATAGATTCAGAAAACTGGACATTGGAAAATGAAATCCTCAGAATTTGAGATACTTCACAGAAATATTGATGAATCACATTGGACTTTGTGAAGGGAAATGGTGTGATGGTCACTGCGAAGATAGAATAGACTAAGCCCCTGGCCCAGGAGCCCACCACTCCCTGTATGAATGGACTCAGGGAGAGGATGAGCCAGTAGTGCAGAGGGTGACAAATGGCCACATAGCAGTCATAGGACATGACCACCAGGAGAGCAAGTTCTGTAAATGAAAAGAAAATATACAGGAAAACTTGAGCAGTACATTCTTTGAGTGAAAAGGAGTTGCTACCTGTAAAGGAATTAATAATTGATTTGGGAACAATAACTGAGATGCTGCAGAGGACTGTGAGGAACAAATTACTTATAAAAAAGTACATTGGATAGTGCACACACTGGTTTGTCATTATGACTGCAATAGCCACAAGGTTTCCAACTGGACATTCCAGATAAATCACTAAGGAAAACAGTCCTTGCAATACTTGGAGCTCTCTAGAAGTTGAGATGTCTCTCAGAAGGAATTCTCTGGTCATGGTACAGTTGTCCATTCTGTTATATTTTCCAGTCTCCTTTGGGTCACAAACTAAAGTGTAGAATCATGCTGTGGATGAAAAGAAGAAACATCCATTGACATAAACATACAGCTTCTAACTTGGAACTCAGGAGAAAAGAAACGGCAAAACAAGCATTTCAATAAATGAAGGTGGAATGGAGCATGATAGTTAATTTAATATTAAACCAGAGTGCTCTCTCTAAAAATTGAAGGACAAAAGGAGTAATGTAGGAGAGTATTTATTAGGATTAAGAAGAGAAAAGCTCTTGGACACCCAGAGGAGAAAGAAGTCCAGTCATGCTTTGGGTTGCCTTCACAGAGGATGAGTTCAATAAGACAATGATTATCTTGTGCATCTGCAGGTCTGGAGATTGGAAGGACTGTGACTGCACATCCTGGATAAAAGTCTTCTTCCTAGAGATACACGTCCTTATCTCTCTATTCCCATCCCAACTTCAATACTTTGTTGTTCACTTTGCCTTTGCATTTTTAAATTGGCTTAGTTCTTGAATTAGTTCTTAACCTGGGTGGTTTTTTTTTTTTTACATTTCTAAGCTTAAAGGATGTTTGGCTACATGCTTAATTCTTCCATGGGACCTTATCAAAGGCTTGTCTGACTGCCTATGTATAATAACTCAACTAAGTTATTGCAAAGGGCCATATGTTCTACCTAGGTTTAATTCTGAACTCTGGTGAAGTATATTAGTACCAATACACCCAAAGTTCTACTGATTTAAAGATTTTAAGTAAATAACAAGATTCTAGAATCTCTCACTAATTGTGCCACATTTAAATAATTTCTTCAAAATATCTCTTCAAACTGGCTGGAAACATCCAGTGGCATTTTCTATTTATTTCACTCTGAGGTGGTCTCATCTTTTGTGCATTTCAGAGAGCCTTGGAGTCACTGACAGGGACAAATATTTCATGCCTGATACTCCTTCTCATTCTCCAGGGGACTCCAATGATTTCTGACTTCTCTGATTAACTCGTATGCTGCTCCAGAATTTCTAGAGTTAACGAACCATTCTGATATTGCTTAGAAGGATATAACTGCATAGAATACTTCAAATATTAGAGCCATAATTTCCAAGAGAATTTTCAGTTATGGCACTTTGTTGTCATTACATTTCATAGCAAATCTCTTCCTACATGCACACTTCTGTTATCTTTTACAATATAGCTAAAGAATCTTTTTTTTGTTTCTGGTACCAGGGATCAAACTTGGGACCTTGGACTTGAAACACAGGTGCCAGAACCACTGAGCTAAATCCCGGGCCTCTAGCTGAAAAATCTATCAGCAATGTTGTCTGAGGTCCTTCATTTTCTAAGATATTTTTGCATCAGTATAAAGAAAACAGTTTATTTAGGTAGCCTAAAAGTAAGACAACTAGTTAGAAGAAGGGATGAGATTGACTTGGGTAGTCAGCAGTATGAATAGAAATTTAAATAAGCATAGTGAACTAGGATGTTGGAAGAAGAACTACCTTCCCTTCTCTTTGCTTCTATTCTCTTCCCTTTTCTTTTCTTTCCATTCCTTCCCTTCCTTTCCTTAGGCAACATGCAATGCAGCCAATTCCTTCTAAACGGAGGTGCACCCAACCCCTACTAAGCTCTTGAGTTCAAAGGAAATTATAATGCAAAATAACCAGCTTCTTTCTAAGATCCCAATTTCCTATAAACACTATGTAAAAGAACTGGGTCAGAAAGCCTGAGTTCCAGTTGGTAAATTTTTTTTGTTAACTTCTCCAAGCTACCTGTGGTAGGTGGCCTTTAAAAATTAATCAATTCCTATGCCCTGCTTTGTAGGTAACAGGGAAAGGGGATATTACTAGAACCTCTGCAGTAAGTCCTAGTCTCCTGAGAGCCATGGCACCACAAGGCAAATTAACTTATCATATGTAAAAGGTAGAAAAAATGAGACATGGGGAAGAAGCTGAGCTTTGGGCCTAATCAATGCTGCTCTGGACAGCAAAGACAAGAGCCCCCAAGTTTGCTGCATCTCTTATTCAGTACATTTGTAGAAACAAATGTAACAGATAACTGGGGAGTGGTTGAATTCCTAGATCAATGAGGAACTATGCAGATGAAGATTTGGTTCCTCCTAGGATGTCCCCTGCAGGTGTGGTCTTGCCCTGGAGCATCACAGCATCATGGGATCTTTGAGGTCTCAGTTTTGACCAGAGGCCAAAGTGGAATCATGTCTTGAAATGCCACAGCTGCCCTGTAGGCAGAAGAACTAAGCCTAATCAAATGATTTTTCCCTAAAATTATGTAGCATTGCTCTGGACACTGCTTACCTATCTGTAACTCTAGATTGAAGGGCCTCAGTAGCAACCCATTCAGCACACTTCCTGTAAATCTAGGAGCTGTTCTCCCTCTTCTATTTTCCAATGGAAACTCTCCTCACTTCCTTTGGTTTACAACTTTATTATTCAAAGTTCGCAGAACTATGAGCCCAGTAACACAAAAACAATGAGAGTTTTGTTTTCTCCCAATTTGTGTATGACTCATTAGATAGCCTTTATAAAAATTAATACTAATCAATTAAAAGAAATAAAGATTCAGAAAATTAAGTGTACTCTGAGAATACACTTGTCATATGGTACAGGAGTAACTATGTTAATAATCTTGCAGTAAGACAAGGATTTTTTATTCAATAATATCTTAATAATAATATTTAATTAGCTTGATTTAAAAAATAACATGAATTAAAGCATCAAAAATACCTAAGAGATGAGGTAACCCAGGCATTTCCTCAATATGAATGTTGCATTTATGTAATTTAAGGAGTCTTTACAATGTTTAAGATCCTGTCTTTTTCTTTAGCCAGTAAAACCAAGGAGTCATTTTGAAGGAGAGTTACTATTATCAGGAACCATATCAGCAGTTCTACTTCTGAGTTATTTATAAGTGTGTCCATTCTTTAGGAAGCCCATGTCACTGTGGCCTCCAGAGATGTCACTTTTTTGCTTGGGTTCTAATTGGTAAGGACTCTTTGGTCAGACCATCACAGATTAATTAATTTGTGGTATTGTTTATTAGAAATGAAATAAATACAAATTGATATATGTGTGCACTGAAAAATGGTTCTAGAGTCACAGAAGATCAATACATTTTTAAAGTTCCTGTCTAATTTTTCCACCCACTGATGTACACTACACCAAACTCAGACTTTTGTAACTCTTCATGATATTCCTTCCTCACTGTTAAATTTTCAATTCCAGTCTGGAGAAAAATTGGATGAAGGAGAGAAAGTAGAATGAAACTGCTAGGGATGTTAAAGGAGCTATTAAGAATGAAATGAGAGCTGTTAATATGTTAGAGTCTATTTGGTGGGCAGAAACTCCTGCATGAGGCAGCTCCTGACAGCAAGCTGCTGAGGTTCCTCTGAGGGGAAAGGAGGAGCCTCCATAGGCACATGTGGAAGCAAGCACAGAAAACACCTGATGGAATTAAAGGGGAGACATAGACTTGTTTGGACCATTTCAGTTTCAAATTTCTAGTAAGTGGTTGAGTGGTGATTACTAACTAAAGTATTGCTTTGCCTTTTACAGTCAGTTAGAATTCAGCTTTCTTTTTATGCATACAAACTCCCAGTGGTCCAGCTCCCTCATCCTCTTAGTCTTTGAATTAATTATGGAAAGAAACGAAGACATTAAAAAGCAAAGACCCTTTATGCCCACTACATTGTCAGTAGCATTCTGAATGTCCATGGGAAAAATCACAAATTCAATGACTGAAGATAAAAATCTCAAGTATATAGTATTAGAACAGGTAGCACAACTGTGTTTTAAAGGCCACTCCCCTACACCCCTTGAGTTTAAGCCACACCCAGGGTCAGTCCTACTTGCACTGCTCTGAGAAGAGCAGAAATTAAAATAACAAAATCACAGGAAATCACTAAAGTCTAGGCCAGAGAATATGCAACACATATATCGTGGGCTGATTGAAGGGATCCAACCACTACCACCCTGGTCTGATCAGAGACCACTTTGAATCCCTTATCCCTGCTATCCTTGTACATCTGCTAAAAATGTAAAGTGCTGGGCTAATAAGGCCCAGTAAACACAGCTACACCCTATAACTCTCAATCATTGTTCACCCTACTCTTGACAAACAGCACACAACTCCTTGTATGTCCTCAAGTGTTGTCCTCAGTGCAACTCCTTTTTACTGAATTCTCACCCCTGAAAGTCCCATTGTGACTTTCCCCTTCCACAGTCCCCATCTTTTTATGCTCATGAGCCTACAAGGACCTTATAGACTAAATGAGAATGTCTGGGCTGGTATCTAGTGCCAGAGTGGTCCCTCACAGGTTTGTTATGAAATAAGTTTGTTCTGTTGAGCATGTACTCCTACTTCTTTTCCTTTTTGTCCTAAAATTTGGTGCCCAATGTGTGTCAGATGTCAAAGGGATAACCCCAATATCCCTCATCTCTTCCTTTTGTGATCTACCTGCCCCCTTCTTTTTATACTTCTCCCCCTCTTCTTTATGAGATCAGGAGGTCATATGCCACTTCTTCCTAGCCCTCAGCTCAACACTGGATACTTCATTATCCATCCTCTCACTGCTAAGATTCACACCCCAGCATTATGTTAGTGACTCCTGCACCCTCTCTTATCAGTCATTATGGCTGCCCAAATTTCTTAAATTATGTCAGATACTCCTTTAGGTTGCTTTCTAAAAATTCTTTTATCATGATAACTACATTCAGGGGAGTGTGAAGTGACAGGTCGCTTACACTCAAGATTTCTTTGCTCAATGACCTCTCTGCTTCCCTCTCTCTGTCTCTCTCTCTCTCTCTCTCTCTCTCTCTCTATATATATATATATAGAGAGAGAGAGAGAGAGAGAGAGAGAGATAGATAGATATAGATATAGATATCACCTTGAATCTTCTACACATAAAACAGTAAAAATCAAACCATCCCAAATAAATAGGGATGCCACCCCAAAGATAAGGCCCTAAAAGGGGCTCTAAATTACAATACCATATGCTAATTGGGTCTATTTTGCAAAAAACTAAGGGCTAAAGCCAACAAAAGTCAAACCAGTAACTTATACATTACTAGGAAAAATTAATCAGGATAAAAAATAAGTGTCCATTAATATGTTTACAAAGTTGCAAAGAACTAGTTTGTTTGAGCACAACAATGTTTTTTAATCTTTAATCTTTAATCAACAATCTTTAATCTTTTTGAGATTTCCATCACTAGTGGTTTATGTAAGCTTTCAGAATAACCAAACCTATTTAAGTCTTGCTTTCATTGCCTCTAAAATCCCATTAGAGTCGAAACAAGCAAATTCATTTCTGTCAGTTAAAAACACAGTCACAGGGGCCATCTGAAAAAGGGAAATAAAAATTTTAGGCCCAGAGAAACAAAAATAGATAAATTTATGTTTGGCCTTCTGTTTGAGTGGGTATTTTGTTTCATTGATACACTTAAGACATTTCTTGTACATTGTAAATTCTCAGACTACAATTAAGTTATTAACTTGCTCTTCTTTCTGCTTTCTGCTGGTACTAATATAATTTTGCCATTCAAGGATACCTGGAGAGTCATTTCCCAGCCATTCAAATTTAACCATGTGACAATTCAAGAACACCCTTCCTAGGCCCCTGCTCTCCTCTCTGGTCTAATTGGTGCTTCCAGGCAAAGGTTTTAACTCTTATTTCAAAAATTGATAGTGGACATGAGTTTTACTGCATAACTAACTTGGACACATACACTGGTCAGTGACAAGAAGCAGGACAGAGCTGCCTCCTTGGACAGTTCTGACCTGATCTATGACATTCATTATTGCTGACTTCATGGTGAATTAAATGTACTTGTTTTCCAGTATGCAGGTCTTCAAAGATACAAAACATAAAAACAGTGATTTCCAGGCTACAGTTATTTTTGGTGGTAAATTTTTAGGCTCAAGCACCAGGGTTCCCCTTACTTATTTTCCAGATACTTGTGACAAGATGTATATGTCAATCCAGCATGAGAAACAGCCAGCATTATTATGTGTATGTTGTGTATGTGCTCCAACACTCAATGATGCTCAAAAACTGTGCAATTCAAAGTCTTATAAGATACATTCTTCTTAGATGGAAATGACAAATTTAAGTAAAAATTTCTTCATCACATTTAATGATATCATCAGGATTGTTATGCTGAAATGTGACCTAAAGTTTTCTCAGTGCAGCCTTATAACTGTCAACTCAATATTATGCAGGGATTCAATTTCTAAAACCATCATGATTGGTAAGGAAATAACAATTCCCTCATCATGTTGTATATTTCAAGGTGGTTGATATAAAAATCATAAGATTATACCTATTGGTCCCACCACAATACTACTTTAACTCAAGTCCTGGATGTTCAACAACTAAGGTTTGGAGACCAAATCTAGAAAAGCAACTGGACTAACAGGGCAGCCAAAATTTTGGCCCTGAGCTTCCAAGGTCAACAAGGACCCAGGTTGTTTTTATAAGATTTTATAACTTTGTAAGCCTCACAACTTCTTGAATAGGGAGATTATTGGACCCTAGAGAATAGAGTCAACCAAGGTACAGTGTGCTAAAGGGAGGATCACCACCCATGCTGAGACAGAAAGCCAAGTGATCAAGCAAGACTGTGAACCATCCCGGTAGTTCACACTGACAGAGGAACTGAGAGGCTCTGCAGATGCTTACAAAATTGATGCCCAAGGAGCCTTAACTGACCATGATAGATAGTGAGAGGATAATTCTGATGAACACAGGTCTCACTTTCACTTGGTCTTGAACCCCTACAAAAGTACAACAAAAACCGTATTAAAATAATGGTAATATAGGCTCAACATAAAAAGGGACTGTAGTCACTGACCCCTGCTGACGGTTTCCAGGTACAGACAGGTCCAGAAACCAGTTGGTTACAATTGCTGTTCCAATTTCTCAAGAACAGTGTGTGAATGTGACTCTTTCTCCAATCTGCCTTTCCATTCTGATGCTTGTGCTGTGGTCATTCTTGCATTAATCTCTTGATGAAGTTTGTTTATTCTCATCTACAGACTGCTAAACTCCCTGTGATGATGTAATGAAACCAATAATGAATGTGTCTGGCATCCATTGTGCCCATGCAGGCTGCCCTAAGTGGACATTGTGACATGTTTCATACACCACAGTATACTTTTATTTCAGGTCATCATAATGTGACTGAAGCTTTGCAGAAGATAGACACAGAGGTCCAGGCAGTACAGGAAATGTTTCCAGACTACCTACAGAGTTAATGGGATTCATGGAAGTTCATTATCCTGTCATGGAGTTTTTCTTTTGTAGTGCCTATCTCTTTGTACCTGCTGTTTATTATTGCCATTCCTAATCAATTTATTTCAAAGAGTTCTCATCAGTAGGATGGCAATCATTTCAAGGACATTTTTAAAGACTACACTAATACAGTCCTCCTTCTTTAGTCCCAACAAAACCTTCACAAGCACTTGAGGGGTTGACCTAATGAGTAGGAAGAAGTTAATAAAGATATGCACAACCCATTCCCCTTATCTTATAGAGTCTAGAATGAATAAATCTGACCAGACCCATCCTGGTCTGAGTGAAAGCCACTTTAAATTCTTTGCCCCTGCTATGCTTTTATACCTGGTGCAGGTGTATCCTTATGGGCTGATAAGACCCAGTAAGAGCAGCTATGCCCTATGACTGCCAATCATTGTTCAGCCCTGCTCTTGAAAAACAACACACAACTCCTTGTATGCCCTTAAGAGGATAACCACAACACCTTTGTACTGAAATCTCTGTCTCCTTATGAAAATTTACTTTAAGAGTCTCCATGTTTTATGCCCATGACCATATAGAGACTTTATATGCAATATGAGAGTTGCTGGTCTTGTCTCTAGTGCCACAGTGGTCCCTCTCCATTTTTTGTGAAATAAGCCTGTCCTGCTGAGCTTGTACCCCTCCCTCTTTTCCCTTTTGTTCTAACACTCACCTTCAGTAAAATTTTCCACACAGAGATTTTATTAAAAGATCATAGATATGGACTATATCTCATCTATGTAATTTACTCTATGAATTCTGGGACTTCTATGCTGATTGAAAGCATTTCAGATGACTCAAAAACCTGTCAATCATTCCTGTCGATCTTACCTAGAGACCCAGTGAGCAGCACCCAGACAAGGATATATGTCCTTTAAAACTTCAAAAGCCTGATTCATCAGTATGCTTTGCTGTGTTTATTTCTCTGTTGTCCTACACTACATTAATGTTCATGCCTGCCCTGAGTACATATTTACATTATCTTCAATACTGTGGCTGTTTTTTCTTTTACCGTCAGTTGTACACTTGTAATTCTTTACTAATCATATACAACAGCCTGGAATCTACCGATCAGATCCAACACACAGTATCATTTTGACAGCCCAGCTGGGAGACAGTGGAAGACATCAACAGACATCAGCCCGACTGAAAAGGAATGTCCTTCTCCTGTTGGGAAGACTCTTTCCCCTAATTTTTACAATGACCAAGCATGCTTCTTGTGGACACAGGAATAGGAGATGACTAGGCTGTGGAGATGAAAGGTTCCAACTTTGCAGGGGGCAAGAGGGCTCCTGTCTAATTGCTTGGGTTGTATTTTCTGTTGCTCTTTTCTATATGGAAAGCCCCTCTAGTAGCCATGGTTTCCTAAATCCTTGGGTAATGAAACTGAGCAGAGAAGAAAAGAAGGCAGCCATGAGTGAGCACCACAGCTTTGGCAAAGCTGAGGACAGTGAGCAGCTGTGGTGGTCCACACTGGAATTTGAACACTTTTTTTCAGGACAGAGTACTCTAGGCAAGATCCTTGTTGTTTCACACAGGCCTGATCCACCTGAGGCTGCTGATTTTCCTTCTAGGGGTGCAGTGGGCTGCATGCTCTGGACCATCCAGATTTGAATGGTCATTCAGGTAATGGCCAAAGATGTTTCTGGGAGCCAGAAGAGCCCATACACTCACAATGAGAGGGTGCCCTCCTGGGTCTTGTATTCTTTTCCCCTCTTGTCCTTGCCAGAGAAAGCTCTGATCTATCCTCTACTTATTCCCACCCCCTGTCAGTTTTTTATCTATTGGAGAACCCAAATTGTTTAGCTTTTTAGTACTTGTCAACTGAAAAAGACAGGGTTAAACAGTATGGTGTTAACCTAGTGCTTCCTTGTAGGAGGAGCAAAAAGAAAACCTTTTTGACAAAAGGTACAAGCTGGGGGTGTTGCTATAATCTCAACACTTGGGAGGCTGTGGCAGCAAGGCCACTGTTAGTTTGAGGCCAGCTTGGCTACACACTGAATTCAAGTACAGCCTGAACTACATAGGGAGACCCTGTCTATAAACAAACAAGCAAACAATGATACAGTTTAGAGCTGGCAAAAGCCAATACAATATATGACTAAATGTGATTAAATATTCTTTTAAAAATCTTTTCATGTTAATTATTCCATTTAATATTCATTTATTCTCATTAATTTGAAGAAATATATATATAAGTTTATATGTTCATACTCTGTTTAAATATACTCATATACTATTAGACATGTATGTGGATATGTATTATATGCATAGCTAATATTACAATGTTACAAATATTTTTTCTAGAACTGGCATTTTATGCTAGTTTGCATGTGATACAAATATCTCAAACAAAAACATAATACATAATTGATAATTTTCTCTAACAATTACCATTATTATTTAAGATATTAGAGGATTAAAGACAAGAAAACACAGACCTCATTCTTTAAAAAATGACACATTAGCTGAAAAATCAAAACTCTAAATCCCTCATATGTCCTCTTTTTGCTTAGACTCATTGTGCTGGGTTACTGTGTTGCACTGTAAGATTTCAGGAGCAAAGTACTTTCCTGTGCTTATCCAGATTTGGAAAGTGCAGCATTGCTCAGGCTCCCTCCAGTCCACATCCTGATTGCCCTCTGGGCTCCGTGCAGGTTTCTGAGACCAGACAGTAGAGTAAATCAGTAAAATCAATTGTGTTAAAATGTGCATGCCATACAACTATAGATTCAATGCAGTCCCTTAAATATTCTAATGTTTCTCTTCACAGAAACACATAGTACAGGGCAGAAATACATGAAGGTCTACAAAAGATCCCAAAGCAATCTGGAGCAAAAAGAATGTCATTTAATACAAAACACCATCTACTTCAAATTATACTCCAGAAACATGTTAATACAGCTTAGTTTTGGCATGAAAAGAGGCACATAGAAAAATGGAACAGAGCAGACAGCTCAGAAATAAATCCACATGTTATGGCTTGTGTTTAGATGTCCCCCAAAGCCTCATGCCTTTACTTTTACTAGGTGGCTAAATCTAGATTGTGTGATTGATTCATAGTGAGGTTAGACCTGAGGGTACTGGGATTTATGGTTTGTTGCTACCCATCCTAAGTAATCTGAATAAAACAAAAGGAGTAGAAAATTCTGTAAAGGTCCCTTGTTACTTTTGCTACCTTGGGTGCACCATGTTCTTTCTCCTTTTTACTTTCCTTTACCCGCTGTGAACCAGAGGGGGCACTTACACCTCCTGGATCAGCAGTCTGAGATTAACACCTACTGCTGGCCTAGGCAGTCCCATAAGTTACCACAGGACAAGCCCCCCCGCCCCCAGTCCCTTTGCCCTGCCATTCACCACAAATTTCCCCAGCATCAGGAATGGCTTCTGTTTTACCAGGCATTATTAGGTTCACAGCACAAGAAGAATGCAGGCTAAATCTTGTGCAAGCCAAGGCTGTGTGAATTTGTTCTTTTGTTTGGTAAGCATCATCTGATTAGTAAGTGTAATCCACAGCACACTGGCTGTGTTTTTAGGTCACAGCAAGGTGTAAGCACTGCTTAGAAGAACAGATTTTCCCTCTAGGCTCTTGGCAACCCTGAAGAAGCATGAGGATATTACACTGCACTGGCAGGCCAGAGGGGGTGTATATGATGCTGGGGAAGTTGGCACACATCAGAGGTAGGAGGGTGTTCATATAATGCCAGTCACTAATGATGTGTATCAACAAACACATCATGAAGGCAGATTTGGTCATAAATGACATGATGGGATAAAACTGGATTGAAATAGAGACCACCACAATATATAGTAAGTGCCTAACTGACAAACCCTGGAGTTGTGAACTTGCACAGATACATTATATGACTCACTTTGTCTGCTTATGAAACAACCCAGCCTCCAAAAAATTCACCTGGATTGGAATACATTCATAACACAGGGACTTACTGTAAATCTATAACACCTCTTATACCAAAATGGAACAAATACAGTATTTGTTGCT
Source organism: Heterocephalus glaber (assembly GCF_053883595.1). Taxonomy (NCBI): domain Eukaryota; kingdom Metazoa; phylum Chordata; class Mammalia; order Rodentia; family Bathyergidae; genus Heterocephalus; species Heterocephalus glaber. The sequence goes on from NW_028258410.1 coordinate 4,747,939, forward strand.
TTTATTCTTTCATAATGTTTTATAATATATTTCCATAATTATGCAAATGTGTTGTGAGAATTTATTTTTACCTATAAATCTGAAGTAGTTGTTTTGTTTGGAATGGATAATTAATATATTTAGGCTTCTTCCAATAATGAAAGATTAGAATCTTGTAAATGAAAGTATGCATACATGAATTTTTAGTTATCATGTTCACATAAACTTTATCAGTAAAATAATAGAACAGTAGATATATCTTCAAATATATATTATTTTTTGTTTCTTTCAAATTCTTAATTTTTCCTATATTAATTTATTTCAAAAAGAAGTTAACTTTCACATTTTTTATTTTTTGTACCAGGGATCGAATTCAGGACCTTATGTTTGCAAGGTGAGCACAGCACCATTGAGCTAAATCCCCAGCCCCTCACAATTATTTTTAAAACACAGCCATTATGTTCAAAAGTGTGGAAATTATTCAGAAAATCAAATATAGGGATACATGATCCTCTAATCCTCATCTGTGTATTCAACAAAGGAAATTTAACCAGAATACCACCCTTCTGTTTCCATTGCAGCATTCTGCACAATAGCTAGGATCAGAAGCCTGCAAGGCATCTATAATCAGATGAATCAATAAACAACCTTTGGTATTTGGATTTATTTATTTATGTTTTTGGTACTTGAGATCGAACTTGGGACCTTGTGCTTGAGAGGCAGGCAGTGGAGCCACTGATCTAAATCCTTGGCCCCTTTGGTATTTGGAATACATACACAGTAGAATACTATTCAGTCATTAAGAGGGGATCTCCTCTCCTTTGTGACAAGATGGGTTCAGCTGGAAGAAAAATTATGATAAGAGAAATAACCTAGGCAGAACAATGCAAATGTTGTGTGTTCCCATTTCTGTATGGAACATAATAAAGTACAACTCAGAGAAGCAGAGAGTAGAATGTTGGCTACTGATGGTTGGGGGGGGTGGGAAAAGAGATTTTGCTCAAAATATACAGTACAGTTTCAGTTAAGATTAGGACAGGTAGCACAATCTGGGCTGGGAATCACTCCCCTCTGCACAGTTGAATTTGGGCAACACCACAGTACTAATCCTCTTCCATTGTTCTGAGAGAAGCAGAAATAAGATATTTAAGACTCAGTAAGTCTCTAAAGCTCCAGGCCAGAGCACTGGCATGTTGGACCTCAGGGTCTGATATTTTCCTCACCCAGAGCTCATGAAAGGTTCACACATGTTGGCTGCATTGCATGTGTGAGCTTTAGTCAGAGTGACCTGTAGAACAGACCTGGTGCTGAATCCCCCCAAGATGGCTCAGCACCCTGTCAGTCATGTGTAGAAACCCAGCAAGAGGCACCTAGGTTGGAGTGCACTGTATTAAAACCATAAAGTATGATTCACCTGTGTGCTTTTAATTTCCCGGCCACCAAGACACCACTTTTGTGTTCATACCACTCTTTTTTTGTTTCTGCTGGCACTGGCTGCCCTCAGCATGCCTTCCTGTCACCTGCAATAAGTGCACTGTTTTTGTCTTGTACAATCGGATGTACACTTACAATTCTTTCTTCATTGTTACCAGGAAACAGGAGTCTATCTGTTGGATCCACCACACTCTATCAAGAGGAACAGGCTTTAGTGATGCATTGCACAAATTTGTGACTGTAATAAAAACCAATGGATCATATGTTTCAAAATTGCTAAAAGAGTTGATTTTAAATAACTTCATTGTAAAAAGATAAGATATGATAGATTTTTAAAAATTAGTCTGATTTAATGATTTCATATTGTAAAGATTCTCAAAACATCATCCCATTCCAGAACACAAATAGATGCAGACATTATTTTTATTGAAACAAACTTTTTTAAGCACTTTACTTTGAGTTAGGTAAATATCACTAAAAAGTTCATATTTTGTGATTTTACTAAAGAAATTGACTTATATTAGAGCTATTTTAATGACTTTGAAATAATGTGTTTATTCTTAAAATCATATAATTTAAATACAAAATATTTAAAAAATAAATCTGATTTCTGTAACAAGATATATGTATATATAAGTTAAAATAAATGAAATCTTTCATGTAAATGATTCACTTTAAAAACAACAAATGTATAACAGTAACAAAAATACAAGGACTTGGTCTATCTTACCACCAAACATGTACATGTTGTAAAACCAGTAAAGAGTTAGAAATAATGATCAACATCAGAACATCAAGCCATTCCAGCCCAGAGACTGTGGTACCTAAAAGCCACATTTTACTAGATGTGGTGGCACACACACACCTATAATCGCAGCATTCAGGAGGCTGGAGCAAGAGAATCCCTGCAAGATCAAGGCCAGGCCAGGCTATATAGTGAAATCAAGACCAGTCTTGACTACATAGTGAGACGCTGTCTCAAAACTCATATAAATGAATGAATGAATGACACATCTCCTATAAAATGCACAGCTCTTTGTAGAAATGGTAGAGGCCTCTGATGATGAACTGAGTTACTATGCTGAGATTTCAGATCATTTTTCTTCTCTTCACATTGGTATTTATATAAATATTGAATCCAATAAGCATAGGTTGTGTTACAAAATCAAGGAGACCAATGCTAAGAATTTCTCTAAATAGTTGGTATCTGGTCGATGACAAATTGTGTTAGCATTATTTGGATTAGATATTTCCATTGTTATGACAATTTTAAAATCATTCATATGCACGACATTTCTTGAAATATCACTCTTAGTTCTATATCAAGGAGAACCCCTCAGAGTTATTTTTTTCAGTAGAACCCTTGATTATGTTAGTCAGCTTTTGACTACTGGGACAAAATACCTGAGTTGAAAATCCTAAAGGAGACAGGTTTAATACTGGCTCCCAGCTTCAGAGGCTCAGTTCCTAGTCAGCTGGCATGATTATTGGGTCCTGTAACATGGTGGTACATTATGGTAGGGAGCACAAGATGCAGCAGGCTGATGCCTACAAACTGGCATTGTGTGGACAAGACACAAGAGAGGGCACATAAGGGTCACCCCAGGGTGGCCAGGAAGTAAAGGAGAAATTAGGGAGAGTTGTTCTAATGTGTCCTTCAAGGGCATGACCCAAATGACTCATCTTTCTTTCACTAGGCCCCACCCACCTCCTAAAGCTTTTACCATTTCCCAGTGGCACCAGAGGCTAGAAATCCAGATGCACTTTCTGGAACACTTAGCTATCATAGCATACCACCTTTAGCTCGTGAAGATCCATGTCCAATTTATTGTGCAAATGCATTCAGGCTGTCTATATCCATTAGCCCCTAAGGTGTCAATTGTTCCCATATTGCTCAAAAGTCTAAGTATACACTTTCCTCTGAGACATAAGAAAAAGTTTCAGCTGAGAGCCCCTGTAATAATCAAAAGATTAGGTGACAGATGTCTACAATAAATTCCACAGAGTTTGTTCCCATTCCAAAAGGGAAGACTAGGAAAATGGCAAGGAGGAATCAGACTGAAGCAAGACTGGAGCCATCAAAGAAATCAATACATCCTGTAGCTCTGTCTTACACTTATGGCACAGCATAGCTGAATGTGAGCCCCCAAGGCTGTGGGTGGCTCTAATGCTGTAACCTTGCCTGTTACAGCCTACACGGCCTCCCCTTGGGGCTGGTTGTGCTCACTGCCTTTTGTTCCACATTCCTGGCATCTCCAACTTTCTAGGATCTTTACCTTTACTCTCACAGCTTCAAAAATCACTCTTTCAGAGCTATTTTCATAGACCAAACCCTGCCACACTGCCTGGTCTCAGGTTTTTCTTTGAAATTTTGGTGGAAACTTCCATGAATCCTTAACTGCTGCATTTTGTGTGCCTTCAAAACCAGCAACATGTGCACAAGGCCAAGGTCTGCTGCTGCTACTGACCCTACCTGAGCCTACTTGAACCATGGCTGTAGTCCTTTCTGACTCTTTTGTGGATGGATACAGGAAAATGAATCCTGGGCTAAAAATCCCCTAGGTGGCTCTATGTGAGCAGGGGCCCCTCAAGCTCTCTTTTCAAAGGAAGATGAAGGAAGGTTACATCTTTTCACCTTGGAGATGGTGATTTCCTGAGATACTCTAAAGAAATTTTTCTTATTGTCCTAGTGCAAAGTATGTGCATTTCATTTTAATGAAGCTAATCTCTGGAGCAACTGTACCTTATTTACCAATACCTTTAATGATGCTCCTTTCCCAGGGAAACCCCACTTTCTAAGTTTTCCTCTCTGTTCCCCTTTGCTTCATACTGTCAGAGTAAATTGAGCTAAATATAGCTAGTAACATCCATGCCACTGTCTGAGTGCTGTGCCACCTCAACATTTCTTCCTTCTGAGAAACTAGTCTGACCTTGGTAAGCTTCACCTCCCTCCAAGTCTCAGGTCATGGAGCAAAGGAATCCAAGTGCTGTGATGTGATATAACCTGGGTGACATGTAGTCCAGACCCAATAGCACCCTCTTTCCATCAGACATTTAATGAGCATAATCTTTCTAGTCCACATTTCATGAGCATTCTGATCTTCTCACCAGAATTACCCTCCATGCTTAGTATGCATCCTCTAGGCTTTTTCTAGTCTAGCCCTCCAAACTTTTCCAACCCCCCACAAAAACAAATTCTATTCCCTTAGCTTCTGAACTCCATCATCAAGTAGTGTCATAGCAATGACTCTACTTAGAAGTGCCAATTTTTTCCATTGTGGCAAAATTCTTGAGGTGATACACTTAGATGAGTTGGGCTCTTGGGACTTTGGGTTTTTGTCACAGTTGTTTCTGTTGCTTTCAGACCCATAGTAAGGCCATCAATCATGCAGGGAGCATGGCACAGAGAAGGCTACTCATTCATGGCATCCAGGAAGCAAAAGAAAAAAGGATGTTTCAGGCTCTTGCTGTGACCTCCAAGGGCTCAACTTCCTTCCTTGAGACCCCAAATCCTCAATGTCCTCCCATAGCACCATACATAGGTGTCCTTTAACACTTGGGCCTTGCGGGACACTTATCTGGACATATGCTTGAGCCAAGAGTAGTGTTTGGGACTTCTCATTTCAGTGTGGAGTGGTGGTGCATTTCTTACATCTGCCTGGATATGTACTTTCTCCTTCCTTGTGTTATCACAGGGTGGTTAGTTTCATGCACTACCTGAATGCAAAATACCTTGAAGGTAGAAGCATGTCTATTATTTACTGATATGTACATTTAGTACAGTGGTACCTTGGTTCACAAACTTCTTTCCACGTTTGTGGTCACAAACCAGATTGGATGAGAGCTGAATCAAATTCAATGGTTAGGTTCAATGTTGACCTTATGGGGAAATTTGATTCAGTCCTCATTCAATTTCAGTTTGCAACCAGAATTGTGGAAAGAATTAAGTTCATGAAGCAAAGTGTAGGTTATAATGGAGAGCAAGAATGAATGAATTGTGTTTTTTCTCCTGACAAATTAACTCTATTGATAAGGAGTAAACATGGACCCCCTTGAAAATTTATGATGACTTTTTTTATTATCTTCTGATTTTATAGATGTCCCTTTCTTTAAAGCCCATTATTGTAGCTTTATTTTGGAGGCACACAATTTCTTTGTAATCTGTATGCCCTGGCACTATGCACTCCCAGCAGCAACTACTTTTCTTTATTTCCTAGTCATTCCTTGCCATATTAGATCTCTGCTGTGTGATCAAACAGTGACTCTGGAAGGGCCCGCTGGTAATGGCCATGGGCAAGCACCCCTTGTTTCATTTTCTTGAGATGGCTAAGCTGACAATCACTTCGAGGCTCTGCTCCTCAGCAGGGAAACAGACTGAGCTGCTGGGCTGGTCCTAAAGTCACCTAGGGTTTAGCTTATCCACAGGGTGGATTCCCTGGAGAGAAGGTGCAACTATTTGAGTTCAACAGTTAGACAAGAATGCAGTAAATGCCCTTAAGTCTGCAGATCTGGATAGATGAATTGCCATGCTCTGTATGAATAAATGATTGATATTTGGGGTCTTTGAGGCTCCAGAGAATTCTGATTAAACTCCCAGATGTGGAAGAGCTCATGCCTCCTTGTCTTCAAGATTCCCTGGTTGGGATTGCCTTCTTATTTTGTACCCAATATGATCTGATCTAGCACTCCAGCTCTTCTTCCTTCTTCCTCTTCCCTATCGGTTGAAAACAAGATTGGCTTCCTGGAAAGCACACTTGTGCTGCTATGGAAGCAAGATAGCTGCCTTCTGTTTCTAGGTGGAGTCCAGGCTCTGTTGCAGTTTGCCATCTTAGAAGAGGAGCAGTGCAGTTAAACTGACACCATTTATCCTACATTTCCAATGCAGATGGTTAGCCAATTCCATATAAAGTACAGATGATTCAGATTATTTCCACATTTAGTAGTTTTCACCAGGGAATTTTTGTGTGAGAATCTTTCCAGCTGGGGGAATGAAGCTGGTACTGCTATTTCAACCTCTCCTTGGTGTCACTCTCTGATGGCGTATTAGTCAGCTTTCCCACTCCTGAGACAAAATCCTCAACATCTGCAGTGGAAAAATGACAGTCTGTTTACCTGTGTCTGGCTACAGTGGCCTTGGGCTGGGGACAAAATCCCTGGAAGGCTGACCTCAGAGGCCATGGGCAGTAGGCATGCCCCAGCATTGTACTAGTCTTGAAGATGGTGGATTTGGATCACCCCAGCATCACACAAGCCTTAGCACACAAATGCTGGCTTTGTGCTTCACTGGGCATGGTGGTCCTTCACTGAGGTGACTCCTGTCACCAGGTGGCTGCAGTTACAAGTTTAGGGAGCACATCACAAGTTCTGCCCAGGATCTGGGACAGGATTATTGTTCACAGTCATTGTCAGATAAAGCTTGCTGACAAACACTGCAATGTTATCTTCTTCTGTGTACACAACACCATGTACACACCAGGTATACATCACCACAAGGACCAAGGATAGCTAGGGAAACAAGGCTTCACCAAACTGACAGTGCAAAGTGCACTGATGCCACCGAGATGGAGTTGCATGGCTGCAACACCTAAAAATGCAAAGTAACTTGTAAAGAAGCTCAGCACATTTCAAAATATCACAGAAGAACAATCATGGAAATGCAGCAAAAAAATAGATGTATAAGTAATTAAACAGAAAGACTGATACATTGTAAAAATGAAACAGAGATTTTGGAACTGAAAAATAAAATTAACAAAATTAAAATGCAATGAAATGTATCACCAGCAATTGATCACAAAATAAAGTTACTGTGCATGAAGAAAGTAAAATAAATAGGCAGACTTTTTGACAAGAGAAAAAAGGAAAAAAAATTTGGATTTGTAGAAGAATATGAAAGAGGAATTTTTTGAGCCATTATAGTAAAAAAAAAGGTTAAGATAAAGGTGGTACAAGGCATATCTAAAGAAAAAATAGCAGACAGTTCTCTAAATTCAGAGAAATTTGAAAATATGAATCATACCAATAAAATTAAGTACACATTTAAATAAAATTACTCAAATTTTGGAGTGGTGTTGTGTAAATTGGTTATATCTTTAGTAAAATTGTTGAAAGACAAAATTATCAAAAATAACAATTAAATAATTTATTAATTAATATTTTATGCAAAATATAAATTGTATTATAAAGTCTAAATGCAGGTGAAGTCAAGTAACAGTAGACTTTCTTGGTAATAAAAGCTAAGTTACCACCAGCTTTAAATAACATTGTAAGAATTATTTGTAATAAAAAAGAAGCAACAAAACAAAAATATATATTAGATGGACAAAAATAAAAAGCAAATCATTCTGCTGGAGAAAATAACAGCTAGAAAAGATTACAAAAGGAAGACATATCTACAAAACAGCTAGACAATAAAATGTCAGTAATATTCTTATGGATAATTATCTTTAATATAAGTATATTAAATTCTCTGATGAAAAGGCATAGATTGCTAAATGTATTTTCCAAAAAAGACTCAATTTTACACTGCCCACAAAATACTCCTTTTATGTACAAAGATTTACACTGACTTCAACTGAAGGAAGGGAAAAGTTCATTCCATGGAAATGAACACCAAAAGGAACCCAGAATACCAATCCATACACCAGATTTAATAAACCAGCTTTACAATAAAGCACTGCAAAAAATGAATCAGAAGGAGGGCAGGATTCCTCCCCAGAAGGACTTTAGCAAACATGATACAGCATATTGACAGAATGTTTTTAAAGCCCTCACTTCAATAGATACAGAAGTATTTAACAATCTTCCACAGCATTTTGTAAAACTTCTCAAAAATGTCAGTATAAAAGGAACATATCTGAATGTAATAAAGGTATTCTATGATAATAGCGCAGGTAACATATTATGGGGAATATTGGAAAGTTTATTCTCTAATATCTGGAACAAGACAAAGATGTTTGTGTCCACCAGCTCTATTCAACACATCACTGGATGTCCTGGCCAGAAAAATATGGCAGGACGACAAATACAATTCTTTTAAAAGAAGAAAAATTTCAAATTTTCTCTATTTTCAGATTCCATTACCTGATGTTTAAAATAATTCTAAAGACTGCAGAAAAAAAAACACTGGCCTTGAATTCAGTAAAAACACAGAATAAAAACTCTATGTACACAACACAGTGCTGTTTCTATATAAAGATAGTGAACTTCCTAAAAAAAGAAGTCTAGAAAACAATCTCCTTTATAGAAACTACAGAAAAGGTGTTGCCTCTATTAAAGCTTTCTACAATGAAAACTATGATACATTTAAAAAGACAAAATAAAGTAAGTGATGTCACCCCATGTTCATGGAAACAAAACAATTCCTGACTTCCAAAATTACAAAGACATAATAAATAAGAGAGCATTGTATTGGCATACAGTCACACATGAACACCAGTGAAACAGACGAGAGAAAGCAGAAATAAATTTCCACATTTAGAGCCAACAGATTTTTATAAAGGAGCCAAAAACACAGATTTAGAAAGGGAAGTCTCGTAATAAATGGTACTAGGGAAACTGAAATCTCCACACAGAAGAATAAAAAGAGGGCCTTGTTTCTCAGAATATACAAATACCAACTCAAAATGGATAAACAGTGTGAATTTATAAAATGAAAATATTCAAAAATGCTAGAAGGCACAAGAGTGAACTCTGTAACTTTAATCTGAGAGCATTTTGGACAGGACCTCCAAAGCATGGCGGCAAGAGTAAAGAGAGATGGAAGGAATTTCTTAGGACAGACATGGTTCTGCATGGTGGAGGCAAGGGGAAAAAGAGCAAAGAGAAACCTGCACAATGGGAGACAACATTTGCAAGCTGTAAAACCTGAAAAGCATTTAAAACCTGTAAAATATAAGACACGTTAGTTTTAAAAATAACCTGATTAAAATATAAGCCAAAGATGTGAATAGGCATTTGTCAAAGGAAAACATCTGAATAAATGATCAATTACTACATGAAAAATGGTCATTATTACTAATCATCAGAAACCCAGATGTGAACCCTGATTATGTGGATACATGCATCCACCTCTCAGCAAGAGTACAAGAAGAGCCCATGAAAATGGAAAAGGGATTTGCTCACAATTTGGCTAAATCAGGAGACTAGATAAATTTCTCCAACTGAGAACACATTTTATTGCCATTTATTTATTTATTTATTTATTTATTTATTTATTTATGTTCCAGAGATCAAACTCAGGATCTTGTGCTTGTGAGGCAGGTGGTGGAACCACAGAGCTAAATCCCTGGCCCATTTTTATCACATTTAAAAGTACTTTGTACTATGACTTATTTTTTAAGTTACTACATATAGTGTGGCTGAGAAAAGATTTCAATATAGTCCATCTGTAACACATTTTACTGAAGTCTTTAATTCTATATATCTTCTAAGGTGAGAATAAACAAAGCAAGTTTTCCCCTCAGTGGTAAAGGAAATAGCTCTTGTCAGCTGGCTATAAACAGTGTAGAAGGTGATAACTCAGCAACAGGACTAGCATTTACAGCACATTAAGGCAACAACAGAGATGGATTCAGGATAATAAGACTTTGAAATGAAGTAAAGCACATTACATGTCATTTTAAGCATTAGTTTATTCAACCAGAATTATAAACCAAAGTTTACCTTTAAAAATACTTTCAACAGATATCTAAGTAAATCCTCACTCATAACACTTGATTTTCTTAGGCAAGCAAATCCTAACAAAAGACAGTAGAGAACAGAAGAAATGATACTTTGATGGAAGTAAAATCTTTATTCTTTATGCTAGTTTTTAAAAATTTTACCAAAAACAAAGCAATGCTTTAAGTATATATATATATATATATATATATACACACACATACATACATTTTAGGTACAAAATACATTTACATTTATCATTGGGTGTTTGTACCAGAACATGATGTATCTATCTTAGTTTTTATTTTTCCTCCTATTACCTGTGAACCCTTTAAACCCCTCCACCCTTCCCTATTTACACAGAGTTTTATTCCATTTTTTTCTTTCTCATAATTTTTCCTTTCCCTTCCCCTTCTTCCCTTTCCCCTTCCCCTCCCAACAACTCCTAAAACTTCAACTTTTTCTTATTTCAAATTATCAGTTATTCATTTTAATCATTTTCATCCTTATTTACACTTTCAGTTTCTCACACTAGCGAAACTATTTGGTATTTACACATGTGTGTCTTATTTATTTCACTTAAGAATATGGCCTCGATATGCATCCATTTAGCTATAAATGTCTCTAGTTTCTCATTCTTTATGGCTGAGTAGTACTCCATTTTATAGAAAAAACACATCTTCTTTCTTTTTTTTGGTACCAGGTATCGAATTTGGGTCCTTGCACTTATGCAGCAGGCGGTGAAACCACTGAGCTAAATCATTGGCCCAAAAAACACATCTTCTTTATCCAGTTTCCAGTCGATGGGCTCTTGGGCTCTTTCCAGTCTATTACAAACTGTGTTGCTATAAACATAGGTGCACATATATCACTGTGGTATGATTCTTTTAATTCTTTGGGGAAGATTCTCAGTAGGGGAATAGCTGGGTCAAATGGGACCTCTAGTCCTAGTTCTTTGAGGTATCTCCATACTGATTTCCACAGTGGTTGCACCAATCTACATTCCCACCAACAATGGAGAAGGGTTCCTTTCTCTCCACACCCCCTCCAGTATTTGTTATTTGTTGATTTCTTTTGATAGCAGCCAATCTTTGTGGGGTGAGGTGGAATCTCAGTGTTGTTTTCATCTGCATCTCTCAAATGGCCAGTGATGTTGAATATTTTTTCATATATTTATATGCTGTTTTTACTTCTTTGTCTGAGAAATGTCTGTTCATTTTGGATGCCTAATTTTGAATTGGGTCTTTGAATTTCGGGAGTCTGATTTTTTTCAGTTCTTTGTATATTCTCAATAGTATACCTTTGTCTGAGGTACAGCTGCTAAATATTTCTTCCCACATTGTAGGTTGTCTCTTAGTACTGTTGGTAGTTTCTTTTGCAGTGCAGAAGATTTTAATATGAAGAGATCCCAGTTGTTGATTCTTTGGGCTAGCTCCCATGGTACTGAAGATTTGTTTATAAAGTCTTTTCCTATGCCAATGTCATCGAGTTCTACCTAACTTATCTTCCAGCAAGTTTAGTATTTCTGGATTAATATTCAGAGCTTTAATCCACTCAGAACTTAGTTTAGTGCATGGTGATAGGTATGGGTGTAGTGTTCATCTTTGGCAGGTTTAAATCCAGCTTTTCCAACACCATTTATTAATTAGGCTCTTTTGGCAATGAGGGTGATTGGCTCCTTTGTCAAAGATGAGGTGGCCAAATATGTCTGGAGTTGGTTCTGCATCTTCTAATCTATTCCACTGATCTTTGGGTCTGTTTCGTTGCCAGTCCCATGCTGTTTTTATCACAGTAGCTTTGTAGTATAGTTTCAAGTTGGGGATTGTGATACCCCCCAGCCATGCCTCTGTTGCCTAGAATTACTTTTGCTATTCTAGGTTTCCTCTGCTTCCAAATGAATTGTTGGATTGTTTTCTGTAGTTCTGTGAAGTATATTGTTGGAATTTCAATTGGCATTGCATTGAATCTATATAGTAGTTTTGGAAGTATGGCCATTTTCACTATATTGTTACTTCCTACCCAGGAACAAGGTATATCTTTGCATCTTCTTATATCCTCTTTGATCTCCTTTTTCAGAGAACTGTAGTTTTCAGTGTAGAGGTCTTTTTCTTCCCTTGTTAGGTTGATTCCTAAATATTTCATTTTTTTAGATGCTATTGTAAAAGGAATTTCCAAATTTCTCTCTCAATGAGTCTGCTATTTGTATATGAGAAGGCTATTGTTTTTTGAGTGTTGACCTTGTATCCATCTACTCTACTGAATCTGTCAGTTGGGTCTAGCAGACTTTTGACTGAGTTTTTGGATCTTCTATGTAAAGTATCATATCATCAGCAAAGAGTGACAGTTTCACTTCTTTCTTTCCTATCTTCATTCCTTTTATTTCTTTCTCTTTTCTAATGCTATGGCTTATGTTTCCAGAACAATATTGAACAGGAGTGGTGATAGTGGGCATCTTTGTCTTGTTCCTGATTTTAGTGCAAAAGATTTTAGTTTTTGACCATTTAGTATGATGTTGCTGTAGGTTTTTCATAGATAGCCTTAATCAGGTTGAGATGAAGCCCTTCTAATACAATTTTCTGTAGTGTTTTTCTCATGAATGGGTGTTGGATTTTGTCAAATCCTTTTTCTGCATCTATTGAGATGATCATGTGGTTTTTGTCCTTGACTGTTAATATAGTGTACTACATTTATTGATTTATGGATGTTAAACATCCTTGCATCCCTGGGAAAAATCCAACTTGGTCAGGGCGTATGATCTTCTTGATGACCTTCTGTATTCTGTTTGTCAGTATCCTGTTGAGGATTTTTTCATCTATGTTCATTAGGGATATTGGTCTGTAGTTCTCTTTTTGGGCTGAGTCTTTCCCTGGTTTTGGGATCAAAGTAACACTTGTTTCCAGGAATGAGTTTGGAAGCCTTGCTTCCTTTTCAATTTCCTTGATGAATTTAAAGAATAATGGTGAAAGTTCTTCTTTAAATGTCTTGTAGAATTCAGCAGTGAAGCCATCAGGACCTGAGCTTTTCTTTGTTGGTAAGATTTTTATTACATTTTCAATTTCACTCATTGTTATTGGGGTGTTTAGAATTTCTATATCTTCATTTAATTTTGGCAATTCGTATATATCTAGGAATCTGTCCATTTCTTCTGTGTTTTCCATTTTATTAGAGTACAAGTTCTCAAAGTAGGTATTAATGATTCTCTGAATTTCTGCTGGATCTGTTGTGGCTTTACCCTTTTCATTCTTTTTTTTTTTTGTACTGGGGATCCAACTCTGGACCTTGTGCTTGCAAGGCAGGTGCCAGAACCACTGAACTAAGTCCCCGGCCCTCCTTTTTCATTCTTAATTGCATGGATTTGAGCCTTTTCTTTTGATAAGGTTGGCTAAAGGTTTATGGATTTTATTTATTCTTTCAAAAATCCAACTCTGATTCATTGATTTTTTTGTATCATTCTCTTACTCTCCATTGCATTGATTTCTGCTTGGATCTTTATAATTTCCTTTCTTGTATGAGCTTTGGGTTTGTTATGCTCTTCTTTTTCTAGGAACTTGAGTTTCTACATTAGGTTATTTAACTGAGTTCTCTCTGTTGTTCTAATATGGGCATTCACTGCTATTTCCCACATAGAACTGCTTTCATTGTGTCCCACAGATTCCTGTATGTTGTACTGGCATTATCATTTACTTGTAGAAACTGTCTGATTTCTTCTTTAATTTCCTCTGTCATCCATTGGTTGTTAAGGAGGGTGTTGTTCAATTTCCATATATTTGTGGGAGTTTTGCAGTTTCTTATATTATTGATCTCCAATTGTATTGCACTACAGTCTGATAATATACAGGGGATGACTTTGATTCTTTTACAGTTACTTATATATGTCCTACAAGCTAGCATATGATCTATTTTGGAGAATGACCCATGTATATATGAAAAGAATGTGTATTCTGATTTTGTGGGGTGGAATATTCTGTAAACATCTATTAAGTCCATTTGTTCAATAGCTTAGTTCAGTTCTAGAATTTCATTTTTAATTTTATTTCTAGTTGATCTATTTGTGATAGAGGGATGTTGAAGTCCCCCACTACAATTGTATTAGTGCTTATTTGGTTTTTCATGTCCATTAATATTTGTTTTGTATAGTTGGGGGCATTTATATTTGGTGCACGTATTTTTAGGGTTGTCATCCCTTCCTCTTGGATTGTTCCTTTCACAAGGATGTAGTGACGATCTTTGTCTCTCTTAATTAGTTTTGGTTTGAAGTCTACTTTGTCTGCTAATAAGATGGCTACGCCTGCTTTTTTCTAGATTCCTGTCACATGGAGAACTGTTTTCCATCCTTTTACATTCAGTCTATGGATTTCCTTTTGAGTTAGGTGTGTTTCTTGTATATAGCATATTGCTGGGTTTTGCTTCTTAATCCATTCTGTCAGTCTATTTCTTTTGATTGGTGAATTGAGGCCATTAACACTGATAGTTATAATTGAGAGATATTGACTCATCCTTGTCATGATGTTTTACTGTTGTTGGCTCTTTTATTTCTTATTTTTCTCTTTTCACTTTAGTGTCTTTCCATGGGTGGTGCCTTTTCTCTGCTGGGCCTCATGGAGTTGTGACCTTCGCTGTCTTTTTCTAGGATATTGCTTAAACTTATTTGGAGTGCTGGTTGGTGCTCATGAAGTTTCTCAGGTGTTCTTTGTTGTGAAAGTATCTCATTTCCCCATTGATTTTGAAAAATAATTTTGCCAGATACAACAGTCTAGGTTGGAAGTTATTTTCTTTTAGGGCTTGAAATACTTCACTCCACGTTCTCCTTGTTTTGAGGGTTTGTGTTAAGAAATCTGCCATGATTCTGTTGGGCTTTCCTTTGTACGTGATTTCTTTCTTTTCTCTAATTGCCTGTAGAATGTTGTTCTTTGTTGAGTTTTTGGGATCTTGACTATTATATGTCTAGGTGTAGATTTTTTTTGGTCATGGCTGGTTGGAGTTCTATATGCCTCACTTATCTGTACTTCAAATTCTCTACCTCTGTCTGGGAAGTTTTCTACTATTATTTTTATGAACAGATTTTTATGTCAATTGTACTTTCTCTTGTTTTTTTTGTGGATTCCTATGTGTCTTATGTTATTCTTCTTTACATCATCTAGCAGCTCTTTGATTGATTTCTCATAATCTCTTACTACCTTTAAGAAATCTCTGTTTTCATGGTCCCTATCTGCAATCCTGTCTTCCATATTTGATATTCTGTCTTCAGATTCTCTTAGTCTGCTCTGCATGCTTTCAATGAAAATTTTAATCTCTTCAATATCTGCTTGAATCTGTTTCATGGATTCCATTTCTTTCTTCTTTTGGGCAATCATGTTTTCCATTTCCTTCTTATGCTGGGCATTCATGGCTTCCAGCATGTTTCTGATCTCATCTATTTTCTTATCTGTTTCTGCTCTAGAGCTTCTAATCACGTCTTTCATTCTGTTCACCATGCTTGTGTTTGTCTGGGAGATTATTTCTGCTTTGAATTTTTCTACAGCTTCATGCATCTTCTTTGTTACTTCCTGTGCTATCAGTTCAAGGTGTCCAAGTGGTTGCTTGTCAGACTTTTCCACCTCCTTTCCCCCAGAATTTCCTTTTTGTGGTGAGGAAGCCTGCATTTGTGCTTTGCTTACATGTCTTCTCATTTTTGTTTTTGATACTGTCCATGGTTTAATTCCTGGCTTAATATTTCAAAATTGCTTAATGTAGATGTCTTTGTTGCTTGTGTTTAGAACCCTTCTGGAATGATTGCTTTTTAGAGGTGCCTTCCACATATAGCTTGTGATTGGCTATTTTATTTTCCTTATACCAGGAAGGAAAACTATTTAGATCAATCACAACATGTTAGCCCAAAAGACATAGCAATACCATAGCATCAAGCACAGCTTAGAAAATGACAATTTGTGGTTGTTATTAATCTATCAATTTTAACTATGTGAGTTAAATTAAAACTGAGGACCAACCTAACATAAGTTTATAATGAATAAGCTCTTCAATATAGCATCTTTCCCCTTTAGGGTGGGGAGTTAAAAGGAGCTGGGAAGGGAGGGACAGATAGAAAGATAAGGTAAGATCAGTGATGAGGCCAGAAGTCACAGAAAGATCACACAAACTCTAAGAAGTTGTTAAAGGCAAGATAAAAAGGCAGAATGAAAGAACAAAGATGTGAATAGAATCACCTAACAGCAACAGGGAGGCTAGATGCCACATTTACTTTCCTTTAAATCTAATGATTATCAAGAGAAGGAAAAAGAGAAGAGAAATACAATAAGGGAGAAATTCAAATTCAGTGCAGAAAGGAACAAATTGGGAGATGAGGAGCAATGTGGGACAGTGAGAGAATGAGTGAGAGAGAGGGAAAAAAGATAAAAGAAAGAAAAGAAAGAAAAGTAAAGCTTTGAAGAGTAGAGAGAAAGTAAAAATTAAGAATTGAAAATGGGAAATTTTTTTTCTGTTTTACAAATACCACTAGAAATTATGGGCCTCCTTCAGGGTATGTCTCTGCTGTCACAGTAGGCAATGTAGGAATCCATGTGCATATACGAGTCAATGAGTCTCAGCAAGCCAGCAGCAGACCAAGTACACTGGTCTGATGTGCCTTTATTGTAGAGATTCTCTTTACTTTTCCGCTGAGCTTCAGTTTTCATGGAGGAGCTTTAGAAGCCCTCTTTCTGTTACTAACTTCTGCTCTATCTTGTGGCACTCAGGACAAGGGTCTTTATAATCTCCTGTGCCTCTGTAGTGTGCGACCAGGTAGCAGAAAAGCCAGAAGGCCAAAAGCACATGGAGGGGGTTGGGCCTTGAAAGGCACCCACAAGGCTAAGCGGACCTCATCGTGGAGTGGGTGGGGCCTGGGATGGCTGCCTAGCTTCTAACATTTTTGTTTTAAATATACAGAACTAGAGATTTTACTTTATCTCTGCATTACATCTTTTTTTTTTTCCTGTACAAGGGATAAAACTCAGGACCTTGTACTTGTAAGATAGGCATGGCATCACTGAGCTAAATCCCCAGCCCTCTTTGTATTACATTTTGAATATATTTAAATGTGTTTTTCAAAACTATATCACTAGGATATATGGTCATTTTGAAAAAAGAGTAAATCTTACATCATTATAAAATGATTCCATCTCAGAAGTTTAAATCCACACATAGGTTACCATTCCTTTAAAACAATGCTGCTACTTTTCAAAAATCTATTTTAGGGTGGAGATAAAAATGCAAATACAACTAAAATTAAAGTTTTTGAACAGAAATATTAGGCCAACATGTTTTAAGCAACATTCAATAACATACCTCGAGTTTAGTCTGTCTGCATTTAGTATGTAGTCTGATTAATATTTTAAAGCTTTGTTGACAAATTGACACTTGTATTTCTGACCCAGACAATTATAAAAGCCGTTTTTAGATGACAACACTGTATATTTATCTCAAAAATTATTTGTTATGGGCAAAGTCCTTGATTTTTTTCTGAAACTTACAAGGCTGTTATATAAAGACAATCTGATTAGGAAAAACTATATTGTAAGTATCTAGTTAAACAATATCTAGATATGAAAACAAGTAGTTTACCTAGTGTCAAAAAGCAAGGAAGCCTTCAGCTTCTGTTAAATCTATTAATATTAAGTTACATAAATAAACATATTTTAGCAGACTAGAAATGCCCTGTCTCTCTGCCTCTCTCTCTATCTTTGTTTTTTTTCTCTCTCTCTCTCTCTTCCTTTCTCTCTCTCTCATGTTGGGAGCAATGCTACATAATTCTAGGGAAAAATCATTTGGTTAGCCTAGTTCTCTTGCCTACAGCCCAGCTACAGAATAACTCCAGTTTGGCCTCCGGTCACAACTGAGACTTCAGTGATCCAGTAATGCTGTGATTGTCCAGGACAAGAAACATCCTGGGAGAACAAACATCTGCTCAGTTCCTCATTGTTCTTGGACTGATTAACATCTTGTTTGCTGGAGATGTACTGAGCTCTCTGCAAGCCTTCCGTTACACCTTGTTTATCCCAATGTGAACTATTGAACTCTCTGCAAGTCATTTGTTACATTTGTTTCTCCCGATGTACCGAATAAAAGGTGTGGTAAGCTGGGGGCTTTGTCTTTGCTGCCCAGAGCAGCACTGATCAGACCCAAAGCTCAGCTTCTTTTCGGTCTCATTTTTCTACCTTTCCTGTAATTCGCCATGTGCTGCCGTGGCTCGCAGGAGACCAGGACTCACTGCAGAGGTTCTGGTAACATCCCCTTCCCCTGTCCCCTACACTCTCATCTCTCTTGTCTCTCTCTCCAAAACAAAGGGCATGAGCTCAGTCTGTCTAGTGCCACCACTCCCTCTTTGGTGGCATGAAACATTTCCAAAGCAGTGCAGATCTGAGTTATCATTTGATAACTGACATCCTCAGGACATGGTAAACCTATGGATTCAAACCAAGGAATCCACTGTTTTTTATTCCTACTCTCTCCACTAGAAAATCCCCATTCCCTTTCTTGTTGCTTCTCACCCACTTAGAGGCTGCCATTTGTCAGAAAATTCAAAGCCTTTAATATTTCCTGACATTATTCATCATGGAGAGGGGAGGGGAAGCAAGGATTGTTATTTTCCTGTTGGTAGGGGAGACCTGTACCTCTCTAAGATGGAATGTGATTTGTAGTTTCTAAGTGATATCTCCAGACTTTATAAACTCTCTATGAGTTAGTTCCTCATGGATATTCCAGGTCCCAGGATATTAAGATATGTGGGGTACATTTCTGAATAA
Organism: Heterocephalus glaber; assembly: GCF_053883595.1. NCBI lineage: Eukaryota > Metazoa > Chordata > Mammalia > Rodentia > Bathyergidae > Heterocephalus > Heterocephalus glaber. The sequence goes on from NW_028258410.1 coordinate 4,766,787, forward strand.
AGCCCAGCTGTTTTGTGCAGCCCCTTCTACTGCTTTCCTTATCTGTTGATGAACAAGGACACTCATCCTGAACATGAGCAACAGATTTCTGCACTACTAGCAAGGTGTCCTGACAGAAATTAGGGCAGAGCTATCCAGTGCAGCTGGCTTGGACCCTGGGGTGACAAGGAAGAGCTGCTCCCTAAACCCAGGCAGTTCTGGCTCTGGGAAGCAGAGCAGGCTGCACATGAGGTGAAACCCCAGGACCAGGTGGGCAGCACAGGCAGCCAGCCTTCAGAATCTAAATAGGATCTCATCTTTCCTTTCTGTTTTTCATTTGTTTCTCTCCTTACATTTTTCCAAAAGTACACAAGAGAGATCTTAACCGCATGCAGTACATCCTAAATGATTATGAGTAACTCAATGTCCCTAAAACATCACCTTCAGGTTATATTTTATGCAGATGGGACAATTTAAGTGGAGGATTTTAAAAGGTTGATTTTTCTCCAAGAATAATGTATAGAGTAAAGAAACATGGCCTCAGACTTGTGTTTATAGTAAGGGAGGATAGTGAAGAAATACCCCTTTCTTGCTTCTGATTCTGATTGGTTATCTATAGTGTTAACCAACACAACAGCAAAATACTCAGAGTACCTTAAAGTATTAGAGGAAATACTGTTATGACTTATGGAAAAGGAGGGCTAATTGATACCTCTAGGGAAAATTCTAATGTAGCAGTCTATAGATATAAACCTAAAACTAAGGATTATGATTCAACATCCCCAATTCATCTAAAATTGCACTCTGATTTAATGTAATTGTTTTATAGATTCTTTATATTTTCTTGTCTGTCTGCCTGTTGATCTGTTTTCACAATGGGTTCAAGTAACTGCAGCTCCTTTATTTTTTGAAAATGAGCTCAAATCAATTTCAATTTTTATTTTAATTTTTTGTTCTTATAGACTTCTGGCCCTATTAGGGCTTTCAAGTTAAAAAAGCAACTATACATATACTCAAATGTAACCAAACTTGAAGTATTAGATGGTAAAAATCATCAGGCTCAGTGCTTATATAAAACTTGTAAATCAAACATTAAAGTTTGGTAGCATATATGTTATGTATAATTTACCTTAATAAATATGATTCTGTGAGTTAACTTTTAGTATATGTTTTCCTCTAAAAGTTCTATTTAAGTTGGTTTATAGATAACTGCACACTCTTGATATTAGACCAAATATATATTTTTTAATTCATATGGCTTAACAGTGAGTTAGTTTAAGTTTTGTTGGTAAGATAAATGTAAGCTGTCTTTAAAGTTGTTGACATGTTTTCATCCAGGTTATTTGACCAATCAATATTTACTTTAAAAAATGTATAGATGAAATGTCCATTACTTTTTGTGTAAATTTATTTAAGAGATTTTCATTGGTTGAAGATGTATACAATAGATTTATGCCTAGAATATTTTGCCATACATAATAGAGTAATAGAGTTGTGAAAGTGGCTAATATCAAAATAAAAATCTTTCTTTTCCATCCCAGACAAAATTATAGCTTGGAGGTTAAGAAGGGGGAAATCAGGCAGGCATGGTAGTGCACACTTGTATCCAGGAGGCTGAGGCAGAAAATTTCAAGGTTGAGTCCAATCTGCACAACTGAGCGGCTTAGTTAGTCCATGTCTCAAAATTTTAAAGAATGAAGAAGCACTTGGCATGGAATTCTCAGAAAGGCTTTTGATTTGATTCTCAGGACCACAAGGAAGGGAGGAGAGGAAATTATGGCCCAGCACTGAAGCTGGTACTTTCTCAAAAACTAACTTTGCAGGGCATGAGGCACACAAGGAGTTTCTTCTTGTTCCTGCACTCTGTGCTCTGCCTGCCTCACATGGCTGTGCCATACCCACCACAAAATCCATCTGTGACATTGCTTAAGGCAGGAAGAATTGAGCTGATTTCCCCTGGGCCACTGAGGGGACCTCACCAGGCAGCTGAGGCCAGCACTGCCTGAGGCTTCAACACAGTCAGCCTGGGACCCAGTAGCTTCAGTGAAGAATCTCCCCTTTGGGCTAACAACAGTCCCCTGTTTCAACCTCCTTGGATGAAAACTTCAGCCTTCTTACACACATATTCCCATTTCAGAGCTTCACTACTCTCAAGTTAATTTAATCTTCAGGGAGCCTTTCTCTTTATGCTGTGTTGTTTGATATGATTTTATATTTCAGTGAAAACATAACTTAAGGAATATGTTCAAGCAGTTGGGAAGGTGGGGTACTAAATAAAAACTAGTAAAAGTAATTTGGTCCAGAGTACATTTGTTGAAGCATCCAGAAAGAAAGATGGCTGATAAAACTTGTCTTATGCTAGAAATTCTCCATAATAATATTTTCCTTACATGAGAGCTGCCATGTAAATGCTTTAACTGAAAGGAATCAGTTGCATTTCTTTGGTTTTCATGGAATCTACTTAGTATTTTTCCAAACTGTTAATGTCTATTGATTTTTGTGCATGGGGATATTCTGATCTTAGTTATTGGGCTTTATAAACACACATAACTTATTACAAATTTTAAGTAATTGCATAACTTCTTGTGAATTAAAAAAATGAATTACTTGTGTTTTCACATCCAATAAAATACTCAGTTGGGTTTTTTTGGTGCAATGATGATTTTTCTATAAATGGTGTAATATAATCAAAATACTGGAGAGTAGGTGAATTGTGAATCTGGAGCTATGCTTTTCAGACACCAGAGCCAGCATTCACATCAGGGAAATAAGCCACTCTGAGTTGATTGGCATCTACCCCAGCGGTCAGTGCACCTGTGCAGCTGAGCTGAAAGGTGAGAGTTAAATGAACTCATTCACACCCACTAGGGCTCATTATGCTTTGCTCCTTCAGGATAATGAGCATTGTCTCCCGGCTCCCCAGACACTGACAAAAACTGCTCAATAATAAGCACAGGATTCCAGCATTGTGTGGGAGAGTTGCCTGTGGTCTCTGGAGAAAACTGAAATATTTTGTCAAAGTTGCTCCTTTATCTCACTGTTGCCAGTTTGGCCTTGTAGGGTTTCATAATAGTCTACATTCCCCAGGAGAAATGAGTTAGAAGCCCCAGGGCTTTCACAAGTTCTCCTCCCAAAGGCCCAGCCAAAGAGGAGTGCTTGTAACTGACTTTATTTAATGACATTTTTAATTGTGATACCATTATCATTAACAAGTCTCTGGGGCATCCAGAGTGGAGGCTTAACCCACAGGCATCTGGGTTCCAAGAAGCTGTTTAGTAAAGTACATACAGCTGTTGTCAGATCTTCTGTTTCTGTGAGAGACCCTTTGGTCATGCTGCTGTCTTAAAAATTCTCACTGTGATGCCAGGTGCTTGGCGAGTTACACCATGTGGAGAAACCAAGTCCTCAGAAAACTTGCCAAGGAAGGTGTCCAGGAGAACAAAGCAGCCATGTTTTGTATCCCAATTACTGGGAAATACTGTTGCCAAAGTAACTCCCAGACAGCACCCAGCAGAGTCCTCTGGAGGTAGACAACCTCAGGGAAAGATGCTAGCTTGTGTCCAGCACATCTTCTCCAGTGTGCAGTTCTGATTTAGTAACCTAACCCAGAGACCCAAGCCAGTCCCTCTGCCCTGCTGCTTCATCCTGGCCATTCAGACAGTGATAGTTGGCAAACACAGACTCTGACATCTCAGGTCAGGGAAACAGCTTGTCCCACAGGACCCAGAGCACAGAAAGGAGGGCACCCTGGAGCCCAGTCAGGGTTGGGCAGTGCTCCCTGTAGCCTCCTCCCAGCACTTCCCATCTTCACTTCCTAAATCGTTCCCATCTCCCTGGAGCCTCACATGGCTGTTTTGAGAACATGATATGATTTAGTGTCCATATTTTCAAGACACAAGTAGATATATATAATCAGAAGTGAAACTATTCTATATTTTAGGATAACACATAATGCTGCATATGATCAGATGTGAAAATATTTCATATTTAAAAAGCTCTAGAGAGCAGTGTTTCTGTGTTGTATGTTAGTTATGTACTAATCAATATTGTATACTACATTATGTGCTGTATAATTGTGACTAATGCATGCTCTTCTGTGGTGCTGTGGGTTGAGCCCAGGGCACTGTGGGTGCTGAGCACCTGGTCTCCCACTAAGGTCCACCCCACCATTGTTTCAGTGCTTTAACTGATACTTGGGGCCTTATGCATTGTCGACATTAGACATTATCCCTTCCTGAGAGACCTGGTGGCCAAAAGTCTTCAGGACATAGTAAGAGTGGAATGTCTCTCTTCTGTAGCTGATTGATGCTGAGCAGGGGCATTAGCCTTACCTCACCTATGTGGAGGCCACAGAGCTCTCACCATGGCTGACCTATGGGGTCAAGGGAATACATTCCTCCTCCAAGGATTTACTGATGTGTTTTAGATGTGAACAAAGGCTTTATTTCTTGGCCCCAGCCATCATCTGCAGTTTCATGACTTAAATGAGAAATAACTAACTTGACAGAGATTAAGTGTGCAGGTCCTAATATTAAAATTATAAGAAGCATTAATGAAGGGAAATACTAGTGGTGAATGGAACTGAAAGGGGTTAGCTATTATGTGCTATAGTGGTTTCCTGGACCTGTTAAACAAGGGTGCATGCTCCTGCCCAGTTTGCTGGAAGACACAAGTAGGAATTAGTGCCACATAGGAAAAAGTCCAAGTTGCAAGACAGAAATTATTGTCAATAGGGCACACATGAGTGAGTGGACTATTTTCATTTCCCAGAAAGATAAAAGATCTTTCAAACTTTAGCTCAAGTCAGAGGCTAAAAGCACCCAAATGATACTCTATATAGAAGACCCCAAGAACTCCACCAAAAGTCTTCTAGACTTAATAATCAAATTCAGTAGAGTAGCAGGATACAAGGTCAACCTACAAAAATCAATATCTTTTCATTACAAGAGACTGATTGAGAGAAGAACTAGAGAAACTACTCCCTTCAAAATAGCATCTACAAAATGAAATAGGAATCAACCTAATGAAAGACCTCTACTCTGAATACTTCAGCACTCTGAAAAAAGAGATTGAAGAGGATATCAGAAAATGGAAAGATTTCCCTTGGTCCTGGGTAGGAAGAAAGAATATAGTGAAAATGGCCATATTTCCAAAACTGCCATATAGATTCAATGCCATCTCCATTTAAATTCCAACAGCATATTTCACAGACCTTAAGAAAACAATGCAAAAATTCATTTGGAACAAGAAGAGACATAGAATAGCAAAAGCAATTCTAGGCACCAAAGACAAGGTGGGGAGTATCACAATCCTCAGCTTGAAACTATACTACAAAGGTACAGTGAGAAAAAACATCATGGCACTGGCAAAGAAATGGACCTCAGGATCAGTGGAACTGATTAGAAGATGCAGAAACAATTGCAGACACAATCAGCCACCGTTTCTTTGACAAAAGAGCCAAACATCCTAAATGGATAAAAGATAGCCTCTTTAATAAATGGTGCTGGAAAAATTGTGTTTCAACTAGCCAAAGATTAAAACTAGAGTTGTATCTCTCACTAAACTAAAATTGAAATTGATGAAAGATCTAAATACTAAAACAGAAACACTGAAATGGATAGAAGAGTTGTTAGGTATAACTCTTGAAGACATTGGCAAAGGAAAAGATATCATGAACAAAACTTCAGTTCCCATTCAACTAGCACTAACAATCAACAAATAGGATCTCTTATTAAAAAGCTTCTGCACAGCAAGAAAAATCACCAGCACCATGAAGAGACAACCCACAATGTGGGAAAACAATTTTCCCAGCTGTTCCTCAGATAAGGGTCTACTATCTAAAATATATAAAGAAGTTAAAAAAATCAGACCTCCCAAATTTAAAGACCCAATCCAAAAATGGGCATCTGAAATTAACAGACACTTTTCAGAAAAATAAGTAGAAATAGCAAATAAACTTATGGAAAAATGTTCAACATCTCTGTAATTCGATAGATGTAAACAACACTGAGATTCCACCTCACCCTAGAAACCATAGCTGTTATCATGAAATCAACCAATAACAAATGCTGGTGGGGCTGTAGGTAAAGAGAAACCCTGCCCCACTGCTGGTGGGAGTGTAGAATGGAACAAGTACTGTGGATATCAGTATGGAGATACTGCAAAGAACTAGGAGTAGAGGTCAAATTTGACCCCTCTATTTCCCTGTTGGGTATCTTCCCAAAAGAATGAAAAGAATCATACCACAGTAATATATGTGCACCCATATTTATATGGCACAGTTTGTAATAGCTAAATCTTGGAAACAGCCCAATTACCCATTAACTTGTGACCGGATAAAGAAAATATGATTTATTTTATAAAATGGAGTACTACTCAGCCATAGCAAATGAGAAACTAGAAACATTTATAACCAAATGGATGCAAACTGAGGCCCTAATCTTATGTGAAATAAATAGGACACATATGTGTAAATACTAAATTGTTTCTCTGGTGTGAACAACTGAAAGTGTAAATAAGGACTAAAAGGTACAGTAGATGATATGAAATAGGAAGAAAAGGTCCAGAGGAAAAGGGGAATGAGGAGGGGTAGCTTAAGGTAAAGAAGGTAAAGGAATAAATATTTGAAAAGGAAAAATGGAAACAAAGTCTTTGTAAATAGGGAGGGATGGAGGGGTTGAAGGGAGAGCAGGGCAATGGCAAAAAGTAGTAACCAAAATATATTATGTAAAGGAACAAATTCCCTGTAATGAATGTTAGCATACTGTATACCTAATAAGTACCAATAAAATTAATGAAAAGCAAAAAAAAATGTATCTGGTCTGCTCTGGGAATTGGATTTCTCCAATGCATAAAATTTCTTTTGGTATCTACTTACATTCATTCAGTTGAGTTTCCATACCCATGGAAACTAGCAAACAGTTACTGGCTGTGCACTGAGAGCAACCTTCCCATGGGAATATAGAATCAGGATTAGAAGGTCTCCTTTGGCAATATCCTGACACTGTGTTTCCTAGCCCTTGTAGGTCCAGTCACAGCTTCCATAAGATCTGTATCAGGTCTGTAAAGGACACAGCTTGATTTATCTAGACACTAGAATGGTCCAATGAGGGCTTTATTTTTAGGATCTGTTTGTAAAGAAAGTATTTAAATGTGCCCAAGTGTTGGTTCCAGCCCTGGTCTTGAGTCTTCTTTATACAGATGAGAGCATTGAATATAAGCAACATGGGAATGGATACTGGGCCCCAAATGGGTGGTTTGGTGGAAGAAACATAAATAAAATTTTTGATAGGATCTGAGGAGGGAAGAAGTTATCCCTGTTGAGCTTATTGGACATTTCCTTGGCCTGAGTATCATGTAGCCTTTTTTATATCATTGACTGAAATGGATGGCCCCCTTGATATTTGGGTAGTAGGTCATTTTTCTAGTAGTCCAGAGTCAAACTAGGATGCCTATTGCAGTGTATTGGCTGGACAGTGGGGAAAAACACATCCAATGCTCCTTGGCTAACTTACAGGTAGTAGAATTTAGTACTAAATGGATTAGATTTACAGTTCTGTGTAAATATCACTGCTCATTATCACCCTTGGAGGGAATGCTTGCACCACAAGAATATCACAAGAAAAATAAGAAGCCAAAGGAGATTTGGTCAGTTGGTGTTCTCATTGCTGAGACAAAATACCTAACACCAAGTGTTAAAAGAAGAAAGGTTTACTTGGCTCACTGTGTTAGTTCATAGTTGGCTGGCTCTAAGGCAGGGCACCATAGCAGAGGAAAATCACAGATGAGAAAGAGTCCACGGCGCCCAGAAGGTAGAAAAGCAGTGAAGTGGCAAGCAAAAACAACAGTTCTCTTTATGTCCCTTATATTCTATCCAGGCTACCCACCCTTAATAGGGGAGCACTCACAGCCAGGTTGGGCCTTCCCGTTATCCACACCCCATACTATGCCAAACCAATCCATGGATTAATTTTGTAATAACATACCCTTGTCCACAGCATCACAACTTCATCCCAGCACTCCACACTCCAGATACAGACACCTCTGAAAAGTCCACCTATGACCACATGAGGCTTTGGGGGGACATCAAGAGTCAGGCCATAACTGAGATCATTTTGTAATTTGGGATAAGTATTTCAAGAGTGGTTCATGGAGCAAAATTGCACACCAGACAGGCAAGGAGGAGACACTATTGCCAAAATAGGACTGATCTTCCTTTTTATTTAGAGGAAATGTTTTACTTATCTGACTCAGAAGCTTGGTTAGTGCTTTCTTTTTTAAAACGAAACTTGGAGCCATCCTTTGGTTCACAGGTGTATGATGTTTGTGGTCTCTCTTCTTAAGTTTCAGGTCTCTAATGTCTTGAGATCAATCCCCATGCAAACAGGTGTGGATTATCTCTAAACCTCTGAGGCATGAAAGTGCAAGTACACTTTTTGTGGAGCCCAGTTTGAGGATCCTCATATTCAAAGCCAAACAAAAATTGAGAGCTAGGGTCCATGGGATTAGAAAACAGGGTTCCTAGAGAGCAAAGATAGAGAATTGAATTAGGTTCATTCTCTATGAAAGAGGTTGCATGAATTTGCCACTGGAGGATTAATAGGCACCACAGACTCACTAATGATTTGAGATCTTGTATTGCATGATATTCTCTTGAAAATGAGCATGTTGCATGGGGACTTCTATGGGCCCAGCAACCTTGTAGCACAAATCGAATCAATGATGGGTTTTATCCCCATCTTAGCTTCTTTGAGGGTATAGGTTAGGGCTCCTGAATTGAATGATTATCAGGGTGGCCTTGACAGATTTCCATGGGGACCATTGCACCATGTATAAGAATCAACTCATGGAAAGCGAATTAGGCCCAAGGGAGCCAGGCTGTAAATGTTCTTGGGACTGAGGGCATAGGTTATTGAAGTTTGACTGACAAAGTAGAATTCAGAAGGAAGAGAATGACCAACAGTTAATTTTGGTGTCACCAGAAAAGCAGCTTGGAAAAGGAAATCATCCAATAGGCAGAGTAGGGGCAAGGAAAATTGACTAATTCACTCCTTCAAGGCCCACAACAACTGAGGAACAGGATAATAATTTGCCTCAGTAAAAAGTTAGAATTAGGCAAGATTCCAAGTACCGAGAGGAATGAAATCTGCCTTCCCAAGTTATCTGAGGCTCCTGCAAGGTGATGGGGATGTTCCTATGGGGAGATCACCAGGCTTCCAATGAGCACTGTTGTCTTCTAGGCATTACTCACTAGCCACCATGGCAGTGGATGTTCTCATGCCCCTCTGAAAATGAGGCCAGTCCTTCCTCCAGTGCCAAGCATTCTCATCCATGTTCTGAAAGGTTCAGCAAGGACTCAGCTTTTCAGGGCACTCATTTTCCCAGTGCCCTGATTGCTAATGCTTGAAGCATCCAGATTTGCTTCCATCAGCCTTCCAGTTGCTCTGATTGCTTTTAAGTACTATGAGCTTTTTCTTGAGCCTTATACATGTCTGCATTTTTCTTTACTCAGTTCCCATTTGTATTCTTCTTTGCCATGGTTGTTAAAGACTGTTAACCACAATGACCAATTGACTTATGCTAGCTTTGGGGCCCTGTTGCAGTTTCTGGAGCTTTCTTCTAATGTCAGGAGTTGACAGGCTAATAAAACACTGTCCCAGGATTATTCGGGCCTCTCTAGACTCTGGGTTTAAATTGATGCATTTACAGAGTGCCCCTTTGAGCTAGTGTTGGAAAGCCACTGGATTTTCATCAGAGCCCTGACTGATAGTCCTGCATTTAATGTGATTTACAGATTTGGGTATGCCCTTGCACATACCCACTAAGATGGCCTGGAGGTATAAACTCCATTTTGTTTCTCCACCCCCAGTGTTATAATCTTATCCACATCTCTGCCCAAATTTCCTGTCAGTTGGCTAGTTATCACCAGGTGCAGCCATAAAAGCCATTATCATTGGCTTGTTCTGCAGCTTCTAAAATCCTTTCTCTATTGCCAGGAAGAAATCAGGATGAATTTGACATCTCTCCAAGGCAAATCAAAATCCATTATCAGGTTATGGGATCTATCGACCAACTTCTCAGGTTTCTCAAAGAATTTAATCAGTCTCTTTGTATTGATGAATACCTATGACCAAAAAGGAGACTAGAACTCAGATTGTACTCTCTGGATTTGCCACTTCAAAATGGGTAAGAGGCTAGCAGGTTTAGGTATTGACTTTCCTGAATCTGGGCCATTCTGTTAGACAAAGCCAAACCTAGGTAATGCAGCTGTCTTCATCACTTTGGGGCACTGACAGAGCAGTTTAGTAAGAAGGAAGGTTATGGGGAGAGGAGCTCACAAGTGGAGTTCCGTAGCAGCTTCAGCTCCTGAGAATGGATTAGCTCTATGGCAAGGTCAGGCTTTCAGTAGAGGGCCATGAAACTTAGATGAAACATTTCCCATGATGGTTCTGAGCCAGAGGAGTAAGAACTAGGTTGTGGGAACCTTATGTGGCTCCAATCCCTTGATCATCCCCAGTCTATTTGGTCCCAGGATGTCCCCTGAAAAGCCAAACTCCTTAGGATTCAGATGCCAGACATTTCTGGCCTTGCATGGACACCAGTGGCACTTTCATAGGACCTTTGGATCTCGTCATTTGGCTCCCATCCATTTATTGAATAGGGGTCTAGAATAGTGTGCCCTACTGAATGGACATCTCTAGCCAATGATAGACTCACATAACATCACAACATACCTGTCTGAGGAGGAGTAAGTGCTTGCTCCTTGGAGACATCAATAAACCCTGATAAAATTTTCTTAATAAGTGCATCCTGGGACCTTGGGTGACAGAGGTGAGTAATTTGACAAGTGATCTTCAATCATGTCCCACTATCTGGGTGCTGATAAGTTTTTCCCACTAACCATTGAAAGCAGGGCAGGTAGAGCTTGCTTGCTCACAAAGATGTGAGGACAGTCTAATGGGAGAGGGGCACAGTTGGTGGCAGTCTAATAACTGGAATTAGGACAAGAAATGAAAATAAACCAAGGAAACTGGGGAGGCCTCCTGATCTGATATTAATCTGGAGGTGGGGAGGTGGGTCTCTGGATCCTTTTACCACTAGTAGGTGAGGCAAGACTCAGGTGTAGCATTTGAGGTCTTGTACAGACTCTTCATACATTAGCCCCTTTCTCCATCCTCAACTCACTTGCACCCTGATAACCCACATCACAAAAGGGTAGGAGTTTGCTGGCAGATGAAACTTCACAGTGAGATATCACTTAACAGCTATAGATCACATTCCAGTGTGGGAGGCCATCCTGTTGATTATGCCTAAAGCAGGGTGTGAGCAGTGCAGGCTGTACAATTGGCTTGCTTTAAAAAGCGAGTGTGGCCAGAGATTATGTGACTCATAGGAGTATTGTGGATAGTGAAAGTGTCAGTGCCAACCCCTTACACCACCAAGGGCCACAGCAGAGTCCATTGAAATGGACCATGAAGCTTTGGGCCTTCACATGGCAGCTGAGGTCAGGGTGACTTGCACCCAAATTCCATTCCCAAAATTAAAACTTTCTTAAATGAAAAGACAAGGTTAGGGCCAGGGATTTAGCTCAGTGGTTTCACTGCCTGCTGCACAAGCACAAGGATCTGAGTTTGATCCCTGGTACCAAAAAACAACAAAAAAAGAAAAGACAAGGTTAATTTTTAACCACAACGTATATCTGATCTTTTCTGTTCTTAACACAATAATGTTTTGTCTCTTCTCTTCCAACATTCGCCTGCATCAGCAATTTATCCCTAGCAACCACATGTAGTCCTTTTACCCCAACCTAGCAATTATTGTGTCACCAATATATAACAGTGGTTCTGGCTATTCAGGGGTTTTACTTGCTCAAGCACTGGCCTTCCCAGTTCCCTGTCTCTCCCTTTAAGTCTGTTTTTAAGTCTTTCTTCTTGCCATGTATCATAGCACTGAGCAGAATATTGAGACTCTGCAGGGGTCCACAATATTCCATTAAACATATGTAGATTCACTTGACGCCAAAATTATCATAAGAACACTGGAACCAAATAAGATGGAAGCAGTAATACAGCTAGCTTTAGAGAAGCAACCCCAACTGACTCTAGAGAACAAAAATATCTGCAAGGTTTGGCAGGTGACCATAGCACCAAAGAAAGTCATGGCAGGCAGATGAAAAGAACTTCCCCTTCCTCAGGTAAGCAAGTCTCTCCTACCAGCTGAAAACAGTGGCCATGTTCTTTTCATCCTCCCTCTCACATGGTGGGACACACGAGGAAACATTCCTGGGGTCATAAGAAAATTCCCTGAGTCACCAGCTCCTACTTTCCAGCTCTGTGCCTCTCTCTGATAACTAATATCAGAAAAAAAAAATAAAGAATTCGAGCCTTCTGAGAGATGGAAGACCAAGATAGAAGGGACAAGAAATGGATTAGGACTTTCTTAGGGGAGAGAAGAGGGAGAAAAGTAAATCTATGGACTTCTTCTCAGTTTGAGGCCATAGATTTCACCAGGTCCCATGGATAAGATCAGTTATCACCTGAGTGACCACTGAGTCTGCACAGGTTAAAACACCCAGCCACCCAAAAAGGGTAAATATGGCATCAGGAAAACTGAGCTTGTGCCCTTCAGGTTTTTTTTTTTTTTTTGGCAGAGTCAACCATTATATCTCAGACTGATCCCAAACTCTCTGTAGCCCAAGCTAGCCTCCAGCTTGCAGTGATCCTCCTGCCTCGGCCTCCCAAGTGCCAGGATTATAGGTGTGTGCCACAATGCTCAGCTTATGCCTTTCAGTTTTGAGATAGAGATAGAGAAAGAGAGACAGAGAGTGACAGAGAGAGACAGAGAGAGATCAAAAGAGCAGAGTAGAGGACCCCCCTCAGGCTAAACTGTTTAGGATCCACAGGTGTATGTGGAGTTTGGAGATTGCTTTCTGTGGTGTGATCTGGAGACTGGCTTCTCTCCACTGTGTTTCAGGTCCAGAGTTTCCCATGCTGGTTGTGTCAGAAACTTTGCTCAGGCACTCACTTGTTTTGGCAGCTTAGGAGACTGTAGCTAAGGAAAAGAAATCCCCAAGCTTCAGGGGTTTGTAGCAGAAAAGTGGTTGCAGAAACATAAACCTGAGTGATGTATGCAAGGCATTTTGCCTGTAGCAGAGCCTAAAAGTAGGAAAGAGAAGAGAATAAATACAAAATCTCCTCAAAGGGGATCTCACTTCCTGGCTCACCATGATGTTACCATGGGTAATGCCATCCCAGGTAGATTCCTAGTTTATTGTGCACAACAGAGAACTGGATGTTGCATGTTATGGTAAGGAAAGAGCAAAGTTTAATTAGGTGACAGTATGCTCAGAGTGAGCCAGCTCATGTTAGCAAAAGTAAAATGGCACAAGTACCAAGGACCCTGCATTTAGGAATTTAAATGTTGCACCACATGTAGGACCCCTCCCATTGGGTTTTCCAGTGCATGATTGACAATGTGACTGACAGGGTGTTGAGTCATGTCAGCTGTGTGTATGACATGCAGCCCATACTTATGAACCTTCAATGAGCTCCAGGTGAAGAAAAGTTACCATAGGTCATGCAGGAGGATCTGGTACACATACATTCTGGTTTGGGATATTGGAATGTTCTAGGGAAGGCTTGGGGCTCCTTGTTTTACTAATTTCTGCCTATAGATATTTAGCCTTAGGACAGATGCTGGGGATTTTTCCTGGGACATTGCCCAGGCTCAGGTGAGTGGAAGAGAGTGGTCCAGCAGCAAGTGGAGAGAAACAGCCCTGTAGCCCCAATTGTACTGTCCATATTGTTTTGCCAAGTTCAGTTAAAGTGCACAGTCTCTTACAGTCTGACACACTACTTGACCCAATTGATGGAGAATTAATGAGATATTTATTATAATAATGATGCCTAATATATCATACATGATAGTGATAGCCTTGGAGGTCATAGCCAAACTCAGAACCCAGTAGATTTGCAATGTATATGTAGTTTAAGATATTTCTGTTCCCATTTCAGTCCCTACCTAACTAAATTTCCTCTTCATCTTGTGTACTTGACAGCTAAAAGTAAAAGCATGACATTGGAATAGAAATGGGTCAAAGTTTACAAAGTATTCTTCTGTTGAAATTTTCAGGAGGCTGTGTTGACATGCTTAAACACTGCAGAATATTCAGTATGCACTAAAATGGATTTGTTTAGTCATTTATATTAACATGTACTTAAATAAAATGGACATTACTTTAGGAATCTTAACATAAATAAATAAAAATGAATATTGTTATGTTAAAAATTTATAAATTATTTTTGTTACTGTCAAAATTTAATTCAATAAAATAAACATATAATTTAAAAATCCCCTTATCTCCAGGAGAATGCTAAATGTTATACCCTCAGGATAGTTTGTAGGCTGAGACATTCAGGTCCAGGAATTGTGGGCTGGTTCTTCTTAGATATGTGCTTCTCAAAAATTAATGAGTTCTGGACATTCCTGGGAATATTATTCACATTGAAATGTTGGGTAAAGGAGCAGACTCTTTCAAGAAAACTAGAAGACTAGGTATTTCCTATTTTTTAATCTCACTTTGACTTTCTGCTACTTTTATGGGAAAACTCTTGGCCTAACTCTAATCTTATTGAACAAAAAGTAAGGTGGGGGCAAGGAAGGTTGACATATCACTTACTGAGAAGCACATATTGGGAAATCTGTCTCTAGCAGAGAACACATCTTGATTTATCATTGAAAGATGGATATTAAATATCTACCACAGAGCTGAATCCCATAATTTCTCCTTTCTGTGCTCTCTAGGACCCAGTTCCGTGGAGTGAACCTGGTGGCTGCATTTGATAAGTCCTTTCTCATCTACCTCCAAAGTTGGCATGTTCTCTCTTGATGATTTTCTTTTAAATTTGTGGTTCAAATTGGATTCTCAGAGTCTTCTATTCATTCAGAATGATTTTATAAAATATTTGGAATTGTTTCTGTAATCTTATTTCATGACTTAAAGCCTTTTCTGAGTTTTTATTTTCCTTTTTGCTCCCATACTGTTTTAATACTGAGAGGTTAAAATGGACCTTTGAAAATTAGGAATACTGATCTTCCTCATGCTAAGAGGGAAACATCCACTGCCAGCCCTGACACCAAGTAGAACTGATATTCAACATTTCTTTCTGGCCCCCCTGGTGGCCAAAACCTGGCTAAACCTATATCTGCACCTGAACTGGCTGCTGTCCTGCCCGCTGTCCTGCCCCTTCTCCACACTGCAGTGATTCGGTGTCATTGAGGGTGGAATAGCTGAGCCGCCTTCCCAATTTGGCCACATTGTGAATAAATTATTTGACCATTTATACAGGCTTTCCTGCTACTCTGGATGGTGTGTTGGTAAATGAATCAAGATGATCTAGGCCCAGATTCAGGCTTCTGCCTGGCCCTACTGGTAACAAAATGGAGTCCCGAGGGGATTAGTGTACCTGATGGAGTCACTTGGACCTGACACTTGCAGCAGCTTTGCCTCTTCTACTCTGTCATGGAGGAAAGGAATAAAACTTCAAACCAGAATCAACTTCCCTGTGGCAGTTTTAGTAAAATGGAAAGACAATGTTTTAAGAACCCGTGGTCCTAGGTTTGGAGAGCGCTGGTGCATGCTCACTGACCATGATCACTTAGTTTTGTTCTTCTTTTCCCTGTCTTCAGGAATTCTTGTGAACCAACTTGGAGCTCTTGAGACAAACTTAGGGCTTTTCATGAGCCAGTTGGCAGTCCAAGTTTCTTGAACTGTTTGTTAGAGAGCTTTGTTGTGTTTTGCTTGGGGATCTGAAGCATTTCAGTGTACCTTAAAGAAATTTGTGCTGCTTTAAGTTTGAATAAAGTGGTTTTATAATGGTGTGATTTGAGCCATGTAACTGAAAATGCACTCTGAATTAATGCAACTGTGCCAGAAATTGTTTGGAGTAAATACAGTTGGAGTGATATCCACAGCTGCTTTATTTTTGCCTTTTTGAACTCATTCTTTCCCGTGTTTGAATTTCGTTTGTAGTTCTGCATGGTTAAATTATATATATTTTTTCTGCTACCTGAAGTCTCCATCTTCACCCAGGGAGGGCCCAAATCTGTGGTGGGTTCCAGTGCAGGGCCCTCTGTGCCAGGAGATGTTACTGTATGCTGGGCCCTGGGGAATCCTTCCCAGGTCCTTGGTGTCCTGAGAGAGAATCAGACAAGACACACAGGAAAGTTAGCGAAGGTACACATTTACTGGAGGTGGAGAAGAGCAAGAGCAGGCCTGTGCCAGACTCACAGCAGCCCCTAGCATAAGAGAAAGGGGTCATTGGTGGCTGAAATTCCTGGACTGTTTTCTCCTTTGCAGATAAGGACAGCTGTTCTATCCAAAGCTCACTTGGCCTGGCACCAGCTTTAAACTGCCCTCCAGTAAAGCTCACTAGGCTTCCTGCCAGGTGTAAATGAAAGGTGAAAGCAGCACTTTTCAGAGTGGCTTTGTGGACAGTGCCTGGCAGCAATAGAATCATTTGGATGTTGGATTCTGCATATTTTCTGGGTTGTTATGACTTTGACACATTCCACCCAGTTGATTTTTATGACTTTGCCCAGGCCAAGTCACCTACCTCAAAGCCACACAGCTTCTTTGGGGTGGATGTTAATGAGCTGTTGTGGCTTGCCCCTCCTTTCATATTGGCTGAGTCTATGGTTTATTCTAAACTGAGTATTGTATTGGACAGGACCACTGTTATGGACTCTCATTATGGCTCAGGCCCACTAATGGGTAACTACCTGCATAATAACAAGGAAAATCCTCAACAAATAATTTAATTTACATTTCTTCATAAAGTAAAATAAAAGTATCATCCAAACTCTCACCATATGATGGCTTGGATTGCTAGTCAATCAAGATTGTATTTTAGGTGTTTGAGGTTCAATATACGTTGCTTTCCATAGCTTAACTACAGCAATTTTTAGATTTTTTTTCTTTTTGCTAAAGAATGGGTTCATATATTGATTTGTATTAAACTGGTGTCTCAGATTTTGTGGATAAACATTAGAAATATATTAGGTGCATAAGAAAGACATAGGTAGTCATAAATAAATTATGTGATAAAAGGAAAATATCTAGGTTGTTTCTAATTAAATTAAAATATTTACAACATATACTAAGTATAATTTCAAGTATTCTTAGCTTCTTAAATCCTATAAAGTAATATATTTAGGCATGTTTAATACATATGATAGAATTTATTGCTTTTCTTATAGTGAGCCAATCCTGCATCCCTGGAATTAAACTGTTTGATCATGTTTCACAATCTTTTTAATGTTTTGGTGACCTGGATTTGTAAGTAATTTATTGAGGATTTTTAATCTATGGTCATCAGGGCCATTGGTCTATGTAGATTTATTTTTGTTGTTTCCTTGTCACATTTGGCAGAAGGGTAATGCTGAACTCATGTAATGAGTTTGGAAGGGTTCCCTACATTTTCATTCTATAGAACAGTGTATGAATCATTGGGGTTAATTCTTTAACTATTTGGGAAAATATAGGAGTGAATCATTATTTGGAGACATTTTATTATTGATTCAATCTCATTAATTATTTTTGGTCTATTTAGATTTTCCATATCCCCTTGGCTTAATTTTGTTAAGTGATATATGTCCAGAAATTTATCAATTTATTTTCTACTTTTTTTTTTTTACAAATTAGTGGTTTTCTCATTATTACTAATTATCCTTTGAATTCTCTGTTATCAGTTATATTTCCTTTTGCAGTTCTACTTTTACTTATTTGGTTCTCTCTCTCTCTCTCTCTCTTTCAGCCTTAACTAAAGTTTCACCAATTTCCACTTTTCAAAGAAGCCAATCTTTTTTATAGATTCTTTGTATTTTTATTTTATACTCTATTTCAATTATTTTTCCTATGCTTTATTGGTTTTTTTACCTTCTCCTCAACTTGGGTATAGTTTGTTTTTGCTTTTCCAAGATGTTGAAATGCATCAATAGTTTGTTTATTTTAAACCTTTCAATTTTTTTCTGTGAACAACAATTGGTATAATTTTCTTTCTTAGTACTGCTTTTGCTATACCTCATCTTTTAGTATGGTGTGTTTCTATTTTCATTTACTTCAAAAATTTTGCAATTTTTCTATGAATTCCTCAATGGCCTACTGTTTACAAGATATGATTTTTAGCAACCAAAAATTTGTAAAGGAAATAAGAAAGCAATCCCATGTACAGTAACTACAAAAAATAAATACATAGGAATGTACTTCATCATGAAACAAAACAATTTGTATATAGCAAATTACAAAAGGGTAATGAACAAATGTGAGAACACACAAGTGAATGGGAAGGTATCCTATGTTCATGTTTTGGGAAAATTAAAATAGAAAAATTATTTATGATACCAGAACAAGCTACAGATTCTAAATAATTCCTATCAAAATGTCAAGAGACAATCTACAGATTAGAAACTATTTTGCAAGCATACATCTAAAATGTTCCAAAGAACCCATAGATCTAGCAAACAAATTTGAAAAATGCTCAACATGACTAATCATTAGGGAAGTGAAATTAAAACCACAGTGAGGAATCCCCTCATGTTCTATAGTGGCAGTTATCCAAAGGAGAATATAAATATAAAACAATTATTTGTCAACCTTAAATAAGTGTGCCTAAATAAATAAAAATATAAAAGCAACTCTGATCAAGAAAATGAAGAAAAAATATTTGTACATTACTTGTGAGACTGTAAGCTAGCATACCCTTTATGCAAATATGTATGGAGTTCCTTTCCACATCTAAAAATGGAAATATCATATGATCCTGAATCCCACTTCTAGGTATTAATTAAAGTATCTGAAGTCAATGTGTTAAAAATGTCTGGACCTCCATATTCATGTGTTCACTTCACATGAAAGTAAAATAATGGAATCAAACTACATGTTCATCAACAAATGAACAGGTGAAGTAATTTGCTATGAATACAGAATTGGATACATTTAGCACTGAAAATGAAATTTTGTCATTTCTAACAACATGTGTGGATTTGAGAACCATTGTGCTAACAGAAATAAACCAAACACAGAAAGATAAGTGGCTGCTTTTTCTCATTTGTATCAGGGTTATGAAGGAATTGAGCTGAGAGACAGAGCTGACTGTTGGTACCAGACCCAGGTGGGTGGAGGCAATGGGGAGATGATGATCAAAGTCCAAAGCTTCAACTGGGTCAAGTGAGTTCCTTCCCTTCCTACAAGATGTGTTACACAGCACAATGGATGTATTACATAAAGTAATTTACATTTTAAACTTGTAAAACCAATAAACCGCAATTGTTCCCACCACATACACAAAATGATAGGTGGTGGAGGAGGGGGAATGTTAATTATAACAACTTAGTTATCACACATGGTATTTATATCATATTGTACCCCACAAATATTTACAACTATAATTTATTAAGTTACATTTAAATAAAAATACAGTATAAAGTAATTTATAGATAGATGATTAAATAAATGTACATTGAGAAATAGTTGTAAAAGTATATAAATATAGATCACACACATATATATGTATTTTCTATATATGTATAGGAATAGGTATGATATAGACATGGATATAGATAAGGTACAAAAACAGAAGCTTGCTTAAGACAGGCTATTACATTTGATAAATTAGATAATTATTTTGGATAAGAAAATTCAAGGTTCCAGACTATGGAGTTAGAGACACATACTTAGGTCAAACATAATATCTACTTGTGTTTGCCCATTTCTAAAATGACTGGGTACTTATTTTGTGTCAAGTGAAAGGTTTTTTTTTCCTAAGAATTTATTCTTAACAGAGTACTAAGAAATTCTGTTTTAATATTGCACTTACTGTGAGCACATTCCACCACACACAGGTCTCATGAGTGCCTTTCTCACTTCCATGGTCCTCAAGCTGTAGGTAACCAGGTTGAGCATCTGGGTGATGGCCCCATAGAGCATGAGAGGAGTCTGTCCCTGGCAGGGGAGTGTCTGCTGGAGGAGGGCCGGATGTAGGTGAAGATGGCTGTGCCATAGAACAGATAGACTACCAGGAAGTGAAAGGCACAAGTGGAGGATTTGTGCTTCCCTTCTGCAGACTGGATCTTCAGGATGGTGGAGATGATGTAGAAATAGGAGATCAAGGTAGTCAGGAAGGAAATGAACACACTGATACCCCCTACCACTAAAACAAGAATTTTAGCCACATAAGTGGATGAGTAAGAGAGGGCCACCACTGGAGGGATATCACAATAGTACTAGTTGACCTGATCAGACCTGCAGAAGGACAGGCTGAAGGTGGACATCATGTGGATGGTATAATTGAGGAACACAGCTTCCCAGATCCCAGAGAACCAGCTGAGCACAGCAAGCTATGATTATAATGACAGAGTAGCAAAGGGGTAAGCAGATGGCCATGTACACATCATAAGCCATAACAGCCATCAGGAAGATTTCAGCTCCAGCTAGGGCCACCAGGAAATACACGTGCAGAGAACACCCAACAAAGGAAATGCTGTGGTCCTAAATCAAGAGTTTGTACAGCATGTTGGGGACAGTTGTTGATGGGGATAAAATGTCTAAGAGGGATAAGTTTGCCAGGTAGAAGTACAGGGGAGTGTGAAGCTTTGCTTCAGTCCTGATGACCAAGAGGGTGGCCCTGTTTCTCATTAAGGTGACCTGATAGATGATGGCAAAGGCCACCAAAGTAGGGTAGCTCACCTCAGGAGGTCAGAAAGCCCAATGAGGATGAACTGAGTCTGTGTGCTGACATTGTAGAAGTCCATCTTCTCTCCACAGGTGTCTCTCTGGAGGGAAGAAATCAACAAACACAGGTGAAGGTGGCAACCAAAGAGCTTAGCGCTGAGAAATTCTTAGAAAATAGTTGATGTGTGGTTAGTGATGAATTATGTCAATTCTAGTTTAGTAAGAGATTTCAGTTTTTTTGAAGTACTGTACTCATGCTACTTCTTTTGTAAATATTTTTTGTTGTTGTTGTTACTGGGGATCAAACTCTGGTCTTTTCACTTGTGAGGCAAGCACTGGAAATGCTGAGCTAAATCCCTGGCCCTGATACTTCTCCACATATTTATCCTTGTGCCTTCATCAGGAGGAAGTCCCATGAATTCTCTATAGACTGCTGACAGTTCCTCTCCTTTGTCATCACTTTGAATCTTCCACATTTTCAGGAATTTTATAATTAAGTGAAATAGAATGTGTGATATTGATTCATTATTTCTTATCTTATCTCAATGACTGAAGTTTTATATACTATCCCATTTCTAAAATATTTGAAGGTAAACATGCTCTATTGAATATTTTTGTGTTGTATGTTTTATACATTTTTATATATCATATATTTGTATAACTTAGAAATTTTTATTATAGATTTGGTGTGTATGATTTTATAAAAAGTTTTTAAAAACTAGGAACTAGATGAACCGGTAAACCTAAATAAGTACTGGCTGAAGGGTTGCACACATGGTGTTTATCTTTTCAGAGTATCTCAACTGTGAAGTCATAGGACAGGAATCCTTTGGAACCTCAAAAATCATATTACTAAGTGAAAACATTAGCATGTACCATAGCTGTCCACACAACCAAAGTGTTTAATAAGCTGACTGAAAGTCTGTGCACACGTACCCTGAGGAATTTTTCTATCATTTAAAAATAATTTATCCCTTAATATCACATATATGTCATAGTAAATTCATAGATAAAAGTTAGTCAGAAAATAAAGTGAAAAATTACTTTCTATGCACCACTTCTAGAATATTCTGCTTGGAGAAAATTTTCAGTGTTTTCTTTTTTCATTTAAAAGTTAATACAAATGACACACAATGATTTATTAACACAGAGGATATGACATTGCTTTCTGCTACCATTTTTATTCTTTTAAGATGTACTTGAGAATTGCCACAGTCCAGGGGATATGTTATATTTATTTCCTACAGCAGCGCTTGCTTTGTGCCATGCTGTGGAGAAAATAATCTTTTATTGGCAATTTCTTCAAATCATGAAATATAAGAAAGCAAATTACAGTAATTTCAAAATGCTTCTATGTCATGCAGTTGATGCAGAGTATTCAATCAGTGAAAATGATTCAAACAAATAGCAGTTGTAATGTTGTCAGTTGTTAGGTTTTTAAATGTTCATGATTAAACAGGCATTAACATTTATCTGCAACTCTGCATATTATTAGTTGGAAAATACAATAGTAAATATATGTAAATATTACAATATTTTGTCTGAAATACTAATTTCCATAATAATTCTCATTTTCATTTTTACTCATTCTTATAAACTTGTTGCTTTAAATCAGACATTATATGTAATAACATTATAATAAGAATAATGTGTTTTTGCCCAATATGGATAATCAACAACCAAACATTAATAATCAAGCAAATGTTGTTCTGTATTTCTCCTAAATTTTGCACTTGATTTTTCATATTTGTCTCATAGTACTTATTGTCTTAATCTGTAAAATGAAGAATCTGTTCATATGGTGAGGGAACTTATATCAACAAACTACTCCTATTACAAAATACTACACCAGATATATTCTAATTTAATTAGAAAAATAAAATGACATTTAGTCAATCATGTTTATAAGGAAAAGTTTTACAGCATTTCTCATTACTCTAAAGGAGTAGTAGTTCATTTACTATGGATTCAGAGTAGGTCCTATCAAACATAATCCCTGTGACTATTTGGTATAAATGTGGAATTATAACCACTCAAATATAATGAGAACCAACATAAGGGATGCACATCTCACATTATCTTTCCACTGGAAATTTTCCAGAAATCAAACTTTCATATTATTTATAATTTACTCACTTGTGTGTAGTCAGTGCTAAATGTATTATACAGTTTTTTATTTCTTTTCAGTAAATAGTTACTTCAAGTTTTTGCTATATAAAGAAAATAACAGTAGCCAACTAAGCAAAAAATATGCATGGTGCTTAAACCTGAACAAAATTAATGTTATGTTATACTTACTATTTCCATGTAAAGAGCTCATTACTATGAATAAGAGAGATTATATTACCAAGAAAACTATTCAGCAAGAAGAACACAGGATGATCAGGCCAACTGACTAGAGCAGTCAACAAAAGTAAACTCATCACTTACATTTAGGACCTATGTTAGGGGTGAGTCTATCATTTATATCAGACCCCTTTCCCAAAGGAAACATTATAGTGAGGCATCTAGAGGGAATATTCCTTTTGTTCAAAACTCAAATTACTTCCAACATATTAATGGGAATAAATATGAATATAAATATAAATATAATGCAAGTTCAAATATAGTGCTAAATCACAGGACTGGCATTTTTGTTTCCTGTAATGGCCTATGGAAAGGGAAAAGAAAAAATTTGTAGTAATTGCATGAACTAAAAAAGTAAAGAATAAGTTTATGTATGCTAAATTTTCCATAACCACAGTAATCAGTCTTTCAACATATATCTATATCATCAAATTGTTATAAACATGCATTTCCATGGCAGATTGACAAACCTTAATGCAGTTTTCTCCCTGATTACATACTTTTAGTTTGTGAAGCTATGTGCCATCCACCTGAAGAACCAAACTGAGAGCAGCTTAGACTGAGAGTGGGTGGAAAACCAAACCCATTGAATCTGTCACCTATAACTGAGCTTCTATTGATAAGCTGATTAAATGATAAAATAATCTTTGTTGATAGCTAGCTACATACTTGCAGTTATAGCTTTGAGGTCAGGGAATATATGTCAGTGCTATCCTGTTTATATTTCTTTAATCTATTAGTTCAGGTTTGTAATATATATGACTGCTTTCCTTGTGTGGGTTTGATACATGTGCATGGCACATCCTAAGCCTTTTTCACATCCACTCCTCCCACCCTTCCCCTTTCAATCCATCGTTTGGTCTTCTTTCTACTTGCAAAGGATCTATCTTCCTTTTTCCTCTTACCTGTCTCTTATTTTGCTTTTTATTTATACTTTGAATTACTATATGGGAAAAACATACAGTATTTAAACTTGTGTATCTGAATTATTCCACTTAACATTCAGCTTTCAAGGTGCATTCATTTTCCTACAGATGACTCAGATTAATCATTCTTTTAGCAGACTAGCTGTCCCCACAAGGATTAAGTTAGAAAAGAGTCCTCTGGAATGGGCCTGTTCCCTGAAGTGGCCTTGGCTGTGTGCCTCTCTGTAGGGAGGTGGTCCAGAGTGTACGCAACAACCATTCACACATGAGGGGCTCATTGCTCCAAAACACCAGCCATGCCTGAGAATGGCCCCATCCAGCCACACAGGGATTTGGCACCAAGTCACCTTTGTCTGAACTCTGTACTTAAGGAACTGAGAAACTGGGTGTGGAACAGCACTTTCTCCCTACTGAAGCTGAAGGCTCCATCTCACACTAGGTCCTCCCCAGAGGGTTCCCCTTCATCTTTGGTGGTGTCCCCTGCCTAGTCCTGTGGTCATATCTGTGCTCATATCTGGCATATTTTATAATAAAATTACTTTCATGCTTTTAAAGTCATGTGTGGCTCTTCGCTGTTGGTGCGGCCGCACGCCTGTGACTCTTTGCAGTCAAAATGCTGTTCCATTGTGTGTACAGGCCCACAATATTTCAGCAAAAATGGACAAGTTCAAGCAGGAATGTAAAATGACAGAGATGAATGTATCTCACACTCTCCTTCACATGCACAGCTCTGCTCACCTTTCTGCAGCTGTAGAAAGAGCAACAGCAGCTCAGCTTCTCAGCACTTCTGTTTGGGAGGATTTTATTCTAACTTAGTGATGAGACTGTGGCTATGTGAGCTTTGTGTGTTTATGTTTGCCTGATAAAGAGCCCTGGGATCAGATGTGCAGCACTGTTTAGCACCACGAGGACCCAAGTTCAAATTGAGCAGCACAACAGAAAAACTGCCCTTGATTGATGAATCTGAATTTCATAATCTCACTGTAGGTTTTATATTTTACTCCTTGTATTTTATAAAATGGACTTTATCCTCTATGTATGATTTAAACTGTTTAGGCCATTGGAGAAAGGATATTGATACTCTGTTAAAATATTACATGTGCATTATGCATTTCCTCCAAATTCTCCTCATTTTCTTGGAATTCAATCAAATATTGTGTTTTGAAGATCCCAATACCTTTACTTCAAAACCTTCTCTCAGCACTGGTGCTCTCCACACTCAGGGTCTTGCCTCTCTCCCATCTGAACCCACAGATCTGACCTGCCCAGCACCCACCCATGCTGGGTTCTCTTCAAGGTCCTCCTACTCCCAGGCCTGGACCCAATATGGAGAGCACCCAGCTCCTAGTTGCTACTCATCCAGGGCATCGGAGGCCCCTGTTCCACCCACCTGGATCCCATTCCTGTAACTGTGCACTGCCTGGGGTGCTTTACACAGGACAGGGCTGCTCAAGACCCTTTCTCTGGGAGGGCGGGACTAAAGCAGTTCAGCCCAGCTCTCTGTGGCCTTGAGGTCCAGATAACATGGTGGATGTGAGCAAGGAGCCCTGAAAGAAAAGACAGGAGCATTGGGCAGCAGGCCTAGCTCACAGGGTCCTCTCAGGACAGCTCAGGCCAGGGTATCTGAAGGTCTCCTCCAGTCCCACTTCCAGGGCTCCAGCACCTCTCTGTCCACCCTGGTGACCACACTGCCCACACCTGCCCTCTGGGACAAAACCATTTGAGCACTGCAGCACACTCAGCCTGCAGCTGCACCAACCCTACCAAGAGTAGGAGGGGTAAGAACAGGGAGGCCCTGGAGAAGGATCCTCAGGGCAGTTCCAGTAGAGCTGCAGTACATGGACAGGGGAGGGATGGACGGGGAGAAGGGAGAGGGACAAAATAAGAAAAGAGGAATTAGATGTGTTTTGTGTATGTGCAAATCCTCAGCAATGAATGTGATCATTATGTACAGCAGACATGCAGTAATAAAAACTAAATCTGAAACAACCCTCCAGTTACTGCACATGTGACCATGTTACCAGACACTCATCAGATGCAAGGGTACAATTCTGGGTATAATGCATTTTAAGTAAAGCGGCTTTCAAAAAAACAGTGATTACTATTAGATAGTGTACATAGGCTAAGTTATTCTCTCTATATAGAATATCCACATATATAACTCTTTAAAATATTTTTTAATTTTTGTTTTTATTAGTACAGGTTTGCTGTACATAATAACATTCATCTCAGGGATTTGATACATGTACATAAGATGAATTTTTAAACTATGTGTGCTGAATGTCAGATTCAACTATTTGAAAACCATCAAGCTTATAGAACATATTCTGCTCTTTTGTATCTCTATGTTTACTCATATTTGTGATTTTTAATTTATCACTAACATTTATTCTCTTCTTTTACTTATTTATTTTTGGTATGATTAGTAGCCTTCAGAAAGTGCTCATCATCTAAGTGTCATCATCAAACATGCCTTTCAGTTTGTTGCTACATTTACCAGCCTGGCATTATCCAGCTGGACCAGACAGTGTAGTCAGATTAATGAGATAACAGCAGTTTTAATGTTATTACTCTGGTGTGTCTTCATAAAAATGAAAGAGGTTGTTTTGTGCCTTCCTTTTCGTAGTAACAGGAGTGGATCAGACTTTTCAGTTTACTTTTGCCATCACCTGCATGTTCAATGGCAATGATGGAAAAGTGCAGAGTGATGTAGGAGGAAAGTCTGAGGAGCTGGAAAAGAGAAACTTCTGCAGTGGACCATTGAGCCACAAGGCTGGGTATAGGATCAGGACTGCATCTTTCTCAGTAAGCCAGCATTGCTACCTGATTCTGTAAGTGTGCTGGGTTTATTTCTCACAATAATCCCTAGATAAGCAAAAGAATGGATTTATGTCATGAGATTTAAAAATATTAATGCTAACCAATCTTATATAAAAGTATATTTCAATATTTCATACCCAAAAGTGGTAAGTGTACTGGAGGTAGATTAGTTAATTAGCCTCATTGAAATATTGGATTTTGTGAACATATCATTTTGTGTCCCACAAATATTTGCTGTGGTTACTTTTCATTGAATGAATAAATATATTTTCCAA
Source organism: Heterocephalus glaber (assembly GCF_053883595.1). Classification (NCBI taxonomy): domain Eukaryota; kingdom Metazoa; phylum Chordata; class Mammalia; order Rodentia; family Bathyergidae; genus Heterocephalus; species Heterocephalus glaber. The sequence goes on from NW_028258410.1 coordinate 4,793,861, forward strand.
AGGAAAAACTGTAAAAGTAAAAAATTTCTGTGGAGAAAAGCTCTGACTTCATTATTTAAAAAGTCGAACTAATACTGGAAGATTCATTGGAAATGCACAAGTAGAAATATCAATACAGAATCAGATAGAAAGACAAGATGATGAGGAAATAGGTTGAAATAATTTCATAAATTCACCCTGAAAATTAGAAATCAAGCCACTTGTTCATTCAAATATGTGGATGAAAGTATGTGGTGGAAATCTATGTATCAATTTTGACAGATACAGAGATAGACCAAAAGAAATTCATTCAAGTGATTTCATAAATGTTAATATCCTGCCTATGTAAATGTTATCCATATCTAAATTACAGCGTACTTTTACCTTGTAAAAAGCTATGACAACGACCTCTTGCATACATATTTTGGAAAAAATATGGATATGTTAGTTGTCTTGATTGGAGCAAATATTTCAGAACAGTTACAAAGATCAAATCAAGTTCTGCATCTTACCTTCACACAAATTTTAACTTTTAACACATGTACCTCCTCAGTGATGAAACATTGAAAGTTGAAATATGTCAGGCATCAGAGGACAGTTAACCAGGTCCAGACCTTCACCAGGGCATGAGCTCTGGATAACAGGAGGTCCATGGGGGCCAAACACCACTTGTTTCTGAGAGGAGCAATAAGTAGGGAGACTCAGGGAGCCTGATGCTCCTGTTGTTCCAGGACTGGACTGGGGCTAAATGGTCACCAGAGCCTCCATGCTGAGGTTTTCCCAGACAGTGCAGCTTGATGAAACAAACAGATGGAGAATTTAGCATTAAGTTCTCAGACACAATATTTCCAATATGTATATTAGCCACCAGTTTGCAGTCAGCTGTTGAAAGTCAGAGAAACAATATTTTGTTGATTTTGAGTGAATCCAATTTTGTGTGCTATTGGATGAAAAAGGTGCACCACTCAGGTAACCATTGTCCACTTGTTCTACAGATAAATCCTAGGAGTGGTTATTATTCCATCTGTCTCCATGCTACACTCTGATTCATTTTCCCCAATTCTTACCAAATTTGAATGGATCAAGAATGGCCTGCATGTTTTCATCAGGGTTACAGGCAGAAAAAACACTTCCAAATTACAGTTTTTTGGAGGGTCATTTATTTTTATGTCTTGATTTTTCATTGAGTGAGCAAAAGGGTTTTAGGGGATGCAGCAGAAGGGGTGGGTGAGGGTCTCAGTTTCCAAAGCCCCACTGTGTCCTTTGTTCTTGGTTGTCCCCTTTTAATCACCGTGTGACCCATCACAGCCTGAGTGGAAGAGTGAGTACAAAGAGCAGAGTGCAGACAGCAGGGTCTTCTCACAGGACCACTCAGTGTGCTTCTCCAGGTTGGTCAGGTCCAGCACCTGAGATTCTCTCAACAGCATAGGCATCTGTTAAGGTGGAAAACATAACTCGTGCACTGTGCCTTATGGTGCCTGTCTTTTTTCTAGGTCAAAATCATCCAAAATATTTTCAAAATATTTGTGCAACATAAACCAAACTTCCAGGCTTAGGAACCAGGCATAAAATATACAACATATACGATAATCCCAGTAAGAAAATGAAGATGTAGATTTGTACTTCACCAAAACAGGTGCACACTACAAGACAATGTGTAAGTCACTGGAAATACATGATGTGGGGGAGTACATTTCAATGTAAGAAGGTATATCAAATATAAATTAAACTGTTTCATTTGAGGTATTGATATTTAAGTTTTAGATTTAAAAATCTTTGACAGCAACTCAGAGAATCTGTTGAACATTCTTCACAGGGCAGCTTTGAGCTCCCTGTTGCATAGACAGTAAATGATGGGGTTCATGAATGGAAGCACGATGCCTTAAACATGGCTGTGAGCAGATTCTCAAGGGATGGGTTGTTTGGAACGGGACCAAAGGCAGCCACTAACCCAGAAATGAGAAACAAAAAGAGAATGGCCACCTGAGGGGTACAGGTAGACGTGGCTTTGTGACAGGCTTCCCCTGAATGAGTCTTAAGCACATTTGAAAATATATTAATATATGACAAAAACATAAAGGCAAAATATACCAATACAAGGCAAAGATTTAAAGACAGCATTATAAATTCAGGGTACTGGATATCTGAAAATGAAATCCTCAGAATTTAATGTATATCACAGAAATATTGCTGGATCACATTGGTCTTGCTGAAGGGAAGCCTAAACAGAGCCCCTGTGTGGATAGCGGAGACAGGTCCAGGAGCCAGCTGTGGCCTAGGAGCACAGACTCGGGGTGATGATGAGCCCATAATGCAGTGGGTAGCAAATGTTCACATAGTAGTCATAGGACATGACCACCAGGAGGGCAATCTCTGTTGATACAAATAGTGTATACAGGAAAATCTGTGGGGCACACTCTGTCAGGGATGTGGTCTTATTGGCTGTCAGGGAATTCACTCCAGCTTTGAGAACAATAACTGAGATGCTGCTGAGGTCTCGAGGGCCACATTGCTTATAAAACAGTACATGGGAGAATGCAGATGTGTATCGGTCATGATGACAGTGACAGTCACAAGATTTCCTGTTAGTGCTGATAAATCCCTAAGAACAGCACACCTTGGAGAACCTGGAGCTCCCAGGAGCTTGTAACATCCATGAGGAGGAATTCTTTGAAGATGGTGAGGTTGTCCACGTCTGCTCACATGCTGTGGTCTCTACAGAGTCAGAGGTTAAAGTGAGCAGAGGATGCTATGAGCAGAATGCAGAGCTGGTAAAACTGCAGAGTGGCTTCTAATCAGTAACTCAGGATAGAATAAATGGGTAAAATAAAGTATCCTGAACATACATAATTATATTTTGTTTTCTTTCCCCAAACTGTGGATATCCTTTTATTGTTTCCCTTCTAGGATGACAGAATTAAGCAATACAGTATTTAAAGTGAAAGCAGTTCTCCCAATCTTTCATTTGTTTTCTACCTTCAAAAATGCCTTTTCTAGTTCTGCCTGGTTACCTAAGTGTTTTCTTCATTTGCTTCAATTTTCTTATTTTTAAATTTTATTTTCTGATTTGACACTTGTGAGTTTCTTATGGCAGGTAGCTTTATTACTAGTATGAAACCTTCTCTAGGAAATGTCTATTTCTCAGAGAAGTCTTTGGGGAACTTGTGATTCTTGGGCTTTGTGTCTGTCCTAAGATCCTACCTTCCCAATATAGTAAGGATCAGAATTTGCTATTTGCCTCAGCACCCAGTGCTCAGATACTGGGTTATGGTGGAGGTCATACCGGGAGCACAACTGATTACAACAGATAGGGCATCCTGGTAAAAGTAGTACAATTAGCAGCATCAATAGCCTTAAGCACAGCCTAGAAACTGACAAATACTGGTAAATATTAATTTGGTACCTTTAAGCGTAGGAGCAAGATCTGCAGTTATATAACACAATCCAGCATAAACCAGGAGCTTGTATGCAATGAGTTTCCTCTTAGTAGCATGACTTTACCCTCTAGGGTGGAAGTTTAAGAGGGATAGGGGAATAGATGAATAAAGATATAGTAGAGGCAAGACTAGAGGACAGCAGATGAGCAGCCAAGGATCAGGGAACTGGAGAAGACAGTAGGACAGAAAGTGTGAAGGATAAAGCAAAAGAATATCGGCATGAACCAGAAAGACAAGGAAGGATTTTTACTCACATGAAAATACTATAACCTCAAAAGAGATAGTAGAAGAAAGGAAGAGGATGAGTAGGAAAGTTAAACATAATGGTAGAAACTAAAAAAAAAAAAAAAGACAGAAAGAAGAAACAAAACCAACAAGAAAGAAAATTGAAACCACAAATTAAATTTCCTCAGGAGTCCACAGTCCTGTGGTAGTGTCCAAGGCAGGTAGTGTCCCAGAAGTGGGCTGTGATTCCCACACACTCTGGTAGAGTTTGATCTTGTGGGAGCTGTGCTGGTCTAAGCCAACAGCTTTGGGTGTTCCTATCTGGCCCACCCAAGCCTCCTCTCCATTGCTGTGGTGCCCAGGGCTGCTCTCAGTCCCACGTACATTGGCTGTACTGGATCAGGTTAATTGCCCTTGCTAAAATTCCACATGCTTCTGTGTCTTCCCCTCAAGCTGTTGGTCACAACTCACATTTTTTCCACGGTGCTGCTGTCCCAACATTGAAGCACATGACAGGGAAAGAAACAAAAGAAGGGTGCAGGCTTGAGGCCTGGCTCTGTGTTTGCCAGAGACAGCAGCAGCGTCCTTTGTGAGGAGGAGGCTAAAGGGACCAGAGGCTTCTCTCCCAAACCTAGCCTGTGTGGCTTGAGTGAGCCACTCCTTTTCAGCCCATCAGTTTCTGGGCCACTTCCCAGTGTGGACATTCACTGGCAGCACTGTGGGCTGGTACGCTGTTTTTTCACGTCTGGAGCTGTGTTTGATTTGATCTACTGGTCTCTTATTTCAGATTGCTTTGGGAATCATGATGTTTGTCCCTCCCTTTTTTTCCAAGTACCTGTGTTTTAGTTGACTTTTCCCTGAGTAGGTCCAGTGAGCCTCCTCCTCCTCTCAGCCATGTTGACTCTTAGACTCTGCTTCAGTTTTCTGTGGCTCTCTGGAACATTGTCTCTGAGAGCTTCTGTAATGGCACTGGGTTTGGGAATTACATATCTACTCCTCATTCTCTAGGTCCTGGGCTGGAGAATGATGGAGATGCAGTCCTTCTGTGGCTGGTTCTCTGCTCAGTTTTCCCTGACAGATCTAATCCATGAACCTGAGGTGCCTCTGACAATGACTTTGATCTAAAGGACACAAGGTTGGTCATTCCACACCATTCTTTCACTCTAAGAGCTCTTCCAGACCTGTGAGCCCTTCCTCCATTTCACCATCATCTGTTCAGGATGTTATTTTGTGTAGGAAGTAAAATTTCTTTTTTCCTATAGGCAGTGTATGGCCAGTTCCCCTCTTGTACCTCCTTGTCAGTGTATTCTATCTTAAAACAAACAAACAATCAAACAAACAAAAATAACTGCTTGAAGTCCTCCAAAATGCACCCTTTCTGCTAGGCATGGAGTGTAATCTGTGATGGGTGCAGATGCTCTCTGCAGACATGTCCTCCTATTGCTTTCATGGCTTGTGCTAAAATCTTCTACAATCATGGTTGGAATTTACTTACCTGTGCTCATGTTAAAGCATTCAAAATCATAAACAATCTGCTTACAGATTATTTATAGCACTAAATTTAGTTACATAAAAAACCATCGAAGTATTTTAAAATTTTTATTAATGAAAAACAAAATTGATATACTATAATGAAGAAAACATTACCATCTATGTATTTGTTGACATTTTACATGTAGTTAATTTACAGTTACAAAAACATTGAGAATATTTCTGCCATTTATGTGCATAATAATGATTTTGTACATTTATTTAGGTCTCCGGTTTTTTAAAATATATATTATATGAATGGCTTTCTCTGATCATCCTTTGAATTACACATGGTTTCTTCTCTTAGCCTTACTTTGCTAAATGGAGAGAAAATCCTTTGAGCACAGAATGTTACTATTAACAACACTGACTGCTTAAACTGGTATTACTTACATCCTGCAGGTCACTGAAATAAACTACATCATGCTTATTTTAAATTTGCTCTATCAAAAAAATAAATTTGCTCTATCAAAAAAGCAGAGATGGGGCATAAAAAATTCTACTTCCCATCTTCATCTCTTCTTATTCTGTGTAATAAGTGCTGAATCCATCTTACATTTCTATTCTTCACCAGCAACAGGATCCAGCGCACAAGAGAAAATCCATGGATTTTTCTTTCTTCTCCAACTTCTTCACACTTGTGTTTTGAAATTATTTGGCTTACAATTTAAAATGTAGACAACAACATGATTACAACTGCTAATTTCCCATGTATAATTAAATGGGTCATATATAACAATATATGCAAGGATCAGCCTTATTTTAATATCTTATCAAATTTAGGTATTATCATAAATTTCCAATAATAACTACCATACTAGATAGTGTGACATTCTTGTTTTGCTAACTTAAAGACTATTTTCTTCCTATGTGCTTTGCTTTGTGTGAAATGCCCATTTTTATCTCCTTGTAGATTTCATAGTTGCTCTTTTAAATCAATTTCAAGAAGTGATTTAGATTGTGGGCCTGTTGTTCACTTTCCGGGTTTTTTGGAATCATTGTGATTTTTGCTTTCTGTTCTAACCCACACAGTATGTCAAACACAGATCCTCAGAGAGCATCTAGGAGCCAATTGGCTGAAACAAATTAAAATCTGGAACAATCTGTCTATTCTGGAAGCACACATACATCATATGGGACTAAAATAGTTACATGGGCTTAAGATTTTAAAGTATTTCACAGGTTCTTGTATGCCATGTGTTATTAACTATGTTAATAGAAATACATAAATTAATATCTACAAAATTACCTGAGCTCTGAAAGTGTTAACAAGGACCAAAACGTAAAATAGATATTGTGAAATAGGAAGAAAATATTCCAATGGGAAGGGGAACTGGGTGGGGAGGGTAAAGAAAAAAAGAGAAAAGAAGAAAAACATTGAAACAAAGCTATTGTAAATGAGAAGAGGAAGAGGGGTTGAAGGGAGGTTAGGAAAAAGGGATAAAAGAAGAATCAAGATATATCATGCACAAGTACAAATTCCCCGATGATGAACATGACCCTTATATATACTTTATATATGTACCAATAAAACTAATTAATTAAAAATTTACCTGAGCAGTGAAGTAACGATTCTAAGTTCACTAACGTGAATATTGTATTTACACAATGTTAAGAGACTTAATGGGATCCTTGCCCCTGCTTCTTTCTTCAATGAGGAAAATGCAAACTGACTTCTCAATGAGACTCGCAGTGTGGAACCTGAGTGCATCCCTGCTTCTGAAATACCTGTGAGCCTGCTGAGTCTTCACCAAGTATGTTCAAGGGTCACATATCTGATGAGCTCTGGGGACCAGGTGATCCCAGTTCCATGGAGTCCACATTTCCTGCAGCTTCTAATTGGTCAGGATTTCAGGCCACACCATTGAGAATAAATAAATTTCAATACAATTTATAGGAACTAAATTTTGTGTGTGGCACTATATTAAAAATTGAAGAATTGAAAAATGTTTCATACATCACTAGATTGTCAATAATATCCCCCATTCACATCTGATTATCACAGCAATTTACTTGTTATAGTAAATAATAGAATGTTGCCACTGGATAGTCAGTGTGCCATGTGAGTCTGTACTTCTCACAGGACAAATAGATGTTGTTACTGAATCATTTATGACCCAAAATTTGAATCAGACCATAAGAAACTCACTAACAGGCCTTCAGTTTTCATACTTCAATTATTCTTTAAAGAATGATAGGTTGTTTTTCTTTCTATGGAATAAATGTAGAATACCAGGAATTACATGAATGTATAATTACAATACTCTTTCCTCTTCCTGATTGTATATCGTTGGAGAGCAGTATTTTTATTGTTGTTCAGACAAATCCACAAACTGCAACAGAATGAATGAAGAGAAAGTGGTTGCATTTTCCTGCTGTGCCTCCAAGTCCTGCTGGTTCCACCTCCTAAGGCTCCTCCACCTCTCACATCCACACTGGTGACCATGCTGTCCACATGGTATACACACTGCCCTCTGGGATACACATGTGTGAGCCCTGCACAGCACACTCAACCTGCAGCTTTACCACCCCTACCAGTAGCAGGAGGGGTCAGCAGAGGGCAGCCCCTGGAGAAGGCTCCTGAGAGGAGTTCCAAAATCCTGGTACTCCACTTGTGAAAGTGTTATCAGGCCACCATCAAATGCAAGGGGATTTGGGGCACTTTACTTTTTATATGAATTGGCATTCATAAAAGTAATGATTACCCTTAGACCCTGTGCATATTATGAGTTCATATGGTGTGTGTAGTCATAAATAGTGTTTAAAAATTAAATATTTTAAACTGTGCATTAATAACCAGGGTCAAATATTTGAAGATCACCTGGCACACATTCTGTGCGAAATCAGGTGTGAGACAAAAGCCTGGGCTGAACTGCTGTCATGCTCATGCCAGCTTCAACCAGTTTTGAGGACAGAAACAACTGCACCTGTAGGCTGATTAAAAGAAAAAGAACATTCAGGCATAGTCCACAACATATGAGGCCCTGGTAAACTTTCCTTGAGCTTGCTTCTTCTTTGTGAGAAGCTAATAAAAGTGAGGAAAATTATCAGTTCAGCCTCCATGTCCACTAGAGCCAAAACTTCCCGGGACCTCTTCTTCCAAATTATCTTTGTGTCATTGTATTTTGTTCTCCATGATTTGCTGTTTGGGGATAAACTCGTAGGCTGGTTTCTATAGCATTCCAAACTATTTTAGCTCTGAATTTTTGTAATTGACAATTTATCATCAATATTTACTCTCTTCTTTCTCTGATTTATTTTTGTGATGGGATTCACAGGATGCAGAGAGAATTCATCTAAATGTCACCAACAAACATACCATTCAGTTTGTTGGATACAATTTCCCCTCTCTGTGTATCCAGCTGGAAAAAGAATATTCATTTCAGTTTTTAATGAGATACTAGCAGGTGTGATGTGTATATACTCCTGTATGTCATCATAACAAAGGAAAGTGGTCCATTTCTACATTCCTCTGCACAGCAATAGAAGTAAATCTCACTTTGAATTTTGATATTTTCATAAACAGTACATTCCCCAGCAATAATTGACAAAGTGAGAGCAATGTTAGGGAAGACTCTTAGATACCTTGGATACAGGAACCTTCCTTAGTGGACCTCATAGCAATGACACATGTGCCTAGATACAAGACAACTACATTGATGAGGTACAACTTCTTTCTAATTCTCATTTGTATATCTATTCTTGAAGGGAGATTTATACTTTCTCAGCCTGTGCTGATGGTAGTTATTTTTCACTTTAGTTGTAGGATTGATTCAAGTATGGATGTGGTACACATTAATTTATTTCATTTTGCTTATAAAGGAAGGTCTTTATTTCTCCTTTGATGTGGAAGGAAAGCCGTCCCAGGTGTAGTAATCTTGACTGACAATTGTTTTTGTTTTAGAAGTTGAAATACAACATCCTCTGATCCCCTGCACTACAGAGTTCCTGCTAGTGTGATTATAGTTGGGCAAATAGGGCTGCCCATAAGCATGTCATAATCTTTTCCTTTTTTTGTGTTTCCAAAGCATTTCTTAGTTTTACAATTTTAAGACTTTCCCTATACCGTGTCATGGTGCAGCTCCTCTGTAGTCATGTCTATCAGCCACCAGTACCCAGACCTCCATTACTTTGCCAAGATTAGAGAACTTTTCTGCTCTCATTTAATTGATGTTTTCTGTGCCCTTAACTTTTACACCTTCTCCTTCAAGTATTCTCATGAGCTGGATACTTGATCTTCATTAGTGTCTCAACTATCTTGTATGCAACATTCATATTTTGTTATCTTTTGTTTTTGTCTACTCAGCCACCTTGTTCACAGGAAATAGTGCATGCTCACTGTGGCTGACACTAGAAAAGTTGATTTCGGGGACTTCTTAAGCTGTACACATCAGGGGCTCAACTTGATGTGTGGGTGTGTTGGTGTGTAGGTAGAGAGGAAAATCTTCCCCATGAATTTACTGTTGGTGTAACAGCTTGCCAGCTTATCAGTCACTTGGATACACCTCAGGACCCCTCTAGAAACAGCTTAGACTGTCAATCTTCAAGGGTCCTACCCCAAATCAGGAAACAGCCTGTCACCTGGTTAAAATCACAGGGGCTCTCAGTGATGACCCAGAAGTCAAGACCTATTGCATGGCTCAGCCAGCCATCACAAGAGCTAGCAGAGATAGAGAAAGCCCAGCACACCACCAGAGCTAGAGATGAGGCACGATGTCAGCCATGTATGAAACCTGCAACTCTCCCTGCCTTGGTCCTGTAGTTATCACCCAGTCCATCCAGGATCACTCCCAGGCTCAGTAGAAATATTCTGCCCCTCCTGAAGAGCTCCAGAGAAACTCAGAGAAGATGGTCACACTCTGAGTTGTATGTTCTTCAAGATAAGAACACAGGGCGAGCTAAACAGGAAACTATGAAACCTCTAAGAGAAACTGAGGAAGTTCCAACAATGGGTCCAAAAGAAGGGTAGTTAGTGATCTTAAAACCATAACCCAAGACTCTTAAATTTAGATGAAGACTACATAATGAAAAAGAGATTTTTTTAAAGAAGTAAAATCAATTAAAAAGAGGGGAGCCCTGGGAAGGGGGGCTGGACTCAGAAATGCAGTGAGAAGGACTCATGGGCTCTGTCATGTGAGGAAGATCAGTGAACTCCATCCAGGCTGCAGGAAGTGACCCCTGAGAAGCAAAGGAGGAAAGAGGGAAAGGAAGAAAGAAAGTCCATGGGAATCAGAGACCACTACTAAGACAAGAAAACTATGCACTCTGGGTATTTGGAGAGGGGAGAAAGACAAGAAAACCCATAAAGCATATTTAAAGAAATAAATGTTAAAAAATTCTCAGATCTGGAATGATGACAACCCGGAGGTACAGAAAACAAAGTAACTCTGATCAAATGTCACCCAGGGAAGTGTTCACTGAGACATATGATGATTGAATTGTCAAAGTCTAAATTAAAGGAAAAAACCCTGAGAACAGTAACACATAAGGAAAACCCCACATGTGAGGGAATTCCTAATGATCATCAGAGGAATACTCAGCAAAATGTCTTTAGACCAAAGACAGTGGGCTACTATATTCAAGATCCTGGATAGAGAAAAACACACCTTATCCATGCAAGATGATTCACAGAGCAAACCATCTTTGAGGTGTAAGGAAGAACAAATTCTTTCCTAGTCCACAAAAGCTAAGGGAGTTCAAAACTAGGGCCCTGTTTTATATGACTGTCTGAGGGTGTTCTCAAGCTGAGGAACAAGGCAAGTAATCAACAACATAAAAATCATGAGTGTATAAAACTTAAAGGTGTAGGAAATACTGAACCACATTCTGGATACTTGGGGACTGTAACAGTATGTGTAAGCAATTCCACAAAGACTAGTGGTTAAAAGACAGAAATATTCAGAACTATACAAAAAAATTAGAAGAGAATTTTTAAAGATAATTTTAGAGAACAATTTAAAGAAAAAGGCTTTACATTCTTACAGCAATATATAAAATTTGGAAGGAAAGAAAAATGTTTAGTGTTGTACTTAACCAAAACTCTCTGATTAGATAAATGTAGAGTATTGTATGTAAAAATATTCCATGTAAGCATTGCTGCAAACAATGTGGCATTTCAATATATTTAACTGTGACAGCTATTTCTTCAGTATTTCAAGATGTAATCTTTTTAGACTCAGGATGGACTAGGCAATGTTGTCCTTTTGGAAAATGTACATTTCAATGGGCAGTTTACATAGTGAACAACCTAAACCAGGGGACCAAAAGAGGCTTCCATTGCTCATATCCACTTCCTTCTTAGGGAAGATCTTGTATGAGGAAGAGAAAATTGGTGTTCAACATGGACAAGACACAGATTGATATAAGCTGTTGTTATCTGGTGGGTGTTACCTGGATAACAAGACCATCCTTGCTGGCTGGGCAAGTCTTCTACTCAACCAGCCCTCCTGACCTCTACTCTCCATCAGAAGTCCATGTTCCTGTGTCTTAGTCCACTTCTGGGCAAGCTTCAGCTGTCTGGCTCTCTCTAGTCTCCTGCTGTGTGAACCTAACTCCTGTCCTCAGAGAGGTAATAAAATTTCCATATTTTTCTTTGTGAATCAATTTTCAATCCATTTCATGAACTGAAATTACCAATCTTTCAGAATGAAAATGTAAATTCCTTACATTTCACAGCAAAATTGATGGAAGGCACGGTAAAAATAATAGAATTCAAAATGTTGCTCTTTTGTTCAAGCAGCCAACCAGGATTGCAAAATCAGCCCCAGATAAAAAATATAGAGAGACAAAGTTGAATGGAAGGAAGACACTTTATTTGTAAAAAGGAAAATGAGGGGGGGAGATATATAGCTGCCATGATAAGGAAGAATCAGTGTAGGGAGCTCCAGAGAAGTGGAGGGCCTGGGGGCCTGTTCTGGGCTCTACGTGTGGGGCAGCATGAGACCCTTCCCCCACTTGGAGCTTTGCATAACTGCATCAGCTTCCAGGCATCTCTGCCTAAGTCATTTCTTCTCTTGGTCTATGTGCAGCTACTTTCTGTCTGCTGCTTTACTTGTCCTTGACCTACCTTTCAGGGCTTTATGTTTGGGGTGGTTCATGTGTTCCCAAGAAGGTGCCTCATTCATGGTTAGCTTAGAATTAGAAAGCAGGCGTGTGGATGTCTATTGTATTCTATAAGTCTGACATGAATATCATGACTATAGAGTGGAATGTATGAGGACTCTATAGGAAAAAAGCAATGTATATATATATTGACCTGCTTCTCAGGGGAATTTCTCTAGTGAAGTTTGTTTTTATCTTCTTTTAGTCAGGATTAGCTAGAAGACTTAATGTGTCCCTTACTTACTTTCTTGTCTACAGCCCCTGTCCCTACAATAGCAAGTCACAACAAATACTCAACAAACCACAGAAAAAGTTTGTAGGAGAGATACAAAGAAAAAATAACCAGATTCAGAAATACATACTTAATTCTAACTACAATGATATCTAATTGTGTCTATATATGTCTAACATCACCTAGTATTTATTTGGTGTCAGGAGAAAGGTTTTTTTCCTAAGAATTCTTCCTAAGAATTCAAAGGGCTGGGGATTTATCTCAGTGGTTCTGCAGCCTGCCTCCAAAGCATAAGTTCTTGAGTTCAATCCCTGGTATCAGAAAAAAAAAGAATTCATTCTAAACAGAGTACTAAGCAATTCTGTTTTAATACTGCACTTACTGTCAGCACTTTCCACTACAAACAGCCCTCCTGAGTGCTTTTTTCACCTCCATGTTCCTCAGGCTGTAGATGACTGAGTTGAGCTTCGGGGTGATGACCCCATAGAGCATGGGGATGAGTCTGTCCCTGGCAGGGGAGTGTCTGCTGGAGGAGGGCTGGATGTAGGTGAAGATGGCTGTGCCATAGAACAGACAGACCACCAGTAGGTGGGAGGCACATGTGGAGAAGGCTTTGCACTTCCCTTCTGCAGACTGGATCTTCAGGATGGTGCAGATGATGTAGACATAGGAGATCAACATGGCCAGGAAGGAAATGAACACACTGATACCCCTTACCACTAAAAGAAGGATTTCAGCCATGTAAGTGGATGAGCAAGACAGGGCCACCACTGGAGGGATATCAGAGTAGTGTTGGTTGACCAGATTGGACCTGCAGAAGGACAGGCTGAAGGTAGAGACTGTGTGTATGGTAGAATTCAGAAAACTGGCTTCCCAGGTCTCAGACACCAGCCGGACACATCGAGCCTTGGTTATGATGACAAAGTAGCTAAGGGGGAAGCAGAGGGCCACGTACCAGTCATAAGCCATGACAGCCAGCAGAAAGACTTCAGTCCCAACTAATGCCACCAGGAAATACAGCTACAGAGCACACCCAACAAAGGAAATGCTGTGCTCCTTGGTCAAGAGGCTGTGCAGAATATTGGGGACAGTTGTTGACAGGCAGAATATGTCTAAGAGGGACAAGTTTGGCAGAAAATAGTACAAGTTAGTGTGCAGCTTGGTCTCAGTCCCAATGGACAAGAGGATGGCCTCATTTCACACCAAGGTGACCTGGTAGATGATGGCAAAGTATACAAAGAGAGGGTAGCACACCTTGGGGAGGTCAGAGAGCCTGATGAGGATGAATTGAGTCACTGTGGTGAAATTGTAGATGTCCATCTCATCTCCACGGGGGTCTTTCTGGAGGAAAGAAAACAGCAAACAAAGGTTAGGGAGGTAACCAAAGTGCTTCTGAGAAATTCTTGGAAAACTGCTCCAACTTTATTTAGAAATTTCAGGAATCTGAACTACTGTACTCACAATATTTCTTGAAATAGTTACCCTCTGACCTTCATGGGGAGGGTGCCCTGTGATTACTATAGAGATCCATGACAATTCATCTCCTTTACAATGATTTTTATCTTTCCACATTGTTTGTGGTTCAACATTCAGGGAGAGCAGTTGGTGGCTTTCTCACATTCTTTTGGGTACTTGCTTCTTGTGTCTCATGTTACTTCACTGAGTAACTTTTATATACTCTTGCAATACTAACATTTTTGGAAACATAACCTGTCCATGATATATTTGGATGTATTTCAGATGTTTCATATTATATATCATATAGATTGTGTATCATATAGATTATGTATCATATTGATCATGGTAATAGATTATATACATGTGTATATTTTTATACATAACTTTAAAAAAACTAGGAATTATACAGATAGTAATTCATAAATAATGAGCCAAAGGATTGTATAAATGGTATGTTATCTGTTGAAATATCTACTGAAGAAACATAGGAATAGAATGCCTTTGTATGTACAAAATCAGATTGAAATGTGAATGTTAGCATTTGCCTTAGCAGTCCACATAATCACAATATTTAAGAAATTCATAGAAATTCTGAACATCAATACTCTGGAATTTGTTCTGAAACTTTGAAAAATTTTTCTTTCAAATTGCATGCATGATAGTGAATTGATAGATAAAAGTTGTCTTGGGCCAGGGATTTAGCTCAGTGGTTTTGCCACCTGATGCACAAGTGCAAGGACCCAAGATCAATCCCCAGTACCAGAAAAAAAAAAAAGTTGTCTTGAAAATAAAATGAAAAGGTCTATTTTATAGATCCTTTCTAATATACTCTGGACAAAACATGCTATGGTTTCTTTGCACAATGAAAACTTAAATAATATATAAGATACATAATGATTTATTTTCGCCAATGAGATGAAGCTCCTTTTTGCTTTTGATTTTTTTTCTTTTAAGATGTAAATAAGAATTGCCAAGAGTGTGGGCACATTGGGGTTACTCTTATCTCATTAAGCAATACCAGGTTTGTGCCCTAATTTTGAGAAAATCAACTTTTTTGGACAATCTTCAAATCACAAAATGTAAGATAAAAAATGGTGATAATAATGACAAAATGCTTGTGTACCATCCAGTTTTAAAGAAAGTTTAATGACTAACAATTATTTGAACACAAAGCAATTGTCATGTTTGTTGTTAGGTTTTCCATGTTCATGATTATAGAGAACTCTTAACTTTTTTCCTGCATATCTACATATAACTATTTTGAAAACAGAAGAGCAGATATGGATAAATATTACAAAAAGAAATTACTTAAGTATTAAATATTAATTTATATAAAATATGCATTTTTATTTTTACTCATAAAATTTGACTTTTAAAAATCAAGAACTATATGAATGTCATAGTCTAATGAATATGCATAATATGCTGTTTCTCATTATATAATCCACAGGTAGACATCAAAAATTGTAACAGATTTTGCCTAAATTTTGCAATTGAGTAATCTTGATCAATAAAACTTATTGGCCTGATCAATAGAGAGAAGAATTTTAGTATGGTGAAGGAGCTTATATTCACATGAACAATCTCTTATACAAATTTATATTTCTGGTCTAATTAGGAAAATAAAAGTGATGTCTCATCAATAATGTGTTATTTAGAAGAATTTCTAGAACCTTCCTCTTTAATCTGAAAGACCAGTGCAGTAGTTCATTGACTAGGTATTGAGAAAAGTTCCTATGAAATGTCATCTCCCGACACGATTGTTAAGGTTACTGGAATCAATGCTAATTATAAGTACTCAAATATGTAGTGAGAATGAGCACAAGGAATTGTGTCTAACATCAATTTTTATTGGAAATGACCCAGAATTCAACTACACTTATTAGTTTTGATTTACACTCTTGCCTATAGTGTATCCTAACAGTACTATACACAAAGTAATTCTTTTCATTAAACAGTTACTTCAAGCTAATGCTACTTCAAAAATAACACTAATTGCTTGAGCAAAAATGTCATAAATGGATATTAAAATCAAACAAAATTAAAATTGTTTATTTACAGTCAAAATCAAGAATATATTACTTTGAACAATAGGGCATCACATTACCTAAAAAAATTTTCAGCAAGAGGAATGGAACATGATGAAGCCAATGAATTGCAACAATCAATAAAGGAAAACTCATCACTTATTCTTGGGACTTATGTCAGGGTTTAACCTATAGTTTATATTATGCCTACTTCCCCAAGGAACTATGACAATTAGAATTCCACACAGAATATTCTTCTCTTGCTCAGAAATCCAAATGAGGAAAGGCTGGCCAATAAATTTCATGTAAAGTTTAAACAGCTTTCTAAATCACATGAGTGATATTTTTGTTGATTTTAATGATCTAGGGTGAGGTGAAAGAAAGATTTTTGTACTAATCACATGGCCAAGTAGTTATAGAATAAATTGCTGTTCGTGGGCATGGTGGTGCATCCCTGTAATCTCAGAACCCTAGAGGCTGAGGCATGAGGGTGACTATGAGTGTGAGGCCAGCCTGTGCTACGTAGTGAGTTTGAGGGCAACTTGAGCTATGCAGTGAAACTCTTCCCCAAAAACCAAAATAAAAATTAAAAAATAATAAATAAGTTATATTTAATTGGTGTTATGCTAACTTTGCTGTGATCATAGTAGACACACTTCCAACATATGGTTATGCCATCAAAGTTTTTTGCAAACATACATTTTCATGGGAGAACAACAAACTTTAACTGAATTTTAATCATGATGGCATACTTTTATTTTTTGAAGACTGTGTTATTCACACGAAGAAACAATATGAAAAGAGTTTACATTCAAAATGTGTGGAAAAATAAGCACATTGTTCCTATAGCTCAATACAGAAGTTTACATTGATATATTGATTAAAAATCCAAACACTCTCTGCTGATAGATGATACATAGATGAGAGGAAGGAAGGGAGAGAGATGAGATACCTAAACACTCACAGTATGGCTAGAGAATATAAGATGAGAGAGCTGCAGTATTTCAATTTTTTGAGTTATAATGTTTCTAATTTTTTGAAAAAAAATTGAAAATTTCAAAAGCAAACAAAAAATAACAAGAGAGATGAATGAATATATCTCTCACACTTCACCCTGCAATCACATCCCTGCTCAACTTTATGTTACTGTAGAAAGAGCAACAGCTCGATTTCCTAACATACCTCAATTTTGGGAACATTTCAGCCACAATCCTGTGATCTGGTGGGCCATGTGCTGCTTGTCAACAGAGTTCATGGGCAGTGGCGGGGCTGGGGGGCCTGGGTTCACTTTTCAACAGCTCCAAAGAGAAACATTCATGATTGCTACTTTGCCATTTTTCACTATGTCTTCGGGTTTTATATTACAGTTTTTGTAGTTCGTGAAACAGATTTTAATCTGTATTTTTATATATGACTTTAATTATTTAGTGCTTGGAAGAATATTGATACCACATTATAAAATATTCAAATATGCCTACATATTTCACCCCCCCCACCAAATCCTCATCTCTTCCTCTGGAATTCAGTTGAATCTTGTGTGATTGAAGGTCCCAATGCCTTCACTTTGAGAGATTTTCTCAGAACCCGTGCTCTCCCACACTCAGGGCCTTGCCTTTCTCCCATCTGAACCTGCAGACCTGACCAGCCCAGCACCTACCCATGCTCCATCTCCTCAGGGTTCTCCTGCTCCCAGGTCCTGGAACAGTGCAGAGAGTGCCCTGGCTCCTAGATCCTCCCCACCCAGGGCTTCAGAGGCCCAAGGTCCACCCACCTGGCTCCCACTCCTGTAACCATGCATAGGACAGGGGTGTTTTGCACAGGACAGGTCTGCTAAGACCCTTTCTCTGGGAGGCTGGGTCTAAAGCATTTCATCCCAGCTCTCTGTAGCCTGGAGGTCCAGCCACCACATTGGACTGGGGTGAGGAGGCCCCCAGAAGACAGGAGCATTGGGCAGCAGGCCTGGTTCCCAGGGTCCACTGTGGACAGCCAGGGAAAGGGGAGCTGAAGTTCTTTTCCAGCTTCACTTCCAGGGCTCCACTGCCTCTCTGTCTACACTGGTGACCACGCTGACCACACCTGTGTTCTGGGACACATGTGTGTGAGCACTGTGCAGCACACTCAGCCTGCAACTGCACCAGCCCCACCAGGAGCAGGAGGGGTCAGCATGGCAAGTCTTCTTAAGGCAGTTCCAGTACAGCTGCTGTATATGGACAAGAAAGGGGTGGATAGGGGAGAGTAGACAGGGACAAAAAAAGAAAAGATATTAGATATGTTTTGTACATGTGCAAATCCCCCACAGCATTATATACTATAGACATGCAATAATAAAAACTAAATCTAAAAGAACCCTCCAGTTACTGTATATGTGATCATGTTACCAGACCCTCATCTGATGCAGGGGCATAATTCTGGGTATAATACATTTTATATAAAACAGCTTTCAAAAACCAATGTTTACTATTAGATACTGCACAGATGCTAAATTATGATCTCTATATAGAATATCCACATATATAACTGTTTTTAAATAATTTTAATTTCTATTAGTATGACTTTTTTATTTTTTAATTTTTTTGTCCTTGAACTTTATTTTTATGTTTGTTTTATTAAATTCTTTTATTGGTACATTGTAGGTATACAACACAATTACATTTCTCATTGGGAATTGTACCTTTACATAATGCATTTGGTTCTTATTTTTTCCCCCCATTCCTAGCCCTCCCTTCACGCCCTCCACCCTTCCCTATTTACAAAGACTTTATTTCCATTTTTTCCATTTCTCATCATTTTTCCTTTCCCTTCTTTCCCTTCCTCTGCCACTCCCAATACCCCTAACCCTTTGGAACTTTTCTTCCTATTTTACATTTTTGATTGTTCATTCTAATCATTGGTACACTTTAGGTATACAATATAATGACATTCATCATTGGAAATTTGCACCTTTACATAGTCTCTCTTGGTTCTTATTTTTCACCCTTGCCCAGCCCTCCCTTCAACCCCTCAGTTCCTCCCTATTTACAAAGATTTTGTTCCTATTTTTCCATTTTCTCTTATTAATCATATTCCCTTCTATCCTTTCCTCTAACCCTCCCACTTCCTTCCCCTTTGCCCCTTTTCTTCCTATTTCACATTACCTATTATATTTCACTCCAGAAAGAATGGCTGCTACCATGAAATCAACCAATAACAAATGCTGGCGGGGCTGTGGGGAAAGAAGAACGCTGCTCCACTGCTGGTGGGAGCGTAAACTGATGCAACCACTGTGGAAATCAGTATAAAGATACCTCAAAGAACTAGGACTGGAAGTCCCATTTGACCCCACTATTCCACTGCTGGGGATCTTCCCCAAAGAATTAAAAGAATCATACCACAGTGATATATGTGCACCCATGTTCATAGCAGCACAGTTTGTGATAGCTAAAACTTGGAAACAGCCCAAATACCCATCAACTGGAGACTGGATAAAGAAAATGTGGGGTTTTTTTATAAAATGGAGTACTACTCAGCCATAAAAATGAGAAATTAGAGACATTTATAGCTAAGTGGATGCACATCGAGGTGATACTCTTAAGTGAAATAAATAAGACACACATGAATAAATTCCGAATAGTTTCTCTGGTGTGAGAAACTGAAAGTGTAAATAAGTATGACTTTACATTAGGGAACAGCATTCATCTTCTGAACTTGATACCTGTATGTCAAATATATATTTCTAAACTATGTGTATTGAAAAATCAGACTATTTGAAAACTATCAAGCTATAGAACACATTCTACTATTTTGCATCTTGGTATGTTTATTCATTGTTTTGTGGTTTATTAATTTATCACTAACATTCACTCTCTTTACTTATTTATTTTTGATAGGATTAGTAGCCTTCAGAAAGTGCTCATCATCTAAATGTCATCATCAAACATGCCTTTCAGCCTGTTGACTACAATTACCAGCCTGGCATTATCCAGCAGGACCAGACAG
This sequence comes from Heterocephalus glaber, assembly GCF_053883595.1. Taxonomy (NCBI): domain Eukaryota; kingdom Metazoa; phylum Chordata; class Mammalia; order Rodentia; family Bathyergidae; genus Heterocephalus; species Heterocephalus glaber. The sequence goes on from NW_028258410.1 coordinate 4,813,825, forward strand.
TGCAGTCAGATTAATGAGATAACAGCAGTAGTGATGCTGTTACTCTGGTGTGTTTTCATAAAAATGAAAATGGTTGTTTTGTGCCTTCATTTCATAGTAACAGGTGTGGATTAGACTTTTCAGTTTGCTTTTGCCATCACCTGCATGCTCAATGGCAATAAAGGAAAAATGCAGAGCAATGTAGGAGGAAAGTCTGAGGATCTGGAAAAGAGAAACTTCTGCAGTGGAGCATTAAGCCACAAGCCTTGGTCTGGTAGACAGGACTGCATCTTTCTCAGTAAGCCAGCATTGCTACCTGATTCTGTAAGTGTGCTATGCTTATTTCTCAGAATAATTCATAGATAGCCAAAAGAATGGATTTATGTCATGAGATTTAAAAATATTAATGCTAAGCAAACTTATGCATTGGAATTTTTATTAATCTTAAATCTGCTTAATCTAATTAAAATTATATAAATAAATTCATTCAACGAAATTGAACCTTGTAAAACATTTCTTGGTTTGTTATTAATCACGTTATATTGTACATATAAGTTTTATGGACAGTTTGAATAGATAGATACACAAGATGCCACTGGTTTTTCCATGAAGTTATGCTGAATATACACATCAGTATTCTAATAAAGAGAAACTTTATTGTGTTATCACTTGCAGTTTGTTAGTAATGTATGTGTTTCTACTTAGATATTTAATATCTTTTATCAGAATTTTGTGGTATGCAGCAAATAAGGTATATATTGCATATGAGTTTATCTAATTATTACATTTCTCTCTTTTTTATTGTTCAATATAATACTAATTTTTAGTTTTCCTTTCAAGATTTTCTTTGCTAATATATCATAATGATACATTTTGATGTTCTAGTCTGTGTCCTTGATCATATTGTTTATTAATTTCAAGTCATTTTCTTTCTGCTGCAGATTTGTAGTAATTTCTCAATTAAAAATCATGATGTCTTGAATTGGGCATTTTTACTACATTCTTTGTCGGGAGCAATGCTACATAATTTTAGGGAAAAATTTCATTAGCCTAGTTCTCCTGTCTGCAGACCAGCTATGGAATTCTGAAACATAATTCCAGTTTGGCTTCTGGTCACAGCTAAGACCTCAGTGATCCGGTGATGCTGTGATTCTCCAGGACAAGATTCCACCAGCTGAAGACATCCTGGGAGGAACAAAATCTTCATCTACTCAGTTCCTCATTGTTCTTGGATTGCTACATCTTGTTTACATGGATATACTGAATTCTCTACAAGTCATTTGTTACATTTGTTTCTCCTGATGTGCTGAATAAAATGTGTGGTAAACTGGGGGATTTCATCTTTGCCGCCCAAAGCAGCACTGATCAGGCCCAAAGCTCAGCTTCTTAGTCTCATTTTTCTACCTTTCCTGTAATTCTCCTTGTGCTGCCTTGGATCCCAGGAGACTAGGACTTACTGCAGGAGGTTCTACTAATGTCCCCTTTCCCTGTTCCCTACAATTCTTTATCTATCATCACAGATACCTACCTACTTTATTATGTTGGTAGTGGGAACATTTTCTTTTTTTATTTATATATTAATTGGTACTTTTTAGGTATACTATACATTTACATTTATCATTGGGTGCTTGTAACTGCACATGATGTTTCTTGGTTCTTATTTTTCCCCATTACCTGTGAGCCCTTCCTTATTTACAAAGACCTTTTTTCCATTTTTTCTTTTCTCATAATTTTTCCTTTCCCTTCTTTCCTTTCTCCCCCCCCCCCCCGCCACCAGTACCACTTTGGACCTTTTCTTCCTATTTAAAATTATCAATTATTCATTTTAATCCTTAATTACACTTTCAGTTTCTCACACTAGAGAAACTATTCAGTATTTACACTTTTGTCCTATTTCACTTAAGAGTATAGCCTCAATATGCATGCATTTAGGTATAAATGTCTCTAGTTTCTCATTCTTTGTGGCTGAGTAATACTCCATTTTATAAAAATGTTCCTCCTGATCCTTAGACATCAGCTGCTGGGAGGGAAGGTGCTGAAACAGAGAGGTTGGGTGGGCAAACCTGTACTCCTCTGACTTCTTGGGCTGTGCTGGGGAGGGCCCTGGGGTATTCTTGACTTCAATCCAGTTCTCAGAATCCAGGTCAGGCAGGCTGCTGGACAGCCCCTTGGGCAGAGTCTTCAGGTTGCTGACCTCCTCTGTCTTAGTTGGCACTGGGGTAACTTCACGAGGAGAACCAGGTGCCGACTCCAACTCCTTTCTGGTAGTGCGGCCGGGGAACAAACTCAGGGCAGTTGAGAAGCTGGGAAAAATCAGTCTGTGAATAAACCACTATGGGGGGGGCATTTCTCAGGCTCCTCCCTCCTTTGTACTTTCTAGTCAATGATCTCCACCACCTTGCTGTCCTTTAGGGCCACAAAGATGAGTGAAATATCAGTGAAGAGAGCGTGCACTCAGTGGAAGGAAACAATAAGGGTGATGGGAAGGAAACCATCCGCATCCGTTTTCCATCTCAGGAAGAAGTCTAGCTCTAAATTGTCCATGCTAAAGTAGTATTCAATCTGACACTTGATGTAGTCTTTGAGGAGCTCCTGGTCCACACTGTAAAGTTCAGTGCTGCTGATCCTGTCAAAGTAGTAGGTGATATTGTTCATGTACTTGGGGGTGCGAGGCTCCTCCGTATCATCACACTTCCGGTAGCCAAACTGGAAATCAAAATGTGTTCCAGCACCACTGGGCGTGTTCACCAGCTGTGTCCACGCCCCCATCCAAGGCCACGGAAGGAAGCCCACACCCTCCCGCCCAGCCCCATCACTCTTCACACTGGATGTCTCACCCTGGTCCTGCCAGGCAGGCTCCGGTTTGGTCTCTGATTGCCAGGCTTGGAGGTGGGCACAGACACAGGTATGTAGGTGGCAGGCTCAGACCCTTTGACCTCCCCACTGTTCGCAGATGTATGCCTCAGCTCCTGGGGGCCAGTGGGGCATGGCCAGTTTCTCTCTTGGTACTTCGGGCTACATGTCTATTTGCAGTGGAACCCACTGGTGTTTGCTCCCTTTCTTTTTCTGACCACCATGCTGACAGTCTTCATCCCCATTCTTCTCCTCTCCTGATTCATCTGATTTGGTTTTGGCGCTCTCCTTACTATCACTCCCTTCTCCTTTCTCCTGCTCTTTCAGGTCCTTCTTGGGTGGCAGCTTATGGCAGGTTGAGGCTCATGAAACTGCAGCTGTACACTGGTGGGCTATCTCTCCAGGTGTTGGCAAGTTGACTGCATCTCCAGTCACCAACCTTGCTGCCCTTGTGCTGTTTGGGAGCTCTCCTCACAGCCCTCACCACCTTGGCAGCTGCTTCTTAGTCCTTGGGTTCACCTTTGGGTGGGCTTCCAGGAAGTCTCCACACCAGCCACCACCTCCGCCCACTCCCAGCTTGCCACCGCCCTCCTCTCCTTTGCTACCACTGGCCCCACCACCCTACCCTGCAGACTTCCATCACCACAGGCTCGCCCTTGCCTTAGGGCGCTGGCAGGGGCTTCTTCCTCACCAGCACTCCCCTCCCAGCCCCGTGCTCTTCGACCTGCATGAGCCAGGCACCGCCTGACAGCCTGACAGCAGTGGCTCCACCTGAGTGGCCATTTGTGACCCCCCTCCCTAGAAGCTGGGCTCGCCCAAGGCGGCCTCCCCGCCTCGAACTTGGCTATCACAGCGCCCAGGACACCTTCCTCTGGGGTGCCAGGCCCCAGTACCTGCGAAGAGTCCGGGCTCCCGCTAGGCTCAGCCCTCTGGGCAGTGGCAGGCAGTTGCAGGAGCATCAAGGCCCAGTGCCCGGGGTGGGGGAGGGGGGCAGGAGGGCCCCCACTCTGCAGTCCAGGCCTCTGCAGCTCGTGTCCCCCACCCTGCCAGCTGCCTGTGTGACTCCCCCACCCCTAGCGGGCTGCCAGGCCTCTCATCACGGCCCTGGCTCCCCCCCAACCCCAGCCCCTGGGTTGGCCTGGGCTTCCTGGCTGGGGGCTGCACCAATAAGGATGGAATGGGTGGGAGAAGTGAGGCAGGCAGAGCCAACCACGGGATTCCAGGCAGGAGGCTGGTGGGCCTGAGCCTCTGGACCTGGGGGGGAGGGGAGGCGACCATAAAAGTTTTATCTTAATAAGTCACCAAAATGTTTCTTATCTTGTCCCAAACTCATTTTTCTCAAAACAGACGTATTTTGCATGGCAATAAAACAAGATGATGCTTGAATAATGCATCTCAACAAATGTGATAATTTGAAAAGTCTATAGAGCAAGCTATCGGAAGTTTATGAGATACATCTTTTCTTCCTTCTCTCAGATGATGAAAGCAAGTGTTAAAAGAAACACATTAGACAAATTAAACTTTTGAGGCTTATTTGATGAAAGGATGATATATGAGATGTACTCACTCAGAACCAGAAGAGGTTTGGGATCTCCGCCTCCTTATCTGAACCGTGTGGCTTTGTAGCCAGTAGAGAAATCCTATATCACTGACTGTCCACAGGGGAGCATCCTCCTGACCCACGCATGATCTTACAGGGGATTTGCTTCTTAGGGCTGCTTGTGACTGCCTTTGTCCTGTGACTCCCTATTGCCTGGAACTTGGCTCCTTTTAAGTTGGATTTTTAATTTGTTTACATATTAAGTTAGATGGCACTGTGCCACTGGGCTACTGAAAGGTTACCTAGGGGAAAGTTTAAATTAACTTCACAATTCCCCCTTTTGTCACCTCTCAATTTAGAGAAATTGTTCAAAATCTTGGGCCTTGGTAACACTTTCTCTCACTGTCATGATGTCCTTATTTGGACTCACTGTAGAATTCACTGGCAGTGCATCAAGTCAGTTGAACAGCTCTGTGTGTCCTTGATCTAGTCTAAGTGAAACAGTCCCATATATGATGGGTCTCTGCACATGAATACTTAGGAACTGAATGATGTGGTTCACCAAGGGACACTTAGGGATGACTCACAGAGGCTAAGGGATTGCAATGGACTCCTGAATATCAGTGTTTGCTCTACACTTCTCAATATATGCTTGCAATTAATATAATTCCACATCAAAATGATGGCATATAGCTTCATCTGTAGTTCAGGTTGTATCCCCAACTCCTCCCTCCCTCCCTCCCCTTATGAATTTTCTGACATTCATTTCACTTGTCTGTGAGCTAGACTCACTCAATACTTTGATGGTAATACTTAGTGGATTATGTGAAAATATAAAATTAAAATGTATTTTGTATTCATTCATTCCTTTGGGAAGTTTTTATGTAATTCTCTATCTTGGATATATGTCATTTTCCTCTTCACCAAAGAATACATTTTATCATTTAAAAAGATGAAAGTCTACTGGCAACAGAATCCTTCATCATTTATTTGAGAAATTCTTCAGTTGTCTCTCAATTTGAATTTTGCTGGACACTGAATTCTAACTTGATGTTTGTTTCTTCTTTCAATAATTTAACAATTCCACTCCATGCTTTACTTCTTGATTTTTGAAGAGAACTACTGTATCTTTCTTATCCTTGCTTCTTTATTTGTAAGTTGCATTTGTTCTGACTTTTCTCAGTACTTCTCTTTGTCTTTGATTTTCTGAAGATGGAAGATAATATGACTTGGTGTAGACTATTACTGCATTTATAATTTCCATTCTACTATTGTTTTCATTTAGAAAAATTTTGACCATAGTCACAGTTAAATCTTCATATTGATGGGACATTAGTTTCAGAAGCTCTTACATATACCATAACACACAGATGTTTGGGTCTTTTATGTAAATAATGCAGTAATTTCATATGACATGCTTACACTGCCACACACATTGTACAACACCATAGCTCACTTACAGCCCCCAGCACAGAAGCAACACTAGAAAGATGATAGAATAATGAGGTCACTTGATAACCCCTACAAAAACCTTAAACTTTCACCAAAAAGGAATGTTGTGTAAATTTGGGATGAAGAAGGTATGTTTTTTGAAGATATTAGCACCGCTTAAAAGAGATTAAGTATTTTGTATAAGGTCAACAAGAAAGATGCTTTGACATGATCTCAGAAAGCCGCAGGAACCCACCCATCACAGTTTGAAGGTTGCTAAATTGTCAGCCCTTTCAGATGATCCCTGGCACCCCTGCTTGGGAAACACTGTCCATAGCAGTGGTTCCTCAGGACTCATTTCCCCTAGAGCAGCCATTCAGGCACACAGAGGTTGCTGTAGTCATAGGCCAAGGTGGTCTGGCTACTGCCTGCCCTGGTGTAAGACCCTGGCATCATCCACATGAGGATAATTTTACTGGCATGCAGAATACAAGAGATTTGGGGTCAGGAAATCTCCCACTCTGATTTCAAAAGAAGGCCTGAAAGGCAAGGCAAGGAGCCCTTGAAATGGCAGTGTGTGAAGCTGTGGGGATGAAGCCAAAAGTGGGGGAGCATCCCAAGGAAGGAGAGATGCCAGAAATGTGGAATGTCTGCTGAGGAAAGCTGCAGGCTGTGAGTGGAGCCAGGCCAAGAGAAGGGCCATGTGTCTTTGACCTGCAAAGTCATGGAGTGGGGCCTCCTGAACCCTCTGGAACTTGCATCTATAAAATAAGACAAAACTAAAAACCAAGGGAAGATCTTCCTGCTCCTCCTATCTCCTAAGGGTTGATTCCATCTCTTGACCATTTTGAATAGTGAATATATTTTGATTTCAAAATATATTATAAAGCCATGGTAACAAAAACAGTATGGTATTATCATGAAAACAGACTCATACATCATAAGAAAAGAATAGACAGCACAAAATATATCCATGAATCTACAGCTAATTGATTTTCCAGAAATGTGCCAAAACATGTCTTTCATATATTTTTAAGATAGCAGGTTATCCACATGTAGAAGAGTGAAATCATCACATATTCCTCACAATATACAAAAGTCACCCAAGACTTCTATGTAAGAATCAAGACTATGAAAATAGTATAAGATAACACAGGGTCAAATCTTCCTGCCATCAGTCTGTGCAATTATTTTTTGGAAAGAACTTCAAAGCACAGGCAAGCAACGTAAAAGGACACATAGGATTATATCAGAGTGAATAGTTTTGCACCACAATGAAACCAACCAACAGATTGAAAATGCATTCTAAATAATGAGTGGAAATACTTGCTAATTATACATTTAATAATTTAATATTCAAAATATATAAAGAACTCAAATCTGTAATAAGTAAACAAGCTAGTTAAAAATATACAAAAGTTTTTAAGAGATATTTCTCAAAAGAAGAGTATATGTGACCCACAAATACATAATGAAATGTTCAGGATTGGAAATCATGAGGGAAACACCAATGCAAACTTCAAGGTAATATCACTTCACTACCATTAAAATTCGTGTCATGAAAAAGACAAAGATAGAAAGAGCAGCAAGTGACAATCCTCATCCACTGTTGTGTGGAATATCAATTCATACAGTGATTATGAGAATAGGATGGCAGGTCTTCAAAAAATTAAAAATAGAACCACTCTGTGACCCAACAATCTCAATGCTGGGTATACATATAAAGAAACAAAAGTCAGTGTGTTGAACAGATGTCTTCTGTCTCTTGTGGATTGTAATGCTATTTACAATAAAACAACCAGTATATGCAATCAGTCTGGTTTTTCATCGATGGATATATGGCTAAAGAGAATGTGAGATGCAGATATAGCTGTATAGGTAGATATAGATACACATGTACATACCACTGAATACCAGCCAGTCACAAAAACATGGGGTTCTGTCATTTTCAACAACATGGGTAAACCCAGAGGATATTAGGTGAAGTCAGGCTCAGAATGACAAATACCTATATTTCACTAACATGTGGAATCTAAAATAGTTGGTATCCTAGAAGTAGCAATTAAAATTATAGTTATCACAATGGGGTACATCAGAATGGTTTGGGGGGACAAATTTATAGAAGGATACACAGATACAGTTAGATGGAAGCTACATGTTTAAGTGATTTATCAAACAGCCTGGTGGCTATAGGTAATGATGATATATTTTGTTCTTGGAAAATGTAGAGAGAGTGGATGTTATGTTTTCTCATCATAAAATATCAACTATGTGAAACAATAGATTGGCTAATTGGCTAGATTTAGCCATTCTACAATGTATATACACTTCAGAACATATTATAAAGGATAAATATACAGCATTTAATATGTCAGTTTACTTTTCTTTTGTTTAAAGTAATTGAATATTTTATTTGTTTCTTATTGTGCGGCAAAGCTGTTGCTTCACTGTATAAAACAGCCCCAGCCAATGCAGTCTATTGCAAAATTAAGAAAGTGTCATTCTTCATCTGACACTGTCCAAGTGGCACACTTTGAGTATATTGAAACAAATCCACAGGGAAATATAAGCAAGTTGAAGTATTTTATAAGGCTTATGATAACAGTGTTATCCTTGAATTACATTAATTTTTATAACTAGTTTTTATCATTTATAGTTTCATGAATTCTGAATATCAGAACCTGTGACCTAGTCTAAAAATCTAAAAAAAATTGTGATTTCAATTTTTTCTCTTTTGCTATGTTCATATGAAATAACTACAGAATATTTGGCACCCAAAATTTGATAATTGTTTAGTTTCTTGTTTTGTTTAACCAAGAGTTAATTTTGAGGGAAACCTGGTTCATGGTGGAAGGTTGCTGTGAACTCTGCTATTTTTGTGTTTCCCTTAGAAACAAGAACCAAGAGCTGATGAATACTTTTGTTTAGTGATAAATTGTTTTTGATAATTTTCCCACAGTCTCTATGCAATGAGTGAAACATTCTCCAACCTTTAAAACCAAGTATCCAAATAAAATGAATCCCCTTCATGTTCAATAGAAAGTCCACTGTGATAGCTGACCAAATGGTTTAAGGTGGATCAGAGCTCCTGGATGAGGCTCTCTGGAAGACCTATTCTCATCATCAAATCTCTAGCAGCTGCCTGTTCCTACATCCTCATCTGAGGAGCAACGTGTGAATATCCTCCTAGATGCCCCCATGAGGTCTTTGTTTCTGAGACTGTAGATGAGTGGGTTAAGCATGGGAGTGAAAATGGTATGGAAGGCAGATACCACCTTGTCCTGCTCGGGCATGTGGAATGACTGGGGCAGCACATATGTGTAGAACACAGCCCCATAGAAAATGCTGATGATAGTGAGGTGGGATGAACAAACGGTGAAGTCCTTCTTGCATCCCTCTGTGGAGCGCATGCAGTGGATTGTTAATAAGATGAGAGAGTAGGAGGTGGAGATAATGGAGATGGGTATGAGCATCATGAGCACGCAGCAGATGTGCATTAGGTTCTCATACAAGGATGTGTCTGAGCAGGCCAGTTTGAGCACCGCGGGGATCTCACAGAAGAAGTGGTTGATACTGCGGGAGTCACAGTAGTGGACATTCATGGTGATGGGTGTGAGCAGAAAACCATCCAGAGAGCCCCCAAACCAGGCCCTAGCAGCCAGCAGAAGGCACACCTTGCAGTTCATCAGAACTGGGTACCTAAGAGGGTTGCAGACAGCCATGTAGTGGTCATAGGCCATGAGCCCCAGCAGGAAAAACTCTGAACCAATCATAGTCAAGTAGAAAAAGATCTGGATGCCACAGGTCACAAAGGAGGTGGTTTTCTATGTGGAAACCATGTCCACCAGGAGCTTTGGGACCATGCTGCAAATGAAAATCTTGTCCATGATGGAGAACTGGCTGAGCAGGAAGTACATGGGGGTGTGAAGCTGAGGGTCCACCTGAATCAGGAATACCATTACTAAGTTTGCTGTTATGGCCACCACAAAGATAGGAAGATGACTGCAAATACAATTCCCATGGCCTCACTCTTCACCAGAAGCCCCAGCAGTGTAAAGTTGGAGGAGGAAGTTGTGTTTCTCACTGCTATTGCTACCTATACAGCTGCAGGGAGCAGGGGGACAGGAAGACCAGGAAAGAAAGCAAGACCAGGTGCATTCAACAGGGGGATGATCTTGCCACAGAGGACAGTGCACAGGATGCTGGTTGGGATGAAATCTTCCAGGGTAGAACACTAGAGAAAAACAAAAAGAAATGTGCCACACAGCAGTAACAGCAGCCCTGTCCCCTGATGGAGATCAGCTCTTATCATATCTGTGTTCTCTCCTCTAGGCATTGTTTATATAGTTTATGGTGACTGCATGATATAAGCAGTGCATGCCATGCCTGCAGTGGAGTTTTGATCATCTATGTTAATTCACCATTCTTCACATCCATGGTAGGTCTAAGTGAATTCTGGTTAGAGAAAGATATGATTGCTTCAGTAATTAAATGGCTGAAGATGAGTAAAATGAATAACTTAGTGAGTGAAGTGTTAGGATATTCACAAGTTCTCATGCATTAAACCATCCCTGTCTTTCCATTTTTGCTTCTTGTTGTATCTAAAGTGATTCCTCCTCTGTTCTGCCTGCAGAGCTTTGTTAGCCTCCTGTCTGATAGTTTATCTCATAGTTTCTTTACTCTCTAGGTGTTCTTCAGACAGCTTCTAGAATTAGACTATTAAAAAGCAGTTCAGACTATGTCAGGCTGATTCCCTTATTGCTCCCCACTACTACTATGAGTTTGGGGAACAGGTGAAGGAGGTAAAAAATGTTAGCACCTTGGATCCATGTCACCAAGAGACCATAGGAGCAAGGAGTTAACCATTAACCATGCAGATGTCTGCTGATGTTCACCTGCACTGAGGCTAGGACTGCGCTCAGGACTAAAGAGCTGTGGAGCAGGTGTAGGAGTGAGATAACAACTGCCTACAAGTAGAAAGGGATTTTTATCTCCTGCTCTTACCATATGGATTAAAGATTTATTAAAAACCAAAAAAGGAAAACAAACATACCTGTGATAAAATGTTCTCCTCCTCTTGCAATGCCAGGTCTTTGTGACTTGGCATCAAATATCTGTATATGTCAGAATCAGAGTCCAATCCAGGGGGAAGCCCGGGCCCATGCTGTGACTTCACTGTTTCTCTGGTAATAGGACTGGGGCCTTCACCCCAAGAACTAGGATTACCTGAGGTAGTAAGTAAAAATACAGGATGCTGAGTCATCTTGCCTTTCAGATAAACACTTAAAATTTATTTTAATACATGTTTCTGAGACACTTACACTAACAAAAATCACCATTTATCTCACAGTGGAATCTGGGTGGTTGTTTTTCACCAAGCCAAAGTCATACTGAGCTTCACAGAATGCAAGAATTGTAATGACAGTGCAAAAGTTACTAAGAGAATAAGTATACCACAATCAATATTGGATACAGAAATGAGATTCTGGCATCAGCATTAAACAGTCTCACTCCAAACTACACTGGTTGCTCCTCCTGATTACAGTGCAGGACTTCAGGCTGCCTCCTTCTCTGGCTTCCCCAGAATCCTGTGCTCAGTGATGAAGGCCTTGCAGTGAGACCCTACCACCCATGAACTCATTTGAGTTCTCCTCCACCTCCCCTAGACAAGTGGAAATAAATTTTATCTAAGACATATTTTTGTTCATGTCTATGAATATAAAAGGCATTCTGTTTTAGACTTAAAAACTTAATTAGGCTAATCCACACTAAGAGTGAGAGAATGAATACATTTCATAGTTTATTAAGAGAATTGAAACAGTTTATCCAAAAGGAATAAAATTCTACAAATGAAGCATGCACACTTCTCAAGACACTCACTCCTAGCAGCCTGGTCTGGTCCATCATTGCATCCTCCTGGTCTTCCCAGAGCTGTCCCTGACCTCTCTCCCTCCCCCTCTGTCACCTTAGTCTCCTCTCAGCATGGAAGTCACATTGATGCTGGAGCCTGCACTGCACCATGACACTTTTCATCTCAGGACCCGTCGGGCTCTGGACCCTTTGACTCCTCCAGTCTGTTTGTTCAGTGCCTCCTACAGCAGCGATCTCCTGCCCTCTGGGTCCACTTGGGGGTGCCCAGCCCAGGGCCTTGATCCCTACAGCTTGCCTACCCAGGGTCTGTGCAAGGTCATGACCTCATGTTCCTCAGAACTTTGTGCAAAGTCACCTGCTCAGAGGGGCCTACTCTCACTCTACTTGATGATCTCACACTTCTGCCCATCTCCTAACCCTACCTGACACCCTGTGTGCTTAATTAGCTTAGCATTTGTCTCTTAATTCTCACATAGTCAAGATTGTGGCCTATTTGATAAACAGGGTACCCTGCCATCTAAAGGAGTGACTGGCACATGGTAAATATTTGCTCAATAAATAAACGAAGGCTCTTGAAACATGCACAGTGAATACAAAGGAAATTGTGGATATTTTATTTTTCTTAACATGATACCTTGCTAGTAGTATTGCCTAAAGTAATTCTATGTTTTTACATAAAATGTGCTGAAGAGAAATACAAATGCCAGCCTTTATGTGTATTTTTAATCCAAAATAAAATTGCCATACAAAAAAGATCTACCATGGCAAACAGCAATAAAATTTACTACCAAATCAGTGAGATTAATACATATAAATTTGAGACAGGTTTTTCCTGTGGCTTAAAATCAAGCCACTTGGTTATGGATAACTAGGTTGTGAACAAAGTTCATAAGAAAAGAGGAACTAGAGACTGAGGACTGGTCTCTTTTCCTTTTGCTGAAAAGGCCAAAAAGCAGGGAGGAGAGGCTGCCACATAGAAATGAGATTTCAGCCAAACTCATTCAACTTGAACCTCTAGCTGAGCCTGAATGATGTGAACAATGGGGTGCAGGGAGGACTCACATACATTGCTTCTTTGAATGAGAATGATTTTTATTTTTGAGAAACTACATATTCATTCTTTTTTTTTTTTTTTTGGTACCAGGGATCGAACTCTGGACCTTGTGCTTTCGAGACAGGTGCCAGAACCCCTGAACTAAATCCCTGGCCCTACATATTCATTCTTAAGGGTGTGAAAATAGTAAATTTCTACTCCTCAGAAACTGTAGTATGGAGATGGTCAAATGAGTGGTCAACTTATTGTATAACAATTCATCTTGCTGCTATTTCCAGTAATAAGGCAGCAGAGGTAACGGAAGCATTTGCTAACTGCAGTCATACTAAACTACGTTTTAGCATATAATAGAATTCCAAGTGGAAGTGGATATAAGGGACATCTAGATCCATATTCATCGGTGACAGTTTCATTGTATTTTTAAATAATAAATGTGGCATATTTGCAATCTCCTTATTGTGTGTTTATGTATATATATTTCAGATATATAAGCATATATATTTTCTTAACTGATTTCTTTCTTCATATTGAAGCCATTTAATGCATTCACAGTGTACATTATACTATCTTTATTAAAATACTCAAAAGTTAAGCTTTTTACAATCTTCCAAATTAAAAAGAACTATTATTTGTGATCAACTATGCTGGAGATCACATGACATTACCTTTTATACCTTTGAAGATGTTTCCCACAGTTTTCTGGGATAGAAGAGCTGCTTTCTCTGTTAAGCCTTGATTCATCCAGTGGTTAGAAGTAGAGGCTCAAAGAACATGGTTTCAGCTACACTGAAACAAGTTTTCTGATTTTTGTCTTTCCAAATGTGTGGTCTACTACATTGACATCATGGCTCATTCCAGTTATGCCCTTTGGAAATCCAGGGAAGGAACACTTTTGATAATGTCACTGACATGGGCCATTCTAAATCTTGTTCTCAGTCTCTGGCTTTAGTTAGCACAGAAGGTTCCCTTCAGTTATCACCCTTGGGCAAGGCTTCCCTGTGTGACTTACTTCTTGTCACCTCCAGAGGAGGAAGTATCTGTGAAGAATCTGGAAGAAGCCAGTGACAGTTCCTTACCTGAGCCACAACTGAAAAAATACTTGATAGAAATCACTGAGGACTGCGTGAAGTTCAAAGATTTTTCACTTCAGTTCTGCTTTCAGCTTCTTTCTTAACATCCAATTTTCTGTGTGCTCACCTACTTTCTCTGACCTTTTGTTTCTACCGATATTCTTCAAACCTGAAATCCTCAAAAAAACATAAAAAAGGTCTTAAGAGTTAAAATGTGTACTTTAGAAAGCTAAACCTTCTAAAGTGAAATGGCTTTTGTCCACTCATTTTCTAATAGTTACTGACAACATGTTTGACATCAGGAAACTGTCCAGGTGCTTGGCATGCATCGCCATGCAAAATGAAGATACCTTTTTTGCTTATGTGATGAGTAGGCTAAAAAATAAAATCAGCTTAAAAATGAACAAAGAAACAACAACAGAAAAGCAACAGAGGATAATCAGAGTGGATGCTGTCAGCATCTACTTGTCACCTTGATGGTCTTGGCTAGTTCCTCAAACAGCTGGTCAATACTGCACCTATCAGTGCCCCTCAAGTCTCTGTCCTTTGGAATGAAGTACATGATGGGGTGCTTGGAAATGACCGTGGTGATTACTTGTATGTAAGAAGTTCTACCTCAACACCAACTCAAATGAAAAACAGTAAAAATGAATCTTCTTTATATTAACATTTGTGTATTAAGCAGCCCTTGGTTTCAACTAACATTCCAATGCTTTGAAATTCTCTACTGTTCCAATTACCCTGACAACTGTATTTAACATCTTTCTACAGTCAGGATCTAATATTTCAGGCAGTTTGTGTTCACAACCTCTCAGCAGCACTTGAGGGATACTCTTCACTTTGTGGGTAACACGGTCTGCACTGTCTTCTAAACTATTGTCTAAGTATTTTCAACTGAAATCTTCCCAGGGTTTAAGAAAGTATTTAGTAGGAAGACTTTATGTTTTTCACTGTTAGACTTTGACATTCTAGAACCATAAATATCTACTTAAATATGTAGAAGAAAAGGTTCAGGTAATTTCATATCCATACCCCTTACCTTCAGGAAGAACACAGGAGGTCTCATGACCCTTCAAGATGAGTCATCAGGTCCTTGCAAGTCCAACTCAGCTCGTGCTCATCAGAGAATAAACGTGGATTTTATCTGTGTGTTGCTCCCTAAGGGGCCTTTGTCCCCAGGTCAAGATTAGGAGTATCACAAATTAGAAGCTGCATTTGGAGACACATTCTCTCCTTTGAAAATTGCCTACTAATTAATATCAATGTTTGGCAGCAAAATACCAGACCATGGGGTGGAGATCCAGTCTGCATCAGCTTAACTGATGCAATAATTTACTCTGAATGTGATTCTCTATCTCCTTTTGGGCTAAGTCTTCATCTAAACACTTCCGAGGTGTTTGTGAGGATCAGGATCAAAATCCAATATTTTATTGATAACTTTTTTAAATGATACTTTTATCTTTAACTTTTGTTCATCATCTGGAATAGTTCATGACACAGTGAAAGTATGGAACTGGTAGCATTAAAATTAATCTTAAGGTACTATCATTCATAATTTTCTTTCCCACATTAATATATTGTTTTTAACAAAGAGGAAGGTCTGGTGACCACAAATTACCTAGTATATCAATTTTGTGAAATGACTGAGGAAAAGCCCTGGTCACTCCCTTTTAAGAGAGGACTAATTTATGAGAAGGAAGTGGGCAGCCACAATGTGAGGGATGGGATTTGAAATTTTAAAAAGACTGTATTAGAATGTATAAGCTGTCCAAGATGGCACTTGGATGTAGCCTGAGCTACTGATCAGGCTAAGGTAGGAGGATTGCTTAGCTCAGGAGTTCAGGTCAGCCTGGGCAACAGAGCAAGACTGTCTCCCTCTGTCAGTCAATCAATCATTCAGTAACCCATAGAGCATTCAGTATAACCTCTCACACATCAGAAGTGGGAGGATTGGTAAATCATTATAAAATGAGCACATCGAGGTAGCCACCCCTGTTTGTTGAAAAGACATTGAATAACATTGCAGAAGACCCCTTCTGCCATGCCCAGCCACTAACACCTGCAGTACCTAGGGATCTGACTAAATACACTTTTCTAACTTGCTGTTTTTCAAGTACTTTTGATATATTTATCAACCTAGGGGTTGATATGCTCTTGTTTAATGCAAAGAGTTAATCTTGGTAATAAAAGAACAAAAGCCCTACTAGGTATTAATATATAGCAACCCAGCTTCAAGCAAGACACTATGGAAAAGGGGAAGAAGACACAAGTACCCCAGGGAGGGGAGAAATGTGAAGTGTGAGATGCAGTGATTTTGTAGAGGGAGAGATTGAAAGAGGGTTTCTGGTGATGTCAGGCAGAAGGGAAGGGCGAAAGCATTAGTGCAGAGGTACAGAGAATTCAAAGGGAATGGAACTTCTGGAACAAGGCTGAAGGTATTTCATGAATGAATCAAATCTGTTTCTGCCCATGAAGACATTCATCCCCCTCAGGATATTTTGTAATCTCTTTTCTATTTGTTTCCTTGCTTCATTTCAAGGCAAAGATAAAATTATTAGAAACCTTCTGAGAAAAAACCAGGCAATAATCTTTACCTGCATTTGCACTGGAGGAGGAAAGGCATTTTCCCTCTGTCTTTACATCAGTGCCAAAATAACATAAGATTTAGTAATATTTGCTTGGGTGCCTGTTACGTGACTTCTGAAAGTTCATTCAACCTTCTCTAAGCCTCATACAGATAGATAAAATAGACACCAGGTGAATCAATATAGGCTTTGCTAACATTTTTTCTTTTAGGACCTTACATACATGAGGAAGTAAAAGGTAAACAAGTAAATGATAGAAGGCTCACTGTAGTCTTTTTTTAGTTAAAATTCTACCCACTTTGTCCACCTATCAAGACACCACATCTAGCCAAAAGTCCTTAAAAAGGAGAAATATTTGTCCCCAATATACCAATGGAGAGGCTGAGAATTACACTGAACAACTTATTTAACCTGAGAGCTAAGTTAGCTAATGAAGTGTCTCGACTTTTTCATTCTATATTTATCTATTATCACTTTATTAAAGCATGAATGGAAGTTTTGAAGGCTTGTAGCAATGTTTTAATCTTCATGATAGAATAAAATTTGAACCAATCAATAAACAAGTAAATATTTATTAATTTCCAGACGTATATTAGACTCTGATGAATAAAAGTATGGTGATAATCCACAATGTAATTTCACAGGAAAAAAATTAAATAGACATTTTACAAAATGACTCAGAATATAGAACCCAAAATACAATCTTATCATCCTCACAAAAGCTTCCTAAATAAAACTACTGTATTATGAGCATTCAAGAATATTTTGTTTAGTGAATTTTTGAAATTGAATCAAGAGCATTGATTTGCCAGGGATTGAAGTTTTCATTTGAAAAGCCAGTCAGGAGGGGCCGAGTGTGTAACTCAGTGGTGGGCCAGGGCTTAGCATGCCTGAGGTAGGTCCTGGGTTCACTTCCCAATCCTACCCTCAAAGTGGGCCAGCAACGCCTACACAAGGGGCATATGACCACACGTCTCACATAACATACCCTGCATTACCTGCCTGGGGTGGCTGGCAGTGCTGCTAGCTGACACCACTAGGTGGAAAACTTCAGTGAATCCAGATAAGCAACTTGGGCGAGGTTGCGCCTTGGTCCATTTTCGGGGCAGCCCTTACATGGTGCTTCAGCAGGAGGATGGCTGGCCGAGAATGCTCATTAACAGTGTGACACTGAGAGTTTTCATCTCCAAGAAGCATATTCTGGGAGGACTGGGTTGTTGGCCACGTCATCCAGCTCCTGTGGGCCCCCTGGCTTCCCCTGGGTCTGGCACAGCCCTGACTCTCTGGGGAGAGGCGCATCTCCCCAGCAACTGCCTTCATGCTGCAGCCACGTCCCTGTTCCTCAGGCTGTAGATGAGTGGATTGATCATGGGTGTGAGGATTTTGTAGAAGGCGGACACCGCCTTGTCTTGCTTGGGAGTGTGGTAAGAGTGGGGCATCACAATGGTGTAGAAGACTGCCCCGAAGAAAATGCTCACCACCAGGACGTGCTAGGAGCAGGTGGCCCAGGCTCTGCGCCAGCCATCCACCAAAGTCATGCAATGCATGGTGAGCAGTATGTGTGTGTAGGACATGGTGATGATGGAGATGGGCACCAGCAGCTTCAGCATGCAGCACGCATACATCAGGGTCTCATACAGCGATGTGTCCATGCAGGACAGCCACAGCATGGCTGGGATCTCACAGAAGAAGTGGTTGATCTGCCGGGATGTGCAGTAGGGGAAACTCATGGTGATGGGTGTCAGCATGAAGCCGTCCAGGGAGCCGCCCAGCCAGGAGCCCATTGCCATGCACAGGCAGACCCTGTGGCTCCTGATCACCGGATAGCTCAAGGGGATGCACACAGCCATGTAGCGGTCATAGGCCATGAGGCCCAGCAGGAAGAACTCTGCCCCAATCAGGGTCACATAGAGGAAGATCTGGACTGCACAGCCCAGGAAGGAGATGGTCCTTCACTCAGACAGCAGGTCATGGAGCAGCTTGAGGATGGTGACGCATATATAGACTGTGTCCATGAGGGAGAGCTGGTTGAGAAGGAAGTACATGGGCATGTGCAGCCGGGGTCCATGCAGATAAGCAATACCATGACCACATTTGTGACGACAACCACTACAAAGATGGAGAAAACCACAGTGAAGATCAGCCCCAGCAGGGTCAGGTGGACAATAAGGCCCAGGAGGATGAAGTCAGTGGAGTTCTGGGAAGCAGCCTCCATCTCCCTGTCACATGGTCGCCCTGGGATGCAGGCAGAGAGTTGGAGTTAGGGATGATCCCATACTTAACAGCACCCCCATGACCCATGTGAGATGACATGTGGATAAAGAAGACCATGCCCTTCAGACTCCCGAGTCCTGCTGCAGTGTTAATGATTCATGTGACACTGTGCAGATACATTTCCCTCTGCACCAGGTCATCATAGCCTATACTTTACAGGGAAGGTCTGAGATGTGAATGTAAGGATCCCCCCAGTACTTTAAAATCTGGCATTATCTTTATTTGGAGTCACCTTCTGTGTGCATCCTATAACTTATCATTTTAGGCTGGAAGTTTCTTGAGGCTGGCCCTGTGACATATTTCCTAATTGCATCATAATCTTAGTTGCTTGAACTTGAATTGCTCTTTGCCATTAAGATGATTACATTGTAAAGGTCACACACAGAAATCCACCTGTGACTTAGGAAACTGCTATGTCGTGAGCATGGAGTCAAGTTTTCTAGGTAAACTGTATGGTTTTGGTGACATTATTACTACGAGGGCCTTGAGAGTTTGGGGCATCAAAAATATAGCACAGCAGTTTTACTAACCTCATTGGAGGCCAGGGTCCTAGCTGCCTGTGGGCAGGTGTGTTGAGAATCATTATGTTCTAGGATGGAGTGTTTTAAATACTTGGGCCTGTGTGTTTTCCCAAGTCAACATGGGGTCATAAATAACAATCTTAGTTACAGGACTTGGGCTTCACATCATGGTTGTGTTTTCTACTTGCACCATGAAGTCTGCTGCAGTGTGTGGCTCCATGCTCTAGTCCAGCTTTCATCCTTGACCTGAGCATCTCTCAAAACATTGTTCAGCAGGACATGGACAGTTTTCCTGGTAGGGAGCATCCTGACGCTTGTGTGATGTGATGTTATTTTAGGAATCCATTGCTAATGAGGGTATCTTCCCTATATTTATTATTTATTTTGCTATTTTATCATTGCTCCTTCATGTTTATAAGTAAAAATAAGTACAGATAGTAAAGAAATTCTTCCAGTTAGAGGAAATAAGGTGGAATAATATTAAAATTTCCTTTAATTAAATAGAAATAATTCCTATGCTCTTTTTTCCAGAGCAAAGCAAATGCACACCTCTTTGATATATTCAGGAATATTGAGACATAAACTGTCAGCTTTCACTATTAGATCATGGTTTACTTTGCTGCATTTCAGTGACAGAATGTTAGAAAAGGCATGCTTTTGGAAAATGGACTGTCCACTGATATTATTAATACATCTAGTGGTTCCACAGTAGTCAAACACATAAGATATGAAGCATCGGGGAGAAAAAAAATATGCCAGAATTTGAAAAAATTATAGAATCAATAAAGGACACTTTTTCTTCTCAGTGTTCATCCAAGATGGAGATTTATTATGGGTAATAGTCCAGATAAAGGAGTAAAATTACAAAGGAGAAAATACAAAGTTTCTGTGCTGAAACTTACATCTGCTATAGGTTATCAGTGAAGGAGGAGAAATAAACTGAGGATCAAATATTGATTCTAAACTAGGTTGAAATAGGTCAGCAATTTTTGCCTCCTTAATAAGTGAAACAGCTTCTTATTGACCACAGCTCTGGCCTATAGGCAAAGAGAGTTCATTTAAAGTCATTTCGACTAAGCTTCCATAAGAGCTCTTCTGGCAAAATTGGTTGGAAATTAAAATATTCATGCCAGAAAACAACTCATTTTGACCAAAAATCTTTGTTTTCTTTCTCTGGATTTCATTTTTCTTTCAATAGAAGCATGGAATTATATCACTAATTGAAATTACCATGTAGCTCTAAGGGTAGAGTATTATTTTTTGTAAATGAGGAAAAGTGTGAGGACAGCATATATATATGAAAATATTTGTAAGTACAACTAAAGAAGTGAAAGACATCAGCAGGTGTAACAGGAGACACAGTAAGTTATATTGCTCCTGAACCAGAAACAACAAACATAGCTGGCTGTGTGCCATTCACTTTAGAAGTTCTGCTTTCTCCTTAAGATGTAGCAAAGAAGATACTATGTGTCAGCTCTAGTGATATCTTCCAAATTGCTCCACTTCACAAGCTTACCCTGGGCCACAGGCTGAAATACCCTCGAATCATGAAATGTTTAAAGAGCATTTGTGTAATAACTGCTTTGGAAAAAGTAGCATAACTTATGAGCCAAGAGAAGTTGGGGTCCACTCAGGGAAAACAGTGGCATTAGAGGTGGAAATTCATCTGAATTAAAAATTTCAGACTTGAAAATGGAAAGACCCATTGGAGTACTAAAAACAAAGATACCTGGGTGGCAGATGGTGCAGCTAATGTCAGGAAAGGCTTGCAAGCATGCATTGACACATATGTTGAGGGAGGGGAGGGAGGGAAGCCCAGTCCAACCCCATCTAAGACCACTTTGGAGATCCCAGGGGTGTGGAGTGCAAGGGGCTGGAAAATGAGGGCTTGGAGTATATGGCTCAAAATATCGAGCAACAGGCTGTAAGAGTGAGTTATTCCAGCAGGAAGTCACACAATAAAACTATCTTTTCACAAAAATATATCTAGCAGTTTTACAGTGCTGAAATCCACATCATTGCTATTAATTACAACTAGTAAATTTCTGTAGCCACAACAGACTGATCACTGAGCTCTTCTTTTGTGTACACCTGCTCTCCCTGTTATCTTTGTCTATGTTTCTAAATTAAGAACCATTGCTTCAGATACTGAATAATCAGACATCACTCCCCCTTTTCTATACCATCTTAATATCCAATGATGTGAATTTCCCCCCATTCCTTCACCTTTTCTGTAGTTCTCATGATCATGTATTTCCAGAGATGTCCTCTCATATGCTCCACTAATTAAATGCTAAGTGATTCCATATCAGTTACACAGGTACAATAGGGAATCCCTGTTATAGAGAATTGGCACCCTACGTTCCCTGTTCACTCTCACAGTTAATTTAGAAATTTCCACAGTAGACATTAAAGAAGATAGGAGAGCCTCTTCTTATTTCAAAAAAATTAATGCTGTAATGACATGTGGGTGGCAGTTATTGAACACCCACTAAACCAGGAATTAGTTCTGTAGGAAGATTGTGCACGATGCCAACATATCTAAAACAAATATTGTAAAAGATAACAACAATGAACCAGAAAAAAAGTACACCTGGGCTCCTAGAGCAGTGGATGAAGCTTCCAGCTGCCCTGCCAGAAGGGGTCTGCTACTGTCTCTTTGGAGATGCCCTTCCAAAAGCAGGGTGGGCATGGGTGGCAGCAATGGAAGCCAAAGCATCTGGCATACACATGGCACATTTATTTCACCCCACTGATGGCATAGAGAAGGAAATAGGCATCACGAGAGGCAGAGAGTTTATTCCGAAGCAGCAGTGATGGTGCACAGTGAGAAGTAGAGACCAAGAGCCCCACACACAATGTGTTCGATATTACTCCCTAGGTGCTAAGTGTCCAACAGGAGACAGCACCATGTTCTGCTTTAGTTCCTCTGCCTGATAGCCTCTCATGCAGCATGCTAGGTTGGCATCCAGTAGATTTATTAATAGAATGTGGTTATTAACAAGACATCACAAGCACATATGTGCGTCTTAAGAAGAAAGAAAAAGTGGTGAGTGGTTAGAAAATAATAGAAACAGAAAAGACCACACTCAGCACTTTCATTTCTTCCCAACCATGCGGGGAACTGACCTACACCTGACTACGTACACAGTGCATTCCTGCCTTAACAATATTCAAAAGGCAGTGATCCATGCTGCTACCTTAAAATTGTACTCCCTTGCCCATGCCCATCAACATCTGAGGAGTCCTCATAATGAATGCTGAGCACCTTCTAACCTTTAGCTCCCACATGTACTTTTCCCCTTCTGTAAGCTCACTCATGCCCTTGGGAAACATAACCAGACTCTTCTTATCCGTGTGTTTCCAGTGAATGCATACCCTTTTCAATGATTTTCTTGCAAAAGAGTGAATACATGTATTCATCATTCTCAATCCAAAAGAGATCACCGATATAGCTCTTATCAGAAAAGTGACTCCAGGGGACCTTCCCAAAGTTACAGAGTGATGCCCAAAGGAAATGCCTAGACATTGGGTAATCCTCTCTGATTCCATAAAAATCTAAGATTCCACCTCAGAGCAGCCAAGTGCACACCTCAGTAAGGTGGCAGTGGGATGGCAGCATTGTAAATACATGGGGAAGCAGGTGAGGCCACAGCCAAGTAAAGCTGATTAATGGTGGATTTCCATGATCCCCAGTAGTGGCCTCTGGGGTATCAGTTAATCCAGGTTCACTTGCATAGCCTTCTGCCACAGTGGAGGCCATTCCCTCTGGCCAGATAGAGCTGCACTCTTTTCCCAAGGGAAAGGCTGGAACTGTTTCTGGATATTTCATCACAGAACTTCTTATCTAGCCTGGGCTCCCTCTGGAGAAATAACAAATAGTGCTGTGGTGGCTAGAGACCTTCTCTTCCAAGTCAGTGGCTTATTTTGGTAAGAGAAAATTGTATTTAAAATATGCCCTTTAAAACTTACAAACATTCAGTGCTTTCCAGAATTAATTATTTATCAAATGCACTGGGAAAACAGATGTGAGAAACAGAAAGGAAAGTGGAGTAAGAGAAACTGAAGGGAAGGACCCAGGGGAAAGGAAAAGGGAAAGAAGAAGGAAACAGCAATAGAAAAAAACACAAGCCGTATGTGCTTTTAAATTCTTCACATGAGTGTATTAAGACATTGGATTAGGGAAACTGAAATTTCTCATAGTTTATTGCTCCAGGGAGAACAAACTTTTTTTTTAAAAAAATGATCTTGTTTGGGAAGCAGGAGATCAGTGAAGATAATGCATGAAGACTTTTCATGTACTAAAACCACCCAATGGGCACATTATTTACATGATTTCTACTCATTACAGATCATTAGACTCAGACCTTAGAGCTTATCATGTCCAATTACAGATGAAGCAAAATTTAACACATTTGCATCCATTTAGGACACTACTCTATAAATAATTCTTCCTAAAGAACATTTTCCATGTGCTTCAATCAGCAACTAGAGCATACACTTCCATGGGGTGTGAGGATCACTCCACAGAGCCACACGGGTTATGGCCAGACACAGACTCGGGTGCATGAGATGGGAGAGGCAGGTGATGTAGAAGTTACAGGTAAGGGAGGGCAGTGAAAACGTAAGAAGGAGGACAGATATTGGTAAAGAAGAAGGGGAAGGTGAGAATGGCTGATATTGAAGAGAACATGCTACAGTAAAATAATTCATTCAGTTTAAACAATTTTAGTGTCAATGCTGTATCAAAAACTCAGCATACAAAGATACAGCTGGAGGTGTGAGAACTCTTGATTGATTAGGTTGAGAAAGGAGCAAGTTACGCCCTACAAATCTGGTTAAATAATTTCCTTCCAAAAATCTTCCTCATATTTGGAGGTTTTGTCTTTTTTTCTTCTAAAATTAGTGGAAATCAGTGTCAAGGGTACTCTGTGACACTTAAGCTGTCCATGACACACTAGAGAAATGACTACTCTGTTATCGCAGGGCTATGTGATGCCCTACTAGGACACCAATTTATAAAGCGTCTTTTATTAATGGTCATTTGTTGTTAGAAGACATCTGTCACTTGTGTAGCCTCTTCCCTTCAAGAAAGAATCCTGCTTTGAAGGTAATGTCATGGCACAAGGCCACTCTGGAGTAAAAAATGTGTGTGGGGCAGGCTACATTTTCCTTTCTGGACAGTGAAAAATTAAATTTTTTGGTACTGGGGATCAAACTTGCAACCTTGGAATTGCAAAGCAGGCACCAGAACCGCTGAGCTAAATTCTCAGACCAGTGATGAATTAATTATAATAACACCTTGCAGTACAGAGCACCTTCCTTAGCCAAATGGCATTTGCACTGGTCACCTCATTCTCTCTCAATACTACCCTATGAAGTAAGAACTGAATTAGAATAGCCTAATTTAGTATACTGAAAAACAGGGATACAAGAAGATAAATTAATGTATCCAACCTGACATAATAAATATCTTTAATTGGGGCATACAGATTTATCCTGGAAAGCTTCTCTGTGATGAGAATAGAGTTGCCTTGACATCACACATTCTTTCCTGTCCATTTAGGAGGTGGACCCATCATTTCCACATCATAACATAGCCACAGCTTCTGATGACAACCTACTTTATTCTCTTCATGGCTCAAGGGGAGGAAATAAAATTCAAAGAGAATGAGGGCCTGGGGAGAGGAATCACAGGACATAAGGTCATGGCACAGTCTGAAAGCCAACTCCAACTTGTAGTTCCAAGCTGGGGTCACTGACAAGATAGGATATTTAGGGTTAAGACACAATGTCATCCTCCACCCCATCCCCTGGAAATGCAAAACAGAAAAATAACTGAAAGCTCCATATCAAGTTACTTTCCTTCTTTTCCAAGAGGAGAAGCTTAGAATTTTCTAAACAACATGTCAACTTCCAGATAATTCTTCTAATATATTTAGATAACTAAATTGTTTAAGCTTTAAAATGAGCTTTTAGATAGGTGCATTTTGTTCTTTGTAATGATTTCCTTCTCAGATACTGAAATATAAGATCAGAAATTCTGAAGTTATAGGAAAATGGAAACACAAGTCGTCAAAAGCTAAAGAAAAGAGAACTAAATATAATTTTCTCCAATTTTTCAAAAGAATAATTTTAACACAAAGAGAAAAAGTGTTGGAATAATTAAATATACTAAGCTAAATTAAAATATAAAAAATAGAAAAATGCGAGCAATGTACATTATTTTCTGCAGAACAAATATTTAACTCTCTAAAGAGTTCCATTACTTTATATGAGGATTCAAAAGTAAAAAATACTTAAATATAGGGAAAGATGTGACTTGTATCTCCCCAGTTTTTCCTTTTAAATTGTATCATCAGGCATCACTGCATGGGCAGTAGAAAATGAAGGAGCTGTCCATTATTACCAACACCACACAATTACATTTTAAAGACTCAATTCATTATTCTAGGATGATTTTACCAAAAACACTGTGGGAAAACATAAATGTAGATCTCAAAGTTCCAGTCTCTTCCTAAGTATGACAGATACCTTTGTGGCTACAAGCAGTGTTGATACAATTAAGTTAAGAACACACCACATAGAGTCAGAACTATTTTTTCCAACAAATAATGATGGCCTGATGGAAGGAAATATTTCTATAAATCTCAAAAAATCACGTGGGGGAAGAGTCAGTGTGACACTGAAATAATATGTGGAAAAGTGTCAAAATCAAGTGTGAGGAACTACTTCCTGGTAGAGGTCAGTGTGGAGGGAGAAGCTGGAGGAGTAGCTGAAGCAAGCTTCTGAGTCTCCTCTAGTGAGACTGCTGCACAGCCAACAGGCTGCTAGGAGAACAAGGCCTTGTGGAAGCAGAGGGGCACTGCTGAGATCCTACTTCACTCTCCAACCACAATGGACTAGTGCTCAGATCACTCATGGCTTCCAAACACACAGACCGAGTTTCCCAAACCCCAGCCTTACAATTTCCAAGCATGCCCTGCAGAGCTGGCCCTAATTGTATGTGGAGTCTCCACACAGGGACAGTTGCACTTGAAGGGAAGGACCAGGTCCTGTATTCTGATATGCAAACCATTGGCAGAAAGCATCAGTCTTCAGAAAGCAGTCACCTTCCCCAAGGATAGGCACTGGCCCAGGGCGATCCACAGGGCCCCAAACACATCCTTGTTCCTCGGACAGCATGTAGGTGTACATGGCAGCCCAGAAGAAGAGGCTGATGACCACCATGTGCAAGGAGCAGGTGGCCACGGCCTTCTGCCAGCCCTTGGCCTTGTACCTGCTGCACACGGCCAGCAGGATGCAGGCATAGGAGGCCAAGATGACTGATCAGGGGATGAGTAGCATGAAAATGCAGCACACATACATGGCTGTCTCATAGTCTGAGGTGTCACTGCAGGACAGCTTCAGGAGTTCAGAGACCTCATGGAAGTGTTTGATCTCCCTGGATGCACAGAACAGAAACTGCATGGTTACTGGGGTCAGCAGGGAGCCATCCACAGAGCCACCCACCCAGGCTGCTGCCACGATCAGCAGGCAGACCCTGTGGCTCATGAGCACTGGGTAGCACAGTGGCCTGCACATTGCCATAGTGGTCCTAGGCCATGAGGCCCAGCAGGAAGAATTTGGCACCCTCCAAGGTCAAGTAGAGGATCTGCTAGGCTGTGCAGCCTGGAAAGGAGGTAGCCCACAGGCCCATCACTTGGTCCAGCAGCATCTTGGGCATGATGATGGAGATGTACAGGATGTCCATGAGGGAGAGCTGGCTGAGCAGGAAGTACATGGGCATGTGCAGCTGGGGGTCCATGCTGATGAGCACAATCAGAGTGGTGTTGGTGGCTATGGAGATCAGGAATACCAGCAGAATGAGCACAGGGAGGAGCCAGGGGAATGGTTAGTTGCTGAACAAACCCAGAAGGACAAACTCTACATACATGGAATAATTGTCCCACTTGGCAGTCCTGTTGGTGACGCAGTAGAGAGAGAGATGGTGGGAGAGCAAGTTGGGAAATATCAGGTGATGTGGTCCTGGGCAGTTCAACAGTTGTACAGATGTTATTCCCATTTTAGAAAGCTCAAATTTTAATTCCCAGAAGAACATCCTGAACAGGACAGTGTTATGTCAAGTCAGACCAACACTCCCTCAAGAATCCACTCAAGAAGGATGTGCTACTTGCAGACTATTGCTGGCTGGCTATGTGTATATATATATATATATATATATATATATATATATATATATATATATATATATATATCACCTTGAAGCTGCTACACGGAAACCAGTAAAAATTGTACCACCCCAAATAAATAGAAATGGAACAGTAATGGGCTGGACAATGCTCCCATATCCTTTTCTGCACATTAGACTCCAGCTTTTACACTGAGAATCCTGAGTCAGAGCCACCCATCAGGAACATGCATTCTGCGCATGGAAAGATAGTCACATGGAATTTACCAATTTATGTCATTCTTGACAAATGTTTAAATTGTAAAATTCTATTGCTTAACCTATTTTCTAGGTGTTTGTCTCTTGAAGATAATGATTTCATGCTGAAGAATAAACCACAAGAGCTATGAGGTGTGAGAAGAAATAAAGCAACATAAAAACTAGCAGAAAACTGTTATCAAAGGAAAAATATTATACTTATGATCAAAGAGTATTTATTTTCCCTCTTTAAGCAAAAATTCCTACTGCTTATTAACACACAACTTAACATGATTAAGTGAAATGAAAAGAAATGAAATGAAAGTAATAAAGAATAAATAATATATAAAGTTTAATAAAAAGGAGAGATGGCTTGATTTAAATAATACCAGATGATATTTTCTCTCAAATGAGACTTTACTCTTAGGAGCTAGATTATAAGTATATGTTTTACCACATATATAGGTTGTGTGGACAATCTCTCTTGGTATCATGTGGATCTGCATTATGTACTATGGTAACCAGGATTTCTACAATGCCATGGAGCACAGGAAACATGACATCAAAACTGAGATGAGCTGTAGCTATAAATCTTATTAAAGATTCAAAGACATTATGAAAAAATTATATAATTTTCTCATAAAATTTCTTACTGCATGCTAAAGCACAGTATTTTGCTAGATAAACTAGTCTGACCTGCTCCTTGTTGCATTTTTAATATAGCTACTAAAACAATTTAAATGATCTCTGGGGTTCCCATAAAGTTCTACTGAAATTTCTGGTGTAGGACATTCTTGATAAATTCTTTTATTGTTACATTTTAGGTGTACAACACAATTATATTTCTCATTGGCAATTGTACCTTTACATAATTCATCTCAGTTCTTATTTTTTTCCCATTCTGAGCCCTCCCTTCACCCCCTCCACCCTTCCCTATTTACAAAGACTTTATTTCCATTTTTTCCATTTCTCAGCATTTTTCCTTTCCCTTCTTTCCTTTCCCCTGCCCCTCCTACTACCCCTACCCCTTTGGACCTTTTTTTCCTACTTTGCATTATCGATTATCCATTCTAATAATTGGTACATTTTAGGTATACAATATAATGAAATTCATCATTGGAAATTTGCACCTTTACATAATCTCTCTTGGTTCTTATTTTTCACCCTTGCCCAGCCCTCCCTTCAACCCCTCCATTCCTCCCTATTTACAAAGATTTTGTTCCTATTTTTTTATTTTCTCATATTAATTCCATTCCCTTCTATCCTTTCCTCTAGCCCTCCCACTTCCTTCCCCTTTGCCCATTTCTTTCCTATTTCACATTACCTATTATATATTTTAGTCCTTATTTACACTTTCAATTTCTCACACCAGAGAAACTATTCGGTATTTATACATGTGTGTCCTATTTATTTCACTTAATAGTATCACCTCAATGTGCATACACTTAGCTATAAATGTCTCTAATTTCTCATTGTTTATGGCTGAGTGGTACTTCATTTTATAAAAAGACCACATTTTCTTTATCCAGTCTTGAGTTGATGGGCATTTGGGCTGTTTCCAAGTTTTAGCTATTACAAACTGTGCTGCTATAAACATGGGCACACATATATCACTGTGGTATGATTCTTTTAAATCTTTGGAGAAGATCCACAGCAGTGGAATAGCAGGGTCAAATGGGATTTCCAGTCCTAGTTCTTTGAGGTATTTCTATAATGATTTCCACGGTGGTAGCACCAGTCTACACTCCCACCAGCAGTGGAGCAGAGTTCTTCTTTCCCCACAGCTCCACCAGCATTTGTTATTGGTTGATTTCATGACAGCAGCCATTCTTTCTGGAGTGAAGTGGAATCTCAGCGTTGTTTTCATTTGCATCTCTTGAATGAACAGTGATGTTGAACATTTTTTCATATATTCATTTGCTATTTCTACTTCTTTGAGAATTGTCTGTTCATTTCAGATGCCCATTTTTGGATTGGGTCTTTAAATTTAGGAGGTCTGATCTTTTTAAATTCTTTATAGATTTGAGACAGTAGACCTTTGTCTGAGGAAAAGCAGGTGAAAATTTTTTCAAATATTGTGTGTTGTCTCTTCACACTGCTGGTGGTTTCTCTTGCTGTGCAGAAGCTTTTTAATAAGAAGAGATCCCAAAAGTTGATTGTTTGTGCTAGTTCATGGGCAACTGAGGTTTTGTTCATAAAATCTTTTCCTACACTAATGTCTTCAAGAGTTCTACCTAACCTCTGTTCCAAATGGTTCAGATTTTCTATTTTAATATTTAGATCTTTAATCCATTTTGATTTTAGTTTAGTGCATGGTGAGAGATATAGGTCTAGTTTTAATCTTTGGCAAGTAGAAACCCAATTTTTCCAGCACCATTTATTAAAGAAGCTATCTTTCCTCTAGGGAGGGTGTTTGGCTCCTTTATCAAAGATGAGATGTCTGAGTGTGTCTGGCCTTGTTTCTGCATCATCTAATCTGTTCCACTGGTCCTCGGGTCTGTTTCTTTGCCAGAACCATGCTGTTTTTATCACAGTAGCTTTGCAGTATAGTTGCAGGTTGGGGATTGTGATACCCCCTGCCATGTCTCTGTTACCTAGAATTGCTTTTGCTATTCTGGGCCCCTTCTTGGTCCAAATGAATTTTTGGATTATTTTCTCAAGGTCCGTGAAGTATGCTACTGGGATCTCCATTGGAATTGCATTAAATCTATATAGCAGGTTTGGAAGTATGGTCATTTTCACTATATTAATCCTTCCTACCCAGGAGCAGGGGATGTCTGTCCATTTTCTGATATCATCTTCAATCTCTCTTTTCAGAGTGCCATAGTTTTCAGAGAAGAGGTCTTTGATTTCTTTCATTAGGTTGATTCCTAGGCATTTCAGTTTTTTGGATGCTATTGTGAAAGAATTATTTGCCCTATTTCTCTCTCAGTGAGTCTGTCATTCATATAGAGGAAAGCTATTAATTTTTGTGTGTTGACCTTTTAACCAGCTACTTGACTGAATTTGGTCATTAAGTGTAGAATACTTTTGGTGGAGTTCTTGGGGTCTTCTATATAGAGTATCATGTCATCTGGAAATAATGACAATTTGACTTCTTCATTTCCTATTTTTATTCCTTTGATTTCTTTCTCTTGTCTAATTGCTGTGGCTAATATTTCCAGAACTATATTGAACAAGAGTGGTGATAGTGGACATCCTTGTCTTGTTCCTGATTTTAGTGTGAAGGAGTTCAGTTTTTGACCATTTAGTATGATATTGGCTGTTGGTTTTTCATAGATGGCTTTTATCAGTTTGAGGTAGAGACAGTCTATTCAAATTTTTTGTAGGGTTTTTATCATAAATGCCTGTTGGGTTTTGTCAAATGCTTTTTCTGCATCTATGGAGATAATCATATGGTTTTGTCCTTGGCTCTAATGATATAGTGTATTACAATGATTGATTTGCATATTTGGAACCATCCCTGCATCCTTGGGATGAATCCCACTTGACCAGGGTGTATGATATTCTTGGTGATCTTCTGAATTCTCTTTGCCAGTATCTTATTAAGGATTTTTGCCTCTGTGTTCATTAGTGAGATTGGGCTATAGTTCTCCTTTTCAGTTGGGTCTTTCTCTGCTTTGGGAATCAAGGTGATGCTTGCTTCCAGAAATGAATTTTGGAGTATTGTTTCCCTTTCAATTTCACTGAAGAATTTAAATAGTAGTGGCAGTAGTTTTTCTCTAAATGTCTTGTAGAATTCAGCAGTGAAGCCATCAGGGCCGGGTCTTTTCTTTGTTAAGTTTTTAATTATGTTTTCATTTTGATTGGTTGATATTGGGTTGTTTAGAGTTTTGTGTCTTCTTCATTCAACTTTGGTAATTCATATGTATCTAGGAATCTGTCCATTTCTTCTGTGTTGTCCATCTTATTGGCATATAGGTTCTGGAAGTAGGTATTTATGTTCCTCTGGATTTCTGCTGGGTCTGTTGTAATTTCACCCTTTTCATTCCTCAGTGCATGGATTTGGGCCTTTTCTTTTCTTTTTCTGTTAAGATTGGTTAAGGGTTTGTTGATTTTGTTGATTCTTTTGAAGAACCAACTCTTGGCTTCATTGATTTTTTGTATTGTCCCGTCAGTCTCCACTGCATTGAGTTCTCCTCTGAGCTTTATAATTTCCTTCCTTGTATGAGCTCTTGGGTTGTCCTGTTCTTTCTCTAGAAGCTTGAGGTGCAGCATCAGGTTGTTTAATTGGGCTCGTTCTGTTTTCCTGATATGCATATTCACTGCTATGAATTTCCCTCATAAGACTGCTTTCATTGTGTCCCATAGATTCTGATATGTTCTACTGTCATTGCCATTTAATTGAAGGAGCTGTCTGATTTCTTCTTTAATTTCCTCTGTGACCCATTGGTTATTCAGAAGTGTGTTGTTCAATTTCCACGTATTTATGGAAATTTTCGAGTTTCTTTTGCTATGGATCTCCAATTTCATCACACTATGGTCGGATAATATACAGGGGATAACCTCAATTACTTGGCTCTTACTTAAACATGTTGTTCGTGAGATTATGTGGTCTATTTTGGAGAATGACCCATGTGCAGCTGAGAAGAATGTGTATTCTGATTTTGTGGGTTGGAAGACTCTGTAAACATCTGTTAAGTTCATTTTTTCAAGAGTTCGATTGGGTTCTAGTATTTCATTACTTATTTTTTGTCCAGTTGATCTATCTATTTGTGACAGTGGGTTATTGAGGTCCCCCACTACAATTGTATTAGTGCATATATGACTTTTCATGTCCGTTAGTATATGTTTTATATAGCTGTGTGCACTAGTGTTTGGTGCATAGATATTTATAATTGTCAGATCTTCATCTTGGATTCTTCCCTTTACAAGGATGTAGTGTCCTTCTTCATCTCTCTGAATCAGTCTTGGTTTGAAATCTACTTGATCTGCATAGAGGATAGCTGCTCCTGCTTTTTTTCAGATTCCTGTTATATGTTGTATTGTTTTGCACCCTTTAACTTTCAGTCTATGAGTTTCCATTTGAATTAAGTGTGTTTCTTGTATGCAGCATATTGTTGGATTTTGTTTCTTGACCGATTCTGCCAGTCTATTTCTTTTGATTGGTGAATTGAGACCATTAACATTGATGGTCGTATTGACTTGTCATTGCCATGACTTTTCTTTTTGTTGGGTTCTCCCCATTTACATTTAATTTCTTTTCATGCCAGATGGCTTCATTCTGCTTTACTTCCTGGGGTTATAATCCTTAATGTCTGTTCTTAGGATATTGTGTAAATTTTTTTGGAGTGCTGGGTTGTTATTCACGAAATTCCTAAGGTGCTCTTTGTCATGAAAATATGGTATTTCTCCATCAATTTTTAAGGATAATTTTGCAGGTTATGTCAATCTGGGTTCGAAGCTGTTTTCTTTTAGGGCTTGGAATATGTCACTCCAAGCTCTTCTTGCCTTGATGGTTTGTGTTGAGAAGTCGGCTGTGATTCTGATGACCTTTTCTTTGTATGTGATTTGTTTCTTTTCTGTAACTACTTGTAGAACTTTCTTCTTCTGTTGAGTTTCTGGATTCTTAACAATTATATACCTATGCATAGATATTTTTTGATCAAGGCTATTTGGAGTCCTATATGCCTCACTTATCTGTATGTCAAGCTCTTTTCCCCTGCTTGGGAAGTTTTCTGCCATTATTTTTGTGAAGAGATTTTTTATGTCATCTTCACTCTCTCCTGTTTTTCCATTGACTCCAATCAGTCTTATGTTATTCTTCTTTGCATCATCTAGCAGCTGCTGGATTGATTTCTCATGTTTCCTTATAATTTTGAAACAATTTTTCTTTTCCTGATCATTAATTGCAATCTTATCTTCTATATCTGCAATTCTGTCCTCACATTGGCTCATTCTGCTGTGTAGACTTTCAATGGAGTTTTTCATCTCCTGGAAATCTATTTTCATCTTTTTTATTGGTTCTATTTGATTCCTATTTTGGTATTCCATCATGTTTCTGAGCTCCTCTCTAGATTTATTAATCATGTCTTGCACTAGGGGCACAATTTCTCCTGTTATCTGAGAAATTATTTCTGATTTCATTTTTTCCAGATCCTCTTTTTTTGCCAGTTCAGTGGGTCCAGGTGTCTTAGTATCAGAGTGTTCCATCTCATTTCCCTTTGGGGTTGCTGTAGGTGATGTGGAAGTCTGGTTTTGAGACTTATTTATGTAGTTTCTAATTTCAACTGTGTGGTTGCTGTTGGCACCTCCACGGATTACCTCCTCTGATCTGGAGAGGTGGAACATGGGCCAGGAGCAGTGGTAGGAATGGTGGCCCAAAAGCCCTTTCCTCTGGGCTGGGAGCAGTGGGAGGGATGGTGGCTGGGTAACCCCTTCCTCTGGATCAGGAGCAATGGGATGGTGGCCCAGAAGCCTCTGCCTCTGGGCCAGGAGCAGCAGGACTCAGTACTGTGGTCTGGTGGTCTGGTGTCCTCTTCATCTTTGTAGTGTGGAAACAGGTGGCTATACAGAGAAGTGGGGGATGGTGTCCAGTGGATTGTTGCCAAGGTGTGGGCTGATTTGGCATGTTCTGTGTGACTCTCGACCTCAGTAGGGCATCCAGCGGTGTAGGAGATTCTTTCCCAAAACATGACAACACCAAGGATGTTCATTGAAACAAGTTCCCTAGAATTGAACATACCTAAAATGTATGTGAACTTGACCAAAAACAAGTATGTGTAGTGTCAAATTAGAAAACATTAATGTTATTATTGGTGTGTGATCCCACTTGTTAAAAGTAAGAGCACACTAATTACCCAGTGTGAAGGATTTGATAGGTATTACTAACATTACTGTCCCCAACAACCTTGCAAAATACCAGACCACTGCTTTAGCCATTACATAGATGCAAAGTGGTGAAAAAAAATAGGTTGAGTCTCTCATGACCAGTGGCTCCTACTAACTAGTGGTAGTCTATTCACTTTATCCAGTTTTCCAGTGACCCAAAGCAGACATCAATCCACTCATTCCACAATTATTTCCTGAGCCACATTGGATAAGTCAGAACTTAAATTCTGAATGCACCTAAAATAGCACATGGTCCTTGCCTTCAAGAAGCCTAGAATCGAACCATGCATGACCTGAAATGGACACTGTGTGTGGTTTGGATGAAGACTTCCAGGGCTTTGACCTCTCCCTAGCTGCTGAGTAACAGAGAAGAAGAGGGCAGAACACTGCAAGTAAAGGACAGAGGAGGTAATGAAAACTGGAGGTCAGGGCCTGGTCCATGAGAAATTCAATCAGGGCCAACTGGGTGAATAATGAATATGTGATAGTGAAAAGTAAGTTCTCTGCCAGACTTTCATTGATGAGACCCATGCTACGGGCACAGTTCAACTTCCTCATTGTTGAATCCTTTCCAGCTCTACAGCAGAGCTTTGCACCAGCTGCTTTTCTGATGTGCATCCTTGTTCACCCATTGTGTGCAACCACCAGGGAAATTAAAACCAAGCATTCAGCAGCAACCCACAAGATGGAGTGAGCTAAGTGCCCACCCAGCCCTGCCCTCAAAATTTAATGGGCTTGTTTCTACTTCCCCATAAATTCCAAAGATGTTAGTTGGTCATTGGAGACCAAGCACAGGGACTGCTGCTGGCTGTGGGAAATGCTGACCTCCAAATGGGACCAAGCAGGACATGGGTGTCCCCAGCCCTGTCAACCAATATCCTGAGGTGGAAGCTCAGTAATGAGACTCCAGAGATCTCCCTATCTTTTCTCACAAAGGGAAAGGAGAGTTTCAGATTTTAAGAGCATCTTACTCTCACTGCTGGTGTTAATTCATGTCCTGTATTTAAAAAATTACAAATAGGATAACCACACTAAAATATCCTTGGACAATAAGAAAAAAGAAAGACCAACTAGATACACCATGCCTCTATATAGAAATGGTTATGTTTATGAATAATTTTATAATTTGGTTTGGTGATGCCAACAATCTGGGCAAGTAGCCTACCACTGAGCTGCACCCAGCACCATGTGTAGCCTTGGACTTCAGTGGACGTTCACTTTCACATATACCTGATAGTATTTAATACATGGTCTCCATGTGTGCAGTATCTACTCCAAATGTTGCTGTGGTTGATGATGTCCTGTGCACCTTCTTAGTTTTTCCTCAGTTGATTCATATGCATATTGCTTCTAACTTTGTTCACAAAATATGATATTGTGAGGTTAGTCCGCTCTAGGGGCCATGGAAGGGAGGTCCACATGATTTAGCAGTGCCTCACTAAACTGTTAGACAAAGCTGCTGGCCAGTGAGTCTAACCAACAATCAAGCACATAAGTGGCACTCTGGTTGCTCCTATATTTAGCAGTAGCATCTAAACTTTTATTACAAAGAAACTGGAATATATATATATATATATATATATATTACTATATTACTATTACTTATTTTGGTATTTGATTGCTCATGGCATCTACACTTCGGTATATTCAAGATTTCTCAAAATTAGCAAATGTTCTTCATAGAATGGAAATATTCTTTTGTGTGTAATACTTGCTGCAACTGTTTTACAACAAGTGTTGCCTATAATTGTGAATTTAATTTCTAGGCCAAGAAAGTTTTAAGTATCTAGATAGTTAACTATTTACTTTATCATTTTATACTTTGAGTTCATTTGGGAAATGTATTCCCCATCAAGGTATATGACTAATAGTTTAATTCAAATATCATATTTTTTAAAATAGGCAGTATTTTTATGCATTAGGAATTTATGGTGGCTTTTGCAGAGAACTGTAAAACTATGGATTTTTCTGTATGCCCAGGTATATAACAAATTTGTTGCTCAAGATCATGCTGATGAGTCATGGTCTCTCATTCTTCAGAGAAGGGAAGAACTCGAGTCAGTGATAGCAGGAGGACTGCACACTGAGACCTGGCAGCCTTTTTGTTGATGCTGTGTGATCCCTGAGAAGGAGGAGGAGAGCATCAGAAGCCACCTGTCTGGGCTGGCCCGCTCCACTCTCACCACACTGGGCACCAGAGGGGCAGCAGATGTACACTGGGAACTGGCCATGCTGTGCGATCTATATGAAGTGTTCTTTGGAGCACTTGGGCCAAAGGCAGATGTTCCTTGGAAAGCTGGGTAAATCGAGGGACAGAGCCAGCCTAGGATGCCCATGCTCATAAAGCTGAGGCTGTAGACCCTCCTTTAACAGTGACAAGGTGCAGAGTGCTACCTGCCTGCCAGCCACCTGGACCTTTGCTGTCTGTAAGTTTCAGTAGCCCCATGTCTTTCACACTATCCTCAGCTATTTTCTTCAGTCTGTCAACAGCCTACACCTCTGACCCAGAATGGTTAGTATGGTCAGGACATACAGGAAGACCTTGTCACTGAAAAAACAGCTTTATCCATGCTGGATGTACAAGTTATAGTAGGAAAAAAAATAAGATCATAAAGACAAGGGAGTGCCAGATTAGTTCCAAGCAAAGTTGTAATAGAAGTAATAACTGTTGGACTCTTAACCTGTGTTTTCCATAATTATTTTCTCAATAATAGCTGATCCAAGAGCCAGGAGTCAATTTTCTTTTCTTTTTTTATGTTGTGATTTTTCTGTAAAACACTGTTTTTTGTCAAGAATTGGCATCAGCCTTGGTGACTATCTCACTCAGAAGTTTGTGAGTCTAAAACTGACATAAATAGGGGATCTTCTGGAAAAATGGAGATAAACAGTGAGCATCACTAAAAGCCATTTAATCCCTAATAGAATATAATTTTGTCATCTAAAGTCTCACATTTAATTGTACAAAGGAAGACATCTAAAATGAAGTCACTTGGAAAACTGGGGTGATAGAGATATTTTGCTAAGCAAAAGGACCGTCCCTCACTTGGAAAGTGGACAAAGGTTGTGATCCCCTTCTCAGCTAGTTCTCAAGAAAACCGGAACTGTGGTCTTCCCCTGCCTCCTCCTCCTCTTGGACATTACTTTACTTAGCCTTGGGGTTTAACATGTAATGTGATCTTTAAACAAGGTTTGGGGCCATAAGTGACTGGGTGTCTGGCAGACAACTCACAAGCCTGGCCTATCTGCCACCTATGTACTGAATAAGAAAGTGCAGACACTGTTTACCTGGAGCAAGACATGGAGAATCTTTTGTTTTTTGTTTTTTGGTACCAGGGATCGAACTCAGGTCCTTGTGCTTGCACGGCAGGTGATGGAACCACTGGGCTAAATCCCCGGCCCGATATGGAGAATCTTATAACTGAACCATCTTTGGAGACATGTTTTAGGTTGAACAGTGCAGATTAGATACACTGTTCTCACAAGGATGTTTTTAAATGATACAAGTGAGTATCCCATTCTGATGATGAAAACCTTGCTAAGTCTTACATTGGAAGAAGCCTGAGCAAGAAATCATCTAGATCCTGACAAACACAGTGTGGGAGCACATCAGCTAACAGACATGAGGTCAGAAGATAAAATTGATGAGTGTCACAGATTCATAAGTAGCTATCATAGAATGCTGAGATATATTTACAGTATTTCCTTGCTTTGAACCAATATCCCAGAAAGTTCAGAGTCTCATATTTAAAACACCTTGTGACTGATGAACATAAAGTTCTCCAACCTACTTACCTTACACCATAGCTACACCAAATCTGATGGCCTGAAACTGAAGATCAAGTACCTGCTCTTTAGCGAAAAATCTTATGTAAGTAAATGAGTAAATATATTCAGCATTTCTTTTCATCTAATAAGTGTGGACAAATAAGGGACATAATAAACAAGTCCTTGCAGCCTGAAGACAGGCTGTGTTATGTAGTGCAGCAAAGAGGAGATGAGAATGTAGAGGTTGGGAGAATCAATGGATTCAGAAAAGGAAAAGGTTCCTTGCATTAAGCATTGTATTGGCATAATTTTGCTTCAGTCTCTGAGCCATAGACAAGGATAGCCAAAGCGACTGAGGACCTAGAAACAAAAGAGTCTAAGTCTTTAAATGCCTCATAAAGATGGTACAAAAGAAGCTGAGACTGGCTACATTATGTAGGCTGCTAAAAATAGAGAGACCAGGAGACTTAAACAGGTAAGCTTGCAACAAGGAGGTGGATCAGAGCTCTGATTTGGAAGGAAAACTGGCATCAGAATATTTATCCCTGGAGACTCTGTCCCTAGATGATAATTTTTCAATTCATAGAAATGTGGCAATTTTCATCACCTTACTTTTTTGAGAAAAATACAACCTTTTTATTTCCAAAGGGTTACCTTAATTCATCCTCATGTAAATCAAGTTATGGGCCTCTGCAACTCAGATTACTGTCTTCTGCTTTACTTCATTCATGGCATTGTTTTGGAAGTTTCTTTCAAACATTTCTATTTCTTATGCATTATTTTCCTCAAGAATGAAAGGAAAACCCCTCCTTGCCAAGGCAGCCTTGTCTTGGCAATGATACTGGAGTCTAAGTCCCTCCCCTACCTGTCCCCTTGGTGTGTAACTAGCATGCCCTTCCCACATTCCTTTGAGTACTTGAGAAAACTTTCAGCTTTGCACAGAACTTAATAGTGAAATAGCTAAGGGCAATAATAAAATCAAAACTTTATGGTATTTTCAGAGCAAGGAGATCTCCTTTCCTCTGGTTCAAAATATTCTCACTAGGGCCCATGATACTCTTGAAGGGAAAACCCCAGATCTCGGGCTTTGCTGTGCTGATCTCACCCTGCACAATCTCTTGGCTCTTTACCCACAATTCATGCTCAATTTACTCTGGGATGTGAATGAGTGGGGCTGGAATTCAAATTTCTCATCTTGAAGTTTATGTAACTTGGGGATCCTTCCTTAAGAGATAGATTCCAAATCATGATTAAATATCTAGAAACAACAATACATATTCATTTAAGATAAGAAGAAAAACCTTAACAAGTTATCCATTTAAAAAGTGTCAGGCCTCAAGAAGAAATTCAGAACAACAATAATATCTTATTATTGGGTTGAAGTAGGACAGGAGAATTAAAGACAGGTAGAAAGCAGACAAGAAAGTTATAATTTTATAATTATACTTTTAAGAAATGTATAGCTTCAAGACACAAAGTTGCCCAAAGGTTACAATGTCTTTTTCACCCCTAGGCTTCATCACTCTTCCCTTCCCTCCTAAATTTCCAATAGTCTTAAAAATGTGATGTTTTTAAATCAGGTCAGTGCTTTATCTTTTAATACTATAAATTCACAAATCTTACAGAGTTCTACCCTCAAGAAAGTACCTTCATTATTAGTCAGGGATCATATATCTGAACTTTAAATGCATGCAAATGGATTGCATTCTGCCCTAGGCCACTCACAAGTCCCCTGACAGACACCAGCAATGTACATCCTACTTCATCTGTGTTAAGGACACCCCAAGACTATGTAAGCATCCTGATCCAGACCAAAAGTACCTCACTGCTAATCACCCACACTCTTTTCTCAGTGAGTATTTCTTTGATTCTGCTTGATAAATCTGCCTCTGTCTTTCACTGCTGAGTCCTCCAATTCTTCTCTGTGAGGAGTCAAGAACTTCTGCCATGGATCACAGGTGAGTTGGGGTCTCGATCTCTCTTGGCGAGGACACCTCAGACCCCTTCTAGGAGCAATTTCACTACCTGCCACACTTTTACTAATTTTTCCAACAGTGTTTTCCTACACACTCTGTAATTGCACCTTAAAAGGAAATGTTTCTTTTCATCGAGAAGAGACAGGCCATTCAGTGCTTTTAGTAGAGTTCATTGAGATTTTATGAAGTGTTCTGATACATTAGAAATGTTTCTGTGTCCTCCTTTTTGTGATTGAGGTCCCATTTGAAAAACTGCTGTTTAATTTTTTTTTTATATGTCACCTTTCTTAGCCTGAGATTCCTAGAATGTTGACATCACAGAAAACACAAAAACAAAGAATCCATGCAGTTATCACCACCATCCATCTCTAGGACCTTTTCCTTATCAGAAATAAAAACCAGTGCCCATTTCCCTCTCCTTCAGTCCCTGGTAACCTCTATTTTACTTCATATCCCTAAAGATTTGCCTGTTCTGGATATCTCAGATGAGTTTAACTGTTCTTAGCCATTTAAACCATTATTTTTTTTTTTTTTTAGTTTTTGCTGAATGCTGCTACTATGAACATTGGTGCATTAGTTTCTGTTTGAGATCCTGATTTCATCTTTTTGTGTTTTAAGAAAGTATTGAAATTCTCTTGAAGATATCTTCAATAATGTTTGGGTCAATAAAAAACAAGCTTATAACCCCGGTGGAATAAAAGGAAAAGATAAAAGAAGGGTGTTCATTTATTAATAGGTCCAGTCAGCTTGAATGGTGTCTTTTTTTTGTCATTGCCTTTGGTCATTAATCTCTGGTTTCTGCCTTCCAATGCACTCTCCAATAACTCTCCTGTGAGCTGCAGGCCTTTGCCCTTGAACTGTTGCTGCCTCCTTGATTCCCTTGCCTTGTGGCTTCTATCTCCTGGTGTGAGGGGAAGTGGATCCTCCAGCTCTACCTCATGTGGAAGGCCATGTGAACTCTTCCAGCTTGGTGCCTCCAAGTCTGCCTAATAAATTCCCTTGTATTTATATGTATATTTTCTATTTTACAGAGAAACAGAATCTCAAGGATAAATTTCTCTAACTGGTTTTATGGTAGTTGAAGGTGGCTCTCTAATTTGTTGAGATCTGGAGTTGCCATCATATGCCCTCCTGCAAAGTACTGATAGTTTGTGGTGTGAACTCTTTAATGTTATGCACAACATAGGTTCATTCAGTTATCTTAATTCACCCCTTCTGAAATGGAAGAAATTCAGTGACTCTGTACTATATTTTGAATATTTTTGGAAGACTAAGAAATTAATGATATTGTCTGGTTGCTGTTTACATCTCTGGAAAAAAGTAATAAAGAAAAAGAATCAGCTGAAAGAGCCACATTGCCCATTCCAGACACCCATAAACAACCTCAGGGCTTCTCAGAGTGTCTTCTTCTCTCCTGTAGCTGTAGGATGGACATTGACAAGAATTCAACACAAGCCCCTGTTATGTGATTGGCTGAAACACAGCACAAGATTAATATTGGTAGTTACTGTGAGATTACTGATTGGAAAAGAATAGAGTCACATAAAGTGGGTTAGAAATATTTGGGAGAAACCTGGAGGATGGGGGGGCTTTGAACTCCTAAATTCTTCTTTTGTTTGTTTGTTTAAAATTCTTTTATTGGTACATTTTAGGTATATAATATGTTTACATTCATCATTGGGTGCTTGTACCTGTACATGATGTATCTAGGTTCTTATTTTTCCCCATTACCTGTGCGCCCTTCACCCCTCCACTCTTCCCTATTTACTTAGATTTCATTTCCATCCTTTGTTTTCTTTTCTCATAATTTTTCCCTTCCATTCTTTCCTAAATTCTAATGAGGAAATTTTGCCAAAAGAAGAGACTTCCCCACCCTCAGGGGCAGAGGCACCAGAACTCCCAAACCCTGTGATGTCGCCCTCTCCACTTCTGCCTGAGGAAACAGGTCCTGTGCTGCTTTTGGAAGCAGTAATGACCTTCCCTGATGCAGTTACCAATAAAGACAATGCCAATCCCGCTCAGAACCCACTCTCAATACCCACTTTTGCCTCTAGGCCCGTAACCAGTCTCAAATCTAAGAATGCTCCTCAAGGGGAGAACAAAGCATGAGCCATGAGGAAGAATACGACACTCCTAAAGAACTCCTTGCATTTTCTAATTTTTATGAGAGGGTTCTTGGGAACAGGTATGGGAATGAAAGTCTGAAGGTGTTGGATAATGGTAGAAGAAACAAAGACCTAGATCAGACTGAATATCTTGATATAGGTCCACTAAATTGAGATTCTTGATTTAGTGTCACAACTGGAACAGTTTAAAAAGGTGCTAATAGTTTATTTGGTTGGTTGAAGTATGGATAAAAAGAGGACTCAATGTGAGTCAGATAGAGATTCCTGATATTCCTTGATTTACTGTTGATGAGAGTATCCAGAGGCTCAGGAAAATGGGAATACTAGAGTAGATTTGTTGGTAAAACATACTCTTCCACACTGGGATGGTTCAGAAAATGTACCCTTCATTAATACCTCAAGAAACAGGTCTGTGAGTGGAGCACCAGCATCCTTAAAGGACCTTGTCATTTCTCTTCTCTGGGTGTCCAAACATATGGTCGGGGCCAGAGTTACTGAATTGGAAAATTTAAATGCAACGAGAGTGATTGAATCCTAGAGTAAAGGGCCCAAGTGGCAGCACTCAACCACCAAGGCAAGGGGAGCACTCACTGTGACAAACAGCAGAAGCAAAACAATGATCAGCATCACATGACATGCAGACCTATGGCTATGACTAATAATGGTGCTCCCAGAAGTAAAATAGACAGGAAACCTATAAAACTTGTACTGGATTTACTTAAGAAGAAAAATATCAGGACAAATGAACAAAAATCTTCAAATCAAAAAGACAGAGAATCACGGATCTTCAATCAATCCCCAGAGGAGAGAGTCTACAGGCTCAGAGCAACTTGGACGAAGAGAATTCCAAGTCCCCTGGAGCAACGACCCTATTGCACTGCCATAAAGTTATAGTGC
The DNA here is from genome assembly GCF_053883595.1 of Heterocephalus glaber. Classification (NCBI taxonomy): domain Eukaryota; kingdom Metazoa; phylum Chordata; class Mammalia; order Rodentia; family Bathyergidae; genus Heterocephalus; species Heterocephalus glaber. Next base: position 4,857,026 of record NW_028258410.1, read on the forward strand.
CAATCTTTTCCCCATCATTCCTCTACCTTTTATCATGGTAGCCATACATTGGGGAATACACTGGCTCTGCACTAATGGTGATTCTAGGATATCGGAAACATCATTGTGGTCCTCCAATAAGAGTAGGGGCCTATGGAGGCCAGGTGACCAATGGAGATTTAGCAAAGTTCCAACATACAATAGGTACCATGGGTCTTCAAATTCATTCTGTGGTGATTTCTCTAGTTCTAGAATGCATAATTGGGATAGATAAACTTAGTTCTTGAAAGACTCGCCATTCCCCCATATTGATTCCCTAACCTGTGGAGTATGGACTATTGGTGGAAAAGTCCAAATAGAAGCCATTAGAGTTGTTTATATCTGTGAAAATATTAAATTTTAAAAACCACATCCCTTGGAAGAATTGTGGAAATTAGTGTCACCAAAAGGACTTGAAAGATGCAGGGGTGGTAGATGTCATCACATTCTCACTTAACTCCCCTATTTGATCTGTGTGGAAGACACATGACCTCAGGTGATGGTGCATTTCTATAAGATTAATCAGGAGTTATTTCCACTGGAGCTCGTATACCAGATGTGGTTTCCTTAGTTGAGCAGATTAACGCATATCCTGATACTAGGTATACAAATGTTTATTTGGTAAATGCTTTTTGTCTATAACTATACACAAGACCCAAGAAGCAATTTTCATTTATCTGGCAAGGCCAGCAGTACACCTTCACTAATGTGCCTCAGGGGTATACCCATTCTCTAGACCTGTGTCACACTTAGTTCACAGGGAACTTGGCCATCTTTCTCTTTCACAAGGTATCACACTGGTCTATTACATTGGTGACTTTATGCAGATTGGGTTGAGTGAGCAAGAGTAAAGGCCACTCTGAGCTGAAACATTTGGATGTCAGACAATTGGAAATAAATTCCCCTAAAAGTCAAGTGTGCTTCCAGGCCTTTGACCCTCAAGTGGTGCTGCATTGTTGATCCTTCTTGTTGTGAGCCTCCTTCTTGGACTGAGCACCTACTGGACTCTCCAGCTTTCCAGCATATACTCAGCCACTGGGAATGCTTCCATCCCTCATTCTGTAAGACTACCTTAGAAATTCCCATGCATATTGTACATGTATTTTCTGTTGTTTCTGTCCTGGGAGAACCCTAACCAATACAGGGAGAAAGCCTGGAGAGATGATACCTGGAGAAAAATAATTAAAAGTAAACCAGGAAAGCATGAAGAAGCAATAAAGTCACTACTATATAGTACACTTGAAACTAATCAAACAAAACAAAATGAAATACAAGCATTCTCATTTGAAGGAATAATTGGGAATGTGTCAAAAATACAAAATGGCTCGTGTGAAGTGGCCTGAGATGTAATTAGCTGCTGCATTTACTTAAATAAACTTCCTTGAAAGAACAGGTGAGAATCCTGACAGGAGAGGGTGTGGGAGCATATAGAAGGAGAAGAGTTAAACAGCAGAGTTGGTGAAGGATGGCACTAGAGAAGGGGCAGAGACACTGTGTCAGGTCAGGAGGAACAGGGTGCTTGTCAGCAATTGTGCTGACAACTTTGCTTGTTCCTGTGGAAATTCTGTCTGTCTTCATATTCCTCAGATCCACTCTACACAGATCAATGGGCAAAGTGTAAAAAGAGCAAAACAAAGCTTTTAGAAGACAAGATAGGAGAAGATCTTGCATAGGAAGGGATTATGTAAACAAGACATGAAATTCTTTAATATAAAGGAAAAATCAGCAATTCATTTTATATAAAAACAAGCTATACACAAATATAGGTGAAAAACTATCAGTTCATACAAAAAACTAGAAAAAAATTCCTTCATATGTACTAAAATAATCTTATGCATCAACAAAATCAAGTATTTTGTGGAAAAAGGGCAATAGACTTCATAGGCTCATAATAAAATAGAAATTTGAAATGACAGGTAGATCAAAGTAAAGCTCATCAACTGAATAGAAATCACAAGAATACATATTAAAATCATTTTTAGAAGATGTAAATATTAAATGGATTTGCAAATATTAAAAATCCAAAACACTAAATTCTGGTTAAATGTGAAGCTTCATTGTTGGAGGGACTCTACAGTGGTACAGATATTTTAAAATATAAATTCTAGTGCATTTTAAGGTTTGCATCCCTTTTGACTTATTTTTACATTTAAGAATAAGGACACAGGTACAGAATCATCCACAATAGCTCTAACCTTGAAACAGTATACATAGGTAAGAGCCACCAAATGGATGTTAGTATATGCATCCAGTGGAAAGCTGTATACTACAGAAAATGCACAAACTATTTCTGTACAAGATAATGTGATAGATATTACAAGTGAAATGTTTAGCTAAAGAAGCAAATGACAAAATTTTTTCCAAACTCTATTACCTTGCTTTTATTTTTTCTTCATTTTTTTCCCATTAAGTTTATGGGTACATTTTAGGTGTACAATACAGTTACTTTCATCATTGGGAACTTGTACCTTTACATGAGGCATCTTCATTCTTGTTTTTTCCCCATTCCCTTGCCCTCTATTAAACCCCTCCACCCTTCATATTTACAAAGACTTTGTTTCTATTTTTTCCTTTCTCATATTTTTTCTCTTCCCTTCTTTCCTTTCCCCTACCCCTCCCACTTCCCCTGCTCCTTTAGATCTTTTCTTCCTATTACACATTATCAATTATACCTTTTGATCCTTATTTACACTTTTAGTGTTTCATACCAGGAAACTATTCAGTATTTACACATGTGTGTCCTATGTGGTTTTTTTTTAGTAAAATGGAGTACTACTCAGCCATAAAGAATGAGAAACTAGAGACATTTATAGTTAAGTGGATACACATTGAGGCCATACTCTTAATGAAATAAATAGGACACACATGTGTAAATTTCTTCCTTTTTTATTAGAACATGTTTGCAGTACACAGTGATCACATTCACCATGGAAATTTGTACCTGTACATAACCATCTTAATTCATTTTTGTCCCTTTTTTCTCCCCCACTCCAATCCTTATTCCCCTCCTCATTTACAAAATCTGTAGCTCCATTTCTTTTACCTTCAATTCATTTTTTCTTTAAATCCCCTTTCCCTTCCTCACCCCAACTCCATTTTTCATTCCCCTTCCCATTTGAACAACTCTTACTAATACCTATCCTCAAGCAAAGGTAAAGACATCAAGTACAAGGCAAGTCCAGTTTAAAAGCTCAAAATGGGAAAAATTAACTGTGCTTTAAAATATACATAAAGGTAAAACTATGAAAAAAGATGGAGAAGACCAGTCTGCAGTGGCTCTCAAGGTGCCTTTCCATCTATTAGGCCTGGATGGCTGTGGTCATGTGCTCTGGGACTGGGCAGCACTCTAAAGAGCCCTGTTTGAGGCTGGCCTCCAGTGGCTGGGGTGCAGGAACCATCGGCACTTCCTTCCAGGGCTCTGGACAGACCCCTGTACTGTGGTGCAGCTTCCCTGTGATCCAGGGGTCAAAACAGAAGGGAATGGTGTCTGGGTTTTACTGGGTTGCTCATTAGTGCTCCAGGCAAGAAAAAGTAATATCTTTTCCTCACCCAGACAGGTTCATGAAAAAAAGAGGAATCAACAAAAGCATAACAAATTCATTAATGTAATTTTTGTGGCACTGGGCGCTTCAGAAACAAAACTCCAAAGATCCAGGGAAAACTGTTTTTGTGGTGGTCATGTAGGAGTCTGATTGGAAGATCCTGGGGTGTAATCTCTGGGTAAAAACTTCAGGGAGGGGAGCTTGGAAGGCTGAGTCCTCCCTGGCCACTTTGTGAAGTCTCCTCCCTTTGGTATCAGGCAGGGCCCTTCCAGAATGAGGGGCTTAGGACCTCCTTTCAGAGGGAAGGTAGAGAAATCTTCCATGGCAGCTCTTAGGGAGGAAAGAGGAAGAAGGTAAGGGGTGACTTTTCTGCTTTTGCAGTTTTCTCAATTTCTTTCACCTTAATATACTCAGGAAAAATATTCAGTTCACCAAGGTCTCATATTCTGGAGTGCCATATTCTGAGCCCTGAGAATTGGATTTAAAACCTTTCACATTCATGTACATAATCCTAATAGACTAAACTAGCTGAAGCAGTAAAATGACATAATCAACTCTGTCACACAAAAGTGTCCTTTTCAGTCAGTGTCTGCACAGCCCTACCAATCCAACTGTTACTGGGTGGGCCTGTGATGGGAGAGATTGGGGAGATGGGAAGGGGAGTAGGAATGGAGGAATATGGGGAGAAAACAAAAGTAAAATATATAAAGATGGGATATGTACAGGAACCAAATCCCAAAGGTGAATATATTCCTAATGAAATAAATAAAAAGAGAGGATAGGGACCTCAAGTCACCCTGCCCACAGAAGAGTTTCCTGTCACAGAAAAGCATTTCTGGGTGTGACAATAAGAGGCACTGGCAGAGATATGTTAGGCAGAAGCACAGAAGTCCACAATGAGGAGTCACTGTGGGTGCTCACATAGTGAGCTACAGGCCAGGCTGGGGTATTTATGTGTTCTTGGTGGTGTTGGGAACTTGGGAGGTATTTACTCTAATGTGCATAAATTAAATTTATAATAAGTTGTAAACTTGAAAATTGAGTCTCCAGTGACATACAAACCATAATTGAATTCTTTCTCTTTATTAAGTGTCACACACATAAACTACTTGATATACTCTTTTGGAAATTTAATTAGTCTCAATGGTGTGGCCAAAGCATCCTGCCCAATTATAGGCTGGAGAAAATGTGAGCTTCTTGGAGGCCGGGATCAACAGGTCCCCAGAGCTCATCAGAAGTGTGACCCTCACACATGTCTTTGGTGAACACTCGCCACACTCACAGATATTTCAGAAGCAGGGCTGCACACATGGTCCACACTGGAGTCTCACTGGGAAGTGAGTTTGCATTTTACTCACTGAAGAAAGAAGCAGGAGCAAGGATTTCATCGTCTCTTATTATTGAGCAAAAGCAACATTCATGTTAGTGAGGTTAGACTCAGTGCTTCATTTGCTCAGGTAACTGTGTACATGTTAATTTCTGTATGTCTAGTAACACTAGTAATGCAGAAGTCACATACATGGACCTGTGAAATTCAGAGTCTAAAATCTTAAGGTAAGGTGACTATTTCAGCTCCATATGATGTATGTGTACTTGTAGAATGGACAGGCTGTAAGTTGTAGAATAGACAGGTTCTGGTGTGTACTTTATGTAATTACATCTTCCAATGTTTCCTTAGGTGCTGTGTTTCATTGGTGGCCCAGGTCCAAAGGCAGAAATCATAGTGAAGAAAATTTACCATGGGATAGAGCATCAGCGTGTGAGAATTTAATACTTCCTTGAGCTGAATTTGAAAAGGTAACTAAGAAATCTATAGGCTAATGAAATTTAGGATGGCATTTCATGGAAATAAATCCATGCAAGCAAACATAGACTTTATATTTATCAAAATGTTGAGATATCTAGTTTAGTCATTTTTCTGGTAAATTTTTATAAAGTCTGAATTTTACATCACCTAAAATTGTAATAGTGAATTTTAGATATATTATTATATTTCACCTATTTCACAATTTATGGAAAATTAGCAATCATGCTCATTCTGTCATCCACATTTAAAAATTGTGGGCTAATAATTCCAGTGTATCACTAAGAATATAAACAAGAGGGAGTAATCCTTGGGTTCCCTCTTCTGCACAGAATTAGGATGCACTGTGGAGAATGGAAATGCAGGGTGAATTCAGCTCAGAGAAACTTGAGAATTTGTTTGCACTGAGAAGGAAGGACATGTAATTAGAAGAGATGGACAAAGGGAACCAGGTTTCAACTTGCCCCATCTGTTATATTGATGAAGGAAATTTTAAAAATCACTGTAGTGTGGTTTGCAGCAGTGATTTATACCATGTCCCAGCCTCAGCCCCATCAGGTAGCATTGGATTTGAGATGGGCATTCTGTGCACAAAGGGTTTTCTCTTTACTACAGAAATAAGGCTAAGGGGAAAAATGTAATTCAAAGAATTACCAGACAAAAATGCCTATAAAATATTTTTTGTAAAACATTGAAAAGCCATACGAATGCACCACTGTAAGTAAATCATTATTTTTGTGCACATAAAAAGCAGAATTGTGAATGTTGTAATGGCAAAGTAATTACCTATAAAGTATTAAAGGTGCAGATGAAAATATTTTCAATATTATAATCCCTCAATTCTGTTTTTTACCAATGGAAATAGAATAATACTGAGATTAGACCTCTCTCTATAACTAATTTTAATACTTAACAGAGAATTTTTAAACACATCATTTATGATTTGAATGCTTCAAAACAATCACAGATGGGCCTGAGATTTAGCTCAGTGGTTCTGCCACCTTCCTCACAAGGGCAAGGTCCCCAGTTTGATCCCCAGTACAAAAAAAAAAATCACAGGTAAATAAATTAAATTTAAAATAATGATTAAAAAATAATGAGATTTTACCAAAAGATATGAAAATAAGAAGGGAAGATAGAGTAGAAAGTGGGCAACTAACTAAATATTAGAATTTATTCCTAGGAGAAGGTTGCATTTAAAAAGACTAATTCAATAAGTTTTCTCTTTCTTTCTTTTTCCTTTTTGTCTTCTTTTTGTAAAATACACACACAAGGTAGTATGACATAGGAACAGAGTATACATTGCCAAGAGGAAAACAGAACATTCATTTCCTACATAAAATAACACCTTGCATAGATGACAGTGAAGAGATGGAAAGAACGGGCTCACACACAGGTCTGGAAGAGCATCTGAAGTGAGAGAATGAGGTGGCATGCCTGGTCTGGTGTCCTTTAGGGTAAAGTCACTGTCAAAGGAAGCTCAGGTCCATGCATTAGATCTGTTAGGGAAAACTTGAGGAAAGCATCAGCCATAGAAGGACTGCATCACAGTCTCAGGACCTAGAGAATGAGGAGTGGATGTGAGATTTCACATACCTGAGGTTGTTACAGAAGCTCACATAGAGTAGGTCAAGGAAAGCCATGCAAAACTGAAGCAAACAGGAAAAATACTCAAGCTGTGAATTAGGAGTATAAAACACTGAAATATACTGAAAAAGGAAAAGATTGCTGAAACCTGATTGCACTTTACTATATTGTTAAATATTGTTGTATGTGTTTGCCTCGTTTTGTCATGTAATATCTTTATATTTATGATACATTAATATACTTTCAACTGTACTTAAAATCCATTCAGTGGAAGCCTGAGACAAAGCTATATCCACCTGTACCCTGCAGTTGGTGATTCTCCTTGTGTTTTTCATTTCTGTATCAGTGGCTGTCTTAGGGCCCTCTGCAAAGAAACAATCCCTTAAGAATCTGCTGACTTCCATGTTCTACATAAACCTTTTTCAAATGTAAAAGACCCCAATAGGTTTGGGGGGAAGGGTGTGAAACAAGAATTAAAATGTGTTATGTACTTGCATCATCCCTCACAAGTAATTTGAACACTATGTACTGGAAATGGGAACTAACAAAAATTAAAATAAGAAACAAAACACTACTGTGACCAGAAGTTATTTCCTTAATCACTGATAACTTAAAGACTTCAAAGGAAAATACAGAAAGTTATACAATCATAGAAAAGCCTTGTCTCTATTAAGTGGGAAGACTAGGATTTTTTTTGTGACCTGCAACTTCATAAGGATGATGATACACAGGATCTTATCTTGGTAAAACCTAGAGTCACCTTTGCATAGGTCAATTACCTAAAAAGGTAAGGAGACCACTTTAAAAGTTTTCCATTGGCAGCACATCAATGCTCCAAAAATATTCATATTTCACATCAAGGTATTTTTGTATTAATGCTCAATTTTCAGTATATAAAAAACATTTTATTCTCTCCTTAGCCACTTCAATCATATCTATTTTTTTTTCTTTTGGTGCCAGGGATCCATCTCAGGATCTTGCAGTTGGGAGGCAGGCAGCAGAACAACTGAGCTAAATTCCTGGCCCTCTAAAATTATTTTCACAAGACTCATATTCTACTAAAAGTCCACAACCTTCTCATACCCATTTGACATACACTTTTCTTTCTTATTTGAAAAAAAATCATTTTACTTTAGAAGAGAAATCACTCTATTCCCCCAACAAATAAAGAAATAAAGCTTGAGTATCAGTCGCACTTCACTGAGGAACAGTTTTCATCATATATATATATGTGTGTGTGTGTGTGAGTGTGTGTGTGGTATAAAGGAGTCACAATGTAGGCTTATAGTGCCACCTGCACTGTCACAAGTAGAAGGATACAAAGGGCCCTCAGTGTCCTGCAGAGCCAGAGGATCCAGTCAGGCAAAGGCCTTGAGCTTACTGCAAAGTCCTAGGTGAGTCCATGCTCAGAACCCACTAGAAAGAAGAAGTCTGCAGTGGAAGTGGGAGAGGGACATCTGAAGGTGATGGCCAGGACAGGAGCTCCTCCAAAGGAGCAAAATGGCGAATTCCCTCTTTACCTTCTTTTTCCATCCAGGCTACAAGCCTACACCTGGCTGGGGTTTCCCTCTTCAGTAAGTTCCATCCAGATACACCCAGATCTGTGCCAAACCCATCACCTGGGCAAGTCTTATCCAGTGTGACACAAGTGTTAACCACACACTTTCACACACTGTTGTTTTTCCTTGAGAAAGCTGTGTCTTACCTTGCTTGGGTACTTGTATAGAGAGCTGTTTCCTTCACTGTTTGGAGTAATTTTATACACATATATCAGTCACAGAGCTTACTCTTGATCATTTCCAGTGATCACTGGGAGACAGACAGAAGCAAACCATTTCACCTACATCTTTCAATTTGTAATTTTTTCTGTCATATTTTCAAGAATCCTGGGCTTTCTTGAGGTACACTTCATCAGCACTGGGACAGAGCATGTTTCCTAACAGTGCCTATACCATTAGCCTCACTGTCTCATGAAAGGATAGAGGAGGCATTATTTTACTTTTTTCTTCTTAATTTTTTTAACTTGTCCCAGAATTAAATTGCTTGCAAAGATTATTCTCAGCTTCACTTTTGTAACACTTGGCAAGAAAAAAGACAAAACTTTCCCATATTCAGAGGTGATCTTTCAAGTGCAAATATATTTCATTATTTCCTCTTAACTCACTTGACTTTAAGTTAGGTGAAGGTTGCTCATCCAGATGATACATTAAACAGCTTCAAACTACATTACTTTTTCTACTGACAACTTTGCAACTTAGAAATATCCTGTTTATTATATTATTAATATTAGGTAGGGAAAATTATACAATTCTGTTACATGTACCACTCACAATACCTAAGATGTGCCCTTTTAACCCATCAAAACAATATTGACATAAAGGTGGCAAGTGGTAATCTCATGGCAATTTTATACATCAATTATATTCGGCTCATGAAGCCCCAGATATCAACTAAAAATTTTTTTACCAATGTTCTGTGAGAGATTTTCTGGAAAATATGAGTTCTTGAAACAGCAAAATAGGTTACGAACATAACCCTCACTAATCCAGGCCAGTGTCTGAACACAGTGAGGGCTGAGATAAGCAAAACCAAGGGAGAAAACAGTGGGTTCTCTGTGAGCTCGGATGTCCATCTTTTCCTACACTAGGATGTGGGAGCTCCAGGCTCATGGCCTTGGACTTAGACTGTAACTTCTGTCTTTGGATCTCCTCTTCATAGGCATTCAAGAGTAGACTAATTTATGCACCAATATGACTGTATCTCCACCTGGAACATGGAAGATGTTGGAATATCTTTGCCTCTATAATTGCATAAGTTTTGTTTAATATATTTTTAGTTTCTAAGATTCATTAGTTTTGTTATTCTATAGGTTCAGTAGAAAACCCTATTTTTTTCATATGTGTATTTCTTGCTTTTCTTTGGTTGGAAATTTGTTGTGTTTTGTAGCTCAATGAGCTTCTGTCATATTTTGGTTTTTTTTTCTTTTTTTAATCTGCCACAGGAAATTCACATATCTCCTTTTGTCCCAGGTCAGCTACAGGAGCTCAGTTTTGTTTCTTTTGTTTACTGTCTTGATTCCTCATGTTCCTTGGAGCCTTGAGCTGCTGTCTTATTTGATGTAGTCTCCTGCTCAAGGTTTTAGCAGAAGATTCCTCTAATTGAACCTCTCCTAGAGATTTAGTGGACATTCAGAATATTTCCATGAATACACCAACCTTGCTCCTCTTGCTTTCTGTTGGGGTCCAGGCTGGATCTTAGGATGTGTGTCTTAGCCCAATCCCAGAGTCATGGTAGTTACTGAAAGTTGTCTTTTATTTTTTCCCAGGGTTAAAACTTTCCATATTATGGGACAGGCACAGACATAAAGATTCAAGAAGCACCAAGACTCCAACCATGATTAAACACCCCTGCAAAAAAACCAAAAAAGCATATTACAAAATGTATTACAAATTGTCAAAAGAACAAAGAGAATCTGGAAGCCAGCCAAGAGAGCAGAAATCCACACAGATAAAAAATCTCACAAAACCTGAGCAGACTTCTGATTAGAAACTTTTCAAGGTGATGGCTTCAAAGTGTCAAAGGGGAAAAGAATCTCCATCATGAGAATTTTACAGTGCAATTCTCTCCTTAAAAATGAAGAAGAAATAAATACATGACAACACCACCAAAGCTGAGGCAGACCTGACAAGACAGCCTCAGAGAGCTATATACAGTGGAACAGAACTATGGGAAGTAACAACATGACAGCAGAAGTGGAGATGCACCAAGGTAGCTTCTCAGAGAAAACAAGAAAAAGTCATTGCCAGCTGAGGGAGCTCCAGGCCAGGCAGTGATGGTGGCACCAAGCTCAGGGCTTTCTATGCAGACTTCAGTGGGCTGTGTTGCTGGGTACATGAGAATGAAACCCTGTATTTTCCATTTTCAGCCAGGCCTCTGATGGCAGGAGAACAGATTCTGTGCACACTCATGTCCAGGCAGACATCAGTGTGGTTTCTTCCCATGTGCTCCTGCTTTCTCAGGGCTTGTCTCAGTTTCCTCAATTCCTTGTCCTCCTCTTCCATTGTCTCTCCAACTCCTTGTCTTGGTTCTGTCTAACAAACACAGAACACATTGTTCTCAACCCATCATGGAAGATTCTCAAAGGGGATCATATTTTACTCCTCAAAAATGGTCATAGGGTTTGGAATACTAAAATTATGTAAGATATCTTTTCTTGATATAATAGAATAAAACCATGAAACAAAAACAGGGAGAATATTGGATATCCACATATACTTGGAGTTAAAATGTATGTTCCTGAATACACAAAATTTCAATGAAGAAATTAAAAGAGAAATTTTAAATTATCATTAAATCAGTGAAAATAGAAATAAAGCACATAAAATAGAGGATGCAGCAAAGGCAATCTATACTAGAATTTTTAAAAACCTATATCCAAAAAGAAATATCTCAAAGAAATTAATATGCATCTCAAAAAGAAAGATGAAATAAACTATGCCCCAAACTCAAAGATATAGGAATGTAAAAATACAAACCATAAATAAATGAAATAGAGAATATGAAGGCAATAGAAAAAGGAATACAGGTATGAATTGATTTTTTGAAAAAATAAACAAAAGTCATCAAATTTTTATACAAAATGATTTTCAAAGAAGAAAAAGGAAGAAAAGAATAAAATCAGAAATAAAAGAGAAGATATTGCCCCTGATGGATCAGAAATACAAAACATGTAGTACAATGGACAATTATACACCAACATGTTGGATAAGCTACAAGAAATAGACATATTCCTACCAACATATAGTCTACTGAGATTCAGATGAAGAAGTGGAAGATCTGAACAGACAAATAATGAGTAAAGAGACTGAATCAGCAATATAAAATATCCCATCAAACAAAACCCCAGGACCAGGTAAGGTCAAGGGAAAAATCTACAGAGCATTTAATCAAGTAAAGCCAAGTATTCTCAAACAATGCTCAATTTAACAACTGTAAACATCCTGTCACATAATCTCAGAGATAGATTTTTTTAAAGAAAACACATCTTATCCCAAAACATTAAATTAATACCAAGGGGAAAACTTTTATTCTTTTTAAAATATGCTTGATTTCTGGGTCTGTAGATGGCAAGTGAATTCACATATTTCCTCATTAATTCTGTTGCAGTATGTGGGTTTGGTTAAAAACACACACACACATACACACAAAGACCTACTTTGCATCATTTTACACTTAGAGGAAGGGGTGTTGTAATGGTAGTTTCATATAAGTGGTGGTATTCTTCATTTATTCCATGCCAACTCAGAACAAGAACAATTTATAATAAATTAGTGAATAATCAGAGATTGGAAACTAAGGGATATTAATGAATATTTCAAACTCTGATTTGAATTTTTTAATTTCCAGCATGGTGCATGACTTTCTGGAACATGTTCTCGTTCTCTGAAAAATATCAAGCCACAGAGCAAAGCCACTTTACCCCAAAATGGTATATTGGGCTATCTAATGCCAAATGGATTTACTATAGTATAAGTAAATTCCTTCCATGATCAGACATGAACTTGAAAATTTATTGAATCTCCAGTGATGTATGCATTATTTTTGAATGCTTCCTTCTTACTAAATTCCACACTTCTAAACTATCTCTTCTGAACTCTGTTGGAAATTTGATTAATCTCAATGGTGTGGGCAATGAATCTTCCCAATTAGAGGCTGGAGGAAATGTGGTCTCCTTGGAGGCTGGGATCACCAGGTCCCTGGAGCTCATCAGAAGTGTGACCCTCATGCATCCTTGGTGAAGACTTACTGGGCTCACAACTACTTTGGAAGCAGAGCTGAGTGTGTCCCATACTCAGAGTCTCACTGAGAAGAGGAGCTTGTATTTTACTCACTGAAGAAAGAAGCAGGAGAAAGGATTCTGCCCAGGTTCTTAACACTGTGCAATACAATATTCATGTCAGTGAGGTTAGACTCATTAGTCCACTGCTCAGGCAAGTTTTTACGTATTAATTAATGTGCTTTCCTTAACACTAGTAATGAATAAATCATACCAACTACCTGCGAAATACTTGAAATTCTTAAGCCAACTTAACTATTTCAGCCTCATAGGATGTATATGTTCTCTTAGAATAGGCAGATTGTTCTGGATTCTAATGTTTGTTTTAGGCAATTTTCCCTCAAATGCTCTTCAAAGATCTGTGTTTCGTGTATGTCCCAGGTCACAGGACAGAAATCCTAGTGGTTGGAAATTACCTTGGATTAATCAGCAGGGCCCACGAACTAAATATTTTATTGATATGGATTTCAAAGGATAATGAAAAAATCTATAAGCAGGTTAAATTTATGGAGCATTTCATTGATATGAAGTCACATGAGCCAAAACAGTCTTTGAATTGGCAAAAAAAGTTTAGATATATAGTATGGTCTTTATCATGGGGCATTTTTAAAAACTATTCTGTCTTGTAAAGTATTAAATCATAATCCTGATCTTTTAGATGTTATCTCATCCCTTTAATAATTTATGGAAAATTGGCCATCATACTCATCCCTCAGCCCACAATTTAAAATTATGACCCAAATAATTTAAAAATATCACTAGGAATTGAAGAAGCAGGAGAGGATATGGAGGATTGTCATGCACTGTGATGAGTAGAAATGTAAGAAATGTAAGGTGAATTTAGAACAGGGAACCTGAGACTTTGTTTGGATTGAAGAGAAAGGACAGGTGATAAGGAGAGATGGAGATGGAAAGGAGACTGGTAATGACCATATCTAAGCTACTACTTTGATAAAGGAAATTAAGAACGTCCTGAAGTGTGGTTTTCATCCATGACCTATACCAGGTAAGCACTGTTAGCTTAGTCAATCAGCACTGGTTTCCATAGTAACATCCTGTGCTCAAAGGATTTTTTCTTCATGCAGAGCAATAAGGCTAAGAGAAGAAACCGCTGGTAATTCAGAGCAGGCAAAGCAGTTCATGTAAAATACTTAGGTAAAACCACACCAAGACATATGAGAAGATCACAGTAAACAAATCATTGCTATTATGCACATAAAAGGCAGAAAATATGAATGGCTTTGCAATGGAAATTAATTGTATTTAAAGTATTAAAAAGTGCTGATGCTAATATTTTCAATATTATAATCACACAATTCTGGTTTTACCAAAGAAAATAAAATAATACAGGCATTCAACTCTCAACACAACCATTTTTAGTATTGAAAAAATAAATTTTACATGGTTTGTTTATGATTTGAAATGGTTCAAAAAAGCCCAAGTAAGTAAATTGTATTTAAAATAACTATTTCAGCAAAAAGAGATTTTATCAAAACCTATGAAAGCAAGAAGAGAAAAGGTCTGCATAGAATATTGGAATCTCATTAAGTATTACAATCCATTCCTAAATTAAGCTTGAGCTTAGAGGACTATTTCAAACAGCTTTATGTTGTTTTGGAATATTTTAGATTAAAATATGCAGACCAGAATGTACAGGAGGGTAATCGGCCATAAGTTGCCAGTAGGAAAATAGAATTTTATGTCTCAAATGAATTCACATCTTTCACAGATGATGGTGCAAAGAGGGAAAGAAAGGGCTCACATATGAGTTCTGAAGAGATCCTTAAGCAAGAAAATGGAGCGGTATGACAGGCCTGGTGTCATTTAGATCAAAGTCCTTGTCAAAGAAAGCTCAGATTCATGCCCTAGATCTGTTAGGAAAATAAAGACAAGAGCATCAGCCACAGAAGAACCACATCACAGTCATTCTACAGCCCTTGCAGCTAGAGAACAAGTAGGAGATGTGAAATTCCCCAGCCCCAGGCCTGATAGAGAAGTTCAATGAAGAAACTCCGGAATGGTCATGCAAAGATTAAGTGAATGAGAAAAATGCTTGAGGAGGCCAGAGAGGATTAGAAAGGCATTTATATGTACTGAATAAATGAAACATTACTTGGGCCTGAGTTCATTTTAACAACTATAATGATTAAGTCTTTCATCTTATGAATTTGCCATCTAATGGGATATCAGACATTTAGAAAAAGAAAATCAAAACAGAAATATGTAAGTTCACTAGATTTCAGGACAATTTACTTAATTTATTCTATGCCAAATTTACAATTAGAGTCCACACACAGTGCCAATGTCAGCATTTTATTATAGTTCTAATGGGCGCTCTGCATTCTGCTTGTAGCATCCTCTGCTCACTTTAACCTCTGACTTTGTAGAGAGCATAGCAGCTGGGCAAACATGGACAACCTCACCACCTTCACAGAATTCTTCCTCATGGATTTTGCAGGTTCTCTGGAGCTCCAGGTTCTGCTAGGTATGCTATTCTGAGTGATTTATCTGGGGGCACTAACAGGGAATCTTGTGACTTTCAATGTCATCTTGACAGGCACATGTTTGCACTCTCCCCTGTACTTGTTTATAAGCAATGTGACCCTCCTCAACCTCAGCAGCACCTCAGTTATTGTTCCCTGGGCCACAGTGAATTCCCTGACAGGCAGTAAGACCATATCCCTGAGAGACTGTGCTGCACAGATTTTTCTGTTTAGACTTTTGGAGTGGTGGAGATTGCCTTCCTGGTGGTCATGTCCTATGACTGCTAAATGGCCATTTGCCACCCTCTGCACCATGGGCTCATCATCACCCTGAGTCTGTGGCAGGCCACAGCTAAAAGGAAAGGCATTTTAAGGAGCAGGATATGTGTTATGTGTTCACCTTTAATAGATGCTTGTGCTGTTGAGAGAAAAGAACCTCAGGTGCTGGATCTGACTAACTTGGAGAAGCACACTGAGTGGTCCTGTGAGAAGACCCTGCCGTCTGCACTGTGCTCTTTGCACTCCCTCTTCCACTCAGGCTAGGATAACTAACAAGGTGATTAGACAATGGTACAACTCAGGCCTGAGGACATGATGGAGTGATCAACATTGAGATCCTCACAGGCCCCTTTACTACATCTGCTAAATTAATTTTGCTTCCTTAAATGCAAATTAAGACACATAAAAATTGATCTCCAAAAAAATGTTGTTTGGGAGGGTTTGGTTTCTCTCTGTGCTCTGGATGAAAAGATACAGCCATGCTAATTCACTCAAACTATCTGCATAAGGAAGACAATGCATCAGTTTGAAGCATGGAGACAGATGGAATGATGACTGACATTGGGATTTGGCTGGAAAGCAGCAGGTGAAGTTTGCACTGAGTGGAACATTTTTTTTCATCAAATGGATTCACTCAAAATGGAAAATGTTTTATTTTTTGACTCCAAAAGCTGAAACTGCATTCTCCTAACTAAAGTAAACATTAGCAAATTTTATTTCAGACCTGAATCCAAACTTCCCTCCTTTTTCATCTAGAAGCCCTGCCTGGGAAAACCTCAGCATCAAGGCATTGGTGCCCATTTAGCCCCAGTCCAGCACTGGACCAACAAGTGCATCAGGCTCCCTGTGCCTCTGTACTTATTGCTCCTGGCAGAAGCAAGTAGTGTTTGGCACCATGGACCTCCTGTCATCCAAAGCTCATGCCCCAGAGAAGATCTCACCCTCCTCTGATGCCTGAGATACCTCAAATTTCAATGTTTCATTCCTGAGCAGGCTACATATCTTCTCCAGCTTTACCTAGGTATAGATGACATTGAAAACTATGTGAATGTGATATGCAAATCTTGATTTGATTTCTGCATTTGTTACAAAATATTTGCCCCAAACAAACTAACCAACATATACACACTACTTTTCAAAATGTGTCTGTACCTAGGTAATTTTTGTAGCTATTTTGAAGGGAAAATCACTTTAAATTTATATTTAAATAACATTCTTACAAAGGTAGAGAGTTAACAATTCTGAATGTTTCATGTGAATTTATTTTCCCCCATTTCTTTACTTCTACCTAAATTTATATGTAGACTTTCTGTCCAGGTTTTTATTCCAAATATTTGAATGAACAAGTAAATTCATTTCTAATTTCCAGTGTTAATTTGTAAACCTATGTCACTTATGTTCTTCTTTGGGTTCACTTTCTACTTAGAACTTATTTTTTAAGGGGTTTTAAAAATTATTATATGTGTTTGTATGTTTTTGGGTAATATTCTATTATGATTTAATCTCTTTCCCTGGGACACTTTTGTTTCTAAATTTTTCATTTTTTATAAATTTGTTTATTTTGTCATTGACACATAATAGTTGTATGTTCTTATAGCATGGACTGATATAAGCTTTACAATGTGGAATGTTTAAATGTGAAAAATTAAATCTTTCACCCACTATGTTTACAACTTTGGAGTGTGAAAATTTTAAAATCTATTCATTTCAGGAATTGAAAACTATGTAATGTATTATTCATACAGTAGTCTTTCTCTGTAGTAGAGCACTAAAACAAGTTATTTCTGTTTAATTAAAATTTTATGTACTTTGATCAATATTTCCTCATTGCAATCAAACACTCTCTGAAAGGATATGGTAAAATTAATTTTACTCTGTACATCAATGAATTCAACATTATTATATTTCACTGTTGTATTCCTGTGTCTGGCTTATGTCACATAGCAGAATGTCTTCCAGGAGCAGCCATGTTAGTGCAAATCAAGAGTTCTCCCATTTTTAAGACTGTATAATATTCCACCCTGTATATATGGGGCATTTTCTTTACCCCTTATCCGATGAGGAAACCTCAGTTTCTTCCATATGTTAGCTACATTAAAAATGCATCCATGAAGAGAGGTCACATATGCCATCAGTAGATTGATTTCAGTCCATAGATACAAGGGTGGGGATTCCTTGATCATATGGTAACTCTGTAGTAATTGTTTTATGGGACCTCCACACAGTTTACGTGGCTGTGCTAATGTTCAAACCCACCAAGGGGGTCCAGGGTCGATTTTACTCTACACCTCACCCACACTGTCACCTTTCATCTTTGTGACAATATCCATCTTAACAGATGTCAGGTGATGTCTCCTTGCAGTTTTAGTTTACATTTCCTGATGACTGGTAGTGATGAGATGTTTTTCGTGCATCTATTTGCCACTTTAAATCTTCTGAGAACAGTCTATGTAGGTCCTCTGTCCTCTTGGACTGGATTATTTGTGTTCTCCACATTGAGTTGCATCAGTTCCTTATATATTTCCACATTAGTCACATATCAGTATATGGATTGCAAATACTTCCAGTCTGCACATTGTTTCTTCACTCTCTATACTTTTGTATTTGTTATGAAAAAAATGTTCAGTTTAATGAACTCTCATGTGAATTTTTGCTTTGTTGCTCTGTTGTCTGAGATTAGGATTCAAATCCAAGATGTTTTGCCCAGCTGAATGAGGGGAGTGATGCACTTACATTCTCTTTTAGCAGTTACACAGAACAAGGCCTTAAGGGATGGAGTTTTTAAGTTGACTTTTGCATATGATATCACATAAACTTCCTGTTTCCTTCTTCTACTTCTGAATATAAACTGTTTTCAATATCATACACTATTCTGTATTCATGATATTTTAAAATAGTTGAGTTGATTTTGAGTGAGGGTTTATTTCTGAGATCTCTCTCTCTCTCTCTCTCTCTCTCTCTCTCTCATTATGGGTCAGTGTGAGGCAGAAGATTACAGCATGGCAAAGCAGTTGGGCATTTGGGCATGACCTGCCATATGGCTCCTTTCTGGATGTCCACCCAAAGCCTCAAGCAGTCATAGGGCGGGACTTTCAGAGGTGACTGGATATAGACTGTGTCATGCTGGGATTAAGTGTGTGATACTGGGATCAAGGGTGGGTAATTACTAAGTTAGGTTGCCCTAGTTGATTGGTTTGTCATAGTTCTGGTAGTTGATTATGGAAAGGCCCTCCTGGGTATGTGTGCTCCAGCTTGAAGAGTATATGGCCTGGAAAGAATATGAGGAACAGAAGGAAGGCTGCTATGGTTGCTTGTTGCTTGCTCCTTGTCATTTGCTGCCTTTTGCTTTGCTGACCTCTGTCCCCCAGGAACTGTTTGCCTCTGTGATGCTCCTCTGTCATGTTACCCTGCCTTGAAGACAGCCAATTATGAACTGAAACCACTAAAAGCTCTCTGCTACAATAAACTTTCCTCCTTTCACTTTGGGTGTCTGGTATTTTGTCTCAACAACAAGAAAAGTAACTAAAACAGTCTGTCAATCAAGAAGATCTGTCAAAGTAGCCAGCTCTCATGTGCAGAAGTGCTTCCAAGCCCTGCATAGGATGCCAGATATGACATTAGAATAGCAGTAACAAAGATGGTGGCCATTGGCCTCAGGACCACTCTCTTCTTTCTTTTGCTGGGGCCTACCATGTGTGCATGACAAATTTTCTTTTTCCACACTTCTTTAGCACACACTTGTTCTCCCTCTTTTCTCCCTCTTTTTACCTTGCAGAAATGAAAATATCAGTGTCCTTCAGTTGTCCAATGCAATTGACTCAATAGGTCAACAATCACCTGAAAGAGAACTCCAGCATTCAATAGTGAATCTAACTGGATTTTTTGCTACTCTCAGGCTGTTTGTGTGTCTGGAAAATTGTAGTAGTCTTTGAAGTCAGGTATTACAATGATTCCAGCCCTGTTATTTTCTTCAAGATTGCTTTGGATGCTTGTAATACTTTAAGTTACCTAGAAATTTAAGATTGTGTTTCATGAAAAATAATATTGAAATTTTGAAAAGAAGTTCGTTGAATCTGTAGATGGTTGGAAATTATGGACATTTAAAAATTTTACAAATTCTTATTCTTCCAATTCAGGAAAACAGAGACCTTTTCATTTATTTGTGTCACCTATAAATTACTTTCTTCAAAATTTTACTGTTTTAAATCAAATCTTTCTCATAGCTCTTGAAAAGACTTTACACTTTAACCTCCTTGTTCCTTAAAATAATTTAAGACTTTTAGAGAATGAAATGATGCCACCAGATTTGCATTTTAAAGACTACTGTGGCTGTATAATGAAGAACATTTTGAAGAGACGGAGATAGAAATGTTGAGGACTGGCTGTGAGTGTCCACACCACAGATGATAGTATTGTGGACCATGGTGGTAGTTGCACAGGTAGGGAGAAGTGGATGGACTGAAAATATACTTAGATTGTAAAATCAATCACTCCTGAACATGATTAAATGTGAAGCATAAAGAGGAAGAAGCTTGAGATTGAATAGGTAAGAAGCCAGCAGATGGATCTAGAAAGAAGAGGTAACTGAAACAGGAGTGCAACCTGGGCAGAGAGGATGAATGGAGGATGGAAACAGGATGCACCTTGTGGTTTCCAGGGCTGGAATATTTGGCAATCTGAGGAGGGGTAGCACAGAAGAGACTGGGAGGTTGTGTTGCCTCATGGAAGGCAGTGCACACCTTGCAAAGAATTGAACCTTGTGAAAGGTAAATGGTGAGACACAACAGAAAGATTTAGGAAGGAACTTAGGAAGGGGCCAGGATCAAAAAGGGAATTATCTAAATAGCCTTATATACATATTAGAGGAGAGGGACCCTGGAGTGTGATGATCAGGTAGGAAGTGAGGATGAATGACAGATTCAGAACAGACCAGTGACTTTAGTGTAGCTAGAAAACATTTTTCCCCTCTGGGCATGTTATGCCTGATGTGCCCAGGAAGCATGATGTGCATATAGAAATCAGGAAAAGAAGTCCAGGGTGAAACTGAAGGTTGAAAGAATTGGATGTGGGAAAGTGAGAATAAAGATGAGCTCACCACGTGGAAGTGTGATCTGAGAAGAGCCTCTAGCAGGACAGAGCTGACCAGCCTTTAAAAGTTGGTAAAGGAGGAGCTGAAAATGAGGACAGGAGGGGAACCTGGGCTAGGAGAATGTGCCAGAGAAGGGGAAAAAGAAGCTTTCAGAGGTAGTCAGAGTGCTAGGTATCAGAGAGAACCTGGATAGAGATTAAAATTTCACCATTGACATTGACATTTAACAGGTAATCAGGGAGGAATTTTTAAAGGGAGGGGAATTGGAAGTTCCCTGTGATGTGAGCATCATCAGTGACAGCCCCGACCTTGCTTAGCTCCACTTGTCCATCTTGTAACAGGTGACCTTGGAGATGTGGACAAAAACACAGGAGATTCAGATGCTCTGTGTGACCAAACATCATGACCCATCATAGCCCTACAGGCCAAGATGACAGACAGGGTTTCTCCACTTCTCACAAAATGAACACACTGGTCTCTATCAGGGGCATAAGTTACAATTGCATGTTTAACATTCACATGGATGAGTGTGTATGTGTCTATCTATCTATAGTAACTATATATATAATATATATATATATACATATATATATATATAATGTAGGTGAAGAGAAAGAGGGGATTCAACTCATGCCAAGATCATGGAGAAATTTATGTCATTAAATACATATATTAGAAAGTAAAAATGAAACTCATAGATATAAGCACCTATCTCAAGAAGTTAGAAGAAGAACAGCAAGTTAAATTTTGTTCTTCACTACCACATACTGTGGCACAAAATTTGTGAAAAAAGACACAAATAAGAAAAATAATGAGTCTTTAATTTTCATGAACAACAAATAGGGACTCCTGAAGAAATATCAAACTACTCCAGAATATATAAAAAGGAAGATACAGCATAACTAAGTCCTGTGAATGCAGGAATGCAAGGCTGTTTCAGGTTTTAAAGCAATCATGCACTGTTCCAAAATAACAAAGAAAATAAAAAAGAGAATCATGGACTTACCTCTACAAATGTGAAAGTAATGAAAATTAACAAAATTAATGTAAATTCATAGTGTTTTAAAAAGCATTTAACTACCGAGAAATACTGAGGAACTTTCTAGACCTTATATAAGATAACTGCAGAAAACCTTTATCTAGCACTATATCTGATCATGAAATTATGAAAGATTCAGTGCCAGAAAACACACGCAGCACCTTCTGTCTCCTTTCCCTGCATCCCTGTCAAGGTAATAAGGCAATAAAAGGGGTAAGAAGTATAAAGACCAGAAAAGCACAAATGAATCTGTGACAGCAACATAACCAGGTGTTTACAAAATTCAAAGTCAGCTCTTAACATTAATACTTCTAGGAATATTGTGGGAAATAAGTCACTGAGTTTAAGGCACTTTTACATTACAGTAATAAACAAAAAAACACTAAAAGCTGGATCTAGGTGAAGAGTGGGTTGAAGACAGGGCTGACAGAGTCAGGGTGATGCCCCAGCAGGCACCCAGGGCTCAGGAGATTGGGGGCTCATGGGGAAAGGGGGACCAGCAAACACTGCAAATCACAGGAGCCAGGTCTCCCACTGTGGGTCAGAGAGATATGGAAATGGGAAAGCCTGGCATCAGTCCTGTGGTTGAGTTGCCAGGGGAATAACCAGTGTGAATTCAGTTTTTAACACCAGCAGACAGACAAACAAAAGACACAGACGTGGCTGTGTATAAGACTTCACAGAATCCTTAAAACCCACTCTACACAATCAAAATCTGATCCCGAAAATAGGAGAGGAGAATCATTCCAGTTCATTTTATGAGATCAATGTGACTAGGATATACAAACCAGACAAAACACAACATAAAGCCTGGTATGATGGCACACACCTGTAGTCCCAGCACATGGGAAGCTGAAGCAAGAGAATCCCTGAAAGTTTGAGGCCAGACTGGGCTACATAATGATTTGAAAGCCAGCAGGAACTTCATAGTGAGACTCTGTCTCAAAAACTTAAAAACAAAACTATAAAATAAAAAAGAAAACTATAGATCAGTACTCCCCAGGACTATATCCTCAAAAGTCCTCAACAATATTAGGGAATCCAGCCAATAATATAAAAAATAATTCTAAATCCTGACACATGGGATTCTTTTTCTAGGAATGCAATACTGATTCTGTATTTCAAAAGCAATCCACCACAAACACAGGCTAAAAAAGAGAGAAGCTGAGCCAGTCTCAGCACTGGGAAGGAAGCTCCCCCACTGCCATCCCAAGCTCCTAGGGCAGAGAAGGTGAGCCGGTCCCAGAACCCAGAAGGAAACTACCCTGCCGCCATCCCAAGCTCTTAGCGCAGAGAAGGTGAGCTGAGAGGGTGCCAGAAGCATCCCCCCCACCACAGAAATGAGAAGACATGTAAACAAGCCTCAAAAACAGACTTCTGGATCACCTGCAGCAACCCCAAAGGGAAACGAGATGGAACAATCTGATACTCAATTACCTGGACTCTCTGAACTGGAAACAAAAGAGGATTTTGGAAAAATGAAATCAGGAATAATTACTCAGATAACAGCAAAGATTTTGCTTATGGTGCAAGACATGATAAATAAATCTAGAGAGAACACAGATTAAAAAAATAGAGGATCTGAGGAACATGATCGAATCCCAACATTGGAAACAAATGGAATCCATAAAACAGATGCAAATAGATTTCCAGGAGATTAAAAACTCCATTGAATGTCTCTGCAACAGAATGAACCAATGTGAGGATAGAATTTCAGATATAGAAGAAAAGATTGCACTTAGTGACCAGGAAAAGAAAATTGCTTTAAAATTGTAAAGGAACATGAGAAATCAATCCAGCAGCTGCTAGACGATACAAAGAAGAAAAACATAAGACTGATTGGAGTCAATGAAGAAAAAGGAGAGAGTGCAGATGACATAAAAAAAAAGTGTTCACAGAAGTGATGGCAGAAATCTTTCCAAGGAGGGGCAAAGAACTTGACATACAGATAAGTGATGCATATAGGATTCCAAATAATCTTGATAAAAAATCTACACATAGGCATATAATAGTTAGGATTCCAGAAATCCAACAGAAGAACAAAATTCTACAAGCAGTGAGAGAAAAGAAACAAATCACATACGAAGGAAAGCCCATCAGAATCACAGCAGACTTCTTAATGCAAACCTTCAAGGCAAGAAATGCTTGGAGTGATGTATTTCAAGCCCTAGAGGAAAACAGCCTCCAACCCAGATTGATGTACCCTGCAAAATTATCTTTCAAAATTGATGGAGAAATAAGATACTTTCATGATAAAGAGCACCTCAGGAACTTCATGAATATCAAACTGGCACCCCCCCAAATTTTAGACAATACCATAGGAAAAGACAATGTAGATCACAATCCCAGAAAACCCAGCAGAATGAATCCATTGTGTGTGACAAATTAAATGCAAAGGGGGAGAATCCCACAAAAAGAAAAAGTCATGACAAGGCTTTTAAAATTTTTAAGTTCATCTCCTTAATGAGTGTATAATTCAATCTTGTTATTGTACTGATTAGTATTTTTCTGATTCTAGATTTGCACACCTTTCCTTGTGCTGTACTGACTATTTATCATCTTCTTATATGTACTTTTTCATTGGGTTGTCTATTAATGAGCTCCAAGAATTCTTTATACATTCTGGTCATAGGTTATATGCATTGTAAATATGGTCTGTTTAAGGACTACTTTTAATTTTCATGATGTCATTTAAAGTTTTAAATTTTGATGAAATCTCATTTATCAATTTTTTGTCTTTTATACATCATGTCTTTTGTATCCTAGGTAGTTCATGCCTACACTGAATTCATAAATATTTTCCCTTATAATTTCTTCTTAAAGTTTTATACTTTTAGGTTTTCATATTTAGGTTCATAGATCCCTTCAAGTTATTTTCATGTATGGAAATAAAGAGTTGAGGTTGATTTTTTTATATATGGATACCAAGTGTTCTAGTGCCATTTGGTGAAAACACTATCTCTTCCTCAGTTCTTGAATTGAGTTTATATTCTATAAATTGCTAATGCTAAATAATCTTTCAAAATTCAGTGGACCATATATGTGTGGTTCTATTTCTAGATTCTCTGTTTTATTCAAATGATCTATATGTCTTTCCTTACAGCAACACTGCCTTGATTACTGTAGCTTTAGAAGAAGTCTTAAAATTAGGTACTAAACATCTTCCAACACTGTTTTTTTTTTAACTTTTCTAGGTTCTTTGTATTCCTAAATAACTTTTAAATTTCAATATCCAATTCTTCATTTATAGCAAGTATACACAGACCTGAATATTTATATATAGCTTGTGTTTTCTAATCCTGCTAAATTCAAATACAAGTTCTAGGGGCTCCTAGAGATTTCTTAGCATTTTCTCTGTAGATGTTCATTTCATCTACATATAAAGATTTTGCTTCTACCTTGCCAATCCTATCCTAATTGTGTCATTTTATTGCCAGACTATTTTGGTTGGGCCTAGGTTTCAAAGTTTAATGGGCAAATAAAGAGTAAGTATATCTGCTCTTGTTCCCCAATTTAAGAAGAAAGCATTGTGTCTTCTCCATTCATATAAGGCATTCTCACTGGAAGTATGGAGTACATGTCTTTAATATGTTGAGAAGGTTCTGTTCTACTTCTAGTCTCCTGATAGCTTTTACCATGAACAGCTGTAGAATTTAGTCCAATACTTTTTCTCCAAGTGACAGAATCATATGACTTTTCCCTTTCCTCTGTTAAAATGATGACTTTTAGGGGTGGATCTTCCAATGCTGAACCAACACTGCCATCCGTATAACAAAACCACTTTCTACATACTGCCAGATCTGACTTCTAATAGTTCCTTTTTTAAAACAAATTTCTAACTATGTTCATACTTTTTTCTTCTATTATCTTTATGCAGTTTTAGAATTAGCACAATGTTGAGTTCCTAAAATGAGGGGAGAAGTGTTCCTTCTTTTTTCTGTTTTAATTGCTTGATATAATTTATCAGTTGAAATGTATAAGAGCCTGCTGTTGTCATATGGGTAGGTTTTCAAGCTAAGAATATACTTTCTTTAATAGGTGCTATTGAAATTTTATATTTCTTCCAGAGTCAGTTTCATTAATTTTTCTTCCAAGGTACTTCTTAGAAGTTGTCAAATATATTTCAAAACAGATTTTTTGAAATATGCTTTCTATATCCTTTTAAATTCTGTAAAATCTGTGGTGTCTCCTAGATCTTGGTATTGTAATTTAAAAATGTATAATTGGTATTGTGTAACAGGAAGAGAAGGTCTAAAGGTGCAGGGGAAGTGGGAGGGGTAGGGGAAAGGAAAAAAGTGAAGAGAAAAAATATGAGAAAAGGAAAAAAATGGAAAAAAAGTCTTTGCTAATAGGGAAATGTGGAGGGGTGAAGGGAAGGTAAGAGAAGGGGGAAAGAAAAGAACCAAGAGACTCATGTAATGGTACAAGTTCCCTATGCTGAATGTAACTGTATTCTATACCTAAAATGTACCAATAAACTAAATAGGAAAAAACAAAACAAAACAAAAAAAACAAAAACCAAAAAACATACTAAACAAGAAAAACAAACTTAAGAAAAACTTTCCACATAAACTATTTTCTGACTCAGCCCCAGAGAAATAGAAACTTCAGTCTTACAGGTCCACCGTCCCAACCCTTTGCTGCACTCTCAGGTGCACAGGTTATATCTTCTATGTTACAACTATCACCATATTGCTTATTATTACCTTCTCTAACATTCTTATGTCCTTACAGAAGCTGGAAGAAAAATTGAGGGCAAGTATAAATTTATAAAATTTTTCTATTACCTTTTTTATTGTAATTGCTTTTTAAGCCAGCTTAGAGAATAAAGAAAATGCAATGTGCAATTGTACTGTCTCTGGATTAGTTATGAAATTTCCTCTTTTATTTGTTTCTTGTGAAATCAGATCCCTGTCGGAGGTCACCTGCCTTCACCCCAAATACCTTCCTTTAGCATTTCATAAAAGGAAGATCTGCCAGTAATTAACTTTGTCACCTTTTGTTTGCTTGTGCTCATGTGTATTTGCCCCTCATATTTATACTGTAGAAATACTCTTTCCCCAGATGTGAGGATTTTTCCTTTGAATGCACTGACAACATCTCTCCCCACCTCTGCCTTCTCCACTTCTGGTGAGAAGTCAGATGCTCCTCTGGGGCTTCATTCCCTGTGCTGTGTGATGATAAATCATTTTCCTCTTACAGGGACTGGGATTTCCATCAGTGACTTTCAGTGTTTTTACTATGCTGTGTTTGGAGCATGCCTGGAATGTACTGCACTTCTTGGATGCATAGGTTAATGCTTTTCAATAAATTTGGCTTGTTTTCAGCAATAACCATTCACTTTGAATTTTTTATTTTTTCATGTTTAAGTAGCTTTCACATTTGTTGTCACGTTTCTCTACAGGAAGAGCACTGGGAAAATATCTGGTGAAGCCCTCAGGAATCAGAGCCTTGTAGCCTTGGAGTCCAGAGGTCAGGTGCTTCTCTCAAAGCCCACCTGACTCTGCAGCTCACTGAGTCCCAGCCCAGCCCTTCTCATGGGCAGTGTGGAGCCCATGTCCCAATCCCCTGAGATGAGGGCCAGTCCTACTACTCCAGGGCCCTGCCTCACAGAAAACTCTTTAAACTCTATGAAATGCCTCCCCACCAGCTGTGGCTCCTCTGCCCTGCAATTCAGACCTGGGCAGTGGCCTTCTCCAGACAGCGCTGAGCCCTGTGCCCCAGTGGAAAGATGTTACCTGCCATGCTTTTCTGGATGCCAGGCCCTGCTTTGTGTGCTCTCAGTGGGAAGTGGGGAGAAATTATGTCCCTGCTAGAAACAGCGGCAACATCATGAACAGACTGAAGTTTTGTCTAAACAATGCAAAACTCAGGCCAAACTTAAGCAATTTAGTGAATCATACAGGAGCTTGTACTACACTTAGGCCAATACTTTGCTTATTCTACCCAGGCCTGTGGAAACTGGGCAGAGATTTCCCAAGTAAGAGCTCCTGGGCTGATTCCTCATAGCATTACTTTAAAAATGCCATGTGTGAGGGAATGACTGACTTTCCACATTAAAGAGAGGGCGGCTTGAATTTATATTATTTTTACATTTCTAAAATTCCTGACTCCACATCTGCAGTGCATAACAGTGGCCCTGCTTGTGGGGAGTTGGTTTGTGTACAGAACACAGCACAATGCTTTTGCACCCCTTCCTCTCCCTAACTCCTCCCCCTCCATCTCCTGATCCCCTTGTCATGGAGGTCACATCTGAGGAAACTGAGGCTGGTCAGGCTGCAGCTCCTAGGCTGCCCATGTCAGGCTCAGGTCCAGTGGAGAAGATGTGGCCTCACCCCCACCTGGAGGCTGGCTGCCCTGGGAAGCAGACTGTGGGCTCAGGAACCTGCAGTGGGCCTTGCAATCCCAGGCTTCAAGGGGGCAGCTGAGCAGGGCAGCACACTTCATCTTTCCTCTACAGTAACTGTGTATATAATTCTACTAAATGCTGAACATCTTTATATCTTTTTAACTTAAGCCAGCCTCAATTTTGTGAATTGGGCTGGTTAAGGAGACCACTAGATGGAAGCACAGAAGGGCTACATGGAGAAGGTCTTCCTGGTTTGTTTCAAGGGTGCAGATCATGAAGTACCTGGGGTTATCTACACAGTGCCGGGTCCTGAATTATTTTCTTGTTTCTCAGATAAGGACACAGAAGCCTGGAAAGCTGCAGATGCTTGCTCTAAAGTCTGAGAGCTCTTGAAAAGCTACTCTCCCAGGTCCGTCAAGCCCAGGCTCTTTGCCTTACAGTCGGGCAAATAAACCCACAAGTCACTTCCCACAGTGCAGACACCTGCACCGCTCAGGTCCTACATAAGGGTCATGGGCACTTTTCCTGTCCACCTCCCCCAGGCATAGGATGGACCCCATCAGGAGAGCAGGTCTGCATGGGTGGCCTTGCTCTGCTCCTGGGCAGTTAGGGTCCCAGCACAGGGCTCTGTGGCTCACCAAGAGAGAGGCACCAATTCTCTCAAACTGACCAAGTGCACGAACATTTTAATATCTAATTTTTTATGATTCCATTTCAATTTGACTTTATTATAACAATTTCAGTTTTTGGAAATACTGAGAAAAATTTAGGAACCCAGACAAGACTAAGTAATATGATTTTACATTTAATTTCAACATTGTAAAACCTTATCTTGACCTGGTTTGAAAACCTATCATGTGAAAATAAGTTTTAATATGTATATAGTGGGTTGAAATGATGTCTCTGATATGGAAACAGAAAAGTAATGTTCCAGTGAATCCTGAACTGGAATCCCATAGCTATAGTCACCTTTATAAAATGTATTTAATGATGCAACAGCACATGTTTGTTCTCCTTATTATTGAGGAATTAGGACAGGGTACAAGTTAAACCTGAAATGCAGACAGTGTCGAAGAACTGATATGTAGACTATTCTTCAAACTTCATAGTAGTTTTTTTTTTCTCTAATGCATGGTTTACTACAGTACATGCATAGCAGACACAAGATATTGACTTTGATCCTCAACACTGCAAATAATAAAAGTCATAAGGCAGATGATACAGATTGTAAATGAGATAAAATTACATACTGTATTGCAAAAATTTATGCAATCTGGCACCAATGAGTCCAAAATAATGAAGTAAAACAGTAAACATTATTTGAACCCTTGAAAAAGCAGTCCAGATTATAATAAGTTGTGTGAGTTCTCAAATATGATCATTTTTCACTAATCAAATTAAAGATTATACCCAGGTAAAGTTTTCAGAGATTCACAGTGATAGCACATGTAATGTGGTGGATGCAGCCAAGTTGTAGCTGTTGTTCTGGGTGTGGGTAGAACACAGAGTGAGCTGACACTGCTGGTCCAAACACTGCCCCACTACCAGCCTGACCCCAACAAGACCTTCCGATTTCTGCACCAAAGAAAAGTTTTCCTAGCTCCTGCTTACTGAGTTGATCTTGGAGACCAAAAGTCAACATATACAAACCACCTCTTAGCACACCTCTGGCACAGAACAAACTCTTCACAATGCCATCACCACTGTGTTCAATAGTATTATTTTTTCTGTACAACTGACTCAAATGTTCACAATTTTAGAATATTAGAAGAGTATTAGATTTGCTTGGTCAATTTAGCTCACAGTTTGGAAAATATCTTGTACATATTTAGCCTTAAAAGGTGAAATATTCATTACTTTCATTAAGTGTTCCTGATTTTGATACTTTAACATATCCTAAAATTCTATGAGATACAGTATATGAGGCTTGTTGGCCTAGTTTAATGGAGAAGAAAAGAAGTATTATACAATTCCATTCAGATGAATAATCTAGTACATTCAAATTGAAAGAAACAGAAAATACTGTAGAGTTGTGGTTGACAAAACTTCACAAAGACAGGGAGGGAAATTGTTGAAGGATAGAGGCTTTCAGTTTTGCAAGATGAAGAGAGTTCTGGAGAACAGTTTCCAATGTGAATGTTCATAGCACTGGTAAGATCTATACTTAAACCCCATAACATGGGAGATTTTATTTTATGGACATTTAACTTCAATTTGAAGAATTCTAAACATTAAAAACAACTGAAAATACTATCCACATAATGGAAGAAAATACTGGCAAAATACATATCAAACAAGGAACTGAAAATTAGAATATATGGAACCTGTTATAATTCATTGATAAAATGAAGCACCCAATCAAAACTAGATGAAATCTAAGTACATATTTTCCAAGGAAGATTTAGAAATGTCTGTAAGTGCATCAAAGAATACTTCACATGACTTGTCAAACAGAAAGTGTAAGTTAAAGCCAGAATGAGGTAACACTCCACACTCTGAGGAAGGCACATATTCTATGGAGATAATAACAAGTGGAATAGGAATTTTCCTCACCTCCTCATGGTAATTAAAATTTGCAGCCACTGTGGGAGTGTGGCAGTTTCTCATATGATTAAGTGGAGCATTATGCTGTGACCTCAGAATTCTGTTTCAAGTGAACACACCCAAGACAAATACAAACACCTGTCCACAGGAAAATCTGGTAAAATACTATTTATAGCAATTTAATCATTGTAGACATAAGTTGGAGAGCTACTAAACATTCATCACTACATGATAGATGAACCAATTATGCTATAGTCAAGGTATGATGAAAACATACAATGGGTGTTTAAAATTTTTAGATTTCACTGTAGTAAAAGACATTGACATTAGTCACACTCAGAATACTCTTCCTCAATTTTAACATGCTGATGCCATTATTCTCCCACTTTCTGAAGAAGTTCTGGAAGTCCCCTTTCCAGAGTGTCTCTATGAGATCTCACCAAAATATGGTGACTACTGTTGCCAAGTGTCATCCAGCAAAAATGCAAGCTTATAAAAACATGACAGTGTGAACTATTCGTGACTTTTAGTCTGTTTCCTCATACTATCTTCATTCCTAGTGAAACCTCCTGAGCCTGGTCTTTACTGTCCACATTCTCACTAGCATTCTGATCATATGAACTCTTACAAGAATCACCATTAATCTATGTGTACAGGATTCTAGGGCTTCACTAGCCTGCATCTTCAAATCTTTCAAAACTTCTCCATCAAACTAATTCTAAAACTCATGATGAGACAGAGTCAGAGAAATGAATCCACTCCAAGTCATTATTTCCTGTAAGGTCCCAACTCTGGGACTAAATACATGATGCCCACAATTTAAAAGAATAGAGATTTAATGTGGCTCTTGGATTTAGAGGATTCATTCCTTGCTCAGCTGGTCCCAGAGAAGGAACATCATTGAAAACGACTGTGACAAACCCAGAAATCATATCAGAGAAATAGCATCAGAGAGGAAGGAACCAGAGACCATGTATGGGTGCACCTCCATGACCAAGCCAGATACACAGAAGTGAGATTAACTAATCACACATGTGGTCCTCAACCTAGTCAAGTTGACACTTAAGGTTGATGACAGTGAGTTTCTCACTTTTGAAAGATTTTCCAAGTATGTGAGCACTGATGCAACTTTCTATCACCATTATAATTTACCTATTTTGTCCTAGTTGTGGAATTTACAATTGATGATGTTGAATTGGTTGGATGATTCTTATATTCTTATTTTCATGTTTATCATAAACATAGTGAGACAATCTGACATGTAACAGATGGGTGTATATGAGCATGCAACACTCTAGTTAGACACAGCCCACAAAACACACAATTTGAATGTCTAAGGTGAAGGTAATAACTAAGCAACTGAGTGAATTCATCAAGAAAATACATGAATCAATGAAGCAAATGGAAATACACCCTAAATGAGCCAAAAGAAGGACTTGAATTGTTGAAAAAAGTAGACAATGTCTTGGTTTCTTTCAGCAGGGATTCTACCATGACAGATGTATTTATTCAGCTACAGCAGAAGGGGTTGGCTGCCACTCCTTTCTACCATTCTCCCAACAGATAGTGCAAAAAAACTTGTTATTTAAAACAAATTTAGCTAGGAAATTGGAGTTTTCTGGCAACAATAGGCTCTGCAATAAGGTGTTAGGCTGTGCTACCCACTGTTTGAGATAATTTTCTTATTATAACATTATTTATGTGTATGCAAACCCAGCTTAGGAGTATTTTGTGAAAACATGCCCATATAGATGGGTTTATGTCTGGGTCAAAATGCATCTTCACACTCTAGTGCAATGTAAGAGTTATAGACTAATGTTCTCTTTCAATTAGCTATAGAGTGAAAATGGTACTAATCAAATCTCTTTCCACTTTTTGCAATATGAACTTGCCCACACATATTGTGAGCAATTAATTCCTTCACAGTTCAAATGTTTCCTGGAGATCCACAGTAGAGAGCTTCCTTTCGGATACTTAGGACATTTGTTTACACCATTAGGGAAGCACTAGTTATGTACATGTCTGAGGCTCCTTTATTAAACTATAAGATAAACTTGAATGCTACTGAAGATGACAAAATCAGGATTATGAATTTGTGTAAATGTTCCATTATCTTTCATTTTCTTTTCTTGTTCAATTTCTGGCATAAGGGAATTTTAAAACACTTAATGTACATTTTGTCTAGTGCTAAGTTAAAATTAGCAATCCAAAGTTGTGAACATAAATGTCTAACCCGAAAGGGTCCAATACTACACTTGATATATCAATTAAATCCATTCAAAGATAAATTAGAGAAACTTTAATATGAAAAACCTTTTGACTAATAAGATAAAGTGATCAGGAGGCTCACATCCTGGAGGCAGGTTCCCCAATGTGGGGGTAACAATAGATGATAGAACCTTTGAGAAGTGCAGCATATGGAGAGCTGTTAATTATAAAGTACAATCCTCAGAAAAATTAATATACTTTCACAGTAATGAATTGTTTAGCAAAAGAGGAGGTTCCTTCAAAATACCAAGCTGCTGGCACCAGGACCCACCTTCTCCCTTCCACTCTCTTCCTTTATCCTTAGTCACATTATTCTCTCTCCCTCTCCCTCTCTCCTTCTCCCCCTCCTTCTCTCTCTCCTTCTCCCTCTCTATGTGACACTGTCTGCCATTGGCTGCTCATCAATGCTTGTGCCATGCCTTTGGGTCATCAAGCTGTTTGCATTTAAAATATAAAGTATTTTGATACATTAATGAAAAATCAGACCAAGACACATCAGGTGTAGTGTTCACCTGAGCCTCCTGAAGAGGCTATTCATTACAAAGTCCTAGGAATGCATTAACTTTCCATGTACAAACGTAAAACCTACACTGAGGACAATGAAGCTCTGTGACAGTAGAGGAGAGGAGCCTCCGTCCATGGAGCTTGGAAATGCTGTGCAGGAGTCATCTGCTTCCAAGGAGAAACCTCCTGGCCAGGGCAGTCAATGAGTTTGAATGAACAACAGGAATAATACTTCTTTGGATTGGTATAGAATTAGAAAGTGGATTAGTTTTATCATATACTCATTTAATCCTGATATTCTTAATTTATTCCACAGTGACAAGGAACAACTTATGATTTCTTAAAGAATACTTGAATGTAAGGAACTGAAGCCCTATGAATGAATTTATCACACTCTGATTTTAATTTTTCTAGCCCTTGTTAAGAGTCACACATGATTCTGTAATATCATGTATTAGTTCTTTGGAAAACTTCAACCCACAGAATGACATCAATCTTCCAGTCACAGTGCACTGAATTCAAGGCCAATGTTTTAGGGATTTACTATGTCAGTAAATTAATTTTATAATAAGTTGTGGCTGGAAAATTCACTGAATCTCCAGTGACACACAAATCATATCTGAATGCTTCTTCTTTATTTAGTGTCACACACAAACTACTTCTTAAGGCTCTCTTTGAAATGTAATTATTCTCAAAGGTGTGGCCAAGAATACTCACCAATTAGAGGCTGGAGGAAACATGGGATCACCAGGTCCCCAGACCTTACCAGAAGTGTGACCCTCACAGGTCCTTGGTGAATACTCACCAGGCTCACAGTTATTTCAGAAGCAGGACTGCATACATGGTCCACACTGGGAGTCTCACTGAGAAGTGAGTTTGCATTTACTCACTGAAGAAAGAAGCAGAAGGAAAGATCCCATCAAGTCTCTTAACACTGAACACAGGCAACATTCACGTTAGTGAGGTTATACTCATTACTGCACTCCTCAGGTAATTTTGTATGTGTTAATTTCTGTTAATGTTAATAATGCATAACACACACAAGTATTTATGAAATACTTCAAAATCTTAAGTTAATGTAACTATTTCAGCTACACATGATGTATGTGTACTATAAAATCGACATGTTGTTCCAGATTCTACTATTTTCCTTGACCAATTAGTTTTTCAAACGGTCTCAGAGGAGCTGTGTTTCATTTAAGGCCTAAGTCTAAAGACAGAAATTATAATGATTGGAAGTTACCTGGAACAGAGCATTAGGACAGGCTAATTTAATAATGACTTGATGTGAATTTAAAACAATAATGAACAAATGAACAAATCTATAAGCAGATAAAATTTACAAGAGCATTCCATTGAAATCAAACCATAGTGTTTAAACATAGCCTTTAAATTAGCAAGAGAAAAAAGACTGAGTGATCTAATGTGGTCATGATTGTGCTCAATTTGGTGATAGCTGTAATTCATACAGTATTAAAATGATAACACTGCTTCTTTAGATAAAGTATGTTATTTCACCCGTTTAATAATTTATTGTGAATGAACTGTCTCACTCGCTCTGCTGTTCACATTTAAAGTTGTGGCCAAATAATTTCAACACATCACTTAGAAAATGAAAAGGGGAAGCAGTCTGGGTTTCCTCTTCTGCACAGGATCAGGATGCTCTGTTCAGACTGGAAATGTAAGGGAAATTCATCATAGGGAAACTTGAGAATTTGTTTGCACTAAGAGGAAGGACATGTAATATAACAGATGGAGAATGAGACTTAAGAGTGTTGATGACCCAATCTGTCATTTTGACACAGAAAATTGAATCACTATAGTGTGGTTTTTATCTGTGATCCATAGTGTGTCACCAGTAGCAGCTTAATCAATTAATTTGGTTTGATACTGACATTCTGTGCTCATATGATTGTATTTTTATTACAAATAAGACTAAAAGAGGAAACCACATCTAAGTCAAAGAATTACCAGGATAAAAACTTCCTATAACACATTTTATTTAAACACTAAAAAGCCATATGAATTTACCAGTATAAGAAAATCATTTTTATTATACACATAAAAGCCAGGAAATGGTAAACTATTTTGTAATGCCAAAGTAATAATATACAAAGTATTACAAATGCCAATGAAAATATTTTCAATATTATAATATTCAATTCTCTTTTTACCAATGAAAATTAAATAATAAAAATTAGATTTCTCAATATGACTAATTTAAATACAGAAAAGAATTAGTAAGGAGATTTTTTATTATTCGAATGCTTCAAAACAAATGGAAGTAAATGAATTAAAGTTGAAATCCTTTTAGAATTAAGAGATTTTAGAAAAGCTCTGAAATCAATTGAAGGGGAGATCTTCAGAGAAAGTTGTAACATCATTAAATATTTGAATCCATGTTTAACAAAAGGTTGCATCACAGAAGGGCACTTCAAAATTTTGATAAAATATGCAGACAAGGAGGTATCAGAATGAAATAGGAAATATACTGCTGGTAGGGAAATAGAACTTTGGCATCCAGAATGACATCACTCCTTGCATAGATGAAGGTGTAAAAGAGAAAGAAAGGGCTCACACACTGATCTTGAAGAGCATCTGAAGTGAGAGAAAGTTGCAGTGTGATGGGCCTGGTGTCCTTTAGATCAAAGTCATTGTCAAATGAAGCTCAGGTTCATGCATTAGATCTGTTATGGAAAGCTGAGGAGAGCATCAGGCACAGAAGGACCACATCACAGTCATTCTCCAGGCCAGGACCTAGAGAATGAGGAGCAGATGAGGGATTTCCGAACCCCAGAGCTGACAGAGAAGCTTTCATAGAGTAGGTATAGGATAGCCACACAAAACTAAAGCAAATGGGAAAAATATTTGAGGTGTCCAGGTAAAACTTAAAAAGTCATTTTGCAAATACTGAAAAAATGAAAGAAAGATTTTTTGGAATTTTATTTCATTTTCAGTATTGTATTGCTTAATTCTCTCCACCTACAAGTATAGAAACTAAAAGGATATCAGCCATTTGAGGAAAGAAAATCAAAACAGAACTATGTATATTCACTAGATTTGAAGATACTTTATTTTATCCACTTATTGTCTCCTGAGTTCCAGAGTAGAAGACACACTGGAGGTCTAATGGTTGCTCAGCATTCTGCTTGCAGCATCCTCTGCTCACTTTAACCCCTGATTTGGAGAGACCACGGCAGGTGGGCAGACATGGACAACCTCACTGTCTTCACAGAATTCTTCCTCATGGATATCGCAGGC
The DNA here is from genome assembly GCF_053883595.1 of Heterocephalus glaber. Lineage (NCBI taxonomy): Eukaryota > Metazoa > Chordata > Mammalia > Rodentia > Bathyergidae > Heterocephalus > Heterocephalus glaber. Next base: position 4,893,629 of record NW_028258410.1, read on the forward strand.
TCCCGGGAGCTCCAGATTCTGCAAGGTGTGCTGTTTGTAGTGATTTATCTGGGAGCACTAACAGGGAATCTTGTGACTGTCACTGTTATCATGACAAACACACATCTGCACTCTCCCATGTACTTTTTTATAAGCAATGTGGCCCTCATAGACCTTGGCAGCATCTCAGTTGTTGTTCTCAAGGCTGTAGTGAATTCCATGACAGGCAATAAGACCATATCCCTGACAGAGTGTGTTGCACAGATTTTCCTGAATACCCTTTTTGCAGGGGTGGAGATTGCCTTCCTGGTGGTCATGTCCTATGACCGCTATGTGGCCATTTGCCACCCTCTGCACTATGGGCTCATCATCACCCCAAGTGTGTGTTCCCAGGCTGCAGCTGGCTCCTGGGCCTCTGGTCTGGTCTACTCTGGTATCCACACTGGTGCTCTGTTCAGGCTTCCCTTCACCAAGACCAATGTGATCCAGCAATACTTCTGTGATGTTCCTCAAATTCTGAGAATATCATCACCAGATGTACAGTATTCTGAATTTATATTTGTTATTGTATGTACCTATTTTGTCTTAGTATGTGCAGGCTTTATATTTATATCATACATCAAAATTTTTTCCACTGTGTTCAAGATGCATTCAGTGGAAGCCCGTAACAAAGCCATATCCACCTGTACCCCACAACTGGCCATTCTCCTTTTGTTTTTCATTGCTGCATCAGTGGCTGCCTTAGGTCCCACTGCAGAGAAGCCATCCCTTATGAATATGCTGACTGCCATGTTCTACACTATGGTGCCCCCATCAATGAACCCCATCATCTACTGTCTACGCAACAGGGAGATCAATGCTGGTCTGCAAAGAATGTTCAACAGCTTCTCTGGATTTTCAGTGAAAATTTTCTTGACCAAAACAAAAATCTCATCTATCATTGGAAAGTAGTTTTATTCATTAATGATATATATTCATAAATTGTGATCTACACCTGTGAACTGTGTATTTTTACCTGACTCTATGTTTTTGTTGTTTGTATATGTTTATTATCATGGAGTAAAAATGTATATCTCAATTTTCTTGCTCAGTGCTTTGTGTATTTTATATCCTTTTTATGAAATGCTAGAAGTCTGATATATAATGTTTTGAAAATATTTGAGATACTTTGAGATAAGAGCAAGGACAGGAATCATTGGGAGCAGGGCATGAGTTATGTGTTCCACCTTAACAGTGAGATCAATGCTTCTCTGTGTAGAATGATGAATTGATAATCTGAATTCCCACTAAAGGGTTTTCTTGACTGAAACAAAAATGCCAACTATCTTCTAAAGTAGTTTAATTCCTATCTGTTATGTGTTTTTAAATGAGTATCTATACACGGGATCATCTCTGTTTAGTTCTCTATTTGTTGTTGTGTGTGCTTGTTATAGTGATATATAAATTTTTGTGTCAAATTTCTTACTCTTCTTTTTGTGAATTTTATGCGTGTTTCCTAAAACACTAGATATATTATCTACATTTACAAATATTTGGAAAATATATGGAAGGATACTGAGCTAGAAACAAGACTGACATCATAAGAAGCAGCTCATGCCTTATGTGCTCCACACTAACAGACACCTGTGCTGTTGAGAGAACCTCAGGTGCTGGATCTGACCAACCTGGAGAAGTGCACTGAGTGGTCCTGTGAGAAGACCCTGCTGTCTTCACTGTGCACTTTGAACTCACTCTTCCACTCAGGCTGTGATAAGTGACAAGGAGTTAAGACGGGGGACAGCTCAGGTCTGATGACACAATGGGCTGCATGATCAACACTGAGATCCTTGCCAGCCCTTTCTGCTACATCTGCTAAAATCCTTTTGCTTTACTCAATGAAAATTAGGACACTAAACAACTGACTTTCAAAAAATTATAATTTAGAAGTTTATGATTTTTCCTCTATTCTGGATTAAAAGATGCAGGCCATAGTTGATGCATTCAAACTGTTTGGATTAAGTACAAAAATAACTCAGAGTGTAGCATGAAGACAAGTGAAATGATAACTTCTACTGAAGTCTCAATGGAGATCAGCAGATAATGCTTGCACTGTGTGGTCCACTTTTTTCATCAATAGAACATACAGATGAATTCACCTGAAACCAATAATTTTATTTTTCTGAGCAGCTTATACACATATTAGCAATACTGTGTCTCAGAACTGAATACAAATTTCCCTCCTATTTCATCAAAAAACCCTGTATGGGAAAAACTCAGCATCAAAGTGCTGGTGCCCATTTATGCCCTGTCCAGCCCTGGAACAACAGGTGCATCAAACTCCCTGCATCTCCATACTTATTGCTCCTGGCAGAAGCCAGTGATGTTTGGCCCCATAGACATCCTGTCATCCAGAGCTCAAGTCTTGGTGATGGTCTGGAGGTGAGTTACCCTCCTGTGGTGCCTCAGACACCTCAACTACACTGCCATGAAGATGGATAAACTTCAGGTATTTGTAGGAAAATGGATGCACTGTGAGACCATGTTGTTAAGTGAAATAAATCAGACACAGAGCTTAAATATTGCACACTATCTCATATGAAAGAGACTCAAAAATAAACACAAAGCAAAATAAAAGATAAAAGACAAACAATAATAAAGTAGATAAATCATTTGCAAATGTAAAGGGGCCCACTAGGTGTGGCAGGAAGGGAGAAGAAGAGAAGGGATGAAAAAAAATTAACTTGTGTTGTGTACCTGTGGCTTCTCCCCATGAGTAATGTGACCACTATGTTCTGTAAATGGAGACTAAGAAAATTGAATTAAAAAACAAAGCACTTCTGTAACCAGAAGTCATCCTTAACCACTGATAACTTAAAGACTTCAAAGGAAAATACAGAAAGTTACACAATCATAGAAAAGGCTTGAATATTTTAAATGAGAAAACTCAGACTTTGTAGATGACCAGAAACTTCATAAGGATGATATGAAACACCGGATATTATCTTGGTAAAACCTACAGTCACTGTTGCATAGGCCAATTACCTAAAAAGGTAAGGAGACCACTTTAAATGTTTTCCATTGGCAGCACACCAAAGCTTCAAAAATGTTCATATTTCATATAAAGGTATTTTTGTTTTAATGCCCAATTTTCAGAATATAAAAATTTCCTCCTATCCTTAGACAGTCTGATCACATCTAAAATTCTTTTCACAAGACTCATATTGTACAAAAACTCCCCAAGCTTCTTATACTTGTTTGAACTACATGTTTCTTTATTTTTAAAAATTGTACTTTAGAACAAAAATTACCCTATTCCCCCAACAATAAAGCTTGAGCATCAGTTGCAGTTCTAGCAGTTCAATGAGGAACAGTTTTAATTATAATATACATAATAAAGGAGTCACAAGGTAGACTTACAGCACCATCTGTGCAGTCATGGGTGGAAGAAAACCAATGGCCTTCAGCACCCTGCAGAGCTGGAGGATCCAGTCAGGCAAAGACCTTGAGCTCACTGCAGAGTCCTGGGTGAGTCCATGCTCAGAACCCACTAGAAGGAAAAATAGTCTGCAGTGGAAACTGGAAAGGGATATCTGAATGTGATGGACAGAACTGGAGCTACTCTGAATCTGCAAAAGGGAGAATTCCCTCTTCTTTACCTTCTTACTCCATCCAGGCTACAAGCCTACACCTGATGGGGGTTTCCCTCTTCAGTAAGTTCCATACAGACACATGCATATCTGTGCTGATCCCATCACCTGGGCAAGTCTTATCCAGCTTGACACAGTTAGCTATCACATGTAAGGACACTATTGTTTTTCCTTGAGAAAACTGTGTCTTACCTTGCCTGTATAGTTGTATAGAGAGCTATTTCCTTCACTGTTTTGACTAATTTTATATACATACATCAGTCACAGAGCTTACTCTTGATCATTAGTGATGTTCATTTCCAGTTCTCACTAGAAGACAGACAGAAGCAAATCATGTCAGCCCATATCTTGCAATTTGTAATTTTTTTTCATATTTTCAGGAATCCTAGGCTTTCTTGTGGTACAATTTATCAGCATCGGGATGCAACATGTTTCCTTACAGTGCCTATATCATTAGCCTCACTGACTTTTGAAAGGATACAAGGGACAAAATTTTACTTTGCCCTTCTTAATTTTAACTATTTCCATAATTAAATTGCTTGTACAGATTTTGCTGTTTCACCTTTGTATCATTGATAAGAAAAAAGACAAATTTATCCCATGATTGGAGGATATCTTTCAAGTGTAAATACATTTTACTTATTTCCTATTAACTCACATGAGTTTAAGTTAGGTGCAGGTTATTTGTGGAGATGATACATTAAACAACTCCATACTATATTAGTTTTTCTACTGACAGTTTATCAACTTTGAAATATTATGTTTATTTTATTAGTAGTACAACATTGTAAAAGTTATTACATGTACCACTCACGTAACTGAAGATGTGCAATTTTTAACACATCAAACCAATATTGACAGGAAGATGACAAGCAGTAATCTCATGTAAATTTTATGCATCAATTTTACTGGGCTCATGCAGGTCCAGATATCAAGTAAGTTACTTTTTACACAATTTCTGTAAGGGAGTTTCTAGACAATATGAGGACTTGAAAGAGCAGAATAGGCAATGAACATAATCCTCATTAATTCAGGCCAGTGTCTTTAAACACATTGAATGCTGGGATAAACAAAACCAGAGGAGAAGGCAGTTGGTTCCCTGTGAGATTGGATGTCCATCTGTTCCTCCCCTAGGATGTGTGAGCCCTAGGCTTGTCACCTTGGATTTAGACTGGAACTTCTGTCCTTGCATCTCCTCCTCAAAGGCATGCATGAGTAGACTAAATTATTCACCGATGTAACTGGTTCTCTACCTGGAAGGCAGAAGATAGTGGAACATATTTGCCTCCATAATTGCATAACAATTCATTTAAAATATTTTTACTTCTGAAGATTGATTAGTTTTGTATTTCTACAGGGTCAGAGAAAACTATAATTTGTTAATAGGTGTGTTTCTTGCTTTTTTTGGTTGGAAATTTATTGTGTTTTATAGTTCAATGAGCTTCTGTAATGTTTTGGGTTTGTTTTGTTTTAAACTCTTCCACAAGAAATTCACAGATCTCTCTTTGTTCTGGGTCAGGTATATGAGCTCAAGTTTGTTTTTTTGTGTTTTTTTTCTTTTGTGATTCCTCATGTTTCTTGGAGTCTTGAACCTTGGCATAGTCTCCTGCTCCAGGTTTTGGCAGATTATACCTCCAACAGACCCTCTTCTACAGATGTAGTCCACATTCAGAACTTTTCCATGAATACACCCACTCAATCCTCTTGCTTTCTCTTTGGGTTGCAGCTGGATCTTAGGATGCATGCCTTAATCCAATCCCAGGGTCATAGGGGAACCTGAAACTTATCTTTTATTTTTCCAATGGGCAAAACTTTTCATATCATCTGAGTGATACAGACATAAAGATTCTGAAAGTGACAAGATGACAACCATAACAAAACAAACAAAAAAAGCATACTACAGAACATATTATAGATTGTCAAAAGCTAAAAGAGAATCTTGAACCCAGCTAAAGAAAAACAAAAGCCATACAGGTGACAAATCTCCCAAAATCTAATCTTACTTCTGATTAGAAATATTTCAAGCCCAGAGAGAATGCGGAAATAGCCTCAAAGTGCTGAAGGGGAAAAGAATCTCCATTGTGAGTGTTTTATAGTGCAATTCTCTCCTTTAGAAATGAAAAAGAGATAAATACATGACAACTCCACCAAAGCTGATGGAACTTGCCAACCTGAGGAAGGCCTGACAAGGCAGCCACAAAGAGTTCTGTACATTGGAACAAAACTATGGGAAGTAACAATAGGACAGCAGCAGTGGGGATGCACCAATGCAGCTTCTTAGAGAAAAAAATGAAAAGCCCATGCCAGATGAGGGAGCTCCAGAGTAGGCAGCTGCAGAGGCACCCAAGCTCAGGTCTTTCTATGCAGACTTCAGTGGACTGTGTTGCTGGGAACAGGAGAATGAAACCCTGTAGTTGTCATTTTCAGCCAGGCCTCTGATGTCAGGAGAACAGACTCTGTTCACGCTATTGTCCAGGTAGAATTCAGCGAGTTTTCATCCCTTGTACTCCCACTTTCTCAGGGCTTGTCTTGGTTTCCTCAGGTCTCTGTCCTCCCTATCCACTGTTTCTCCAACTCCTTGTCTTGGGTCAGTCCAATAGACACAGCATACATTGTTCTCAGTCTCTCATGGAAGACTCTCAAAGGGGATCATATTTTACTCTTCAAAAATGTTTAGTTTTTAGAATAATAAAACCATATAAGCTATTGTTTCTTGATAGAATGAACCCACAAATCAAAAACAGAAGGAATTTTTGATACTCAGAAATACTTCAAAGTTAAAATGTATGTTTTTGAATACTAAAAAATTCAAGGAAGATATTAAAAGGGAAATTTTAAAACATCATTTCAGTGAAAATAGAAATGCAGCACATAAAATATAGGATGCAGGAAAACCAATCGATAGTAGACTAAAGGCCTATATTCCAAAAAATAACTCAAACAAATTAATATACATCTCAATAAGAAAGATGAAATGAACTAGGCTCAAAAATAAAAATACTGGAAAATAGAAAGGATAACCATAAATAAGTGAAATAGAGAATATAAAGGCAATAGAAAAAAGAAATGTAGGTAAGATTTGATTTTTTGAAAAGATAATCCATAGTCCTCAAAGTTTTATCCAAAATGATTGTCAAAGAAGGAAAGTAGAGAAATTAATGAAGTGAAAGAAGATATTGCCACTGATAGAACAGAAATGCAAAAAAAATGTATAATACTATGGACAACTGTACTGCAATACATTGGATAAGCTAGAAGAAATGGATATATTTCTGCAAACATACAGTCTACAGAGATTCAGATAAAGAAGAAATGGAAAATCTGAAAGGAGAAGATTGAGTAAAGAGACTGAATCAGCAATACAATGTATCCCTTCAAACAAAAGCACAGGACCAGGTAGGTTCAAAACATAACTCTACAGAACATTTAACAAACTAACACCAATTCTTCTCAAACAAAGCTCAGTTTAACAATTGTGAGCATCCTGTCACATAATCCCAGGGTAGATTTTTTGAAAAATGCATTGTATCCCAAAACTAATATTAAATAAATGAGAAGGGAGAGGCATTTATTCTCTTAAAAATATGCTTGATTTCTGACTCTGTAGATGGCAATTGAATGCCGATATTTCTCCAATCATTCTGTTGCATTGTGTGGGTTTGGTTAAGCACACACACACACACACACACACACACACACACACCTGCACCACAGTGATTTACACTTAGAAAGAGGAAGGGGCATTATAATTGTAGTTTCGTATAAGTGGTGGTATTCTTCATTTATTCCATACCAAAACAGAACAAGAACAATTTATAATAAATTAAAGAATATATACAGATTGGGAACTGAGGACTACCAATGAATATTTCAAAGTCTGACATAAATTTTTTAGTTTGCAGCATGACACATGACTTTCTGCAACATTTATTAGTTCTCTGGAACATATCAACCCACAGAGCAAAGCCACACTCCCCAAACATGGTATGTTGGACTATGTGATTCCAAATGGATTTACTGTAGCATAAATAAATTACTTTCATAATCAGACATAATAGATTTTTTTTAAATTTCAGTGATGTAGGAACTATTTTTGAATGCTTTCTGATTAGTAAATGCCACAAATTTAACTGACCTCTTAAGGACTCTATTGGAAATTTAGTTAGTCTCAGTGGTGTGGCCAAAACATTGTGGCCAATTAGGGGTTGGAGGGAATGTGAGTGCCTTCGAGGCTGGGATCACAAGGTCTCCAGAGCTCATCAGAAGTGTGACCCCCATGTATCCTTGGTGAAGACTCAGTGTACTCACAACTACTTCAAAAGTGGGGCTTAGTGTGGGCTGTACTGGGAGTCTCACTGAGAAGAGGACCTTGTGTTTTACTCACAGAAGAAAGAAGCAGATGCAAGGACCCTGCCAAGTTTCTTAACATTTTTCAAAACAATATTCATGTTGGTGAAGTTAGACTCGTTACTCCACTGCCCTGGTAAAGTTTTACATATTAACTAATGTACTTTCCTTAATATTACTAATAAATAAATCTTACACAAATACCTGTGAAATACTTCAAATTCTTAAGACAGTTTAACTATTTCATCCTCATATGATGTATGCTTTCTCTAAGAATAGACAGATTGTTCTAGATTCTAATGTTTGTTTTAGGCAGCTAGTTTTCAAAGATCAGTATCTCATGTATGGCTCAGGTCACAGGACAGAAATCATAGTGGTTGGAAATTACCTTGGAATTAATCAGCAGGCCTCATGAATTAAATATTTTCTTGAGTTGGATTTTAAGAAGTAATGAAAATATCTACAAGCTCATGAAATTTATGGGGCGTTTCATGGAAATCAAGTCACATGAGCAAAATATTCTTTGAGTTTTCAAAAAATGTCGAAATATCTAATGTGGTCTTTATTATGTGTAATTTTGATATCAGCTCAATCATGTAGAATATTAAATCATATTAATTATTTTGTAAATATTGAGTGTCACCCATTTAATAATTGATGGGAAATTAGCCATAATATACCCAGTGGTCCACATTTTAAATTATGAGCCAAATAATTTCAAAATATCACTAGGAAAATGAGGGAGGAGGAGGAGGAGGAATGATCCAGGTATATTTTCTCTTCTGCAGAGGATTGCCATGCATGATGATGAGTAGAAAAATAAGGTGAATTTAGCACAGGGAAACCTGAGGTTTTGGACTGCAGAGAAAGGACAGGTGATAAGGAGAGATGGAGATGGAAAGGAGACTGCTAAAGACCCATACCTATTCTGTTACTTTGATAAAGGAAATGAACAGTAGCCTGAAGTGTGGTTTGCATCTGTGACCTACACCAGGTAAGCACTATTAACTTAGTCAATCAGCATTGGTTTCCATAGTAACATCCTGTGCTCAGAGGATGTTCTCTGCATGCAGAGCAATAAGGCTAAGAGAAGAAACAACTGGTAATTCAGAGGATGAGCAAGGAAAGCAGTTCATGTAAAATACTTAGGTAAAACCATACAAAGACACATGAGATCACTGTAAAAAATGTTGCTATTATGCACATAAAAGGCAGAAAAATGTGAATCATTTTGCAAAGGAAATTAATTAAATTTTAAGTATTAACAAAAATACTGACACTGATATATTCAATATTATAATGCCTCAATTGTGGTTTTACCCCCCAAAGTAAAATAATACTGGCATTCAACCCTAAATAGAACAATTTTTAGTATTGAAAAAATAATCTTTAAATGGAATGTTTATGATTTGAAATAGTTCAAAACAAGCCTAAGTAAATAAACTGTATTTAAAATAATTATTTCACCATAAAGATTCTATCAAAATCTATGAAAGCAAGTAGGGAAAATGTCTGCATAGAATGTTGGAACCTCATTACATATTAGAATTCATTCCTAAATTAAGCTTGGACTTAGAGGTCTATTTCAAACAGTTCTATGCTGTTTGTGAATTTTTTAGGTTAAAACATGCAGACAGGAATTTACAGGAGGGAAATGGGCCATAAGTTGCCAATACGAGAGTAGAATTTTGACATCTCCACTGAAATGACATCTCTCATAGAAGATGGTGCAAAGGGGGAAAAAAGGGCTCACATATGAGTCCTCAAGAGCTCAGAGATTGGGGCAGCATGACAGTCCTGGCATCCTTCAAATCAAAGTCCTTCTCAAAGGAAGCTCAGGTTCATGACTTAGATCTGTTAGAAGAGGACTGAGGAGAGGGTAAGCCAAAGAAGGACCACATCACAGTCATTCTACAGCCCTTGAAGCTAGAGAACAAGTAGGAGATATGAAATGTCCCAGCCCCAGGCCTGATACAGAACCTCACATAGAGGAACTCTGGGATGGTCATAGAAAGACTACATGAATGAGAAAAATGCTTGAGGAGTCCAGAGAGGATTAGAAAGACTTTTCTATGTACTGAATAAATGAAACATTCCTGGGGCTTGAGTTTATTTTAACCATTATAATGCTTAAGGCTTTCATCCTATGAATTTGCCATCTAATGGGATATGCGATATTTTGAGAAAGAAAGTCACAGCAAAAATATGTAGGTTCCCAAGATTTCAGGACACTTTACTTAATCAATTTATTCTATGTTGAATTCATGATTAGAGTCCACAATGTGACAATGTTAGCATTTCATTATAGTTCTAGTGGGTGTTTAGCCTTCTGGTCACAGCATCCTCTGCTTACTTTAATCTCTGACTCCAGAGACCACGACAAGTGGGGAGACATGGACAACCTCACCGTCTTCACAGAATTCCTCATTGATGTCAAAAGTTCCTTGGAGCTCCAGATTCTGGAAGGTGTGCTGTCCCCAGTGATTTATCTGGGAGCACTAACAGGGAATCTTGTGACTGTCACTGTCAACATGACAGACACAAATCTGCACTCTCCCATGTACATTTTTGTAAGCAATGTGGCCTTCATAGACCTCAGCAACATCTCATTCGTTGTTCCCAAGTCTGTAGTGAAATCTATGACAGACAGTAAGACCATATCCCTGACAGTGTGCTGCATAGATTTTTCTGTTTACACTTTTTGCAGTGGTGGAGATTGCCTCCTGGTGGCCATGTCCTATAACCACTATGTGGCTCTTTGCCACCCACTGCACTATGAGTTCAATATCACCCCTAGTCTGCTCCCAAGCCTTAGCTGGCTCCTGGACCTCTGGTCTGGTCTGCTCTGCTATCCACACAGGCTCGCTGTTCAGGCTTCCCTTCACCAAGACCAATTTGAATCAGCAATATTTCTGTGATATTCCTCAAATAATGGGAATATTGTCATCAGATGCCTAGTTTTCTGAATTTGTAATCATTGTATCTGTTTGCATTGTCTTATTATGTTTAACATTTACATTCCTGTCATATGCTAAGATATTTTCAACTGTGCTTAAGATGCATTCTGTGGAAGCCTGTAATAAACCCATATCCACCTGTACCCCACAGCTAGCCATTCTCCTTTTGGTTCTCATTTCTGAGTCAGTGGCTGTTTTAGGGCCCATTGCAAAGTAACCATCCTTTAGGAATCTGCTGACTGCCATGTCCTACACCATGGTGTCCCCATTTGTGAACCCCATCATCTACTGTCTACACAACAGGGAGATCAATGGTGCTCTGTGAAGAATGTTCAACAGAAATTTTCAGTTCCCAGTCAAAGCTTTTCTCAATTAAAACATAAATATCAATCTATAATTGAAAGTAGCTTAATTCTTATTTTATGTATATTTTTAAGAATGAAGGCTAACCTGTGGATTATCTTGTTTTAGTTGTCTCTATATTTTTGTTGTCTATATTTGTCATGGTGAAGTAGAAATCGCGGTTTCATTATCATGATGATTTTGTTGTATATTTTGTGTTTTAGGTAACACTATAAGTCTTATCTATACTAACAAAATGTTTGAAAATATTTAGGATGGTTTTTAGCTAAAAACAGAAGGATTTTAAGGGCAAGGATATATATTATATGTTCCTCTTTAATAGACACCTGTGTTATTGAGAGAAAAAAACCATTAAATCTGGACAAGCATAGTTAGTGGTTTTGTGAGAAGACCCTGCTGTCTGCACTGTGCTGTTTGCACTTCCTCTTCCACTCTGGCTGGGATAATGAACAAGGTGATTAGACAGGGACACAACTTGAGCTTGATGATAATGCAATGATTAGCATTCCATTCCTTGTTGGACCCTTCTGCTGCATCTGCTGAAATTACTTTTCTTCCTTAAGTGAAAATTAAGACATAAAACCATTGACCTTCAAAAATTGTAGTTTAGGAGTGTTTGGTTTCTCCCTGTGTTCTGGATAAAAAGATTCAGCTATGCTAATTCACTCAATCTCCCTATATAAGGAAGACAATGCATTGGATCACAGTATGGAGACAGATAGAATGATGACTGCCATTGAGATTTGCCTGGAGAGCAACAGGTGATGCTTGCACTGAGTGGAACACTTTTCTCATCAAATGGATTCACTCAAAATGGAAAACAGTTTATTTTTTGACTCCCAAGACCTGATCCTGCAGTATGCTATTTAAAGTACACATTAGCAATCTTCTATTTCACAACTGAATCCAAATTTTCCTCCTGCTTCATTGAGAAGCCCTGTCTTGCAGAATCTCAGCACTGAGGCACTGGTGCCCATTTTTCCCCATCCAACACTAGAACAACAGACCCATCAGGCTCCCCATATCTCCATACTTACTGCTTCTCAGAGAAGCAGGTGGTGTTTGGCCCCATGGACTTTCTGTCAACCAGTGCTCATGCCCTTGTGAAGATCTGGATATGGCTCACCCTCCTCTGATGCCTGAGATACCTCAACTTTCAATGTTTCATCCCTGAAGTGGATACATCTGCTCTCTAGCTTTATCTAGGTATAGGTGACATTGAAAATTGTGTAGTTTAAGATGCAAATCTTGATTTGATTTATGCATTTATGACTTATGTTGTGAAATATTTGCCCCAACCAAACTAGTCAACATATCCACATTTCTTTTCAAAATATGTCTGTACCTGGGTCATTTTTATAGCTGTTTTGAAGGGGAAAAATCACTTTCTAATTTGTATTTAAATAACACTCTTACAAAGGTAGGGAGTTAACAATTCTTAATCTTTTAATGTTTTATATGAATTTATTGTGCCCGATCTCCTTATTTCCATATAAATTTATATATGAACTTTCTGTCCAGATTTTTATTCCAAATATTTGAATAATCAAGTAGACTCATTTATACTTTCCAGTATTGAGTTATAAAACTATGTTACTCTAGATGTTTTTTCTGTTGACATTCTACTTAGAACTTAATTAAAATTTTTTAATTAATTAAAATTTTCCCTATTAAATGTGTGTTTCTATATTTTCAAGTAATATACTATTATGACCATCTTTTTCCCTGGGTCACTTTTATTTCTAATTTTTTCATTTTTGTAATTTTTTGTTTATTTTGTCTATGATAAATTACAATTGTATTATGCATAGTGTGCAGTGTAATTCATTGATATAAGTTTTACAATGGAGAATGTTTAAATTAGGTAAATAAACAAATCAATCACCCATTATGTTTACCATTTGGGGGTGTGAAATATTTCAGGAAGTGAAAACTATATAATGCATTACTCTTATAATGGTCTTTCTCTGAAGTAGAAAACTAAAACTAGTTCTTTCTGTTTAACTGAAATTTTCTGTACTTTGGTCAATATTTCCCCATTGCAATCAAACCCTCTCTGAATGGATATGGTAAAATTAACTTTGTCCTGTAGATAAGTGAATTCAACATTATTAGATTTCACACACACATGAGCTCATTGAGTGTTTTTCCTCCTGTGTCTGGCTTATGTCACATAGCAGAATGTTCTTCAGGAGCAGCCATGTTGGTGCAAATGAAAAGACATGTCCCATTTTTTTTTTTTACTTCTATTCTTAAGACTGCATAATATTCCACCCAGTTTATATGGGACACTTTATTTACCCTTTTTTCTTTTGGTACCTAGGATCAAACTCAGGACCTTGTGCTTGTGAGGCAAGCAGCAGAACCACTGAGCTAAATACCTGGCACTCTTTACCCTTTATCTGATGAGGAAACATAAGTGGCTTCCATATCTTAGCTTTGTTGAAAATGCATCCATGAAGAGAAAGCTGATATTCCTTCAGTAGATTGATTCCAGTCCTTAGATACAAGAGTATGGATTTCTCTATTATATGGTGACTCTATAGTTAGTATTTTGAGGGACCTCCATGCTGTTTCCCATGATGGCCATGCTAATAGGGAAACTCACCAATGGGGCTCAGGGTGTCTTTACACCTCACCTACACTGTCACCTTTTGTCTTTGTGACAATAGCAATCTTAACACATGTCAGGTGATGCCTCCTTTTAGGTTTAGTTTACATTTCCTGATGACTGGTAGTGATGAGATGATTTTCTCTGTATCTATTTGCTACTTTACATTTCATCTGAGAACTGTCTATGTAGGTGCTCTGTCCTCTTGGACTGGATTATTTGTGTTCTCCATATTGAGTTGCTTCAGTTCCTTATATATTTCCACATTAGTCACATATCATTGTATGGATTGCAAATACTTCCAGTCTTCAAGTTGTTTTATCACTCTCTACATTTTTTGTATTTCTCAGGAAAAAAAATTACTGTAATGAACTCTTGTGTGAATTTTTGTTTTTTTGCTTTGTTATCTGAGATTAGGAGTCACATTCAAGAGGGGTTTTTTTCCAGCTGAATGAGGGGAGCAGTGCAGCTATGTTCTCTTCTACACAGAACAAGGTCTTAAGTGAGGAAGTTTTTGAGTTGATTTTTTTATGTGGTATCAGGTAAGCATCCTGTTTCCTTCTTCTGGTTGTAAATATAAAGATTTTCAATATCATTCTCTGTCCTGTATTCATGATACATTGTAATAGTTCAGTTTATTTTGAATGAGGGTTCATTTCTGAGGTCTCTCTCTCTTGAATTATGGGTTAATGTATAGCAGGAGATTATTGCATGGCAAAGCAGCTGGTCATTTTGATATGACCTGTCTTATGGCTTATGTCTAAATGTCCACCCAAAGCCTTAAGGTGGGGTTTTCATGGTGGCTGGATCTAGAGTGTGTTATGATGGGATTAAGTGTGTGATGCTGGGATCAAGGGGGTGTGGTTACTAAATTAGTTTGTCCAAGTTTACTAGTTTGGCATAATTCTGGGAGTGGATTATGTGCAGGCCCTCCCTGGGTGTGAGTGCCCACCCAATGATGTATAGCCCAGATAGAATATGAGGAGCAGAAAGAAGGCTACTGTGGTTGCTTCTTGCTTGCTGCTTACCACTTGCTGCCTTCTCCATTGCTTATCTCTGACCCCTACAAACTATTTTCCTCTGTGATAGCCCTCTGCCATGCTACCCTGCCTTGGAGCCAGCCAACTATGAACTGAAACTACTACAATTTTTAAGCTATAATAAACTTTTCCTCCTTTCACTTTGGACGTCTGGTGTTCTGTCTCAGTCATGAGAAAAGTAACTAAGGCAACCTGTCAGTCAAGGAAACTTGAAGTGGCCAGTACCCAAGTAGAGAAGAGTTCCAAATCCCTGCATAGGATGCCTGATCTGACATCAGAACAGCATTATAAAAGTTGTCAGTCATAGGCCTCAGAACCACCGTCTTCTTTCTCTGCTGTGGCCTACCCTGTGTGCAGGACACAATTTCTTTTTCCACACTTCTTTGGAGCACACTCTTTTTCATGTCTTCTCTCCCTTCTTTTACCTTTAAAAAATTGAAATCTGTGTTCTTCTGTTGTCCAATCCAATTGACTCAACAGGTCACCAATAGCCTGCAAGAGAATCTCAGCATTCAATAGAGTATAACTGCATTTTATGCTAATCTCAAGGTGTTTGTGTTACTATACATTTGTACTAGTCTTTGAAGTCAGGTGTTAAAATGATTCTATTCCTGTTATTTTCTTCAGAATTCATTTGGATGCTTGTAATACTTTGTTACCTAGAAATTTAACATTGTGTTTCATGAGATATAATATTGAAATTTTGCAAAGAAGTGCACTGAATCTGTATATGTTTGGGAAGTGTGTATATTTTAAGAATTTTAGCTATTATGATTCTTCCAATCTAGGAATGTAGGGACCTTATCATTTATTTGTGTCAGTAACGATTTATTTCATCAATATTTTACTGTTTTCAGTATTCACGACTTTCTCATAGGGTTTGAAAAGTTTTTACTCTTTAACCTCCTTGTTCCTTAAAATCATTGAGGACTTTCAGACCAAGAAATGATACCACCAGATTTGCAATTTTGAAGATTACTAAGGCTGTAGAATGAAGAATATACTGAAAGAATCAAGGATGAATATGGTGGGGAGTGGCTGTGTTCTGTCACATGGCAGATGATGGTACTGTGGACCATGGTTGTAGTTGCGCAGTGAGAAGTGGATGGATTGAAAAGATACTTAGATTGTAAAATTGATCACTCCTGAACAGGATTAAATATGAAACATAAGGAGGAATAAGCTAAATATTGAATAGGTAAGATGCCAGCAGATGTATTTAAAAAGAAAAGGTAACTAAAACAAGAGAGCAGTCTGGACAGAAGGATGTATTAGAGAGAATGAGTGGAGGAATGAAGCAGGAGGTGCCTTGTGGGTTCCAGGGCTGGAACATCTGGCACATCAGTGGAGAGGTAGCACAGAAAGGAGTCAGGAGGTTGATTGTCTCATGGAAGGCAGTGGACACATGCCAAGGAATTGAACCTTATCAAAGGTAAAGAATGAGACACAAGAGAAAAATTTAGGGAAGGAATTTAGGAAAGGACCAAGATCAGAAAATGAATTCTCTAAACAGCTCCATAGACAGGTTAGAGGGGAGGAACCCTGGAGTGTGATGGAGAATAGGTGGGAAGTGAGGGTGAATGACAGATTCAGAACAGACCAGTGACTTTAGTGTAGATAGAAAACAGATACTCTTCCACTCCAGACATGTTATGCTGATGTGCCCAGGAAGTGTGATGTGTGTGAATGGAAGTCAGGGAAAGAAGTCCAGGCTTAAGATGAAGGTTCAATGAATTGGGTATGGGGAAGCCAGAAATAAAGATGATCTTAGCACAGGACTGTGTGGGATTAGAGAAGACCCTCCAGGAGGACAGAGCTGACTAGTGTTAACGAGTTGGTAGAGGAGGAGGTGAAAATGAGGACAGGATAGAAACCTGGGCTCAGAGAATGTGCCCAGGAAGAAAACCAAGCAACTTTCAGAAGTGGTCAGAGGGTGAGAAGTCAGAGAGAAATTGGATAAAGATTAAAATTTCACCATTGATTTGGCAATTAACAGGGGATCAGATAGGAATTTTTAAAGGGAGGAGAATTGGAAGTTTCCAGTGAATGGAGGTATCATCACTGACAGTCCTGACCTTACTTAGCTCCACTTGTAAGGAGCCATCCGATGACCTTGGAGGTGTGGACAACAGCACAGAAGGGGATTCAGATGTTCTGTGTGACCAGACATCATGACCCATCAGAGCCCTAGAGCCCAAGATGGCAGACAGAGTATCTCCACTTCTCACACACTGAACACACTGGTCTCTGTCAGGGATACAAGTTACAATTATATGTTTAACAGTCACATGCATGAGTGTGTATATGTCTATCTACCTATGGTAACCAGATATAGATATAGATGATACAGATGAAGAAAAGAGAGGATATGTCTCATGCCAAGGTCATAGAGAAATTTATAACTTCACATACATATATTAGAATAGAAAAATGAAAAAATGATATGAGCACATATCTCAAGAAGTTAGAAGAAGAACAGCATGTTAAATTCAAAGAAAATAAATGGAAGGCAGTAATATAAAGCAAAAGCAATTTTTCAGAAAAACCTCATATAAAGAAAGACTAAATACAAAACAATTGTTCTTATAGATCTTGAAAATATGAGGAAAGTGAATAATTTTACATAGACAAATATAAAGCTACAGATGAAAGTTGCTATAAAAATGGAATCTCAATGTAAAACCATCCAACAAAGAAAACTCTACCCTCAGATTATATATAAGCAGAATTATATCAACATTTAAAAAAGAAATACCAGTGATCTGGGAAGAAATCTTCTAGAGAAATGGAAAGAGGAGGACCACTTCCTAATTTTATTCTTCATGGCCACCTTATTGTGGCACAAAGATCTTTAAAAACACCACAAAAAAAATAATGAGCCAACCATTTTCATGAATAACAAATAGAGATTCCTGAAATAAATATCAAACCAATCCAGAATATATAGAGAGCAAGATATAGCACAACCAAGTTCCTGGAATGCAGGAGTACAATGCTGTTTTGGGTTTTCAATCAATGATGCACTGTTCCACATTAACATAATAAAAAATACATAGACTTGCTTCTATAAATATGCATACAATGAAAATTTTTAAAAGAATGCACATTCATAGTGTTTTAAAAAACATTTAACTATTAAGAATAAGAAATCAAAGACCTCTTCTCTGAAAACTATGGCATTCTGAAAAGAGAGATTGGAGATGATATCAGAAAATGGACAGACATCCCCTGCTCCTGGGTAGGAAGGATTAATATAGTGAAAAAGGCCATACTTCCAAAACTGCTATATAAATTTAATGCAATTCCAATTGAGATCCGAGCAGCATACTTCATAGACCTTGAGAAAACAATCCAAAAATTCATTTGGAACAAGAAGAGATCCAGAATACCAAAAGCAATTCTAGGTAACAGAGATATGGCAGGGGGTATCACAATCCCCAACCTGCAACTATACTACAAAGCTACTGTGATAAAAAAAAAAAACGCATGGTACTGGGAAAGAAACAGACCTGAAGACAAGTGGAACAGATTAGAAGATGCAGAAACAACACCAGACACACTCAGCCATCTCATCTTTGATAAAGGAGCCAAACACCCTCACTGGAGGAAAGATAGCCTCTTTAATAAATGGTGCTGGAAAAATTGGGCTTCAACTTGCCAAAGATTAAAACTAGACCTATATCTCTCACCGTGTACTAAACTAAAATCAAAATGGATTAAAGATCTAAATATTAAAATAGAAACTCTGAACCAGTTGGAACAGAGGTTAGGTAGAACCCTTGAAGACATTGGTGTAGGAAAAGATTTTATGAACCAAACCTCAGTTGCCCGTGAACTAGCACAAACAATCAACTTTGGGGATCTCTTCTTATTAAAATGCTTCTGCACAGCAAGAGAAACCACCAGCAGTGTGAAGAGACAACACACAATGTGGGAAAAAATCTTCACCTGCTCTTCCTCAGACAAAGGTCTACTATCTCGAATCTATAAAGAACTTAAAAAGATCAGACCTCCCAAATTTAAAGACCCAATCCAAAAATGGGCATCTGAAATAAACAGACATTTCTCAGACAAAGAAGTAGAAATAGCAAATAAATACATGAAAAAATGTTCAACATCACTGGTCATTCGAGAGATGCAAATGAAAACAATGCTGAGATTCCACTTCACCCCAGAAAGAATGGCTGTTATCATGAAATCAACCAATAATCAATGCTGGCAGGGCTGTGGGGAAAGAGGAACCCTGCTCCACTGTTGGTGGGAGTGTAGACTGGTGCAAGCACTGTGGAAGTCAGTATGGAGATATGTCAAAGAACTAGGACTGGAAGTCCCATTTGACCCGCTATTCCACTGCTGGGGATCTTCCCCAAAGAATTAAAAGAATCATGCCACAGTGATATATGTGCACCCATGTTCATAGCAGCACAGTTTGTAATAGCTAAAACTTGGAAACAGCCCAAATGCCCATCAACTGGAGACTGGATAAAGAAAATGTGGGTTTTTTTTTTTATAAAATGAAGTACTACTCAGCCATAAAAAATGAGAAATTAGAGACATTTATAGCTAAGTGGATGCACATTGAGCCAATACTCTTAAGTGAAATAAATAGGACATCCATGTGTAAATACTGAATAGTTTCTCTGGTGTGAGAAACTGAAAGTGTAAATAAAGACTAAATGTATAATAGGTAATGTGAAATAGGAAGAAAAGTGGCAAAGGGGAAGGAAGTGGGAGGGCTAGGGGAAAGGATAGAAGGGAATGGGATTAATATGAGAAAATGGAAAAATAGGAACAAAATCTTTGTAAATAGGGAGGACTGGAGGGGTTTAAGGGAGGGCTGGGCAAAGGTGAAAAACTAAGAACCAAGAGAGAATATGTAAAGGTGCAAATTTCCAATGATGAATGTCATTATATTGTATACCTAAAATGTACCAATGATTAGAATGAATAATCGATAATGTAAAATAGGAAGAAAAGGTCCAAAGGGGTAGGGGTAATGAGAGGGGCAGGGGAAAGGAAAGAAGAGAAAGGAAAAATGCTGAGAAATGGAAAAAATGGAAATAAAGTCTTTGTAAATAGGGAAGGGTGGAGGGCATGAAGGGAGGGCTAGGAATGGGGAAAAAAATAAGAACGAAGATGCATTATGTAAAGGTACAATTCCCAATGAGAAATGTAATTGTGTTGTATACCTACAATGTGCCAATAAAAGAATTTAATACATAAAAAAAGAAAAAAAATGGAAATAAATAAATTTCTAGATTTTATATAAGATAAATGCAGAAAGGCTACAGCAAGCACTATATTTGATCATGAAATTATGAAAGATTCTCTCAGTGGCAAAAAACACACACAACACCTTCTGTCCTCCTTTCCCTGCCTCTCTGGCAGGGCAGTAAGGCAATAAATAGCAAGAAGCCAAAAGATCAAAAAAGCAGAAATGAAACTGTGACAGGCAACAAAACCAGGTATGTAGAAAATTCCAAGTCAGATATTAATATTAATACTTCACAGACCCCACCAGAAGCCTGCTGGACAACATCAGTGTGGGTGCACAGACCCCTTCAAGGCACCATCCAGACACTAGGTGCCTGGGTGTGCAGGCTCTAGCCAAAGTCCCACCTCAATAACAGTGGCCTGTGTACACAGGGCTCAGTGAAAATCCCACCCAGACACTATCAGTAATTGAGTGTAGACCTCAGCCAGAACCGTGCCTGGACAACAACACAGTGCAGGGATCCAGAAGACCATGATTCTGAACCCAGGAACTGGTCCAATGGTGAACAACAGAGAGAAGGCCTCTCTGAGGCTTGCTGAGATTTAAAGCCCCTTGGGCTGGTAAATAGTCACCTCAACAATGACGAAACAGACTGCATCAATTGAAATGAGCAAACACGTAAACCAGATTTAAAACTAGTCTTCCAGATCACCAAAGGGGATGCCAAGGGGTACAAAATGTAACATTCTGATATTCAAATACCTGGAATGTGTGAACTGGCAAAAAAAAGAGGACCTGGAAAAATACAATCAGAAATATTTTCTCAGATAACAACAGAGATTGTGTTCGTAGTGAAAGAGATGATTAATAACTTCAGAGCAGACAAAGGTATAAAAATAGAGGAGCTGAGGCACATGATGGAATCCCAACATAGGAAAAAATAGAATACATAAAACAGATGCTAACAGATTTTCAGGCAATTAAAATCTCCACAGAAAGTTTATGCAGCACAATGAAACTATCCTCAATAAGGTACTTGCAAACAGCATGCGGAATATCATCAAGAAGATCATGCACCCTAACCAAGTGGGATTTATCTGAGGGATGCAGGGATAGTTCAACATATGCAAATAAATAAAATTAATAAATTATATTAAAAGATCCAAAGACAAAAACAATAAGAACATCTCAATAGATGCATAAAAAGCAGTAGACAAAATCCAACATTCACTCATGATAAAAACCTACAGAAAATTGGAATAGAAGATCTCTATCCCAACCTGATAAAAGACATGTGTGAAACACCAACAGCCAATATCATACTAAATGTTCAAATCTGAAATCCTTCACTCTAAAATCAGGAAGAAGGCAAGATTGTCCTCTACCATCACTCCCATTTAATATAGTTTTGGAGACATTAGCCATAGCAATTAGAAAAGAAAAAGAAATAAATCAATAAAATAGGAAATTAAGAAGTTAATTTGTCATTATTTGAAGATATCAGGATACTTTATATAGAAGTCTCCAAGAACTCCACCAAAAGTTTTCTAGACGTAATAGCCAAATTCAGTAGAGTAGCTGGATATAAGATCAACACAAAAAAATTAATAGCATTCCTGTACATGAACAGACTCAGAGAGTGGAACTGGTGAAAAAACATCTTTTACAATTGAATCCAAAAAAATGAAATAACTACGAATCAACCTAACAGAAGAAATCAAAGACCTCTACTCTGGAAATTATAGCATTGTGAAAAAATAGATCAAAGAGGATTTCAGAAAATGGAAAGACATCCCTTGCTTTAGGGTAGGAAGAACAAATATAGTGAAAATGGCCATATTTCCAAAACTGTTATGTAGATTCAATTCAATCCCAATTGAAATTTCAACAGCATACTTTCAGACCTCGAGGAAAAAATTCGAAAATTCATTTGCAACAACAAGAGACCTAGAATACCAAAAGCCATTCTTGGCAACAGAGACAAGATAGAGGGTATCACAATCCTCAAGTTGAAACTATATTAGAAACTACTGTGATAAAAACAGCATGGTAGTGGCAAAGAAACAAACCTGAGGACCAGTGGAATAGATACACTCAGACACACTCAGACATTCACTCCAGACACACTCAGCTACCTCATCTTTAACAAAGGAGCCAAACACCCTCACTGGATGAAAGATAGTGTCTTTAATAAATGGTGCTGGAAAAATTGGGTGCCAAATTGTCAAAGATTAAAATAAGACCTATATCGCTCACCATGCACTAAACTAAAATTGAAATGGATTAAAGATCTAGATATTAAGACAGAAACTCTAAACCAGCTGTAAGAGAGGTTAGGTAGAACTCTTGAAGATACTGGCGCAGGAAAAGATTTAATGAAAAAAATCTCAGTTGCCCATGAACTAGCACAAAGAATCAACAAGTGAGATGTCTTCTTATTCAAAAGCTTCTGAACAGAAAGAGAAACCACCAACAGTGTGAAGAGACAATACACAACTTGGGAAAAGATTTCTAACAGCTGTTGCTCAGAAAAAGGTCTTCTATCTAGAACATATATAAAGAACTTTAAAAAAATCAGACGTCCCAAATTCAAAGATCCAATCCAAAAATGGGCATTTGAAATGTACAGACACTTTTCAGACAAAGAAGTTGAAATAGCAGATAAACATATGAAACAACATTCAACATCACTGGTCATTTGAGAGATGCAAATGAAAACCATGGTTACATTCCACCTGGCCCCAGAAAGAATGGCAGCTATCATGAAATCAACCAATAACAAATGCTAGTGGGCCTGTGTGGAAAAAGGAACCTGCTCCACTGCTGGTGGGAGTGTTGACTTGTGCAACCACTGCGGAAATCAGTATGGAAATACCACAAAAAAATAGGGTTAGAGGTCCTATTTAACACAGTTCATTCCCTGCTGAGTATCTTCCCAACAGAATTAAAACATACACCACAGCAATATATGTGCACCCATGTTTATAGCAGCATGGATTGTAATAGCTAAAACTTAGAATCTCGGCAAATTGCCATCAACTGAGGATGGCATAAAGCAAATGTGTTTTTTTTATATATAAAATAGAGTACTCCTCAGCCATAAAGAATGAGAAACTAGAGATATTTATAGATAAATGGATCCACATGGATAAATACTGAATAGTTTCACTGGTGTGAGAAAGTGAAAGTGTAAATAAGGATCAAAATGTACAAGTAGGAGGGTTAGGGGAGATAAAGAAGGGAAAAGAACAAATATGAGAAAAGGAATAAATGGAAACTAATTCTTTGTAAAGTTGGAGAGGTGGAGGGGTTGAAGGAAGTGCAGGGGAATGGGGAAAAATATAACCAAGATATATCATGTAAAGGTAGAAATTCCCAATGATGAATGTCATTATATTGTATACATAAAATGTACCAATAAATTAAAATAAAATATTATATTTGTAATATTGATCACATTCTTTTCTATACACATAGTTTGTACATTTTTCATAGTATATGGCATTCCACTGGATGCATATACTAGGGTTAACACACCCAATTCGGTGTCATTTAGGTAGGCATGCTGTTTCCAGGTTAGACCTCTTCTGAATGATTCTGTACCTGTGTCCTTATTCTTAAATGCAAAAAATAGGACCTATTGGAAGAGTTTATGAACCGAATGATGCAAAACTTGCCAACTTATAGTTCTTCAAACAATGAAGCTGCACATTTAACCAAAATTCGGTGTTTTGGATTTTTAATATTTGCAAATCCATTTCATATCTATGTCTGGTGAAAATGAATTTAATATGTATTCTTGTGATTTCTATTTGGATTGATGAGCTTTTCTTTGATGTACCCATCATTTAGGGTTTCTCTTTTGTGAGGAGCCTATGAATTCTATTGCCCTTTTGTCATCACATACCTGATATTGTTAATGCATAAGATTATTTTAATACATATGAAGGAATTTTTTCTAGTTTCTATATGATCTGCTAGTTTCTCATCTATCTTTGTGTATAGTTTGTTTTTATATAAAATAAATAACCAATATTTTCATTTATATTGGAGAATTCCATGACTTGTTTACATAATCCCTTCCTATGCAAGATGTTCTCCTATCTTGTATTCTAAAAGCTTTGCTTTGCTCTCTCTACATTTTTCCCACTGATCTGTGTAGAGTGGATCTGAGCAATGTGAAGACAGATGGAGTTTCCACATGAACTAGAGAAGCTGTCAGCATAATTGCTGACAAGCACCCTGTTCCACCTGCCCCTTTGCTAGTTGCATCTTTCACCAACTCTGATGTCTAACTCTTCTCCTCCCATCTGCTCTCACACCCTCTCCTGTCAGAATTCTCACCTGTCCTTTCAAGGAAGTTTATTTAAGTAAATGCAACAGCTAATTACTTCTCAGGGAACATTACACTTGAATCACTTTGAAGTTTTTATTGTTTTGATACAGATGATTATTCCTTCAAATGAGATTGATTATATTGTATTTTATTTTATTTCACTTAGGTTCAAGTTTACTGTATAGTAGTAATGAGGTTATTCCTTCTGCACTCTCCTTTTTTACTTCCAATTATTTTTCTCCAAGTATCCTCTCTCAAGGCTTGCTTCCTGTATTGGTTGGGATTCCCTAAGGACAGAATCAATAGAAAATATATGTGTAATATGCATGGGGATTTATAAATTAGGCTTAAGGAGTGATAGATGGAAGAGTCCCCAGTGCCTGACTGCTTGCTGGAAATCTGGAGAGTCCAGTAGCTGCTCAGTCCAAGAAGGAAGTCCAGGACAAGAAGGATCAACAATGCACCACGACTTCACAGCTCACTTGAGATTTAGGAGGATTTATTTCCTATTTTCTGATATGCACATATTTCACTTCAGAGTGAGCTTTACTCATAATCACTCTGTCCAATCTGCTTAATGTAACCAGTGTAATAGACCAGTGATACCTTGTGAAAGAAAAAGATGATCAAGCTCCCTGTGAACTAAGTGTGACACAGCAGATCCACAGAGTGGATATACCCCTGAGGCACAGTAGTGAAGATGTTTTGCTGGCCTTGCCAGATTAATGAAAATTACTTCCATTGGGGCTTGTGGACAGGTATGGAGAAAAAGACATTTGGCAAATTAATAGCTGCATATCAAGTACCAGCAGAAGTATTAATCTGCTCAACTAAGGAGACCACATATGGGACAGCAGCTGCAGTTTAAATCACCATTTAATTAATCTTTTGGAAACCCACCATCATGTGAGATCATCTGTCTTCTACACAGATCAAATAGGAGAGTGAAATGAGGATATGATGACAACTACCAGCACTGCATCTTTCAAGTCCTTCTGGTTGACACTATTTCCACAATTCTTCCAAGGGATGTGACTTTTTAATTTTTCTATCTTCCTAGGTAGAGACAACACTAATGGCTTCTAGTAGGCCTTTACCATCACAATAGTCCACACTCCACCTAGATGGTGCCACCCACTCACTGGAGGCCTTCCCATCATCCACACCCAGAACCATTCCTTACCAATCAGTGGACTAATTTAGTGATCACATACTCTTAATTTTAGCATCACACAATGTGTTCCCAGCATCACACACAATAAATCCAGCCACCCCATAAAAATACTATCTATGAGTGCATGAGTTTTTGAGGGGACATATAGATGTAAACCATAAGAGTGATCAGTTTTACAGAATGGGATCTATAAGAGTAATGCATTGAATGTTGCTCATATGCTGACAAAAGTAGATTTCAAGGGTTTCACAGACAAAACTCGTAAGAATATTCAATGATAGAGTTTTAAATTTGCCTCATTTAAATATTCTACTTTGTAACACATATAGAATCATACCACATTCCAGAATAAGATATGATTATTTATCAATTAATGATTTAATACATTAAATTATTAAAAACAAATAATTCTAGCTCTTTGGTCCCAGGAGAAGGATTCATCACATTCATATTCTTTTACAATTCTAAAAAGAACAGCACCAGTTCTTATACACTTAGAGTTGAAGGAGGGAAAGAAATTTACCCAGCAGGATTTGCAGGTAGCAACATCATTTAAGAATAATGAGTCCTGCTGCACTGGTGAGATCACCATTGTGTTACTCTTTAATTACATCATATGTGTACATACATGTGTGTTTGTTACACCAAAAGAAAGCTGCCTCACCACCACCCAAAGTGCAGAGGAGCAGAGCCTATCCCAGTACACAGGAGGTGAACATGCTGGGCTGCTGTACCACTACCTGAAGTGCCAAGGAGGTTAGCTAAGCAGGTGCCAGTGACACATATCCTCCCCCCCCCGTTGAAATTAGAAAGACACATAAACAAGACTCAAAACTGGACTTCCAGATCATCTAAAGCAACCCAAAGGGAAATGAGATGGAACAATCTGATACTCCAAAACCTGGACTCCCTGAACTGGCAATGAAAAAGGATTTGAAAAAAATGAAATCAGAAATCATTCTTAGATATCAGCAGAGATTATGCCAAAGTGCAAGACATGATTAATAAATTAGAGAGGACAAGGATAAATAATAGAGGAGCTGAGGAACATGACAGAATCCTTACATAGAAAACACATGGAAGCTATGAAACAGATGCAAACAGATATCCAGGAGATTAAAAATTCTATTGACAGTTTAAGCAGCAGAATGAGCCAATGTAAGGAAAGAATTTCAGATGCAGAAGATAAGACTGCAATTAATGACCAGTAAAAGAAAAATTTCTTAACAATCATAAGGCACCAGAAGAAATCAATCCAGCAGCTGCTAGATGATGCAAAGAATAACATAAGACTGATCAGAGTCAATGAAGATACAGCAGAGAGTGCAGATGATATGAAAAACATGTTCACAGAAATGATGGCAGAAAACTTCCCAAGAAGGAGGAAAGAACTTAACATACAGATAAGTGAGGTATATAGGACTCCAAATAGCCTTGATAAAAAAAATCTACACATAGATGTATAATAGTTAAGATTCCAGAAACCCAACAGAACAACATTCTATAAACAGTTAGAGAAATGAATCACAGCATACTTCTCATTGCAAATCCTAAAGGCAAGAAGATCTTTGAGTGAAGTATTTTAAGCCCTAAAGCAAATCAGCCTCCAACCCAGATTGATATACCCAACAAAACTATCTTTCAAAATTGATGGAAAAATAAGATACTTTCATGACAAAGAGCACCTTAGGAACTTCATCAATACCAAATCAGTACTCCAACGTAATTAAGCAGTATCCTAGGAAAAGACATTGAGGATCACGATCCCAGGAAGGTCAGCAGAATGAATATGATGAGCATGACAAGAAAGTAAATGCAAACGGGGAGAATCCAACAAAAAAAAGTCATGACAAGGATAAGTCAATATATAACAGTTATAACCATCAACATTAATGGTCTCAATTCACCAATCAAAATAAATAGACTGAAAGAATGGGTCAAGAAGCAAGATCCAACAATATGCTGCATACGAGAAACACACTTAATTCAAAAAGAAACTCATAGACCGAATGTTAAAGAGTGGAGAACAATAGCCCATGCAACAGGAACCTGAAGAAAAGCAGGAGTAGCTATACTCTTTGCAGATCAAATGATTTCAAACCAACACTGATTAAGAGAGACAAAGAAGAACACTACATCCTTGTAGAGGGAACAATCCAAGAGGAAGAAATGACAATCATAAACATATGTGCCAAACACTAGGGGACCCATATGTATAAAACAAATACTAACAGACATGAAAAATCACATAAGCACTAATACAATAATAGCAGGGGACCTCAATACTCCACTGTCACAAAAAGATATATCAACTAGACAAAAAATAAGCAAAGAAGTACTAGAACTCAATTAAACTCTTGAACAAATGAACTTAACAGATGTTTCAAGAGTGTTCCACCCCACAAAATCAGAATACACATTCTTTTGAGCTGCACAGGTGTCATTCTCCAAAATAGACCACAAATTTGCTCATAGAACACGTTTAAGTGAGTGAAAAGGAATTACAGATTTCCACTGTATATTGTCAGAACAGAGTGCAATTAAATTAAATTTCCATAGAAAAAGAAACCACGAGAGTTTCATAAACACATGGGACTTGAACGACACACTTCTGAATAACAAATAGATCAAAGAGAAAATAAAAGAAGCAATTAGAAAGTTCCTACAATTAAATGAAAAGGACAATACAAAATACAGGAATCTATGCAACACAATGAAAGACTTACGAGGGAAATTCATAGCAGTGAACAGT
Source organism: Heterocephalus glaber (assembly GCF_053883595.1). Taxonomy (NCBI): domain Eukaryota; kingdom Metazoa; phylum Chordata; class Mammalia; order Rodentia; family Bathyergidae; genus Heterocephalus; species Heterocephalus glaber. The sequence goes on from NW_028258410.1 coordinate 4,922,029, forward strand.
CATGTTAGGCAAACAGAGCAAGCTCAATTACACAATCTGACGCTGAACCTCAAGCTTCTAGAAAAAGAAGAGCAAGACAACCCCAAAGCTCATAGAAGGGAGGAAATTATAAAGATCAGAGGAGAAATCAATCCAATGGAGACTAAGAGAATGATACAAAAAAATCAATGAAGCCAGCAGTTGGTTCTTCAAAAGAATAAACAAAATTGACAAACCCTTAGACAACCTTACCAGAAAAAGGAAAGAAAAGGCCCAAATCCATGCAATTAGGAATGAAAAGAATGAAATTACAATGGACTCAGTAGAAATCCAGAGGATCAATACCTACTTTGATAACCTATATGCCAATAAGATGGAAAAAACAGAAAAATGGACAGATTCCTAGATACGTATGAATTGTCAAAGTGGAATGAAGAAAACCTAAAAATTCGGAATGACCCAATATCAATAAATTAAATTGAAAAACTAATTAAATGCTACTAACAAAGAAAAGCCAGGGTCCAGATGGTTTCACTGCTGAATTCTACAAGACATTTAGAGAGGAACTACTGCCACTGCTCTTTAAACTCTTCAATTAAATTTAAAGGGAAGCAATACTCCCAAATGCATTCCTGGAAACAAGCATCACCTTGTTCCCCAAAGCAGAGGAATACCCAACCGAAAAAGAGAACCATAGGCCAATCTCACTAATGAACATAGATGCAAAAGTTCTTAACAAAATACTGGCAAACAATGCAGAAGATCATCAAGAAGGTCATACATCCAGATCAAGTGGGATTCATCCCAGGGATGCAGGGATGCTTCAACATATTCAAATAAATCAATGCAATACACTATATCAGTAGAACCAAGGACAAAAATCTTATGATCATCTGAATAGATGCAGAAAAAGCATTTGATAAAATCCAACATGCATTTATGACAAAAATTCTACAAAAATTGGAAGAGAAGGTCTCTACTTCAATCTGATAAAAGCCATCCATGAAAAAACAACATCCAATGTCATACTAAATGGTCAAAAACCAAAACTTTGAACACTATAATCAGGGACAAGAGAAGGATATCCACTACCACCACTCCTATTCAATATACATTTGGAATCATTAGCCATGGCAATTAGACAAGAGAAAGAAATAAAAGGGATAAAGATAGGAAATGAAGAAGTCAAATTGTCATTATTTGCAGATGACATAAATCTCTATATAGAACACCCCAAGAACTCCACCAAAAGTTTTCTAGGCTTAATAACTAAATTCAGTAAAGCATCTGGATACAAGGTCGACACACTAAAACAATAGCTTTCCTCTAGGTGAACAATAGACTCACTGAGAGAGAAATAGGGCAAACAATTCCTTTCACAATAGCATGCAAGAAACTGAAATACCTGGGAATAAACCTAACGAAAGAACTCAAATACCTTTTTTCTGAAAATTATAGCACATTGAAATGGGTGATTGAAGATGATATCAGAAAATGGAAAGATATCCCTTGGTCCTTGGTAGGAAGAATCAACATAGTGAAAATGGCAATACTTCTGAAACTGCTGTATAGATTCAATGCAATCCCAATTGAAATTCCAGCAGCATACTTCATGGTCCTTGAGAAAACAATCCAAAAATTCATTTGGAATAAGAAGAAACACAGAATAATAAAAGCAATTCTAGGCAACAGAGACATAGCAGGGGGTATAACAACCCCCAACTTGAAACTATACTACAAAGCTACTGTGATAAAAACAGCATGGTACTGGCAAAGAAAGAGACCTCAAGACCAGTGGAATAGATTAGAAGATGCAGAAACATCTCCAGACACACTTGGCCACCTCATCTTTGACAAAGAAGGCAAACACCCTCACTGGAGGAAAGATAGTCTCTTTAATAAATGGTGCTGGAGAAATTGGATTTCAACTTTCCAGAGACTATAATTTGACCTATATCTCTTGTCATGCACTAATCTAAAATCAAAATGGATTAAAGATCTAAACATAAAAACAGAAAAGCTGAACCGGTTGGAACAGAGGTTAGGCAGAACTCTTCAAGATATTGGGATAGGAAAAGACTTTATGAACAAAACCTCAGATGCCCGTAAACTAGCACAAATAATCAAGAAGTGTGAACTCTTTTTAATAAAAAGCTTCTGCACAGCAAGAGAAACCAACAACAGTGTGAAGAGACAACCCACAATGTGGGAAAAAAATTTCATCAGCGATCTGTCAGTCAAAGATCTACTGTCTGGAATTACAAAGAACTTAAAAAAATCAGACCTCCCAAATTTAAAGACCCAATCTGAAAATGGGCATCTGAAATGAACAGACATTTCTCACACAAAGAATAGACATGGCAAATAAACATATGAAAAAATGTTCAACATCATTGGTCATTTGAAAGATGCAAATGAAAAGAACTCTGAGTTTCCACCTCACTCCAGAAAGAATGGCTGCTATCATGAAATCAAACAACAAATGCTGGCAGGGATGTGGGGAAAGAGGAACCCTGCTCCACTGGTGGTGGAAGTGTAGACTGATGCAACCACTGTGGAAATCAGTATGGAAATACCTCAAAGAACTAGGACTAGAAGTCCCATTTGACCCAGCTATTCCCCTGCTGGGGATCTTCCCCCCAAAATTAAAAGAATCATGCTATAGTGATATATGTGCACCAATGTTCATAGCAGCACAGTTTTTAATAGTTAAAACTTGGAAACAGCCCAAATGCCCATCAACTGGAGACTGGATCGAGAAAATGTAGTTTGTTTAAATAAAATGGAGTACTACTCAGCCATCAAAAATGAGCAATTAGAGACATTTATTGCTAAATGGATGCACATTGAGGTGATACTCTTAAGTGAAACAAACAGGACACACATGTGTAAATACCAAATAGTTTCTCTAGTGTGAGAAACTGAAAGTGTAAATAAGGACTAAAAGGTATAATAGATAAGGTGAAATAGGAAGAAAAGGGGCAAAGGGGAGGGGGAAGTGGATGGGGTAAGGGAAAGGAAAGAAGGGAATGGAATTAATATGAGAAAATGAAAAAATGGTAACAAAGTCTTTGCAAATAGGGAGGGATGGAGGGGTTGAAGGGAGGGCAGGGGTGGGGGAAAAGTAAAACCCAAGAGAGTATGTAAAGGTGCATATCTCCAATGATGAATGACATTACATTATACACCTAAAATGTACCAATAAAAATTTTATTATTAAAAAACTGATTTAAGATATAGAAGATAAGATCACAATTAGTGACCAGGAAAAATAAAATTGCTGCAAAATTGTAAGGGTCCAAGTGAAAGCCATCCACCTATTGATAGATGATGCAAAGAGAAATAATATGACTGATTGGAGTCAATGAAGAAACAGGAGAGAGTGCACATGACATAAAAAATGTTCACCGAAGTGGTGGCAGAAAACTTCCCAAGCATGGGAAAATAACTTGACATAGAGATAAGTCAGGCATATAGGACTCCAAATATTCTTGATCAAAAAAAATCTACACAGAGACATATAATTGTTAAGATTCCAGATACTCAACAGAAGAAAAAAGTTCTACAAGCAGTTCAAAAAGAGAAACAAATCACATACAAAGGAAAGCCCATCAGAATCACAGCAGACTTCTCAACACAAACCATCAAGGCAAGAAGAGCTTGGAGTGACATATTCCAAGACCTAAAGGAAAATAGCCTCCAACACAGATTGATGTACAGTGCAAAACTAGCTTTCAAAAACGATGGGGAAATAAGATGCTTTCATGACAAAGAGCACCTTAGGAACTTCATGAATACCAAGTGAGCACTCCAAAAACTTTTAGACAGTATCCTAGGAGGGGACAATGAGGATCACAACACCAGGAACCACAGAGGAATGAACCTATTGAGTGTGACAAGAAATTAAGTGTAAGGTGAGAGGATCCAACAAAAAGAAAAATTATGACAACAGTAAGTCAATACATATCATTTATAACCATCAATGTTAATGGTCTCAATTCACTGATCAAAAGAAGTAGACTGACAGAATGGGTCAAGAAGCAAGATCCAATAAATTGTTGCATACAAGAAACACACTTAATTCAAAATGAAACTCATAAACTGAAAGTTAAAGGTTGGGAAGCAATACCCCATGTGATGGGAACACCCCCCAAAAAGCAGGAGTAGCTATCCTCTGCAGATCAAGTGGATTTCAAACCAACACTGATTAAGCGAGACAAGGAAGGATACTGCATCCTTGTAAAGGGATCAATCCAAGAGGAAGAGATGACAATAATAAATATCTATGCACCATACACTAGTGTGCACAAATATGTAAAAGACATACTAACAGACATGAAAAATCATGTATACACTAATACAATTGTAGTGGGGGACTTCAATAACCTTCTGTCACAAATAGATCAACTAGACAAAAAATAAGTAATGAAATACTAGAACTCAATCAAACTGTTGAACAAATGAACTTAACAGATGTTTACAGAGTGTTCCACCCCACAAAATCAGAATACACATTCTTTTCAGGTGCATATGGTTGTTCTCCAAAATAGGCCACATACTCAAACATAAAAGATGTATGAGTAAGTGCAAAGGAACTGAATTTATCCCCTCTATATTATCAGACCATAGTGTGATGAAATTGGAGATCAATAGAAAAAGAAATCACAAAAATTTCATAAACTCGTGGAAATTGAACAACACACTACTGAATAAGAAATTGGTCATGGAGGAAATTAAAGAAGAAATCACAATTCTTTCAATTAAATTACAAGGACAATACAACATATTGGAATCAATGGGGCACAATGAAAGAAGTCTTATGAGTGAAATTCATAGCAGTGAATACACACATTAGGAAAACAGAACAAGCCCAATGAAACAACCTGATGCTGAACAACAAGCTTCCAGAAAAAGAAGAGCAGAACAACCCAAAGCTCATACAAAGAGGGAAATTATAAAGATCAGAGGATAAATCAATGAAATAGAGACTGAGACAATGATACAAAAAATCAATGAAGCCAAGACTTAGTTCCTTGAAACAATCAACAAAATTGAAAAACCCTTAGCCAACCTTATCAGAAAACTGAAAGAAAAGGCCCAAATCCATGCTATTAGGAATGAAAAGGGTGAAATTAGAACAGAACCAGCAGAAATCCAGTGGACCATCAATACTACTTCCAGAACCTGTATGCGAATAAGACGGAAAACACAGAAGAAATGGACAGATCCCTAGATACATATGAATTACCAAAGTTGAACGAAGAAGGCCTAAAAATTCTAAACAACCTGACATCAACCAATGAAATTGAAAGTGTAATAAAAACAACAAATAAGAAAAGCTCAGGTCCTGATGGCTTCACTGGTGAATTCTGCAAGACATTTTGAGAGGAAATATTGCCACTCATGTATAAACTCTTCAATGAAATTGAAAGGAAAGCAATACTCCCAAATTCATTCCTGGAAGCAAGCATCACCTTAATCCCCAAAGCAGAGAAAGACCCAAATGAAAGAGTGAACTATAAGCCAATCTCACTAATGAACATAGATGCAAAAATGCTTAATAAGATACTGGCAAATAGAATGCAGAAGTTCATCAAGAAGATCATACACCCCGATCAAGTGGGATTCATCCCAGAGATGCAGGGATGGTTCAACATATGCAAATAAATAAATGTAATACTCTATATCAACAGAACCAAGGACAAAAAATATGTGGTTAACTCCATAGATGCAGAAAAAGCATTTGACAAATCCAACATGCATTTATGATAAAAACCCTACAAAAAATTGGAATAGATGGTCTCTACCTCAAACTGATAAAAGCCATCTATGAAAAAACAACAGCCAGTATCATACTAAGTGGTCAAACATGAAATCCTTCACACTAAAATCAGGAATAAGACAAAGATGTCCACTGTCACTACTCTTGTTCAATATAATTTGGAAACATTAGCCATGGCAATTAGACAAGAGAAAGAAATAAACGGAATACAGACAGGAAGTGCAGAAGTCAAATTTTCATTATTACAGATGTCATGATACTGTATATAGAAGACCCCAAGAACTCCACCAAAATTCTTCTAGACTTAATAACCAAATTCAGTAAAACAGCTGGATACAAGGTTGACACACTAAAAACAGTAGCTTTCCTCTCTGTGAACAATAGACTCACTGAGAGAGAAACAGGGCAAAGAATTCCTTTCACAATAACATCCAAGAAACTGAAATACCTGGGAATAAACCTAACAAAAGAACTCAAATACCTCTTCTCTGAAAATTATAGCACCCTGAAATGTGTGATTGAAAATATCAGAAAATGGAAAGACATCCCTTGGTCCTTGGTAGGGAGAATCAATATAGTGAAAATGGCAATATTTCCAAAACTAATATATAGATTCAATGCAATTCCAATTGAGATCCCAGTGGCATACTTCACGGACTTTGAGAAAGCAGTCTAAAAACTCATTTGGAGCAAGAAGAGATCCTGAATAGCAAAAGCAATTCTAGGCAACAGAGACACGGCAGGGGGTATCACAACCCCCAACTTGAAACAATAATACAAAGCTACTGCGATAAAAACAGAATGGTACTGACAAAGAAACAGACCTGCCTAACAGTGGAACAAATGAGAAGATGCAGAAACAACTCCAGACACACTCAACCAGCTCATTTTCGATAAAGGAGACAAACACCCTTACTGGAGTAAAGATAGCCTCTTTAATAAATGGTTCTGGAAAAATTGGTTTTCAACTTGCCAAAGATTAAAAATAGACCTATATCTCTTGCCATGCATTAAATTAAAAATTGAAATGGATTAAATATCTAAATATTAAAATAAAAACACTGAAATGGCTGAAACAGGTTAACTAGAACAATTGAAGACATTGGTGTTGGAAAAGATTTTATGAACAAAACCTCAGTTGCCCATGAACTAGCACAAACAATCAACTTTTGGGATCTCTTCTTATTAAAAAGCTTCTGTACAGCAAGAGAAACCACCAGCAGTGTGAAGAGACAACCCACAATGTGGAACAAAATCTTCACCTGCTGTTCCTCAGACAAAGGTCTACTATCTAGAATTCATAAAGAACTTAAAAAGATCAGACCTCCCAAATTTAAAGACCCAATCTGAAAATGGGCATCTCAAATGAACAGACATTTCTCAGACAAAGAAGTAGAAATAGCAAATAAATACATGAAAAAATGTTCAACACCACTGGCCATTCAAGAGATGCAAGTGAAAACAATGCTGAGATTCCACCTCACTCCAGCAAGAATGGCTGCTATCATGAAATCAACCAATAACAAATGCTGGTGGAGCTGTGGGGAAGGAGGAACACTGCTCCACTCCTGGTGGGAGTGTAGACTGGTACAACCACTGTGGAAGTCAGTATGGAGATACCTCAAAGAACTAGGACTGGAAATCCCATTTGACCCAGCTATTCTCCTACTGACTATCTTCCCAAAAGAATTAAACAAATCATATCACTGTGATATATGTGCACCCATGTTCATAGCAGCACAATTTGTCATAGCTAAAACTTGGAAACAGCCTAAATGCCCACCAACTGGAGACTGGATAAAGAAAATGTTTGTTTTTTTATAAAATGGAGTATGACTGAGCCATAAAAATGAGAAATTAGAGACATTTACAGCTAAATGGATGCACATTGAGGCTATACTCTTAAGTAAAATAAATAAGAAACACATGTATAAATACTTAATAGTTTCTCTAGTGTGAGACACTGAAAGTGTAAATAATGACCAAATGGTATGATAGATAATGTGAAATATGAAGAAAAGGGGCAAAAGGGAATGGGAAGTTGGAGGGGTAGGAGAAAGGAAAGAAGGGAATGGAATTAATATGAGAAAGTGGAAAAATGGAAAAAAAATCCTTTGTAAATAGGGAAGGATGGAATTGTTGAAGTGAGGGCATGTGAAGGGGGAAAAATAAGAACCAAGAGAGATTAGGTAAAGGTGCAAATTTACAATGATGAATGTCATTATATTGCACACCTATAATGTACCAATGATTAGAATGAATAATTGATAATGCAAAGTAGGAAGAATAGGTCCAAAGGGATAGGGGAAGTGGGAGGGGCAGGGGACATGAATGAAGGGAAAGAAAATTACGAGAAATGAAAGAAATGGAAACTAAGTCTTTGTAAATAGGGAATGGTGGAGGGGGTGAAGGGAGGGTTAGGAATGAGGAAAAAATAAGAACCAGGATGCATCATGTAAATGTACATGTTCCCAATGAGAAATGCAAATGTGTTGTAGACCTAAAATGTACAAATGAAAGAATTTTAAAAAAAGAAAAGAGTGTTATATCCTTTGTCTGAAAGCAACAGACAAGGAAGGAAGGGACTGATGAGAGCCAGGGTTTTAGTTTCCCAACCATCCTTGAGTAATAAGGAGCTTTTAGAAAAAACACCTTGGGCTCAACAAAACCCACAAGAGCAAAAGCTCAAAATAACTGAGCAGATATATTCTTTCTATAAATTGTATCCTCTACAAACTTTATCTGAATATATTGAACCCTCTTTTTTTTGGAATTTCTGTGGTCTTTTCCTAGAAGGAAATATTGTTTATCATACTAAATCATCTCACATCTAAAAAATTTCTATTTACAGCTTTCTGCATATTTTGTTCTCTATACTACTTAACATAATCTTTCCATAAGAAACCAATGCAAAGGCCTTATGAATTTTAAAGTACTCTCCTCTCCCCACCCTTTTGGTCACAGATTGTTATATTTTAAATTTGTCTGACTGTGAATAATTTCCAAATACCTGAATAATTTTCTTACATTCATTAAAACAGTGAAAGAGCTCATTATAAGCTATATAATATAAGAATATACCATTCACAAGAAAGATTTAAAGCATATCAATTAATCAAAAATGCCAACTCAAATTGGAATCCAAAAGTGAATCTATCAATTAGCTCATTTGTAACAAAGGGCTCTAGAAAATTTAGGAAATGTTACTTATATCCAGCAGACAGTCTGGTGCAATTTCCCAGGAATAATTTTTCCCTACCTTTGTTTCCCTAATTTTATTTTTAATTTTGAGTTGATTTCCACTATTGAGGTTCTCTTAATTGCCTTTAAACTTGAATTATTTCTTTGTGTACTTAACCTCAAAATAAGATAACTCAGTCACATATTTGACCCTGAAAGATGTTCAAACGACCAGAAGGCATTACTCATAGCTTAATTTTCTACTTTGGCTCCTGCATGACATTGTCTGGTCATTGCAGATGTCTGTATTATCTCCCCATTCATCACATTTTTGATCTTTAGAAGAACACTCTTGGGTGCTGTACAGTTTCAGTGTGAATATAGAATATCTAGGCAGAGTGGGTCACCAAAAATAGGGGGAGAATCATGAGAAGTAAATTTTCCAGCTCCCAGTCTGAGTCACAAAACTGGGAGAAATAAATTTACCTATTCAGAAATAATTTGGACTCCAGAGGCCACAAAAGTGAGACTTCAATTTATACTATTACAAGAGTTGTACCCATACATGCCAATGGGCATGCTCAAGGTGAGAACCTATGTGTTATTTTTAACTCATAAGACTCCTCTCTCACTTGTATGAATATGGTTTCATTTGCATGTTTATTTCTTGAATACCCAGGAGAAATTTCATAAATTATTGGATACAGAAAATAGGGATTGTATTTATAAAACCAGTTTTTGTTTTTTTTTTGGTACCAGGGATCGAACTCAGGTCTTTGTGCTTGCACAGCAGGTAGTGAAACCACTGAGCTAAATCCACAGCCCTACAAAACCAGTTTCTTATATCATTTTCATTAGCTAACTTGAGTGGAATCATGTCATTGATCTTAGAGACATTTGCCTTTATTAATTGATCTAAATTAGCCCATTGTTTAGCTATGTGAACCACAAGCATTTGAAAAAAGTTTTGTCTGGAAGATTATATAAACAGTTTCATACGGAAATCTAAAAACAGCCAAAAAATAATAATTGTTGAGCTTAAACAGCACCTGTAGGTGTTGAACCAGTTCTTAGCACAGATTCAACAGACAGATGGACAAACACACATGACACATAAAAACACACAACACAACTACATATAAGTCACTGTGTACTCTTAGATATTCTGGCCATGGTGTCCTTGATCTTTTGTAAAAATAATAATGAAGGTTCCTTCTTCCTGATGAATTTATGGTACTTTATTATAATTTACTGAAATGACTTTTATTTTCTTTAGCCTTTTTTAAGAAAAACATGTCCAATTTGTATATGGGATTGTAATATGGAGTATCCCCAATTGGCCAACATTTTTGGTCCCCTAGTGGGTTGGATGTAGAAGGTGGCTTTCAGACATAGCTGAGAGTGGAGTAGAAAGCTTTTTAAATAAGGTTTTCCTTGATTAAATAGAGCAAATAATGATTCTGCAGAAGTGCCATGCAGCATGATGCACAACTTTCATAGGACCTAAACATTAACTTAATTTTTCCCACATATTTCTAGTTCATCTCTACACTTCCCTCCAAAGGAAACCAAGATCACTGATTATGGATAACAGTTAAGTGTTCAATAAGTTGAGTTTTGGAAATTTACATTTAGATTGTCTTTTGTACCAGAGATAGAACACACAACATTGCACTTGTGAGGCAGGCACAGTGCCTCTAAGGTAAATAACCAGGCCTACATTTAGATTTTTTTTTTGGTGCTGGGGATTGAACTCAGGTCCTTGCACTTGCAAGGCAGGCGGTGGAACCACTGAGGTAAATCCCCAGCCCAACATTTAGATATTTTTAAGAGGCATTGTAAATGTTACTCAAATTGTTTTTCCTTTTTGATACAGTTTGATCCATTTTATAGGCAAATCAGAAGAAACTATAGTAAATGACCAAAAGGAAAATAAACAAACTGCCCCCACTCACTCAGGGATTGGACAATTAAAAGTCTTCTGTATTAAAATGTTTAACCTTAGACCTCACTGTACACTTGAAGGCTATTCCCTGCCCGTCTATGTTATCTCACCAGTTGTTGCAGTTTGGGATTGTGGTAGTGTTGAGGATGAAAGATTTCTCAGAGTTGAAGTTCAGTCTATACTCCAAGAGGCTCAGAGGGACAGCTTTACTGAGAACATCAGCATGTGAAAGTTTCAGGAAAACAGTGTCAAGCTGAGAAACTCTTCGTCTTGTATTTCGAACTCAAGGTTGTGACAACACAGATGTAGAAGAAAGACATTTATGTTGGAGTTTTGGTCAGGAGAAAAAGAAGTGACAGTATGGTTTGCTACATGAGAAATGTCAACCTAGTTTAATCAGGGAGTAAAGTATTAACTCCACTCATATCAACAATCTAGTACAGTGAAATTAAAAGAGACAGGATATACTGTAGAATGGTGGCTTTCAGAATCTTGAAAAAAGCAGGAAGAGAAAGTTGTAAATGGATAGAGACTTTCAGTTTTGCAAGATGAATAGAGTTCTGGAGAAGAATTTCTAATGTGAACGTGCATAGTACTGGTGAGCTCTACTCTTAAACAAGATTAGCATGGGATATTTTATTTTAGAGACATTTAACTTTAATTTTAAAAATTCTAAAAACTGTAAAAAGCTGAAAATACTAAACACATATTGGAAAAATATTGGGAAAATTAATGTCTCACAAGGAACTGAAAATTACATTGTATGTAAGCTCATAATTCAATGGTGAAAATCAAAGCATCCAATTAAAAAATAAATGATGATCTAAGTACATATTTTCCAAGAAAGATTTACAAATAACTAAAAGTGCATGAAAAGATGCTACACAGGATTTCTCAGAGTGTAAGTTAAATCTAGAATGAGGTAATACTCCACACTCTGACCAAACCATATATTCTACAGAGAAAATAACACCTGATAGGGAAAATATGTGGAAATTGGAACTTTCTTCACCTCATAGTAATGAAAATTTGCAGTCACTGTGGAAGTGTGAATGTTCCTCACATGACTAAGTGTAGCATCATCTTGAGACCTAAGAATTCTATTTCAAGTGAACAGTTCCACTCCCAAGAGAAACAGAAACACATGTCCACATGAAAAACTTGTAAAGTACTGTTTACAGCAGTTTTATTCATTGGAGATAGAAGTTGGAGAGCTACCAAACATCACTACATGATAGATGAACAAATTTTGTGATATGCTAGATATGATCAAAACATACAATGAGTGTTTAAAATTTTTAAGATTTACTATAATAAAAGTTATGTGCAATTACTCACTCTCAGAATCCTCCTCCTCACTTCTAACATCCAACACCATTATCCTCCCACTTTCTGAAGCAGTTCTGCATGTCTTCTTTCCAGATTATCTGTATGAGGTCTGACCAAAATATGGTGATTGCTGCTACCAAGTGTCATCCAGAAAAATGCAAGCTTATAAGAACATGGCAATGTGCAGTATGCATGTCCTCTAGTCTAATTTCTCATACTCTCCTCATTCCCAGTGAAACTTCCTGAGCCTGGTCTTTACTGTCCATAATAGTACCAGAATTCTGATCCTCTGAACTCTCACAAGAATCATCAACAAACTCTGCTTAGAGCATTCAAGGCCTTCCCCAGATTGCATCTTTAAATCTTTATAAACTCCTCCATCAAACGACTTCTAAACCTTAAGGTCAGGCATAGTCACAGACATGATTCCACTTATGGTCACTATTTCCTGTAAGATCCAACTTGGGACTAAATAACCAATGCCCATGAATTAAATGAAGAAGTTTAATTTGGCTCTTGGTTTGAGAGTATTAATTCCCTGCTCAGCAGATTCCAGGGAAGAAACATCATAGAAAAAGACTGTCACAAAGTAAAAAAACCAAGCAGGGAAATAGCATCAAAGGAGAAGGAACCAGAAACCATACACAAACTGTAAGGGCACACCTCCATGACCCAGCTAGATACACAGAAGAGAGATTAACTAATCACACAGGTGGTTCTCAACCAAGTCAATTTTCCACTTAAGCTTAATGACAGTCAGTTGCTCACTTTTGAAAAGTAGTCCAAATATGTGAGCATTAATGCCACTTTCTATCACCATTATAATTCATATATTTGATCCTAGTTTGGAATTCATATTTCATGTTGTTAAATTAGTTGGATGATTCTTTATATTTTATTTCATCTTTATCATAAACAGGGAAAACACCTGACATGTAACAGGTGGCTGTACAGGAGCATGCAAAAGGCTAGTGAGACACAGTCCACAAGCAGACAATTAGAATAAATAGGGTGAAGGTCATAATTAAGTGACTGAGGGAACTCATCAAGAGTATTCATGAGTCACCAAAGCAAAAGGAAATAGACTAAAAATGAGCCAGAAAAAGGACTTACACTCTTGACAAAGTAGCTAGGGTGTTGAGTTCTTTCAGCAGAGATTCTACCACACCATATGTATTTATCCAACTACATCAGGAGGTATTGGCTGCAACCACATTCTGCCCTGTTCACAAAATAGTGCAAAACAATCATGCTATCTAAAACAAATTTAGCATGAGAATTGGAGTTTTCTGGGCACCTGTAGGCTGTGCAATAGATTGTTAGGTTGTGATAGACAATGTTTGAGATAGATTTCATATTATAAATTTATTTACATTTATGGAAAGCCAGCTTTGGAGCATTTTGCATTAAGATACCCATTTAGATGGCTTTATGTCTAAGGTCAAATTCTTCTTCATGTTCTAGTGCAATTTAAGAGTTATAGAGTACTCTTTAGTTTCAATTAGCTATAGAATGAAAATGGTAATAATCAAATATCATTCCACTTATTGCAATATGAACTTGCCCACATGTATGGTGGGTCATTAAATCATTCATATTTCAAATATATTTTGGAGATCCACAGCAGAGAGACTCCCGTTAGATGCTTAGGGCATTTTTTTCCACCATCAGGGAAGCACTAGTAATATACATATCTGAGGCTCCTTTATTAAAGCATAAGATAGACTTGAATGCTACTGAAGACTACAAATTCAGTATTATGAATTTGTCTCAATGTTTCATTAGGTTTTATTTTGTTTTCTTATTCAATTTCTGGTATTAGTTTATTATAATTTTTTCAATGTATATTTTGTCTAGTGCTGTTAAAACTAGCAATCTGGAGGTGTGAACATAAATATTGAACCCTAAAAGATCAAATACTACACTTGATACATCAAGTAAATCTGTTCAAATATAAATCAGAGAACCTTTAATATGAAAACACCTATGATTAATAAGATGCTGTGATTGAGAGGTTGATATCCTGGAGGGAGGTACCCCAATGTAGGAGTAATAAGAGATGATAGAATCTTTAAGATGTGCAGCCTATGGATAGGTAAGTGAATTATGGAATAAAATCCTCAGGAAAGATTAACATACATCTCACAACAATGAACTGTTTAGGGAAAAAAAGGAGGTTCCTTCAAAAGAACAAGCTGCTGTGACCAGAACTCACCTTCCCCACTCCACTGTCTTCCCTTATCTTTAGTCACATTATTTTTTCCCCTCTCCCCACTCTCCATGTGATGCTTTCTGCCTTTTGCTGCTTACAAGCACCCAATGACTGTGTCAAGCCCTTGGACTTTCAGAACTGTTTGCTAAAATTGTATTTTTAAAATGAAGTGTTTTGATATGTTAAGGAAAAATCAAACCAAGACACATCACATGTACTGTTCACCTAAGCTTCCTGAAGAAGCTATTCATTACAAACTCCTAGGTATGCATTATCTTTCCATGTACAAACATAAAACCTACATTGATGACAAGGAAGCTCTGTGAAAATAGAGCAGAGGAGATTCAGTTGATGAGCTTGGAAGCCCTGCACAGAAGTTATCTGCTTCTGAGGAGAAACCTCCTGGACAAGGCAGTCAAAGAGTTTGGATGAAGAAGAAAAATAGTGCTTTGCATTGATATAGGATTAAAAAGGGGAGGAGTTTCCTCATACACATATTTAATTATGATATTCTTAATTTATTGCACAGTGACACAAAGCAACTTATGAATTCTTAAAAAATAATTGGGGGGCCACGGATTTAACTCAGTGGTGCCACTGTATGCCTCCCAAGTGCAAGGTCCTGAGTTTGATCTCTGGTACCAGAAAATAAAAAATAAAATGTAGGGAACTGAAGGCCTATGAATGAATTTATCACACTCTGATTTTAATTTTTCTAGCCCTTGGTATGAGTCATGCATGATTTTGCAATATCATGCATTGGTTCTTTGGAAAATTTCAACCTACAGAGCTATGTCCCTCTTCCAGTCACAGTATGCTGTCAGCAAGGCCAACATTTTAGGGATTTAGTACAATGTAAATAAATTAATTTTATAATAATTTATGAGCTGGAAAATTCATTGAATTTCTAGTGACATACAAATAAAATCTGAATGCTTCCTCTTTATTAAGTGTCACACACATAAACTACTTAAGACTCTATTTGAAATTTAATTAGTCTCAATAGTGTGGCCAAGAATGAGCACCAATTAGAGGCTGGAGGAATCATGGGATCACCAGTTATCCAGAGCTCATCAGAAGTGGGACCCCCATGTGTCCTTGGTGAAGATGCTAAGACCTACAAGTATTTCAGAATCAGGGCTGCTGGCATGGTCCACACTGGGAGTCTCACTGAGATGTGTATTTGCTATTACTCACTGAAGAATGAAGCAGGAACAAGGATACCATTACATCTCTTAACACTGAACACAAGCAACATTCATGTTAGTGAGGTTACACTCATTACTTCACTGCTCAGGTAATTTTGTACATGTTAATTTTTTTATTTCTACTAACATTAGTAATGTGTAAGACACATATAATTATCTATGAAATACTTGAAAATCTTAAGCTGATGTAACTTTTACAGCCACATAAGATGCATGTGTACTATAAAATAGACAGATTGTTCCAGATTATACATTTCATCTTGAACAATTAGTTTTTCAAATGGTTTCAGAGAAGCCCAAGTCAAAAGATAGGATTGTCATAGGTTTTACTTTTCTACCAAGGATTGAACTCAGGACCTTGGGCATATGAGGCAGGCAGCAGAACCACTGAGCTAAATCCCCAGCCCAAAAGATAGGAATTGTAGTGATTGGAAATTACCATGCAACAGAGCACCAGGCTATGCTAACTTAATAGTCACTTGAGGTGGATTTAAAAGGATAATGAACAAATCTATAAGAAGATGAAATTTATGAGAGCATTTCTTAGAAATCAAATCATAGTGTTTTAACAGTCTTTAAATTAGCAAAAGAAAAAAGATTGTGAGGTTTAGTGTAGTCATTATTATGCTCCATTTTATGACAACTGGAATTCATACTGTATTAAAATGATAATGCTGCTTCTTTGGATAAGTTATGATAATTCACCCATTTAACAATGGGGAATGAACTGTCACACTCACTATGTTCTTCACATTTTAAAGTTGTGGCCAAATAATTTCAACACATTGCTGATAAAATGAAAAGAAGGAGCAACCTGGATTCCCTCTTCTGCACATGATCAGGATGAACAGTGTAGAGTAGAAATGTTAGGAGAATTCAGCTCAGGGAAACTTGAGAATTTGCACTGAGAGGAGGACAGCTAATAATAAGAGAAGGAGCATGAGACTAAGAGATTTTATGACTCCTATCTGCCATTTTGACCAAGGAAATAAAATTGCTGTAGAGTGATTTGCATCCGTGGTCCACACCATGTCACCAGTAGAAGCTTCTTCAATTAATTTCCTTTAGGTCATGAGATTCTGACAACAAACAGTTGTCTTTTTATTACAAATATGGCTAAGAGAAGAAACCACATGCAAGTCAAAGAATTACCAGACAAAAATAATTTCAATAAATCATTTTTGTAAAACATTCAAATGCCATATGAATGTACCGCTATAAGCAAATCATCAGTATTATACACATAAAAGGCAGAACAATGGTAAATGTTTTTGCAATGGCAAAGTGATTATCTACAAAGTACTACAAATGTCAAAGAAAATATTTTCAATATTATAATAATTCAATTCTCTTTTTAACAATGAAAATAAAATAATACAAACACTAGATCTCTTGATATGACCAATTTAAATGCTGAAAAGAAAATCAGTAAGCAAAAAAAAGCAGAGTGAAATAAATTAAGGTTGAAATAATTTTAGAATGAAGAGACTTTAGAAAAACTCTGAAATCTAGCAACCCCAGCTCCATGTCCTGAGTTCCTCACTAGGTTTGCTCACTCCTTGCTCAGAGGTGGGGTGGGCCTGGACTTTCCTCTGTTTAGGATTAAGTTTTTATGATATTGCAATTACACTGTACCCTTAAAACACTAAAGTTCCTTGATCATTTTTTGGAGGAAATGGAAGCATGCTTCCAGAAGTATTACAAATGCAATTATGTTTTCACTCTGTTGTATATTACTTATATTACTTATAATTAAGACACAAAAAATCAGTCCCACATTTTAAACATCACATAGGCCACAATTCTTATTTAAAATATTTTATTAACAAGTGTAGCTGTACTTCTTTATGACATACCACATTATACATTACATTTGTAACTTGGGTGTTTATTAGCACAGGATCCTTAGGTCCTTGATTACAGCAAATATTTATCACAGTCTTTACTTTTTGGTTTTAGTTTCTTTGAGACAAAGTCTCACTGTGTAGTTTGGGCCTGACTTGGCCTAATTGTGTTGCCCAGGCTGGCCTTCAATTCACAATGAGTCACCTAATTTTTGGTATTATAGGTGTGTGCTATTAGGCTTGGTGCCTTTTCAGAGGCAGAGAACCTCTGCACCTTCTCTTTAGCTATTTTGAAGTATTATACAATATTGTTGACTGTAGTTCACATCTGTGTTGTATGACACAGCATTCTGTATTCCTGTGGGCTGTGAATTTGTGGCTTTTGAGTAATTTCTCCTCTCCTTCATCTTGGTCTCCCCCTCCAGGAACCACTATTCTGCAGTACTTTGAGCTCAGCTTTGTTAGATACCTATTATGTGTTGAATCATGTGTACATTTACATGCCTGGTTTATGGCCTCTAGTAGGATTTTTAGTTCTGTTATGGTCTAGGCATCCCCCACAAACCTAATGCAGTCATAAGTGGGGCTTTTTCCAGAGATGGCTCGATCTAGAATATGTGACACTGGGATTAAGGGTGTGTGATTACTAAATCAAGCAACCAATTGCTTTGGCACTGCCCTAATCCTGGTAATCTGGATACAACATAAGGGACAGAAAGAGGCTTTTTTTCCTCATGCTTGCTTGCTACCTTCTGGCCACCATGAACCGTTTCTGCTCTACAATGCCTGTCTGCAAGGCCACCCTGTCTTCAGCCAGCTGATTATGGACTGAAACCTCTAAGAACGGCAAACTAACGTTTTCCTCCTTTAACTTTGGGTGTCAGGTATTTTGCCTCAGCAATGAGAAGGTAACTAAGACAAGTTCTATTCATATTACTTTAAATGACAGAATATGTCTTGCATAATGGCCCATGCTTTGTGATGCTACTTCCATAACTCTGTGGCCAAGGACAAAGGCCTCACATGTGGAAAAGTTCTGCATTCCTGGAGGTGGCATGTCCATAAGAGCCCCTCATCCAGGAAGGACCCCTATTGGAGGATCCATTGTTGGCTGCATGCCAGGAGGAGGGCCGCTCATACCTGGAGGGGGTGCCCTTTGGCCCATAGGTGGAAGAGAAAACACATAACCAGTTGGGTACTAGGTCAGGCCCTTGTAATTCTAGCTGTGGCAGCAGCTGCAGCAGCTGCCACAGTGCCTCTTTTTTGTGGGGTCATCACCTGTTGGGATGGGCCACCCACACCATGGACTGGGCCAGCAAATCATGCAGGATCCTGTGGTATGGGAACCCCAGCCAGGATGCCTCTTCCACCAGCTTTACTAACTCCTGGGCCACAGTAGCTCCAGCAAGGGGTACTCAGACAATGCCAGTACCTTTAGAAGGAGTTCCTCCTACTGTCATCATGAGCACATTCTCCCCTCACAGCAGCACCAGACTAAGGTCTGGTTTCTGCTCCTTTTCTGCTTATTTAGAGTCCTTTGGTTTGATCTTCCTGAAACTGTCACAATCACACAGGAACAAATTCTCATGCTTGTGGAGAGCTTGGAATTTACCAGTGCAGAGTCAGCCTTGCAGAGTGCACCTCATCCTGTAGTCAGTGTTCTGGAGCATCTTGCTGTTCTTCTCACATTCCTGGTAGTGATTCTGATCACTTGGATTGGTGCCAAACTCACCTTCTCAGAGGCCTAGATGGAGCCAGCTTTCTGTGTCTCTGGTCCCTGCAGAGATGAACATGCTGAGGCTCAGGACACTTCCTTCTCATCCTTCCACCTCCATCAACTGCAGCCATCACCTCTTTTTTGATTCTCACCTCTTTGTTAATATCAGCTTTATTATTACCATCCAAACATGAGAGAGATGTCATAGGAATGCATGGTTAAGACATTTGATTAAAAAGTACAGAGGTTCTTTCAGATGAAAAATATATTTGATAAGCCTGATTCATTTGCAAATGAGGACTGGAGCTCCTCATGTAGTTAGTTGGGTAATTTTTATGAAATTCAATTTACCTGTCATTCAAGTCCAGACTTTTATAAAAATGTATTAACACAAACACATGGTGTGACATAGACATCACTCTCTAATGATCATTTCTTCATCTTCTTAAATACCAACCTAGTTTTAAAGAGTTGTTTATACTCCATGTAGAAGTGAGAATAGGTAATGTTTATCTTTCTGTGTTTAGCTTATTTCATTTACTATAATGTTCTTCAATTCTGTACATGTTATTACAGATGGAAGAATTTCTTTCTGAGGGACAAAGTAATATTCCTTTACATACACATACTACATTTTATTTTGCCTTCATTCATCGATAGGTACCTAGTTTTATTCCACACCTTGGCTATTGGGAATGGTGTGGCAATCACCAATAATGTGCAGGTATCTCTATAGGTGAATGGACCATGCTGCCTACTGTGTCTAATGCATACAAAATGTGGAGCAGATTGAGAAAAAGCACAATTACTCTATTGATGAATTCAGAGGACAACTTTCTTACTAAAATTTTTCTCAAGTTATTAGATTAATTAATTTTTGGAGAAGGGAATTCTTTTGTTTGAAGTTGTAGATACTTGTTTGGAAAAGCAGATATAATATTCCAGTATTCATGGATGTGTGCATGTAGCTGCTCAGGACACAGTCAGGGATCTTCTGACTTTCCAAGACTTCACCTCACCCTGGGATTGAAGGATCCTCTTCCATGCTGTCTTCACATCCTTGTTTCTTAGGGTGTAGATGAGTGGGTTGAGCACTGGGGTGATAATGCTGTATAAGAATGACATAAACTTGGCCTTTGTGCTGTGGGAAGGGGGCTGGAGATACATGTAGATGCCTGGCCCAAAGTACATGGTGACCACCAGCAAGTGGGAACTGCAGGTGCTGAGTGCCTTGTGTCTTCCTTCAGCTGACAGTAGTTTCAGAATAGCCCTGACAATTAAGATGTAGGAGATGACCACCATCAGAGGAGCCATCCCTGCAAAAGGAATGGCTCCTAAAGCCAGGGCCAGCTCATTAGCTGTGGTGTCCCCACAGGCCAGCTTGATGAGCACAGGTATCTCACAGAAGAAGTGGTCCAGGGTGTGGTGCCCACAGAGTGGGAGCTGGATGGTGAGTGTGGCATGGAGCAGAGTACTGGCCAGGGCACTGGACCAGGAGGCAGCTGCCATCTGTGCACAAATCCAGGGATGCATGATAAGAGTGTACTGGTGGGGCCAGCAGATGGCGACGTAGAAATCAATGGCCATCACAGCCAGCAGGATGCATTCAGTGGCACCTGTCCAGGTATAAACATAGAGTTGTGTGATGCAGCCCCAGGCAGCAATTGTCTTGTCTGGTCCCCAGAGGTTGACCAGCAGCTGAGGCACAATGGTGCAGGTGACACTGAGATCCAGTAGAGAGAGGTTGTCCAGGAAGAAGTACATGGGAATCCGCAGTCTGGGGCCCAGCAGGGAGAGGATAATGATGGAGCTGTTCCCCAACAGAGTGAGCAGGTAGGAGACCAGGACCACTGCAAAGAGTGGACTCTGCAACCAGGGAAACTCAGAGAATCCCAGCAGAATAAAGGTGTTAGGAAAACTTGCATTTTCAATTTCCATGAGATCTATTTCTAATATATGGCTGGAAGGAAAAAGATAAGGATGAAGATGAAGATGAACTTTACTTTCCTATGTCTATAATCCTATGCCTTACTTTTAAGTCTTTCCTTTTGTTGTTGGAATGATTCCAAGGAGTATTAGGACATGTCCTCAAATATCACACTGCCTCTGTACAATTATTAACTATCCCTTGACTTTGAAATATGGATAGAGTGTCCACGAGAGTGTGATTCTAGTGTGATCTCAAGAGGCTGATAGGATCCTAGAATGCAGACACTAAAGTCTGTGTTGATGAGGTTTTAGAAAGAAAGGTATATTGTCTTGGCAATTAGTCCATGGTCCTTTCGTGTTACAGGTTGACAAAGCACTTGTCTGAATTTTGTCCATGCTCTGAGACATTGTGAAAAGCTGGATTTAAGGGTCATGTGCTAATTAGTCTGACATAGGAAATTTCATAGAGAACAGCACTCAGGCTATGGCATGGGCATTGCTCCATGCTTTCATCCAGGTTCACAGTGAGAATCAAGAGCAGAGATGAGAAGATAAGGATTTCAAAACCTTGGGCTCAAGTAAGTTTTTGTTGCTGCAGAGATTCAGCATGACCCCACCTAAATAGTGTTAAGTATGTACAGTATAAATCTTTCATTTGGGAAGAGAACACCTGAGTGCTATCTTTGAGCAGATCTGCCCAGAGCATTGGTTCCCTCAGATTCATTTCTCCATGCTCAGCCATCCAGGCACTCAGACACCATAGCAGCCATTGTCCAAGGAGCCCTGGCTACTTTTCATGCTGGTGTAAGACCCTGGTTTCATGGGCATAGTACTTGCTTTGCAGGAATGAGAATTGAAGGTGTGCATCAGGGATGCTTCCAGAAGCATTTCAATGGGAGGCCTGGGAGCCCTACACTGTGTGGCAGGGTGCTATTCAACAAAGGGGGCTGCAGAGAGCCTGATGCATGAAACTGTGAGGGAAGCCAAAGCTGCAGTGAGGGAGTCTCAGGGATTTAGGGATGCCAGAAGCATCAAACATCCCAGGAGGTAAGCTGCAGGCAGGGAGAAGAGGCAGAGGAGAGAGAGGCCATGACAGTCCAACTGGCAAGGCCAGGGCCCTGGGGCTGCCCAAGCCCATTGGAGTGTACATCCTGCCACAGGCTTTCCTGCGTGCTGGGCTGCAGCTTTGGGATTTAATAATTCCCCTGCTGGGTTTTGGGTTCCTCCTTGCTATTTTCCTGCCCATTGCTTTTGGAATGGGAATGCTTACCCTATGCCTGTTTCACTCATGTATGTTGGAGGCATGGAACTTACATTTTGCTTTCAAAGGAGCTACTAGACAAGGATTGCCTTTAGTCCCAGGGAAGACTCTGGACTTGGAATTGTTTTCACCCTTTTTTTAAAAATCAGCACATACTGATTATACTGGCAAATGGGTTTCCTTTTGGCAGGTTTGTGCATTTAGTAATATACTCTTACTTGGAGTTGGAGTAGTGCTGGAACTGTTAAGTTCAGAGGAGTCGTGGAGATGGACAAAGAGTGTTTTGCATAAATATATGGACCTGAGAATTTGTGGGCCAGGAGTGATTTGCTGTGCTTTGGGCTTAGAATGAGTGCAGATGGCTCATGTGCTCAGAGGTGGGGTTTCAGGGTGGTTTGATCATGACTGTTATCACTTAGTGGGTTAAACTGGAGGGTAGTCTGATGGCATCATTGGGAGGTGAAGGAGCATGGGACCAGGGGCCTGACAGGAGGTAGTGGGCCATAGGGCATGCCCTGTGCTGTATCTCATCCCTTCCCTTCCTGTCTTGTCTCTCTGCCCTGTGGCACCATGAGAAACACAGCTGTCCTCTGCCTCAGCCTTCCACTCAATCCCGTGACCTCAGGCCTAATGGCAGTAGAACAGCTGACTGTGGACTAAAATCTGTGGCACTGGGAGCCTCAGTAAATCTTCCTCCTTTTGGCTGATTTTCTCAGTTACTTGGTCCCAGGGTGACGGCTGAAGAATGCACCCATTCCCCAGACTGTCTCCCCTGACATTTTTTCTGTCTTTTAACATGTTCAGTAACCACACTGCTCTTGCTTCCCAGAGAAAGTCTGTGCAGTTAATATGCACTTGGCAGCTCTGAAGGAATGTCCTGCCCCCTCTTGCACCTCTTCCTGGCTATCCACTTAGGGAAGGATGGGGTAGAGGCTGGCAGTGCTAGTGCAGCTAACTAGTGCTTTAGACTTTTTTTTTTAAAGGAAGAAATCACCATGTGGGGGTTACTATAGGCAATGTCTCTTCCACTTTTCTTATACTTTTTACATGGTAAGACAGATGGAGCATAAAGTTCATTATTTTATCCATATTGAAGTCCACCATTCAATGATATTATGTGCACACATATTGTTATCCAACATAACCTTCACTGATCCCTAGATTCTTTTTATCTATCACACTCAGACTGGACCTTCTGAGTAATATCTACCTATGCTTTCATGCACACAGACCCGGGCAACCACGAGTCCACTTCTTGTCTCTACATATTTAACTACTCAAATATCTCAGAGTTATAGAATCTGACATTGTTTGTACTATTGAAATTGACTTATCTCACTTTTACAATCTTTTCTGGATTCAACCATGTGGCAGCATGTCCAAATTTTCTATTTTCAAAAGTAAAGCAATATCCCATTTCATGTATATACTACATTTTGTCTAGGCATTCTTTTTCTTAACAATTAATTATATTGGTACAATTTAAATATATGTAGCAGTCACATTCATCAAAGAGAATTTGTACCTGTACATGATATATCTTCATTCCTCATTTTCTCCCAGAGCACTGCCCTCCCTTCATCCCCCTCACCTCTTTAATTGCAGATGTGTTGTTTCCACTTTTTCTTTCTTTTTTCATTTTTTCTTTTCTCTTCCTTTTCCCTCCCTCTCTCCTTCACTTTTCCCTTTCCTTTTGAACAGTTTCTTCTCATTTTATATTATCTAGCATACATATTGGTTCTTATTTGCCCTTTCAATTATTCACAGCAGAGAGACAATGTGATATTTATGCAAATGTATGATCCATTTAGCTATAAATGTCTCCAGTTTATCTTTCTTTAGGCTGAGTAGTACTCCATTGTAGAAACCAACTACATCATTTTGTATCCATACATTGGTTGATGAGCACTTGGGTTGTTTTCAAGATTTAGCTATTATAACCTGTGTTCTATAAACATAGGTGCATATATATGGTTGCTGTACAGTGCTTTTAATTCTTTCAGGAAGATACCCATCAGGGGAATAGCTAGCTCAAATGGAACCTGTAATTTTAATTATTTGAAGAATGTCCACACTGATTCCCATAGTGGTTGCACAAGTCTGTACTCCCACCAAAGGGAGAAGTGTTCCTTTCTCCCTACAGCCCCTGCAGCATTTGTTATTGGATGGTTTCTTGATAGAAACCATTCTGCCTGGAGCAAGATGGAGTCTCAGGGTTGTTTTAATTTGCATCTCTGGCATGACCAGTATGTCAAACATTTATCACAGTAACTCTGTAGTATACTTTTAAGTCAAGAATGATGATGTTCCCTACCTTACCTTTGTTGCCCAGAATTGTTTTTGTTATTCTCTGTTTCTTCTGGTTCCAATGAATTTTAGGAATGTTTTCTCTAGTTATGTAAAGTATGCTAATGGTATATTGATTGGGATTGCATTCAGCCTATATAACAATTTTGGAAATATGACCATTTTCACTAAGTTGTTTCCTCCTACCCAAGAACAGAGGATATCTTTCTGTATTCTGATATCCTCTTTGCTCTCCTTTTTCAGAGTACAGTAATCTTCAATGTATATGTCAATTATTTCCTTTGTTAGATTGATTCCTAAGTATTTTATTTTTGGGAGGTGGCATTGTGAAATGCATTGTTTCCTTAATTTTTTTCACAGTGAGTTTCTTATTTGTGTACAATAATACTACTGATTTTTGAGTGTTGACTTTGTATTTAGCTATGCTTCTGAATTTGGCTACTAAATCTGGAAGCTTTTTGGTAGAGATTTTGGGGTCTTCTATGTAGAGAATCATGTCATCTGAAAATAATCATAATTTAACTGCTTCCTTTCCTAACTTTATTCTGTCAACCTCTTTTTCTTCTCTAGTTGCTCTCATTAATGTTTCCAAGAGTATGTTGAATAGGAGTAGTGATAGTGGATGTCCTTGTCTCCCTCTTGATTTTACAGAGAAAGCTTTCAATTTTTGACCATTTAGTATTTTGTTGTTTATTGGCTTGTCATAGATGACTTTTGTCAAATTGAGGTAAAGATAATCCTTTTTTTTTTCTTCTTTCCTGGTACTAGGAATTGAACTTGGGTCCTTGCACTTTGCACAGCAGGTGGTAAAACCACTAAGCTAAATTCCCGGCCCTAGGTAAAGATAATCTATTCCAATTTTCTGTAGGATTGTTATCATAAATTGTTGTTGAACTTTGTTAAATGCTTTTTCTCCATCTATTGAGATGATTATGTGATTTTTGTCCTAGGCTCTGTAGATATGATGTATTACATTTATTGATTTGTGCAGTTGAACCATTCCTGCATCTCTGAAATGAATTCTACTTGGTCATTTGTTGCATTCTGTTTCCCAGTGTCTGACTGAAGATTTTTGTGTCTATGTCCATTAGGGAGATTGTCCCACAGTTCACTATTGTTTTGCTGGATCCTTCTCTGGTTTTGGCATCAGGGTAATGTTTGCTCCCAGGAATGACTTTGGGAGTATTCCTTCCCTTTCAATTTCATTAACAAGTGTGAAGAGTAGTGACATT
Source organism: Heterocephalus glaber (assembly GCF_053883595.1). NCBI lineage: Eukaryota > Metazoa > Chordata > Mammalia > Rodentia > Bathyergidae > Heterocephalus > Heterocephalus glaber. The sequence continues at coordinate 4,947,954 of NW_028258410.1, forward strand.
AGATCTCTAAATTTCTTGTAGAATTCAACCATGAATCCAATAGGATCTGGGCTTATTTTGTTGATAATTTTTAATTACATTTTCAATTTCACTGACTGATATTGTTCATTTAGATGGTTTGTATCTTTCTGGTTCAGCTTTGGTAATTCATATGTATTTAAGAACCTCTCCACTTCTTCTGTGTTTCCATCTTATTAGAGTACAAGTTCTCAAATAGGTAGTAATGATCATCTGAATTCCACAGAATCTATTGTGTTTTCACCCTTTTCATTCCTAATTGCATGAATTTGAGTATTTTCTTTCCTTATTTTAATAATATCAGATAAGTGTTATCAATTTTTCTTTATCTTTTGAAGAATCAACTCTTTGATTCATTGATTCTTTTCATTGTTTTCTTAGTCTCAATTGAATTAATTTCTGCTCTGATCTATATGATTTCATGTGATCTTTTGTGTTGACTTGTTCTTGAGTTTTTAGAAGTCTGAGATTCAACATTAGTTTGTTTATTTGAGGTTGCTCTGTTTTCCTGATGTGAGAGGTCACTGCTAAAAATTTCCCTTTTAGGACTGATTTCATTTTGTCCCACAAGTTGTGGTATGTTGTGTCAGTATTGTCATTTAATTATAGATACTGTTTAATTTCTCCTGTGACCTAGTGATTATTCAGGAGGATGTTATATAATTTTCAAGTGTTTATGGAATATTAGTGGTTTCCTTTGCCATTGATGTCCATTTTCATTGCATTATGGTCAGGTTTACACATTCTTTGGTAGCTCACCTTGGGTACTTTTTGCTTTGGCTGTTGTGCATAATGTTCTGTGAATATACTTGCACAAATCCCTTTTTGAGAATTTGCTCTCCATTCTCTTGAGTCCACCCTGGAAGTGGAATGCTGGACTAGATATTTTAATTAATTTGTTAATGAATGCATTTTCTGGAAGCAGTATCACATTAATGTCCTACCAATGGTGCTAGAAACCTCCATGTTTTCGCAACCTCATCATTACTTTCTCTGGTCTCCCACAGCTGTGTCTTGGGCTGGTTCAGTGGGTCCCATTTGTCTCTGTATCTTTCCACTCTGCTGCAATATTTTTTCTCTCATTCTTCAGATTGACAATTTTCATTGCCCTATACTCAAGTTTGCTGGTTCATTCTTTTTTAAAAAAATGTAATACTTTAATTTATTCAGCAAAATCATTTATTTACACAATGGGGACTGCTAGTTTGATTTTTTTCAATGAAATAAAAACAAGGCGAACAGAGACAACACTGAACCATGTACACTTGTCATCAGAGCTGACCAGCTGTCTCCTTACCTGTGTCGGAATCATCAAGAGCAGCGCCACATGGACACTGGCTAACAGCTCACCACACAGGTCAGTAAAAACCCGGGAATTCTGCAGTACAATGAGCATTTTTTAAGTTTTTATAAATATATTAAAAAGTCAGCAGAACCAGCATTGTGAGCCATTACACAGAGTATCACTCTGAAGTCAGTGGAGCGGATCAGTAAAAACTTTATCAAACCATCCGTGGTTTCACAGTGATCTCATTCGCAGACCACAGTACAGAATCCAAACAGATGAAAAATATATCACTTTCTTTAGAAGACATCAATGATCTTGTAAGGATTTGGCAATGGAAATTAAGGGAGAATAAAAGGGATTGCATAGCATAGCCCCTAATAGAACAAGCTAACTTTCCAGATTTTCCAAACAAAAAAAAATAAATAAACAGAAGAAACACTTCAACATGAAGCTACTATGCAAAGTTTTTCCATTTTTCTTTGTAAAAAGTTCAGAGCATGCAGTTTAATCCTGGGACTTTAATGTGAAGGTCAGTTTTGACCTGGACTTTCCCTTGCCCAGGATAATTTTTTGTTCTCTTTGCTGCCATTGTCATTCTTGCTCTAGTTTCATCCTTTCCTCATGAATCTTTCTTTGTTCTTAAAAAATTCTCAATTATTCTACAGCCAGTTTGACTTGTGCTTCTGCAATTTTTCAGTTATTTTCTTCTAGTATTTGCCCTAGCTCCTCAGGTTTTGCACATGCTTCCTCCTCTCTAGCTTTTTGTGCTGCAAGCTCAGTTTGTCTCTATCCCTGGAGTTCTTCCAGCAACTGTTTTTCCATGATGCGTTTGGCTTCCTCCATCCTTCAGAAAACTTCTCGCTCAATTTCATCCATCCTTTTTTCCAATTCTTCCTCTAGACCTTTTGCCACCAATTCTTCCACTCAGTGCTGTTTCTTCCTTGATTAGTTTTTGTTCTGTTTCCTGCTGCCCAAATGTTCTCATCCAGGCTGCTGCACTTGCTCACTGCACACGTGAAGATGTTATTGAGGTTGGGAGGGGCCGAGGAGCACTCCGGGGGAGTTCTCTGCTTTGGTGGAGCAAGAGCACGAGCAGGAGCAGGAGCAGCAGAGCTTCTTGCGCTTGCTGTTCTTGACATGCTTGGAAAATGAAGAGCTCCAGCTCCCCGACAGGCCCATCCTTCTGTGACACAGACGTGAGCTGGCTGACCTGCAGCGGTCCCGACTTCTGTGTCTCTTCATGGCCCACACCTCCACTCAGGCCTCCTCAGACAGGAAGACCACAATGCAAGGAATCCTGGTTCATTCTCCTGTGCGCTCTGTCTTTGGATTTCTAGAGGTAATCTTTCTCTCTGGGCGCTGTATTTTTCATTTGTGGACTTTCTGAATTTTGATCCTTTCCCTTTCCTGGCATTTCGAGCTTGTTCACACCTTCATCCCCGCTTATCCATGGTGTGACCTTCTACAGACTCAATTACTTGGTGTCTGCTGTGGTTCCATTATTTCAAACGGAATAGTCAAGAAATAACAATTTGTACATTTTTAATATCCCTGATTATGGTATTTTTAGCAGAACTTTATTTTAAAAAATGGGACTCAAGTTGTATCTTCATTTTAAATAATGCAAAATCAGTGTTCAGTATATAATGATAAACTCTAATAGAAAAAATTTAAATATAAGAACTCCCTTTCAAACATAAAGTTTTCCTGACTATGGTATAATTGTTCTAGTGGAGTAGGAATCATCTTCCCAGTGTCCTCCTGTGCCTGCTTAACTATTTACCAGTGTCATAGCCACTTGTCCCAGCAGTGCACACACTGGACACTGGGTTTGGTGTCACCTACTGGTTGGTGTGGAGCATGCTCCTCCTGAACGAGTGGATTCTTTACCTTGATTTCATGAACTTCTTCTCTCCTTCAATTCTCAGGGCACCGTAAAGATCAGTGTTTGAAAGTGTTGGTCTGGTACAGCTTCCAGCAGGTCTTGGTCATTATTTCTTCCTGTTGGTTCTGCTAGTTTTCATTTGACTAGGTCATACTCTCCGATGTCTTTGTAGGTCTCATTAAATGTAAAAAGTACACATTTAAAGATGGGAACTGGATCTGTCCCCTTCCTTAGGTTTGGGGATTGTCCCCTGTGTTTGTTTCTCTTGGTTGTAGCTTCCTTGCTTTAGGCTGCCTGTTTTCTGGGCACCAGATGGGGTGTGGGTAGCCTCTCCCAGGTCTTCCCGAATCTCTTTCTTCTCTGGGCATGCACCATGAGTCTTTTTTCTTTTGAGAAGAAAACTGCACACCATGTGATGTTTTACTGCATCTTATAATGTTCAAGCAGGGCAAGCATATCTACCTCCTCACACACTTCTTATTTCTTGGTGGTGAAAAACTCACAACAATGTTCTATCTCCTAGAAGTTTACAGTACATACAGAAACCTATAGTCACCCTGATGGACAGATAATCTAGAATTTATTTCTTTGATCTAATTCTTTATACTATTTCCAGGAACTCACTTTCCTGGAGGGGTGCATGACAGTGACCTCCACACCTGTTCTCCAGTGCCTGCGATGCAGGTGCCTGCTCCCTGGTATTGGGAAGGAGTCCCCCAGCCCTGCACTGATATGCAGCTTCTCCAGGAGCTGAGTCACTGCTGGTCCTGCTACCAGGTGACATTCAGACATGACCTGCATCAACCACAGTTGATGTCAGGAGCTGTCACCAAGCTCATAGCCTCTGCTGGACACCAGGGATATGTCAGTCACCTGGGGAATTCTGCAAGCCACTATATCACAGTGCAGACTGACAGGTCCCTCACCAAGTCAGGATTCCAGTGCCTCTGTGTCCTCTGCTGTTTTAACTTCTCTCCCTCTCTCTCTCTCTCTCTCTCATTGCATTACACCCCAGTCTCCTGTCAGACTTTTGTGTCCTTCCACATTTTAAATAATAACAGTATCATATAATTTTTGTAGGTCATGAATGTTCAAGCTCTATGATTCCATTTCTGTTTCAGATGTCCTACTACTTCTTTTATAAGTACACATCTGCAATGCATGATGAGTGACTACATGAATTATGGGAGCTGGTGCAATAAGTAAAACATCTCAATTCTTTTTTCATCTCCTCTCCCACTAAGTCCCCTTCCAGTTACACATGGAGACTTCACTCTGAAGTCCTGCCTGTGTCTCAGCCTCAGACACCCCCAACGTCCTAACTGTCCATTGTGAAGTGGCCCTTCCATCCCACACTGCTCTGGGTTATCTTCCACCCATCCAAAAGAATCAGAGACCCCAGATGGGACCGAGAGCACTAAGACTGCAGAGGGTAAGCAGTGCTGAGCAGCACACGAAGGACATATGCCCCTGACCAGTGTGTGCACATGTCCCCATTAGCTCTCGTGTCCTTGCACACGTGTTCTTCATGTCACAGCTCCCATCTCAGTGTGTAGAGGATCCTCCTCCCACACTGGACCAGTTCCACTGACAGAAATACCCAGCCCAATGACACATTTTTAATGATTGCAGTCCTGGAAAATACTTGCAGATCAGAAAATGTTTTCACAGATCAGAGTGGTGAATGTTATGCAAAGTTTCAAAAGAAGAGAAAGCAAACCCCAGGACTATATTCATTAAATTTGGTGATCACCTTGGGGAAATCTAAAAGAGAGTACTAAACATATAGTTTGCAAACATTTGAAAAAATTGTGGCCAGCAGCACAGCATTTGGGTTAATTTGATGCACACATGAAAAGTGGCCCTATGTAGAGAAGGAGGTGCGTGCTGTTGGGGGTCTCATGGATGCGGAGATGTCTGGTCTAGGGCTAGCACAGCATTTATACCCAGAGTCAGTGTCTCTGGGCCCAGGCTCTGCAGACTCGGGACCCAGACACCTTAGGGATAGGGATGAAAGCACCTCTGTCCTCAGCCTTCTGCAGGAGGGATGCAGAGGCTGGGCCTGCAGGTGTCCTGAGGGCACCTCAGGGCAGGAGGAGCTCCCATCTCTGCCTGCCTGTCACATCTGACTCTGCTGTTACCTTAACCCCTGTGAGTCAGAGCCTGCTCATCTTTGTATGCACATTAATCATTTAGAGAGAATCTTTCAAAAAGCTGGCAACACGAGGTTTTCCAACTCTGAATTTCCCTACTTTGTCTCATCTTCCTTCAAGAGATAGGACACAAAGATAACAGAAACACAGTACATCACAACTCTATCAGACACTGAAAAATTGGTTCAAACATCAATTTTGATCAAACTACTCATCTCCATCATGTAAGATATGGAATGACTAGGTTTTATGTTCCTTTGTCTTGTTCTATATCCCTTTATGTGACATTTAGTGTATCATTTGACACTTGCTATACATTCCATATTTTCCTTGGCAGATTATTGTTCTCTGTCTCTCCTCTCCTGTGTGTATGTGTTTGTGTATATGTCTATAGGTTTTTCCACTATTTATCCAGTAGTATTTAGAAATATATACATATTATCAGAACCAATAATTTCTTACTCTTGGAAAATACATTGTTGAGGAGGGAATTGAAGTTGTTATTTTTTTTTAAGAAATCTGTCTCCCCATGATTTATCTTGGGTCCTATGTTTCTACCTCCCAATATCTATAACCAATATTTATAATATCTATAACAACCCAGCTTCATTACGGAAGTGCAGAAATCTATTTCACCACTCTATGAGATCTGCTGGAAGAGAAAAGAATTTTAGTGCACACTCAAGCCAAACCTCACCCTCTCACATATTTTTAGTAGTTTTGGTGCTGTGTCTTGAACTCTGAGCCTCTTCCACACTAACTGCACATATATCATGGACATACATCCTGACTCCCACGAGCTCATTTCACCTGAGATAGAGGAGAAGCAAGTGTGGAGAGTCAAGGATACTGCCGTGAGAGTGTGGAGATCTAGGTCAGAAAATGCAGACTGTTATCAGAGGGCCTGGGCTTTAATGCAAAGTTGCAACTCATAACAATCCATGGGGAGTTAATAAGAATCCAAAAGAGGGATGAGAGAGAGGGGGAGAGGATGAGGAAGAGGAGGAGGGAGGGGAGTGGAGTGGGGAGGGGAGAGGGGAGTGGAGAGAAGGAGAGTGAAGAGAAGAGGAAGAGGAAGAGCAGGAGGAGGAGGAAGAAGAAGGAGAAGGAGAAGGAGAATAGGAAAAGAAGGAGAAGAAGAAGACAGCTGCTGTGCTGCTGCCTTGGGGACCCTGTTGAGTTTTATTCCCTTAGTTCCTCTGACACCTGAGCAACTGTGTGTGGATAATTAATGGTGTGATGAAACTCATAGAGATGAAATTTCCATAGGGAATTTCCCTTCTTCCAATTTACTTGTCTGTAGGGTCATCTTTTCCCTGAGGAATTTGCCTGGGTGAGTTGAAGATAAGACCACAAAACAATAAGAAAAGACTGAAATGCTCTGGGGCTTCTATCAAAGATCGTGCACCGGAGTAGTCTTATCCTATGCACACAGGATTCAAAAATAACTTTCACAGTTAATTACATGTGAGGCAGTACACTATACAGAAACACTCCTGTAGAAAGTTGAGAAGCTCTTCAGGAGGTTAGATATTTATTTTCTCACTATGGCACAATTTTATCACAACAGTTAAAAAAACTTGTATGTAAGTATATCCATTTTGACTTTGTATAATTTAGTTTTCATCACTACGTGTTTATGGTTCCTAATGATTAAATTCTTTGTGGGGAGTTGGTGCATTTACAAATCAGAACATGACTGTTTTTATAACCCTTTCTCTTCCCGGTCTCCCTCCATCTCTTGATCTCTTTCCCTATTATAAAATATCTAATTCCTTGTTTTCCATTCCCTGTTATCTATTTTTCTCTTAAAGTTATTTATACTTTGGGATTCTCATATAAGACAAATCTTGTAATATTTACTCCTGCTTCTTTGGTTTATTTCACTTAACTTTGTCTCAAGGTATATCCATTTTTCAAAAAGAAGAGTCACATTTCCCTTCTTTAGGGCAACATAGTACTCCATTGTTTAGAAATACTATAGTTTCTTCATTCAACTACTGATGGACATATATTCTGCTTTCAAGATTTACCTATTAGGAGTTGTGCTGCTAGAAATATGAGTATTCTTGTATCAGCATAGTAAAATGCTTTTACCTCTTTGGGGATTATACCTAGGAGGGGAATAGCTAGGTCAAATGGAATTTCTATTGTTAGTTTTAAAAAGAAATTCCACACTGATTCCCATAGTGGTTGTAGAAGTTTATATTCCCTTGTTTTTTTAGGATTTTGGGGTGCATGATTAGGTTACTTGTTTGGGCTCACTCTTTTACTGATGTGAGCATTCACAGTATAAACTTTTATCTTAGGATTGCCTTTGCTGCATCCCATAGATTGTGGTATGTTTTACTAAATTTGATTCTAGGAATTTTCATTAATTTCTTCTGTGACCCATTGAGTATTGTTGAGTGTATTGTTTAATCTCTGGGTGATTCTCAAATTTCTGTGGTTTCTTTTGCCATTGATTTCTAGTTTTAGTGTGCTGTGATGTGGTAGTATACCTGGGATACTTTTGAATCTTTATATTTATTTAAGCAAGCTTTATATGCTAGTATGTGGTCTAGTGTGAAGAATGTTCTATGTGCTGAACAATGTTTATTCTGTTGTAGTAGGACAGAACACTCTGAACATGTCTATTAAATCTATTTTATTGAAGGTGTGGTTCAGCTCTGATATTTCTCCATCAATTTTTTGCCTAGTTGATCTATTTGTGAAAGTGTGGTGTTGAGATTCACCATTATTATCCTGTCATGTTTATTTGACCTTTTATGTTCAGTAGTGGTAGTTTAATGAAGGTAGGTGTATTAGAATTTGGTGTATAAATATTTACAATTATTATCTGTTCCTTTTGAGTTTTTTCCTGAATTAATATGCAGTGAGTTTCTTTGCCTCTTCTGATCAGTTTTGGCTTGAATTCCACTTCATCTGGGAATAATATTGCTACCACTGCTTATTTTCATAGTCCTGATTCATGGAATATTGTTTTCCATCATTTGTTTCATAGTGTATGACTCTTTTGGATTAAATTTGTCTCTTGTATGGAGCAAATATTTGAGTTTTGCTTTTTGACCCAGTCTGCCAATCTGTGTCTTTTGATTTGGGGGTTGAGGCCACTTAAGTTATTGAAAGATATTGACTCATTTGTGTCATTGTATTTTATTGTTTTTGATTATTTTTTCCTGCTCATCCTGCTTGGTGTATTAATTATATGAAACTCTTTGGCATTATTGGTTATATTTGCACTGTACTGTTTAACTTTGAGCATGTTTTGGGTGCTGGCTTTGCAGATACAATTTTTAAGGGCTTCTGTGTTATGGATTCTCTTTATTTCTGCATCAATTTTTTTGGGGGGGTATCAGGAATCTAACTTAGGACCTTGTGGTTGCCAGGAAGGAATTTCACCTCTGAGCTACATACCTGCCCCTTTGTTTTGTGTTTTGAGAAACATAATCACTCTAAGTTAAGCTGGCCTTGAACTCACTGTTTAGTCCAGAGTGGCACCTCAAATTGAAATAATCTTCCTACTTTAGCCTCTAAAGAGCTGAGATTACAGTCATGTATCACAATACCTGGCTTCCGCACCAATTTTGAAAGAAAGTTTTTCAGGATATGTTGGTCTGGGTTGAATGTTGTTTTCTTTTCTTTTTCCCTCAGGGCATTAAACGCTTCAGGCCAAATTCTTCTGGCTTTTAAAGTTTGTGCTGAAAAATCTGTTGTAATCCTAATGAGTTTAACTTTATACATGATATTTTTTACTTTTCTTGACAGCTTTTAAGATTTTGACACTGTATTAGCCTTCTGGGATTTTGACTATAATGTGTTATGAAGAATTTTCTACTTGTTATGATTATTTAGGGTTCTGTATGTCTTACTTAGCTATATGAGCTGTTTTCCCATATTTGAATAATTTTCTGCTATGGTCTCTAAACATTTTTTATTCTATGCATGCTGACCACTAAAATTTCTGTAACTCCAGTAGTCTTAGGGTAGCTTTTTTGAATCATACAGTAGCTCTTTGATCAATTGTCCTTCATTTGTTGTTCTTTTAAGCAATCTCTGAGTATAGGGTCTTGTGCTTCCTGTTTTCCAGGTCTGGCATTCTCCTTACATTGATCATTTATCCTGTCCATATATTCAATAGACTTCTTTTTCTTTTGATTTTGATTTTCATTTCTTCTGGTTTTTGTAGACTCTATTTCTTTGGTAAACTTGTCCCTCATATCTTGTGTGCTTTTGGTTAGTTCTTCTACTTTTTATTTTATTGTTGTTCAAGAATTTCTCCTTTTGGTAATTCCACTATCTGATTTTTTTACATCACCTTTGAGCGCACCAAGTTTGTTTGCTTCCTCTTTGATAATTTTGTATAATTCAGCTAATTCATGTTTGATTTCATCTCCATCAGTGCCTCTTGGATCTGCTCTGTGAGAGTTGGACATCTTCAAAGTCATTTTGTTGCTGTTTTTGTTTATCATGTTCCCTTTTTTGTGCTGAAGGTTGAGGTCAAATACAATGAGAAGAGTTTGTTGTTGGGAGAAGATCTCTTTAAGTTCTGTGTTCCAGTGACATGATCTTGGTTTTATTTGTGAAGAGGTATTGTCTACCACTTTAACATATTCAGTTTAATCAAGTTGGACCTAGTCACTGTGTTATAGGATGAGAATTTCCATTGGCTACAACAGCATCCATGGATCCAATCATAAATCAATCATGAACATTAAAACTTGTTTTGATAATTTTTCTCTTCTATCATCACTCTTCACAGACTTTATTATAATCCTATTACCAGTTGGGCTGGACTGTGAAAGAATGGGGAAAAATGAGGATGTAAAAAAGAAGGAGGTAAATCAGCAAGAAGAGAGGGAGACAAGAGAAATGTATTGGGTAAAAATAGAAGGTAAGACCCTGCTGGAGTTATTTGTATAGGTAGAGTAAAGGGCTATTGTTGAACAAGCTTAAGAAATATTTGTGGAGGCTGGAGGAGAGATCCAGAGGAAGGAAAGTATAACTAGAGATTGAGGGAGGCTGCAATGTTGTTTGTAGTTAGTGTTGTTTGAATTTTCTAAGCATATTTCTGCTGAGAGTTACCCACATGTCCACAAGTGGTCCAATTCAAGTTAAACCACTGTTCAATTCTCATTTCCTATTGTACATATACAGCACTTACTACATATATGTTGCAAAAAAGTTGAAAGAAAAGAGAAAAGAGAAGGGGGTAGGGAAAATGAGGACAATGAAATAGGAGAGAATGTGAAAAAGAGAAAAGAAACGTTGAGAGGAAGCAGAAAAAACTTAAAAATAAAAATAATATTAATAAGCAATAATAGGAGAAAAAAGAAAAGAAAAAAATCCCAGAGCAAACAAGAAGTGAAATGAACAAGAGGCTCCTACACAGCTGATATACCATGGAGCCAGAGTATCCACACAGCTCCCTCCATGCTTTCATTGTAGTGGCATTGCAATTTCTTCTGCATACATCTTAACCACCTGCTTGGGTGTGGTGAGGGGCTGTCAGTGTCTGCTAACCTGCCTTCTGGCTGCAAGCCATGGTTTAGGCGTGGCCAACTCCAGAATTTTGTCTCTTTCTCAAAATCCAACCTCCTGAATTAATTTGTGAGGAAGAGGATGTAGTGTGGTTTGTCCAACACCCAATTCTCTGGTACTTCCACCAGTGACCACCACTGGCTTGCCCTTCACTGCAGGGCAACTCCTGTCATCACCTCCTCTCTCTCCCTCAGGAGCTTTCTACCCTGTGTAGTAGCAGAAGCCCTCAGCTCAGGCAATGCTTTCTGTCCCTTCAGCCTCAGGCCTTTACCACCCTTGGTCCCTTACCCAAGAGCTCTGCTTTCCAAACTATGAACCTCAACACAGTCCCCAGGCTCAGCAGAGGGCCTCCTTTCCCATGTGGGGCAATGGGTTTTGGGAATTATTTCATGCTGTCTCAAATATTTCTGGTGTCTGGGGAAGCAATAGGAAAGTCCCTATTCCATAAAGCTCCAAGGAATCCCTCCCTTCCCCCATGTCTCCAGGAATGAGATCTCCCAGCCCTTCCTGGTGAGCTCTGGGCTGCCCACAGTTTGCTGTGTTCACCTTCTATGCGCCTAGAGTGTGGGGCTCCCTCTTTTGTCCCTGAAGTGTGGGTGGTGGGGAAGATTCTGCAGGGACACAGTATTCCTGGTATTTGGGAGGGTGCTGGGGGAGATCACCTATTTTTGTGTTGTCGGACCTCCCTCTCTGGTCGCAGTCCATGGTTTCCCTGGGCTCTAAGTTCAGTTCACCTCCATGCTGGGTTTCCCCTTACTTCCAGGTGGGAGGGAGGAAATGTCAGAGCCTGTCCCAGGAGTCTGTCCTCTGTGTGCTGCCTCCTATCCTCAGCCCGTTAGGATCATTTCCAAGATGGCCCTGTAGCTCAGTGCTAATCAACTAACCCTTTCACTCACTAATCACACAAATATTGTGGACTCTGTACAGGATTTCTTCTTCAACTCTAAACTTCCATGTGGAAGGAGTTACTTTCAGATAAAACTCCATGATCCTTTCGCAGTTTACAATAACTGTGGGCTTTTTGGGATTTAGCACTACCAGCCTAGTCCATTGCTTCTCCCTGAAGCTGACAATCTCCCATGCTTAACCTGGACTAGTGGAGCCAGGACCTCTCCTCGGGACCTGGGGTTAGCATTGCAGAATCGTTCATTACTTTCTCTGCACTGTGCACAGCATTTTCAATTTTCATGTATTTCTACTTTCCTTGCCAGTTATTTCCTGATCTCTGGAGGTCTACTTTTAATTCTTTGGGAAAAAGGAAACAAACAACCAAAGATCCCATGCAGTTCTTATACCAGTTGTCAGGATTCCAGGTCCCTAGAAACTAAGAGGCTGTATTTTGCTGGTGGTTTATACTCTGCCATTTTAAATCTCCATGTGCTTTTGATTTGGGTCCTTTATTTTGGTTTATTTGTCTTTTTTTCCCCTGATACCATGCTGCTTCTGTTACTATAGCTTTGTGGTACAATTTGACTTTGGGTATTAAGATACCTCCAGACTTTCTCTTTTTACTTAGAATTGCTTTGAGCACAATGACTCGAGTTTGATCCCCGGTACCAAAAAAAAAAAAAAAAAAAGAAAAAATAATTGCTTTGGTTATTCTGTCTTTCCTGTTTTCACATGAATTTTAGGATTTGTTTCTACTTCTGTGAAGAATGCCATTGGAATTTTGAAGGGTATTCCAGTGAATCTGCAGATTGCTTTTGGTGATACAGTCAATAATAATATAATATAATATTAATATCATATAATATTAATATAATATTAATTCTGCCAATCCATGAACATGAGAGATCTTTCCATCTTCTTGTGTCTCCTTCAATTTCCTTCTTCAGTGTTCTGAAATTTTCATTGTGGAAGGCTTTAACATCTTTGGTTAGATTTATCATTGGACATTTTATTTTTTTCAGGATATGTTGAATGGAATTATTTTTCTCATTTCTTTTTAGTTAGTTTTTATTGTTGTAGAGAAAAGGTTTTGATTTTTTTAGTAGCACAAGGTTTTAGTACAAAATGCTCATGTTTGTCATGAGGAATTTGTACATATACATAACATATATTACTTCTTTATTGTCCTCTTCCCCTCCTGTTTCCTTCCTCAAAACATTCTTCCCTTCTCCACTTTCAAAATCTCTATTTAATTTTGAATCTTGTGTCTGGCTTTTAAAAACTGCACACCACCCTGGGATTGCAGGATCCTCTTCCATGCTCTCTTCACAACCTTGTTTTTCAGGGTGCAGATGAGTGGGTTGACCACTGCTGTACTAATGCAGTAGAAGGACATGAACTTGGCCTGTGTGCTGTGGGCAGGAGGCTGGAGGTACATGTACATGGCAGTGCCAAAGTACATGATGACAACCTCCAAGTGGGATCTGCAGGTGCTGAGTGCTTTGTGCCTTCCTTCAGCTGAAAGTAGCTTCAGTATAGCCCTGGAAATGAGGGTGTAGAAGAGCTATAGTATAGGAGCCAGGCAAAAAGCTTGGCTCCCAAAGCCAGGGCCAGGTCATTAGTACAGGTGTCCCCACAGGCCAGCTTGATGAGCACAGGTATCTCAGAGAAGAAGTGGTCCAGGGTGTGGTGCTCACAGAGGGGGAGCTGGATGGTGAGTGTGCCTTGAAACAGAACAATGGCCAGCCCACTGGACAAGCATGCAACTGTCATCTGTGTGCACACCCAGGGCTGCATGATGAGAGTATACTGGAGGGGCCGGCAGATGGCCATGTAATGATCAATGGCCATCATGGCCAGCAGGGCACACTCAGTGCAGCTAGTCTGGTAAAAGAGCTAGAATTGTGTTCTGCAGCCTCAGGCAGTAATTGTCTTTTCTCATCCCCAGAGATTGGCCAACTGCTGGGGCAAAATGGTACAGGTGACACTGAGGTCCAGCAAAGGGAGGTGGTCCTGGAAGAAGTAAATGGGCATCTGGAGTCTGGGGTTCACGAGGGAGAGGAGGATGATGGAGCTGTTCCCCACCAGAGTGAGGATGTAGGAGACCAGGACCACTGCAAAGAGGGGCCTCTCCAGCCAAAGAAACTCTGAGAAGTCCAGCAGGACAAAAGTATTGTGAAAAGTCACATTTTCCCTTTCCATGGCACCTGACATATATGCCTAGATGGAAAGAGAAAATATTTGAAGATTTGCAAAATTTTTAAATTTTAATAATTTCATACCAGCACCCACAACTTTTCTCTTTGTGTTATAAAAATTCCCATAACAGTTCAGAAAAGTTCTTGAATGTGTACCTAGTACTATCCTACTCTGTGACTTGAAAGTCAGGGTAAAGGTGGACAAAGACATGGTGAGAAATTCTTCTTTTTTTTTTTGGTACCAAGGGTTTAACTTGGGTCTTTCTGCTTGTGGTGCAGGCTGTGGTAATGAGAAATTCTATGTAGAGTTGAATCCATTGAACTAGTTATCTTTTTATATGAAGATATCTCTCTATCACTTTCTATCTCCCCAACTCTCCCTTTTAAAAAAATTTCCTATTTCCATTCATTGATTGTCATATTCTGTAGTCATATAGAGAAGGCCTTCTGGTCCCATGCATTTAGGGCAATGCTTTCAGGAATGTTGTTTAAGATAACTCTGCCTCATATTTCTTCTCAGTCCAGAAGAGTGAGGGATGCTGAGTCTTAGTAGGACAAGCTGTAACTTGAAAGAGGCAAAGTGACTCACTGTGGCTGTGAATTTCTGTGGGGAAGGACTCCCTCAAATGAGGTCCTTCTGGGGAATTAACTATCTTCACCTCATTTTTGCATTGGAAAATTCATGTAACATCTTTCTATAAACAACTTACTTTATTTTTTGTTTGGTAGCAGGGACTGAACTAGGGACATCAGCTTGTGAGGCCGGCAAGAGCACCACTGAGCAAAATCCCCAGCACTATTTAAAGAACTTTCAAGCACACTGCTGAATCTTGTTGGGTTCCTTCATATATTTTTTTTTACCTACCACCACTTTCTCTTTTACAAGACTGAGCTCAGGAAACAATAACTCCATGCTCTCTCTCCAACTCTGGCACTCACCATTCCCCTTCATTCTCTACAGTTTTGACTTCTGTAAATAGCTCACAGAAATAAAACACTGTATTACTTACAATATTGTGTTGGCTTATTTAACACATAACAGCAGTCCACAAACATTTTGGTACCAGGACTGGTTTGATTCAAATGATTTTTCTATGGACTGTGGTGGTTGGGGGTGGGTATGGGATGATTCAGGTACATTACACTTATTATGTACTTCATTTCTATTATTATTACATTATAGTGAAATAATTATAGATTGTACCACAATGCAAAATATATGGGAGACATGAACATTTTTCCTGCAACTGGACAGTCCCATCTAGGGGTAATGGAAGAGAGTGACACATGGAATGTGTTGATTAAGTCCTGTCTATTCCATAATCCCAATTTGCTTGTGGTCATTGAAGCAAACCCTCCTCTGTAAACACAGGATGGTGGAAATGGAAGCAGCCTTTTCCATATTGTTTGTGGTAATGTCAGGCTATTCCACTTTGACTCTGATTCAGAATGCATGGTAATTTGAGATTTTTCCCAAATTTAATGTTAAAGCCACCATCATTTGTGATCCAAGCAGTTGATTTTCTATCAGGAATAAAGTTGGATCACCTAATGTATTCATGAATAGGTAATGGAGGCATTCCTTCCAACCCAGATTGGGGGTCTCCTGTGCTTGGGAAGCAATTCTTGAACTCTTTTGATAGCTAGATAGGTGATCATGAACAAGATGGCAAAAAGAATCCTTTGGTTCATTTTTTAAAAAATTTCTACTAACATTTGAAAAGTAAAAAAATCCAGTTTACTCATCACTCCTTTGATTCACATTTGGATTTGAATGCAATCTCTTTATCTGCTGACTTGAACACAGTTTTCATTCTCTCCTGAAGGGACACATTGAGTTTAATGAGGAGGTTGAATATATCACATGAAAAAGCAAGTTTTTGTTCCTAATTGATGTCACCAAAATGTGCAAATGATGGTGAATATTTTTCTCAAATTAATCTCTAGAGCAGCTTTTATAGCTCAAAATCCCTGGCTGTTGATCAATCTTTAGAAATCACCTCCTTTCTGTGTATAAGACAAAGCATGTGTACCCTGTGTAAATGTCCTCAGAGAGCTGTGAGCATAGATATATGGTATGTGTTTACTTTAATGTGGTTGTTAATTTTATCACACTTGAAAACATTGTTTGTTTCAGGTGACACTCTTTGTCTAGCCAGCCTTTCTCTACATATCACTAGGGTATAGACTCACATGCAGAAGTGACTTCCTTGACAGAAGTGGTGAATCCAAAAAGACATGTCATCATGTATCCCTTCTGTTCATGCATATCACAGTGAAATGACTAATTCAGTTTTCATGCTACATAATCATTCAAGATTTGAGTAGTTTTGCAGCTGCAGTATTGGTTGGCAACAACAATGCACATAACATATCTTTATGTACACCATACTGAAAAACATATTGCACAAAAACAATCATTGTTGTGTTGTCACCATCAGCAGACTAGTCAACTTAGATTGAGCCCAAATGACTCAGTAATCCTCTCTACACTGCCTCAATATCCTCTGCTACTCATCAATTTGTCTATAAATTATTCTAGCCAAATAAGGAACACATACCATCTTTTGAACTGCAGCCTGACCTTAAAGTTCCTGACAAATGTCTTTAGCGGCAGGCAGAATCAACTCTTCACCAATGGTGAAGGGCTTCTTTCTCAGCTTTAGCAATATGGTCAGCCACTGAGAATGATACTCTCAGTGCAAACACATTTGATGAAGTGGTGCCTTCTGCAATTAGTTTTCTTCTTCATGTTCATATATTTTCTTTTGAAGAATTCCAAACCCTTGTTTTTGAATTTAGTGTGCTTGGATTCCATGTGGCAAAGGATTTGAAGTTTTCATACCTTACTTGGATAGCCAGTAACCAAAAACATTATAAAAAGTGGGCTTAGAGAATGTAAGTCACTTCTTTCAGTAAAGCCACAATGAAAATATGATTCTTCGTATTTACTTTTAAATGCAGCTTTCTGTCTATTAGCTGTCTCAGAGTCTTATGGTGTCTCATCATTGAATATTTGCCCCTTTTAAAGAAGCTGTTTTCTAACTTTGTTTTGTATTCACTGTACCTAGGGTTAGCTCGTGAGCTTATCAAAACTGTGGCTGGGACAAGTGCATAGCATATGAAAGACATGCAGCTGAAAGTGGTAAATAAAAGGTGAGCCATGCATATACACAGTAAGTATTGGATTTGACTTAAGGTCTGCCAGCAGGTGCAGCTGTACAACTGAAGGACATGAACTCACAGGCTGTATAAGGTATGCCTCCAAATGCAGCTTAATTGTCACTTATTGGTACGTTTTTGATCTGAATCTCCAAGCAATTGATTTATCATAGTCTCTCCAGTCAAATGTCTCTGCTAACATTCATCTGCATTTGCAGCTGTTCCCCAGTGCTAGCATCAGCCCCTCAGCTCCCCCTTTGATCACCAGGCTTTAGATTCCCATGAGGAGCAGGCAACCCAGCTCCCTTGCATGTGCACTCCACAGTAAGGCTCACGGTCCAAGAGACTCTATTGCCATGCTGATCTAATAGGAGGCAGAGCTCAGGTGGTCATGGCAGAGTTGGTGAGCACTGTAGACATGGATGGAGCTTCAATTGCCCCTGTGCTGTGCACCTCCTTTTGTGCAGCTTGGCTGGTAACATACCATGGGATGCTGCAGGTCTGTGGTTTGGGGGTTAGGGACCGACGGTGTGTGTGATGTTGTGGAGATTCATCCATGTTGTAGTTCTGAGAATTTCCTATGATTTTAAAATTAGAGCACATTTTCCTTCTATGTAATTGTACATTTTGCTTATGCCTTCATCTGTCAATACAGTTTTGGAAGCTTCCATATTTTTGTTATTGTGAGTAGTGTTTCTGAGTTTATTGGTGCCCAAATGCCACCCGAGGACTCTGCTTTCAATATTTTGGAGGATATAATTGGAAGTAGAATTCCTGGCTCACATGTTGTTTCATTTGTATCTGTTTATGCTGTGTCCTATCCTGGCTGTACCATTTTACATTTCAACCACAGTGCCCAAGATCTCCAATACTTCTCATTTTCACCAATGCTTTTATTTCATTTTAATGACATTCATAAAGAGAAAGCTCCCTATGGTCCTTATTGAAGATTGCTTGGAAGTGAAAGGTCACCCTTACTCTTGCTGTTTTCATTTCCCCCTATTTTTGTTTGATCTTTTGGGTGATTTTAGTGCATTGTGTGAATCTGCTTGTGCACATTCTTCTTTTAGTTGCTGAAATTCTTGAATGTTTGTATTCTCACTGTTCATTATCTCAGAAAGTTGAGTATTAGATTTTTGTCAAATATTCCCTTGTCTTTTATCTCATTTTGTGATCCCATAATGCCATGTTGGTCTGGTTCATTATGTTCCACAGGTCCTTGTGTCCATCCACTTTTCTGCAATCTTATTCTCTATTCTTCAGCCTTGACACTTTTGATTGTCTGGTTCTCAAGTTTGCTGTTTTTTTCCAATAAGTGCTCTGCCTTTGAATTTCTCTATAGACTTTTTAGGAATAATATTATTTTTCTTGATGTTTAAAATGAAAAGAGTCAAGAATGAATCATTGGAAATTCCAACCCACCTTATACTGGAAAGTGAATTCTAGAATAGCAACTGGAAATGTGCAATTCATATTATGACATGTGTTTTTTTTTAATTTTTAAGGTTTGTAGCTATTAAAGTATAATATTTTAATTAACTTGCAAATGTTTACATTCATAGAAAAATTAATAACATTTTGAAACAGTTCACTATATCTGAAGAGAGCTATTATACAACAGTTCAAATGTTGGGGATTAAATAGTCACTGTTTCATGATGAACCCTGGGTAATCCAGAGGAGATGACTAAATAAGTGGCCCACAAGCATTTTATGAAGGTATGATCAGCAGTACTGAGATCCTTGGAGACTTCCATGGGGACAAGGCTAGGTAAGTTCTTGAGGCCTTATCCTGCTACTCATTAAAACCATGATCTGTGTATTTTTCTGAGGCAGTTGGGACTTAAATACTTTTTCTATGAAACAGAAACTCTTCACTTGGGCCTATCAAAGTGTAAGGAGAAATGAAATGAGGAACAAAACTTCCTCTTCAGTTTTTCCTTCTTTTATTACCTTAAGATTTGGGTCACGTCACTTTTCATCTCTCACATTGGCATGTTAACCTTGTAGAGAGTGCCTGTCTGCAAATGGCAACATGGTGTTGACCAGCCCTGCATTTACACAACCCAACTCCTCCCCTTCAAGACAGAGGACACCATGATAAGATATTTACTGGGACATTCAATTATTGATGAGTGCTGTAAGTCTCTCTTGTTCCCTTAAACCAGCCATGGAATATAGGAGCAACTGAAAACAGATCCCGCCAAGCATAAATGAGTATTTCAAAGAGATTTGATTTCCTCCTCTAGTGCTAAGGACTTCTCAGGAACCATTGGAAAACGTCCAAACTGAGGCAATGATCAACCTGACTCTAGCCACTCACAGCCCTTGTATAAAAACTGCCTCATGCTTTTGTTTGTGGCCCAGGCTGATTGCTTCCATCAGAGCTGTTCCTTCTTCAGGTCCTCAAGGTAAAATTCCTTTCCCCTTTTCTGTTACTTTCTAACTCTGCCTTGTAAATCAGCCTGTGTCTCTCACTGATCCTTCTTGAAATGCTTTTCTATAATGAGACATCAGGAACATGTCTGAGCTGAGTTGAGGTACACATCTCCTCTTGGGTTGGGGGATTCCTCAGATGCTGTCCACTGAGAGTGTCAAATTCAGGTTAGTTCTAAGCAGAGGTGAAAGATGGGATAATTTGGAGTGTGAGGATTGGATACTGGGTGTAGAGACTGTGTATAGGTATGGAGGTATGGAAGAGGATGATGGGCAATGTTTCAGTGGAGAGTAATCCTCTCTAACCCATGTTCAGCCAGCCCACTCAGTGATCCTGAGGGTGTAGGGTTGGGGAAATCACTACCTTGATTGTCATTCTGCTTGCATTAAAACATTCCCTTCTCAGTGTTTGGAAAATCTCAGTGGGCAACAACATATTTGGGAAGAGAAGGCATGAGGAAATCAATGGTTTCTTCATTCTAGAAAGGACTGTGTTTGTGAATAAGAAAGAACCAAATAAATAAAAACAAGCAAAACCACAACACGACACAAGATCCTGTGAAAAGAGAACCTTTGACTTCTTGCACTCTGATGGCAACAGGGGCCACTGGGTTTCAACTCCATGCAGATGTTTCTCACTGGCAATGTGGAGAGATTTCTTGACCACCACAAGCAAGGAAGGATATGATAGGAGGCCAGTGGACATAACTCCCTTAGAACAAAGGAAATTACCTTTTGATACCCATGCATTGGTTCAGGATTTAGAAACTCATGGATTTGACAAAGCACAAGCAGAAACAATTGTATCAGCATTAACCACTTTATCTAATGTCAGCCTGGATACTATCTGTAAGGTGATGGTCACTCAGGTGCAACAAGAAATAACAGTTCAACAGCTAATGGCTAATTTGTATTCTATCAGGAAAGATATGGTCATCCTAGAAAAAAGTGAATTTGCAAATCTGAGAGCAGAGAATGAGAAAATGAAAATTGAATTAGATCAAGTTAAACAACAATTGATACATGAAACCAGCTGAATCAGAGCATATATTACAGATCAAGAAAAGCAACTTATGGAAGTAACCACAGAATTTACCAGAAAAGATACCCAAACCAAAAGTGTTATCTCAGAGACCAGTAATAAAATTGACACTGAAATTGCTTTCTTAAAAGCACTGATGGAGTCTAACAAACTTGAGACAATTTGTTATCTTGCAGCCTCAGTGTTTACTTGATGGCAATAGCTTTGGGATTTTATAGATTCTGGAAGTACTACTAATACTGCTACCACTGCTGCTAATGACTTCTTAGAACATTACCCTAAGATAGATTGTCTTTCAACACTGTCAGTTGCTGAAGTAACTTATTACAAGATCATCCAAGTATATATGGACTAGAAAAGTGTTTCACATATTTCAACTTGATTTTGTCTTCATTTTATGTTGAAAAGCTGTCATCCAAAACCTGATTTTTTTTAGATGAAAGAGCATTCTATCCCCAACTCTTGATAGTTCATAGAAAAGAACAAGAATTTTCTTGTGTTTAAACAACTTTATAAATAAAATTTTGTTGATATCTGCTGCAACACAAAAGAGAGAGAGAGAGAACTTTTGTTGCTTGGGATAAAATCCCATTTCCTTATCACAGGATAAGGAGCCTGTGCCATGTATCCTCCATTCCTGGCCTCTGGACCAAAGTTTTCCCAGTTTACACACAATTTGCACTTGATCCATGGGGATGTAACATGGGCCACATGTGTACCCAGTGCAGAGGGAGTGAAGCAGATTCACTGGGCAGGCAAGCAGAGAGGGCAGAGCATTGCTATGTCAGAGCCAGAGTCCACTGAGCCCCAGCCCTGGTCCTCCTCACTGCCTTCTGAAGCAGAGCTAACCCTGCATTGGGAATCTGTTGTAGCCACAATTCCTCCATTAGAGGAGATGGGAATCTTGATCAGGGAATTAAACCTGTGAAAGAAGTCTGAAAGGTTCCTTTGATCACACACTGAAGGAAAGATTATTGGGGGAAACTTGAGAATTTGTTCCTTAGTGGAGGTACAGTCTAGGTCATGACATTTACAGGAAGTATACATTCTATATTTCTGAGTGACATCTGGTTTTGTCTGTGATTTCACACCATATCTTAAGTTGATCTACTAAAGTTTGTGATGTGGATCTCACTAGAGTCTAGTTGCAACTTGGAGGGTTGGCTGTGAAGGTCTGGGTGCTGCTGGCAGAAACACCAACACACAGCAACAGTACAGTTCTTATGTTGGGTTGAAAATTATGAGAGAGAGATACATACATCAAAATGTTCTCACCAGGCAAAGTATATAAAAAACAACTAAAGTGGTCCATTGTGGAAAAGAAAAGATAATACCTTTTTCAAATTTTATTCCAAGCATAGATTTTAAAATGTATGTGTTTATGATGTAGAGAATAATATTTTGGAGCACATGTAAATTGTGGAAAGGTTACAGGTGATTAATTAAATTGTGTTTCATCACCCATAGTTATTTTTGTGGTGAGAACATTTAACATCCACTTTGTTAAACTGTTCAGTGTTGCAATGTCACCATTAACCACATTCCTATGCTGTATCACAGATCTTCTCCCTCCTGCTTCCTGCGTGGCTGTGACTGCACCTGTGACCACTGTCAACCCAACCCTGTAGAAGCCACTGCCTGAGCCTCTGGCAATCACCACCCTGCATTCAGCTTCTAGATTAACTCTTTTACCTCCACACAAGGGAGAGTAGGGAAGGTTTATCTTTCTAACTCACTACTGCTGGAGGAGGTGTTGTGGACAGGCAAAGATAAATCTTGGCAAGAATGTGGAGAAAGGGGAATGCTGTTGGTGTAAATGTAAGTATTGCCAATATGAAAGTAGTATTAGAGCTCTTCAAAAGATTTAAAGTTGAACTTCTCTATGACCCTGCAGTTGCACTCCTGGCTACTCATCCATGTGAAATGACCAGTGTTTGTAGCCACATCTCCACTCCCTTGGTCACTGAAGCATGGATCATGGCAATTAAAGTATGCAATGAACCAGTTTCTAACCATGGATGAGTTGGACAGGTAATATGGTAAATGTAAGCATCAAATAGCATCCCACCTTAATGAAGAAGCAATTTCTGATCCTGGTGGCAGCACAGGTGCACCTGAAGTCCATGACATTAAGTGAAAAAACAGGTGGAGGGGAGCCCAAAGTTTTCAAGTGTTCTCACTGTGTATAAAAACTATGACAGCTGATTTGTTTCTATTTGGGTCATCAGCATTTGATAATTAAAGACACTAACTCCTCCTGAAGTCAGGAACATGTTCCAGGCCAACCTCAGATTTCCTCATTGGCACATCTGACTCACTGCTGGCCACTGGGACAGTCCTGTTTCCAGACACACCCAGCCTCACCCATTCTTCAGTGTCCCCCAGGTGAGTATCCCCATGAATCCCAGCCCTCACTTTATCATTCATTGTTTTGAAGACCACAGGGATCCACCAGAGAGCCCCACATTTGGGCAGATTGTGTGAAATTAGTGGGCCTGAGGGACAAGGGGGTCCAAAGGAGTGTGTTGTGCTAGCTACAGATAAATGAGAAAACACATTCCTCAAGGTGTGACCCATTTCAATCACTTATTAGGTCTCAGACTCAGGACACAGGGCTTCTATGTTGAGAACCAGGGACACAGCTTTTGGCTGCATAGCTTGTGCCAAGCAACACCAGAAAGTGGACATTCTTTACACAACCTCCTGCCTGCCTGAGACTTGAGTTAGGCTGGAGGTTATCTTATAAACATTTTTGGTAACTTTCTTAAGTGATTATGGCCCCTGAGGTTAACACTGACTGTCTGAAAGGACAAGAAGACAACTGGCAGTTCCACAGTCAGCTCTAAGAGAACTGGTCAGGTAGCATCACATTCCACCACAGCTTCCAGAAGTCCAGGAGAAACACTTTTCCACAAAGCAGACATTAGTCTCTCACTTAGGGCAGAGGCCTGTGTGGCACCACCTGCCTTGTCCCTGAGGTTATGAAGCGCTGAGTATTAACTCTGTGCTAAAGTCTATGTGTACTTCTGCATGGTGGCCTATGTATGGCCTGAATTCCTTCATGAAGGCACAAAGAACTGACAGACAGTGGGTGTTCCCCATGGTATCTGGCCCTGTCTTTCTGGTGAGAGTCAAGTGACACCCAGGCCCACCTCTCTTGAGACATCTATGGTGTCCCATGCCTCCCGGGTCCCAACCCCATCCTCTGCACTGCTTGCTCCACATCCTGGCCCTTCCACAGCTGGCTCCTTCCTCTGCCTCCCAGCTGACCCATGGAGAGCACATATCCCATGACCCCTGCACCAGGGTGGGCTCTGGTGTGAATCCTGCCTTAATGTCCCTGACCCTGTCTCCCCATGTTACTGTGAGTTCTTGCACATTTTCAGTTACCCTGTCCTCTTCCTTTGTGCCTTTGAAAGTTTTGGGAGTTTGACCAGAGTTCAAGTTTCCAGCCTTCCCAGCACCCCATTTTGGCCTGAAGCAGCTATTTAATAAATGCATAAATTAATGTCTAGATTCACTGCCAAATGACATTTCTTTCACTTTTAAAGAAAACTGTCCATTTTTTGCCCTAAACTTTTCCCAACACTCTAAATTTGCTTGAAATTTAACTTTTCTCAAACTGTTTGTCTCTGTCACCATTTAGGGTACAGAACTACACATTTTATCTTCACTTTGTTGTGTTTTTCCCAATGCCCCATACAGCACTTCATGCTTACTACAGAAACAGTGTGTGTTGGGTGTTGTGCCCAGATTGCGAAGTCCCCAAAGACCACCAAGGAGCCGATTCTGATGCAAACGCATGAGGGTCATTTATTCAAGCTTGAGCAGGGACTCTCAGTTGTCACCAATGCAGCAGATCAAGATAGAGAGCCCCGAATTTTAAATTAGCGGGGTTTTTATAGAGGTTACAGCAAGGTTCGGAGATTTTCGATTTAGCAGTTACATGATTGGTTAGCATTTAGCAACCATGAAGTGTATATTTCTGATTGGCTAGGTTCATCGGGGGTTGAGGGGCGGTTACATGTAGGTTTTATGAGGGAAATGAGGGGCAAAAGTTGGTGGTCGACAGTCACGTACTGATGGTCAGCAGACACACTGACTATTAGTCACGACCATTACGTACTGACAGTCAGCACATCTACAGATTGTTCTATGGATAGGGGGCCCAGAACGTTCAATTCCTGGGCAAACAGATGGCTGAGTAATTAACTTAGGAACTTTGGTTTGTTACAGATTGTATCTTCTGTCCCAGAGCAAACACATTTTAACCAATAATTTGAGAGGCTAGGGGAATGGTGGATTTTAGCAAAATGGAGTCACCTTGGTCTCACATTGGGTTTATTATTATTTTCTCTCCCTTTGGGGGTCTTTCGCTATTTGTTCTTCTTTTGCCACTGACTTTTGTAAATGTTTATGATTTTCCAGTATTCATCTTTTCTGGAGCTGAAATCTTGTGTGGTGACAGAGGGTTGGGGCTAATAATTAGGTTTGAGAAGATTTTCTTCTAGTAAATTCATTTTCCTCCTATGGTTTTACTGCATGCGACCAAGAAGAGCCCACCCTCATGAGGTAAGTGAGAGTCTGCACTGTGGTTCTCCACGCAATTCACTGGAGGAGAAAGAACTCTCCTGCTCAAGAACAACCTGGTGGCACTCACTCACCTTGAGCTAAAGAAGGAAGAGATACATGAGGGACAGGGCAGGGGTGGATGGACACTTGGGCAGCTCTACTGAGGCAGGCTCTCTTCAGATGCTGGGTTTCCTTGAGGGCAAGGTGGGAGTGATCAGAATCCAGGCAGGAGGCAGAGTGATGAGTAGGGGCTCCTCAGGGTACCTGACTTGGCTCCTCTGAGACCCGAGCTAATGCAGGGAGACCATTAACTCAGGGACTCCTGTGTAGAGATAAATGCTCTATGGGGAATTTCCCTCTGGTTTATTTGTCTGTAGGATTATCTGGCTCTCAGAAATATGCCTGAGAGAGGTGAAGATAAGACCCAGAAGAAATAAGCTTATCATACAGATGGATGGATGCACAGACTATGGCCACATCATGCTGTTCCCATGGATCTGTATGAAAGATTATGCACAGGACAGACTAATGTCATCCCATGGGAGATTTTGCTTAAAACTTTCATGGTTTATTATGTTTGAATATGTACACTGTATGCAGAAGTGCCACAGTGCTGTAGAAAATGGAGGAGCACTTTATCTGGTTAGATGTTTTTTTTCCTTACAGGAGAGAACTTTATGGCATGTTATGAAAACTGCATGTGTCAATGCCATTTTTCTTGAAGTGTGCTTCCTTCAACAAATGAACCTGTTACCCACAGCTCGTGTCAGTCTTACCCCATAAATGTGACTCTTTGTGTCCTGAACAAGTAATTGAGCAGAACACACAGCAGTAGTAAGGATGGAGGAATTTGTTAAAGGAAGATACAGTGCTCATTTGGTTAATGGGCTGATGAGAAAACTCAATAGTGTGCTTGAATAGAGTGCCCCTGTCTGCTTTAGGATTTGAGATTTTCATTGGCAATTTTTCTGTGTCTTTTGGTGGGATTAATGGTGTTGGGAGGAATGCTACATAATTCTAGGGAAAAATCATTTGGTTAGCCTAGTTCTCTTGCCTACAGCCCAGCTACAGAATAACTCCAGTTTGGCCTCCGGTCACAACTGAGACTTCAGTGATCCAGTGATGCTGTGATTCTCCAGGACAAGAAACATCCTGGGAGAACAAACATCTGCTCAGTTCCTCATTGTTCTTGGACTGTTAACATCTTGTTTACCCGAGATGTACTGAACTCTCTGCAAGCCTTTTGTTACACCTTGTTTATCCCAATGTGAACTATTGAATTCTCTGCAAGTCATTTGTTACATTTGTTTCTCCCAATGTACTGAATAAAAGGTGTGGTAAGCTGGGGCTTTTGTCCCAGAGCAGCACTGATCATACCCAAAACTCAGCTTCTTCTCAGTCTCATTTTTCTACCTTTCCTGTAATTCACCGTGTGCTGCCATGGCTCACAGGAGACCAGGATTCACTGCAGAGGTTCTGGTAATGTCTTCCCCTGTTCCCTACATAATGGGACTCTCTGTCTTATTGGGAATCTCCATCCTCACATCAGGAGGAGCATTTTTGCCTTTATGTGAGTCTTTTTGGAACCAATGCTGGAGGTTGACAAAGGCTATTGGAGGAGGAGTGTGGAATCCACTAGCCTAATGATGTCATAATGGCCATGTGGTCACCCTTGGGTTCCCCAAACCAGATAGATGACACATTTTGAGGCTCTTGGGAGAGGTCATAAGTATGATAAGGGCCTGAGGGGATTTCTCAGGCTCATTTCAGGATGTAAAGGAAATATGGACTTCAAGATTCAGGAGGCACCCTGTTTACCATGAACTTGATTGTAGAATGCATCCCGCACTATCTCCTGTCTCAAGAGCATCATTTCGATTTAGTCTTCCATTCTTTTTTTTTTTTTTTGAGTAATGAGAATTTTACTCAGGACCTTGTGCTTTCCAGGTAGGTGTGGCCCCACTGAGCTACATCCCTGGCCCTAGTTTACCATTCTTGTTATTTGTTTACCCTCAGAAATCTTTGGAGGAGATTAAACTTCCTGGCTTGATTTTGAACAACTTGTTGAGCACAATAGCTTTTCCTCACCATGAAGACTGGAGAGGAGCTGGTGCAAGATGAGTTCAGAAAACAAGTTTTCACCTATTGTCTACCATTGAGGCTCATCACAGGTCTATGATATCTCCACCAACCTTCTGTGCCCACTCAGTTGCAAGGAGAGATGACATACGTGACACCCACTGAAGAGGCAGTTCTGTCCCTGTGGCCACAGGTCCTCATCACCTGTACAGCATCCTGTGGAGTAGGTCCAAGTGGTTGGCTGCAGAGAAACAGCTCTCATCTTTACATGGAGAGGGGTCTAGGATCTAGAGAGCAGCAGTGTGGCAACTGTGACACCTGTGGGGAAGAAGGACTGGGACCAAGGGCAGAGGTCACAAGGAGGTTGGCTGAGGGAGAGAGGAGGAACAAGGGGAGCTGTCAATGAAAGATGTCATCTCCACTGGAGTCAGAATTCATGAAACAAAAATAACTTACATTTACTCTTTCAATGGTTGCTGGACTTGTCCATTGTGTTTGTGGGCTTCTTTGGGTTTAGAATTTACTTTTTATAGCATCACAACTCCTTTGTATCCTTAAAATATTAAACGTCCTTGAAAATATATTTTCTCTCAGATAGTAATATAAGCTAACTCTCAGAAGTGTTATGTTTTCACCCTATTGATGATTGAATATGATACTGAGGCATACTTTTTATTGTAAAAGTATTTTTATTGAAAAGTAATAATTACACTTACTTATATGGAGTAATCTGTTTTAACACATTTGTACTTTGTTGATTAACTCAAATACTTAGGCTTTTGATCATTTCAAATGTGTATTACTACCTTTCAATGAGGTCCTTTGCATCCTCTCTCTAACCATGTTGAACTATATGACATAATATTGTTAACCATAGTACACATTTGTGTGGTATGACACAGCATTCTGTCCTCTCATGGGCTACTGATTTATACCTGTTGAACAATATCTCCTCTCCCTCATCTCATTCTCTGCCTCCCTTGTCTGGAGGAACCACTATTTTGCTTACCAGTTCCACAAGGTCAGCTTTGTTTGATTCCACATATGTGCTAAATCGTTTGTATCTTTTCATACTTGGTTTACTTTCTCTATTAGGATCTCTAGTTCCATCTATGTTGACACAAATGAAATAATTTTTCCAGGATATGACTACAGTATACTACTGTGTGTGTCTACCACCTGGTTTTTATCCATTCATTCAGGGGTGGGTACTTTTTTGATTCCATGTCTTAGTCATTGTGAATGGTGCTGAAATGCACATGGGAGTGCAGATTTCTCTTGGATGCACTGACTTAATTTCCTTTTGAGAAATATGAAGTAGTGGGATTGCAGGATCATAGGTACTTGGATTCTAACTCAAAGTTACTTTCATTCTCTGTTCAGTAATGGCTCTACAAACTTATATTCCTACAAACAGTATTCAAGAGTTTCTATTTAGCCTCATGTTCATCAGCATTTGTCTTTTTTGTCTTTTATAAGAACCTTTCTGAGTTGAGATGTTATATTATTGTGGTATTGATTTATATTTCCCAGGTTGCAATCATATTACTGAAATAAGTAACAAAAACATCATGATATTGGCCTAAAAATAGACACATAATCCAGCATTACAGGGTAGAAATTCAGAAAAAATCCTCATCATTACAGTCAAATGATTTGACAAATTGGAATAACACATATGTAATCAGGACATGGTCTTCAATAAGCATTCCTGAATAAATTGGTGTCCACATGTAAAAGAATTGTAGAGGCCTCACATATCACGCCATGTACAAACATCAGGTCAAAAGGGATTAATTAATTAAATGTAAAAGAAACTATAAAAAGAGATGGAAACTGAGGGGAAAACCTCTATGATATTCACCTGCACAAGCATATTTTAATTAAGAAGGTAAGTTCACAGGCAAGAAAAGCAAAAATAGACAAGTGGGATTACCTCAAATGAAAATTTCTGCATAGCAAAGATAAAGTAACAGAGTGGAGACACCCTACAGTGTGGGAGAAAATAATGATAAAGTATTTATCAGACAGGGACATGATATGCTGAATACATAAGAAATTATAAAAACAACAGCTAAATATAAATAACATTAAAAATCAAATATCATGATTAAAAGCGGGCAAATGTTATGAATAGATATTTTCAAAATAAAATATACAAATGGCCAAAATGAATATAAAAATTACTCAACATTATTATTTTTTTAAATTCTCCTCAACTTCTAAGGTACATAACTGAATAAAGATTATTGCTCATACTTAAAATACAGAATGTGGTGATTTTGGATATATGTACACTGTGAAATGATTATATCATAATGACTATTAAGATACCCATCATCTCAGACATTACCTGCTTTGTAGTGAAAACAGTAAAGATCTCTTTTCTTAGTAAATTTCAAGTACATAATAGAATTTTATTAATTATAGTCACCATACTGCATGTTAGATATACAGAACTTATTTATTGTGCATAACCAAAACTTTGTGGTCTTTGATTAACCTCTCCCAATTTCACTCATTTCCTGTCTATGGCAATGACCATTGTCCTTTCTGTTTCTCTAATTTTTTGTACTCCAAGTATGTTTGATCACTTGTTTTTATTTTTCAACATGTGACTTATTTAACTTAGCATAATGTCACTAGGTTGGTCCCTGTAGTCCCAAAACAGATTATTGCCTCCATTTTAAAAGTTTCAGTTTCATCTCGCTATCTGCATCTTCTTATCCACTTCTTCATCCATTCATCCCTCTGATGGAGACTTCCAACCAGATTTCAAAGAATATATGAGAGCCAAAACCCTGTGTCCTTGAGATTACAGTGTGTAAAGTCAGGGCATAAAGCTGAATGTGAAGCAGAGACTCCAGGGAGCCAGAAGTACTAGGAGGCCAGAATGTCTTCAGAGGAAAGGGAAGATAATAAGTGGAACTAGTCCAAAAGGGCATGTATGTGTGCTGCAACTGGAAAGACCATGGGGTGGGCACACAGCTCTCCAGAGTTCACATATCACTCATGTCTCCTGTGTGTCAGACATGGAGCTAGAGCATTTAATGTTAGCCCTGCTGAGTTCTGGAATTTCTATATTCAAATTCATTTTTTGTGTGTGTATTGCTCTCTTTTGGAATGGGAATGTTTACCCTGTGCCATTTTTTTCTTGGGATTCCGGACTTGCACTTTGTATTTTATGGTGACCTCACAGCGAAGAGTTTGTCTTGAGTATCAGATGAGACTTTGGGCTGGGCATCTCTCACACATCAAATTTACATTCAAGAGTTAAGATCAGAAAGAATTCTTCAGCTTTCACCTGTGGTGTTTTATAATGCATCTACCTGAGAGCTCTGGGAAGGTTACCAGTGAGTTACCCTTACCTAATGATTTTAAAAAACCCTTTTTTTCTACTTCACAATAAACAAGTGTTTTCCCATTCTAAGCATAGCTAAAAATCACTGTGTGGTCAAAGTTCCCCTCCAAAAGGAAGGAAACTGAAAAGGCATCATGTGTGGCAGAGGGCACTTAAAGAGCAAACAGTACAGAGGTAGAAGCTACTGAAGTCAGCCTAGTTCAGTCTCTCAAGAAAGAAATATGTTGAGACTCAAGATGCCTCCCTGCCCCCTTCCACATCCATCCACCTGCAGTCATCATCTCCCCTTTTTTCTCATCCCCTTGTTACTATTAGCTTTTAGATTTCAAGCCAAGAATAACAAAAATGGCACAAGAACGCATTGTTCAGACATATTTGATTTAAAAATACAGAATATTTTCACATGAAAAATATGTTCTATTACCCTGGTTCCTTTGAAAATTAAGACTGGAATTTCTCATGTGGTTAGATGTGAAAAGTTTCCCAAAATTCAGTTTACCTGTCTTGCAGGTCCACATTTTCATTAATAGAAATAAAGTATTTGTAAATAGGGAAGGGTGGAGGGGGTGAAGGGAGGGCTAGGAATGGGAAAAAATAAGAACCAAGATGCATTATGTAAAGGTACAATTCCCAATGAGAAATGTAATTGTGTTGTATACCTACAATGTACCAATAAAATAATTTAACAACAAAAGAAATGTCTTAAAGACAGAATTTTCTAGCCAAAAGTCTTTCTGTTAAACAGATGTCATGGCTTATATCTGGATGTCTATAAAAGCCACATGCACTCACAGGTGGGGCTTTTTGGGAAGTGGCTCGCTCATGGATGTGTGTTAACTGGAGTAGTCTACTGATGGGTTCAGACCCGAAGTGATGTTGGGAGGTGAAGCCTGGTGAGAAGCAGTCAGTCACTGGGTGCATGGCTTGGATCTATCCCTCCTCCTCCCCTGAGCAATGGCTTCTTCACTCTTGCCATGCCATTGTAACCAGGATCCTTCTTCTCTGGTTCCTCATTTTGGGGTGACAAAGCTTGAAGCTGACAAAACACCAAGCAATGGGAAATAAACAAATGCATGTTCATTAGGAAGAATAAAAAGAAAAGTTCCACCCCTCTAACTGGAAGTGGGTTCCTGAAAGGTGAAAAAACTAGATGTTTGAGTGTGGGGCTTTTATACAGGTTTTGGTGCAGGTGACTGTGGCAGAATACAGGGAAGCTATTAGTTGCTGCCTGGCTTTTGATGCCTGGAAAGCAGGCTGAATTGTTTGCATTTCAGTTCTTCCAAGGCTCTGTACAGTTTGCTTAGGAATGTGTCCTCTGTCTTTTACAATCCATTAGGCCCTTTTAGTTTACTCACATTAGTTATTTGGGCCCATTGTATGTCAAATCACTTAAGCTCTGACCTTCAGTTTATTTGCATTAACTATTCAGGAACTGTGCCCTACCTGCTTAACTTCTAGATCCTGGCCTCACTGTGAGCAAGTCTCTTCTACCATACTACCCTGCTGTGGAGCCAGCCTACTATGGACTCAAACCTGTACAGATTGTGAGCTAAAGTAAACCTTTTTTCCTTTAACTTGTGTGTGTGGGCATTTTATCCCCCAATGAGAAAGTATCTGAAGCAGATTTTGCTCCCAAGAGTGGGGTTGTTGCTGTGACACTACCTGACCACGTTGTTCAGAAGTTTTTGGTACTGGCTTGTAGGAAGAGTTTGGAAGGTTTTGGAGATGCCAGCTCCAGAAGCAGCCTTAGAATGCTGTAAGCTAAGCTTACTGGGAGATTCTTATCAACTTTCAGAAGACCACAATGCTGATAGAAATGCAGATCTTAGCAGTGGCTTTCTACTCCTTTTATATTCTGTCTAGGATACCCGGATTAGTGTGAGTCCCAAACCAATCAGTGTACTGATTTAGTAATCACACACCCTTAATCCTGGCACCCCTAATCCTAGCATTGTCCCATGAAGCAATTGTACACTCTAGATCCAGCCACCTCTGAAAAAGCTCCACCTGTGATTGCATGAGGCTTTAGGGGGGACATCTAGACACAAGCCATAAGAGGAAGCCAGTACTTTAAAAGAAAAAGATTGCCTTGAGGGCATCCCAGAAATCAGGTCTTACTCATCCCAGATACAAATGAGCAGAAGTGTAACCTTTTACTTGAATATAGAGGCTCTGGAATCCCATAGTGAGAAGGGTCTTCTAGTGAACTATTTCCTTTTATTCATTTCATTATGTCCTGTCCCATCACAAAGAAACCACTGCAGCCATGTTCCTAGGGGGCCTGTCTACTGGTGATATCAGATATTGATATGGTCCACATGACCCAGTTTTATTCTAGACAGGAAGAAAGCAAGAAAGCAAGTGGGATCCTGGAGTCTTTCTCTGGATTTTAAAGAGAATTGTCAGAGACCAAACAATGTGAGAAGTTACAGGGTGAAGCTGACATCGGATTGGAGACTCCAGGAAGTTGCAGGTGCCAGTAATATGGAACATCTGTTGAGCAAAGCCACAGGTAGCACATGGAGCCAGCCAAAGAAAGGCCATGTAGATGAAAATCAGAAAGGCCTTGGAATGGAACCATATGAACCCTCTGGAATTCACATCTCACTACCATGTGCTCGCATTATTGGACATGGAGCTATGGGACTTTATGTTTGCTCTACTGGGTTCTGGGATTTCTTTGATCCTAAGCCTTTCTATATTACTGTTTCTCCATTTTTATTTCATTTTAATTTTTAATAAAATTATAACATTTATTATTATAAATTATGAGGAAGAATTTAGGATAGCCTCTATAGAAAGTTAAGAAGCCAAAAAGACACACACTTATTTTCACTTTTATTTTTATCACTCCTTAAATTTATTGGTACAATTTGGATGTACATAATAATCATATTTATCATGTAGAATTTGTACCTGTACCTGATATATCTTGATTTTTATTTCTTTTTTCCCTTCTCTCCCTTCTATCCCTCTTCCCCTTCTTATTCACAAAAGCTTTGGTTTCATTTTACCTTTTTTTCTTGTTTTGTCTTTGCCTTTCATTTCTTTCCTACTCCCCCCTCCCTCCTTCATCTTCCCATCTGAACATTTTCTTCCTATTTCACAATGTCCACTATACTTTTTGGTCTTTATTTAGATATTCAGATTCTCACACCAGGAAAACAATGTAGCATTCACACATGCATGCCTGATTTACTTTTCTCAAGAGTATAATCTTTAGGTGCATCCATTTATCTATTAATGTCTCAAATTTATCCTTTTTATGGCTGTGTAGTACTCCATTATATAAAAACATATCTTCTTTATCCAGTCACCAATTTGGGCATTGTGCTGTTTCCAAGATTTAGCTATTACAAATTGTGCTCTTATAAACGTTGATCTGCATATATGGTGTGACTGTGGTATGATGCTTTTAATTCTTTTGGCACAATACCAAGAAGGGGGATACTTGGATGAAATGGAACCTCTAGTCCTACTTTTTTGAGGTATCTCCATACTTATTTTTTCAGTGGAAGCACCAATCTCCACACTCTCCATAAGTGCAAAGGGGTTCCTTTTCCCCAAAAGCCCCACCAACACTTGTTATTGGTGGATTTCTTAAAAATAACCATTCTTTCTGGAGTGAGATGGAATCTCATCATTGTTTTAATTTGTACCTCTCAAATGGAAATCAAAGTCAAAAGAAACCACAAAAATACATAAACCCATGGAAATTAAATAACACTCTGCTAAACAATGAATGGATCATAGATGAAATTAAAGAAGGAATTAGACAATTTCTACAATTAAATAATAATGCTGATATAACATAACAGTACCTGTGGGTCTCAATGAAAGCAGTCCTATGAGGAAAATTTGTAGGAGTGAACTCTCACATCAGAAAAAGAGTGAGCTCGAATGAACAACTTAATATTGAACCTCAACTTCTAAATAAAGAAGAACGTGTCAAGCCCAAATGTTGTACAACAGAGGAAATTATAAAGATTATAGTAGAAATGGATGCAATTAAGACTACAAAACAATACAAATAATCAATGAATTGAAGAGTTCGTTCATTCAAAGATTAGATAAAATGGATAAACCCTTAGCCAACCTCATCAAAAAGAATGAAAGAAAAGACTCAAATTCATGATATTAGGAATGAATGGGTGAAATCACAATGGATCCAGCAGAAATCCAGATCATCAATACCTATTTCCAGAGCCTTTATGCTAATAGGATGGAAAACACAGAAGCAATGGACAAATAATAAAAAAAATGGACAGACTCATATGAATTACCAATGCTCAATCAAGAAGATATAAAAATTCTAAATAAACCAACAGCAGTCAATGAAAATGAAGATGCAATTAAAAATCTACCAATAAATAAAAGCCCAAATCCTGGTGGATTCACTGCTGAATTGTACAAGAAATTTAGAGATGATCTAATACCACTACTCTTCAAACCTTTTAATGAAATTGAGAGAGAATAATACTCCCAAAGTCATTCCTGGAAGCAGGTATTACCCTGATACCAAAATCAGAGAAGGATCCAACCAAAAAAGAGAACTACAGGCCAATCTCAATAATGAAGATAGACACAAAAATCCTCAATAAGATACTGGCAAACAGAATGCAACAAGTCATCAAGATTATACACCATGAGCAAGTAGGTTTCATCCCAGGGATGCAAGGATGAACACAAAATGAACACACAAATCAATAAATGTTATGCATAGTATCAACAGAGACAAGAAAAAATTCACATAATCATCTCAATGGGTCCAGAAAAAGCATTTTGCAAAGTTCCACACCAATTCATGATAAAAACCCTACAGAAAGTTGGAATAGATATTTTTTATCTCAATCGGATAAAAGCCATCTATGACAAACCAATAGCCAACATCATACTAAAAGATCTTCATTTTAGAATGGGAAAGTTTACCATTTGACATTATATCTTGTTATCCTGAAACTTGCTTTGTGAATTTTATGGAGACTCAAAGTTAAGTTTGCCTTGAGTCTTGGAGGAGACCTTTGATTTGGGTGTCTCTCAAGCCAAACAAGTTCACAATCAAAATTAATCATCACAGGAAGAATGCTTCATCTTTCACCTTTCATCTTTCACCTGAAAGACCTGTGGTCTTTCATAATGCATACACCTGAGAGGCCAGGGACTTTGCAAGTGAGTTCCTCTTCCTCACGCATGTTCACAACCTCTCTACTTCCACTTCACAATAAACAATAATCCTGAGTGTTATTAAAAAACCCCACTTCTTTGTGGTAAAAAATACTGCTGCCCAAAGTAGATGTATGAAAGGGCATTATTTGTGTCAGAGAGTGCTGAAAGAGCAAAGAGACTTCCTAAGGCACCATGACTTGGTCTCTCCAGAGCTCAAAGTGCCGATATGCAGAATAGCTTTGCTCTCTTGTCCTTCCACATCCATCAACCTAGAGCCAGTACCTTTCTTTCATTTCTCTTTTCTTTGTTGATGTCAGTTTAGGTTTCAATCCAAATTTGAGGCAGATATCACAGGAATTCATTTTTGGCTCACATATTTGATTTAAAAATTCAGAGCTCTTTTCAGATGGAAAGTGTGCTTGGTTAGCCTGGTTCCTTTGAAAATGAAGAGTGGCGATGCTCATGTAGTTAGGTGGGAGAATTTTTCAATAATTTCATTTATCTCATCTTTAGTACCAGATTTTCATAAAAACGTATCAGGCAAACACATGGAGTTTGTTATACATGACATGTGTTAGTCTTTAATGATCATTTCTTAATCTCCTTAGGTAACAACCTGTGTTGATTATTCTTGTTTTAAAGAGCTAAGCACTCATATTCGACATAGAAATATGAATATGTTGCCTGTCTTTCTGTGTTTACCTTATTTCACATACTATGAAGCTGTTGAATTCCATTCATGGTATCATAAATGGAAGAATTTATGTGTGTAGGTGTAAATAATATTTCTTTGTTTACATACATGGGTTTTTTTTATTCATCCACTGATGAATATTTATTTTTATTAAACACTTTGGCTTTTATGAATGCTGTGGCAATGAGCATGAATGTGCAGGGATCTTTACCAATAGATAAATGGACCATCTGTCCATTTTGTCTCCATAAACCAAACATTTGAAAGGCTTGAAAAAGATGATAGTGGCTATATTTGGTATTTTGGAAAAAGACAGAACTTTGCACATAAATTTTTTTCTAGATTGGATTTATTACTATTTGGAGAAAGGTATTCTTTTATTTGAAGTCATGGACACTCATTTGGAAAAGGAGTCATGTCAGCAATAACTGATGAGTGTATATGGTAACTTCAGGAAAATGCAAGGTCCTCTGGCTTCTAAAGACCTCACCTGAAACTGGGATTACAGGAACCTCTTCCAGATTCTCTTCACATCCTTGTTTCTCAGGGTGTAGATGAGTGGGGTAAGCACTGGGGTGATAATGCAGTAGAAGGACATGAACTTGGCCTGAGTGTGATTTGGTGGAGGCTGGAGGTCCATGTACATGGCAGGACCAAAGTACAGGGTGACCACCACCAAGTGGGAACTGCAGGTGCTGAGTGCCTTGTGCCTGCCTTCAGCTGAAGGTAGCTTCAGTACAGCCCTGGCAATGAGGGAATAGGAGATGACCACCATCAAGGGAGCCATCCCTGAAAAAGGGATGGCTCCTATGGCCAGGGTTAACTCATTAGCAGTGGTATCCCCACAAACCAGCTTGATGAGAACAGGCACCTCACAGAAGAAGTGGTCCAGGGCATGGTACCCACAGAAGGGGAGCTGGAGGATGTGTGTGGCTTGCACCAGAGAACTGGCCAGGCCACTGGACCAGGGGGGAGCTGCCATCTACATACATACCCAGGGGCACATGATGAGAGTGTATTGGAGGGGGCAGCAGATGGCCACATATTGATCAATGGCCATTCTGGCCAGCAGAATGCATACAGTACAGCCTGTCCAGTCATAAACATAGAGCTCTGTGATGCATACCC
This sequence comes from Heterocephalus glaber, assembly GCF_053883595.1. Lineage (NCBI taxonomy): Eukaryota > Metazoa > Chordata > Mammalia > Rodentia > Bathyergidae > Heterocephalus > Heterocephalus glaber. Next base: position 4,985,564 of record NW_028258410.1, read on the forward strand.
AGGCAACAATTGTCTTGTCTTGTCCCCAGAGGTTAACCGGTAGCTGGGGCACAGTGCTATAGCTGATACAGGGGTCCAGCTGGGAGAGGCTGTCCAGGAGGAAGTACATGGGGGTCTGGAGTCTGGGGTTCATGAGGGAGAGGATGATGGAGCTGTTCACCACCATGGTGAGGAGGTAGGAGACTAGGACCACTGCAAAGATGGACCTCTCCAGCCACAGAAACTCTGAGAAGTCCAGCAGTGAGAAGTCCAACACAAAAGTGTTGGGAAAACTCATTTTTTTCTTTTTCCATATCATCTGCTTTAAGGATGATATGCTAGAAGGAAAGGGACAAGATTTGATGATAAATATGACTTCTAAAGTTCAATGTCGACATGGTAACATGTAAATGCTTCAGAGAAATAAAATACTGTATAATTTATAACATTGCTCTTGGCTTATTTAACACACTTCAGCATGGCTCAACCTTTTTGATACTAGGAACTAGTTAAATTTATGGCAATTTCTCCATATAATGTGGGTGGATTTGTTTGGGTAATATCAAATACATCACATTTATTGTGTGCTTTATACCCATTATTATATTATAATAAAATAATTATCCAACTCACTATAATACAAAATCATTGTAAGCTCTGACCTTGTTTTCCTCTCACTAAATGGTCCCATCTGGTGATAACAGGAAACAGTGACACCTTAAGTACATTGCATATGTCCTGTCTCCTCCATAATCTCAAATGGTGGCTGTTACTGCAGAAAACTCTGCTTCAAAAAAACAGGATGAGGGAATCATATATAGGATGGTAGAAATGGAAGCAGGCTTTCCTGTGTTTTTGTGTCAAAGTCAGGATATTCCATCTTGATTTTAATTCAAAATTTATTAAGATTTGAAATTGTCTTGAACATAATTTTCAGCCACCATCATGTGATCTCATGCAGCTGCTCCTCTTCTAGCACAAATGAAGTTGTATCACCTAGCTTCTTTTATTATTATTATTTTTATTATCTTCTTATTTTTGATCACCTCACTTCTTCACAAATTGTTAATAGTACCATTTCTTCTCAGGTAGGGATCTTTTGAGTTTGGAGAGTAATGCTCATATTCTTTTGGAAGCTGAAATAGGTGATCATGCACCAACTGGAAGAAAGAAGGCCGAAGCTCAGTCTCTTTTTCAAAATCTCTGCTACTGTTTGCAACACATAGAAAAATCCATTCACTAATCACACACTTCCTTCAAGTTTGGCTTTGAATGCAAACACTTTATCTGCTGACTTGAACATAATTGTCATTCTTTCCTTAAGTGAAAGATTAACTTTATGGAGGAGGTTGAATATATTACATAAGTAAGTTTTCTCACCCAATTGATGTTACTGTAATATGCTGCTGGTCATGATTGCTTTTCACAAAGCAATCTCTAGAGCAGCTCTTGTAACTTAAAGCCCTAACCAGTGATCAAACTTTAGAAATCACCTCCCTTCTGCATATAAGAGAAGGCATACAAGCTCTATGTCCATATCCTTAGAGAGTTGTGCGCCCAGCCATAAGGAGTGTCTGTGTGTACTTTAATGTGCTTGTTAATTTTATCACACTTGAAAAACATTTTTTAGTTCAGGTGACACTGTTTAGCCAGCCTTTCTCTGCATATCACCACTGCATAGACTCACGTGCAAAAGTGACTTCCTTGACATAAGTAGTGAGCCTAGAAAGCCATGCAGTCATGTTAGCCCCTCTGTCCATACATATCCCAACACAAAATGACCAGTTCTGTTTTACTGATACATAGTCATTTGAAGAATTGAGTAGATTTGCAGCTGTGGTATTGGTTGGCAACAAAAGTGCACATAACATGTCCTCATTCATATCATCCTGAAAACAATCCTTATTGCCATGTTGTCAACATCAGTAGAGTTGTGAACCTGGATCATCCAATTCCTCTCTATTGTGCTTCCAAATCCTCTGTTGTTTCAATTTCTATTCACCATATTATCCAAGTGAAAAACATATGGCATCTTTTGCATTCCAGACTCTCAGAAGTGTTTATGACAAATGTCCTTAGCAGTAGGCAGGACTAACTCTTCACAAATAGTGAAGGGCTTTCAGCTCTAGTAATGTGTTCAGCCACTGACAATGATGCCCTCTGGACACACATATTTAATGGATTGGTGACCTCTTGCAATAATTTTCCCTCATCTTCACATTTTTTTCTTTTCACAAACTCCAAAGAATTGGATATTTAAAATCATGGTGTTTGGTATTCATGTGGCAAAATAGTTTTTAAGGTTTCATGGCTTTGTTGAATAGTCCATCACCACATATTATACAAAGCAGGTTTGGAGAAAATAAGTCACTTCTTTCAGTGAGCCCATAATTTAATTATGACTGTTGGTGATATCTTTTAAATGCAGCTTGTTCTCTATTGGTACTCTTAGAATCTTCTACTGTCTCATCATTGAATCTTTCCCCTTTTTAGAGAAGCTGTCTCTGGCTTTGTTTTGTATTCATTTTGTGGAGGATTAGCTTGTGAGCTTACCAAAACTGCAGCTAAGACAAGTGCACAGTTTTGGAAAGACATAGCTGGAAGTTGTAAATTAAAAATGGGTCATGTGGAGATGAAAATAAGTGTTGAAGTTCCCTTAAAGCCTGCTACCAGATGAAAGACATGAACATGCTTGCCACTATAAAGCCTGACAGCCCTTGCAGCTTAGTTGTGATGTGCCACTAAGCTGATCTGAGTCTGCAAGCAATTGATTTATCATGGTCTCTGGAGTCAAACCTCTATGCTGATGTTCATCTGTATTTGCAGCTGCTTCCCGAGTGCTAGCATCACCCCCTCATCTCCACCTCAGATCATCAGGCTTTAGATTCTCACAGGGAGCAAGCAACCCAGATTCCTTGAATGTACACTCCACCATAGGTTTCATGGTCGAAAGAGAATCTAATGCCATGCCAATATGATAGGAGCCAGAGCTCAACTGGTCATGGCAGAGATCAGGAGCACTGTAGACACAGATGAAGCTTCAATTGTTCCTGTGCTGTGCACCTCCTTTTGTCCAACTTGGCTGCTAACAGACCATGGGCTGGTGCAGGTCTGTGGTTTTGGTTTTAGGGACCCCTGGAATGTGTGATGATGTCAGATTTATCCATGTTGTTATTGTCAGAATTTCCTATGATTTTTTTTTTGGTACAAGTGATTGAACTTGGGGCCCTGCACATGTGAGGCAGGGTGCTGAAGCACTGACATAAATCCCCCCAACTCTCCAATAATTTTAAAGGTAGAGTACATTTGCCTTCTATGTAAGTGTTACATTTTCTTGTACATTTATCATACATGCACCCTTGCATGCTTCCCTTAATTTGACTATTGTGAGTAATCCTCTGATCAAGCTTAGTCCTCTTAAACTTCTGAAGCTGAAATCCTTTCCTGTTTTCTCTTAGTTTCTAACTCTACCTAATTAGCCAGTGTGGATCTCAGGGAAAATTGCTGAAGTTCTTTCTGTTAGATGAGACAACAAGAACTTGGATGTGGTCTGTTGAGTACATAGCTCCCCCTACCTTAAAACATCTAAGGGTACAATAAATCACCACTAACTAGTCCCCATCCTGTACCACAGATCTTCTCTGCTTCTCCTTCCCATGTAGCTGTGACTCTGCACCTGGGGCCACTGTCACCCCAACCCTCTAGGAAGCCACTGCCTGAGACCCTGGCAACCACCACCCTGGACTCAGCTTCTAGGAGATTATCTATTTCACCTCCTCACATGAGTAAGAGCATGGAGTGTTTCTTTCTCAACTCTCTTCTGCTGCTGTGGATATTATTAGAAAGACAAAGATAAAAAATGTTCCCAAGAATATAGAGAAATGGAATATAAGTATGGTCATTATTGAAATGATATTAGAGCTAATAAAGGTTAAAAATTGAACAACAACATAACTCAGCAGTCCTAGTCCTGGGTACTTATTCATAGAAAATGGATCCAGTATGCTGCAGAGACACCTCCACTCTCAAAGCCAATAAAGAATTGTTCATGACAGCCAAAGTGTGGATCAACTGATTTCTAGCAGTGGTTGCATTGGCAATAAAAGGTGGTGAATGTAAACACCAAATACAACCCACCTTCAAGAAAAAGTGAATCTTACTGTTAATGGCAACAGATGAACATGAAGCTCATTATGTTAAATGAAGTAAGTCAAGGATAAAGAATAGAAGTTTTCCTTCAAGAATTTCACTATGGAATATCACCATTACAGCTGTTGGATTTTGTTTGGGTCATCATTAAGAATCAAAGTAAAAGAATTTCTCTTGAGTGTCAGGAATGAGTAAAAGGTCAACCAAAGGTCTCCTCATTTTCACACTGTCAGGCTCTTTGCTTGTCCCTGTGAGGATCCTGTTGAGAGATCCACACATCCTCCTCCATTCCTCAAACTCCCAGCTTTTGTGATCTCCAGAAATTGCAATACTCATTTTATCCTTGATACCTTAAAGCCTATGGACCCTCCTAACAGCCCCATTGTTGGGTAGGTAGTTAGACTTCAGCAGACCTGAGGGACAAAGGAGGAACAGAGTAGCACAGTGTGCCAAGGAGAGAAAAGGGAACACAGTCTTCAGTGTGTGACCCATTTCATGCACTTATGAGGTCTCAGACCCAAGAACACAGAGCCTGTGTGTGGAGAATCAGGCACACAGCATCCTGCTGAATTACCTATGCCAAACAACATCAGAAAGAAGACATTCTTTCATTTTATTAAAATTTTTATTTTCTTTGTTCATGTATGCTGTTTATGTAGTTTACAATCATCACAGGGAATGATTACATCTACATATTGCAGAATCTTTCTTTTTCTTCTAAAAAAATTCCTTTTACTTCCCTCCTACTCCCTCCCTCCCCTTGCAGTTCCCTTCTCTCATTTTCATTTTTGCTGATACTATGTATCTTGGCACATGTTATGGCATGTAATGTTTACACTAATTGGGGTTACTAGGTTCCTTTACATAGCACATCTTTATTTCCCCTTCCCCTTCTCATCACCCCTTACCCTTGTTTCCCTGACCACTTTCCCATTGCAAGAGATCCATCCTCTTGTCTCAGAAAGGGGCATCTACTTTAAGCGCTCTCCTGCCTTTGGCTGAGACCTGAGATAGAATTATCTTTTATAGTTTTTCTCCTCCTTTCCTACATGATTAAGGATCCTGAGGTGACACTGTCAATCTGAAAGGAGCAGGAAAACATTTGGCAGTTACAGCGTCAGCTCTAAGCAAACTAGTCAATCAGTATCACAGTCACCCTTGTCCCCGAATCCCAGGAATTCTGGGCATGAAAACATATCCAGCCTCACCCTTGGGGCAGATGGTTGCATGGCACTGCCCATCTTGTTTAAATGCATAAATCTCTGTGTATTAACAGCACTAAATTCTACCTGTACTTCTGCATGGTCACCTGTGTACTTGGACTGAATTTTTTCATTGAAACCACAAAGAACTGAGGAGCAAGGCACAGGGTCCTTATGGGGGCAGGACCTGGCTTTCTGGTGATGCCCATAGCACACCTGGTGCATCTCTTATATGAACCCTCCATTGTCCCCTGCTTCCTCTCCCCCAAAATTCTCCTTCACTGCTTTCTTCCACCTCCTATGAAAAGGCCCCTCCCTCCTGGCCCAGTGCACAGCTGGTTTCTTCTTCTGCTTCCCACACTGACCTGTCTGAGGATTCATCTGTGACACCTGTACCAGTGACATTTTCTCTGTGAATCCTCCCACAGTCTCCCCATCTCTGTCTCAATGTGAACTCTGAATATTTACACCACTGCAGTCTCTCTCTCACCTACTCTCCTGCCTGTGAGCGCTGTGGGAATTTGATCCTAGGCTAAGTGTCCAGCCTTCCTAGCACCTTGTTTTGCCCTGCAGCAGCTATTTAATAAATCCATAAATTAAAGTCTGATTTCAGTGATATGACTTTCATTTGACACACAAGCTTTGCTGCGTTTTTCTCCCCAAGTTTTCCCCAACACTCTAAATTGATGAAAATTTGCACTTTTTTCAAGTTGTTTGTGTGTATCATCACTGAAGACACTGGGTGACCAATTTTATACTCTGTTTTGCTGTGCTTTACCTAACATCCAGTGCAATGCTTCATGTGTACTACGCAGCAGTGTTTGCAGGGATGTTTATGATTTTCACTCTCTGCTCATGGGGTCTTTTGCTAGGAGATTTTGCCACTAACTTTAAAAATATATAGCTTTTCAGTCTTCATCCTGTCTTGGAAAACAAAATTTGTGTGGTGATAGAAGGTGATAGAATAGAGAGGTTTGAAAGGATTATCTTCTTAATGATATCATTTTGGTTCCTGTGATTATACCTCATATTATCCAAGAGATCCCAGCCTCACAAGCTAAGTGAGAATCTGTCCCAGCCCGCGGGTAAGTCAACGGAGACCCTAGAGGGGGAGCGAGGATGAGAGGGGACAGGGGACACGAGAGATGGAGACAAGACAGGTTTCTGATCAAGTCTTGTTTATTGCAGAAGCTGTTACAACATATATACCGTAGGGCTAGAGGGGAGGAGCAAGAGGAGGGTACTGGGGCTACTTCCTTGTTGCCGGGTAGATTTGCAGCAGGCCCGGATATGTCCATAAAAGGCACTCAAGAGTTCTAGCGGGGGGGCAAGGCCCCCCACAAGAATCTCCACTACAAGTCTGTGGAACTCAATGGAAGAGAAGGAGGTTAACACCCCACTTGATAACAACCTTGCCTGCACTCACCTTGAGGTGAAGGAGGGAGAGATGCCAGAATGAGAGAACAATGGTGGAGACCTGGGATGGTTCTAGTGAGGCAAGCTCTCTCCAGAGGCTGGGATTTCAAAGAGAGTGAGGTGGGAGTGATCAGAATCCAGGCAGGACAGTGAGTGATGAGTAGGGGCTGTTGAGGGCACCTGGCTCTGCTGCTCTGAGACCTAAGCCAGTGCATGGAGACCATTAACTCAGGGCTTCATGTGTAGAGATGAGCACTCTATAGGGAATTTCCCTACAAATTTATTTGTCTATAGAATTATCTCACCCTGAGAAATATGCTTGAGTGAGGTGCAGAGAAGACCTCAAAAAATAACATTACCACGCAAAGGCATGAAATAGTCTGTGGCCACATTGTGCTTTTGGTTCCTTATTGAAGACTGTGCACAAGAGCAGACTGATTCCAGGAGTATATTTGTTTAAAAATGTCAAAGTTAATCACATGTGAAAGAGTGTGTTTTAAACAGAAATACATCACTTCTGTAGAAAATTGAGAAGTGTATTTTTAAAGGTCATTAGAGATTTAATTTCTTGTTGTGGGCCAACTTATGTCATTGTGCTGGAATACTGTATGCCATGTTGTGGCTTTTACTGAAGTGTGCTTTCTTCCCCATGCAAAGTTTCCCACACAGGGGGTCTCAGGCTCAGCAGATAGATCCAGGCTTCCTGTTTGTCAAAGAAGACAATGAGTAGGAGATAGGAAAGTAGAATGGAATGGCAGAGATTAATTAAAGAAAAGTTCACTCTTCAGGTTGTTAATGATTGGTGAGAAAACTGGAGAGCAGGTTTGACTCAAAGTGGCCCTGGCTGCTCTTATATTTTGTGGCATTTATTGGGATCTTTCCTTAGTTTTTGGGTGGAAAAAAGTCCTCTGTCCAATTGATTTAAAATATTTACTTGCACTTTGAGAGGGGGCATTTTTGACTTTATATGGCCAGGAGAAAAGCAGTGTGGCTTCCAAAGTCCTTGGGGTTTACATGTGTATGTGTGTGATATGCAATGCTAATGAAGTTGTGATGATCCAGGGTTACCCTCCATTACTCTGAAGCAGAGCTTTGCTGCTTGGTTCATGGCAGAGGAGAAGAAGTGTGATAATGGGTGAAAATACTTCTCAGGCTTGTGAGGAAGCTAAGGAGATGCAGTGAGAAGATGAGTGCAGCATTTCCAAGAATCAGAAGGCATCCCGGTGTTGAGAGTGTAAAACCCGTATGTCTCCCACATTGTGTATCTCCTGCCTCAAACCCATTTTTTTTGACCCACTCTTCCACTGTTGCTATTTACTACCCTCTGGGAACTTTGGAGAACATAAAACTTCCAGGCTTGGCCCAGAGTTCATTGCTGACCTCAGTGATTTTGAACATCACAGGACTGGCAGTGAGCTTGTGCAAGACCAGCATGGAGTGAGTTGTCACAAGGTGTCTGCAGGATAGGCTCAGCCCATGTCCACACTTTCTCACCCACCTCCTTCTGTGCCCACCCAGTTTCCCTGGAAGACAATAAAGGTGTGACCCATGGAAGAGGCCCTTTTGCCACTGGGGTTTCAGGTCCCCTTCATCTGTCCAGCATCCTGATGGCCAGGTCCATATGGTTGGGTGTGGAGTTGCAGAGACTTCATTTTTACATGGAGAAGCATCTGGTTCCCGAGGTAGCATTAGCTGTGACAACTGTGGGGAAGAAATGGTGGAGAAAGAGCAGAGGCCACAGGGAGGTGGGCTGCATCCAGAGAAGGAGCAAGGGAGACCTGCCTGTGAAAGGTGCTATTTCCACCAGAATCAGAATCCCTGCAACAACAAAATAATTGTTTTATGTTTGTTGTTTTCAACAGTCTGCTGGACTTGCTAATCATCTTTAACTATAGACTTCCTTTTTTATTTTTCCGTTTAGCTTATTGGTACATTTTAGGTATACAATAGAGTTACATTCCTCATTGGGAACTTGTACATTTACATGATGTACCTTGGTCCTTATTTTTTCTCCATTGCCCTGCCCTCCCTTCACCCACTCCACTTTTCTCTATTTACAAAGACTTCATTTCCATGTTTTTCCTTTTCTCATATTTTTTCTTTTCCTTTCTTTCCTTTCCCCTTCCCCTCTCACTTCCCCTATTCCTTTAGACATCGGCTTCCTATTTCACAATATCAATTATACATTTTGAACCTTATTTACACTTTTAGTTTTTCATACTAGAGAAACTATTTGGTGTTTACACAGGTGTGTCCTATTTTTTTCACTTAAGAGTATGGACACAATGTGCATCCACTTAGCTATTAAATGTTTGTAGTTTCTCATTATTTATGGCTGAGTTGTACACCATTTTATAAAAGAAAAACCTACATGTTCTTTATCCAGTCTCCAGTTGATGAGCACATGGGCTGTTTCCATGTTTTAGCTATTACACACTGTGCTGCTATGAACATGGGTGCACATATCTCATGGTGGTAAGATTCATTAATCGTTTTTATATAATTTTATTTTTGGTACATTTTAAGTATACAATATAATGACAATTATTATTGGAAATTTGCACCTTTTCATAATCTCTGTTGGTTCTTATTTTCCCCCTTCCCCTGCACTCCCTTCAGTCACTCCATCCCTTGATATTTACAAAGATTTTGTTTCTGTTTTTTAATTTTCTCATATTAATTACATTCCCTTCTATCCTTTCCCCTACCCCTCCTACTTCCCCTTTTACCCTTTTCTTCCTATTTCATATTATCTATTATATCTTTTAGTCCTTATTAACAATTTCAATTTCTCACAATGAACTATTTAGTATTTACATGTGTGTTCTATTTATTACACTTAAGATTATCACCTGGCTGTGCAATGATTTAGATATAAATGTCTTTATTTCTCATGTTTTATGACTGAGTAGTACTCCATTTTATAAAAAAAATACACACACATTTTCTTTATCCAGTCTCCAGTTGATGGACATTTGGGATGCTTACAAGTTTTAGCTATTACAAATTGTGCTGCAATGAACATAGGTACACATATATCACTGTGGTATGATTCTCTTAATACTTTGTGGAAGATAACCAGCAAAGGAATAGCTGGGTCAAAAGGGACTTCCAGTTCTAGTCCTTTTAGGTATCTCCATACTGATTTCCACAGTGGTTGCACCAGTCTACACTCTGACCAAAAGTGGAGCAGGATTACTCTTTCCCCACAGCCCTGCCAGAATTTGTTATTGGTTAATTTCATGATAGCAGCCATTCTTTCTGGAGTGAATTGGAATCTCAGCAATGTTTTCATTTGTATCTCTTGAATGACCAGTGATGTTAAACATTTTTTCATACATGTTTTGCTATTTCTACTTCTTTGTCTGAGAAATGTCTGTTAGTTTCAGATGTCCATTTTTGGATTGGGTCTTTAAATTTGGGAGGTCTGATTTTTTAAACTTCTTTATAGATTCTAGATAGTAGACCTTTTATGAGGAACATCAGGTGAAAATATTTCCCACATTGTGTGTTGTCTCTTCAGGCTGCTGGCGGTCTTTCTGGCTATCCAGAAGCTTTTAAATAAGAAGAGATCCCACTTGTTGATTGTGATAGTTCACAGGCAAGTGAGATTTTGTTCATAAAATCTTTTCCTACACCAAAGTCTTCAAGAGTTCTACCTAACTTCTGTTCCAGGTGGTTCAGTATTTCTATTTTAATATTTAGATCTTTAATCCATTTCAATTTTAGTTTAGTGAATGATGAAAGATATAGGTCTGGTTTTAATCTTTGGCATTTGAAACCCATTTTTTCCAGCACCATTCATTAAAGAGGCTATCTTTCCTCCAGTGAGGGTGTTTGGCTCCTATGTTGATGATGAGATGGCCGAGTGTGTATGCGGTTGTTTCTGCATGTTCTAATCTGTTCCGCTGGTCCTCAGGTCTGTTTCTTTGCCAGTACCATGCTGTTTTTGCACAGTAACTTTGTATTATAGTTTCAGTTTAAGGGTTGTGATACCCCTTGCCATGTTTCTGTTACCTAGAATTGCTTTTGCTATTCTGGGTCTCTTCTTATTCCAAATGAATTATTGGATTGTTTTCTCAAGGTCCATGAAATATGCTGCTAGGATTTCAACTGGGATTGGATTGACTTTATATAGCACTTTTCACAATGTTTATCCTTCCTACCCAGGATCAGGGGATGTCTTTCAATTTTCTGATATCATCTTCAGCCTCACTTTTCAGAGTGCTATAATTTTCAGAGAAGAGGTATTTGATTTCTTTGCTTTGGTTGATTCCTAGGTATTTTAGTTTTTTGGGTGCTGTTTTGAAAGGAATTGATTGTCCTATTTCTGTCTCAGTGAGTCTCTTTTCATGTAGAGGAAAGCTATTGGTTATTGTATGTTGACTTTGTATCCAGCAACTCTACTGTGTTTGGTTATTAAGTCTAGAAGGCATTTGGAGGAGATCCCTGGCTCTTTTATATAGAGTATCATGTCATCTGCAAATAATGACAGTTTGATTTCTTCATTTCCTGGCTTTATTATTTTATTTTTTTCTCTTGCCTAATTTCCATGGCTAATGTTTCCAAAACCATACTGAACAAGAATGGTGATAGTGGACATCCTTGCCTTTTTCTTTATTTAGTGTTAAGGATTTCAGTCTTTGACAATTTAGTATGATAATAGCTGTTAATTTTTCACAGATGGATTTTATCAGATTGAGGTAGAGACTATTCTAATTTTTATAGGGTTTTTATCATAAATGCATGTTGGATTTTATCAAATGCTTTTTCTGCATCTATTGAGATGATCATATGGTTTTTATCCTTCGTTCTATTGATATAGTGTATTACATTGTTTGATTTGTATATGTTGAACCATCCCTGCATCCCTGGGATGAACCCACTTGGTCAGGGTGTATCAACTTCTTGATGATCTTCTGCATTCTATTTGCCAGTATCTTATTAAGGATTTTTGCATCTATGTTCATGAGTGAGATTGGCCTGTAACTCTCTTTTTGGTTGGGTCTTTCTCTGCTTTCGGCATCAAGGTGAGGCTTGCTTCCAGGAATGAATTCATGAGTATTGCTTCCCTTTCAATTACATTGAACAGTTTAAACAATAGTGTCTGTAGTTCCTCTCTAAATGTCTTATAGAATTCAGCAGTGAAGTCATCAGCACCCGTGTAGTTTTCAGTTATATTTTCCATTTCATAGATTGATATTGGGCTTTTTAGAATTTTTAGGTCTTCTTCTTTCAACTTTGTTAATTCATACATATCTAGGTATTTGTCCATTTCTCCTGTGTTATCCATCTTATTGGCATATAGATTCTTTTTGTTTTGTCCCCATTAACTTTATTGGTACATTTTAGGTATAAAATACAGTTACATTCATCATTGGGATCTTGTACCATTAAATAAGTCTCTAGGTTCTTATTTTTTCCCCTTCCCTTGTCCTCCCTTTACCATCTCCACCCTTCCCTATTTGCAAAGACCTTGTTTCCATTATTTTTCCTCTTCTTATATTTTTTTCTTTCCCTTTTTTACTTTCCCCTACCCCTCCAAATTACCCTGCTCTTTTAGACCTTTTCTTCCTGTTAAACAATATCAGTTATACATTTTTAAAATTACAATATTAAGACCTAGGAGACATTACCACAGATTTTACAGAATTTAAAAGGATATAGAAAGCATATTACAAAAATCTATTTTGAAATAAATTTGACAACTTCTAAGAAGTATCTTGGAAGACAAGTTAATGAAACTAACTCTGGAGGAAATATAAAATTTGAATAGCACCTATTAAAGAAAGTATATTCCTAGCTTGAAAACCTACCTATATGGAAACAGCAGGCTCATAAACATTTTAATTGATAAATTATATCCAACAATTAAAGCAGAGAAAAAGGACCACTTCTCCCCTCATTTTAGGAACTCAACGTTGTGTTAATCCTAAAACTGGATAAAGATACAAGAAGAAAAAAGTATGAACATAGATAGAAATTTGTTTAACAAAACAAACTATTAGAAGTCAGATCTAGCAGTATGTAGAAAGTGGTTTTGTTATACGGATGGCAGTGTTGGTTCAGCATTGGAAGATCCACCCCCAAAAGTCATCATTTTAACAGAGTAAAAGTAAAAGCCATATGATCCTGTCACTAGTTGGAGAAAAAGTATTGGACTAAATTCTACAGCTGTTCATGCTAAAAGCTATCAGGAGACTAGAAGTAGAACAGAAACTTCTCAGCAGATTAAAGACATACACTCCATACTTCCAGCAAAAACACCTTATATGAATGGAGAAGAGACAATGCTTTCTCCTTAAGGTGGGGAACAAGGGCACATATGCTTACTTTTTATCTGTCCATTAAACTTTGAAACCTAGGCCCCACCAAAATAATCTGGCAATAAAATGACACAACTAGGATAGGATTGGCATGGCAGAAGCAAAATCTTTATATGTAGATGAAATGAACATCTACAGAGAAAATACTAAGAAATCTCTAGGAGCCCCTAGAACTTGTACTTGAATTTAGCAGGATTAGAAAACACAAGGTATATATAAAAATTCATGTCTGTGTATACTTGCTATAAATGAAGAATTGGATATTGAAATTTGAAAGTTATGTAGGAGTACAAAGGAGTTAGAAAAGTTAAAAACAAAAACAAAAACCTTCTTGGAAGATGTTTAGTACCTAATTTTAAGACTTCTTCTAAAGCTACAGTAATCAAAGCAGTGTTGATGTAAGGAAAGACATATAGATCATTGGAATAAAACATAGAATCTAGAAACAGAACCACACATATATGGTCCACTGAGTTTTGAAAAATTATTTAACATTAGCATTTTATAGAATATAAACTCAACTCAAGAGTCAAGGAAGAGATAGTGTTTTCAGAAAATGGCACTAGAACACCTGGTATCTGTATATAAAAAATTAACCTCAACCCTTTATTTCCATACATAAAAATAACTTGAAGGGATCTATCAACCTAAATAAGAAAGCCTAAAAGTATGAAACTTTAAGAAGAAATTATAAGGGAAAATATTTATAAATTCAAGGTAGGCAAGAACTACCTAGGGTAAAAAAGACTTGATGTATAAAAGAAAAAAATTGATAAATGAGATTCCATCCAAATTTAGAACTTTAAATGACATCATTAAAATGAAAAGTAGTCCTTAAACAGTCCATATTTCCAATGAATATAACCTATGACCAGAATATATAAAGAACTCTTACAGCTCATTAATAGACAACCCAATTAAAATGTAACCATGTGAAGATGATAAATAGCCTGTATAGCACAAGAAATGGTGTGCAACTCTCGAATCAGAAAACTACTAATCAGTACAATAATAAGGTTGAATTATACACTCATTAGGAAGATGAAGTTCAAATTTTTAAAAGCCTTGTCATGACTTTTTCTTTTTGTTGAATTCTGCCACTTTGCATTGAATTTGTCACACCCAAAGGATTCATTCTGCTGGGTTTCCCGGGGTTGTGATCCTCATTGTCTTTTCTAGGGTATTGTTTAAATTTTTTGGAGTGCCGGTTTGGTATTCATGAAGTTCCTGAGGTGCTCTTTATCTTGAAAGCATCTTATTTCTCCATCCATTTTGAAAGATAGTTTTGCAGAGTACATCAGTCTGGGTTGGAGACTGTTTTCCTTTAGGGTTTGAAATGCATCACTCCAAGCTCTTCTTGCCTTGAGGGTTTGAATTGAGAAGTCTGCTGTGATTCTGATGGGCTTTCCTTTGTAAGTGATTTGTTTCTTTTCTCTCACTGCTTGTAGAATTTTATTCTTTTTTTGGATTTCTGGAATCCTAACTATTATATGCCTATGTGTAGATTTTTTTTTTGATTAAGGTTAGCTGGAATCCTATATGCCTCACTTATCTGTATGTCAAGTTCTCTTCCCCTCCTTGGGAAGTTTTCAGCCATCACTTCGGTGAAGCGATTTTTATGTCATCTGCACTCTCTCCTCTTTCTTCATTGACTCCAATCAGTCCTATGTTATTCTTCTTTGCATCGTCTAGCAGCTGCTGGATTGATTTCTCATGTTCCCTTACAATTTTAAAGCAGTTTTTCTTTTCTTCCTCACTAATTGCAATCTTATCTTCTATATGTGAAATTCTATCCTCACATTGGTTCATTCTGCTGTGCAGACTTTCAATGGAGTTTTTAATCTCTTGGAAATCTGTTTGTATCTGTGTTATGGATTCCATTTGTTTCCTATGTTGGGATTCCATCATGTTCCTCAGATCCTCTATTTTTTTTATCTGTGTCCTCTCTATATTTATTTATCATGTCTTGCACCATCAGCAAAATCTTTGCTGTTATCTGAGTAATTATTTCTGATTTCATTTTTCCCAGATCCTCTTTTGTTGTCCAGAGAGTCTATGTGTTTGAGTATCAGATTGTTCCATCTCGTTTCCCTTTGGGGTTGCTGTAGGTGATCTGGAAGTCTGTTTTTGAGGCTTGTTTATGTGTTTTCTCATTTACATGGGGGATGCTTCTGGCACCCATGTGGCTCACCTTCTCTGCCCTAGGAGCTTGGGATGGCAGCGGGGGAGCTTCCTTCCATGTTCTGGGACTGACCCAGCTTCTCTGCCCTAGGACCTTGGTATTGCAGTGGGGGAGCTTCCTTCTGGGTGCTGGGACCTGCTCACCTTCTCTTCCCCAGGAGCCTAGGAAGGTAGCAGGGGATCTTCCCTCTGGGTTCTGGGACTAGCTGAGCTTCTCTGCCCTAGGAGCTTGGGATGGATGTGGGGAGCTTCCCTCCAGGTGCTGGGACTGGTTCACCTTCTCTGCCCTAGGAGCCTGGGATGGAGGCGGTTAGCCTCCTTCTTGGTGTTGGGACTGGCTGAGCTTCTCTGCCCTAGGAGCCTGGGATGGAGGTGAGGTGCTTCCTTCCCGGTGCTGGGACTAGCTGAACTTCTCTCTGGCATATAGATTCTTGAAGTAGGTAATGATGATCCTCTGGATTTTGAATGGGTCAGTTTTAATTTCACCCTTTATAATTTCATCCCTTCTATGAGCTTTGGGTTTTTCCTTCTAATCTTTTTCTAGAAGCTTGAGGTTCAGCTTCCGGTTATTTAATTTGGGTCACTCTGTGTTCCTCAGATGAGTATTCACTGCTATGAATTTCCCTCATAGTCCTGCTTTCATTGTGTCCCATAGATTCTGATATGTTGTGTTGTCATTGTCATTTAATTGAAGGAACTCTCTGAATTCTTCTTTAATTTCCTCTGTGACCCATTGGTTATTCAGAAGTGTGTTGTTCAATTTCCATGTGCTTATGAAATTTTTGTGGTTTCTTTTGCTATTGATCTCCACTTTCATTGCACTATGGTCTGATAATATACACGGGTTAATATCAATTCCTTTGCACTTAAACATGTTCTATGAGTGAGTATGTAGTCTATTTTGGAGAACAACATATGTGCAGCTGAAAACCATGTGTATTCTGATTTTGTAGGGTGGATCTCTCTGTAAACATCTGTTAAGTTCATTTGTTCAAGAGTTTGATTCAGTTCTAGTATTTCATTACTTATTTTTCGTCTAGTTGATCTATCTATTTGTGACAGTAGGGTATTGAAGACGCACACGATTATTGTGTTAGTGCATATATGACTTTTCATGTCCATTAGTATTTGTTTGATATAGTTGGGCGCACTAGTGTTTGGTGCACAGATATTTATGATTGTCATCTGGTCTGCTTGGACTGTTCCCTTAACAAGGATGTACTGTCCTTCTTTGTCTCTCTTAATCAGTCTTGGTTTGGAATCCACCTGATCTGCAAAGAGGAGAGCTACTCCTGCTTTTTTTTGGGTTTCTGTCACATGGAGTATTGTGCACCACCACTTATCTTTCAGTCTATGAGTTTATTTTGAATTAAGTGTGTTTCTTGTATGAAGCATATTGTTCAATCTTGCTTCTTGTCCATTCTGCCAGTCTATTTCTTTTGATTGGTGAATTGAGAGTTAACATTGTTGGTTATAACTGATACATTTTGACTTGTCATTGTCATGACTTTTTCTTTTTGTTGGATTCTCCCCCTTTGTATTTAATCTCATGTAACACCTGTCAGATTCATTCTGCTACACTTCCTGGGGTTGTGATCTACATTGTCTTTCCCTAGAATATTGTCTAAAAATTTTTGGAGGGCTGGTTTGGTATTCATGAAGTTCCTAAGGTGCTCTATGTCATGAATATATCTTATTTCTCCATCAAGTTTGAAAGATAGTTTTGCAAGTACATCAATCTGTGTTGGAGGCTGTTTTTCATTAGGCCTTGGAATTCATTGCTTCTTGCCTTGATGGTTTGTGTTGAGAAGTCTGCTGTGATTATTATGGGCTTTCCTTTGTATGTGGTTTGTTTCTTTTCTCTAACTGCTTGTGGAACTTTTTTCTTCTATTGGGTTTCTGGAATCTTAACAATTATATGCCTATGTGTAGAATTTTTTTTGATCAAGGCTAGTTCACGTCCTATGTGCCTCACTTATCTGTACATCAAGTTCTTCTCCCCTGCTTGGGAAGTTTTCTGCCATCACTTCTGTGAGCAGGTTTTTTTTTTTATGTCATCTGCACTCACTCCTGTTTCTTCACTGACCCCAATCAATGTTGTTATTCTTTGCATCATCTAGCAGCTGCTGTGTTGATTTCTCATGGCCCTTTTCAGTTTTTAAGCAATTTTCCTTGTCCTAGTCACTAATTGCAATCTTATCTTTTATATCTGAATTTATGTCCTCACATTGCGTCATTCTGCTATGTAGACTCTCAATGGAGATTTTAATCTCCTGGAAATCTGTTTGGATCTGTTTCATGGATTCCATTTGTTTCCTATGCTGGGATTCCATCATGTTCCTCAGGTCCTCTCTAGATTTATTAAACATGTCTTGCTGTATGAGCACAATCTCTGCTGTTATCTGAGAAATTATTTCTGATTTCATTTTTTCCAGATCCTCTTTGGTTGCCAATTCAGGGAGTCCAGTTGGTTGAGTATCAGAGTGTTCCTTCTTGTTTTCCTTTGGCTTGCTGTAGTTGATATGGAACTCTGTTTTTGACACTTGTATACATGTCTCCTCATTTCAATGGGTGAGGTACCTGGTGAGTGTGTTGCCTGCCTGGCTCACTTCCTCTGCTCTGGGAGAGGAGATATGGTGGCCCAGAAGCCTCCTCCTCTGCACTGAGAGCTGATTCTTTTAATTATTTTTGGAACATACCCAGTAGAGGAATAACTGGGTCAAATGGGGCTTCCAATTCTGGTTGTTTGAGGTATCTCTATATTTATTCCAGAGTTGTTGCACTGGTATGCATTCCCACCAACAATGAAGAAGGGTTCCTTTCTCCCCACAACCCTGCAAGCTTTATTGGTTGATTTCACCATAGCACCCATTCTTACTGGTGGGAGGTGGAATCTCAGCATTTTTTTCATGTGCATCTATCGAATAACCAATCATTTTGAACATTTTTCATATGTTTATTTGTTGCTTTTAATTCTTTGTCTGAGAAATGTCTGTTTATTTCTGATGCCCATTTTTGAATTGGGTGTATATATTAGGGGAATCTGATTTTTTATTTCTTCATATATTCTAGGTAGTATATATAAATGTCTGAGGAATGGCTGGAAAAAATTTTTTCCACATTGTATGTTGTCCCCTAGCTCTGTTGGTGGTTTATCTTGCAGAGCAGAAGCCTTTCAATAAGATGAGATCCCAGTTGTTGTTCTCTGTGCTACTTCTCATGTGCTGAGGATTTGTTCATAATGCCTTTTCCTATGACAATGTCTTCGAGAGTTGTACCTAACTTGTTTTCCTGCAAGTTTAGTTTTACTGTTTTAATATTTAGATCTTTAATCCACTTTGATTTTGACTAATTCATGGTGAAAGATAAGAGTCTAGTTTTAACCTCTGGAAAGCTGATATCCAGTTTTTCCAACACCATTTTTTAAAGAGGATATGTTACCTCCAGTGAAGATGGTTGGCTCCTTTGTCAAAGATGAGGTAGCTAAGTATGGCTGGAGTTGTTTCTGCAACTTCTAATCTATTCCAGTGATCCTTGGGTCTTTTCTTTGCCAGTACCATGCTGTTTTTATCACAGTGGCTTTGTAGTATAATTTCAAGTTGGGAATTGTGATATCCCCTACCACAAATCTTCTACCTAGAATTGCTGTTGCTCTTCTAGTTCACTTCTGATTCTAGATGAACTTTTGAATTGTTTTCTCTACTTCTGTGAAATATGCTGTTGGTATTTCAATTGGGATTGCATTGTATATGTATAGAAGTTTTGGAAGTATGGCCATTTTCACTCTATTGGTTCTTCCTACCCAGGAGAAGGGGATGTCCTTCAGTTTTCTTATATTCTCTTCAATGTCTTTTTTCAGAGTGCTATCATTCTCAATGTAGATCTCCTTTTTTCAGAGTGCTGTATTTCTCAATGTAGAGGTCTTTTGCTTCCTTTGATTGATTCCTAGATATTTCATTTTTAGGATGGTATTATGAAAGGGATTGTTTCTATAAATTCTCTTTCAGTGAATGTGTTATTTGTGTATGAGAAGTCTATTGATTTCTGAGTGTTGACCTTATATCCAGATACTCTACTGAATCTGTGAATTAAGTCTAGAACTCTTTTGGCAGAGTGTTTTGGGTCTTTTATGAAGTGTATCATACCATCAGCAAATAATGACAGTTTAAATTCTTGCTTTCCTCTCTTTATTCCTTTATTTTGTTCTCTTGTCTAGTTGCTGTGGCTAATGTTTCCCAAAAAATTTTGAACAGGAGTGGTGATAGTGGACATCCTTGTCTTGTTCCTGATTTTAGCATTAAGATTTTCAGTTTTTGACCATTTGGTATGATGTTGGCTGTTGGTTTTTCAGAGATAGCCTTTATCAAGTTGAGATAAAGACCATCTATTCTGATTTTCTGCTGGGTTTTTGTCATGAATGGGTGTTGAATTTTGTCAAATGCTTTTTCTACATCTATTGAGATGATCATATTTTTTTATCATTGGCTCTGTTAGTACAGTGTATTACATTTATTGATTTACATATTTTGAACCATCCTTCTTGGATCCCTGGGATAAGACCCACTTGGTCAGGGTGTATGATCTTTTTGATGACTGTATTCTGTTTACCAGTATCTTGTTGAGAATGTTTGCATTTATGTTCACTAGGGAGATTAGCCTGTACTTCTCCTTTTTGGTGGGGTCTTTACCTGGTTTTGGAATCAAAGAAATACTTGCTTCCAGGAATGAATTTTGGAGTATTGCTTCCCTTTCAATTTCATTGAAAAGTTTAAAGAGTAATGATGATAGTTCTTCTCTAGATGTTTTGTAGAATTCAGCAGTGAATGCATTAGCATCTGAGGTTTTCTTTGTTGGTAAATTTTTAATTGCATTTTCAATTTCACTGATTGCAATTGGGGTTTTTAGAATTTTCATATCTTCTTTGTTCAACTTTGGTAATTCATATATATCTAGAACTCTGTTCATTTCTTTGTTTTCCATTTAATTAGAGTACAGTTCTCAAAGTAGGTATTGATAATCCTCTGGGTCTCTGCTGGATCTGGTGTCACTTCAATATTTTTGTTCCTAATTGCATGGTGTTGGGCCTTTTCTTTCATTTTTTTTGATAAGTTTGGCTAAGGGTTTATTGATTTTATTTATTCTTTTCAAGAACCAACTCTTTGATTAGTTGATTTTTTTGTATCATTCACTTAGCCGCCATTGCATTGATGTCTGCTCTGATATTTATAATTTCCTCCCTTGTATGAGCTTTGGGTTTGTCTTGCTCTTCTTTTTCTAGGAGTTTAAGATTCAGCATTGTTCTGTTTTCCTTCTGTGGGCCTTCACTGCTATGAATTTACCTCTAAGAACTGTTTCATTGTTTCCCATAGATTCCTGTATATTGTATTGGCCTTATCATTTTTATAAAACTGTCTAATTTCTTCTTCAATTTTTTCGATGACCCACTGTTTTTTCAGGAGAGTGTTATTCAATTTACCTATGTTTGTGATGTTCTTGTAGTTTCTTATGGTATTGATCTCCAGTCTAATTGCACTATGGTCTGACAATATACAGGGGATAACTTCAATCCCTTTGCATTTACTTAAACATGTTTTATGAGGTAGGATGTGCTCTCTTTTGAAGAATGACCCATGTGCAGCTGGAAAGAATGTATATTCTGTTTTTGTGGGGTGGAACACAAGGTACACATCTATTTAGTCAATTTTTTCAAAAGTTTCTTTCAGTTCTATTATTTTTTGTTAATTTTTTGTCTAGATGATCTGTCTGTTCATGACACTGGGGTGCTGGTATCCCCCACTGCAATTGTATTAGTTCTTGTTTTTCATGCCCATTAATATTTTTTGTATAGTTGGGCACATTAGTATTTGATGCATAAATATTTAAGATTGTCATTTCTTCATCTTGGATTGTTCCATTTACAAGGATGTAGTGACCTTCTTTGTCTCTGTTAGTTTTGGTTTAAAATTTACTTTTTTGGCAAATAAGATAGCTAACATTCCTTTTTCCTGGGTTCCTATCACATTGAGAACTGTATTCCATCCTTTTACTTTCAGTCTATGAAAGTAGACTTTCTTTTCTTTTCTTTTTGAACTAGGTGCATTTTTTATAGGGCATATTGCTGTATTTTGCTTTTTAATTCATTCTGCCTGTCTATTTCTTTGATTGGTGAATTCAGGCCATTAACATTCATGGTTATTACTGATATGTATTGACTTATCATTGTCATATTATTTTCCTGTTGTTGATTATTCTCTATTTTTCTCCCTCATCCTTTAATTTCTTGCCTTGCCTGCTGGATTTGCTGTTGGGTCTCATGTAGTTGTGATCTGCATTGTGCACTTCTAGGATATTGCTTAGAATTGTTTGGAGTGCTGGTTTGGTATTCATGAAGTTTCTCAAGTGTTCTTTGTCATGGAAGTATCTTATTTCCTCATCAATTTTGAAAAATAGTTTTGCAGGATACATCAGTCTAGTTTGGAGGTTTTTTCTTTTAGGGCTTGAAATACCTCACTCTAGGCTCTCCTTGACATGAAGGTTTTGTTGAAAAGTCTGCTGTGATTCTGATGGGCTTTCATTTGCATGCGATTTTTTCTTTTCTCTAACCAATTGTGGTATTTTGTTCTTCTGTTGGGTTTCTGGGATCTTGAATATTATATGCCTAGGTGTGGATTTTTTTTTGATCATGGCTAGTTGAAGTCCTATATGCCTCACTGTATTACTTTGTATGTCAGATTCTTTTGCTTTGTTTTGGAAGTTTTCTGTCACTAATGCTGTGATCAGTTTTTTTTATGCCATTTGTACTTTCTTCTGCTTTTTCATGGACTCCTATCAGTCATATTATTCTTCTTCATATCATCTAGAAGCTTGTGGATTGATTTCTCATTGTCCCTTACTATACTTAAAAGATCTCTGTTTTAATGGTCACTGACCAACATCCTTTCTTCTATATCTGATATTCTGACTTCAGATTGGCTCAGTCTTCTTGAACTGCATTCAGTACAGTTTTTAATCTCCTGGATATCTATTTAAATCTGTTTCATGGATGCTATGTCTTTCCTATGTTGAGCATTCCTGGTTTCCATCATGGTCCTGAACTCATCTATTTTTTATCTGTTATTGTTCTAGAGGCTCTAATCATGTCTTTCATTCTACTCACCATTTCTGTAGTTACCTGGGAAATTATTTCTGTTTCGTATTTTTTTACAGCTTCATTCATCTGTTTAATTACTTCCTGTGCTATCAGGTCAGGGTGTCCAGGTGGTTGATTATCAGACTTTGGTTCCCCAAGAATTTGCCTTTGGTGGGCTGGAAGTCTGGGTTTGTGCCTTCCTTAAATATCTTCTCATTTCTATTTTTGTAGTGGGCACTGTCCTTGGTTTAATTCCTTCATTGATACTTTGATATGGCTTACTGTATCTTTGTTGCTTGTATTTAGAACCTTTATGGAATGTTTGCTTCTCAGAGGTGTCTTCCAGCTTTAGCTGGCCTTTAGGTTTTGAATCTCTAATGACTCTGAGGCTATCTCATTTTTATTACTGCAGGAAAGACATTGATTAGATCAATCACAATACATTAGCACAAGTGATATAATCAGAAACACAATAGCATCAAGCACAACTTAGAAAATGACAATTTGTGGTAGTTACTAATCTACCACCATTAACTGTGTGAGTTAAATCCAAATAAAGGACTATCCCAAAATATGTTTATAGTGAATAAATTCTTCAATATAGCAACTTTACCTTTCAGGATGGGGACTTGGAAGAGTTTGGGAATGAGTGATAGGTAGAAGGATAGGGAAAGGACAGCAGTGAAGCCATTGGGCAGAGGGAGATCATGCAAACTCTAGGAATCTCTTGAAGACAAGAGGAAAAATAGAATGAAAGAACAAAGATGAGACTAGAACAAGCTAACATCAATAGAGAGGCTAGAAACTCTATTTACTTTCTTTAAAACTAATGACAATCAAGAGAAGGAAAAGAGAAGAAAAGGAAAAAGAAAGAAGAAATCTGAACTGGTGTCAGAACAAGAATAAAAAGGGAGATGAAGAAAAATGTGGGAGAGCAAGTGAGTGATAGTGTGAGAGTAAGAAAAGTAAAATAAGATGAAAGTGAAAAAAGAAAAAAAAATTGAAAGAGTAGAAAAAAATTAAAAATTAAAAGTAAGAAAAAATAAATTTGAGAATAAATAAAAATGAAGGGACTCCTTCAGGGTATGTCTGTGCTGTCAAAATCAACAACATAGAAGCAGTGTGCAGATATAAGTCAATGAGTCTCAGCAAGCCAGTAGGAGACCTATGAGATTCAGGCTCATTTCTGCCTGCAAGTCCCAAGTTGAGCTCCCTGATCTCCTGCAGGATTGAATTCTCTGCATGTTTCTACTGCAGGTTCCAGCTGTGCTTGGCCTTAAGATAGTCCAAGCTCTGATGGGAGGTGATGATCCCTCCAACTTACCAACTAAGGTGCCTAGGTGTGTCTTTATTGCAGAGATTCTCTTCACCTTTCCAGTATGCTTCAATTTTCATCAAGAAACCTGAGAGAGGCGCTCTTACAGTTGTTCAATTCTGGTCTATCTCCTGAAGCTCAGAACATGGGTTTTAAGCCCTCCTATATATCTGCAGTGTGGGACCAGGTATAAACACAGCCAGGAAGCCCGAATCAGAGGGTGATGGGGCTGGGCTTGGGTGGTGCTGCAGGTGCCTGGGTGGGTCCACTCCTTGCTCATAAGCAGGGTGGGAACAGGGCTGCAGTCTCAGCTCCATGTGGTTGAGGTCCTCACCAGGTCTGCTCCCTAGTTGCTGGGAGGTGGGGTGGGGCTGTACTTTCCTTTGTTTATGATTAATTTTTATGATATTTCAGTTACTCTGTATCCTTAAAATGTTAAACTTGCTTGATCATTTTTAGGAGAGAATGGATCCATGGTTTCAGAAGCATTAATACTGCAATTATCACTCTGTTGTATATTACTTATGGCAGAGGAACATTATTTATTTAACCATTCATATAATTAAGACACAAAAAATCACCTCTGTATATTAAACATTTCATAGGCCACACTTCTTATTTAAAATATTTCTATTAACAAGTGTAGCTCTACTTATTTATGACATACAATATTATAAATTACATTAGCAACTTGGGTGTGGATTAACACAGGATGCTTAGGTTCTTGTTCACAGGAAACATTTACCATAGTCTTTAGCCTTTGGTTTTAGTTTCTTTGAGAAAGAGTCTCAGTGTGGTTTGGGCTGGCCTGGCCTCACTGTGTTGTCCAGGCAGGCCTTCAATTCACAATGGTCCTCCTGGTTCAATCTCCCAATTTCTGGGATTATAGGCATGTGATACTATGCCTGATGGCTTTTCAGAGGCAGAGAACCTCTGCACCTTCTCTTTATCTAGTTTGAATATTGTTAACTGTAGTCCACATCTGTGTTGTATGACACAGCATTCTTTCCTCCTGTGGGCTGTGATTTTTCATCTTTTGAGCAATTTCTCCTCCCTTCATCTTGGTCTCCCCCTCTCTTGTATCCAGCAACCACTATTCTGCTCAACAGTTCTTTTAGCTCAGCTTTATTAGATTCCATATATGTGTTGAATTGTGTGTACCTTTCCATGCCTGGTTTATGTACTGTAGTAGGATCTTCAGTTCTGTTATGGTTTGGGTCTAGGCTTCTTAAAACCCCTAAAGTGGGGCCTTTTCCATAGATGGCTGGATCAAGAGTATGTGATACTTGGATTAAGGCTGTGTGATTACTAAATCTGTCCACTCATTGCTTTGGCACTTCCCTAATCCTTGTAGCTAGAAAGAAGCTTGTCTGTTCTCTTGCCTGCTTGCTACCTTTTGCCCACCATGAACTGTTTCTCTTCTCCAATGCCTGTCTGCCACGGCACACTGCTTTCAACCAGGCGATTATGTACTGAAACCTCTACAAACTGTAAGCTAAATAAAGTTTTCCTCCTTTAACTTTGGATATCAGATATTTTGCCTCAGCAATGATAAGGTAACTAAGACAAGGTCTATCCACACTGCTATAAATGACAGAATGTTTCTTGCATATGGCTATAATATCCTTCTGTGTGTGTCTCCCATATGGTCCTTATTCACTGTTTTAGTCAAGGTTTGGCAAGGGAATATATTTACTACAGGACCCATAGTTTATAACATTATTTTATGATAATTACATAAAAAGTCAAGTGCAAAGGAGTGCAGGTGATTAACTGCACACTAAGGGCCCAAGAAATTCAGCTGAGGGACTGGATTCCAGCAATGTTCCCTACAACTCCAGCTAAAGGCTTAGAGTCCAAGGCAACATCCTCTATGAGTTCAGGCAGAGGGCTAGAGCCCATGGCAATGTCTCACGCTTGTCCATATTGAGGATCTGTACTTGGAAGCCCCAAAGGCCAGTGGTGGAAGCCAGAAAACCTAAACTGGTGAGATGAAGGATTTGTGCCACCATGCTGAGGTATTCACATTGGGGCCACGAAGTGATGTTCGTGGTGAGGGTCTGAGCTCCACTGATGAAAGCAGCAGCCATTCCCAGTGATAGCAAGGCCCTGAGCTCCTCCTCCAATGAGAACATCTTAGTTAACATCAAGAAAACCATCCATAGCAAGCTTCTCCTCAAAAATGAACAGGCCAAGATCTTCCCCTCTAGTTTTCATTTTATGGCTATTGGTAACAATCCTCAAGTGCATCCTCCGTGCCCAGACCATACTGATTCAATTTAGCTGGGCATTACAAGTTGACCATTAGTTAATCCACTACATCTACTTATCTGTGGATGGGCACCATTGTTGAATCCATGTCTTTGTCCTTCTGAACGGTGCGGAAATAAAGAAGTACAGATGACTGGATGTAGTGTTGAATATCTTTCTGAGAAATATACAGCACTGGGATTGCAGGATCATATGGTACTTTTACTTTAATTTTCCAAAGAACTTTCATATTATTTTCAGCAACTGTGGCTGTACAATCTTACATGGCTACAAATAGTGTTCACAATTTCCCCTTTTGCCACATTTTTCCCAGCATTTGTCAATTTTGTCTGTTATTATAGTCATTCTAGGTTGAGATGATATCCCATTGTAGTGTTGATTTGGACTTTACAGCTTCTAAACATACTACTAAGATATAGGAACAAAAATAGTATGGTACAAGCATAAAGATACATACATAGTCCAATGGAGCAGAATAGAGAAGAGAGAAAGATATTCACACATCACAGAGAAATGTTTCTGATACATTTGAATAACAAATATACAGTCAGGGCAGGCTCTTCAATAAATGGTCTGAGTGGCGGGATGTCCTCATGTAAAAGAATAGAAATGCACTCATATATCACACCATATACAAACAACATTTCAAGATGGATTAAAGACTTAACTGTATTTTATCTATTAGACACTTTGGTCCTCATTTACACTTTCAGTTTCTCACACCAGAGAAACAATTTAGTATTTACACGTGTGTCCAATTTATTTCACTTAAGAGTATGGCCTCGATATGCATCCAGTTAGCTATAAATGACTCTAGTTTTTCATTCTTTATGGCTGAGTAGTACTCCATTTTATTAAAAAAACGCATTTTCTTTATCCAGTTTCCAGTTGGTGGGCACTTGGGCTGTTTCCAAGCTTTAGCTATTACAAACTGTGCTGCTATGAACATGAGTGCACATATATCACTGTGGTATGATTCTTTTAATTCTTTTGGGAAGATACCCAGCAGTGGAATAGCTGGGTCATACATGACCTCTAAATTGTATAATAGATAATGTGAAATAGAAAGCAAAGCTTCAAAGGGGAAGTGGAAATGTGTGTGTGTGTGTGTGTGTGTGTGAAATATGAGAAAAGAAGGAAAAAACAGCAGCAAACTTTTTGTAAATAGGGAGGATGGAGGGTAGAAGGGAGGGAAGGGGAATGGGAAAAAACAAGAATTAAGATATAACATGCATAGGTACAAATTTCCAATGATGAATGTGATCATAATGTATACCTAAAATGTACCAATAAAGTTCATTAAAAAAGACTTAACTGTGAAAAGAAATTGTAAAAATAGTATAAGAAAACATAAGCGAAACATTCTATGTTATTAGTTTGTGCAAGTACATTTTGGATAAGAATGTAAACACACAGACAACAAAAGTAAAAATAGACAAGTGGGATTATACCAAGGTCAAATATTCTGCACAGCAAAGGGAAGAGTAACAGAGTGAGGAGACAAACTACTAAAAGGGAGAAAATATTAATGAATAATTAATTATCTGACAAGTGTGTATATCCAGAATACATAGGGAACTCAAAAATTAGTAGCAGTTATAAATAACACTCAAAAATCATATAAAATGATTAAAACCTGGCAGGAATTTTTCAAAATAAAATAGGCAAATAGCTAACATGATATAAAAAATATACTCAACCTCAATTTAAAAATGTTTCCAGAAGTTCATAGAGGCATAATTGTATAAATATTATTGAACATAATACTTAAAGTACAGGTTGAGATTTTTTCATATATCTAGGCATTGTGAAATGATTGTCATTGTAAAGAATATAAAGATATCATTATCTCATATAGTCACATTTTAAGAAATTAATTTTATTGATACATTGCAAATATAGTTAATTGTCACATTCATCAACGGGAATTTGCACCTGTACCTGATGTATCTTGATTGCTCTTTTCTCCCAATCCCTTTCCCTCCCTTCAATTTCATTACCCCTTATTTACAAAAGCTTGGTTTCCATTTTTATTTCTTTTCTCATTTTTCCCCTTTTCTCTTACTCCTGCAGTTTCCCTTTCCTTTTGAAGAATTTCTTCCTATTTTACATTATGTATTATACATTTGGTACTTATTTACCTTTTCAGCTTCCCACACCAAAGAGACAGTGTAATATTTACACATATCTTTCTGCATTTGTCTATGTTTACACAATGTAATATTTATAAAAATGTGTCTGATTTATTTCACTTAAAACATTGGAGATCTTACTTACCAAATTTATGGGGGGTTTTGTTACCAGGACCAAATTTCAAGTATAACAAGGTATATTAATTATAATAATATAATATATTAATTACAAAAATTGTACTTTACATTAGAGATCAGAAGTTATGTCTCACATATAAGCAAAATATTGTGCTAGATTAATCTTTTCCCATTTCCCCACTCTTCATTCTGCTTCTATTTTATGACTTTTATAGACTCAAATATACATGTTCATGAATTTTTTTATCTTCCTGTGTATGGCTTATTTAACTCATAATGTCTCCTGGTTCATCCATATAGTCACAAAATACATTATTTTTTCTTATTTTTAATGTCTCATTAGCTGTATTTATATCTTTATATAAAATGTCTGTATTTTTCTCCATCTACAGGTATTTAAATTGTGACAGTTTTAGTTATGACAAATGATATTGTAATAGAGTCAATAGAAGATCTCAAGATTTTGATTTATTTCTTTTGTATTTATAGATATATCCAAAAAAGGTATAGCTGCGATATAAGACATTTTTACATTTACATTTTTGAGGCATTTCTATGTTTTCTATAGGGGATGTGCTGTTGGACATTCTCACCAACTGTTCTCAGGGTTCTGTCTACATCCCCAACAGCTTCTATCTTTTGTCTTTTCAGCAATAGCCCTTGTAATATGTGTGAAGTATGAGTAATGGTGGCTTTAGTTTACTTTCTTATAATTAGTGATGTTGAGAATCTTTTCTGTATCTTTTGGCAAATTGAATGTCTGCTTTTGAGAAATATTCAGAATCTGTCCCTCTTATTCAGTCACACTGCAATTTTGCTATTGAT
The DNA here is from genome assembly GCF_053883595.1 of Heterocephalus glaber. Classification (NCBI taxonomy): domain Eukaryota; kingdom Metazoa; phylum Chordata; class Mammalia; order Rodentia; family Bathyergidae; genus Heterocephalus; species Heterocephalus glaber. Next base: position 5,014,627 of record NW_028258410.1, read on the forward strand.
TTTGATGCATCTTTTATATACTTTGGATATTAACCTCTTATCAGATATGTAGTATGCAAGTGTTTTTTGATTACCTGTGAGTAAATCTTAATTGTCAATTTAACTGAGTTAACAGACTGTTGAACAGATGATTGGATCATTTGGCTCACAATATTCATTGGTGAATTAGCCTATTGATAGACACAGCTGAATGTATTGTTAGAAGGTGGGGTGAAGTTAGAGGAGATGGGCCCCTAGGGTTGTGTCTTAGGAGGGTGTATCTCTTGTTGGTGCTCTTTCCCATGCTCTGTTACTCAACAGATTTGTTCTATTATTCTCTTCTTCCATGATATTTCTGCTTTAGGGGAAGCTAAGCATATGTTGAAATATCTGAAACCGTGTGCATAAAGAAATATCTCTTCTTTTAAGTAAAGGGTGTCAGGTATTTGGTCCCAGCAATGTAAAACCTGAGCAATACAGAATATAAATACCAGAGAAGTGGAAGCCTTGCAGTGGTATCCCTGACAATGTCATTCACAAGCCTTGGGCCTTGTTTTCAAACATTTGTAGATGCACAGTAGATTGAACCTTGAATTGTGTAGGCACAGCCTGGCACCAGATTCTTTTTTCCCACTGATATTGGAGATGGAATCCAGGGTTTTCACATTGAGCTTCATCTCCTGCCCTTTTAATATTTTTATTATGAGACATGTTCTCACTAAGTTCCTGAGTTTCCCAGGCTGAAATTGATTGTGTGATCCTTCTGTCTCAGAAAACCAGAATGCTGGAATTACAGGTGTGTGCCAACACACTTGGCCTGATGGATAATTCTGGTCAGGTCCCAGAAGATTAAAATACTGAAAGGAATGTGAACAGGAAAGGCCAAGCTCATGATGTTTCAGATAGGAATGAAGACTTGTTTAAAAATTGCATTAGAGACCATTTGTGTTACATTCTGTCAAAACATTTGTTGGCATTTTGTCCATGTCCTAAGACAGCCTTTGTGTGAAGGCTGAGATTAAAGGAATTAGCCTAAATAATTTGCACAGGAAATTGGAAGGCTGCCCAATATCTAGGCCATTTCATGTGTACTGCTTGCTGATATAGCAATAAATTCAGGAGATAAAAGCAGTCATAACATTTTGAAAAACTTAAACTTTCCTCCCCTGAAATCACTTAGGAGCAAAAAGAGGTGTCCTTGATGGAAAGATTAGCATTATTCAAAAGAGGCTAAACACCTGAATGGCACCAGAAGAAAGATGCCTTGAGGGCATCTCAAGAATTAGAAAGGTCTAATTTATCACAGGTTCAAGGGTGCAAAAATGTAACTGACAGAGCAATAATACAGAGTCTTGGCTTGCCTCCATATTTTTTTCCCCACAAAATGTTTTTCCCTAAAAGTAACAGTTTGTGCTGCACAGTGCTCCCGGCCAGGGTATCAAAACGTTTCTAACTGTTTGAACTGCTTGGCTTCTCCCAAGAAAATGAGAGAGCATATAGCACCACCCCCTTGGAATTTTCTGTTAACTCTACCCTCCTGCTTCAGTGAGCATGTTCACCTACCCCTATAAGGAGGCTTCCATTTCTGATAAAGTGTTAGACTTTGGAATACAAACTCCCCTGAGCCTACTGGCATAATAAGATTTTTTTCTTATTTTTTAATTTTGGCATAATAAGCTTTTCTCCACATTTTTGAGTGATCTTTGGATTCTTGAGTCTTTAAATCACAATAGCTGTGACATACAGCTTTAAAAACTGAATGGTGACACTCAGCTGGGCCTCACAGCTGTGTCACTTGAACTGTAAGACTATGTAAGCTATGACACTGAACTGTAAGACTTGGCTAGAGCACTGAGCTGTTCCACTTTGCCTTAACATAACCTTTCACATGTTTAATGAAGTTCTTGTTTCCTTGCTCGAGAAGGACCTTGTAGGAAATTGGTCTTTGGGATTCATTTCATTATGCTCAGGCCCCATCACTCCAAACCCATAGCTGCCATGTTTCAAGGGAGCCTGGCTACTGCTAGTATGATATCTTGGCATTGTCCATATGAGCCCACTTTTTTTCATAGTGCAGAATGTAAGAGGTGTGAGTTCATGAAATATTCCTTTCAGATTTGAAAGGGAGGTCTGTAAAGCCAGCCAATGTACCCTTAGAGGGCAGTGTGTAAAGCTTTGGAAATGGAGACCTCTGAAAGTTGGAGATGCCAGGAACATGAAAATCAGGAAAGCCTCAGACAGAAAGCAGAGCAAGTCCAAAGGAGAGACTGTGTGTATGGAAACCAGGAAGGTCACTGAATTGTGCCACAAAGCTCTGCAAAGTTCACATCTCACCACCATATGATCTAGATGCAAGGCATAGAACTGCATGACTTAATGTGCACTCTGCTTGTTTCTGAAATTTCTTTGCCCCAAATATGTTCTATTTACCAATCCATGCCATTTGAAATAGGAATTTATTCTATGCCATTGTATCTTGAGATTCTGTAATTTGTTATTTGAATTTTACAGGGAATTACATCTAAGAATTTATCTTGAGTCACATAAAAGACTTTGGATTTGGGCATCTCTCAAGCCAATTAATTTCACAATAAAGATTAACCATCACAGAAATTGTACATCAGTTTTCACCTGTGGTATATATTTTGGATTTATAATATTCTTTGAAAATAGTTTATTATAAATCAGTTTCACAGAGCAACAGGGAATAAAAGGAGTATGGATAGGCTTACAATAAATGAGCAGAGAGCAGAAGAAGGCCAAGATGAGTCTAGGGTCTTGGCAGATGCATTCCCTTGGGGGAAGGGGAGGTTATTAGGGAAACCAGACAACCCAGCGAGTCTCGGAAAACAACAGCACAACAAACAATCAGTTCTGTTGCAAGATGGCCCTGGGGAATCAAGCCCATGCTCCTGTGATGCTACTTCCTTAACTCTGTAGCCACGGTCTAAGGCCTCACATGGGGAAAAGGTTTACATCCCTGGAGGTGGCATGCCCATAGGAGTCCCTCATCCAGGTAGGACCCACATTGGAGGATCCATTGGTGGCTGCATGCCAGGAGGAGTGCCCATCATGCCTGGAGGGGGTACCCATTGGCCAATCGGTGGGGGAGAACACCCATAACCAGGTGGGTGCTAGGTTGGGCCCCTGTAATACTAGCTGTGGCAGCAGCTGCCACAGTGCTTCTTCTTTGTGGGGTCATGAACAGTTGGGATGGCCCGCCCACCCCATGGACTGGGACAGCAAATCCTGCAGGATCCTGTGATATGGAAACCCCAGCCAGGATGCCTCTACCAGCCACTTTACAGATTCCTGGGCCACAGTAGCTCCAGCAAGGGGTACTTGGGCAACACCAGTACCTTTTGGAAGAGGTCCTTCTACTGTCATCAAGACCAGGTTCTCCCCTCACAGCAGCACCAGACCAAGGACTGGTTTCTCCTTCCTTTCTGCTTGTTTAGAGTCCTTTGGCTTGATCTTCCTGAACCCATTGCAGTCACACAGGAACAAATTCACATGCTTGTTGACAGCCTGGAAGTTACCAGCGAAGAGCCGGCCTTGCAGAGTGCAACTCATCCTGTAGTCTGTGTGCTGGAACATCTTGCTGTTCTTCCTATAGTCGTGGTAGTGGTTCTCAAAGCTTGGATTGGTGCCAGACTCACCTTCTCAGGGGCCTAGATGGACCCAGCAGTTTCCTGCTGCTGCTACTGGAAGTTGTGCTGGGAGTAAAATGCACCAGTGGTCTTTTGAAGTGGATCTCCCTGAGAACACAGGGATAAGTTGCCAGCCAGTTTCTCTGCACTGCTCACTTTTTACAAACTCAATTCCACTTCACAATAAACAAGCATTTTCCTACTGTGAATATTATTAAAGAGCATTGCTGTAGTTGCTTTGGGAGCACTTATACTAAAGAGCATTGCTGTGTGGTGAAAACTCCCTTGGAAAAGATGGGAGACTATGAAAAGGCATCAAGTGTGGCAAACAGCACTGGAACTGCAGAGGGCTTATGTGTGAGATACTGTAGGGGGCATGGACTGGTCCCTGCAGAGATGAACATGCTGAGGCTCAGGGCACCTCCCTCTCATCCTTCCAGATTCCATCAACCGCAGCCATCACCTCCCCTTTACTCTTCACATCTTTGTTAATATCAGCTTTATTATTACCATTCAAACATGAGAGAGATGTCATAGGAATGCATGGTTAAGACATTTGATTAAGAAGTACAGAGGTTCTTTCAGATGAAAAATATATTTGATAAGCCTGGCTCACTTGGAAATGAGGACTGGAGCTGTTCATGTAGTTAGTTGGGAGATCTTTTTCAAAATTCAATTTACCTATCACTCAAGTCCAGATTTTTATTAAAATGTATTAAAGCAAACACATGCTGTGCCATAGACATGACTCTCTAATGATCATTTCTTCATCTTCTCAAATAGCAAATAATTTTAAAGATTTAACTATTTATACTCCACGTAGAATTGAGAATAGGTCACATCTATCTTTCTATGTTTAGCTTATTTTATTTACTATAATGCTCTTCAATTCTATACATGTTATCACAGATGGAAGAATTTGTTTTTGTGGGATCAAATTATACTCCTTTGCACACAAATACTTCGTTTTATTTTGCCATCTTTCAACAATAGGTATTTAGTTTTGTTTCACACCTTGGCTATTGGGAATGGTGTGGCAACCACCAATGATATGCATGTATCTCTATAGATCAATGGACCATGCTGCCTACTGTGTCTATTGCATACATAATGTGGGGCAGATTGAGAAAAAGCACAATTACTCTACTGATGATTTCAGAGGACAACTTTCTTACCAAAATTTTTCTCAAGTTATTAGATTAATTTTTGGATAATGGAATTCTTTACTTTGAAGTTGCAGATACTTGTTTGGAAAAGCAGATAGAATATGCCAGTATTCATGGTTGTGTGCAGATAGTTGCTCAAGGTACAGGCAGGGATCTTTTGACTTTCTAACTCTTCACCTTGCCCTGATGTTGTAGGATCCTCTTCCATGCTGTCTGCACATCCTAGTTTCTCAGGGTGTATATGAGTGAGTTGAGCACTGGTGTGAAAACACAGTGGAAGAAGGACATAAACTTGGCCTGTGTGCTCTTGGCTGGGGGATGGAGGTACATGTTGATGCCTGATACAAAGTACATGGTGACCACCAGTAAGTCAGTACTTCAGGTGCTGAGTACCTTGTGTCTTTCTTCTGCTGAAGGTAGTTTCAGAATAGCTCTGGCAATGAAGGTGTGGAAGATGACCACCATCGGGGTTTCCACCATTCCAAATGGGATGGATGCTACAACTAGGGCCATGTCATCAGCTGTGAGGACCCCATAGGTCAGCTTGATGAGCACAGGCAACTCACAGAAGAAGTGGTCCATGCTGTGATGCCCACAGAGGGGGAGTTAGAGGGAGAGTGTGGCATGGAGCAGAGAAATGGGAAGAACACTTGAGGAGGCAGCCGCCATCTCTGCAAAACCCAGGGATCCATGATGAGAGTGAACTGGAGGGGCCAACAGATGGCCATATAGTAATGAATGGCAATCACAGCCAACAGTATGCATTCAGTGGTGCCTGTCTAGGTATAAACATAAAGCTGTTTGATGCAGCACCAGGCAGCAATTGTTTTGTCTGGTCCCCACTGGTTGACCACCAGCTGGGTCACAGTGGTGCAGATTACACTGAGGTCCAGCAGAGAGAGTTTGTCCAGGAAGAAGTACATGGGTGTCTGGAGTCTGGGGACACCAGGGAGAGGAGGAGGATGGAGATGTTCCCCACCAGGGTGCGAATGTAGGAGAGCAGGACCACTGAAATGAGGGGCCTCTCCAACCATAGAAATGTGGAGAAGCTCAACAGGACAAATTTGTTAGGAAAACTCGCATTTTCCATTTCCATGGCATCTTTTTGTAATATATGACTGAAAGGAAAATGATAAGGATGAAGATGAAAATGAACTTTACTTTCCTAATTCCATAATCTTATGCCTAATTCTTATGTCTTTCCTTTTGTTGTTGGAATAATTTCCATGAGTATTAAGAGATGTCCTCAAATAAAACACTGCTGCTGAAATAAGAATGGAGCTGTCCTAGAGAGAATGATTCTAGTGTGATCTCAGGAGGCTCATAGAGTCCTAGAATGCAGACACTAAAGTCTGTGTTGACTAGGTTTTAGAAAGAAAAGTGTATTGTGTTGGCAATTGGTCCAGAGTCATTTCATGGTACAGGTTGACAAAGCATTTGGCTGAATGTTGTCCATGCTGTGCAACATTGTAGAAGGCTGAATTTAAAGGTGACAGAATAATTAGTCCAACACAGGAAATTTTATGGAGAACACCACTCAGGTTATGCCATGGGCACTTCTCCATGCTTTCAGCCCAGTTAACAGTGAGAATCAAGAGCAGAGACGAGAAGAGAAGGATTTCAAATCTTGGGCTCAAGTAAGTTATGGTTGATGCAGAGATTAGTGCCATTAAAAATAAGCCAAGTATTTTACAAAGGTACAAGAGAAAAGATGATTTGTAGGCAGCTTAGGAATCTGCATGACCCCACCTACATAGGGTCAAGTGTGTATATCATAAATATTTCATTTGGGAAGAGAACCCCTGAGTGCTGTCTTTGAGCAGATCTGCCTAGAGCATTGGTTCCCTCAGATTCACTTCTCCATGCTCAGCCATCCAGGCACTCAGAGGCCACAGCAGCCATCATTCAAGGGGCCCTGACTACTGCTCACATGACCGTGTAAGACCTTGGTTTCACCAACATGGTGCTTCCTAAATCAGGTATGAGAATTGAAGGTGTAGGTCAGGGAGACTTCTAGCAGCATTTCAATGGGAATCATGGGAGCCAGACACTGTGTGGCAGGGTGCCAGTCCCAAACGGGGGCCCAAGAGAGCCTGATACATGGAACTGTGAAGGAAGCCAAAGCTACAGTGAGGGAGTCTCAGGGATTTAGGGATGCCAGGAGCATCAAACATACCAGAAGGAAAGCTTCAGGCAGTGAGAAGAGGCAGAGGAGAGAGAGGCCATGACCGTGTAACTGGCAAGGCCAAGGGGCTGGGGCTGCCCCAGCCAATTGGCATGAACATCCTGCTACAGGTTTACCTGGATGCTGGGCTGCAGCTTTGGGATTTAATACTTGCCTTGCTGGGTTTTGGGTTCCTCCTTGCTATTTTCCTGCACATATTTTTTGGAATGGGAATGTTACCCTATGCATCTTGCATTGTTGTATGTTGGAGGCATGGAACTTGCTTTGTTGTTTTAAAAGGACCTCCCAGCCAAGGATGACCTTGAGCCCCAGGGAAGACTCGACTTGGAATTTTTTTCATCTTTTTTTTTTTTTTATAAAATCAGCACATACTGGTTATACTGACAAATAGGTTTCCTTTTGACAAGTTTGTACATGTAGTAATATACTCTGACTTGATTTGGACCAATGCTGGAACTGTTCAGTCCTGAACTCCTGGAAATTGACAAAGAGCACTTTGCATAAAGAGATGGATGTGAGAATTTGGGGGGCAGGAGTGATTTGCTGTGGCTTGGGGCCTAGAATGTCTGCAGCTAGCTCATGTGTTCAGAGATGGGTTTTCAGGGAAGTTTGATCACTAATGTTTCCATTTAGCCAGTGGGTTAATCTGGAGGGTAGTCTGATGGCATCATTGGGAAATGAAGGAGCATGGGAGCCGGGGCCTGGCTAGAAGTAGTGGGCTTTGAGGCATGCTCTGGTGCTTTATGTCATCCCTGCCATTCTTGTCTGGCTCTCTCTGCCCTGTGGCATCATGAGAAATGAAGCTGTCTTCTTCCTCGCCCTTCCACTGGATTCTCTGACCTCAGCCCCAGTGGCAATGGAATAGCCTACTGTGGACTGAAATGTGTGGCACTGGGAGCCACAGTAAATCTTCCTCCTTTCAGCTGGTTTTCTCAGTTACTGGGTCCCAGGGTGATGGCTGAGGAGTGCACCCACTCCCCAGCCTGTCTCCTCTGCCATTCTTCCTGTCTTCCAACACAATCAGTAACCACACTGCTCTTGCTCCCCTGAGAAAGGCCATGCAGTGCTGTGCACTTGGCAGCTCTGCAGGAGTGTGCTGCCCCCTCTTGCTCCTATTCCTGGCTGTCCACATAGGGAAGGATGGGGTAGAGGCTGACAGCACTACTGCAGCTACCTAATGCTCTGGATGTTTTCTCAAAGTAAGAAATCATCATGTGGACTTATTTTAGGCAACATCTCTTCCACTTTTCTCATACTTTTTAAATGGTAAGGCAGATGCAGTATAAAATTCACTATTTTATACACATTTAAGTATACCATTCAATGGTGTTATATGCAGACATATTGTTATCCAACATAACCTCTGCTGATCCCTAGATTCTTTTTAACTATCAAACTCAGACTGTACCTTCTGAGTAATGTCTACTTATACTTTCATGCACATAGACCCTGGGAACCTCGAGTCCACTTCTTGTATCTACATATTTACTCAAATATCTCAGAGAAATAGAATCTGACATTTGTGGTATTGAAGTTGACTTATTTTACTTTTACAGATCTTTTCTGGATTCAATCAGGCATCAGCATGTCAGAATTTTATGTTTTCAAAGGTAAATCAATATCCCATTGCATGTATATACTATATTTGTCTAGACATTCTTTTTCTTAAAAATTAATTATGTTGGTACAATTTAAATATATGTAGCAGTCACATTCATCAAAGGGAATTTGTACCTGTACATGATATATCTTCATTCCTCATTTTCTCCCAGGGCACTGCCCTTCCTTCAACCCCCTCCCCTCTTTAATTACAGATGTGTTGTTTCCATTTTTTCTTTCTTTTTTCTTTTCTTTTCTCTTCCTTTTCCCTCTGTCTCTCCTTCACTTTTCCCTTTCCTTTTGAACAGTTTCTTCTTATTTTAATGTATCCATCATACATTTTGGTTCTTATTTACTCTTTCAATTTCTCACACCAGAGAGACAATGTGATATTTACACAAATGTCTGATTTATTTCACATAAGAACATAGTCTCAAGTTGCATCCATTTACCTATAAATGTCTCCAGTTTATCTTTCTTTAGGCTGAGTAGTACTCCACTGTAGAAAAAAAAAACTACATCTTTTTGTATCCATGCATCTTGGGTTATTTTCAATATTTGGCTATTTCAAGATTTAGCAATTAAAACCTGTGTTCCTGTAAACATAGATGACTACATATGGTTGTGGTACAATGCTTTTAATTCTTTCAGGAAGATACCCATCAGGGGAATAGCTGAGTCAAATGGAACCTGCAATTTTAGTTTTTTGAAGAATGTCCACACTGATTTCCACGGTGGTTTCACAAGTCTGTACCCCAACAAACAGTGATAAGGGTTCCTTTCTCCCTACAGCCCCACCAGCATTTGTTGTTGGATGATTTCTTAATAGATGCCATTCTGCCTAGAGTGAGATGGAATCTCAGGGTTGTTTTAATTTGGATCTCTGGGATGACCACTATGTCAAATATTTATCACAATAATTTTGTAGTACAGTTTGTCAGGAATTGTGACGCTCCCTGCCTTACCTTTGTTTCCCAGAATTGCTTATGTTATTCTAGGTATCTTCTGGTTCTAAATAAAATTTAGGAATCTTTTCTCTAGTTCTGTGAGATATGCTAATGGTATTTTGATTGGAATTGCATTAAATCTGAATAACAATTTTGGAAATATGGCTATTTTCACTGTTAGTTCTTCCTACCCAAGAGCAGGGGATATCTTTCCATCTTCTGATATCCTCTTTGATCTCCTTTTTAAGAGTACTGTAATCTTCAATGTAAAGGTCAATTATTTCCTTTGTGAGATTGATTCCTAAATATTTTATTTTGGGGGGATGCTATTTTGAGAGGTGTTGTTTCCTTAATTTTTTCACAGTGAGTTTTTTATTTGTGTACAGAAATACTACTGATTTTTCAGTGTTGACTTTGTATCTAGCTATGCTACTGAATTTGGCTATTAAATCCAGAAGCTTTTTGGTGGAGTTTTTGGAGTCTTCTATGTAGAGAATCATGTCATCTGCAAATAGTCATAATTTAAATGCTTCCTTTCCTATCCCTATTCTGTTTATTTTTTTTCTTCTCTAATTGCTGCCGCTAATGTTTCCAGAACTATGTTGAATAGGAGTAGGGATAGTGGATGTCCTTGTCTTGTTCTTGATTTTACAGTGAAAGCTTTAAATTTTTGACCATTTAGTATTTTGTTGGTTATTGGTTTGTCATACATGATTTGTCAGATTAATGGAAAGATAATCTATTTCAATTTTCTGTAGGGTTTTAATCATAAATTGCTGTTGAACTTTGTTAAATGCTTTTTCTACACCTATTGAGATGATTGTGTGATTTTTGTCCTTGGCTCTGTTGATATGATATATTACATTTATTGATTTTTGTGTGTTGAACCATTCCTGCATCCCTGGAATGAATTCTACTTGGTCATGGTGTATGATCTTCTTAATGTTTTGTTTCATTTGGTTTGCCAGGTCTGATTGAGGATTTTTGTGTCTATATTCATTAGGGAGATTGGCCTGTAGTTCTCTTTTTTGGCTGGATCTTTCTCTGGTTTTGGTATTAGGGTAATATATGCTCCCAGAAATGACTTTGGGAGTATACCTTCCCTTTCAATTTCATTAATGACTTTGAAGAGTAGTGACATTATATCTTCTCTAACTTTATTCTAGAATTCAACCATGAATCCAATAGGATCTGAGCTTAATTTATTGGTAATTTTTAATTACATTTTCAATTTTTCTGACTGATATTTTTCATTTAGAATGTTTATATCTTCTTGGTTTAGCTTTGTTATTTCCTATGTATTTAGGATCCTCTCCTCTTCTTCCATGTTTTCCTTCTTATTAGAGTACAAGTTCTCAAAGTAGGTAGTGATGATCATCTGAATTTCCACAGTATCTATTGTGATTTCACCCTTTTTTATTCCTAATTGCATGAATTTCAGTTTTTTCTTTCCTGATTTTGGTAATGTTGGATAAGTGATCAATTTTTCTTTATCTTTTGAAGAGCTAACTCTTTGATTGGTTGATTCTTTGTATTATTTTCTTAGTCTCAATTGAATTAATTTCTGCTCTGATCTGTATGATTTGCATTAATTTCTGCTCTAATCTATATAATTTCATGTGAGATGTGGGGTTGACTTGTTCTTGTTTTTTTAGAAGTCTGAAGTTCAACAGTAGGTTGTTTATTTGAGGTTGCTCTATTTTCCTGATGTGAGAGTTCACCACTATAAATTTTCCACTTAGGACAGCTTGCATTATCCCATAAGTTGTGGTATGTTGTGTCAGCATTGTCATTTAATTGTAGATACTATTCAATTTCTTCTGTGACCTATTGATTATTCAGGATGGTGTTATTTAATTTCCATGTGTTTATGGAATGTTAGTGGTTTCCTTTGTCAGTGATTTCCATTTTCATTGCATTATGGTCAAGCTTACAGATTCTTTGGTAGCTCACCTGGGGTACTTCTGGCTTTGGCTGTTGTGTATAATGTTCTATGAATATACTTGCACAATTTCCTCTTTGAGAATTTGCTCTCCGTTTTCTTGAGTGCACCCTGGAAGTGGAATGCTGAACTAGATATTTTAATTAATTTGTTAATGAATGCATTTTCTGGAAGCAGTACCACATTAATTTCCTACCAGTGGTGCTAGAAACCTCCATGTTTTCACAACCTCATCATTACTTTCTCTGGTCTCCCACAGCTGTGTCTTGGGCTGTTTCATTGGGTCCCATTTGTCTTTGTACCTTTCCACTTTGCTGCAATATTTTTTCTATCAGTCTTCAGATAGACAATTTCCATTGTCCTATACTCAAGTTTGCTGGTTCATTCTTTTTCTAAAAATTTTAATACTTTAATTTATTTAGCAAAATCATTTATTTACACAATGGGGACTGCTGGTTTGATATTTTCAATGAAATAAAAACAAGCTGAACAGAGACAACACTGAACTGTGTACACATGTGTCATCTGAGCTGACCAGCTGTCTCCTTACCTGTGTCAGGATCATCAAGAGCAGCACCACATGGTCGATGGCTAACAGCACACCACACAGGTCAGTAAAAACCTGGGAATTCTCCAGTACAATGACCAATTTTTAAAATTTATAAATATATAAAAATATTTTAAAAATTCAAAAAGTCAGCAGAACCAGCATTACACAGAGTATAACCCTGAAGTCAGCGGAGTGGATAAGTAAAAACCTTATCAGACCATCCATAGTTTCACAGTGATCTCATTCACGGACCACAGTACAGAATCCAAACAGATGAAAAATATATCACTTTCTTTAGAAGCCAGCAATGATCTGATAAGGATTTGACAATGGAAGTTATGGGAGAATAAAAGGGATTGCAGAGCATAGCCCCTATTAGAACCAGCTAACTTTCCAGATTTTCCAAATTTAAAAAATAAATAAATACAGCAAAAGAAACACTTCAACATGAAGCTACCATACAAAGTTCTTCCATTTTACTTTGTAAAAATTCAGAGCTTAATCCTGGGACTTTTTTGCATGGACTTTCAATTTCCCAGGATAATTTTTTGTTCTTTTTGCAGCTGTTGCCATTCTTGCTCATTTCATCCTTTCCTCATAAATGTTTCTTTGTTCTTAAACAAAGAAACCCTTTTGGCTTGTGCTTCTGCAATTTTTCGGTTATTTTCTTCTAGTATTCACCTTAGCTCCTCACGTTTTGCACGTTGTTCCTCCTCTGTAGCTTCCTGTGCTGCGAGCTCAGCTTGTCTCTGTCCCTGGAGTTCTTCTAGCAACTGCTTTTCCATGATGCTTTGACTTCCTCCACCCTTTGGAGAACTTCTCGCTCAATTTCATCCTTCCTTTTCTCCAATTCTTTCTCTACCTTTTTTGTCACCAATTCTTCCACTGTTAGTGCTGTTTCTTCCTCGATTAGTTTTACTTCTGTTTCCTCTGCCAAATCTTTCTTGTCCAGAGTGCTGTGCTTGATGACCACGTGCCTTTAGAAGGATGAGGTTCGGTGGGGGCAAAGTGGGCTCTGGGGGATGCCTCCAAGTAGGTGGAGCACAAGCTCAAGCAAGAGCTGGAGCAGCTGAGCTTCTTGCGCTTGGTGCTCTTGGGGTACTTGGAGCAAGATGAGCTCCTGGTTCCGAGACAAGCCCATCCTTCTGCGATGCTCCAAAGACCGCTGGCCTCAGGCCCCTTGCACACACCCCTCACTGCTGCCCGGATGGGAGCTGGCTGACCTGTGGAAGCCCCAAAATTTGTGTCTCTTTGAGGCCCATACCTCCACACAGGCCACCTCTGATGGGAAGGCTGCAATGCAAGGAGTCCTGGTTCATTCTGCTGTGTGCTCCCCCATTGGATTTCTAGAGGGAATCTTTCTATCTGGGCAGTGTACTTCTTTAATTTATATATTAATTGGTATATTTTAGGTATACAATACAAGGACAGACATGTGTAAATATCAAATAGTATCTCTAGTGTGGGCAGTGTACTTTTCATTTGTGGACTTCCTAAATTTTGATGCTTTTTCTTTCTTAGCCTTTCCAGTTTGTACACACATTCATCCTCACTTATCCATGGTGTGGCTTTCTACAGCCGCAATTACTTGGTGTCTACTGCAGTTCCATTATTTCAAATGGAATAGTCAAGGAGTAATAATTCGTACATTTTAAATATCCCTTACTATGGTATTTTTAGCAGAACTTTATTTTTAAAAATGAGACTCAAGTTGTATCTTCATTTTTAAAACTGAATGCAAAATCAAAGTGTACAGTATACAATGATAAATTCTAATAACAGAAGGGGCTGCAGGAATCATATAGCCCTGCACTGTGGTGCAGCCTCTCCAGGAGCTGAGTACCTGCTGGTCCTGCTGTTGGGTGAGATCCGGACTTGACCTACATCAACCACAGTTCATGTCAGGAGCTGTCACCAAGCTCACAGACTCCGCTGGACACCAGGGATGTGTTAGTCACTTAGGGGATTCTGCAGGCCATCAGATCACACTGGAGACTCATAGGTCCCTCATCAAATCAGGATCCCAGTGCCTCTGTGTCCTCTGATGTTTTCACTTCTCTTTCTCTCATTTCATTACACCATAGTCTCTTGTCAGACTTTTGTGTCCTTCCTCATTTTAAAAAGTAACAGTATCGGATGATTTCTGTAGGGCATGAATGTTCATGCTCTATGATTCCATTATTGTTTCAGATGTCCTACTACTTTTTTATATAAGTACACACCTGCAGTGTATGCTGAGTGACTACATACATCATGGGTGTTGGTACAAGTAAGTAACAGACCTCAATTCTTTTTTGATCCCCTTTCCTACTGCTCTGTACTTCCTCTCTTTGTCCTCATCCAGTTACACATGGAGACTTCACTCTTCAGTCCAGCCTGTGTCTCAGTCTCCAAACACCCCAGGTCCTGACTTTTGATTGTGAGGGGACCCTTCCATCCTGCCCTGCTCAGGGCCACTTTCCTCCCATCCAAAGGAATCAGAGTCTCCAGATATGACCCAGAGCACTGAGACTGTAGAGTGTATGCAGTGCTGAGCAGCACATGGAGGACATGTACCACTGACCAGTGTGTTCACATGTCTTGATTACCTTTCATGTTCCTGGGCACAATGATCTTCAGATCACAGCTCCCACCTCAGTGTGTGGAGGAGCCTCCTAACACACTGGAATAGTTCCACTGAGTGAAATCCCCAGGCCAGTTATGCATTTTTAATGATTGTAGTCCTGTAATATGATGTTGTTAACTTTTTCTGGAACCTAGGAGAGAAATAGGTGGGTCAAGTGGAATTTCTATTGTAATTTAAAAAATAATTTCCCTAGTGGTTGTATAAGTTTACATTTCTTTCAACAATGGATTATTCTTCTTTTTCTAGAACCTTGAGATATATCATTGGTTTACTTATTTGGGTTTCCTGTTTTTCTGATGTGGACATTCATAGGTATAAACTTTCCTCTTAGGACTGCTTTCACTGTGTCCCATAGGTTGTGGTGTATTGTACTGGCATTATTTCTTGATTCAAGAAACTCCTTTTAATATTTTCTTTGATTTCTTCTATGACCCATTGAATATTCAAAAGTGTGTTTTTTAATGTTGAGGTGTTTGTAAAATGTCTGTGGTTTCTTTTGTTGTTGTTTTCTAGTTTCTGTGCACTATGATCTGGTACTCTACATGGAAAATTTTGATTCTTTTTATTTATTTAACGAAGTTTTATAGGCCAATATGTAGTATTTTTGGAGGAAAGCTTCGTGAACTGCTGAGAAAAATGCATATTGTGTCAAAGTAGTTGAGAACACACTGTAGATACACATTAGGACTATTTGTTGGAAGGTGTGCTTTAGCTCTGATATTTTTTTTTGATGTTTCATCTCCTTGATTGGTTTAAAATTCCCCACTATTATTGTGTTGGTGTTTATTTGACATTTTCTGTTTTATGAAGTGGGGCATGCTTGTAATTGATGCATATATATCAATTGATATCTCTTCCTATTGAATTGTTCCTTGAACTAATATGCTGTGACCTTCTTTACCTCATCTGATCTGTTTTGGTTTGAATCTCACTTTGTCTGGGAATAAGATTGCTACCCCTGCTGCTTTTTGGGTCCTGATTCACTGAATATTTTTTTCTATCCTTTGTTTTTTACTTAGCAGTGCGTTTGCTATTCTGTGTTTTCTGTTTCCATATGAATTTTGGATTCTTTTCTCTAGTTTTGTGAAGAATGTCATTTGAATTTTGATGGGAATTGCATTGAATCTGCAGATTTCTCTGGTAATATGGCCATTTAAGTAATATTTATTCTGCCAGTCTATGAAAATGGGAAGTCTTTCTATCTTCTGGTGTTTCCTTCAATTTCCTTCTTTAGTGTACTGAAATTTTCATTGTGGAATTATTTTACCCTGTTGTATACATTGACCCTTAGATATTTTATTTTTTCAAGGTATTGTGAATAAAATTATTTTCTGATTTCTTTCTTAGCTAATTATTGGTGCATAGAAAAGCTGCTGACAATTTTTTTGTGTGTGTGTAGTACTGGACCTTGTGCTTGCCAGGCAGGTGCTGTGCCACTGAGCTACATCCCTGCCCCAGCTATTGACTTTTTAATGTTGATTTTTATATCCTGAATCTGGCATTTTAAGACTTCATCCCACCCAGTGATTGCAAGATCCTCTTCTGGGCTGTCTTCACATCCTTGTTTCTCAGGGTGTAGATCAGTGTGAGGAGCACTCGTGTGATTACACAGTAGAAAGTGGACATGTACTTGTTCTGGGAACTCTTATCTGAAGGCTGGAGGTACATCTAGATGGCAGGACCAAAGTACATGGTGACCACCACCAAGTGGGAACTGCAGATGCTGAGTGCCTTGTGTCTTCCTTCAGCTGAAGGTAGCTTCAGTTTAGCCCTAGCAATGAAGGTGTATTAGATGACCACCAGCAGGGGAGCAACCATTCCAAATGGGATGGCTCCTATAGCCAGGGCCAGGTCATTATCAGAGGTATGTAGAGGTATC
This sequence comes from Heterocephalus glaber, assembly GCF_053883595.1. Classification (NCBI taxonomy): domain Eukaryota; kingdom Metazoa; phylum Chordata; class Mammalia; order Rodentia; family Bathyergidae; genus Heterocephalus; species Heterocephalus glaber. Next base: position 5,031,150 of record NW_028258410.1, read on the forward strand.
CCCACAGGCCAGCTTGATAAGCACAGGTATCTCACTGCAGAAGTGGTCCAGGGTGTGGTGCCCACAGAGGGGGACCTGGAGGGTGAGTGTGGTTTGGAGTAGAAAATTGGCCAGGCCACTGAACCAGGAGGCAGCTGCCATCTGCATGCACATCCAGGGATGCATCATGGGAGTGTACTGTTGCAGCAAGCAGATGGCCACGTACCAATCAATGGCTATCACAGCCAGCAGGACACATTCAGTGCAAGCAGTCCAGTGAAAGAGATAGGATTGTGTAATGCAGCCCCAGGCAACAATTGTCTTGCCTGTTCCCAAGAGATTGACTGGTAGCTGGGGCACAGTGGTACAGGTGGCACCGAGGTCTATCATAGAGAGGTTGTTCAGGAAGAAGTACATGGGCATCTGGAGTCTGGGGTCCACCAGGAAGGGGAGGATGATGGAACTGTTCCCCACCAGTGTGAGGAGGTAGGAGACCAGTATCACTGCTGAGAGGGGCCTCTCCAGCCACAGAAATGCTGAGAAGCCAAGCAGGACAAAAGTGTTTGGAAAGCTGATATTTTCCCTTTCCATGGTACCTGCCTTATATGTGCCTAGCAGGAAAGACACATTTGAAGATTTGCAGTATTTTTCAATTTTAATAATTTCATGGCAGCAGCATCAACTTTTCAATTTATTTGGGTAATAAAAATTCCCATAACAGTTCAGAAAATTTCTTGAATGTGTAGATAATACTGTCCTATCCTGTGACTTGAAATTCAGGATAAAGGGGAATAAAGACATGATGCAAAATTTTATGTAGAGTTGAGTCCATTGAACTAGTTATCTGTTTATATGAGAGTATCTCTTTATCACTTTCTTTCTGTCTCCTCAACTGTCCTTGTTTTTATCTCCCACTTCCATTTATTTATTGTTCTGTTCTGTGGTTGTGCAGAAAAGGCTGTCTGGAGCCTTGCATTTAGGGCACTGCTTTCAGGAACATTGTGTAAAATGACTCTGCCTCACATTTCCTCTCAGTCCAGTTGGGTGAGGGATCCTAGGTCTTGGTAGGACTCGGTGGAGGTTGAGAGAGGCAAAGTGGCTCACTATGACTGAATTTCTGTGTAGGGGGAGGCCATCAGATGGGGTTCTCCTGAGGAATTAACTATCTTCATCCCCATTTTTGCATTGGAAAATTAATGTAACGTCATTCTCTATTTAACAACTTTCAAGCACACTGCTGAATACTGTTGGGTGCCTTCACATTATTTTTACTCCCACCACCACTTTCTACTCTAGAAGACTGAGATCAGGAAACAGTGCCTCCATGCTCCCTCTCCAACTCTGGCTCTCACCATTCCCCTTCATTCTCTACAGTTTTGGCTTCTGTAAATAGCTCAGAGAAATAAAACACTGTATTATTTACAATATTGTGTTGGCTTATTTAATATATATCAGCAGTACACAAACTTTTTGGTACCAGGGACTGGTTTGATGCCAATGATTTTTCTATGGATTGTGATGGTTGTGGGTGGTTTTGGGATGATTCAGGTACATTACATTTATTATGTACTTCATTTCTATTATTATTTCATTATAATAAAATATATAGAGTGTACCATAAAGGAAAATATATGGGAGATATGAACTTGTTTTCCTGCAACTGGACAGGCCCCTCTAGGGGTAATAGGAGACAGTGACACATGGAAAGTGTTGCTTAAGTCCCGACTACTCCATAATCTCAATTTGCTTATGGTCATTGAAGAAAACCCTCCTCTGCAAACACAGGATTTTGGAAATGGAAGCAGGCTTTTCCATGTGTTTAATGGTAATGTTAGGCTATTCCACTTTGAGTTTAATTCAGAATGCATGATAATTTGAGGTTTTTCTCAAACATAATGTTAAAACCACCATCATTTGTGATCTCAAGTGGTTGATCTTCTAGCAGGAATAAAGATCACCCAGTGTATTCATGAACAGGTAATGGAGACATTCCTTCCCACCCATATTGGGGATTTACTATGCTTGGGAAGCAATTCTTGAACTCTTTTAAAAACTAGATATGTGATCATGAACAAGATGGCAGAAAGAAATCTCTGGGTCAGTTTCTTTTTTAAAATTTCTGCTAACATTCGAAACACATAGAATAATGCAATGTTTAATCATCACTCCCTTGTCTCAAGTTTGGATTTGAATCCAATCACTTTATCTGCTTATTTGAACACAGTTTTCATTCTCTCCTGAAGTGACCAATTGAGTTTATTGAGCAAGTTGAATGATGGTGATTGTTTTTCTCAAGGAAATCTCTAGAGCAGCTCTTATAGCTCAAAACGCCTGGCCAGTAAACAACTTAGAAATCACCTCTCTTCTGTGTATAAGACAAGGCATGTGGGCTCTGTGTCTGTGCCCTCAGAGAGCTGAGAGCACATATATGAGGTAAAATTGTGTACTTTAATATGGTGTTAATTTTATCACACTTGAAAAACATTGTTTAGTTCAGGTGACACTGTTGGGCTATCCAGGCTTTCTCTGCAGATCACCAGGGCCTATACTCCTATGCAGAACTAACTTCCTTAACACAATTACTGAGCCCAGAAAGCCATGAACTCATGATATTCCCTCTGTTCATGCATATCCCAATGAAATGATCAATTCAGTTTTCCTGCTATATAGTCATTTGAAGACTTGCATAGTTTTGTAGATGCAGAATTGGTTGGCAACAAAAGTGCACACTACATATCTTCATTTATAACATCCTGAAAAATACTTGGCACAAAACAATCATTATTCTTGTGTGGGCACCATCGGCAGACTAGTCAACCTAGATTGAGCACCAAATGACTCATTAATACTGTCTCAATATCCTCTGATACTCATCAATTTGTCTACAACTGATGCTAGCCAGATGAAGAACACATGCCACCATCTGAACTGCAATCTGTCCTAAATGTTCCTGACAGATGTCTTTAGTGGCAGGCAGAATCCACTCTTTACCAATAGTGAAGGGCTTCTTTCTCAGCTTTAGCAGTGTGGTCAGCCACTGAGAATGATGATCTCAGCACAGACACATTTGATGAAGTGGTTCCTTCTGCAATTGCTTTTCTGCTTCATGTTCATATTTTTTTCTTTTGAAGAATTCTAAACCCTTGTTTTTAAATTTAGAATGTTTGGATTCCATGTGGCAAAGCAGTTTTGAAGTTTTCTTAGCATAGTCGGATAGTTGGTCACCACATATTATACAAAGTGTGCTTGAAGAATGTAAATCACTTCTTTCAGTGAAGCCATAAGGTAAATAGGATTCTTGATATTTACTTTTAAATGCAGCATTCTGTCAGTTAGCTATCTTAGAGCCTTATTGTGTCTCATCATTGAATCTTTCCCCTTTTTTATTTATATATTAATTGGTACATTTTAGGTATACAATGCATTTATATTTATCATTGAGTGTTTGTACCTGAATATTATGTATCTTAGTTGTTATTTTTCCCCATTACCTGTGCGCTCTTCACCCCACCACCCTTCCCTATTTACATAGACTTGTTTCCATTTTTTTCTTTCACATAATTTTTTCTTTCCTTTCTTCCCTTTCCCCTTCCCCTCCTGCCAGCCCTCCAGCTTTGGACCTTTTCCTATTTCAAATTATCAATTATTCATTTTAAACATTTTCATCCTCATTTACACTTTCAGTTTCTCACACTAAAGATACTATTCAGTATTTACACATGTGTGTCCTATTTATTTCACTTAAGAGTATGGCCTCAATATGTGTCCATTTAGCTATAAATGACTCTAGTTTCTCCTTCTTTATGGCTGAGTAGTACTCCATTTTATAAACATAATACCACATCTTCTTTATTCAGTTTCCAGTTGATGGGCACTTGGGCTGTTTCCAAGCTTTCACTATTACAAACAGTGCAATTATAAACATGGGTGCACATATATTGCTGTGGTATGATTCTTTTAATTCTTAGGGGCCTCATGTCCATCTCCACATGACAACCCCACAGCAGTTCTGTCCATGCTTGAAAGTGGGATGTGGAAGGATTCAATAGTCATTGAGGAAAAGTTTAGTTCTACCTTTGATTCTGTCCATTTTACTTCATATATTTTGAAGCTGTGTTTCAAGGATATAAGCCTTTATTATTATATCTGTTTGGTAATTTACCTTTCCATTAGTATACAGCTCTCTTCATTATTTGTAATCTTTTGTGACTAAAATCTTTTTGTGTGTCAATGAAATGTCCACACAGCTTTCTTTTTGTTATTATGTGCATGAATCATCCTACTTTCTCCTTTTGAATTGTCTTACTTCATCCTTTTATATTTAGTTTCTGTGCTTTTTCATTTAAAGTGAATATTACATGGGCACATTGTATAATTGAGACATATCTTGTCTAATCTGGAATGCTCTGCTTTACAGTGAATTTTTAAAAACATTTATATTCACAATTATTAATTATAATTAAGCACTTACTTCTACTCGGATGATCTCCTTTCTTTTCATGACTTTATTGTGCTATAACCTACAATAATGTACAGCTTCAGGCACAAACACACAAACAAATGATGAAGACTAGCTTAGACCAATCACCTCACTTTGATTCAATTTAATTTCAGATGGGGATTTAATTCAGGATATAAAACACCAGTAGGCCTTAAATGTGCAATTTTCCAAGTAAATCTTTGTGCTCCTTCTGTTAAAATATCGAAACCTTTGACATTTGGGATACAAAGCCATAATTTAGTGTTTTTTATGGACCGAGGGAGTGGAGAAGTTTTCATCTTTAGCATCCATTCTTTATGAGGTCCACACCTGTGCTAACCAGCTTTCATCACTGTGACAAAATAGTGAGAAAAACAACAGGAAGAAAGGTGTATTTTGTTTCAGAGTTTCACTTGTTGACCAGCTGGCTCCAAAAAAATGAATGGTACTGGTGTTGTGGAGGAAACCTGCTCATCTCATGACATCCAGGAAGGAGAGAGAGAGAGAGAGAGAGAGAGAGAGAGAGAGAGAGAGAGAGAGAGAGAGAGAGAGAGAGAGGGAGATTTCATGGATGACAAGAATATGCCCTCCTTGGACATGGCCCCCATGACCCACCCCCTTTCTGACATTCAGCTGTGAACTCGTCCATGGATTAAACCATTGAAGAAGGTTGCATCTCAAGACCTAATCATTACAAAAGCCCCACATGAGACCATGAGCTTTTTGAGGAACATTTCTGAGTTTCTGATGCAAACCATAAACCATCTTAATATGTTCAATTACAACATTTAATTTGATTGCATAATTTAAATAAATATTTAAAGGAATTGATAGCTTCTTTTTTTCTTAAATTATTTTATTGGTACATTTTAGATATACAATACATTTACATTTATCATTGGGTGCTTGTATCTCTACATGATGTATCTTGGTTTTCATTTTTTCCCCCATTACCTATACATACCTAACACCTTCCAAGTTTCCTAATTACATAGACTTTGTTTCCATTTTTTTTCTTTTCTCATAATTTTTCCTTTCCCTTCTTTCCTTTCCCATCCCTTCCCACCACCCCTACTCCTTTGAACTTTTTCCTATTTCAAAGAATCACTTATTCATTATTAATCCTTTAATCCTTATTTATACTTTCAGTTTCTCATACTAGAGAAACTAGTGATTATTTACACATGTGTGTCCTATTTATTTCACTTAAGAATATGGCCTTAAAAGAAAAAAGAAAAAAAAAGAATATGGCCTCAATATGCAACCATTAACTATAAATGACTCTAATTTCTCATTCTTTATGGCTGAGTAGTACTCCATTTCATAAAAAAAAAAACCCACATCTTTTTTATCCAGTTTCCAGTTTTTGGGCACTTGGGCTGATTCCATGCTTTAGCTATTACAAACTGTGCTGCTGTAAACATGGATGTGAATATATGTCTGTTGTATGATTCTTTTAATTATTTTGGGAAGATACCCAGAAGGAGAGTATCTGGGTCAAATAGGACCTCTAGTCCTAGTTCACTGAAGTATCTCCACACTGATTTCGTTAGTGTTCACAACAGTCTGCACTCCCACCAACAATGGAGAAGTGTTCCTTTCTCTCCACACCCCCACCAGCATTTGTTATTGGTTGATTTCTTCATAGCAGCCACTCTTTCTGGGGTGAGGTGGAATCTCAGTCTTGTTTCATCTGCAACTCTCGAATGACAAGTGACTTTGAAAATTTTTTCATATGTTTATTTGCTGCTTTTACTTCTTTGTCTGAGAAATGTCTGTTCATTTCAGATGCCCATTTTTGAACTGGGTCTTTGAATTTGGAGGGGTTGATTTTTTTCTGTTCTTTATATAGTCTAGATAGTAGTCCTTTGTCTGAAGTACAGCTGCTAAAATTTTTTCCCACATTGTAGGTTGTCTGTTAGCTCTGTTGGTGGTTTCTCTTGCAGGGCAGAAGTTTTTTAATAAGATGAAATCCCAGTTGTTTATTCTTTGTGCTAGTTCCCGTGCTACTGATGTTTTGTTCATAAAGTTTTTTCCTATGCCAATATCTTCAAGAGTTCTACCTAACTTATCTTCAAGCAAGTTTAGTGTTTCTGTTTTAATATTTAGATCTTTATCCCACTTCGATATTAGTTTAGTGCATGGTGATAGGTATGGGTCTAGTTTTAATCTCTGGCAGACTGAAAACTAGTTTTTCCAACACCATTTATTAAATAGGCTATCTTTCTTCCGATGAGGGTGGTTGGCTCCTTTGTCAAAGATGAGGTGGCTCAGTGTGTCTTAAGTTGTTTCTGCATCTTCTTATCTATTCCATTGATACTTGGGTCTGTTTCTTTGCCAGTACCATGCTGATTTTATCACAGTAGCTTTGTAGTATAGGTTCAAGTTGGGGATTGTGATACCCCCAGCCATGTCTCTGTTCCTTAGAATTGCTTTTGCTATTATGGGCCTCTTCTGGTTCCACATGAACTTTTGTATTGTTTTCTCTTTTTCTGTGAAGTATATTGTTGGAAATCAATTGGAACTGCATTGAATCTATATAGTAGTTTTGGAAGTAAGGTCATTTTCACTATATTGGTTCTTTCCACCCAGGAACAAGGGATATCTTTCCATTTTCTGATATCCTCCTCAATCTTCTTTTTCACCGTGCTGTAGTTTTCAGTGTAGAGGTCTTTTGCTTCCTTTGTTAGATTGATTCCTAGATATTTCATTTTTTGGATACTATTATAAAAGGAATTGTTTCACTGATTTCTCTCTCAGTGAGTCTGTTATTTGTGTATAAGAAGGCTATTGTTTTTTGAGTGTTGACCTTATATCCAGCTACTCTACTGAATCTGTCAATCAAGCCTAGAAGTCTTTTGGTGGAGTTTTTTGGGTCTTCTATGTAAAGTATCATATCATCAGCAAATAATGACAGTTTAATTTCTTCCTTTCCTATCTTTATTCCTTTTATTTCTTTCTCTTTTCTAATTGCTGTGGCTAATGTTCCCAGAACTATATTGAACAGAAGTGGTGATAGTGGGCATCTTTGTCTTGTTCCTGATTTTAGCATGAACGTTTTCAGTTTTTGACCATTTAGTATGATGTTGGCTATTGGTTTTTCATAGATAGCCTTAATCAGATTGAGATAAAGACCTTCCATTCCAATTTTCTCTAGGATTTTTATCATGAATGGGTGCTGGATTTTGTCAAATGCCTTTTCTGCATCTATTGAGATGATCATATGGTTTTTGTCCTTGGCTCTTTTAATATAGTGTATTACATTTATTGATTTATGAATATTGAACCACCTTGCATCCCTGCGATAAATTCGACTTGGTCAACATGTATCTTCTTCATGACCCTCTGTATTCTGTTTGCCAGTATCTTGCTGAGGATTTTTGTATCTATGTTCATTAGAGAGATAGGCCTGTAGTTCTCTTTTTGGTTTGGGTCTTCCCTGGTTTTGGAATCAAAGTACCACTTCCTTCCAGGAATGAATTTGGAAACCTTGCTTCCCTTTCAATTTCCTTGATGAGTTTAAAGAGTAATGGTGACAGTTCTTTAAATGTCTTGTAGAATTCAGCAGTGAAGCCATCAGGACCTGGACTTTTCTTTGCTGGTAAATATTTTATTACCTTTTCAATTTCAGTCATTGCAATTGGGGTGTTTAGAATTTCTACATCTTCAATTAACTTTGGCAAATCATATGTATCTAGGAATCTGTGCATTTCTTCTGTGTTTTCCAATTTATTAGAGTGCAGGTTCTCAAAGTAGGTATTGATGATCCTCTGGATTTCTGCTGGTTCTGTTGTGACTTCTCCTTTTTCATTCTTAATTGCATGAATTTGAGCCTTTGTTTTCCTTTATTATAACATTGGCTAAAGGTTTATTGATTTGATTTATTCTTTCAAAAAATAAGTCTTTGATTCATTAATTTTTTGTATTGATCTCTTAGTCTCGAATGCATTGATTTCTGCTCTGATCTTTATAATTTCCTGTCTTGTATGAGCTTTGGGTTTGTTATTCTCTTCTTTTTCTAGGAGCTTGGGGATCTGCATTAAGTTATTTATCTGAATTCTCTGTTTTCCTAATATGGGTATTCACAACTATGAATTTCCTATGTAGAACTGCTTTCCTTGTGTCCCATAAATTCCTCTATGTTGTACTGGCATTATCATTTACTTGTAGAAACTTTCTAATTTCTTCTTTAATTTCTTCTGTGGACCATTGATTGTTCAGGAGGGTGTTATTCAATTTCCATGAGTTTGGGAGAGTTTTGCAGTTTCTAACATTATTGATCTCCAATTTTATTTCACTGTGGTCTGACAATATACAGGGGGTAATTTCAAGTATTTTACATTTACCTAGACATGTTTTATGACCTAGCATGTGGTCTATTTTGGAGAATGACATGTGTGCAGCTGAAAAGAATGTGTATTCTGATTTTATGGGGTGGAACACTCTGTAAACATCTATTAAGTCCATTTTTTCAATAGCTTGGTTCAGTTCTAGAATTTCAATGTTAATTTTTTCTCTAGATTATCTGTCTATTTGTGATAGTGGGGTATTGTGGTCCCCCACTACAATTGTATTAGTGATTATTTAGTTTTTCATGCCAATTAATATTTATTTTGTATAGTTGGGGGCATTTGCATTTGGTGCATATATATTTAGGATTGTCATCCCTTCCTGTTGGATAGTTCCCTTTACAAGCATGTAGTGACCATCTTTGTATATCTTAATTAGTTTTGGTTTGAAATCTACTTTGTCTGCAAGTAAGATTGCTACCCCTGTTTTTTTCTGGGTTCCTGTGGCATGCAGAACTGTTTTCTATTCTTTTACTTCCAGTCTATGAATTTTTTTTAGAGTTAGGTGTGTTTCTTGTATACAGCATATTGCTGGATTTTGCTTATTTATCTATTCTGTCAGTCTATTTATTTTGATTGGTGAATTGAGGCCATTAACATTGATAGTTATAATTGATTGATACTGACTCATCCTTGTCATGATGTTTTCCTATTGTTGGCTGTTTTATTTCTTATTTATTTTCCCCCCTTTCCCTTTAGTTTCTTACCTTGCCTGGTGGCTTCCCTCTGTTTGGCCTCATGGAGTTGTGACCTTTGTTGTGTTTTTCTAGGATATTGCTTAGAATTGTTTGGAGTGCTGACTTGGTGTTCATGAAATTTCTCAGGCGTTCTTTGTCATGGAAGTCTCTAATTTCCCCATCGGTATTGAAAGATAATTTTAAAGGATACAATAGTCTAGGTTGGAAGTTATTTTCTCTTAGGGCTTGAAATACTTCACTCCAAGCTCTCCTTGATTTGAGGGTTTGTGTTGAGAAGTCTGCCATTATTCTGATGGGCTTTTCTTTGTAGGTGATTTGTTTCTTTTCTCTAACTGCCTGTAAGATTTTGTTCTTCTGTTGGGCTTCAGGGATCTTGACTATTATATGTCTAGGTGTAGAATTTTTTGGTCGTGGCTAGGTGGAGTTCTATATGCCTCACTTATCTGTATGTCCAATTCTCCACCTCTGTCTGGGAAGTTTTCTACTATTACTTCTATGAACAGGATTTTTATGTCAATTGTACTTTCTCCTGTTTTTTCATGGACTCCTATTAGTCTTCTGTTATTCTTCTTTGCATCATCTAGCAGCTGCTGGATTGATTTCTCATGGTCCCTTACTATTCTTTAGAAATCTCTGTTTTCGCAGTCCACCTCAATCCTGTCTTCTGTATCAGATATTCTATCTTCAGATTTTCTAAATCTGCTCTGCAAGCTTTCAATGGAGTTTTTAATCTCCTGAATATCAGTTTGAGTGTGTTTCATGGATTCCATTTGTTTCTTATGTTGAGCAATCATGGTTTCTATTTCTTTCTTTTGCTGGGCATTCCTGGCTTCCACCATGTTTCTGAGCTCATCTTTTTAAAAATCTGTTTCTGTTCTACAGACTCTAATGAAGTCTTTCATTCTGCTCACCATGTCTGTAGTTATCTTGGAGATTATTTCTCCTTTAAATTTTTCTAGAGCCTGATTCATCTGTTTTGTTACTTCCTGTGCTATCAGTTCAGGGTGTCCAGGTGGTTGATTATCAGACTTTTCCACCTAATTTCCCCCAGAATTTGCCTTTTGTGGGGTGGAAGTCTGAGTTTGTGACTTGCTTAAATGTCTCCTCATTTTTGTTTTTGGTACTGTCCTTGGTTTAGTTCCTGTGTTTATATTTTGAAGTTGCTTAGTGTAAGGATCTTTGTAGATATACTTACAACCCTTATGGAATGATTGCTTCTCAGAGATGTCTTCCAGATATAGCTGGTCTTTAGGATTTGATTCTATAATGGCTCTGAGGCTGTCTCATTTTCATTATACCAGGAAGGACAACTAATTAGATCAATCACAACACCTTAGCCCAAGTGATACAATCAGCAACACCATAGCATCAAGTACATCTTAGAAAATGATAATTTGTGGTATATATTAATTTATCACCTTTAAAAATGAAGGACCTCCTTCAGGGTTTGTCTCTTCTGTCACAATAGACAATGTGGGCAGCAGTTTGCAGTTATAAGTCAATGAGTGTCAGTAAGCTAGTCCCAGACCTGTGAGATTCAGGCAGATTTCTGGCTGTAAGTCCCAAGTTGAGCTCCCTGTCTTTCTGCAGGGTTGCACTCTGCAAGGTTCTATTGCAGGTTTCAGCTGCCTTTCCCCTGAAGGGAGTCCAGGTTTCAATGGGAGGTGATGATCCCTCCAACTTACCAAGCATGGTGGTCTGGTGTGCCTTTATTGTAGAGATTATCTTCACTTTTCCAGTGGGCTTGTTTACTTCAGGGAGCCTGAGAGAGAGCCTTTCTCTGTTGTTCATTTCTGCAGCTCAGGACAATGGCTTTTATGTCCCTCTGTGCCTCTGTAGTGTGTTACCAAGCAGCTGCACAGCCAAAAGGCCAGATATGGGGGGGCTGTTGTTGGAGGCACCCATGGGACCAAACTGGTGGCTGGTGGGCATTCCCAGGGGGGTCCTCCTCACCCTGTCTTGGTCACAAGCTGGTAGAGCAAGCCAGAGGAAGCAAGTCCCAGTCAGCCTGCAACCACTGGGTCCTACTTGGGCCTGCTCAGCCAAGCTGGTGGCTGGTGGGTGTGCCCAGGGTGGGATCCTCCTCACCTTGTCTTGGTTGCAAGCTCCATAGCTTCCGTTCAACCAAAATTCCCATCTAAAGTTTTATGACACTTGGCAATGCAACCATAAATTGATTTGATACAGAATATTACATTTAAAAAATAAAAGGTTTAATTTTATGAACAAGTTTATTTTTGTTCAGTTCTATTATACTCCTCTTTCAACACACTAAAAATGACAAAGAAATTGAAAAGCTCTAATTTCAGTGGAAAAATTACATTCTCAATACAAACCGTGGGATGAAGCACAATGTCAATATAATTTTTATATTTCAATTTTTATTTTATTAGTGTATATATGTTACATAGAATATGGGTTATATGTTGTCATACTTATAAGTGCATAGAGCATAATTTGGCTATTCTCACTTCCCATTACTCAACCTAACTTTCTCCCATCCCCTTGCTTTTCTCTAGTGCTCCCCCCTTCTATTGTCATTTTCTCTCTCTGTCTCTCTGTCTCTCTCTATCTTTCTCCCTCTCTCCCCTCCTCCTCCTTCTCCTCCTATCTTAGATTCTATATACTAGAAAAATATGATATTCAACTACCTGAAATTGGTCAACTTGATGATAATTTTGCCAAGAAAATGTCAAAAACAAGTGGATGCTCAAAAATATAAACTATAGTCACATCTTTTCTTAATACGGAAGTTTGTTTTAATTTCCTATTCAAGTAAAATGAAAGAGTGGAAGCTTTGACTTGCAGTGTGCAATATTTTAAGGTTATATTTCATAATTTTTCCTAATTAGGCAACGTATACAAGAAAGGAAGGGAAGGACGATGTTAAGATGCTACTTTAAATTAATCAAATGTGATATAAAGGGGACATGATTTGTAAAGTAAATGAAGTGTGAAAAGTTAAGTCAAACATGAAAAGCAATACCCAAAACCAATCAGAAACCTGAGAGACATTATTTATGATTTCTGAGAAATTATATCTAACAAATGTTAACACAGGATCCATGACTGTGTTACCATAAAACCAAATAAAATCTTCTTATTAATGCCATTTCTTTTTACAGCAATAAAGGCTTGCATATGGATGCAGACTTGTCTCTAATAGGGTGATTTGAGCAAAGGCTGAAATAGTTCACTGAAAAACAAATGGACACAATCCAAACTGAAAAAAGAGCATAGAAGAGCAAAGCCAGAGACAGGGTTCATGACAATTCCATGTCATACAGGCTGTGGACACTGAGCAGCACAGCCAGTGAGAGCTGCTGTTCTTAAAGCAAGAAAACTTGAAAGAATCTTTCAACAGGAATGTTTCAACCTGAGGTAATATTTTTAAGAGACCAAAAGTCCCCAGAAAATACTAATATAAAGTGTATTATAAGTAAATAGGTATTTTCTGATGCTTAGGATTATTTATTAAATAGTTTCATAATCAGTAAGATACATGAGGCAGAAATCTAAGCACAGTTCACTATTCATCTGAAATGCATGGAGATATGAAACACCTGGTTATGAACAGCAAGTCTGTTCCCTTGGGAAACTGCCAGATGCATCAGTAAAAGCAGCAGCACTTGTAGGGCAGTAGCTCTGGAGCCAGTAAAGAGGGGTACAGTCAGCCCCATTTGCTTGGCCTTTTCTGTCTACTTGAAATTTAGGTTCTATAAATAAATTTGAGTAAGAGTGGTTGAGTCTGTCCATATCATCCACTAGCTCAAAATATAAATTGGTTAAGTATAAAATTGATCAATGTATAATTCCACATCATTGACCAAATACAATTCTTTGTTAGTTTGTTATATCTCAGTATCTTTAAGTGTCTTGTGGGTAAAAAAAGTTTCTCTTTTTTTACCCCCAAGATCTACTTAGGCAAAAAATACCACATTGGTTTAATTTGTTTCACTTTTATATAGCATTCCATTTTTATAGAACTCTAAGATATATAATTTTTTGAGACCAAAAATCCTGAGAAAAAACTTCTAGTATAAAGTGAATTCTAATTAAATAGATATTTTCAGATTATTTATTGGAAGGTACTGTGTTTCATTTTTGCTCTGTTTTTTATTTTCTGGTTTTGCAACTCCTTGGCTATTCATATGTCATGATACCTTCTAGAAACTGTAAATGTGAAATTAAAGCTACACTGTCTTTAGAGATTTTTTTCCATTTACCCTGCTTCAATCCCCTCATTACTCTTCTTGAAGCTCAGATTTATTCGTTCCATTGATCTGATCATTTATTTCTATATCCTAATATCCCTACTTTTCTTCACCTTGAAACAACCAATAAGTCATGTAATTTCCACAGCCATTGTTTATGGGACCCAATCATTATGACACCCATGGAAATTATTCAGTCACATACTCAGATTAGATTTACTTCCTAATATATGGAGCAACATTTATATCTTACCAGACTTATTATCTTTAATAGTCTATTGACACTTGTAAAGCTCATTTTATAAAACTAAAATACCTATCTCATAAACACATTAAACCTGATTCTTTGGAGTCCTTGAAAAACCCTAAGAAAACATGTGATAAAATGCTCACAGCATGTATACTAAATATATCATGCAAAAAGTACATTGCTTCTCATCAAAATCTCCTGAGGTAAGAGCTTACAATCTAAATTTCCATATAAGGAAATAGCGTTTTTGAAACTATTTGTGATTGTACACCTGATGATTGATGACAATAAAAGTGTTACTATTTAAGAATATAAACTGAGTCTTTGAATTTGGGGGGTCTGATTTTTTTATATATTCTAGGTAGTAGTCCTTTGTCCGAGGTACAGCTGCTAAAATTTTTTTCCCACATTGTAAGTTTTCTGTTAGCTCTGTTGGTGGTTTCTTTTGCAATGCAGAAGGTTTTTTAATAAGATGAGATCCCAGTTGTTGATTCATTGTGCTAGTTCCCATGTTACCACCCAAATTGAAAGACCCAGTTCAAAAATGGGCATCTGAAATGAACAGACATTTCTCAGAACAAGAAGTAAAAGCAGCAAATAAACATATGAAAAAATGTTCAACATCATTTGTCATTTGAGAGATGCAGATGAATAAAACACTAAAATTGCACCTCACCCCAGAGAGAATGGCTGCTATCAAAAATCAACCAATAAAAAATGCTGGCAGGGGTGTGAGGAGAAAGGAACCCTTCTCCATTGCTGGTGAGAGTGCAGACTGGTGCAACCACTGTGGAAATCAGTATAGAGATACCTCAAAAAACTAGGACTAGAGGTCCCATTTGACCCAGCTATTCCACTGCTGGGCATCTTCCCAAAAGAATTAAAAGAATCATACCACAGCAATATATGTGCACCCATGTTCATAGCAGCACAGTTTGTACTAGCTAAAGCTTGGAAGCAGCCCAAGTGCCCATCAACTAGAAACTGGATTAAGAAGATGTGGTTTTCTTATAAAATGGAGTACTACTCAGCCATAAAGAATGAAAAACTAGAGTCATTTATAGCTAAATGGATGCATATCGAGGCCATACTATTAAGTAAAATAAATAGGGCATGCATGTGTAAATACTGAATAGTTTCTCTAGTGTGAAAAACTGATAGTGTAAATAGGGGTTAAAATGATTAAAATGAATAATTGATAATTTGAAATAGGAAAAAAGGTCCAAAGACGTACAGGTAAAGGCAGGGGAAGGGGAAAGGAAAGAATGGAAAGGAAAAACTATGAGAAAAGAAAAAAAAATGGAAATGATGTCTATGTAAATAGGGGAGGGTGGAGGGGGTGAAGGGTACACAGGTCTGGGGGAAAAAATAAGATCCAAGATACATCATGTACAGGTACAAACACCCAATGATAACTGTAAACAAATTGTACACCTAAAATGTGCCAATAAAAGCACTTAAGAGAAGAAAAAAAAGGAATATAAAAGCACTGGTGTTTGTCATTTGTTTTTTGCTTCAGGAGAAATTCAATATTTTGTCAATTTCTTTGTAATGTTATTGATCTTTAAGCAGATATGAATGTGTGCATATTGTTGGAGATTTAGATTACTTTCAATATTAAAACATGTTTTTTGCAGGTGCCACATGTCCTCAGGAGGGTTCATACTTTTAAAATTACTAACAGTGATATGCAGCTCTAAAAATGAACACATCACGGTTCCAATAAAGAATCCAACTGCAGTCACTCCTTAAGGAAAGTCTATCTAAGGGTGGCTGCCTTTATCAAAAAGAAGAAGCAATAAGTATTATAGAATCCCTGCTGTAATTATAGCAGTGATTTAAATACCTTGTGCAGTTTGAACCTCAGATGATATATACTTGTGATTAAATAATGTATGACACCAGGAATAAAGGATTTTGTGTCAGAAAGAAAATTTCCTTGCAGGGTCATGTGAAAAAGCTTTGCATTAGGTCTTAAAATTAAGTAGAGTCTTAAAGGCTATTGAATGAATGCAGAAAAAAAGAAGATATTTGAGATAGAAAGCAGAAAAATGAAAGTGTGCTACCGAGGTAATTTGAGTATCAACATAAATAGAAGTAAAGATGCCATCTGAACATGGAACCAAAGAGAGAAGACTACTGGCTTGGACCAACTATGCAAAATCTAGACATGTAGATGAAGCATTAAGTAATGGGGAAAAAATAAGAACTAAAATACATCATGTTCAGGTATAAACACCCAATGATAAATGTAAATGTATTGTATACCTAAAATGTACCAATTAATATATAACAAAAAAGAAGAACCATCAGAATATATGCGCTTGCTTCAGCAGCACATATACTAAAGAAAAGAACTTAATATAAAATAGAGAAACACTGTGTGTAGCAATAGTATAGCAGGTGCTCAATATCAGTGGGTTTTGACAAAGGCAGCATGAGCACAGGTTGGGGGTAATAACTTCTCTTCAACAAATGGTGCTGAGAAAACTCAGTTCCCAGGTGCCAAGGAATAAAACTAGACCCTATTTTTCTCTATAGACAAATATCAACTTAAAGGGCTCAAGACTTATATTAAGATTTAAAACTATGAAAGAAGGTATTGATTTTTCAACATTTTCTAATCTTTCAACACACAGATGTCTTCAATGTAACATATATGAGAAAGTTCCAGGACATGGAGATAAGATGATAACTGTAAGTCAGGTAGATGATTTGGTGGATCTTGCAGATTTTCATTTGTTGGTCACAGAAAAAAGTGACATTAAAATACTGCAGAAAGTAGGGATGAGTGTTTTATGGAGTCCTTTTTAAAAATGTGAAAAATGAAGAATGAGCCCTGTGTGTCTTATGTGCAAAATGGGTTTGCAGAATAATGGAAAGTGAGGGTAAGTATAAATGTGTTTCACACAATGAAAAGGAATGAAAATGATGCAAAACTTCATTTTTTATTTTACTTTAATTTTGTTAGAAATGTCCTGAGTCACTGAATTATTTTGTTTATTATAAGAGCATAAATGATCCCCTCATTAGAAATAGGACCTGCTACTACATTGGAAGGTACTTGAAGAGGAGAAATTATAAGAAGAAACATAATTGAATTTAAATGTGCAGAAGATATTCTAAGTACTTCAACCAAGTAGCACCGTGGATGATTTTCATGGTGAGGAAGGAGAAGGGGACTGAGCCTCCTCACTAACCCTCACTTTGACAGTTTGCTCTTGGAGAGTGATCAGTCACTTTCCATCACTGGGATAAGATCCTTGACACCTGCAGCCCGAAGAAGATGTGCATTTGGCTCATGGTGTCAGAGGTTCAGTTCATGGTTGGCTGGCCCCAAGGTAAAAACAACATTGAAAGGGCATGGTGGAGACAAGCTGCTCTACCCAAGGCAGGCAGGAAGCAGAAGAGAAGGGAGGATTGGGTGACCAGAAAATACCCTTCCAGATCACATTCCAGTAGCTACCTCTGACACCCAGGCACTGACTGCTAAGATCACATTGAGCTTTGAACTCATCTGTGGGTCAGTCTGATGATGAGTATGGAGCCTACACAATCTAATCATCTTCCAAAAGCCCCACCCTGAATACACAAGATGGGAAGGGGGAGGTAGGTTTAGATCTGAACCATGGGAGAGGGTTACCTTGAAATACACTGTCTGGATAAGGAGTTCTTTCTTCAAGAAAAAATTAATTTGGAAAACTTAATAGAAACATTATTGATTGAGGAAAACTGAATCAAAATATTAGGAATTGAGGAAAAGGGGAAATTCTGAACAATGAAGAAATATCAAATAAAGAACTATGCATGGTTCCAAGACAGTGCCTGTGGAGACTTAATTGACCTTGTTAGATAGCAAGAGATTGACTTTATTTAATATAGGTCTCACTGTAACTTGGTCTTGAACATCCTGTAGAAAAGTATAACTATGTAAGACAATAGCTACTTGAGTTCAGCAAAAGTTTTAAGGTTTTTTTTAGCCAACATTGTTTAAAAAATAATAAATAAGTGTATTACTTGATTTTTCATCCTTTTACAGCCCCAATTAATAGAAATTATTCTTATAGACAGCTAAGCCAGTCAAACACACTATAGATCCTCACAATATATAGGGTCAAGGTATTGTTGGGTGTGCTCACTTTTCCTAAAAACACCTTCACATAAAACAAAAAGAAAGGGAGATATGTTGGGAGCCATGCTACATAATTCTAGGGAAAAATCATTTGAGTAGGCCTAGTTCTCCTGCCTACAGGCCAGCAATAACACTCCAAGACATACTTCCATTTTGGCCTCAGGTCACAAGGGAGATCTCAATGATCCCATGATGCTGTAATCCTCCAGGACAAGACCACACCTGTGGGAGATGCCCTGGGAGGAACCAAATCTTCATCTGTGTAGTTCCTGGGAGGAACTAAATCTTCATCTGCATAGTTCCTCATTGTTCTTAGATTTCCGCCACCCCCACCCAGTCTTTTGTTACACCTTGTTCATCCCAATATGATACTGAAATCTACATTATTCATTTGTTACATTTGTTTCTTTGGATGTATTAAATAAAAGGTGCTGCAAGCTAGGGCTTCTTGTCTTTGCAGCCTAGAGCAGCACTGATCAGACCCCCCCCCCCAAAAAAAGAATTAACCATGTTTAGAAAAAAATATGAGAACAGTTGATTAACCATATTTAGAATGACAAAAACCAGAAAGAAGGCCCAGGGATTTAGTTTAGTGGTTCCGGCATCTTCCTTGCTAGTGCAAGTTCTCAAGTTAGATCCTGACCAAAAAACAAACAACCAAACAAAAAAACAAATCCAGAAATAAAATGTGAAAGATTTAAATTTTTTTAGCCTGAGGCACTGAGAAAAGAATGTTCAAATAACTGAAAAAGGTAGGGTAAATCAGTGTGATATTGAAGGGAAGAAATAAGTAGATTTTAAAAATGTCTTAAACATTTAGTAGTTATGCTACATTCAGGAAAATAAGGTGAAGAGAAAGTTAGAAATTCAAACCAAGGATGATGTTATAGATTTGAGAATACTATAGTAAGTAATACATTCTCACACATACAGTAGGTGGAAGAACTCTGTAAACCAAGGTTTTAAGGTCCTGTCTGAATAAACATCAGTGCTGGTGTGTTTCTGTGTGGGAGGAGTAGAGCAGGTTAGTGCTATGCAAGTGTGGAAAGAAGAGAAGGAAAGCTACAACAGTGTGGGGAGAGGCCTGGGTCTCCCCAGGCCAACTGTAAGATAGCAAAGGAAGGAAAGGAAGGTGGAGTGGTGCCAGGCTTCAGTACCCAGACATGGAGCTTCCAAGGAGACCACAGAGTGTGCTTCAGTAGGATTGGTGCTATCCCGGACAATACAGTTTCTGCAGTGCAACCTTTATGTCTCTGTTCCTCAGACAACAGATAGCAGGATTCAAGGTAGGGGTGAGGATGGAGTAAAAAAAGACACTAGGTGGCCTGGGGTTGGGGAATACTGAGAGGTGGGTCTCAGTTACATGAAGTTTCCAGTTCCATAAAACAAAATGACTGTGGTCAGGTGTGAGGAGTAGGGGGAGAAGGCTTTCCACCATCCTTCCCCAGAAGGAATCCACACAATTGTGGAGGTGATGCACACATAGAAGATGACCTTGAGGGCAAAGGAGCTCATGACGATGCAGCTGCTTACAGCAAAGCCCACCTCCTCTTTGAGGTGGTAGTCAGTGCAGGTGAGGTGCATGACAGGGGGATGTCACATAAAAGTGTTCCAGGACCTTGGGTCTGTAGAATGGCAGGAAGAAGGTGTTGAAGGTATGGAAAGCAGAGTAGACAGCCCTGCTCACCCAGGCCATGGCAGCCAATTCAGAGGAAAGCCTCTCATTCATGGTGATCCCTTGGAGCAGGAGCTTAAGGATGGCCAAGCACCAGTCATACACCATGGCAGTGAGCAGAAAGCACTCAGTGGAACCCAGGGTGATGAACATGTAGACCTGGGCCACACATTCCAGATAGGAAATGAGCCCAGAGCTCATGAGGAAGGTGCAGCACCTTGGGGATGGTGACTGAGGTGTTGCACATGTCCAGGAAAGAGATTCTTTAGGAAGAAGTACCTGGGTGAGTAGAGACGGCTTTCTCTAAACACAGCTGTGATGATGGAGATGTTTCCCAGGAGCCAAAATAAGTAGGCAAACAATAAAAAAAAGATGACTACAAATCTCAGTTTCTGGGCATCTGAAAAGCCCCTGAGAGTGAACCGTTTGATTGGACATTGTTCCTTCACTTTGAAGGTCTGTTCTGATGCAGTGGCTGCATACAGTATGCATGGGAACAGAAATAGATCAGCTTGAAGGGTGTCTGTGAATGTCCACTTTGTCTACAGCTGCATGATAATGCCTACCAATGGAAACATAAATCCCATGTAACTTATTTCAATGATTATATTTCAGTGAATGGTGATTATTCTGATAAATCAATTTGGACAATATCATCCGTGTAAACTGGTCTAATGTTCCTGCATCTGGATTACTATGAGAGGGAGGGAGAGAGAGAGAGAGAGAGAGAGAGAGAGAGAGAGAGAGAGAGAGAGAGAGAGAGAGAGAGAGAGAGAAAGAGAGAGAGAAAGAGAGAGAAAAATAGAGAGAAAGAAATAGAGAGAGACAGGGACAGAGAAACAGAAACAAGAAGTAAGAAGTTTATGAGTGGAAAGAGGAAGTGGAAAACAGGAGGAAAAAGAACAGGCAGACGAGAAAGCAACCAGTTTTCTTACTCTTACATTTTGGATGATTTGAGGTGAGAAATGGTCTCATGTATTTGCTTTTCTATATATTGACACAGTTCAATATTAATTCAATTGATTATGTTTCAGAGAATGGTGATGTGCTATTTTTGCATTCACCCATTTCCTCCCTAACACTCCAGCTTCCCATTCGCTTCATGGCTCTGCCTAACAGTTTTCTTCTATTGATTGCCTTGTCTCCCACTCTTCTTCACTGATGTCAGTTCCTCTGTTTTCCCCCAAATATTTTAAGTTCTTTCTATTTTTACTAACCTAAAAGTAGCTCTACTAAGATCCATGGAAAAATGTTTTGAACAAATGCACTTAAAGTAAAAAAAAAAACCACTCAAGTTTTAAGAGTTATAGACAAAATCCTAGGGAATGTAATTTTGCTTGTTTTCCTAATTTTTTTTGCAGGTATGTTCTTTATGAGCAGGAACAGTGCTCTGTTTTTTATCTCCAGAGATAACCAGGACCCAGTGACCACCGTGTACTCAATAGACAGTAAACAGATGCTTAAAACTGAAAGCAAACATCTGAACTTTCCCTTCAGATTTTAGTTCACAAATGGTCCTGTGAGAACTCCTAGAACTTCCAGCTGAGGAAAGGCCAACCTCCTTCATGGGAGCAGACATGAATCCTCCAAATTCTTGTTTACATTATAGTCTTTAATATGTTGGTAATTTTGTTAAAATGTTATTAAATTTGTGGAAATTTACCTGCTGCTTTAGGTTCTTCCTTTTCTCATTTACCCACAGCTCTAGAGATGACATTTCCTAAAGTATGGTGGAACTGAAGAGCCAGGGATCATACTCTTACATTCAATTCTCAAATCCCCTAATTATATTAATGATCAGTATAGAAACCAGAAGAAACATAGTTTAACCTCACAATTTCTCCATGACAATGGTGGGGAGGTGGCCACCTGTGCTCAGGGGATTAGAAAAACCATTGCATGAAGGCCTGGGGTTGAACCAGCAGGCACCTTGGGCAGCTGTCAGGGGCATTGTTAGAGTTTTTTGTACAACAGGTAAATCTGTGCAGGACTTAGAAAGTGGCTAGGTTCCTAGAAAGTTCAGCCCCTGCTGTGCCTGTAGTGGGAGTAAAGTGACTGTGGGTCTTTGCTCACCTCAGTTCCTGGTGTGGCTTGTCCTGAAGCCCCCAGTTAAATGTAGGGAGAAGTGTGCAGAGCTGTGGGGAGGTGTGGCCATAGAGGTTCCAGTGAAAACCCTGTTTCCTGCAGCTTGAGAATATCACAGAAGCACAACAGATGCAGTTGTAATGCCCTGGGGATATAAAGGGGCTGGAATTCAGAAAGACCCTCCACAACCGGAAGGGATTAGCTGTCAGCTGGTCACCATCACTCTTCATAAGAGGCCCACAGGACTGTCATCCCAGCTGCCAAGAGAAGCTACAGGTTAGCAGGGGTCTAGATGCCCTCTGAGTGACTGTGAACCCCGGCGGAAGACAATGCAGGATGTCCATGGGCTAGATGTCTCCTCTCTCCCTGCCTCCTCCATGCCCAGCCTTTCCTCGTGCCAGGAAGACATGAATGTGAACACTGAGTTTTTGGGAAGACACGTCAAATATTGATTAGCTTTTTTGTATATTTGAAGAGATGGCAAATTTGTTCTTACCAGTTTGGACGTAACAGAATATCGTTGGTCTCATCAGGTGGAATTGAATTTCAAGATGTTTGCTAACATAATTCATAGAAATTAAAGAGCATTTATGAAATTTTACAGTTCTGACTTCTGGGAACTTATGCCATCTAAACTTTTAAGTATTATTCTTTTAAGAATGTCTCTGTTAACACATGTAAACATTAACAATCAAGGGACCAAGTAAAATCAGGAAGAGATGTAGTAAGTTCATAAGCATTTAGATGTGACTTGACCAATGCATTTGAAATAAAAGATATGAATATTGACAAGCAAAAGAGAAAGTTAATTGTAGGCATTTCTAAGTCTAAAATATATATAGTGTGTCATTTATATTTATATTTTGCTTAAGATATTTAATCATAAATTATTCTCTAAATAAAATAAAGATGTTCAAATAGTTGATGCTGAAATATATAATTAATAATATTAACAGCAGTTTCCAAGTTTTAGCTATCACAAACTGTGCTTCTATGAACATGGGCGCACATATATCACTGTGGTATGATTCTTTTAATTCTTTGGGGAAGATCTCCAGCAGTGAAAGAGCAGGGTCAAATGGGACTTCCAGTCCTAGTTCTTTGAGGTATCTCCATACTGATTTCCACAGTGGTGGCACCAGTCTACACTCCCACCAGCAGTAGAGCAGGGTTCCTCTTTCCCTACAGCCCTGCCAGCATTTGTTATTGGTTGATTTCATGATAGCAGCCATTCTTTCTGGAGTGAGGTGGAATCTCAGCGTTGTTTTCATTTGCATCTCTCCAATGACCAGTGATGTTGAACATTTTTTCATGTATTTATTTGCTATTTCTACTTCTTTGTCTGAGAAGTGTCTGTTCATTTCAGATGCCCATTTTTGGATTGACTCTTTAAATTTGGGAGGTCTGATCTTTTTAAGTTCTTTATAGATTCGAGATAGTAGACCTTTGTCTGAGGAAGAGCAGGTGAAGATATTTTCCCACATTGTGGGTTGTCTCTTCACACTGCTGGTGGTTTCTCTTGCTGTGCAGAAGCCTTTTAATAAGGAGAGATCCCATTTGTTGATTGTTTGTGCTAGCTCAAGGGCAACTGAGCTTTTGTTCATAGAATCTTTTCCTACACCAATGTCTTCAAGGGTTCTACCTAACCTCTGTTCCAACTAGTTCAGAGTTTCTATTTTAATATTTAGATCTTTAATCCATTTTGATTTTAGTTTAGTGCATAGTGAGAGATACAGGTCTAGTTTTAATCTTTAGCAAGTTGAAGCCCAATTTTTCCAGCACCACTTATTAAAGAGGCTATCTTTCCTCCAGTGAGGGTGTTTGGCTCCTTTATCAAAGATGAGATGGCTGAGTGTGTCTGGAGTTGTTTCTGCATCTTCTAATCTGTTCCACTGGTCCTCAAGTCCAAATGCCCATCAACTGGAGACTGGATAAAGAAAATGTGGGTTTTTTTATAAAATGGAGTACTACTCAGCCATCAAAAATGAGAAATTAGAGACATTTATAGCTAATGGATGCACATTGAGGCGATACTCTTAAGTGAAATAAATAGGACACACATGAATAAATTCTGAATAGTTTCTCTGGTGTGAGAAACTGAAAGTGTAAATAAGGACTAAATGTATAATAGGTAATGTGAAATAGGAAGAAAAGGGGAAAAGGGGAAGGAAGTGGGAGGGTTAGAGGAAAGAATAGAAGGGAATGGGATTAATATGAGAAAATGGAAAAATAGGAACAAAATCTTTGTAAATAGGGAGGACTGGAGGGGTTGAAGGGAGGGCTGGGGAAGGGTGAAAAATAAGAACCAAGAGAGACTATGTAAAGGTGCAAATTTCCAATGATGAATGTCATTGTACTGTATCCCTAAAATGTACCAATGATTAGAATGAATAATTGATAATGTAAAATATGAAGAAAAGGTCCAAAGTTGTAGGGGTAGTGGGAGGGGCAGGGGAAAGGAAAGAAGGGAAAGGAAAAATGATGAGAAATGGAAAAATTGGAAATAAAGTCTTTGTATATAGGGAAGGGTGGAGGGCATGAAGGGAGGGCTAGGAATGGGGAAAGAATAAGAACCAAGATGCATTATGTAAAGGTACAATTCCCAATGAGAAATGTAATTGTGTTTTATACCTACAATGTACCAATAAAAGAATTTAATAAAGTTCAAAATAAAAAAAGGCTCATGTGTTCTGAGTTGGGGCTTCTGTAAGGCAATGAATCCTGGGGTACTAAACTCTGCTGAGGACTTCAGAGCTTAGGTGGGGGTCAGCAGGTGATTGGTGTCTGGTGGGAAGAGGCAGATCACTGGAGCATGACCAGAAATGGTTAATCTCCCTACCTGGCTTTCTTTCTCTCTGTGCTTTCATGCTACCATAATGTGAGCAGCTATCTTCCACCAGGCCTTTCCCCAATGCCTCTTACCATGGAATGAACCAGCTGAAACTGTGATTTTAAATCAACCTGTCCTCCTATAAATTGTGGGTGTCAGGAATTGCATCCCAGAAATAAGAAACGTGACTAGGACACCATGGTACGAGAGGGGAGAGGAAATGGGAAGCTGTAGGTTGTAACATACAAAATAGCAGATCTCCCATGGATGTAGCTCAGTGGCACCATGCCTGCCTTGCAAGGGCAAGGTCCTGAGTTTGATCCTCAGTACCAAAAAAAAACAAAATAAAAAATAGAGCTAATCTAGTCTGGAGACCTAATGTACACATGGAAGATAAAAATTATATAATTATGAATATATTAATATGATTATCTATACATTAATTAATGCATATTAATAGAATTATATACAGTATTTTTGTTAAACAAGAAGATTTAGTTTTTCCTCTTTGAGGCATCTGAGGGGATGCTACAGATCAACCTCAGGGCCTTGCTGACATCAGTCAAGCACTTTACCACTGAGTCATATCCTGGTCCCTGATTATAACCTTCTCATCAAATGGAGTAGCCAGGTAAAGTGACAGAAACATCAATCTGCTTCACTGTATCAACCATTTTATTATCTGTATGCATCTCATCATGTTATGTTATAAACGTCAAATATATACAATGAAATTAGCTTTAAAAAGCTTCTTTTTAAAAAATACCACTAAAAAATTAAGCAATGAATCTGACCTCTCACTATAAATAATTCCTGTCAAATGATAACTTGGAAATAATTAGGGTCTAATATAATTAAATTCCTATCTTCCCCCAAAATACACCCAATTAAAAAGCCAAAAGATTTGGAAATATTATGTATGTGTCTAGTGCAACCAAAGTTTTAGAGATTAAAAATGAACAAACATCCAATGATAAATGTAAATGTGTTTTATACCTAAAATGTATCAGTAAATATATATATAAATAAAAATAGAAGATATGCTAAAAATAATTTCATTAATCAATTTAGGTGATTCTACAAACTCCAAAACCATTATTGAAACATCTGTTATTTCCTCATTTTCTTGGACCTGACCCACACCGCCACAACAGAGGTTTTATTGACACTTTAACCACCCATCCTCTCATTTGAGCCTTGCTTGACAGACAGGGCTCAGTGCCTGAAGAGCTTGAGATGCTATTCAGCCTCATCACCACACTTCAATATCCTGTCTGTATGTGTTTGAATGGCATTAATTCTGAGCAAGTGAAAGAAAATTTCAACTTTTCAAACAATCCCAACTGTCACCATTTCCTTCATAAGGACATGCAGATGTATCCTGGTATTACTCTTCCATTCCAGTCCTGTAATCATAGAGACAACTTGCATTCAGTACCTTTCTCCCTTACCCCCACTGGGCATAATTAAAGTACTACACTGAATAGTGGTGCAATAATTATGAAGAATATACAGAGAAAACAATTAGTCAAATAATGAGATAATCCCTTGCATCTAGTTAAACTTTTTGTAAATCAAGTATTGCAATTGTCCTGGGACTTGTTAAGCTAACAAGCTGACTGATAATCTCTTGGAGTGCAGCTTCAGAGTTCTGTCTCCTGAGTGTCTCTGCTTGTATAGCTGTGGTGAGTTTGTTGAGGAGCACCTCGAAGGCTAAGATGTGATGCAGATATGGATCTTTTGGGCCACTGAGAGGCCGGGAAGGGAGTGTAATTCTGGGACTAAGAAAATGAGTGCCCCAAAGCAGCTGGAGGAGGAATATTCAAAGCAAGAAGGAAAGGAGGGATAGGAAAATTTGAGCTAATCATAAAATTAGAGGTAGAAGTTGGGAGAACTTCTAATCCTTCAGTTGGATAATTCTGTTGATGTGCTACCAACTTGTCAAATAACAGGAAAATGACACAGTAGGAGATTAGATTTTTAGATGGGTAAAATAAGTTTGAAAACCTTCTCCGAATGATTCAAATAAGGAGTGCATAACTACATTAGAGAATTCTACCAAACACTTCAAGAATCACCAACAAGATTACACACACTCTCTCAAAGAACCAAAGAAGGGACAGCATGCCCAACTCTTTCTATGTGACCAATCTTTGCTTCGCCAGCAGTCAAAGACATGAAAAAATTACAGGATATTATTCTCTTTAAATATCAATACAAAAATTCTGAACAAAATACTAGCACATTAAATTTTACAGCATATATTAAAAACTATTTATGAGGAAGGGGAAAGTGGTAACTTGCTGTTTCAGCCTCTGTATTTTTTTTTCCAGTACAGAGGATCAAACTGAGGACCTTGTGCTTGTGAGACAGGGGTAGTGCCACTGAGCTAAATCCCCAATGTGAAATAGGAAGAAAAGATCCAAAGGAGAAGGGGAAGTGGAAATGATTGGGGAAAGGCAAGAAGGGAGTGGAATTAATATAAGAAAAGGAAAAAATGGAAACAAAGTCTTTGTAAATAGGGAGGAGTAGAGGGGTTGAAGGGAGAGCAGAGGAATGTGGAAAAATAGGAATCAAAATATATTATGTAAAGGTACAAGTTCCCAATGACATCATATAGTATATTTAAAATGTATCAATAAAATTAATGAATGGAAAAATAAAAAACCAGTTTATGACCAGGTGGAATGTGTACATGGAATGTAAGGATGATTCAACCAAATGAAAATCAATCAGTGCAATACATCAAATTAACAAAATGAAGGATAAAAACATATTATTAAGAAACATTTGACAAGCAGCATTTTTCTTTTATGAAAACAGTCAGCAAAGTAGGGATAGAAGAAAATTACTTCAACATAATGAAAAGTGCACATAAAATGTTCATAGCTAAAGTCAAACTCAATGGCGAAAGACTGAAATTGGTTCATCTAAGATCAGAAATGAAGCAAAGGTGAACTCCCTCACCACTGCTGTTCAATAAGATACTAGAAGTTCTATCATGATCATTCAGACATGAAAAAGAAATGATGGTGTACATGCTCAGTAATGTCCATCAATTTCTACATTAATTATTTTGTATCACATATCCCTATTTCACCCCCCATTTCAGCCCTTGATAACTAAAATTTCAGTTTATGCTTCTACAAGCTCCACATTTTAGATTCCATATATGAAAGAGATTCTGCACTGGGACAGCACAGTGGGTTGCTGAGTGACTACAGAAAATACCTGGAGGTACTTGGGAGGGATGAGACTTATGAAAGTATTAACAGGAAAGCACAAGGCTAGTTGAGGCTTACCAGCAGAAAAGGAGTGTCCTGTGACAGTTGGCTGGACTACAGCTAGGAAGTCTCAAGGCACCAGGCTGAGCAGGGTATCATCAGAAGGTCCAGTGGCAGTGGGCTTCACAGGGAAACTGCCAGTGGGAATTTGAAGTGTGCAGTGGTGACTGGATGAGCTAGGGCATCCCACATCACCCTGTTCCACACCCCTGTTCCACAGGAGGGGGTGGCACAGAGAGAACTACACTGCAGTGACATCAGTAGCTTTTCCTCCTTTTGATTGTGTGACCAGCATTCTGGGAACGGCTGGCTCAGCCTCTGTAAAGGAAGACTAGTTTATGTGCAGTGCCCATTTGCCCTTCCCTCAGACATCACTCACCTGGACACCCCAGCTTCTGTCTTTTCAGTCTCCCCTTAACCTGGTCTTGGGAATGCAAAAGGAGTGTTTCAGGAACAAGGTATTAAAACTCAGCTTTTCTCAGAGACAGCACAATCATGCTGTGCACTTTACATATTAAAAATGTCAATTATACCTTCATAAAGATGATAATAAGTGCCATTAAGAATTTCCTCCTTTTCAACTACACTCTTAAAGAAAAAAGCCATTTCTTATTGTCCATAGTTGTTATATTTCACAATATCACTGTGAAAACTGACTTCACAGATACTGAACCATCTCACTAACAGTTGAGTCCAACAAGTTAGCTCCTGTGAGCCAATGGATCAGTACATGACCTTATTTTCATTGTGCTTCTGTTTAAGGAAATGTTATTAACTGTATAGTTGGTGAATTATCCTTGCATTCAGGATCATGAGTGTGTTAACTCCTACCAGGACACTGCTTATCACAGGCTCATATTTCTTCATAGGTCACATGGAGACTTTATGGTGCTCAGGAGCACTGCAAGCACTTCAGCAGCCCAGAGTGTGACATTTACAATAGCAAAATCAACAAAGAAATAAAAGCACAAAAATGAAAAAAACTGTCACATTTAGAAAAATATTAATTTACAATTTGAGAGCTAACACAAGAAGGCAGAGTATTATTTCATTCAATCTTAGCTGTAATGTGTGCTTGGAATAACTATAATTATGCACCATTTTATGTTTTTTATTGTTGGTTTCATTGGCTTTTCTTTATTGTTTGTTTTTGTTTTTTGGTTCCAGGATTGAACGCAGGGCCTTTTCACTGAGCTACATCACCAGCCATTTTTATTATTTATTATGAGATGAATCTTCACTTGGTCACTAAGTTGCCAAGGCTGGGCTCATACTTTTGATTCTCCTGCTTCAGACTCCTAGAGTGCTGAGATTATAGGCATGCACCTACACATCCACCTACCATTTATTCTATATCTTTTACAAACAATTAAAGTCATGTAAGTACAAAATTTAGGCATTAGTTTTGAGGATAAACCATAGCCAGTACACAAATTCACAAACATAGGACCTAAGAATAAGAAAGATTTATTGATTCAAAAAGTCTAATTGGTAAAATATGAAAGTATGAAGAAATATTGTATCAAAATTTATAAACAAGACAAATTCAGGAAAAATTTGAGTTTGTTACAAATGTGCCATTAAAGTTTTATCTTCAATTTCACAAAAAATAAAGGCATGAAAAAAGAATGAAAAATAAAGGCATGCAGATTGAAAAACAATTAAAATTATATCTGTCTGAAGTTGACATAATTTATATATAGAAAACCCAAAAAATACCACAAACACTGATTAAAGAGCAAATTAACTTAGCAAAGCCGCAGGATGGAAAATCAACACTCAAAATTTCCTTGTACTCCTCTAAACCAACAATGAACAATCAGAAAAGGAAACTATGAGAATAATCCCATTTTCTATCACATCAAAAATTGTTTAATAAACCTAACTAATGAGTGAAAGACTCTTGCTCTCAGTAAAAAAAAAAAAAAAACAAAACTTTAAGGATAATACAAATAAGTGGAAAGAAGTATCATGCTTCTAGTTTAGAAGTCTAAATGTTACTGACATTTACTCTACCCAAAATGACCTACAGATTCAATGCAATGACACTCAAAATTCCAATAAAGTTTTTTTTCAAATAGAAAACTACTGTAAAATCTGGGTGAAATCTCAAATGATCTTGAGTAGCCAAATTTAGAAGCCTTGCATTCTGATTCCAAAGCATGCAACAAGAAAGGAATAATTAGGAGAGATTAAGGCATCTGTGCAAATGCAGACCAAAGGAACTTAGCAGAAAATCAACATTCAGTGCATCCTCAGTAACTCCTGCTGAACAGTTGGGAAGGGTAGGGCTGTACCCTCTGCAAAGGGTAGGGCTGAGGCCCACATGCAGAATGACTGGGACATCCACCCAGTGTGTGCACATTAACTCAAAATGGACCACACCTAAATGGAAGGCTTGAAGCTACTATACTCCTAGAAGAAAATGGTAGAAACTTCAGTTTTTGCATTTGGCATTAATTTCTTGGATGTGACACCTAAGATACAGGAAACTAAAAATAGAAAGAAAAAAAAAGCCAGTCCATTCTCCTTAAAAACTTCTGTATATCCAAAAAACCAACTGATTGAAAAGGCAACCTGTGGAGTGGAAAGCAATAATTGAAAATTCCATATGCAACAAGTAGTTGATATAAAAAACATACAAGTGATTTCTATAGCTCAACAACAACTACAAAAAACCCAGATTGACTTAAATGAACTTTCTTCCTGAGAAGATGAACAAATGGATAACATGCAAGTGAAAAGATGTTCGATGTCATTTGTAATTAGAAGAAATAAATCTTATCTGCAATGAGAGATCAACTCATGCTCCTGAGAATGACCACTCAGCGAAGAATGTAAAAGAAAATGGTCAGCAAGGACACAGGGAAGCTGGCACAGTGTGCTTGCTTGGGGTTTGTAAAAGGATTCAGCCCTTGTGGAAAACAATGTAAAGCTTTCTCAGAAACCTAGAGCTGAATTTGCTACATGGACCAACAATCCTACATCTGTTTATACACCCGCAAGAATTCCAAGTAGAATCCAAGAGACATTTCTCCATCCATGTTCATCACAATTATTCATGAGAGGCAGAGCTGTAAGCAAGCCCAACTCTGATATTGTAAGATGCACCACCCATAACTGTTCTACATATTTAAACATTTTTACATGGTACTTTTAATGTTATTTTCACCGTAATACCAAAGAAAAACTCAGAAAAGTGACACAATCCATATAAAGCAGTACCCTGGTTGTCCAACTCAATTCATTCCAAATTCTTGCCCAAACACTGAAAACTTGAACTGAACATATTTTTCCCATAAGAAATAATGGAAAACAAAATAATTAGTTCTAGGGCCCAAAAGTTATACTTATAAATTCATTTTTCCAGGATTTTAACACAAACTTAATAGCACTGGGGTGTGGAAATGCCCCTTAAAACATCTGAACACAATAAATACAGTAAATTAAATATCAAAACACAATACAGTAAATAAAATTTAAAAAATTTTATACAAGTACTGTACCTTACCTTGACTTGGAGGCTTCCTAATATACAGCAAATTAGAGAGAAATTGAAGGAGGAGCAGAAATGTTTTTATGCAAGCAGAGTCTCCTTCCAGAATGATTGTTGGAAGTACACTTTGTGGAGTTTTTTCTCTGTCTTTTTCACCTTTTCTCACTAAAAACTCATGGGGACGAGAGTGGCAGTTACACGAGCATGACCCCTTTGTTTCTGCAGCGAAAAGTGATCTGTGACCCACTCTCATTTCATACAGTTTTTTTCAAGTCAGATTTCCAGTTGGACCATCCAATGTTACAAAAACTGAGCAGATTTTCCTTGAATTTTGCATTTCAAGTAGTGGGAAGTTTGAGCTTGGATCTGCTCAACAACTTAAACATCACTGTATATACACATAGAGAGAAAGAAAGCACAATATAACAATGATATGTATGAATCTCAACTACAGAAGAAAAATAATGTAATTAAAATGAGCAGAGTCCAAGATCTGGCTATTATACACCGTGCTGCTATAAACATGGGTGTGGACATATCACTGTGGTATGATGCTTTTAGCTCTTTCAGGAAGAAGGGGAACAGCTGGGCCAAAAGGAACTGATTTCCCTAGTGGAATTTACACTCCCACCAACAATGTAGAAGGGTTCCTTTTTTCCCACAGCCATGCCAGCATTTGCTGTTATTTGGTTTTTTGACAGTAGCCATTCTTTCTGGGTGGTATCTCAGTGTAGTTTTAATTTTCCTTTGTTTGATGGCCAACGATGTTGGGCATTTTTTCATGTACTTATTGGCCATTTGTTCTTCTGACAAATGTCTGTTCTTTTCATTTTCCCATTTTTTGTTTGGGTCTTTTATATTGGGGAGTATAATTTCTTTCCTTCTTTATATATTCTTGATGTTTGTTCTTCGTTGAAATAATAGCTGGCAAAAATTTTGTCCTATTCTGTATGTTGTCTCTTCATTCCGTTTGTTGTATCCTTTGTTGTGCAGCAGATTTTTAATGTGATATACTCCCATTTATTGATTCTCACTATTATTTCTTGTGGCATTAGGGTTATGTTCAGAAAGTCCTTGCCTATGACCTCAGGAGTTGTAGCTGTTTTATCTTCCAGTAATTTAAGTGTTTCTCTTCTAATATTTAGATCTTTGAATCATTTTAATTTTAGTTTAGTAAATGGTGAGATATATGGAAACAGATGAATAGATAAGGAAAATGTGGTACACAATGGAATACTTTGTCATAAAAAACAAACTTAAGGCCTTCATAGGTAAGTGGATACAATTTGAGAAAATAATGTTAAGAGAACTAAGTCACACACACAAGCTTAAATATTACATGGTTTATTTTATATGAGGATATATATATATATATAGAGAGAGAGAGAGAGAGAGAGAGAGAGAGTGAGCAAGAGGATAGATAAACAAACAGAAAATGAGGGAGAGGAAAGTAGAGGGAAGTTCAAATAATTTCCTAAATTACACACGCCACCATTTCAAAAATATTTTATATATAGGCTAATTCATTTCATTAATACTACTAGTTTTAGCTGATTGAAAAGAAAGTTTTGTGTTGATACATGTTAATTTATTTTTTAAAGAGAGACTGTTTTTTGTCTATGTCTTGTACTGGAGTAATTACTTTGAAGATAATGATACACAACGTATCAACTATTCTTGTTCTCTTGTTATTATATTGTGAAATTTTGTTTTATTTCCACATAAAATAAAAATATTAAAAGTTAAAAACTTTAAAAATTGAGCCTATTATAAAACATTTACCCAAGGAATATTTACAAGTGATCAGTATGTGTATGAAAAGATATATAATATCATTAGTCAATGGGAAACAAACATTCAAGGTGATATATCACTTCACACCAATTAAAATCATAAAAATAAGAAAAGAAACTGATCCTGAAAATATACTGAAGATGTAGAACACATTCCTGAGGGGAAATGTGGAATGGTGCAACTGCTGTGAAAAATAGTTTTCAGTTCCTCAAAAAATTGCATATGGAGTCACCAAAAGAGCCAGCTATTTATTTCTAGTTATGAATCTAACCCAACTGAAAATGGGCATGTGCAAAACTTTGGGCACACAGGTTTCCATCAGCATTATTATCCTTGCCAGAAAGGAGGAACAATCCACATGGATGCTGAGTGAGAACAGGTGGTGAGAACACAGTGGGCCCACACCCTGGGTCATCTGCAGCACAGTGAGTTAAGTATGAATATCCCATGTTGTCTCCTTATGTCTATATGAAATCTCACAGTGGGTGAATCCATGGATATAGAATGTGCAGGAGAAACAGCCAAGTGCATGGGAACTGAGAGGGACATCATCCAGGGGCATATCTGGATTTCCCGGGGTGATGAAGGCTCTGAGAGCAGGCAACAGGGGTGGTTATGGAGCCTCATGAACAGAGTGGAAAAGCTCTAAGCTTCACACTGTAAAAAGATAAACTTTATGTGTCCTGCATTTCCTTAAAACTGTTCTATAAACTACATAATCCTATGGATATACTTGTATAAGTACTTGGAGATGGAAATTAATATTATATACCAATTGCTATTTATAAAAGAAAAAAAACTAGAAATAAAATATCCACAAATCATATCTGCAGAGATAAATTACAATGTATTCAAAAAAATGAAATACTTCATGGCAGTTAAAAGAGTGAAATTAATGCATGCTTGCCAATATTGAAAAATTTCAACATAATACACTAAAATTGTTTTAGTATAGTATATTTTCTGCTAATTCTAATGAACATATCAATTGTAAGTAGTTTTATATTAAGTAATTATTTTATGACTTTGGTTTGTATGTTTTCCAACTCTGATCATGCCTGGTAGATTTATTAGGGTAACAACATATGGAATTTAATTATTTGGCTCTGAATTTTACTGTATTCTTTTAAATATTATTGACCTTTGTTCTGGGACCCACATTTCTTGGAAATGGATTCTCTAGGTTCTTACTTTTTTTTTTCCAACCTAATGACTTTACTTTTATTTACATAACTTTTTGCGGTATGTTAATGTATAACAGAATATAAAACAACCGCACTGTATTATACAGTACAATCAGCAAAAAATACAGTACTGTATAAACAAGATATACCATGTAAAAAAGACAGTGAGACTCCATAAACAATAGTACAGAACTGTAAAAAAAAAAAATGGGTCTTAAATCCTAGCGGTAGAATGTAGGTCCAAACACCGTGCCTCAGCATAAGTCTGAACAGTCACTAAAGAGGTAGGTCATTAAATGAGGAATGTATGTACATCATATTTGTTTTATATATACATAGATACATATGTAAACACATAAAATTTGCCATTTTAACCATTTATAATTGTATGATTCAGTGGCATTAAGTAATTTACCATGTTGTGCAATTATCACCATTATTAGCAAATTATATATCACCATTATTATATCTAAATAGAAAGTGCATCCATTCCCATTTTGTATATCCAGTGATAGGCACTGGGATCATTTCTCCTTTAACTGTTTTACACAATGGTTTTTGTAAGTATAAGGTTCTTTGTTTCTTTTGTTTTTTAAAATATTTTTAAAGTTATTTTATTTGTACATTTCACATATACAATTCATTTACATTTATCATTGGGTGTTTGTACCTATACATGATATATCTTGGTTCTTTTTTGTTCCCCCCCATTACTGGTGCTCCTTTCACCCCCTCCACCCTTCCCTATTTACACAGACATCATTTCCATTTTTTTTCTTTTCTCATAGGTTTTCCTTTCCCTCTTTTCCTTTCCCTTTCCCCTCCTTTCACCCCTTCATCTTTGGACCTTTTTTTCATGGAAGGATGCCTGTTATCAACTGCCTGATACAAATATCATACAAAACATTTTCTGTATTTTTCTGTGATTTTATTTTTTCAGATGAGGGGATAGTGAAACATTTATGTGATCACAGTCTGAGTGTTTTATTTGTGTGTGTACTTATTTTAAGGTGGGTTCTTCCCTTGCCCAGGCTGGCCTTGGTGTTATGATTCTGCAGCCTCAGCCTCCCATGGAGCTGCCACCATGCCCAGCTTTAATGCATTTTAAATCTACATTAAAAATTTTAGATATTATTTACTTAGATATTTGATATCAAAATATCTATTATAAACATTAAAATGGTTTGTTTCAGCATGGTAAAATGTTACATGACAAACAAGATGACTAAAAGGAAAAAGTAAATATTGATACTATATTATTAGGAAACACCAAAAATAAGATTCCACAAATAAATTCTGATATATTATAATTGATAACTTAATATATTGACCTTTCATGTGAAAACTATGATTTTCGTACCTGATTTTTAAAGAAAATGCCTCCATCTGTATGCTGCTTATGTATAAACAAATTATCATAGGAGATTCATATCTTATGTATAATGTATGAATATAAAAACCTATATAACATACATGTTTATATAAACATATCAATTATGGGAAGTTAAAAAGTATACTAATTTTGAAAATGGTAACATAAGCAAATGGCAAAGACAAAAACATAAGAAATATTAATGTCTAAAGAAAATTTTTAAGACACAAATATTTTCAAATTTTGATCAAGCTCATATAATACTTCAATTTTAACTTTCGAGTAAAATATAAAAATTTTAAGATAATTGTCATCTATAAAATATAAACTCAAATACATAAATCAAGTTTATAAAACTAACAGGAAAACTGAACTAGAGTGACAACATTCTGCAAAATATTTTCGGTAATAAATCAAGAATAATTACCTCAGATGAAATAGCCAGGATTTAGCACATAAAAAAGCAAATTAAATGATATTTTTCTAATGGTGTATCTTATTTCCAAGCACACATGAAGCAAATCTCAAATGTACTAGATATGCCAGAAAACAAATCCTGACAAATTTCAAATGCTTCTTCTATTCAACTAACATTCTCTTATCAAAATAAATCTGTTTGGAAACCATAAAACAATTTTAATACTTCTTGTTTGCTATTGAAAAAATATGTATTTTAATTCACCATGTGTCAACATTGAAGTTACAAAAATAAAGAAGTACAAGGTGGGAGATATGGGGCTAGATTAATTCTTTTGCACACAAATAAACCAGACACAGAATTTTAAAAACCACAAAAATTCCTCTGATATGAGAAACCCCAAAAGCAAATAATTTAATGAACAAAATAAAAGGGACGAGATAAGACACAGAACAGCAGACTTTGTGAAGATGGGAAGGGGTCCTGGGATGGAAGGAGAGAGGAGGATAGGGAGAAGAAGGGGAAGTGAAATGATTGAGATGGGGTGTGCTATGTACCAGTTCCCCAAGAAGACTGTGACTATTATGTATTGCTGACAGATACCAATAAACTGTACAAAAACAAAGAAGGAAATACTCAGACCTGAATTAAAGTGATAATGTTTTTACATTATGTTTTTTACAGGGCTGGGGAAGCAGCCTGTGCCTCCTGCAAGCTGGGCTCAGTTCTGTCCCTGAGCTGCATCCCCAGCCCACAGGATTTTCATGACAAAGCTCAGGCCATCTCTGGGACATTTTCCACTTCCTACAGAAAAGATGATGAGCTTAACATTAGTATTTAGTTTTAAAGCTTAATGACTAGACACTGGACCAGTCACAGAGAATATCAGTTGGAGAGAGTAATGATGACTTGAGAATAAGTTAAAAATAAAAACTGAGGGCACTGAAAAATCTAGGTGACATTTCAAAGGAATTTATATGGAAAAACCTGATAGAATTCATTGCCCTCTGGAAAGGGTGATAGGTAGATGTGGGAAAGGTAAACAGTAATAAAGAAAAATAAACCATTACTACAAGTGCCATAGAATTTTTTAAAGATAAAATATGTAGTCTATCAAGCCAATGCCAACAAACAGTGGACTCAAACAGAATAAAATATTTTAAAATGCATTCGATTTTCTGAAATTGACTCAGGAAGAAATAAAACAGTTCAAGTTGTTTACAATACAAAAGAAACTGAATGAGGCATTAAATATTTCCACAAATAAAATATTCAGCACAAATAATTACAAAGGTGAATTATACCGAATTTAAACACAATGAATATAATTAATGTACCACAGTGATGGTGTTTATTATAGGCACATGTACAAAGGAGAGCCCTCAGAAGCCCTGTCTTCTATGTTTTCT
This sequence comes from Heterocephalus glaber, assembly GCF_053883595.1. Taxonomy (NCBI): domain Eukaryota; kingdom Metazoa; phylum Chordata; class Mammalia; order Rodentia; family Bathyergidae; genus Heterocephalus; species Heterocephalus glaber. The sequence goes on from NW_028258410.1 coordinate 5,068,799, forward strand.
GGAGAAGGAAAGATACGCTCTGCTAGGCCACATGGATAACCTCCTGAGCATTGGCATCCTCCAGACACACTAACCTCCTGGCCCATGTGAGGGGATCTAAAGTCCCAGCATGAGTGCTAATAATGTTTTGTGTATGTTTTTCTTTCAAAGAAAGTTGATATTATTTCATGCAGGAAATATTCATGCTTATCATTGTAGACTGACACAGATATGGCCGCTTGATCACACCTAGTATTCAATAACTTGGTGCTGCGACAGTGAGTGGAGCAGTCAGTGGTACCAGAAGTAGCCAGAACAACTGCTTCTGTGTCATCTCATGGATGTGTTTTCCTCCTGGGGTCAAAAATCCTTCTGAAGTACCAGGGACTGAAGTACCAGGGCTTTTGAAGTACCAGAGCAACGGAGCCATGTCTGCGCTCTATGGTACTTTGTTTAATGGGTTTATGATAGGACGTTCTTTTGATACCTAAGTTAGGAAATCAGGAGGTTAGGAGGTAGGATGGTAATAATTATGTGGAGTAAATGCAAACAAATCTGGAAGTGCTTAAGAAGCACAGTTTTAAGAGTAATTGGACATGTGGGTGTCAGGTAATGTAGATGAGGAGGTGCTTTATAAATACCCTGTAAGTGTGTGCCTCTTGTAAGAAAAAAGGGGTATATGAATTTTGTTTACATATTTTATTTTCACTTCCTATTAGATGTTTCAACCAGTCCAAGAAATTAAACAATAATTTTAACAATAAAATCAGATAAAAAAGGAAGAAATCGAGCAACAGGGAAATAGAACTTTAATTATGGAGTAATACTAGATTTATACAGAAGACAGAATTGAGTACATAGAATACCTGAAGCAACCTATAAAATGTTACCAGAAATTTTAATTGAATTGAGAATTATGAGAGATGTGACGATAAAGGCCATTTGAATGTCTATTTGCTGTCAGTAAATAATCAGAAATTGAAATTATAAAAATACCATTTACAATGGATCAAAAACATGAAATACTTAGGGATTAATCTGAAAATATGAAAGTCTTCTACAATGAAATCTAGAAAATGTTTTATTTGTGTAAATGTAGAATTAATATAACACAATAAAATACCCAGAAAAATATCCTCATTTACACATAGCAGCTGACTGTTGACATAATCCAAAGACAATTCAGTAAAAAAAAAGTAGTATGTTCAAAAATGGTGCTGAATCACTTGAATTTATTTGAAAACAAAGAAACTTATGTGTTGCATTCTACAAAACTAACTGAAAATGATCTTGGATCCAAATGTGAAGTGAAAACTACAATATCTGTAGAAAAAAAGACTTTTATCATTTTTGATTAAGCAAAGGTCTTTTAAGACAATGGAAAATAGTACATACATATATGAATTGAACCACTGAATTTAATTAAACTTAGAACTTCTCCTCTTAGAAGAACACTGGTAGAAGAACAAAATCATAGCTCATATTGTGAGAAAATATTTTAAATCATATATCTTTGAAATGGATATGTATTTAAAATATATGAGAGTTCTTAGGTCTCAAAATTAAGAAAAATACCAGTCCAATAGAAAAAATGACAAAAGATTTAAATAGGTATGCACTTCACGAAACAAAGATATGAAGATGAAGAGTAAACATGTGAAAGAATTTTCAAGACTATTTGTCATTTAGAATTAAAACCAGATGTCATTGGATATTCACTAATATAACTTTATAACAAGGGCAGCAAATGCCAATTTTTATTGTGGATCTGGAGAATATGGAACTCACACATTGATTGTGAAAATGTAAAATAGTACAAATGCTTTCAAAAACTCTTTGACAGTTTTCTAAATATTAAACTTGTAATGGCTGAATTCTGGAACCTACATTTCCAGGCATTCACTTAGGAGAAATTAAAGCAGATGCCCATATCAATGCTTGTACAAAAAATAATGGCCATTACAACCTTATTTCTAAAGGCCCCAAAATGGAAATAATCCAAATATTTATCAACACCTGAATGGATAAATACAGTATATTCAGGCAATATATTCACACAATGAAATATTATCTGGATAAGAATAAGAATAAACTATTGATATGTGCTACAAAATAGATGAATCTCAACATAAGTACACTAAGTGAAACAGCCCAAGTCCTACACTCAAAAGAAACATGATGTGTAATTCAACTTATGAGAAACTCAGGGCAATGTGAGCTGATCTTGAGTGCTAAAAGCACATCAGCAGCTGTGTGGAACAGGGAGCTGTTCCATAGGAAAGTGAAGCAAACATTGCAAAGAAGTCCACAGAATCTCTGTTGTGATGAATATGTTTGTCATCCTCAATGTGGGGTGAGTGCATGTGAATTTACATCTTAAGAATCACCTATTGTACAAGCTGTGTGAATTTATTGCATGCCAATTATACCTCCATCAGATGATTACACTATTATTTATCAATATAATTTATTAAAATTTTAAAATGGAGGGGCAACCCACTTTCCAGTCCCGCTTCTGTCTGTCTTAGGCAGAAGCTTTCTTTTTCTCAATAAATTTTTCCTAATCTTAACCTGCATTGTTCCTAGAATTCATTCTTCTAATTTAGAGAGCATGAACTCATGTTTTGGATATCTAGTAGATTTGGGAGTTACATCTCTTCCCTCTATATCATTTTGGAGGTCTTCCACTGAAATTACTGGTCAGAGTTTGTGCTGCCATTCCACACTCCTATGGCAGAGAAGGTGAGCCAGTCCCAGCACCAGGAAGGAAGCTCCCATGCGAGCATTCCATGCTCCTAGGGCAGAGAAGGTGAGCCTCAGGGGTGCCAGGATCACCTTCCCTTCTAAATGAGAAGACACATAAACAAGCCTCAAAAACAGACTTGCAGATCACCTACAGCAACCCCAAAGGGAAATGAGATGGAACAATCTGATACTCAACCACCTGGACAATCTGAGCTGGCAATAAAAGAGGATCTGGGAAAAATGAAATCAGAAATGACTACTCAGATAACAGAAAAGATTGTGCTCATAGTGCAAAACATGATTAATAAATCTAGAGAGGACACAGATACGAAAATAGAGGATCTGAGGAGCATAATGGGAACGCAACATAGGAAACAAATGGAATCCATAAAAGAGATGCAAACAGATTTCCAGGAGATTAAAAACTCCATCAAAAGTCTGTGCAGCAGAATGAACCAATGTGAGGATAGAATTTCACATATAGAAGATAAGATTGCAATTAGTGATCAGGAAAAGAAAAATTGCTTTAAAATTGTAAGGGAACATGAGAAATCAATCCAGCAGATGCTAGATGATGCAAAGAAGAATAACATAAGACAGATTGGAGTCAATGAAGAAAGAAGAGAGAGGGAAGATGACATAAAAAACTGTTCACAGAAATAATGGAAGAAAACTTCCCAAGCAAAGGAAAAGAACTTCACATACAGATAAGTGAGGCATATAGGACTCCAGCTAGCCTTGATCAAAAAAAAAAATCTACACATAAGCATATACTAGTTAGGATTCCAGAAATCCAACAGCAGAACAAAATTCTACAAGCAGTGAGAGAAAAGAAACAAATCATATAAAAGGAAAGCCCATCAGAATCACAGCAGACTTCTCAATGCAAACCCTCAAGGCAAGAATATCTTGGAGTGATGTATTTCAAGCCCTGAAAGAAAACAGCCTCCAACCCAGATTGATGTACCCTGCAAAACTATCTTTCAAAATTGATGGAGAAATAAGATACTTTCATGATAAACAGCACCTCAGGAACTTCATGAGTACCAAATCAGCACTCCAAAAAATTTATACAATATCCTAGGAAAAGACAATGAGGAGAACAACCTCAGGAAACCCAGCAGAATGAGTCCATTGTGTGTCACAAATTAAACACAAAGGGGGAGAATCCAACAAAAAGTCATGACAAGGCTTTTAAAACTTTTAACTTCATCTCCCTAAGGAGTGTATAATTCAATCTTGTAATTATACTGGTTAGTATTTTTCTGATTCTAGATTTGGGTACCTTTCCTTGTTCTGGCTATTGATCATCTTCTTATGTCTACTTTTTAATTGGGTTGTCTATTAATGAGCTGTAAGAGTTCTTTATATATTCTGGTCATAGGTTATATGCACTGTAAATATGGTCTGTTTAAGGATGACTTTTCATTTTAATGATGTTATTTGAAGTTCTAAATTTTGATAGAATCTCATTTATCAATTTTTTTTCTTTTTTACATCATGTTTTTTGCATCCTAGGTAGTTCTTCCCCAACCTGAATTAATAAACATTTTCCCTTATAATTTCTTTCCAAAGTTCTATGCTTTCAGGCTTTCATATTTAGGTTCATAGACCTCTTCAAGTTATTTTTATGTATGGAAATAAAAGGTTGAGGTTAATTTTTTATATACGGATACCAGGTGTTCTAGTGTCATTTGCTGAAAACACTATCTCTTCCTTGGCTCTTGAATTGAGTTTATATTCTATAAAATGCTAATGTTAAATAATCTTTCAAAACTCAGTGAACCATATATGTGTGGATCTATTGCTAGAGTTTCTGTTTTTTTCAAATGATCTATATGTCTTTCCTTACACCAAAACTGCCTTGATTACTGTAGTTTTAGAAGTTTTAAAATTAGGTACTAAATATCTTCCAACATTGTTTTTTGTTTGTTTGTTGTTTTGGGTTTTTTTTGGTTTTCTAGGTCCTTTGTATTCCTACATAACTTTTAAATTTCAATATCCAATTCATTTATAGCAAGTATACATAGACCTGAATTTTTATATATACCTTGTGTTTTCTAATCCTGCTAAATTCAAATACAAGTTGTAGGGGCTCCTAGAGATTTCTTAGTATTTTCTCTGTAGATGATCATTTCATCTACATATAAAGATTTTGCTTCTACCTTGCCAATCCTATCCTAATTGTGCAATTTTATTGCCAGACTATTATGGTTGGGCCTAGGTTTCAAATTTTAATGGACAGAGGGCCGGGGATTTAGCTCAGTGGTTTCACCACCTGTTGCTCAAATGCAAAGACCCAAGTTTGATCCCTAGTACCAAAAAAATGTTTAATGGACAGATAAGGAGTAAGCATATCTGCCCTTGTTCCCCACCTTAAGGAGAAAGCATTGTCTCTTCTCCATTCATATAAGGCATTCTCGCTGGAAGTATGGAGTACATGTCTTTAACCTGTTGAGAAGGTTCTGTTCTACTTCTAGTCTCCTGATAGCTTTTACCATGAACAGCTGTGGAATTTAGTCCAATACTTTTTCTCCAACTAGTGGCAGGATCATATAGCTTTTTCCTTTCCTCTGTTAAAATGGTGACTTCTGGGGGTGGATCTTCCAATGCTGAACCAACACTGCCATCCCTGTAACAAAACCACTTTCTACATACTGCTAGATCTGACAGAATTCTAATAGTTTGTTTTGTTAAACAAATTTCTATCTATATTCATACTTTTTTCTTCTATTATCTTTATCCAGTTTTAGGATTAGTGCAATGTTGATTTCCTAAAATGAAGGGAGAAGTGTTCCTGTTTTTCCTGCTTTAAATGTTTGATATAATTTATCAGTTAAAATGTATACAAGCCTGTTGTTGTCATATAGGTAGGTTTTCAAGCTAGGAATATACTTTCTTTAATAGATGCTATACACATTTTATATTTCCTCCAGGGTTAGTTTCATTAATTTTTCTTCCAAGGTACTTCTTAGAAGTTGTCCAATTTATTTCAAAACAGATTTTTGTAATATGCTTTCTATATCCTTTTAAATTCTGTAAAATCTGTGGTAATGCCTCCTAGGTCTCAATATTTTAATTTTTAAAATGTATAATTGATACTGTGTAATAGGAAGTAAAGGTCTGAAGAAGCAGGGGAAGTGGGAGAGGTAGGGAAAAGGAAAGAAGGGAAAAATATGAGAAAAGGAAGAAAAACGGAAACAAAATCTTTGCAAATAGGGAAAGGTAGAGGGGGTGAATGGAAGACAGCAGAAGGGGGGGGAAGAACCACAATATTCATGTAATGGTACAAGATCCCAATGATGTATGTAAATGTATTTTATACCTAAAATGTACCAATAAACTTAATGGGGAAAAATTTTTTTAAATGGAAATTACTAATAACTAATGTACACATTTATAAATATTTTAAATTAAATATTGAAGCTTCTTCTTATCCTTTATTTATACATAGTGAATTGTATCCAAGATAAACATTTTACTGATTTTATAAAAGTACACAATTTTTACATAGATATTTTCCATTGGAGGCTTACCAGGATGCTATGTAATATATAGGATAAAATTCATACAAACATCCACCCAGTCACCCAGTCTTCCAGTCCCCAACATTTTCCCTCATGAGCCATGTTTCTATTGCTGGTGAAGACATCAAGAGAACCCAAACTCTCCTAGACCACAGCCTGGGTTGCAGACAGGTCATCCACAGGGACCCGCAAAGCTGCACCCTGAAATCAGACTTTCAGAACAATGGCAGTTCTGGGTGGACTCCAGGTTAGCCCTGGGACCCTAGCACTATCACCATCAGGACAGCCTGTGTTTGGCCCTGGTCAGCATGCACTCCACGTCACTGTTCCTCAGGCTGTAGATGAGCCGGTTCAGCATGGGGATGACCACGGCATAGAAGACAGTCACCACCTTGCTCTGCTCCATGGATGATATGGTGTTGAGGTGTGCATACATGAAGAAGATGGTGCCAAAGAACAGGCAGACCCTGGTGAGGTGGGAGGCGCAGATGAAGAAGGCTTTGGGATACCCCTGCACCATGCGGATCTTCAGGATTGCTGAGATGTAGATGTAGGAGACCAGCATGACGAGGAAGGTGCCCATGATGATAGAGCTTCAGAGGCCAAGCAGAACCAGCTGGTTGATGAAGGTGTTGGAGCAGGAGAGGCACAAGATCAGAACCACTTAGCAGAAGTCATTAACCTTGTTGGGCCCTCAGGACAGTGTGAAGGTCATGGTTGTCCGTGTGAGAGCATTCAGGGCCCCTCAAGAGTAGGACCCCAGCACGAGGTGTGCACACAGGTGGGGTGACATGGTCATGGGGTAGCACAGGGGGCAGCAGATAGCAATGGAGTGATCATAGGCCATAATGGCCAGCAGGAAGGCCTCAGTGGTACCAAAGATGGACAGGAAGAAGAACTGGGCTGCACATCTTCTGAGGACACCATTTTACCCCGGGCCCAGAAGTCCACCAGGGCCCTGGGTGCAATCTTTGAAGAGTAGCAGATGTCTAGTAAGGACAGGCTTTGGAGGAATGCATATATCGGTGTGTGCAGGTGCATGTCAGAAATACAAGGAACAGTGCAATCTGCATCCCTGGGGCCCCTCTGAAGCCAAGTGAAACAAACTCTGAGACTTGTGTGAAGTTCACCATAATGCAACTCCAGCCAGAGAGGGCAGAACAGGACAAGAAAACGTGTAAGCCACATGCAATTCAGAGGCCCCAGCACTTGTCACTGTGGTAAGTTAAATTAAGTTGAAATAATAGGATCTTTGTGTGGCAGTAAGAGACTACTCATGGCCTGGCCATAGCATCTCTGCCTGCTGTTTTCCATTCATCTTGTAAAGGAGAAGGGTTCTGCAGCTGGGAAAAGAACTGGACATCAGTTATGAAATGGGATCCAGAGGTTCTGCATCTATGAACATGTCAGTGTGTGGTTCAGCTCACCTCTGATCTATTTTGTATCATTCCTTTATGTGAGATCCTCAGGTTTTAAAAAACAATTTAGAGAATCTTCACAGCATGAATACAGTGGCTGGAAGTATAGCTCCGTTGTGGAGCAGCTGTCTGGCATGCACAAGGGCCTGGGCTCACTACCCAGCACTAAGGGAAAAGGGCAAAACCACAAAGTTAGACAGGAGCACACTTGAGACATGACTATTGTGTAACTGAGCTAATTCTGCATTTCAGGTTCATCATCTGTCCCATGATGGGAGACGGTGGCCACTGATACCGATTGTATGACCAACATCGATTCACTCAGAGTCCTGTGTCATATTCTCTGCAGGAGTTGGTTGTTAATTGCTGTCATGAATTATCTTGGATTCCGTGGCCTGAAACAGTAGCCATTAGCAATCTTGTTCTTCTAGAGAAGCAAATGTAGTGAGTCTCGGTGACATGTGGGTATTAGCAGTCCATTTCCTTTCCCTTTCCAAGGCTGTTACAAGGAATTAGTTTGCCGTTTCCAACAACTAAACACTGCATCCCTTACTCTAAGCCTCTTCTTCTGTTCTTAAACCTAAGGCCTAGCATTTTCCTTCTCTCTAAACTCTCTGCTTTTGGCCTTGCATCTAATGTATCTGACCATTCTACCTCCCTTGGGAAACTCTGGACTCTTCCAGGTAAACCAAGATAATTAATGTTTTCATTATTAACAGTCATATCTGCAAATTCCCTTTACCATTTAAGGGGATATATTAAGACACTACATAATTTAATATATGGGAACCTGGTGGGAGGTGGTAGCCATTCTGCTACTGGATATCATTTACACAAATTGATGACACTGAGGTTAAATTATGAGGCAAAAGCCATTCATAATGCATGATTTTTAAAATACAGATTAGACTTTTTTAATTGTACTAATTGATATTTCTTTTCTAAATCTGATTATTGAAATGCATTTTTATTTTTGCCCATCACAACTCCCTCTCTGAAACATCACTGTCTTTATAAAATAGTAAACATAATATAAACATAACACATTTAAGTAGCTTAAGACTATTTGAACTTGGAAGGTGAAAGGTGAGATTTAACTGTAAGGTGAGAGAGACTCTTGAATGAAAGCATGGGATGAAGCCATGATTGCGAATACGCACCAATGTTTATGAATTTCTGTATATATGGAAATTCACTGTTGGGAAATCTGCTGATAATATTTCTATTTTTTTTGGTACCAGGAATCAAACTTGGAACTTTGCACTTGTGAGGCAGGCACTGGAACCACTGAAATAAATCCCTGGCCCCTGATAATATTTCTTACTCTATAGGAAATAGAAATAAATATGCCTAACCAAGAATGTGTAAATAGATACTACATGGTAGCTTTTATTCAGATTACTTGCTGAATAAACATTAATATCTTCTCTTCTTTTGACCTCTAACATGGTAAATAAAATTTATAAGCAATAACTTATTTTTTCAGAAGTCAGAATATCTTTTTCTAAAATTAATGAGCAACTGTAAATTCTCTAGCACCTTGGGAGTTCATAAATATCATAACACACTTCTCTAATTTTTTAGTTCTGCCCCCTTCTCAGCATATTTCCAACTCCAATGGAGGGTATTTGGTTTGTCATTTTGGAAAATTCTTCCCAGGAGAGGGAAGAGTGTGATTTTACTTTGCTGCCCCAACTGTAGAATCATTCACACCAGTGCACTGCACAAATGTGTAAAAGGTTCCTTGTATATCCAGACACTGGCTGGACTCAACACACAATTTTTCCCCAGTGGGCAGATAATAAAGCATGAGTCCCTACTTTGAACATTAGGGCTCACATTATTGGAAGTGTAGATTCTGAACCCTAAGTACCTTCAGTCTTCAGAAGGAAGAAACAGATCACACAGCCAGTGTAGGCTTAAGAGGAATGAAAGTCAGTCATGTCCATGTAAAATAGCCATGAACGTTCCCTAGATAGGCCAGGCCTGCACAAGCTGAGCTCTGTGCTCAACAAAACTAAACCCGATGCACACAGCATTATTACTATTTCCCCTCAGAGGAAGCACTTAGTAGATGAGCAATAAGCCAGCTAACTCCTAGAGAGCCCATGAATGTCCCTGTCTCCCATCAAAGGCCATTCATTTTCCTAGAAGACTCTGTGCTGCAGAATCTCACAAAAGGAAGAAAATCTTACTAACAACCAAGCAAAGTTCTGCATCTGAATATTTTTAGGACTTTATAGCCATTGAACCAAAGATTTTAGTTTTAAATGCTTTCATGATAAGTATTTATGGTTGTACTATAATAGAGTGATATAGAAAACAAAAGATCACAATCCAAATTTTAAGAAAAATAACTAAAATTAATGTGATAATTCTTATAGGATAATCAATCTTTAAAAATATTCATGCTGACTTTATTTTTCTAACCACTCATGGGAGACCCCAGTGTCACTGCTAATCATACTGAGTCTTGGGAGGAGGATTGGGATGTGCACTCTGATCTCCTGTTGAACACAGCTTGATTTTCTGCCCTACTTTAGGGCCTGTGCTCTGCTCCCAAATCAATTTACCACTTTTTTTGAGATAGGATCTCTCTGTGTAGCCCAGGCTTGCCTGAAACTCACAATAATCCTCTTGCCTCGGCCTCCAAGTGCTGGGATTGCAGGTGTCCACCACCATGGCCAGGAGTTACTGTTGCTTTTAATCCAAGCACTGAAGTCTAGGTCAGTATTGCTGGGTGCTATTGTGGTCTAGGTTTTTTGCTAAATTATTATTCTGTGTTGCAAAACATTCACTCTACTTCTTAGATTGTCACTATTTTTAGATTTACACAATATGGGACCAAGTAATCAGGCATGGGTCAGATTCTGAGTGGGCTGACAGTGAGCTTTACAGTGGGAAATATATGTATAAATTTTCTTATATGGAAGGCTTGAAATAGATGGTGATTAAGACCCATTTGTTATTAAATGTTTTAGGATTTCCAGGTATTTATTATTCTATCCCTTCTATCATCTGTGGAAAACAAGGTAGAAAAATCTAAAGAAATACAATCCAGGGGTGTCACAACATGTGGGCTTTGGAAGAAAATTTCAAGAAACTGCAGACACCTGAACTACAGAAAATTTCACAGCAGTGTGAAAACTTGGTGTGATAGTGGAGAATGTGCACTTCATTCTATAGCAAGAAGCTGCTATTCTGTGTCTGGCTTCTCTAGCTGCTATTCTGTAAGTAGCCCAGTGAAAAATTTAAAAAGTGATTTTTAGTTCCAAAATCAGATAGGCTGAGTAGATTTCTCACCCCAGGCAGGGTCCCAAGTACAGGTACACAAATGTTGTCTTCTTTGATTCTTATACAAACTATGTGAGTTAAATACCAAAATGGTGATCATTTCACAGAAAGGAAAAAATGCAATTGGGATAGTTAGATATTTTACTCTAATTCCCACAATTAATAAACACGAAGCCCCAATTCTACACTGAGAAATTTGGCTCCAAAATACATATGACAATGTTTACTAATTAGATAAGGGAGCAAAATAGTCCTACTTCTTAATTTTATTTTTTGTCTTAAAAATAAAAATGAACATTTTAATTTCTAGTTACTTTTCTTATAAATTTGCAATGATTTGTATTACAAATCCCAAACTGATTTATTTATCATCAAATTCCCTCATCCTTGGTGCTGAGGGAATGTGTGATGTGCCCTTGTGTGGGAGAAACTCAGTGGTATGAATGTCTTACCCTAGAGAACGAAACCGTGTAGCCCCAAACAGCAGACCTGGGGCCAGAAGCCCTGGATTCAAACACTTTGTAGATTCTTCCTTGGGTAGATGTCTTATCCCTTCCGTATCTCAGTATCCTGACCTGTCCAGAGCTGGGGATGGGGTACTGGACTTCATCGTGAAGTCTAAAGCTTTCTCGTGGGAAAATACTTCAGAGTGTTGCTGGCATATCATAAGCTCAGTGTAAACATTGCCACTGTTCATTCTATTATTTTTTAACTGTATATCCTTTTATTGGTACATTTTAGGTATACAATATAATGATGTTCATCATTGGAAATTTGCACCTTTATATACTCTCTTGGTTCTTATTTTTCCCCCTTCTGCTGCCCTCCCTTCCACCCCTCCATCCCTCCATATTTACAAAAAGGTTGTTTCCATATTTTCATTTTCTCATATTAATTCCATTCCCTTCTTTCCTTACCCCTGCCCCTCCCACTTCCCCTTCACCATTGCCTCATTTCTTCCTATTTCACATTATCTATTAAACCTTTTAGTCCTTATTTACACTTTGTTTCTCACACTAGAGAAACTATTTGGTATTTACACGTGTGTCCTACTTATTTCACTTAATGTGCAACCATTTAGTAATAAATGTCTTGAATTACTCATTTTTTTATGGCTGAGTAGTACCCCATCTTATAAGAAAACTACATTTTCTTTATCCAGTCTCCAGCTGATGGACATTTGGGCTGTTTCCAAATTTTAGCTATCACCAACTGTGCTGCTAGGAAAATGGCTGCACATATTTCACTGTGGTATGATTCTTTTAATTCTTTAGGGAAGATATGCAGTAGGGGAATAGCTGAGTCAAATGGGACTTACAGTCCTAGTTCTTTGAGGTATCTCCATACTGATTTCCACAGTAGTTGAACCAGTCCAGACTCCCATCAGAAGTAGAGCAGGGTTATTCTTTCCCCACAGCCATGCCAGAATTTGTTATTGGTTGATTTCTTGATAGCAACCATTCTTTCTGAGTTGACATGGAATTTCAGTGTTGTTATCATTTGCATCTCTCAAAGGACCAGTGATGTTGAACACTTTTTCATATGTTTATTTCTCGTTTATACTTCTTTGTATGAAAAATGTCTGTTCATTTCGGATGCCCATTTTTGGATTGGGTCTTTAAATTTGGGAGGTCTGATTTTCTTAAGTTCTTTATAGATTTGAGATAGTTGGCCTTTGTCTGAGTGACCCCTGGTGAAAAGTTTTTCCTACACTGTAGGTTTTTCTCTTCACACTGCTGGTGGTTTCTCCTGCTGTGCAGAAGCTTTTCAGTAAGAAGAGATCCCACTTGTTGATCGTTTCTGCTAGTTTACAGGCAACTGAGATTTTGGTCATAAAATCTTTGCCTATTACAATGTCTTCAAGAGTTCTACCTAAATACTGTTCCAGCTGGTTCAGCGTTTCTGTTTTAATATTTAGATCTTTAATCCATGTTGATTTTAGTTTAGCGCATGGTGAGAGATAAAGGCCTAGTTTTAGTCTTTGGCAAGTTGGAACCCAATTTCTCCAGCACCATTTATTAAAGAGGCTATCTTTCCTCCGGTGAGGGTGTTTGGCTCCTTTGTCAAAAATGAAGTGGCTGAGTGTGTCTGGACTTGTTTCTACATCTTCTAATATGTTCCCCTGGTCCTAAGGTCTGTTTTTTTTCAATACCATGCTGTTTTTATCACAGTAGCTTTATAGTATAGTTTCAAGTTGGGGGTTGTGATACTCCCTGCCATATCTCTGTTGCCTAGAATTGCTTTTGCTATTCTGGGTCTCTTCTTGTTCCAAATGAATTTTTGGATTGTTTTCTCAAGGTCCGTGAAGTATGCTCCTGGGATTTCAACTGGGATTGCATTGAAACCATATAGCAGTCTTAGAAGTATGGCCATTTTCACTATGTTGATCATTCCTAACCAGGAGCAGGGGATGTCTTTCCATTTTCTGATAATGTCTTCAATCTCTCTTTTCAAAGTGCTATCGTTTTCAGACAAGAGGTCTTTGATTTGTCTTGTTAGGATGGTTCCTAGGTATTTCAGGTTTTTGGATGCTATTGTGAAATGAATTATTTGCCCTATTTCTCTCTCAGTGAGTCTTTTGTTCATGTAGAGGAAAGCTTTAGATTTTTGTGTGGTGACCTTGTATCCAGCTACATTACTGAATTTGGTTATTAAGTCTAGAAGACATTTCATGGAGTTCTTGGGATCTTCTATATAGAGTATCATGTCATCTGCAAATAATGACAGTTTGAATTCTTCATTTCCTATCTTTATTCCTTTTATTTCTGTCTCTTGTCTAATTGTCATGTCTAATGTTTCCAAAACTACATTGAACAGGTGTTGTTATAGAGGACATCCTTGTCTTGTTCCTCATTTTAGTGTGAAAAGTTTTAGTTTTTGACCATTTAGTATGATACTGGCTGTTGGTTTTTCATAGATGGCTTTTATCAGATTGAGATCGAAAGCTTGTATTCCAATTTTTTATAGGGTTTTTATCATACATGCATGTTGGATTTGTCAAATGATTCTTCTGTATCATTTGAGATGATCATATGGTTTTTGTCCATGGCTCTGTTGATATAGTGTATTACGTTGACTGATTTGCATATGTTGAACCATTCCTGCATCTCTGGGATGAATCGTACTTGGTCAGAGTATATGATCTTCTTGGTGATCTTCTGCATTCTATTTTCCAGTATCTTATTAAGGATTTTTGCCTCTATGTTCATTAGTGAGATTGGTCTATGGTTCTCTTTTTCAGTTGGGTCTTTCTGTGCTTTGGGGATCAAGGAGATGCTTGCTTCCAGGAAAGAATTCAGGAGTATTGTTTCCCTTTCAGTTTCATTGATGAATTTAAAGATTAATGACAGTATTTCCTCTCTAAATGTCTTGTAGAATTCTGCAGTGAAGCTGGCAGGATGCAGGCTTTTCTTAGTTGATAATGTTTCAATTTCATTGATTGATATTGGGTTGTTTAGAATTTTTAGGTCTTCTTCATTCAACTTTGGTAATTCATATGTATCTAGGAATTTGTCCATTTCTTCTGTGTTTTCCATATTATTGGCATATAGGTTATCAAAGTAGGTATTGATGATCATCTGGATTTGTGTTGAGTCCCTTGTAATTTCCTCTTTTTCATTCTTAATTGCATGGATTTGAACCTTTCCTTTTTCTGATGAGTTTGGCTAAGGGTTTGTCAATTTTGTTTATTCATTCAAAGAACCAACTCTTGGCTTCATTGATTTTTTGTATTAATTTTGTAGTTTCCACTGGATTGATTTTTGCCCTGATCTTTATAATTCCCTCCTTTCTATGGGCTTTATGTCCTTGTCTTCCTTTTCTAGAAGCTTGAGGTTCAGCATCAAGATTTTTGGTTGGGTTCGCTCTGTTTTCCTAATATGAGTACTCACTGCTATGATTTTCCTTCATAAGACTGCTTTCATTGTGTCCCGTAGATTCCAATATCTTGTATTGTCATTGTCATTTAATTGTAGGAACTGTCTGATTTTTTCTTTAATTTCCTGTGTGATCCATTGGTTTTTCAGAAGTGTGCTGTTCAATTTCCATGTGTTTATGAAATTTTTGTGGTTTCTTTTGCTATTGATCACCAATTTCATCTCACTATGGTTTGACAATATACAGGGGATAACTTCAAATACTTTGCACTTACCTAAATATGTTCTCTGAGTGAGTATGTGGTTTATTTTGGAGAATGACCCATGTGCAGCTGAAAAGAATGTTTATTCTGATTATGTGGGGTGGAACACTCTGTAAACATCTCTTAAGTTCATTTTTTCAATAGTTTGATTGAGTTCTAGTATTTTGTTGCTTATTTTTGTCTAGTTGATCTATCTATTTGTGACAGTGGAGTACTGAGGTCCCCCAGTACTATCATATTAGTGCTTATATGATTTTTCATGTCCGTTAATGTTTGTTTTATACAGTTTGGCTCACTATTGTTTGGTGCATAGATGTTTATGATTGTCATCTCTTCCTCTTGGATTGTTCCCTTTGCAAGGATGTAGTGCCTTCCTTTCCCTCTCTTAATCAGTTTAGGCTTGAAATCAACTTGGTCTGCAAAGAGGATAGCTAGTCCTGCTTTTTTTTTTTTTTTTTTTTTTGGTTCACTTCACATGGAGTATTGTTTTCTATCCTTTAACTTTCAGTCTACGAAGTTTTTTTTTAAGTGTGTTTCGTGTATGCAGCATATTGTTTGATCTTGCTTCTTGACCCATTCTGCTAGTCTATTTCTTTGATTGGTGAGTTGAGACCATTAAAATTGATAGTTATAACTGATATGTATTGAGTTATCATTGTCATGACTTTTTCTTTTTGTTGGATTCTCCCTCTTTGCTTTTAACTTCTGGTCATGCCAAGTGGATTCATTCTACTGGTCTTCCTGGGCTTGTGCTGCCCATTGTCTTTTCTGAGGATTTGTCTAAATTTTTTTTGAGTGCTGGTTTGGTATTCGTGCTCTTTATCATGAAAGTATCTTATTTCTCCATCAATTTTGAAAGACAATTTTGAAGGGTACATCAATCTGGACTGGAGGCTGTTTTCCTTTTGTGCTCAGAGTACATCACTCTAAGCTCTTCTTGCCTTGAGGGTTTGCACTGAGAAGTCTGCTGTGATCCTGACGGGCTTTCCTTTGCATGTAATTTGTTTCTTTTCTCTTACTGCCTGTAGAACTTTGTTCTTCTGTTGGTTTTCTGGAATCTAAACAATTATATGCCTATGTGTGCATTTTTTTTGATCAAGGCTAGTTGGAGACCTATATGCCTCACTTATCTGTATGTCAAGATCTTTTGCCCTGTTTGGGAAGTTTTCTGCCATCACTTCTGTGAACAGGTTTTTTATTATGTCATCTGCACTCTCTCCTCTTCCTTGACTCCAATCAGTCTGACGTTATTCTTCTTTGCATCATCTAGCAAATGCTGAACTGATTTCTAATGGTCCCTTACAATTGTAAAGAATTTTTTATTTTCCTAGTCACTAGTTGCAATCTTGTCTTCTGTATCTGAAATTCTGTCTTCACATTGGCTCATTCTTCTGTGTAGACTCAATGGAGTTTTATTCTGGAAATCTGTTTGCATCTCTTTTATGGATTCCACTTGTTTCCTATGTGGGGATTCCATCATGTTCCTCAGCTCTTCTATTTTTTAATCTCTGTTCTCTCTAGATTTATTAATCATGTCTTGCTCTATGGGCACAATCTCTGCTGTTATGTGAGAAATTATTTCTGATTTCATTTTTTCCAGCTCCTCTTTTGTTGCTAGTTCAGGGAATCCAGGTGGTTGAGTATCAGATTATTCTTTCTCGTTTCCTTTAGGGTTGCTGTAGGTGATCTGGAAGTCTGCTTCTGAGGCTTGTTTATGTGTCTTCTCATTTTGATGGAGGTGGTGGGCCTAGGGAGGTGCTGCTGCCACCTGCACCCCTCTCCCCCTCTGCGCTGGGAAGGGTGGTTGGCCTGGAAGCCTCCTCTCCACTGGGAGATGTGGCATGCCGACCTGGAAGCCTCCTTTTCACTAGGAGATGTTTCACACCTCCATTCCATTATTTTTAAGGTCTATTTTTTGCCCAATGATATTTAATTGAGGTTTGTCATTTTCATAAATTACGTGGTGTTGTTCAGCAAATTGTAATTGCTTTGGATTTTCTGTCTGCTCTGCTAGAATTCATATCAACTTAATCAGAAATTCACAGGGTTGGAGGAAGCAGGGTGCATTCTCACTGAAGCCAGCCTCACCTGCACATCCTGTGTCCTAGCTTCTGAGATGCAGTCTGCTCTGCACTGAGTGACATCCATGTGGAAGTGCTGCTAACAATGCTGAGGGTTATCTGAGATTCATTCTCCAGGTTCCTGCATTCAAAAAGGAGTTTCACTCGTGTACTACAACTTGGCAAGAAGACAGAAGGGTTTGGTAATAAAAAAAAAAGCAGAATTCACAACCATACTGCCTGTAGTTTAAAAGTATGCCATACCTGTGAGTTTCAAGGACTCCAGTTTTTGTGAAATTCCCTCTGCTTTTGCTCCAGATGTGTGGTCTCTGTGCAGCATGAACTTGTGTGAGCCAGGTGCAACCTGACTGTGTTGGTCCAGTTTTGAACTCTCTGGTAACCTAATTGAACCTAAGGACAGATATTCTCCTAGACATATTTTTGAGGCATTTTATGCTACGATTTTATTAAATTAAAATAAGGAAGAGGCAATAGAAAAGATTTAAAGATGTTGCTTTAAGTGTTTCTGATTGTTACAATCCAAATTACATACAATAATTACTATTAACATGTGCTGTATTAACTCAGTCAATATAGAAGAAAAATTTTTACTTGTATATCTTTGAAATATTCTGTACATCATATTTTCCAAATTATATCTACCAAAAGCCAAGCATTTAGACATTAAGAGATCAGTGTTTGAGCCAAGCTTGCACAATTTATTGACTTAGCAAAACACTGATGCAAAGTAAAATGCAAACTACATAATTAACTAAATGGGGGCTGAGAATGAAGGCAAAAGACTGGGTTCAACCCTTCGTCCTGTAAAGAAAGGGAAGAAAGAAGAAATGGGGAAGGAAGGAAGGAAATAAGGAAGGAGGGAGGAAGAGAGTAAAGCAGAAAGAAAGGAAGCAGGAAGTGAAATGAGAGAATATGGAGACCACTTGGTGGATTTAGAGTTGGATAAAATACAAAGTAACTTTATGGACCTTACTGTTTGACCTCCTATTTTCTGAAGTCTTACAAAGATAGTGGTTTGGATTCTATATAGGCACAAACAAAGTGTGTGAATTCTGAGAAACTTGATAAAATGGAATTATATACCTTGTCTTGAAATGTGGTGCTATGATTCTAAAAGTCGAAATGGTGGAAAATACCCCCCATGCCTCGGAAGAGTTAGGGTGCACGGTGTGGATGTGACGTGGCCATGGAAAAGGTATGTAAGTGCTTTCTGTTTGCTGATGTGAGTATTGAAGGCCACAATGAACACAAAGACTCAGATGAGCACTGCAGAGGATGGTTTGTGAAGGAAGCAGAGGGAATCCTGGAGGAGACTTGACAAGAAAGAGCCCATGGGGTGTGAGAATCTGGAGCATACAAGGGACTGACCTGTGGTTGGAAGGCAGGCAGATTACACAGTTGCAGGAAGCACTTTCAGAAAGGGGAGCAAGTAAACAGGGGTCAGTGGTGCATAGGACTTTCCTATTCCTGACCAGGAGTGAGAGATGAGCCACTCACATGTGAACATTTGGAGTAACGAGAAGTAAAACTGTCCTCTCACATAACCCTGCATAGCTCAAATGTTTTTCTAGAAATGAATGGTGCTTCTGTCTGGGATTGCCTGACCAGTCATTGTGGTATCCTACACCAGGCTGGCTCAGCGAGTCCCACTTCCCATTAATGATATTCTTCAGGGTCAGTTATCAAACATCTGCCCAGTAAACAAACCATGCCATCAGACTGTTTTATCTCTTGCATGCTCACAGTGAATCCAATTATGTTTAACTGAGAGGTCTGTCCCTATAAACATAGTGAACAAAAGGCAGACAGGAGAAAAGACAGAAGGAGATGCCTGTGTGACCCAGCTGTTCAGACCCATGCTGTCTCAGGTTGCATGGAGGCTACACCCCCCTGGAGGCAGTGGGGTGAACACATAGGCCTGGCCTTGGTGCAGGATAAGCTCTGGGTCCTGCCTGCCAGCTCTGGCCTGTGGATGGCTGTCCCCCCTGAAGTTGGGGTCTGTGGAGGACACAGCCTAGAGGATGCTGAGCTGGGGGACCCAAGCCTCATAGCCTGGAAGGAGTGGGTGTGTCCTGAACCCATTCATAGCCTCCAGGTGCACAGAGCATACTCTGGTCTCTCCAGGGAGCCCTGTCTCTGCCTGGTGGGGCAGAGCAGAGTCCATCTGTGGGTTCCAGCCTGCACCTGGGGCCTTCAGGCCTTTCCAGGCCCAAGTGTTGCTCCAGGTAGAGATTCCTGCTGGTTTTCATGCCCACTCCTGGGCTCCTGGCAGGTTCAGTCTTGCTCCCTGCTCCTTCTCTGGGGGTTGAAGAAGTGGTGGCAGTAGCAGCCTGATGCCTGGAAGAACACATTCTGGTGGCTCAGCCTGCAGTGGGGACATGGGACTGTTCCCAGCACTATGTCCCCATGGAAGGCTCAGCACAGCAGTCTAACTTCAGCATCTGCTCTGCTCCCCCAGCCAGAGACAGCACTCCCTGTGCCTGGGGCTGGAGAGGGTGATGTGTGCAGCTCTTCCCTGCCTGCCTTCATCCACACCCTTCCAGCATTTAACACCAAGAGTGGGCACTCTGGTCACTGTTTCCCTTAGGTCTTGTGAGTTCTGGGGAAAACAGCTTTGCTCCAAAGGAAATAAGAGATTATTTTGAACCAAGTATGAGCAGCTGAAGACTGGAGTGTGAATTCAGTGTCTGGGATAAAGTGCTTCACCATGGACTATTTTACATGAACTGTACACTCAGAGAACAAAAGAAAGTCATAAATCACACAGTGTCATGGAGGTAGGGAAGATTTCTTCCTGGAGTTTAGAGCTAAAGCACTCTTAGCTTTAGGGTGGGACACTGGAGGTCTCTGTCTCAGCTCTGCACGAGAGAGCTGGACCAGGGCTCACAGGAGGCTACATCAGGTACAGAGGCTGAAAGCAAATGACTGTTCCCAGGACTCAAACAGCCTGGGACAGCTCCACCTCAGCCTGCAGCACCCTTCTTCCAAAAACCCAAGGATCAAGTCAGCCAGGGTCACACACGCCACAGCATGCCTCACAGAGCTGTGGTCCTCAGAGAAGGGCAGCACCTCAGCTTGCAGTTCCTGAGGCTAAGAAGCATCATCAGGCTCTCACTCACTCTGTCTTGCCCCACCTGTGAGAACCACCTGAGATAAAATATGTTGGTTAGTCACAAAACAGCAGATGTAGCAAAGGGAACCTTAAGCCACACCTCAACAGCTCAAATATGTAGGTTAATTTACAGGTCACATGATCAGATGTGACCAGGGAAATGTGAAGTAAATAAGCAATGTGATATGCAACTAAATCAACATAATTACCTCAAAATTAAGCAGAAATGAAATATTTAATTTTTTATAATGTAATGTATATATGGAAAAAAACTAATATTCGATTCACCTAGAACAGGGGTGGTGAACCTATGGCACACATGCCACAGGGTGCTCTTTATTATCATTGAAAGTTCTAAAAGGTTCACCATCCCTGATCAAAAACCTAATGCAGGAAAAAAGTGAAGCACTGTTCATGATCAACTGCCCCTCGTGGCAGTGAAATCCCTTCTCTGTTGGAGGAGGGCTAGCCTGCACTCCCACTGGCTCTGTTTTATTAATTTTATGAATGACCCTTTTTGAGGAATAGGCTGGCGTTTCCACACATGTCAATCTTCTCACTTGTTCCTACGTGTGTTATTTACACATTTTTCTGAGAAAAGGTCCCTGTCTGACAATTCGGAAAATATTAATTCTCTTTGTCTAGTGTATTAACCTGTACAGATGTTAAATTTGTCTGCATTTATCTGATTTTATAAACATCCTCCTCTAATTGTAGCCTAGGACCTTGTTTCACCATCACATTGATACAAATATTTTCCTGTCCACATCTGTTGTTTTCCGAACTGATATCTACTTTGCTAATTATTAATAAAACTTTCACATACGTTCAATATAAATTTGTGTAGAAACTTTTATTTCAAAATTAAAATAATGTAAAATATTAGTGATAAATTCCAATTTTAGGAAAAAATTTGTTGTATAATACACTAACAGTTTTAAAAATTTGAAGAAAAAGATAAATACATGCATTATTTAAGAAAATACAAAATGTGCCAGTATACTGAATTATTTAGTACACATATTTCTAATGTTTGTCATATTATGGAAACCAGCTTGGCCACTGGGGAAAACACTAGCTAGATGAAAGATGGGGAAATTTCAATAGGTTTGATTGCAGAAAGTTGGGCCACAAAAGCCCAGCCTGCCTGACCTCTTCAAGGTATCTGTGGTAACAGATCCCTCAGCAGGCAGAGGTGCCACCCTGTCTAGTCAGGAAGACATACACAGGGCTGAGCCTCCTCACTCGGAGCCAGCAGACCCAAAGCATTTTTTTCTGTACATGGAGAAATAAAGATGACTTTCCAGGGGCAGGAGCTAAGAATTACACCCAGGGCCTCAAACATGCTAGGCAAGTGGTCTACCACTAGACCAATTCTCTGCCCCCCTATTTTTCTCTCTTCTTTCCCTTTTTGGAGGGTGCAGTGTCTCACTAAGTTGTATATGCTGGCTTCAAACTTGTGATCTGCCTGCCTCACCCGCCTATTTGTTGATTCCTAGTATTATTTCCTATACAACAAGGTTCTGCTCAGAAAGTCTCACCCTATGCTTATGACTTCAAGATTTACATATTTTATCTTCCATCAGGGTAAGTGCTTCTGTTTTAACATTTAGTTGTTTGATCCACTTTGGTTTTAGTTTAATGCAAGGTGAGAAATATGGGTCTAGATTCAGTCTTCTGTGTGTGGACAGCCAGTTTTCCCAGCATCACTTGTTAAAGAGGCTGTCTTTCCTCCAGTGTGTATTTACACCTTTGTCAAAGATTAAATAGTTGACTGTACCTGGGCTGTTTCTACATCCTCTGTTCTTTTCCACTTATCCTCATGTCTGTTTTTGTGCCACTGGCATGCTGTTTTTAATCACAGTAGCTTTGTAATATAACTTTGAGTCCAGGATTGTGATGTCTCCCACTTTGCTCCTGTTACTCAGGATGTCCTTTGCTATTCTAGGTCTTCTCTGCTTCCACGTGAATTTTTGGATTATGTCTTCTACTTCTGTGAGGGATGCTGTTGATATTTAATTGGAATTGCATTACATCTTTATGTCAATTTTGGAAGTATGGCCCCTTTGAAAACATTAGTTCTACCTATCCGGGAACAGTAGATATATTTTTATTTTTGGATGTTCTCTTTGGTTTCCTTTTTCATAGTACAGTACTTTACTTTGAAGAGATCATTCACTTCCTTAGGTTAATTTCTAAATATTTCATTTTTCTTCATGCTGCTGTGAACAGTGTTTTTTCCCTAATTTCTTTCTCAGCAGGTTCATTATTAGTGTACAGAAATGCTATTGAATTTTGTGTATTGATTATGTATCCTGCTAAGTCACGGAATTTGGTTTTTAATTCTAAGAGTCTTTTGGTGGACTTTTTGGGTCTTCTATCTAGAAGTTCATGTCATCTTCAAATAATGATATTCTAACTTCTTCCTTTCCTATACATATCCCTCTATTTCTTTTGCCTGATTTCTCTGACTAATGTTTCAAGGACTACGTTGTACAGGAATAGTGACAGTAGACGTACTTATCTCATTCCTAATTTTAGAGGGAAGGCTTTCAGATTTTCCCCACTTCATATGATATTGGAAGTAGGCTGGTTATAAATTGCTTTCATCAGATTGTGATAAGGTCCTTTTGTACCTATTTTCTTCAGGGTTTTGTTTTTGGGGGGGAGTACTGGGGATTGAACTTGAGACCTTGTGCTTGCAAGACAGGCACCAGAACCACTGAGCTAAATCCTTGGCCCTTCTTCAGGGTTTTAATCATGAAAGGATGTTGGATTTTGCCAAAGATTGGGTTGATCATGTGATTTTTGTCCTTGTTTCTCTTCATAGGTGGATTAGATTTATTGATTTGAATATGTTGAACCATCCTTGCATACCTGGAATGAAGCCTACTTGGTCATGATATACAATCTTGATGATTCATTGAATTCTGCTTGCAAGTACCTTGTTAAGGATTTTTGTACCTATATTAATTAAAGAGATTGATCTGTGGGTCTCTTTTTCCATTGAATCCATTTCTGGTTTTGGAATCAGGGAATGGCAGATGCCAGAAATGACTTTGGGAGTACTCCTTCCCTTTTGATCTTCTTAAAGTGCATGAGGAGTATTGGTGCTACATTTTCCCTGAAGTTTTTGTAGAATTCAGCAGTGAATCCATGAAGACCTGGGCTTTTCTTAGCTGGTAGGTTTTCTCTTTATTACTGTTTCAGTTTCATTGTCTGTTATTGGATTATGCAAGGAATTTATATCTTCTTGGTTCAGTTTTGATATGTATCTAGAAATCTAGCCATTTCTTTTGAATTCTCCAAATTGTTAATGTTGAGGACTTGAAAAGTACTTGTTAATAATCTTTCTTTATTTTGGCAGTGTCCATTGTGATTTCACTTTTCTATATCCAATTATATTGATTTGGGTTTTTTCTTTCTTTCTTTCTTTCTTTCTTTCTTTCTTTCTTTCATTTTTTTTTTTGATTAGATTGGGTAAGGATTTGTCATTTTGTCTATTCTTTCAAGGAACCAAAGATACAATCCATTGATTCTTTGTAATTTTTTGTTTCTACATTATTGATTTTTGCTCTGATATTTATAATTTCCTTCCATGTACCAGCTTTGGGTTTGGATTTTTCTTGTTCATCCTAAAATTTGAGGCACATCATTAGGT
This sequence comes from Heterocephalus glaber, assembly GCF_053883595.1. NCBI lineage: Eukaryota > Metazoa > Chordata > Mammalia > Rodentia > Bathyergidae > Heterocephalus > Heterocephalus glaber. Next base: position 5,092,754 of record NW_028258410.1, read on the forward strand.
TATCTTTTGGGGCTTGCTCCGCTTTTGTGACTTCAGCATTCACATCTATAAACTTTGCTCTTAGGACTGTTTCACCATGTCCCATAAGTTCTGTTACATTGTACTGCACTATTGTTAAATCTTGAAACTGTCTTTTTCCTCTTTGGTTTCTTCTGTAATCCTTTGTTTAGCAGTAAATTGTTTAGATATCATGGACAGTTCCTCCTTTCTCTTTTGTCTTGATTTCTAGTTTCATTATTATCTGATAATAAGCATGGCACAATTTCAATTCTTTTACTTTACTAGAGCATGCTTTATTGCCTCAAATGTGATCCAATCTGGAAAAAGTTCCATGTGCTGGTGAGAGAAATGTGTACTCTGTTGTTGGGTAGGAAAATTTGTAGATGTCAAGTCCATTTGTTTAAAGGCCTTGTTAAACTATGATTTTTTTGTTAATTTTTGTCTAGTTTATTGGCCCCTCTGTGGTAGTGGGTTGCTGAGTTCTCCTAGTATAATTGTATCTTTATCTGGTACATATGTCCAGTAGTATTGGTTTAATGAAGTTGGGTATCTTGTTGTTCAGTGCATATATGTGAATAATTATCTTTCTATTGAATTCCTCACTTAAGCAATATTTACTGACTTTCTTTCCCTCTTTTGCTCAGGTTTAGCTTGAAATCTACTTTGTCCTTATATAGAACATCTATGCCTGTTTTTTTCCAGGTCTCCATTGCACAGAATATTATATTCCACCCTCTGGTTTTTAGGCTATGAGTTTCCTTTTTGCATTAATTCCTACTTTGGTCTGTTCCACATTCTCCTTGCTTGTGTGCCTTGTGGACTTGTCTGGATTGTGGGCGCTGGTTCTGGAGATCCTGGTCTATGTCCTTAGATTCTTGGCTGGGATGCATGTGAGTGTGGGAGAAATACTCTAAGTGCCTCAAGATAAGGGAGCAAGAATCAATTTATGGAAAACCAGCCTCTGAACCAGGGTATGAGTTGGAGGCAACACTTGCTTGTGAGCTCTGATGGATCATCAGGCATGGGGGGAATCAATAATTTCCTTCTTGGTAAAATGTCTCTGTGACATTGTCCACTACTACAGTTTTGACACCCAACTTTTGTGGCCTGCTACCCTGTGAAGATATTTAGAGTATGAAGATCAGGAGTTGAAAACAGAAGAGGAAAATTTGACTTAACAACTGGGTTTGCCTTTTAAGTTTCATCAAAGGAAAGATTCCAATCAGTGTTTCCATATTCTTTCCCTAAGCTCTATTTTTGTGAAAACATAGTCAAAACATCTACTTCCAAAAAGGCTCACAAATATCCCTTTAAACAGCCAGAGATTCCCCCTCTCCCACATGTATCCAGGAATGAGTTGCAGGAATGGGAAGAAGATAGGGACAGAGATTGCCCCACCTCTCACTCAGCTTGCTGCATGGCTATGGAGAAGGCAGAGAGGCGATGAGGATGAGAGCAGCTTATGGAGCCTCTCAGTGACTCCACTTACAGCTGCTGCTACAGATTCATTCCTTGACCCAATTAACACATCCACTTTCCTCTGGTATGCAGCTGTTTATCCTGCAACTGAGTTTTTCCTCTGTGTTTGTTAGGAAAAATTACTAGAAGATTTCCTTAAGCTGGAAAGATCAGCAATACACCCCCAGTCCTACCTTAAGATTGTGTCAATATTAAAGCCCTGTATCATAATTTATTCACAGGAATCATAGTCAGCTGTCTTTTCTATAATATAATACATTGGCCCACTGCATTGGTGACATACTAATAGGAAATACTAAGCAAGAAATAGTTGCTACTGTACACTTTTCTGTAAGACGTGTAACTCATAGCAGGAAAATGGATCACAATTTAGCGGACTTCTACCTCAGTGAAATTTCTGTGTCTAGTGGTGTGGGACCTGTCAATGTATCCTTCCTGGGATGCAAGATAATATCTCGTATCTGGTCTGTCTCACCATCAAAAGCGGCCCCATGAAACTAAATTTCAGATACAACATAGTATTTATTGGGGTGCTCTTCTTCAACTCACTCACCAAGAGAACTGGACCTGCTGGTTTTAGGAGCAGAAACAAGAGAAGCTTCTGGGATGGGTTTAGTCTGCTGTGGAGACTTCTGGGTCACTTGGGCCTCCTCACCCCACAGCCTCCAAGCTGGAAATCCTGTGTCAGTGGAGATGGGAGTTTAGGTGCCCCCTGCTGATGGATGATGCTGAGGGCTCAGGAGTCTGGAGCAGGTCCCTGTCATAGTGTTTGGATAATTACTCTCCTTCTGAGAGTTTCCAGCTCCAACTTAGTACTAAAACAGAGCCATGAGGTTACCATGCACCCTTAGTTACCACTGAAATGCATGTTGTCTGCATCACCAGTCCAAACATGCCGACATGCCCAGGAGAACATCATCAAGTGTAAATGGTGTGGGCAACACTGGAGTGACAGAGCCTCGAGGGGACAATGCCACATTTCTGAGGCAGCCAAACACCACTGACTCCACCCCTGCCCTCTGTGCCATAGGAAGTGTCCTACAGTCAACGGATGGAGGAAAAGAGAGTGCAGGACTGGCTTACAAACACTTGTGAAAAAGTGCACCCAAAAGGGGACAGCTCCAAGGCCAGCAGCCCTATCCAGGGACAAACATGTTGGATGGTGCAGAAAAGAACGCCTCCAACTGACTAGTTTTTCTTTCTTTTTTTTTTTTTTTTGGTCCTGGGGATTGAACTTGGGACCTTGCACTTGCAAGGCAGGCACCAGAACCACTGTGCTAAATCCCCAGCCCACCCAACTGACTAGAAATTGTGGAATCACACTTATTTGTACAATTATTTGAGGGGGACAGAAGAGCCAAATGTGTGATCATTTATATATTCATGTCCTGTGGCCATTGAGTTGTCAGCATTTGCAAGATATTGGAAGCAACATTTTCGAAAAATGGGGACTTGAAACTCTAGGGAAAATTCCTGTTAGTAGACATCTCTGAGTTGTGAAGGTAACTGCTTCCTCTATGAGTGCTCAGCAGGGCAGGACCTCAGCACAAAAAGATTTTAGTAATCTAGTGGGGAGGACAATCTGGTCTCCAAAGCCTGTTACATTTTCCCAGATATTATTGTCTCTGCCAAAATGGGCTCTCGAATCAAATTGAATAACTATGAAGCTGGTTGTGATGTATTATGGGGTAGAAGAGTAATGCAACCACAATCAGTAATACAATGTATTTTAATTTAATTTTCATCCACACATAAAGACATACAACAAAATATGACACTGGATCATTGAGTGGTGAAGTGATCTGGTATTAATAATTTAAATCACCTTTAAAAATTACTATTGCATGGAATCACAGGAAGAATTAATCCCAGACCAGAGTCTGACAATTCTAAGAGAAAACTCGAGAATAGCAAAGCTTTCTACTTGACAGTCACATTTTTCCTTTTTTGGTATGTATTAGAGAAATATGATATAGATTTTTAGTATATTTTAATTTTTCCAAAATCAGTGGTTGGCTTTAAAAATAAAGCAAAGTCTTAATTTTCCAGATAAAAGTGGTATGTTCTTTGTGTAATAATAGCACTCCATCCAGGTAGGGTGAAGAACTTTCTCATCAATTTGATCTCTGATCGTATCTTAACAAGTATTTGATAGCAACATTTTCCTCAATTAAATTTTTACATTAAGTAAGCTCTTCAGCAAAACATATAATGTATTTACTTTGCAGATTGTTCAGTGGCTTCACCATAATCATAACCTTTTCAATGGTACTTAGTGATGATCATCAGGATGTTGCTTCACAGAGAGGAAAATGCATGGGTTAGATTTTGTGACTTTTGCCAAAGTGAGAAATTAAATGACCACACAGAGAACTTGCCTTCCCTTGGCAGTTTTCCCAGTACTGTTAATGTAATCTTGGGCATAATGATGACTATAAGGCTGCCCGTGATGAAACACCTGGTAATCAGTTGTTCTGCAGCTATTAACTAAAACTGTGTAGAAGACAGCCAAGCACCAGATGGAGCCACCCTTTCCTGACAGCTGACTCTGAGGGAGGTGCTCAGTGCCCACTGAAGCAGTTTGAGTGCCTCTCCCTGGATCCCTTGCAGCTTGAGATGGCCTTGGTGCCTATCACAGAGGTCATTTAGACCTCTCTCTGGGTGTCCTGCTGCTGTGTGCACTGCAGTGCATGCAGGATGGAAGGGGAGACCCCAGGACTGCAGGTGATTGTCCCTCGCAGACACGAGTGTTCAGGCTGTGATGATGTAAGCCTTCCCACCTATACCCCTCTCCTCTTTCAGGGAAAGGAAGAAGCTCAGGTGGAGACAAGAGTGGGAACATGGAGATGCCCCTCCTTCTTCAGATCCTGACATTTTGCCTCCTGTGAAGTTTTCTGTGAACAATTCTGCCTCTAACTAGTATTCCTCCCTGGCTACACTGTACCTGCAAGAGACCATGTCAGCAGCTCCCACCTTCATGCTGGATTGAGGAAGCCCTCAGCCCAGTAGGCACTGTGCAGGCAGGGGACACTCAAGTGAATCCAGAGCAGCATGATCCAGACAAGTCAGGGTTCCTTGCTTACTGTAACAGGCCCTACAAACTTAGCCCATTATAGGTACTGTAGTAAAATGAGAAATAATTAAGGGGGCCTGACTGGAAAGGAGGACATGTAGTAGTGTGGCAAGGCATCAGGATAGTTTACCACAAAACACTGGGCTGGAGATGGAGGAGGCACAATTTAGGAGGCCAGAGAAAAATTAGATTGTCTGAGTTTTAAAAACCAAGAAGTCCAGACAGAAGCCTCATTCTCAACCTAAAGCACTAGTCTAGTAGCATTGTGCCATAACTGAATACAACCAAATGATTCCTTTAGAACACTTACATACATTTTTCAAGCAAAGGTGGGATATTCACAATGACATGGAGGAAGCAGTTGTACATAAATAAACCCAGAAATGTGTGAGGAAGACAAACATTTTCTGTTGCTTCAGCTACAAAATATCCACTCACTATTTAAAGCAATCACTTTCTTTCCAGTCACAGTGTTTGGACTGGGGATGGCAATTGGCACATTTTCCTGTCAATGTTGAGACAGAGCCAGTCGCTACTTCATGAATTGTTTTTATTTACTTCTCTTTGTGACCCATTTTGGACCCTCAGGAGGCAGGGCTGGAACATGGGCTGCTCTCACTGCAGGTGCAGATGTGGGTGGTAAGATGGTGCCCGGGAGACTGAGACATCTCAGCGGGCCCATGCAGTGAGGTGATAAGGGAGCAAGCAGCCACTGTCCACTGGCCCTCAGGTGGCTGACCTCAGTTTCTCTCCTTGTCCACATCCTCATTTGCTAGCTCAGTGGTCCTCTCAGTTACACCTCAGAACAGTGCTCTCACAGGGAATCAAAGAGTTATGTCTTTGTTCTCTGGTGGACTCTTACAGGTATAGGGTATAAGGCGGTCACTCAGTTCCAGGAGAACCAGGGAACATGTGGACAGTGCTGATGGCCCTGGGCACAAGAACTAGAGTCCACCTCACAGGGATCACAGCTTATGGGGAACTGGGAGCACAGAGCTAGAAAGACTCCAGGATACTGTGGTGAGATTAGAAGTGGGATGGAGATGTGTGGCGGGGACAGGGGCGGTGCGGGGCATGGTGAGGGAGGGAGGATGATCTGCTAGACTCTGCAAACCAGTAAGGGTGAGGTCCTGGGAGAGGCCAGGAGCTTGAAGTGTCAGTGCAGGGTGAGCTGGGCAGGTGCTGGGATGTTCTGCTCATTCAGACCCTCACATGCAACACCCACTCCACTCAGTGGAGCCCTCAGACCTCACTCCTCCCCTTGGGCTGATTCTTGTCCATCTCAGATCACAGCTTGTGAGGTCAGACATGGCTGTGTAACTTTCTTACACCTGTGTGGGCCCATATTGTGGACATGTTTGTGTGACAACAAACCCCCATGTTGTTATGATGGGGAGAAGTTGTGCTGAGCAATATGTAATTCAGTCAGCCTGGCATGTTGTCATTTGCAGTGTCTACAGTTCAATATCCTGTAAATGCCACTGACTCATCTAACATCTTTCCACATACTCACACCTTCATACTGTTTAATTACTTAGAATGAACTCATGAAAGTGGTGAAAACAGATATTTTTCAAATATCTTTGATAAGTATTACCAAACATTTCTACCAAAATGTTTGAACTTACTCTCCTACTAACTGTATACTGTCTGCTTCCTCACCATGAAAATCTTAAATGATTCAAATATGCTTTTGTCTACCTGCAAAATAATGTGTCTTTAGTAAAGAGCTTCAAACACTACACGTTTGCATAAAAATTGTATTTATTTCTTATACTTAAGTTTTTGAGTCACTTCGTCTAAAGAGTGTGCACTGAAAAATATTATTTAAGTCTATGCTGCAATTTTCTTGCCTTTATACATGTGAATTCTCGCTTAGCCATGTGCAGCACCCACATGCCCCTGTTACAGGCTTTTGTGTGGGTTTGGTTTATCCTAGAGACTTTTGTCTAGTTGTTCTCTGTAGCTCACCCTCCTACTGAGCCTGCAGCCAGACGCCAGCACATCCCACCCAACAGTGCATCATTAGTCCAGATCAACTTTAGAAGCATGATATCAAAAAATTCCTGTTGATATTTTCATGAAGTGCCTTTTTTAGTTTTATGATTTTTCTCCAAACTTAGTAAAGTATCAGCTATTTCATCACTTTAGTTGATATTATGTAGGAATATTCAGTTGATGCTTAGCTAATATAAGCGAGTCTTTGTTGAGATGTGATGGGGAGTTTGAAGCACTCACTCATCACCCAGTGTGTCCAGCTGGAGATTTGGGTGAGCTCGGACTCGGGGCCTCAGGAAGGAGAAGAGGAGACTGTTCTATAGGGGAGACAGCTCAGAGCAGGGTGCTTCCTGGAGGAAGTGTGGGGCTGAGAAACTGGGTGAGTGACTGGGTATGCAGGGCTGAGTGATTTATTTCATCTTCAGTGCTCCAAGCTGCAGAACTTCCAAGGAGGTTAAGGGGAAAGAGTGGATTTCTCAGAGCAGAAACTATTTCAGATGTGGTGCTAAGTTAAGCTCTGCTGGGACTGACATCATTCATTTAGGAAATGTTTATATATATTTATAGGTGATACTGGTTTGTAGGTATGGGACGTTATCATATTTGGTGGCTGCACAGGTTTATAAAATAACAATTAATTCCATATCTTTCTATGTACTCCAACAACTTTGAATTTTCTCTTTCAAAGAATTTTTTAGAAAAAGCTTTCTGAAGCAGAAATTTTCAGGAAGTGCAGTTTTATTAAAATTTTCCTTTTTCCAAATTTAGAAGTGTTATTTAGTATTTTCTTAGCAATTTCTAGATGTATGTGTGTTACATATATTTATAGCCTGCACATTATGTGTACACATATATACATAATATGTGAACTCATACATAACATACACACTTGCATATATGTGGAAATACATCACTACACATGCATATATGTATATGAAAAAATTTCCAAATATATTAATATAAAGTTGAAATAATATCTTATACTGTCAATGTCTTGCTATTCTCCTGTGCTTGCATCATTTTTTTACTGATGTTTTGTATCATTTCTTTCCAACTCTTTTTACCATGAACATAGGTAGAATCAATTTCAAAGAGTCAGATTCTTACTACTTCTGACATGAATGGAAAGGTCCTTTTATTGAGGTAGGCATGGAGCACATGTTAGTCTATAGTAAAATGACTTAGAGAAAGACCCCCAAAGGCAGACTTCTCCCCTGCTGCTCCCTGGGACTTACCGCTGGTGTGGACCAGGTCCCAGAGGGACAGCAGGTGACCAGACCTCAGCCCTGTGCTGTGCTGGAGGAGAACGCTGCTTGGCCACCCCTGCTTCCATCTTCCCAGCTGCAGCCACACTCACCTCTGGACCCTGCAGGACACATCTAGCTCTCTGGGAGGCACCTAGGTGGTGAGAAGGAGAAGAGAGGTAGATTTGCCGGGTGTTATTAAAAGTGTAGGTTAGTTGTGGAGAATAATAGGCCCCTCCCTGGCCCCCTTTCTCTTCTCTAACAGACTCCTTTCTGCTTTCATGTCATCACTTTTTTAAATTTCTTTTAGATTCCACACATGAAAGGATACCTGAGATATTGGACTTCCTGAGTCCAGCTCTTTTTTGCTTAACACGATTTTCTGTTCTATTTATTTTCCTGCAAATGAGATGATTGTGTTCTTTATGGTTAACCCATGTTCCATTCCACATCAGCCGAATCTGCTTCGGTGTTTAATACTACATTCTATCTTCAGAACTTGAGATATTTGTGTGTGTGTGTGTGTGTGTGTGTGTGTGTGTACGTACACAGTACACATAGCAGTCTTTCAGAATTAGTTTGAATTCTATGCTATTTTGCCAATTACATATTTTTAAACATATATTAAATGTGTTGAGTAGAGGTAATATTATACAGTTTCTTCCTTGATTTTATCCATAAAATTAAATTAGAAATTGTGTTTTTATATTAATACTGAGAGATATATTATTGTTTATTTCATTGATGTAACTCAGAATACCTTTCTTTATGATTCATACATCACTGAAACTCAAATGCATGTACTGTTTTTCTTTTATTTTTAATTGACACAATTATACATGTTGATTAGGTGTAGAGTAAATGTTTCATAATTCTATGTATTGTGTTATGAAAACCATATCATTCTCTCAAACACTTATGATTTCTTTGTGATGAGAGCATCTAACCTTTCACTTCAAGCTACTTTGAAAAATGCAACATGCTATTGTAATCTACAGTTACCTGCTGTGTAGTAGAACACTAGGTTGACAATATGTTCCTCAAGTCCCCCACTTCCTACCATCCCAGCCTCAGAAAACTATTCTATTCTTTACTTGTAGCAGATAAATATTTTAGAGTCTTCATTTGAAAAAGGTCATATGGTATTTATTTGGCCATTTGTGCCTGATGTATATCATTTAAATAATGTCCTATAGGGTTACCTACATTGTAACAAATGACAATAATTTATTATTTTTATGGCTGAATAGTTTTCAATTCTGTATATATACACATTTTCCTTATTCATTCATTCATTTTAGGTAAGTTAGATTGATTTCCTGTCCTGACTGTCATGAATAGTACTGCAGTAAATATTGGAGAGGAGATGTCTTTTCAAACACTGATTTCTTTTGGACACATACCCAGTACTGGGGTTACTGAATCACACATTATTTTCATTTATAATTTGTGTGTGTGTGTGTGTGTGTGTGTGTGTGTGTGTGTGTGTGTGTGTGTGATACTAGAAAGCGAACCCAGGGCCTCAGGCAGGCTAGGCAGGTGCTATGCCATTTCACTATATCCCCAGCCCTTTTATTGTCTTTTGAGGCAGGATGTTGCCAAATGGCTCTGGCTGGTCTTTAACTAGTGAGGTTCTTACCTCACCCTCCCTAGTAGCTGACATGACAGATAACACCACTGTGCCTGGCTTCCATTTTTAATTTTGAGGAATTTTTCCAGTTACTCACAATGGCTGCTCTAATTTACATCCCACAACCAGTATGCAGTGGCATATGTCTCCATATCCTCAGCAGATCTATTTTCTGTCTTGGTACTAACAGCCATTGTAACTCGGGTGAGGAGGGACTGCCTGTGATTATGGTTTCTCTCATGATTAGTGATGTTGAGCATGTTTTCATTTACCTGTTGGCCATTGTGTAAATTCCGTTGAGAAATATTTTTCAGATCTTTTGTCCTTTTAACAGAATATTTGGAGTGAATGGTTTAGGTCTTGCTGGTCTTTGGTTTTTTTTTTTTTTCTTTGAGTTCCTTCTACATCTGGATATTAATCTCCTCTCATGTAAGTTTGCAGCTATTTTCCCACTCTGTATACTATCTCTTCCCTGTTGCATACTTCTTCACTCTGAAAAAAATGGTTAGTTGTTTTTCTCTATTGGTTCCAGAGAGCAAAGCCAGGGCCTTACACATGAGGCACAGGTTGCCTCTGAGATACAGCCACATGCTGTTTTAGATTGAATGCAATCCCATTGGTCTACATTCTCTTGCTGCTGTGCTTCTGAGGGCCTACTCACATTATCTTTTCCCAGGTGGAGAAACTTAATAAAAGGATTTCTTTGTTTTCACTGTGCACTGCAGACATGTGTGAGCTGCCCACAGCATGCACGCTGTCACTGCTCTGTGGCTGGTGGCTCCCTCTGATCTCTGGTTCACAGAGACCTAAAACTTCTTGTTCCACTGTCACCTCTGGAACTTATGATTCACTGATCAAATAGGGAACCTGTTGAGTGAAAGAGGTGGGGACAAATGTTAAGTAGAAGGGACAATGGGGAGAGGCACAGCCTAGACTGGCCTGCCCAATGCTGATGTGTTTTCCTCTCAAAAACCTTAAAGTCCATAAAAATATGGGATCAAGAAAAAACTATTGGCTCCAATGTACAAATGTGACAATTTTGAAAAGATCAAAAAGAACATGCTAAGTGAACTTTCAGTTTTGAGCTGAAACTTGCTTTTCTGAGCTGCTCTGTGCCCTGCATTGCAGTCTGTGGTAAGGTTTCCCTTCATACTGGGCTGTGCTGTCCAGAAGACAGGTCTGCTTTGCCTTCCCACTCTGCTTCTCCCAGGACAAGAAAGTAAGACGTGGGAACCCTGTTCTGTGCCAAGGGTTTGGAAGCCACACAGTGTTTCTGTAATAGAGACATGGAGTGGGAACAAATGAAAGCTGTGAAGGAGTGAGTGAGATGGCCAGCAGTCAGGTGGACAAGTGCTTCTCCTGTTCACTAGGGCTCACTATAATTCAAAGGTGTTCCAGGGCTGGGGATTTAGCTCAATGGTTCTGCCACCTGCCTTGCAAGCCAAGGTCCTGAGTTTGATCCCTGGTACCAAAAAAATAAAAAAATAAAAAATAAAACAAGCTGAGCCTGCAGCTGAATGGTTACTTCTACATGAGATGCATCAATCTTTGAGATTCTGAGGAATATCCCCAATTGGACCAAATGTCTTATTGAATGCTTAGGTTATATAAATGGCGTAAACCAATTGTCCTGCAGTTCTGTCCTCATTTTAAATAAATGCAGCCCAGGCCAAGAGAAGAATCTCTGCTAGAGACAGATATTCTGCAGTAATATTTAAACTTTCTTACACACAGCATCAACTGCCAAGCACCCACTCCCTGCAGGCCAGGAGACCCTAACTTTCTAATCGCCCTTCAACAAGAAGGAATTGCTAATTAACTTAATGAAAAAGGGCTTGCTGTTAATTGTATTAAAACTTTTCATTTAATGACATGTACCAGAAAGAGTAGACATTTTTACATGATCATTTTATCTTTCGTGGTCTCCAGTGACTCCCATTTCTCTTCTCTGGTCTCCCCCAACCCAAGCAGAGCACCGTGCTTGGAAACAAGATGCTCTCCAGTGACTTCACCCTCATGAGGCTCTTCACTCACAGTAGAGCCACAAGATTCCTGTTTGCAGTCTTGGCACCATCTTCCTGATGGCCCTGATCACTAACAGGGCCATGATCTTCCTGATCCATAGAGACCCGCTGCTGCACACCCCCATGTATTTTCTGCTCAGCCAGCTCTCCTTCATCAATGTGATGTACATCTCCACCATTGTGCCCAAGGCCTTGGTGGACTACCTGCTGGGCTGGACCATCTCTTTCTCAGGCTGTGTGGCCCAGTACTTCCTCTACATGGGCTTTGTGGGGGCAGAGTTCTTCCTGCTGGGGCTCATAGCCTATGACCTGTATGTGGCCATTTGCAGCCCGCTGAGTTGCCCGGTGCTCATGGACAGCAGGGTCTGCTTGCTGATCTTGGCCAGCTCATGGTTCGGTGGTGCACTGGGCAGTTTCTTGCTCACTCCCCTCACCATGAGCCTCCCCTTCTGTGCATCGCACACCATCAACAACCTCTTCTGGGAGGCACTCACCATGCTAAGGCTGGCCTGTGACGACAAGGCCTCCTGTGAAAAGGTGATGTACATGTGCTGTGTGCTGATGCTGTTGGTGCCCTTCTTGGTGGAGACCGAGTCCTATACCCACATCCTCCTCACCATGTGCTGCATGAAGTCCGCAAAGGAGAAGAAGGCCTTCCCTACCTGCTCGTCACACATGACTGTGCTGATGCTGTTCTATGGGGCCGCCCTGTACACCTACATGCTGCCCCAGTCCTACCACACCCCCCTCCAAGACAAGGTCCCCTCCATCTTCTACATCATCCTCACACCTATGATGAACCTGCTCATCTACAGCTTGAGGAACAGGGACATGAGGGAGGCCTGGGACAGGCTGTTAGCCAGACGTTGAGGCCCATGGTGTGGTGTGGAGTGACTCTGACTGCCTCAGCCTCCTGTGGAGGCATTCGGGGCTCTGCCATGCACAGTGAGGTGAAAGGTGGAAGCAGCTTCCCAGGACAGAGGGTGTTTTAGCTTCCACAGATGCAGGAACTCACTGCTGTTCCCAGGTGACCAATGTCGGACCTCCATAGACACAATTTTTATTTTTCCTTCTTCCATTCTTCTGATTTCAATTCTCTGTCACACCAATTCTCTGATCAGATTTCATGCACACAAATGTCCCCAAGTATGTGTGGTCTGGTCATCTCTGAAGCCCTCAACCTACCTGGTGATTTGGGGTATGTTGTTCTACCTGTCCATGCATAGAGTTCATGGGGCATTCAGGGATATCAACATCTGAATGACATTCAAAAGGAGGAAAGCATTATAAAACCTCAAAGTGAGTAACACATAGAACAACACTGAGATTTTGAAATATCTAAGAATCCCTTATTTGAGTAGCATCTGAAAATATTCCTCCTTTATCTGAATTTGGACATGAAGAAAATGAATCTTGTCTTTTGCAGAAATCAAACAACTATTCTGTGGTGCATAGGTGGAAGTATGTTTTATTTGTTGTGGGACAAATAATGATTACATCAGAAGTCACAATGAGCAGTAGCTGAGAAAGTAATGTCTCATTTATTAGCCATTTCTGTAACTGCCCTCCCACTCCTCATCTTACCAGTTAGAACTCTGGGCTCGTGGAATCTCCTCTTGGCCATAACTGGTGGAAAGATGATGCTTCCAGCCTCCTTGGCCATGCAGAGAAACAGTATGCAGCACGTTCCTACTCTACAGTACTAGGTTTTGTGTTGGATGATGTTACAAAAGGAGAAAGAAACACACAATGGCACTGCAGCAACTGCTTGAGCTGTAACACTATTTGTAAAAGACTTAGTATCTGTCTTCTTAGGAAGCTGAGAGTTGGAGAGCAGATTCAGTGAGGAAAAGCAGGGTCACCCCCAGGGCCGTCCCTCTCCAGGGCCTTGTTCTCCCCAGTGACAGTGCAGCATGGTGGACTGGCTCAGCTCTACTGTGCAGACTCTCGGGTCTTCACCAAAGGGAGCCAGGCTGCATAGTGAAAGCACAGCCAGGTCATCAGACACAGCTGGAAGCAGAGTTCCCACGCATTTCTGCTGATGAAATTCCCATTTCTCTCTCTGAACAGGCTTGCTGAGAGCTGTCCAGATCACTGCAAGAATGCTTCCAGCCGAGGGCACAAACCCCAGAAACCGTGAGGAGGAGGGAAGGAGGAGTCCACGCAGGACCCCAACACCTGCTCAGGAGGCTGTGACTATCAGAATCCCACTGGGTTTCTGAGGTCACAAGTCCCATTCTGCAAAAATTTGAGCAGTGTACATGTTTTCTTGTAAAACTTTTACAGATCAAGCAAATGATCTGTGTATAAGAATATCACGAATTCCACTACTGATCTTGGCCCTCCCTAACAGGTGGCTGCTCCATGCTCCTATTATTTACCTGTGATTCACCCACCAGGCACTCACAGCAGAGGGCCTCAAGCTCAGTGCTTCTTCCTGGACATGGTGCTGGCCCAGAGGGGTCCTTGCTGCCTCCCCTGTACACCTGCCAAGGAGCCCTCGCCCTCTGGGCAGGGAGGGGCCCAGGAACCAGCACCAGTGTGTCTTCATGCTCCCTGCCTACATCTGGGGGGTAGGGGGTGCTGGGGACCATGCACCCCCTAAGACAGGGCAGGTTGGGGGGTGCTGTGGCTCCCTAGAGGGGATGGTGAGCCATGATGTAAGTGATGACAAGAACTCATAGGAACAGGGACAAATGCATTCTTCTAAATTCTAAGAATTACAGCAAGAACTGGCTGGTCCTGCTTTGGGTATTGATTCTGCTGATCTGGAGCCCTAGTTCCCATGGAAAGCAGCATGGGAGCTACAGACCCCCTGTGGTCTCTGGAGCTCAGAATCTGCTCCCTTCTAAGCCCTATGCTCACTGCTGCTTTCCTAGAATGGATCCTGAGCAGCTGGGCCAGGCTCAGCACTCTAGTCTAGCTTTCTCACTTAGCTTTTCCTTCTGGAATAAAGTTTAGAATCTGTTAACAGATCTACATGGGGTAAGACCAGGACAAAAATCAAACCATAGTTTTGGAACTCTTACAATTTTAGGAAACTGTCAATGAACAAAAATTAATTTATTATCTGATATAAAAGTGCATTTCACTTATACAACAACATGCTTATGTAATTAAAGTCAGTAGATTTACACCAGGTTTTGAAAGACAGGCAAGACAGTTCAAATTGCAAGGGTATTTTTCTAACCAAATGGTAACAAATACAAATGGCAGAAATAGTAACAATTTTAACTAATCAATTTATGTTTAAGGTTCAGATGAGAAGCATTTGTATAAATGAGAATATTCACATGTTACTTTCTGTATATTAGACATAAGTACCTTTAATTCTATAAAACAAAAACTTTTTCACAACATTTTGACAAAGATTAGAATCGCAGTATATTCAGTCCTCAGATGAATACACATCTCTAGTCCCAGATATAAAGGTGCACTATAATAACCTAATGTAATAGTTGTTCACTTAAGCAGTTATAAACTGCTAATTTGAATGATTACAAGAATTCAACATGTAAATAAACCCCAGTTCTGTTAAGACTCAGTTCCCTAAGTAAACAAAAGCCTAACAGTAGAAAACACACACAAATATTTTGATAAAACATAAAATTCTTCTTTCATATCAAGTTTTGTTTTACACAAATGTATTAAGCTTTTTTGAAAAGGAAAAGGATCCAGGTATGGTGGTACATACCTCTAACCCCAGAATTCTGGGAGGCTGAGGCAGGAGAATCACAAAGTTGAGCTCAAGCCACTTGCTAGGTTTACTGAGAACTGGTAGCAAAACTTAAAAATAAAAGGAGAAAGAGGAAAAGGAGAATGAGAAGGAGGAAGAGGAGGAAGTGCGCCTTGTAGTGGAGGAGGAGAACAAGGAGGAAGTGGAAGAGGAAGCCTTGGATGTAGCTCAATTCAAAGGTCCTGAGTTCAATTCCCACTACAGAAAGAAATGAAGCCAATCCTGTCTAGTTTCTGGTCCTGGGAATGTGGTGGTATTTTCCCTCTGAGCTGGCCATGTCTATACAGATGGAGGGGACCCAGGCACCCCGTGGGGCACAGTAAAAATCCCACCACAAATATTTTCATGTTTCTCATTGAATATTCAGAGAAGCTGCAGACTTCTGGTGAAATGGGAATGACTCTAGAAAGTTGTAGAGGACAACTTAAGAAGCAAATTAAACAACGGAAAAGAAAATTTCTTATCCCAATTTCTTCTCTGTCTAAGAAGGGTCTTTCCACAGGAAGCCAAGCTCCGGACCTGGTGCCTACCCAGAAGTCAGCTTGGGTTGCACAGAACTCAACCCCTGCCTGCTGGGCACTCCCTCCCCTCCCCACCACAGCCTGATGAGTCAAAGACAACCATGAGGATAAAGAACAGGGCCTCCTGGGCTTAGCTGAGGACCTATTACCCATCAAAGTGTGGGACATGGGACTCTCACTCTTCCAGACAAGTTTACCAAATTCAAAACCTGGTTCCTTTGTGTCCAGTTTATTTCACTCAATGTTTGTTTTCCAGGTGCACCCATTTCCCTACAAATATCACAGATCTGTCTTTCTTTATAGCACAGTAGTATTCCTTTAAGTATATGCAAAGAGAATAATGAAGGATGGATAGATGGGAAAAGGAGATGGGTCTCTTCCAATAGGGAAGTGGACCAAGGGTAAAAGCTTAAGGAGTGAGGAGGAGGGGAAGGAGAAATAAGTAAAGATATGCCATGTTCAGGAGTCTCATTGCCGCAATCAATGTAAAATCATATCCCATAATGTGAGTTAAGATGAATATCAGCAATAGTGAAAAATGGGATAGATTAGAGGAAGAGGGAGAGGAGGGAAGGGAAAATAATAAACTGTGGTGTGTACATGTAATCACTCCCCAAGGTGACTGCAAACTGCATGAACTGCAAACATGTACCAGTAAAATAAAAGATGAAAAATCAAACCAAAAAGCAGGTACACCAGTAAACCCATTATGCCCTTGACGTAGCTTCTTTAAGGATAAAATATATGGGAAGATAAAACTGTTGGGGTCTTGAGATTAAACAGGGGAACTGAACATATCCCTGGTGGTATTTAAAACCATAGTTTTCAAATGGAAATTTCATCCTGGCCTAAGAATTTGAAATATTTCGAGGGCTTAGTCCTGCCCAGACAGACAGAAATTTTCATCTCCTCAGTCCTCAAACTCCGGGGTTGACCAGAAAGAGCCACCTTAATGGGCCTGACAGAGGGTACCAAGGTCTCTGGTGTCCCATGCCATGGATGACCTTCTCATTCCAGCAAGAGCAGCATTGTTTTCACCAAGTCAAACTGCTTTAGCAGCACAAGGGATGGCAGAAGCCAGTGTGTGACCCCTGTTGGTAACAGGCAGGAACAGTGATGTGTGAGACAGGAGTGGGAGCAGTTGTTCAGTCACTTCCTGTGCTACCGGCACTCCCAGTGACATGGAGGTCACAGCTCTCTGGGGACAGTGAAAGCCTACCCACAGGGTGCAGGCTACTTGTGATCCAGCAGGCAGTGATGACAAAGCAAAGCAAAGAACAGGCCTGGAAGGTGGATGAATTCCATCCAACACAAATTGTTCACAAACATGGACTCCACTAGTCTTCATGGTAATGCCCAGTATCTCTGTTGGTCCCTACACAGAAGGGAGCTCAAGATCACACCTTTGTACCTGGGTCATGGACTGGAGTTCCCTGGGGTGTACACTGGGAAGGTTCTGCTCCAGATGTTCCTCTGAACCACACTTGCATCCAGACTTGGTGAGAAGCTCCAATGTGCAGGAGCAGGTAGGGCATAGTCAGTCCTGGTGAGGCAGTGCATTTGGGCTCCCTGGGCTCTTGTGATGCACTGAGGGACTGGCCAGTTCAGCACCAATTGCAAAAAGGGGAACCAAAGGGATTTATGTGCAGGGGTCTGTGTCAGGGGCTGCACCAGCCTGGGAGGCTACCCCAGGTCTCTGGGCAAACCTCAATGTGTCCATGAGGGAGGAGCAGAAGGGGGAGCCCAGCCCGGGTGGACACAGGCCCTGAGCCCTGTGCTGGGCCCAGGATGCTGCCTGGTCTTCTGCTCGCTGCTATCCTTGAACTCATGGCTCAATTTTGTCATTAATTCATTCAACTGCTTGTCTATTCTTTGATTTCATGTATATAAACTATTAGTTTTAAAATTGTTTCTCTGGAGTATCATTGACTTCAGTAGCTGTGGAGTTAGGTTTGGGGAGCTGTGTATGTTTTGAGGAATCTGGTCGCCTTGTTTTCTCATTTTCATCGTGTCTCTGTGTTGAAGTTTACAGCTCAGTCGGGGAAGATGTCTCCTGGTGTGTGGAGGTCTTCTCACACGACTATGTCCTCAGGAGCTGTGGGTATATGGCTCCAGATTGAAGTTTCCACTTGCTTTTCCTGGATGCTAAATTCAGGTCCTAGCTCTATTTTGCAAATAGAGAGTAACTACTCAAAACAGCAACACTTGACAGAAGTCAAAGGCCCTCTGCTGTGGAGAAGCCAACCTAAAATCCCAAAGTGAAGATCACAATGATCACAGAGTAATCCCAAAAGAATGTCCTGTTTCTAGCTCAGGGAACAGGAAAAGGATCTCCTTTCAGTGATATTGGTGGCCTCCAAGACCTAGAAATGCCTGAAACTAAAAGAAAAGTACACTTCATTTGTGACTGCAGTACTAGAGATTGAACCTAGAGCCTGTCCAGCACTTTAAAAAAAATTGTTTGAAGTAAAATCCTGCTAAATCACTGTTACCTAGGTATGGCTTGAACTTGCATTCCTCCTCCCTCAGCCCTCCAGTGTACTGTACTGCAGGTATATGCCTCCTTACCAGGCTAGTATACTTAACCTTTAAACATAAATATTATAACACTGTTTGATGAGGTTTCACAGGCATGTAGCTGTAACAACAATAACCCAAAGGAAAAAAATGTAAGGATACCTGTATAGTAATAAGATTTTTATATTCCACTTGAAGTGATAAAATATTGATTCTAAGTAAACTTTGGAAAGTTAAATATGCAAATTTTAATTCTTACATCACACACACAAATAAAAATATGAAAAGAGATATAATAAAAAATATAGCTCACCAATAAAAATGAAGAAGTTTGGAATAATCCCAAACTGTAGAAAAGTCAACTAAAACAACCAGCAGGAACAAATAGAAGACAAAGAAACCAAGAATTACACTCCTAAATGCAAATCAATAATTATTAAAAGCTTAACTGTATTACAAGTCTATGGATATAAACTATAAAAGAGATATTTTCAGAATAGACTAAAAATTCCAACTATATTTTCCCTGTACTTAACTAAATTTAATATAATGATACTTTTTTTGAAAGTAAAAGGATAAAAGTAACTATATATATAAATTGTTATAAAAGAATGATTAAATGACTGTATCAAAGTTAACTTCTGAACAAAATATAAACATAAGTAATAAGAAATTATTTCCTTATTATAACCATTAGGTAGTTTCTAATCACTCACTATAACATACAAATATTTCATGTTGATCTAATAAAACATCTGTTCTTCTATTGAAGCATTTCTCATTCACTTACAAACTCTTTCTGCTTCATAAGTGTTAAAGCTATCTAAAATCATCTTGCACATTATTTGTTATCTCACTAATAATGTAAGATCTATAAAGGAACTGTTTTTGACTGTAGTTTTCACTCTGATGTTCTTGTTAAGTATAAAGAGTATTGAGTACAGAAAAGTTAATCAATAAACAATCAGTGATAGGATATACAAAGAAAACCAGCAACAATTAAAAAGCTATCTATAGAGCCAGGCAATTGAGAATTTATTTAAATTTTTTCACCTACTATTTCACTATTCCAGGAAAAGTCAGGGATAAAAATAAAATACAGTAGACTAGTGAAAATTAACTTCTAGGTATTTAGATCAATACTAAATGTTTACAGAAAGGACTAGAGAATATATAGAGTGCGGAAAAAAGAGAAGAAAACAATAGGAAAGAATGGGGAGAGCAGGTGGAAGTGGGAATGAAAGAATGCAGGGAAGGTGAGGGAAGGAAGGATAAGCAGCTCCCAGCTGATAGAAAAGGATGATATCTAATTGCTGCAATGCTAAACAAATTATATATCCATAAGAAACAACTTTGGCAGGGAATCTATGACAGCAAATTGGACAGTTATGGCTCTAAAGCAGAAAACTAATGTAAATAGCTATGAATTTATATACATGCATATAAAGACAAATGCTTATCCCATTTGATGAACTACCAATACACAAGCAAAAAGAATAATTAAAATAAAATAAAAGCAAAAAAGAAGACAGAAAAACCAAACATTTGTACATGGAGTCTGTCTCACTTGGTTAGGTTAGGGAGAATATCCCTGAGGAGATGGTCAGTGCTGCTGTCTTTGAGTCACTACATTCAGAGGCCTCTATTGTTCTTGGGGAGATGAAGCCACTTTCTCTGCTGTCTCAGCCTCAGAGTCTGAGTGTGTGCCTCCACCACAGCCTTCGCAGCGGGCACCACTCTTCTCTCCAGCTGGTCCCTGCCCCACTCTCAGGCTCTGCACCTCCAAAGCCTCCCTGAGAATCTGCACCCCATCCATCCTTCTCTCTGGGCACCAGCGATGGTATATTTGTCTCCATCTCCCTCTGGTCATGGATCTCTTTAGTATCCAGAGATGGGAAGAGTCAGCCCCAGCAGCACAGGCCCAGCCCTTTCTCTCTTCCCTGACGCTCACTAGGGTCAGCTGCCTCCTCTCTCCAGATGTCTTTCAGCCCTTTGCTTCCCACCATGCCTGATGCTGAGGGAAGGAAGGGGGGTAAAGGTCCAGCGAACACCACCTCCTCACCACCCTGGTGCTCATCACTTCTCTGTGCCTCAGTCTCCATCAGAGTCACAGTCACCTCAATGCCCAGTCCAGGGCCTTGGTTCTCTGGGTGGCAGTCATGACCTTCACCTCCCCTGTCCTCCATGTTTCTCTCTGGCCCCTGAAGCTCTTGTGCCCAGGATCAGGCAAATCCTGCATGGTGCAAACCTCTCACTCACTGGGTCCCTGGGTCCCAGCAGGATATCACTGGGTTCATCCCTTCCTGGGGTCAGTGGTGCTGGCTGAGCTCTAAGCTGGCTTCCACCTCCAGGGACTTCTCATCCTTCAGGATGGTTAGCATGTCTGATGCCTGACACTCCAAATGCTATTAACTACTTCTGAATGTAGATTTGCATTAGTTGCATATCTTTGTCCTTAGTTTTGAACCTGTGAAATGGATTTAAATAACTGATTTTATTATGTCTTACCTTATAAATGTTCCAATTCTACCAAATCACAATAGCATCATATTGGAAATTTTGGCTTCAAAATTTGAGGTTGGGTGGAAAGATACATCCCAGTCCTAGCACTGAACACTAACAGTCTAGAAACTGTGGTCATCCCACAAGAATAAATATGTAGGTCATGGGAATAGAGTGCAATTCCAGAAGTAAAACTACATGTTTGTGATCAACAGGTATTTTAGAAAGCTACCAAGCATAGGGGAAAATAGCCTTTTCAAATATTGGTAGTTGGATAACTAGATAGCCAATACAAAAAAATGAAGTTGGAGTCTTGCAACATATATAAATATTACCAAAATTCAACAAATATATAAATGCAAATGTTAAAGTCATTTTACTCTTAGAAAAAATATTGAGGAAAGTATTCATGACTTTAGATATTAGATATGAAACCCACAGTAAAACAAACAAGAAAAAGTAATCTGGTTTACAGCAAACTAAATAACTTTTTTATTTCAAAGACACTGTCATGAAAAAGAAAATGTCCATTAGAATCCCTGTGGTCTATTCAGGGCTCTTCTTTGGCTTTTATTTGGCAGGTGCTTTTTTACAAAATTTTGCACTGTTTCCCACATTTTCACTAATATCATTTGAAGTGACAGATTGTCCATTTCCCCTCCTCTTCTGAAGATGCTATCTCCTCCATAGCCTTTATTCTTTGGGAGAACATCACACACAATCTGAGTGGGGGAGGTGGAATCATTGGAGGAGTTGTGATCATGTGACATTGCATGTCATATACTATTCATATTGGAAGACATCACTCATTTATCAAATTAAACTTTGTTTCCTTGTCTTGAAAGACACTCAGAACAAGTTACTTACAATCCAAGATTACAAATATAGACATATTCCAGAACATAAGTGAGCCTTGAGGACCTTATTCTAAGACAGGGAGAAAAGAACAAATATTGTGCAAGTTCATAGAGAGAGAAAGCAGCAGGGTGTTTGCCAAAAGCTTGACAAAGGCAGGAAGGGGAAGGGTTAAATGGGTACAGACTTTTGCTTGTGCAAGGTACACAGAGTTCCGGAGACGAGTTTCCAGTGTGAATGTGCATAGCACTGGTGAGCTCGATACTTAAAAGTAATGAGGATGTGAGATTTTATTTTAGATGCACTTAACTATAATTCTAAAATTATAAAACATTAAAATTAAACTGAATGCACAATCCACACAATGGAAGAAAATATTGCCAAAATACATGTCTGGCCAGTGACACAATTAGAATACATGGAACCTCCTGTAACTCAACAATGAAATTCAAAGTATCCAATAAGAAATAGGCAAAGATCTAAGCAGACAGATTCCAAGGAAGTTTTACAAATGTCTAAAAGTCCATAAAGTGATGCTTCACATGATTTATCATCAGAGTATAAATGAAGCCCAGAGTGAGGTGATAGGCCCACCCACAGGAAAGGATGGGATTAAAGGGATAACAACAAGTGGTGGGGAAGATGTGGAGGAATTGGGACCTCCCCAACTCCTCCCTCAACTTTGGGATAGTATGGAGTTCAACAGGAGATTAAGTGCAGAGCTATCCTGTGACCTGAGAATTCTACCTCAGCTGCACAATTCCACTCCCAAAAGCGTTGGAAGTACAGGTAAGCACCAAAACTTATAAAGTGTTTATAGCAATATTGTTTATAGTAGACAAAACTTAGAAAGAAGCCAAATGTCAACTAATTCATTAATAGATGAACAATATATGCTATATACAGGGCATGATCACAATATACAGTGTGGATTTAAAATTTTTACAATTGATTACAATAAAAGACACATTGGCATTAATCCACTTAAAAATCCTCACCTTCACTTCCAACACCCTCATACCAGCCTTCTCCACTTACTGAAGTAGATCTGGAGTCCTGTTTTGTGAGTTCTCTATGAGGTGTGATCATAAATATGTTGAGTGCTGGTGCCAAGCTCCATCCAACAGAAAGACAGCTCATAAAACATGACACTGTCCTCATCCATCTTAGTCATCATATCTGACATTTTGTGACTTTGGGGTCCTCCCCAAAGTCGAAGTAATTATGAAATGTAAATATTTTGAAGCAATGCAGGATATCAAGGCAAATAGGACAGCACAACTACACACATTCACAAAAGAGGACTTCCAGAGCTGCTTAAAAGTGACAAGAATGGTGGGGTAGGTGCTTTGCAAGACATGGGAAGGCTCTGAGGAGTGTTCATCCCAATGTGTCTTTTACTGTGATGATCTTTTCAAATTTAAAAATCATTTGTATGTGTTGATCAGATCATATTACATTATTTGACTACAAAGCCAACTGAATTTCTGATATAGGCTACAGCATGGATTACCTTGAAAAATTAGGGAATTGAATAAAGCAAATTACAGAGACTTCATATTCTACAGTTCACTAATATCAAAATGCAGAGGAGGAAAAAATATGGAAGCAGTGGTTTAGTGGTAGCCTAGTGTTGGGTTGAGAAGAGGAAAGTGGGAGGAGGATAGGTAAGAGAGAGGAGTGGATACAGGGCCTCCTTTCCAAGGAGACAAAAGTATCTCACATTCATGGGAGTTATGATTGCAGGTACCTGTCAATACACAGATAAGCATGAAATCTTACACATTGGGTTTATCCATGATAGACTATTATATTTCCCCCACTTAATAATTTATGAGGAATTAACAACCACCACTTTGCTGATGACCTTTCTAGTGTCATGAGTGAAATAATTTCATAATACACTGAGGAAGGTGCAACCTACTTTCCGGTACCCCTTCTGTCTCTCTTTAGTCAGAAGCTTTCTTTCTCCCAATAAATTTTTCCTACTCTTAACCTCTGTTCTTTCTAGAATTCATTCTTTGATTTTAGAGAACACAAATTCACATTTTGGATATTTAGAAATTTTGGGAGTTACATCTGTTCCCCCTATATCATTTTGACGTTTCCACTGAGATTACTGGTCAGAGGTTTCCGGGTCATTCATCACCATAGTCTTGCATGACAATCATGGTGTTGAGCAACAGTGGCACCAAGAAAGGATCATTCCCCTTGAATCAAAGTACTGGTTTCGGAAAACCACCACCACTTCAAAGGATTGATATACTCAGCTCAATAGACTAAACCAACAAGGCACAGGAAGAGAGACCAATCTGTACTCTGCATCTCTGGGATGGGTGAGTAGCACGCAGAGCACATGGAAGACAACCAGCCCCAAGAGCCACAGCTCAGTCCAATCTGTTCTGATCACTGCTGGAATGCTGGAAGCCAGCAAGGGAACTGGTGAGGCACAGCAAGCGAGATATCCAGAAAGCCCACCCTTCCATGCTGTGTAGCTCCTAAGCACAGTGAGTGCTTAGGAGCCAATGAGGAAGCCACAGTGGAGAAAGTGGATTAGTTGGAAAACTGTTGGACTAGAAACAGTGAAGATGAAAACAAAGTGAGGATGAAGAATTAAGAATTAAGAAGCAGTAGGAGTCAGACTTGTCAAAACTAAGTGATCGTTTGGATTTTGAAGGTTAAGGAAAACAGAAGAGCGAGAGACTCCAAGTTTGGGCTGGGGATTTAGCTCAGTGGTTCTGTCACCTGCCCTGCAATTTCAAGGACCTGAGTTTGATCCTCAGTACCAAAAAAAGAATCCAAGTTTGAAGTACTGAGTGGATAGCAATGCTGCCATTATCTACATATGGAAGACATGGTTTAGAGCCAGTAAATGATGGAGGATCCAAACTCAATCCCAAGCCTTTTGGCTTCATATTTTCTGTGGATTTTGTTTAAAGAATTCTTTTTGTAAATCCATTGCTTGGCAATGCCATGTATTGTTTTTACTTTGGCCCAGGCAAACGACGATGTTTCTAAATTCATAATAATGTAGGTGCATAATTTCTGGAAACACTAAACATTGCTGAGCAAAACAATATATATGAAAAGGAAAGCACTGTTAAATGATCATGAATTTGGTCATGCATGAGAATACACTGCAATAATACTTGGATACTTTGTAAATTTTTATTAGTGAGAATGTGACAAGATCCCAAGATACATTGTTTGGCCCTAACAGAATATACAACTGTTAGTAACTCCTACCAAATTTAATATTAATATACATCATTTTTTTTTCATCTTTGGGTTCTTACTGATTTACTTCCCTTTGTCTCATATAAAAATTTTTATGCAATATATATAGTAGTTAAAATAGAATGCCTGGATTCTATCCTGACTTTGCCATTTTCCTGCTGTATAGCTTCAGAAAATTACCTGTCTCTCTCTGCCTCAGTTTTTCATTAGTAAAATGAAGATAGTAATAGCATGTATCTAATAAAAGTCCTGGAAAAGATTAAATATAACATGTTTACAAATGGTAAATGACTAACAGTGCTAATTGATTAGTATTCTTCTGACTATAAAAATATACATGTTCATCATTCTAAAAATTCAACAACATATGGAAGTAAAAACTAAAAATCACTCAAACAATACATAGAAGAAAAGAAGAGGAGTAGGAATCCCTGGATTCCCCTCTGTTTAGGACCTAGATGCAGGGTGAGAAAACCAAGGGAGATGTGAATTAGCATAGGAAAATGGGAATGATTGCTTGCACAGAGACGAAGGACAGTCATCAGGAGAGATGGAGGGCACCAGGCCTCTATTGACCGATCTCTGTGACTTTGGTAAAAGAAATGAAAAATAGCCACAAGTGTGGTTTGTATCAGTAAATTATACCATGTTAGTTCTATCAACATTAACAGCTGGTTTTGGATTAGAGAGTAATATTCTCTTGCAAAAGGATTTTCTCTTTAGTAGAGAAATCAGACTAAAAGAAGAAATGACATGGTATTAAAAAGATTACCAGACAAAACAATCTTGTAAAATATTTTTGTAATATACTGAAAAGCCATACAAATGTACAACTGTAAATGAATCATTGTTTTTTTTGCATGGAAAGCAGAAAAATAGTAAATATCTTTCTAATGGCAAAATAATCACCCCAAAATATTTAATAATAAAGGTGCTAAAAGTTTCAATATTATAATTCCTCTCATATTTTTACCAATGAAAATAAAATAATGCTGATATTATATCTTTTCTTGTAACTAGTTTTAGTACTAAAAAGATCATCTCCAAACAAAGTGTTCATACTTCACAACAAGCACAGGTGGGGCCAGGGATATAGCTTAGCAGCAGAGTGCCTACTTAACAAGTACAAGGCCCTGAATTCAATTCCAAGAACAAGAACAAGAACAAAAAGCACAGATATATAAAGTAAATTTTAAACAATGATTTTAGAATAAGGAGATTTTCACCAAATCTCAGAGACTAAGTAGAGGCCAGATTTGGAGACAATGTTAGCACCTCATCAAATGTTAGAATCCATGCCTAACAGAAAGTTTCAGTTTGGAGGAGAACTTGAAGCTGATTTTATTTTGTTTTGTTTTAAGATAAAACAAGCAGATAGGGAAGTACAAGGTGAGGACACCCTGAACACTCCCATTAGGAAAATAGAGTTTGTATAACCAAATGAAATAATTATTTGCATAGATGATGGTGCAAATGGTGAAAAAAAGGTATGATTCTTTTAATACTTTGGGGAAGATACCCAGCTAAATGGATGCATATTGAGGCTATACTGTTAAGTGAAATAAATAGGACAAACATGTTTAAATACCAAATAGTTTCTCTAGTGTGAGAAACTGAAAGTGTAAATAAAGATGAAAATTATTAAAATGAATAATTGATAATTTGAAATAGGAAAAGGTCCAAAGGTGTAGTGGTGGCGGGAAGGGGGGAAGGGGAAAGGGAAGAAGGGAAAGGAAAAATTATGAGAAAGAAAGAAAAAAAAGGAAACAAAGTCTATGTAAACAAGGAAGGGTGGAGGGGGTGAAGGGCACATAGGTAATTAGGGAAAAATAAGAAAATAAGATACATCATGTTCAGATACAAACACCCAATGATAAATGTAAATGTATTGTATACCTAAAATGTACCAATTAATATATAAATTTAAAAAAAAGAAAAAAGGGCTCACACACAGGTCTGGAAGAGCTTCTGTAGTGAGAGAATGGGGTGGTGTGACTGCCCTGGTGTCCTCTAGATCAAAGTCATTTTCAAAGGAAGCTCAGGTTCACACATTAGATCTGTTAGGGAAAACTGAGGAGAGCATCAACCACAGAAGGAGCAGCATCAGAGCCATTCCCACAGGACCTAAAGAATGAGGAGCAGATCTGGGATTCCCAACACCTGGGATTGTTACAGAAACTTCCATAGAGTAGGTCTTGGATTGCTATGCAAAGCTGAAGCAAATGGTGTCCTGGTAGAATTAGAAAAGTCATTTTTAAAGTACCAAAAAATGACAGATTGCTGGGGCTTCATTTCATTTTAACTATTAATTTTTTTTATTTCTTGAGTTTATTGCTACAAATTAGGTACACATTATGATCACATTCATCTTTGGAAATTTGTACCTGCACATGACCTATCTTGCTTTTTATATTTCCCCATTCCTCTGCTTCCTTTCCGCCACTCACCCCTCAATATTTACAAAAGCTTTGTGTCCATTTGTTCCTTCTTTTTTCATTTTCCCTTCTTTCCTTTCCCCCACCCCTCCCCTAGTTCTCCTTCCACTTTAAATATTGTCTTTCCATTTCACATTATCTATTACACATTTAAGTCTTCATTTATACTTAATTTCTAGCACCAGAGAAACAATGTGGTATTTACACCCATGGGTCCTATTTATTTCACTTAAGAGTATGGTCTTGAGTTGCATCTGTTTAGCTATAAGCGACTAGTTTATCTTTCTTTATATTGATTACTAATCTCATACTATAAATGTTGAAATTAACAGGATACTAGTAGTTTGGTGAAAGAAAAGTGAAATAAAAATACATATACTCACCTGATTTCAAAATAATTTATTGCATGCATGCTTTCTATCCTGACTTCCTGATTAGAGTTTACTTTGTAGTTCTGATGGGTGTGCTGCATTCTGCTCAAAGCATCCAGTGCTCACTTTAACCCCTGACTCTGCAGAGACCACTGCAGGCGGGCAGACATGGACAACCTCACCATCTTCACAGAATTCCTCCTCATGGATGTCACAGGCTCCCGGGAGCTCCAGGTTCTGCAAGTTGTGCTATTCTTAGTAATTTATCTGGGAGCACTAACAGGGAATATTCTGACTGTCACTGTCACTGTGACAGACACACGTCTGCCATCTCCCATGCACTTTTATTTATAAGCAATGTGGCCCTCCTAGACCTTGGTAGCATCTCTGTTGTTGCTCCCAGAGCTATGGTGAATTCCATGAGCAGCAGTAAGACCATATTCCTGACAGAGTGTGGTACACAGATTTTCCTCTATATTTTTTTGCAGAGGTAGAATTTGCCTCCCTGGTGGTCATGTCCTATGACCACTACGTGGCCATTTGCCACTCTCTGCACTACAAGCTCATCATCACCCCAAGTCTGTGCTCCCAGACTGCAGATGGCTCCTTGGTTTCTGGTCTGGTCTACTCTGCTATCCACACAGGCACTCTGTTCAGGCTTCTCTTCACCAAGAGCAATGTGATCCAGCAGTATTTCTGTGATATACCTCAAATTCTGAGGATTTCTTCTACAGATGTCAAGTTTCCTGAATTGATACTCCTTGGTGTGTTTGCCTTGTCTCGGTATGTTCTGCATTTATGTTTGTGTCATATGTTAACATATTTTCAACTGTGCTTAAGATGTATTCTGTGGTAGCCCATAACAAAGCCATGTACACCTGTACCCCACAGCTGGCCATTCTCCTTTTGTTTCTCAACTTTGGGTTTGTGGCTGTCTTAGGTTCCATTGAAAATAAACCATTCCTTAAAAATCTGCTGAATACCATGTTCTACAGCATGGTGACCCTATTCGTGATCCCCATCTTCTACTGTCTGTGCAACAAGGAGATCAATGCTACCCTATGGAGAATGTTCAGTAGATTTTGTCAGTTCCAAATCAATCTTTTTCTTGACTAAAACAAAAAACCTCAACTCTCATTTAAAGTTTTTAATTAATATTTGATGTATATTATTAAATTCAGATCTACAACTGTGGATGATCTCTTTCTAGCTGTCTGTATATTTTTGTTGTCTGTACTTGTTATGATCTAGTACAAGTCTATGTCTCAAATATCTGGTGCAGTTCTTGTGTGTCTTATACATGCATTCTTAAATACTACACATGTGGTATACATTGGTAAAATGTTTTGAAAATATTTGAGATCACTTTGAGCTAAAAATAGCTAGGCACCATAAGGAACAGGGCGTGTGTTATGTGTCCAACCTTAACAGACACCTGTGCTGTTGAAGGAACATCAGGCGCTGGATCTGACAAACCTGGAGCACACTGAGTGGCCCTGTGAGAAGACCCTCTTGTCTGCACTGTTGTCTTTGTACTCTCTCTTCCACTCAGTCTGGGATAAATGACAAGGGGATTAGACAGGGGGACAACACAGGCCTGAGGACACAATGGGGCAATTAACACTGAGTTCCTCACAGCCCCCTTTGTTGCATCTGCTAAAACCCTTTCCTCACTGATTGAAAATGAAGACAGGAAAATCTGAGTTTCCAAAAGACTGTAACTTGGAAGTGTTCGGTTTCTCCTTGTAATCCAGATGAAAACATGCAGGTCATGCTTGATCCATTGAAACTTCTTGTGCCATGAAGAGCATGAATCAGAGTGAAGCATGGAGAAAGATAGAAAGATAACTGCTACTGGAATTTCCCTGAAGAGCAATAGATAAGGCTTGTACTGTGTGTCCATATTCTTCATCAAACAACACATAAATATTGATTCACTCAAAATAGGGTGTATTTTTTTTTTACTCTCAAGAGCTAAACCTACATCCTGGTGGATAAAACATATATTAACAACAATTTTGTTTCTCATATTTGAATCTCAAATTTGCCTGTATTTTTGTCCAGATGCCCTGTCTGGGAAAATCTCAGCATGGAGTCACTGGGGCCCATTTAGCCCCAGTCCAGCACTGGAACAACAGGTGCATCAGGTTCCCTACATCTCTCTACTTATTGCTCCTCACAGAAATGAGTGGTGTTTGGCATCATGGACCTCCTATCTTCCAGAGCTCACATCTTAGTGAAGGTCTGAACATGGCTCACCCTCCTCTCATGCCTGAGAAACCTCAACTCTCAATGTTTTATCATTGTGGAGGGATCTGTTCTCCAGCTTTTTATAGGTATAAGTGACATTGGAAATTGTGTGAGTCTAAGGTGCAAATCTTGGTTTGATTTCTGCATTGTTGTGAAATATTTGCCCCCAAAAATCTAACATGTCCATCTGTCTTTTCAAAATATAACTCTACCTGGGTCATCTGCATAACTATTTTCAAAGAAAAATATCACTGTTTAAATCATATATACATAAAAGTCCTGTAAAGGTGCAGGGTTATCATTTCTGAACTGTTGAATATTTTTGTTTGAGCTTATTTTGCCATATTGTTCATTTATATCTATATTTACATGTAAGCTTTCTGTCCTGGTTTATTTTCCTGCAGATATTTGAATGAATAAATAGACTGATTTTTAATTTCCATGGTTAATTGATAAAGTTATGACACTCCAGTATTTATTTGTTTTGACTTTACCAAGAACACATTATTTTATCAGAGGATTCATATTTCATACTGTAATTTTTGTATATTTTTAGTTAATATACTATTACACATTCAACTTTTTCAATTTTGAAAAGCAAGTCTTTTCTCCAGAGTAGTTTTGCTTTCTGCAATATTTTATTTTTTGTAAATTTGTTTGTTTAGTAATTGAAAAATAACAATTGAATGTATTTATGGGATGCAGTGAGACTCTGTGATATAATTCATAAAGTGTGGATTGTTTAAATGAGCTGACTTAAGTGTATCACATATTACACTTATCATTTTGGGTGTGAAACATTTGAAATCTACTATTTTCTAGCAGTTTAAAAATACATAATGTGTTACTACTAAGATAACCCTTGTATGAAAATATATCACTGAAGCTTGTTCTTTCTATTTAACTGAAATATTGTATACATTGATCAATATTTACACATGACCCATCAATCCCTTCTCTCTGCATCTGATAACATTAATTTTATTTTACAAATCTTTAAATTCAACATTGTTAGATTCCACACATAAGTGAATCATGGTTTGTTTGTATTTCTGAGCCTGGGTGATTTCCTGTATCAGAGTCCTCCAGCAGCAGTCATGTTGGTGCCCAGGAAAGGGCTTCTGCCATTTCAGCTCATTACCTTTACCCCTCATCTGATGAGGGAACCTAGGTTGCTTCTGCTCTTAGCTATGTGAACAATGGAATAATGAGGAAGGAGTGCAGACATTCTTTCAGTAGATTGATTTCAGTGCTTTTGGAAACATGCTCAGGGATGGGATTCTTCTGTCAGGTAGTAACTGTTTTAATGGTTGCACGGTTTATGCTCTGAAGGATCTTCATGCTGTTCTCCATGCTCTTTGTGCTAATTCACAATGATTCCCAGGGTGATTTTACTCTGCACCTCATCCACACTGTCATCTTTAGTCTTTTTGGCAATAGCTATCCTACCAATGTGAAGTGATGTCTCCTATTTGTTTTAATTGCATTTCTTGATGACTGATGGTAATAAGACATCTTTCATGTATTTATTGATGACTTTTTGTCTTCTTTCAAGAAATGTCTATGTAGGTGCTCTTCAATTCTTGGATTAGATTATTTGTTTTCTTTGAATCACATTGTTTCACTCCCTAATACTTTTGCATGTCAGTCAAGTATCAGTATATATTTGCAAACATTTTTTTCCATTTTGTGAGTTGTCTCATTACACTAAATTTTTTTTTTTTGCAGTGAAAACCCTTTGGTTTAGTGCAATCTCATGTGAATTTTGCTTATCTGGTTTGCATTGTTTTGTGTTCTTTAGGAGTCACATCCAAAAGGTTTTTGCCCTGCTGAATAATGGAGTGCAGTTCTCCTATGTTCTCTTTCAGCATTTACACAGTGTAAACTCTTAGGTGAAGCTCTCAGGTTCAGTTTTGTATATGATATCAGATAACGATGCTGTTTCATTCTTCTAGTTGTGAATATCAAATGCTTCACTATCATTCTTGAAGAGGCCATATTTTCTTTCTCTGTTTTCTGTCCTCAGCACTTTATACCGAATCAACTGATTTTTAATGAGGATTTATTTCTGGGCTCTTTCTCCTGAATTATGTACCTATGTGTCTGTTTTCTATGCTAGTTTCAGAGTAATTTGATCACAATAAATTTGTATGAGACTTAAAAGTCAAGTAGTCTGATGATCCCAGCTCTGTTATTTTTCTTTAAGATTGCTTTGAATTGGGCTGGGGATTTAGCGCAGGGGTTTTGCCGCCTGCTGCACAAGTGCAAGGATCAGAGTTCAATCCCTGGTACAAAAAAAAAAAAAAGATTGCTTTGAATAATTGCCATCTTTTATTGTTACATAGAAATCTTAGCATTTTTTCATTAAAACTAAAGTTGAAAGTTTGAAAAGAATTGTGTTGAATGTGTAGGTAATTTTAGCATGTTAGACATCTTAACAATTTTGATTCTTACAATCTAGTAACTCAGATTCTGTTTCCCGTATTCATGTCATCTTCTATTTGTTTAATTGATATTTAAGTGCTTTCAGTATTTGCATCTTTCACTACTTTGCTGACAATTACACATGAATGATCCATTTTATACTATTATGCATAAGATTTACTTGTAATTTCTGTTCTGGTAGTTTTAATTACTGTACCAAAATATTATTAATTTTTTCTCTTTTTTAACTCTAAAAAATGTGCTGATCATTCCTAACAATCTTCTCATGGACTCTTTAGGGTATGCTCCATGCGAGCACATCATCAGCAAACAAAGAATCTCATGTTTTCCTTTCTCTATTTGTCTGGCTCTTACTCTGTTTTCCAGTCACTTTCATGGGGTTCAGTGGTGCCTTGCCTGAAAGGGAAGAGTGGATATCCTTCCATTTCTCCAGATCTTGATGAAAACTTTCCAGGTTTACACCACTGACTGGAGGTTTGCTGTGGACTCTCATCTATGTCTTTGTTGCACTGAGGTACACTTTTCCTTCACTGAACTTGTTGAGAGTATTTATCATAAAGTGTGTTGAACTGTGTGAAATGACTTTCTGAATCTCTTGAGATTATCTATACATTGTCCTTCCTGTTGTTAATTTTGTGCATCACACATTGATTTGCATAAATTCAACCAAGATTGCCTCCCATGGGTAAATCTCAGTTGACTATGGTGCACATTATCTTTACTTCATTTGGAATTCTGTTAGTATTTTGTTGTCATTTGTACCTGTATTTATGAAAAATATTGGGAGACGATTTTGTTCTGTACTGACCTTGCTGGTCTTTTGCATCAGTGTAATGGTAGACACATGAACCTGAAAGGATTTCTCCACATCCTGACTAAGCCAGCTCAAAGGAAGGCCAGAGAGTGCCTACAGTCCAGGTGGAAACATCCTAGCAGCAACAGACCTAGAAAAACCCATGGTTATCATAATCTCCAGAGCAGTGTCAATTTGAATCTGAAAGTAGTTCCTGCCTCAAGGCAGGTTAGCATTTGGGGAAAAATTCACTTCAGGGGGCCACATGTGGGAATGTACAGTCAGGAGCTACTTGCAGAAGAGGGGTATTGGGTAACATTGAGACACTGTGGGAGTCAGAAGTCTCAGAACACCCCCACTTCAGTGTCATGGTTACTCTGCCCCAGTGATGTGGTAGGAGCTGGTGAAACAGAGCAGGAGGCGAGCTCAGAGTCCCTGACTTGTGCAGTAGCAATGCCCTCAGGTTGTGGAGGACATGGTGGTCAGCTCCCCAATGTGATGAGGAGCCTGCCCATTGCATGGGGTCTATGAGGCCACTGGGTCTGAAAGTTCTGGGACTAATGTTCTCCTGAAACCAATTTCAGAGCCAGCACTGGCAGCTTAGCTCCATGGCCACCTCCCTGCAGCACGTAACTCAGTTATCTCCGTACAGTTGGCCTGAAGTTGTTATTCATTGTTTATACAAATGAAAACACTAAGAAATCTCCATGAAAGTGAATAGAATACAGTGCTCAAGATCTTTCTGAAATAGGAAGGAATTTAGAGATGCAGGGCAGGCAAAGAGAAGAGGAAAGGGGAATGGAAGAAAGAATTGAGACATTTTATGGTCATGTACCAAATCCAAACCAGGAACTGAACATTATGTGCTGCAAATATGTACTAAAAATGATAACAGGTGAAAATTTACATATACCTGTGAAACCTGAGAGTGTATCTGAGATACACAAAAAGCACCCTTGTGCCCATCTGTAGCGCACACGCACACACACACACACACACAGATGTGGTAAACAGCAACTTTTTGACGATCCTTTCAGTTCTTACGAAAGCCTTTTGACTCACTTCACACAGGAAGAGTGGACCCTGTGCTGTGTGCTCATCTAGCTCTGACCAGCTGTGTCACAGCCCTGTGACCACATCACAGACTCCACTTTGGTTCAGATCTAAAGTTCCTCTCACAGCCTTCTAACTGTGATGGTGATAGATCTCAGTGGTGTGCTCAGAGTGGGTTCACTCACTGAGAAGCTCAGGAACCCACTGTGCTGTTAGGAGGCCACCTGGATGGAGGAGGCTGCAGGTGCATCAGCTGCAAGAGTGGATTCTTTTCCCTGGCTCTTCCTCCTGCCTGCTACCTCCATTGGGTCCACACTTTCCTCTGCCATGGCTTCTGCCTACCCCTGGATTCCCTGAATCAGCTCACTGTGGACAGAGTCATCTAAAAGCTATAAGCTGGAAAAATCTCTCTCTAATTCTGGGGTGTTGGGTATTTGGTCCAGTGATGGAAAAGATGACTAATGCATGCTTTCTTAGAATTTCTCTTACTTTCTCACTAGATTATCTACTAGAAAAATATGATTATACACACATATATAAAAACTTGACATTTCTCTGATTTGAATCTGGTTTGATTAGCGATTGGAGACACCAAGAGAGTAGATGGCTGTGGGACTTGGTCAGAAGTGACTGATAAATTGAATCGATAAACTACAGGATAAAAGTGCATAGGCTCTGTAAGGAGGGAATGGTTAAATAAAAGACAAAATCACAAACAGTTAAACTGGAATAAAAGGCATGCAGACTCTGTGAGGTGTAAATAAACTACAGGGCAAAGCCACACAGGTTTATGAGAATCAAATGGTTAAACAAGAAGTTTAGATCAGTAAAGCATATTGTGTCTGGCCTTGTCCTTCTCTATTCTCCATGAACAACTGCTCTGCCTTGGGGGAGCTCCTGGACCAAGCTGCTTTTCACTGCTCTTCCTCTTACACTGAGATTCTAAATGAAAGAGAGAGTGATCTCGGCTTGGTGTCTCTTTCTTCTCCCAGAGTCTCTCTAATGTGTGGGTGCTGTGGGTAGAAAAACAGTTCCTCTAGGCCTCTGGATTAGTGAACTGAGTCTCATGTCCCAGTAAACTTTTCATGCCCCATGCCACTCTCAGTCGCTGACTGCAACAAGTGGTGATCTGTGTGAGGAAAGCCTGCTGCTGCATATCAGTGTGGAGACCTGGCCTGACAAGCCTGAGAAGGGAGCAAGGAGGCATCCACTCCTCATCCAGGGAAGGGAACACAGGCATACACTGAATAGCATAGGAAGTCTAAAGGAGGTCAAGGGTCAGGTTTATCAGCTCAGAGGTTTTTTAACTGTCCAGTAGCTAAGTGAGCAAGGGCAGTTCCTTTGTTTGCACTATGTTCTTTTACTGTCATTTCTCTTGCTTTGCTTGAGATATGAGTCAAACTTTAACAAGAAGAAAGCAATGTGAGCAACAATTACAATTTCTCTTAAAAATGAAAACTTCTTCCACTGTAGACAGGCAGGTCTACACAGGCCCTACCTATGTCCCAAGTCTTGTGGAACATGCCGAATCAGCCCAGTGCAGACAGGCAGGTCTGTGCACACCCTACCGAGGTCCTGAGTCATGTGGAACATGCTAAATCAGCCCATTGCAGAAGGCAGGTCTGCGCATGTCCTACCAAGGTTGCGATTCATGCAGAAGATACCAAATCAGCCCATTCCCTAGCAACAATCCACTTGACACACCTCTCACTCCTCTGTACAGCCACCTGGTTCCACACTACAAAGACACAGAGGACACTGGACCACTAGACCATGGTACTGGGTCCTGCTGCTCCTGGACCAGAGGTAGGGGCTTCTGAGCCACAATCCCAATGCTCCTGATGCAGAGGAAGGGGTTTCCCGGTCACCATCCCTCCTGCTATTCCCAGCCAAGAGGAAAGGGCTTTTGGGTCACTATCCCTACCGCTGCTGCCAGCCCCTGTTCCACCTCTCCCAGCTAAGAGGAGGTAATCGGTGCAGGTGCCAACAGCCTCCCCCCTCTAGTCAAAATGAAAAAAAAAAAACATAAATAAGTCTCAAAACCAGACTTCCAGTTCACCTACAGCAACCCCAAAGGGAAATGAGATGGAACACTCTGATACTCAACCACCTGGATCCACTGAACTGGCAACAAAAGGGGGTCTGGAAAAATGAAATCAGAAATAATATCTCAGATAACAGGAGGAATTGTGCCCCTAGTGCAAGACATGATTAATAAATCTAGAGAGGAGCTCAGGAACATGATGGAATCCCCAAATAGGAAACAAATGGAATCCATAAAACAAATCCAATTAGATTTCCAGGAAATGGAAAACTCCATTGAAAGTCTGCACAGCAGAATGAGCCAATGTGAGGATAGAATTTCAGATATAGAAGATAAGATTGCAATTAGTGACCAGGAAAAGAAAAATTGCTTCAAAATTAGAAGGGAACATGAGAATCCAGCAGCTGCTAGATGATGCAAAGAAGAATAACATAAGACTGATTGGAGTCAATGAAGAAACAGCAGAGAGTGGAGATGACATAAAAAATCTCTTCACAGAAATAATGGCAGAAAACTTCCCAAGCAGGGGAAAAGAGCTTAACATACAGATAAATGAGGCATATAGGAGTCCAAATAACCTTGATCAAAAAACAACTACACATAGGCATATAATTGTTAAGATTCCAGAAACTCAACAGAAGAACAAAGTTCTACAAGCAGTCAGAGAAAAGAAACAAATCACATACAAAGGAAAGCCCATCAAAATCACAGCAGACTTCTCAACACAAATCATCAAGGCAAGAAGAGCTTTGAGTGACATATTCCAAGCCCTAAAAGAAAACAGCCTCCAACCCAGATTGATATACCCTGCAAAATTATCTTTCAAAATTGATGGAGAAATAAGATACTTTTATGACAAAGAGTACCTTAGGAACTTCATGAGTACCAAAACAGCACTCCAAAGAATTTTACAGAATATCCTAGGAACAGACATTGAGGATCACAACCCCAGGAATCAAAGCAGAATGCACCCATTTGGCCCCACAAGAAATTAAATGTAAAGGGGGAGAACCCAACAAAAAGAAAAAGTCATGGCAAAGACAAGTCAATACATTTCAGTTATAACCATCAATGTTAATGGTCTCAATTCACCAAACAAAAGACATAGACTGGCAGAATGGTTCAAGAAGCAAAATCCAACAATATGTTGCATAGAAGAAACACACTTAATTCAAAAGGAAACTCATAGACTGAAAGTTAAAGGGTGAAAAACAATACTCCATGCGACAGGAACCTGAAAAAAAGCAAGAGTAGGTATCCTCTTTGCAGATCAAGTAGATTTCAAACCAACACAGATTAAGAAAGATGAAGAAGGACACTACATCCTTGTAAAGTGAAGAATCCAAGAGGAAGAGGTGACAATCATAAATATCTATGCACCAAACACTAGTGCACCCAACTATATAACACAAATACTAATGGACATGAAAAGTCATATATGCACTAATACAATTGGAGTGGGGGACCTCAACACACCACTGTCACAAATAGATAGGTCAACTAGACTAAAAATAAGTAATGAAATAATAGAACTCGATCAAACTCTTGAACAAATGAACTTAACAGATGTTTACAGAGTCTTCCACCCCACAAAATCAGAATACACATTCTTCTCAGCTGCACATGGGTCATTCTCAAAAATGGACCACATACTCACACATAGAACATGTTTAAGTAAGTGCCAAGGAATTGAAGTTATCCCCTGTATATTATCAGACCATAGTGTGATGAAATTGGAGATCCATAGCAAAAGAAATGGCAAAAAAATTCATAAACACATGGAAATTGAACAACACACTTCTGAATAACCAATGGGTCACAGAGGAAATTAAAGAAGAAATCAGACAGTTCTTTCAATTAAATGACAATGGCAATACAACATATCAGAATCTATGGGACACAATGAAAGCAGTCTTATGAGGGAAATTTATAGCAGTGAACATTCATGTTAGGAAAACCGAAAGAGCCCAATTAAACAACCTGATGCTGCACCTCAAGTTTCTAGAAAAAGAACAGGATAACCCCATAGCTCATACAAGGGAGGAAATTATATAGATCAGAGGAGAAATCAATGCAATGGAGACGGAGAATGATACAAAAAATCAATGAAGCCATGAGTTGGTTCTTCAAAAGAATCAACAAAATTGACAAACCCTTAGCCAACCTTGTCAGAAAAAGGAAAGAAAAGTCCCATATCCATGCAATTAGGAATGAAAAGGGTGAAATTACAACAGACCCAGCAGAAATCCAGAACATCATCAATACCTACTTCCAGAACCTAAACACCAAT
The DNA here is from genome assembly GCF_053883595.1 of Heterocephalus glaber. Lineage (NCBI taxonomy): Eukaryota > Metazoa > Chordata > Mammalia > Rodentia > Bathyergidae > Heterocephalus > Heterocephalus glaber. The sequence goes on from NW_028258410.1 coordinate 5,131,251, forward strand.
AAGATGGACAACACAGAAGAAATGGACAGATTCCTAGATACATATGAATTACCAAAGTTGAATGAAGAAGACCAAAAATTCTGAACAACCCAATATCAACCAATGAAATTGAAAATGTAATTAAAACTTATCAACTAAGAAAAGCCTGGGCCCTGATGGCTTCACTGCTGAATTCTACAAGATATTTAGAGAGGAACTATGGCCACTACTGTTTAAACTCTTCAATGATATTGAAAGGGAAGCAGTACTCCCAAATTCATTCCTGGAAGCAAGTATCACCTTGATTCCTAAAGCAGAGAAAGACCCAACTGAAAAGGAGAACTATAGGCCAATCTCACTAATGAACATAGATGAAAAAATCGTTAATAAGATACTGTCAAAGAGAACGCAGAAGATCATCAAGAAGATTAATACCCTCATCAAGTGGGATTCATCCCACGGATGCAGGGATGTTTCAATACATGCAAATCAATCAATATAATACACTATATAAATAGAGCCAAGGACAAAACCATATGACTATCTCCATAGGCACAGAAAAAGCATTTGACAATATTCAACATGCATTTATGATAAAAACCCTACAAAAAATTCGAATAGATGGTCTCTACCTCAACCTGACAAAAGCCATAAATGAATAACCAACAGCCAGTATACTAAATGGTCAAAAACTGAAATCCTTCACATTAAAATCAGGAACAAGACAAGGATGTCCACTATCACCACTCTTGTTCAATATAGTTCTGGAAACATTAGCCATGACAATTAGACAAGAGTAAGAAATAAAAGGAATAAAGAGAAGAAATGAAGAAGTCAAATTGTCATTATTTGCAGATGACATGATACTCTATATAGAAGACCCCAAGAACTCCACCAAAAGTCTTCTAGACTTAATAACCAAATTCATTCAAGTAGCTGGTTACAAGCTCAACACACAAAAAATAAAAAGCTTTCCTCTACACCAATGACAGACTCATTGAGAGAGAAATAGGGTAAATAATTCCTTTCACAATAACATCCAAAAAACTGAAATACCTAGGAATCATGCTAACGAAAGAAATCAAAGACCTCTTCTCTGAAAACTATGGCAATCTGAAAAGAGAGATTGAAGATCGTATCAGAAAATGGACAGACATCCCCTGTTCCTGGATAGGAAGGATTAATATAGTGAAAATGGCAATAATTCCAAAACTGCTATGTAGATTTAATGCAATTCCAATTGAGATCCCACCAGCATACTTCATAAACCTTGAGAAAACAATCCAAAAATTCATTCGGAACAAGAAGAGACCCAAAATAGCAAAAGCAATTCTAGGTAACAGAGACAAGGCAGGGGGGTATCACAATCCCCAACCTGCAACTCTACTTCAAAGCTATTGTGATAAAACAGCATGGTACTGGCAAAGAAACAGACTTGAGGACTAGTGGAACAGATTAGAAGATGCAGAAACAATGCCAGACACACTCAGCTATCTCATCTTCAATAAAGGAGCCAAACACCCTCACTGGAGGAAAGATAGCCTCTTTAATAAATGGTGCTGGAAAAACTGGGTTTCAACTTGACAAAGATTAAAACTAGACCTGTATGTCTCACCATGCACTAAACTGAAATCAAAATGGATTAAAGATCTAACTATTAAAATAGAAACTCTGAACCAGTTGGAACAGAGGTTAGGTAGAACCCTTGAAGACATTGGTGTAGGAAAAGATTTTATGAAGAAAACCTCAGTTTCCCATGAACTAGCACAAACAATCAGCAAGTTGGATCTCTTCTTATCAAAAGGCTTCTGCACAGCAAGAGAAACCACCAGCAGTGTGAAGAGACAACCCACAATGTGGGAAAAATTCTTCACCTGCTCTTCCTCACACAAAGGTCTACTATCTTGAATCTATAAAAAACTTAAAAAGATCAGACCTCCCAAATTTAAAGACCCAATCCGAAAATGGGCATCTGAAATCAACAGACATTTCTCAGACAAAGAAGTAGAAATAGCAAATAAATACATGAAAAATGTTCAACATCACTGGTCATTCAAGAGATGCAAATGAAAACAATGCTGAGATTCCACTTCACTCCAGAGAGAATGGCTGCTGTCATGAAATCAACCAATAATAAATGCTGGCAGGGCTGTGTGGAAAGAGGAACCCTACTCCACTGCTGGTGGGAGTTTAGACTGGTGCAAGCACTGTAGAAATCAGTATGGAGATACCTCAATGAACTAGGAATGGAAGTCCCATTTGACCCTGCTATTCCACTGCTGGGGATCTTCCCCAAAGAATTAAACGAATCATACCACAGTGGTATATGTGCACCCATGTTCATAGCAGCACAGTTTGTAATAGCTAAAACTTGTAAACTGCCCAAATGCCCATCAACTGGAAACTGGATAAAGAAAATAAGGTTTTTAAAAATAAAATGGTGTACTACACAGCCATAAAAATGAGAAATTAGAGTCATTTATTGCTAAGTGGATACACATTGAGGCTATACTCTTAATTGAAATAAATAGGACTCACATGTATAAATACCGAGTAGTTTCTCTTGTGTGAGAAACTGAAAGTGTAAATAAAACAAAGTGTATAATAGGTATTGTCTAATAGAAAGAAAAGGGGCAAAGGGGAAGGAAGTGGGAGGGCTAGGGGAAAGGATAGAAGGGAATAGGATTAATATGAGAAAATGGAAAAACAGGAACAAAATCTTTGTTCCTATTTGTTTTAAAAGAATTTAATTAAAAAATGAAACCTAACAATATCATTTTAAAGACTCGAAGCCATGGCAAAATCATTTGAGAGTGCATTCTGATTGTCTAATAGTTTATGTGTTCTGTTTGTGATCTTGTTTGTTCATCTGCCTGTTAATCTGGTTATTTTATTAAATTCTTTTATTGGTACATTTCAGGTATACAACTCAATTATATTTCTCATTGGGAATTGTACCTTTACTTAATGGAGGGGGTGAAGGGAGGGCTAGGAATGGTAATCTGTTTTAATAACTGAAAAGGTTCCTGAAGCTGCTTCATTAAAAATTTTGAGCTCTCATAAATTCTAGTTTTTCATTTATTTTGACCTTATAAACTTCTGGCTCTAAAGTGAATGAGCCAAAATGAAACTTGTTTCACCACAAAAACTAATATATTTAAAGGTCAATTATAGATAAAAGCCTTACAGTCTGATAATATAAAGGTTATATGTGATTTAAGCTAATATATATGCTTTCTATGCGTGTGTGTTAAATTTCAGGTATATCTTATCTTCCAAGGTGATTTATAGATAGACACTCATGATATTAGCCCAGTGTCTTTTGGTTTACATAGCCTAACAATGGGCTAATTTAAATCAGTTGGTAGAAGAAAAGATGCCTTTAACGTTGGTGTTGTTTACTTTCAAGTTGTTAGCCCATCAAAATGATATCAAAATTGGTTTTATAAATGTAATGCCTTTTGTTGGCTACATGCAACAATTAGGAGTTTTTTCATTGGAATTCAAGGAACAAACATAAAAATGAGACCAAAATTCTATATTGCTGGGAACAGAATCTTGTGAATTAAAAATAAAAACCTCATAGCTTCTCAATGTTGGTGTGCCTATCTACATAACTCTAAAAAAATAAAAATCATGGATTGCTTCCACTGTCTCTGAAACCCAATTTGGGTCTAGAAAAATAAATTTACTTTTTACAATCTGGGGCTCCTCTGGAAAATTCCACACTTGGGTGTAACACATCCTAGGGAAGAGGGAAACTTTTCCCACCCCATTTTTGAGTGGCCAGCTCTGCCTAGGTAGAACGTCCATGCAGAAGCCATAGAACACCAGAGACTGTTGTTTTAAGAACACTGAAACTGATGCAAGAAAAATTAAAACAGGCACGGTGACCAAATAACCTCATACATGAGACAAAATTTAAAAATTAATCTATAGATACTGCCTCCTGATGTTGAAGACATCCTTCAACTAGCATATAAAAGTGCCACAGCTGACTGTGACTCTTAGCATTCCTTAAAAATTTTATAAGTATTGCTAAAATGATTAAGGCTTAGCAAAATATTGGAACTGAAGTTTATAAGGCACAGTGCTTGATGCTGCTTTTCAGCCTCAAAACGGTTATAATTGTGGCAGAGGGAGACCTTTTTAAAGGACTGAAAAGACAATAACCTAGATAAAGAGGCAGAATCAAAGCAAAAATGCCCTAAATGTAATAAAAGAACATCACTGTGGTAATCAGTATGGGTCCGAATTTGATAATAAGGTAAACCTTATTACAAAAAGCAGAAAGGCCTAACTCCCTGAGACCTCCAAAAACTGAGTCAACTCTAAAATGCCCCTGCTCTGGTACAAGAGCAAACCCAGAGTCACAGGAAGGACCCATAGTTACAAATCATAGCTACTTGATAAATTTATTTTGGCTTCCAACTCAAGTTGGTATTTTTGTTTAATTAATATGCTGAAAACATTTCTTGTGCATTATAAATTATTAAATTACAATTATGGGGTTAACTTGCTCTTCCTTCTGCTTTCTGCTGTTGATGAGAGCACTGACTCAAGGTTACTTGAAAGTCTGCTGGTAGCCAGTCAAGTTTAAAAATGGAACAGTCAGAGACCAGAAGAAAAACAGTGACAGAAAGACACTTTAAAGTCCAAGGAACTACAGCCAAGTTTGTTTTAAAAAGTGTATAGTAAGTAGGATAGAGACAATATATAAAGGAGGCTATAGGATAAGAAAAGCTTGTAGCAAATGCAGTTTATAAAAAGAAATATGTATGTTTGCTTGGTTTGGTGGAGCTCAGGCTATTCCTTCTGAGAGCTCATTATTGCTCAAAGAAGGTGAAGGCCTACAGCCCTAACTCTCATTGGTCACTCCTCCCCAAGTCTCAGCTCCCATCTCTGGCTGACACAGGCTACAACTCTCATTTCTACAATTAACACTAAAAATGAGCTTTTCTACATGACTGGCAGAGACACTCAGACTGATCAATGACAAAAAATAAGACAAAGTTGCCTCCTGGGGCAGTTAAAACCTAATTTGTGACACTCATTATTGCTGGCCTCATGGTGCATTAAATATGTTAAATATTGCTTGACCAAGTGCACAGTTCTTCAAAGATCCAATGCTTTTTAAGGCTTATGCTTAAACGATTATTACATATGTTAAAAATTTATGTTACAATACATAAAATAGTGCTCAACCATTATATAGTCCAAGCAGCATCACATAAAATACATCTTTGAACAGATGCATTATTTTTAGGTGACACTTTATTGGAAGATTACAATTTTGGGTAAAATTTCATTTCAGTTAATATACTAATGTCATCCTGATTGTTATGATAAGGTGTTATGTTGTCCTTGATGTCAACTTTTCTCTATAAACTTTGTAATTGTTGCCTGTTAAGTATAAATTCTAAGATAATAATAATTAAAACTACCAGTTCCATTATTTGGCCTCTCAATATTGTCACTATTCAGCCTATGTTGTGGAGACTCTACAAGTCATTAAAATTGCCCCTTTTCTAACAAAACAATGAGACACTCTTTCATATGTTCCCAAGCACAGTAATGGAAGGCAATGCCAATTTCCTTACAAACTTTCCTCAAACTCTAAAATGTTAAACATGTCATCGATATGGCTCACAACCCTACAAAACAGTCATTATAAAGAAAAGCCAAGGAGATCCTTAGGACTCAATTATTAAAACAAAAAGGGGCTATATTGAGGAGGAGCTTTCCCACAAGCAAGTATCTAAAGAAATATTTTCTTTAAATTTTTAAATTGTTTCATAAGGTTTTACAACAGTTAAAAAAAGTAATTCATCACTCAAGCTGAAGAGTTGCTGCAAAGCAAAATAATTCCCTTCATTTCTAAAAACCTTTTTCATACAAAGATCATGTAAGTCACATGCAATTCAAAATTACCAAGATAAAAAGGCTATCTGTCTGAGTTTTCTGACTTATACACTTCAAGTAAGTGAAATGGTTTATGGAGCTCATGTTCTTACCTCACCTGTCTTAGTTATAGTTACATGGGAAGATCCAAGATCACCACTTTCCTTTAATGACACCTCCCATACAGACAAAATTTAACTGGAACCTTCTGGCTCTGTAAGGATTATAGGAGGGTCTAACCCACTCTGGCTATTCCAGTGGTTGACACCAGTAATCCTACACATGGCGTATCCTGACAAATAGAAAATCCAGCTCAAGAAGGATTCACAAGCTCTTTAGACACACATTCAACTTAGTTGTAATGATGGTTATTGTTTTATGTGCATCACATCTATCACATTGAGCCATTTAGAGTCCTAAGAGAAAGTCCAACACCTTCTCCATGTTTCCTTTCACACAAATCTGGACAGAGATATTACTAATCTCCAGGACTGATCATAGGCCCAGCTTTATAAATCACAATGGAACCTGGCAATGTCATCTTAAGTCACCTTAATGATATTGCCTACTGGATCAACACCCCAAATTGGTTTTCTGGCCTCAACCTTCATGTTGGATTCTTATTACTGTTGGAATTATCTTTTTGCTGTTTTTTTCTTACAGTCCTGAAGGCCCTTTCTATGCTGTTCCAGTGGATGCTCTATGCCAAGGCCATGATGACCTTCCTGCATGAGGCCCAGTACCCATCACACTATATTTCTCCTTCCTCCTCATGCCTGATTTTATAAAACAAAAAGTGGAAAATGTGGGGGATGTGGCCAGGAGTGAATGATTAAACTGAATTGTTAAAACCTGGGACAAAAGTGCATGGGGTCTATGAGGAGGGAATGTTTAAAATATGTGGCAAAAAGCACACAAATCATTACAGCTCAAGGCAAAAGCTCATGGGCTGTGTGAGAATCAAATAGTTAAACAAAAAGAAGTTTAGATCAATAAAGCATGTTGTGTCTGGCTATGTCTTTCCCTTTCCCCTAAGAAACTGCCCAGACTTGAGAGAGCTCCTTGGCCAAACTACTTTTCTCCTCCTCTTTCTTTCTCTTAGACTAAGATTCTAAATAAAAGTCAGAGCATTCTCCATGGAACACACTTCATTCTCCCAGAGTCTCCCTGATGGTTGGGCACTCTCTTGTTGGAGAAACAACCCCTCTGGACCTGCTGGTGACTGAACCAACTCTCATGTCCCACTAATCTCATTCTCTATACCACCCATGGTTGATCACTGTGATACACGGCCTCATGTGGCAGGGGAGCCAGGAACTCCATAACTCAAATACACAGTTCATTCTATGTAATATTTTACTCTTCCAATTCCTGTTCATGAAAAATTCAATGTTCCATGGTCCCAAAAATATCACACCATTGAGTTTCTGATGTTTTGCATCATTACCTTAATGACACTTATTCAAGGTTATGGGAAATTGTATTTAAACACATACTTTAGTAGATTTGGAGATTTGTACCAGAGACATTCTCATACCTCTTCCTTTCCAAAATTTTTCATCCTCCCAACTGAAATTCTGTACTCAGTAAATGCTAAATTTACATTCCCTTATCTCTGAATATAGAGAAGATTATGAATTCCTAATTTACTTTTATGCAACATGTTTGAATGCACACTGTTCTGGCCGTTTGTATAAGTAAGAAAAGTATTGCCTTGCACTGATATAGGATTGGAATAGGAAGGAATTTTATCATACATTTATATAGCTTCTGGTGTTCTTCATTTATTCCACAGTAAAGAAAACATACTGTTTTTAAAAGAATAATTGAATCTTGGACCCAGAATAGCTGTGAATGAATTTTTCATGCCCTGCTTTTAATTTTTCTAGCCCTCTGTGGGGGTCATGTGTGATTTTGTTACATATTGTACTGGTTATTTGGAAAACATCAACCTACAAAGTGAAATTCCTCTCTCAATCATCACAGCACATTGAGCAAGCCCAATATTTTAGGTGTTTAATTTGTACAAGTATTATTAATCTCATAATCATCTGTGAGCTTGGAAATTCATTGAATTTAGAGTCATGTATGAAATATATTTGAGTACTTCATTTTTATTAATGGTCACACACATAAACAACTTAAAACTCTATTGGAAATTTAATTAGTTTCAATGGTGTGACAAAAGAACCCAGGCCAATTAGAGGCTAGAGGAAACATGAGCTCCTTGGAGCTAGGATCACCAGGTCCCCAGAGCTCATCTGAAGCGTGACCCACATGTGTCCTTGGTGAACACTCACCAGGTTCCCAGGTATTTCAGAAGCAGGGGTACACAAATGGTCCACACTGGGAGTCTCATTGAGATGTGAATTTACATTTACTCACTGAAGAAAGAAGCAAGAGCAAGGATCTCATCAAGTCTCTTCACATTGTGCAAAAGAAACATTCCTCTTAACTGAGGTTAGACTCATTACCTCACTGCTCAGGTAAGTTTAATATGTTAATTTTTGTATTTCTATTAACATGAGTAATGTATAAGTCACATACAAGCACCTGTGAAATACTACAAAATCTTAAACTAATGTAACAGTCTCAGCCCCATATGACTTATGTGTGCCAATAGGATAGAGAGATTGCTTCAGACTGTAGTTTTTATTAGTGGCAATTAGTTCTTCAAATGCTCTCCTAGGATGTGATTCATGTATGGCCCAGGTTAAAAGACAGAAATCATACTGATGGTAAATTACCTTGAATGTCACCACCAGGCCATGTGAATTTAAGCTGGACTTATAAGAATAACTAATAAGTATTTATGCAAATGAAATTTATGAGGACATGTCATTCAAATCAAACAACAAGCAAAATCACTCTTCAAATTAGTAAAAATAAAAGTTGATATTTGTACTATGACCATGATTTTGGGTAACTTTTGATAGTAGCTCAATTGTATAATGACAAATCTGATCCTTTAGATATATTCTTATATTTCCCTAATTTAATAATATGTGACAAATTAGCAGCTGCACCCATTCTGTTGTCCATTGAAATGTTGTGAGCCAAATGATTTCAAAGTGTCCCTGATGAAAAGAAGGAGGAGTAGTACTCCCTGGATTCCCCTTTTGTGCAGCACCAAGATGTATGGTAAGGAATAGAAGCAAGAGATAAATTAGCACAGGGAAGTGGAAGATGTAGTTTCCACTGAGGAGGAAGCACAGTCATCAGAAGAGATGTAGGGGACCAGGCTTCTAATTACCCCTATTTGATTTTGGTAAATGAAATTGAAAATAGCCAAAAGTGTTTGCATCAGTAACTCACACCATATTAGTACAATAAACTCAATCAATTAATGTCAGAGTTGATAGTCATATTCTGATCTCGCAGGATTATCTCTTTCTTAGGGAAATAAGACTTAAAGCAAAAATCACTTGGAATGCAAAGGATTATCAGACAAAATACTTCCTACATCATATTTTTGCAAAACACTAGAAAGCCATATGAATGCATGACTATAAGCAAATCATGATTCTCACTCATGTAAAGACAGACATATTGTCAGTGTTTTTGTAATCGCAAAATATTTATAAAGTAATACAAATGGAGATGCTCACATTTTTAATACTATATTCCCTCAATTATTGCATCAATGAAAATAAAATAATACTGAGGTTAGATCTTCCTATGCAACTGATTTTAGTACTGAAAATATAATTTCTAAACAATGTTTGTGATTTGACTGCTTCAAAACAAACAGGTAAATAAACTCAATTTAAAATAATAGTGTTAGAATAAGGTGATTTGGGCATAAGCTGTGAAAGCAAGTAGTTGGAAGGTCTGGAGAGAAAGTTGGCATCTCATTAAATATCACAATCTGTGCCTCACAGAAGGTTGCATTTTGCAGGAGAACTTCAAATTTTTTTTTGTTTGTTTGTTTTGTTTTAAGATAAAACAGGCAGACTGGGAAGTACAGGATTAAAACAGGTTATATGCTGCTATTAGAAAAACAAAATTTTTATGTCCTGAATGAAATCCCATCTTGCATAGAGGATGGTGCAAAGAGGGAAAGAAAGGGCTCACACACTGGTCTGCAAGAGCATCTGAAGTGAACATCATGCAGCATGTCCAGCCTGGTGTCCTTTATATCAAGTCATTGTCAAAGGAATCTCAGGTTTATGCATTAGATCTGCTAGGGAGAACTGAAGAGAGCATCAGCCACAGAATGGCCATATTACAGTCATTCTCAAGCCCAGCACCTACACAATGAGGAGAAGATATGGGATTTCAAATACCTGAGGTTGTTATAGAGGTTCACATAGAGTAGATCTGGGATAGATATGCAAAACTGAAGCAAATGGGAAAAACACTCCAGGTGTCAAGTAAAACTGTGAAACTCTTAAATATGCTAAGTAAGTTAAAGATTATTGGGACTTGATTGCACTTTAAATACATTATTGCTTAATTCTCTCATCTTATGAAGGTAGACACTAATAGGATATTTATCAGAAGTTTGGAAAAGGATATAGAAATAGAAATATGCACATTCACTAGACTTCAAGATACTTTACTTTATCCATTTATTCTATCCAGATTTCTTGATTAGAAGCCACATTACAGTTTTCATTAGCTCTCTGCATTCTGCTCATAGCATCCTCTGCTCACTGTAACCTCTGCCTCTGCAGAGACTAGGGCAAGAGGGCAGATATGGACAACCTCATCATCTTCACACAATTTGTCCTCATGGATGTTGCAAGCTCCCAGGAGCTCCAGGTTCTGCAAGGTGTGCTGTTCTTATTGATTTATCTGGGAGCATTAACAGGAAATCTTGTGACTGTCACTCTTATTGTGACAGACACATGTCTGCACTCTCCCATGTACTTTTTTTTTATAAGCAATTTATCTGTTATAGACCTTGGAACCATCTCAGTTATTGTTCCAAAAGCTGTAGTAAATTCCCTGACTGGCAGGCCAACCATATCCCTGAAGGAGTGTGGTGCACAGATATTCCTATATGCACTATGTGTAGCAGTGGAAATTGCCTTCCTGGTGGTCATGTCCTATGACCAGTATGTGGCCATTTACCACCCTCTGCACTATGGGCTCATCATCACCCCAGGTCTGTGCTCCAAAGCCACAGCTGGCTCCTGGGCCTCTGGTCAGGTCTACTCTGCTATCCACACAGGCTCTCTGTTCAGGCTTCCCTTCACCAAGATGAATGTGATCCAGCAATATTTCTGTGATGTACCTCAAATCCTGAGGATTTCATCTTCAGATGTCCAATTTTCTGAATTTGTTCTCATTGCTATGTTTGCCTTCTTAGTATATTTTGCATTTATGTTTGTTTCATATATTAATATATTTTCAAAGGTGCTTATGATCCATTCAGTGAAAGCCTGTAACAAAGGCATATCCACTTATACCACACAGCTGGACATTTTCCTTTTTTTTCTCATTTCTGGGTCAGTGGATCTCTTGGGTCCCATTCCAAAGAAACCATGCCTCAAGAATTTGCTGACTGCCATGTTCTATAGCACGGTGCCCCCATTTATGAACCCCATCATCTACTGTCTACACAACAGGGAGATCAATGCTGCTCTGTGAAGAATGTTCAGCAGATATTCTTTATTCACAGTCAAAAATTCTCTGGACTAAAGCAAAAATATTAACTATCATTTTAAGTACCTTATTTTATATTTGATGTATGTTCTTAAATTGGGTTTTCCCAGTTTGAATTAACTATTTTTAGCTGTCTATACATTTTTGTTGTTTTCATGAATTACAAATGTACGTCTCAATTTTCTTATTTAGTACTTCTATGTCTTATACAAGTTTCCTGAACACTAGAAATCTGGTGTACAGTCACAAATTCTCTCAAAAATGTTTGGGATGATTTTGAGGGGAAACCCAGGCATCACAAAGTGATGTTTCCCCTTAGCAGATGCCTGAACTGTTGAGAGACACTCAGGTGACGGATCTGACCAACCTGGAGAAGGGCACTGAATGGTCCTGTGAGAAGGCCCTGCAGTGTGCCCTGCGCTCTTTGCACTTGCTCTTCCAATCAGGCTGGGATAAGTGACAAGGAGGTTAGACAGGGGAACAACTCAGGTTTGAGGACACAATGGGGTGATCAACACTGAGACCCTCACTGGCTCCTTCTGCTGCATCTGCTAAAATTATTTTGCTTCCTTAAATAAAAAATCAAGACAGAAAGCCATTGACCTTCAAAAAAATTATGTTGATGGGCAGGCACACTGGCTGCCAGTTTGGCCTTGTGGTCAGACCCGGGTAGCTGCACACTGCTCCATCAGGCTTGCCTTGCCCACTTGCATCCAAGAGACCATGAGGACACCCCACACCCACAGGCCCACAGGGCACAGGCTTGACTGTATGGGAGCCTGTAACAACAGCCACCACCACCCCACCTCTGGCCTCTTGGCTGTGCAGTTACCTAGTTCCACAGTACAGTGATACAACAGGACATAAAGGCCATTTGCCAGAGTTCCAAAAGTGAACAGCAGAGAGAGGGCCTCTTTCATGCTCCCTGATGAAAACTGAAGCCCACTGGAAAAGTGAAGATAATCTCTGGAATAAAAGCATGCCAGACCATTGTACTTGGTAAATTGGAGGGATCGCCACCTCCCATTTGATCCTGAACCATTTTCAGGGGAAAGACAGCTGGAACCTGTAGCAGAGCTTCGGGGAGTTTGGCCCTGCAGGAGAGCAGTGAGCTCAATTTGGGACTTGCAGCCAGAAATCTGTCTGAATCTCATGGGTCTGTGACTGGCTTACTGGGACTCACTGACTTATAACTGACAGTACCAAAAACAAAAATAAAAAGACATTTAAGCAAGTCACAAACCCAGGCTTCCTCCCCACAAAAGGCAATTTCTGGGGAAAACGAAATGAAATAGTCTGATAATCAACCACCTGGACACCCTGAACTGATAGCACAGTAAGTAACAAAACAGATGAATGAGGCTCTAGAAAAATTCAAATCAGAAATAATCTCTCAGATAACTACAGAGATGGTAAGCAGAGTGAAAGACATGATTAGATTCTCTAGAACAGAAACAGATAAAAAAAAAATTGATAACCTCAGAAACATGCTGGAAGCCATGAATGCCCAGCATAAGTAAGAAATGGGAACCATGATCACCAAACATAAGAAAGAAATGGAATCTATGAAATAGATTCAGACAGATATGCAGGAGATTAAAAACTCCATTGAAATTATGCATAGCAGATTGAGGTAATCTGATTATAGAATATAAGATATAGAAGACAGGATTGTGGTTAAGGACCATGAAAACAGAGATTTCTTAAAAATAGTAAGGGACAACAAGAAATCAATCCAGAAGCTGCTAGATAATGCAAGGAAGAATAACACAAGACTGAGAGGAGTCCATGAAAAAAGAGGAGAAAATACATTGACATTAAAAATGAAATGTTCACCAAAGTAATAATAGAAAATTTCCCAGACAGATATGGAGAATTGGACACTCAGACAGGTGAGGCATATAGAACTCCAATTAGCCATAATCAAAAACAATCTACACCTAAACACATAATAATTAAGATCCCAGAAACCCAACAGAAGAACAAAATCCTACAGGCAGTTAGAGAAAAGAATCCAATCACCTATAAAGGAAAGCCTATCAGAATCATGGCAGATTTTTCAACACAAACCCTCAAGTCAAGGAGAGCCTGGAGTAAAGTATTTCAAGCCCAAAAAGAAAATAACTTCCAACTTAGACTGTTGTATCCTGCAACATTATCTTTCAAAATTGATGGGGATATTAGATACTTCACAACAAAGAACATCTGAGAAATTTCATGAATACCAAACCAGCACTCCAAACAGTCCTAAGCAATATCCTAGAAAAACACAATGAACATTACAACTCCATGAGGCCCAACTGAAAGAACACACCAAGCAAGGTAAGATACTAAAATGAAAGAAAAAACAAAGAACCACCAACAGCAAAACATGACAAGGATGAGTTAATATCTATCAATTACAACTATCAATGCTAATGATCTCAATTCACCAATCAAAAGAAATAGATTGACAGAGTGGATTAAGGAGCAAAATCCTTCAATATGCTGTATACAAGAAGCACACCTAACTCAAAAAATATAGACTGAAAGTAAAAGGATGGAAAACAGTTTTCCATGCCACAGGAACACAGAAAAAAGTAGGGGTAGCAATTCTATTTACAGACAAACTAGATTTCAAATCAAAATTAAGGAGACAAAGATGGTCACTACACCCCTGTGAAGGGAACAGTCCAAGAGGAAGAGATGATCATCATTAATATATATGCATCAGGGTTGGGGATTTAGCTCTGTGGTTTTGCCACCTGGTATGCAAGCACAGGACCTGAGTTCAATCTCTGGTACAAAAAAGTTTAAATATATATGCACCAAATATGAATGCCCCAACTATACAAAACAAATATTACTGGATATGAAAAGCCAAATAAGCTGTAATACAATTGTGGTTAGGGATCTCAATACCTCTTTATCACAATTAGACAGATCATCTATACAAAAATTAATAATGAAATTCTAGAATTGAACCAAGCTTTTGAACAAATTGACTTAATAGATATTTACAGAGTGTTCCACCCCACAAAATCAGAATACACATTCTTTTCAGCTGCACATGGGTCATTCTCTAAAATAGACCACATGCTTGCTCATAGACATGTCTAAGTAAATGTAAAACAATTGAAGTTACCCCCAGTATATTTTCAGACCGTAGTGCAAAAAATTGGAGATCGATGATATAAGAAAGCACAAAATTCGCACAAACACATGGAAATTAAATACCACCCTCCTGAAAAACTAATGGGTCACAGAGGAAACTAAAGAAGAATTTAGACAGTTTAAAGAAGTATATGATAGATAATACCATTACAACATGCAAGAATCTATGGGACACAATGTAAGCAGTTCTATGCCAGAAATTCAAAGCCATCAATGGCCATACTAGGAAAACAGAGAGAACTCAAATAAATAACCTAATGCAGAACCTCAAGCTCCTAGAAAAAGAAGAGCATAACAAAACAAAGTTCATACAAGAGGGAAAATTATAAAGATCAGAGCAGAAATCAATGCAATGGAGACTAAGAGAACAATACAAAAAATTAATGAATCAAAGAGTTGGTTTTTCCAAAGTATAAGTAAAATCAAAAAACCTTTAGCCAACCTTATTGGAAAAAGGAAAGAAAAGATGCAAATCCACGCAATCAAGAATGAAAAAAGATGAGGTCACATCAGATCCAGGAGAAATCCAAAGCATCACCAATATTTACTTTGAGAACCTGTCCTCTAATAAAATTTAAAACATAGAAGAAATGGACAGATTCCTAGATATATATGAATTACCAAAGTTAAATGAAAAACATATAGAAATTGTAAACACCCCAATTGCAATGAGTGATATTGAAAAGGTTATAAAATTTTCCCAGGAAAGAAAAGCCCAGGTCCTGATGGCTTAATTGCTGAATTCTACAAGACATTTAAAGAAGAAATATTTCCATTACTCTTTAAACTCATCAAGGAAATTTAAAGGGAAGCAAATCTTCAGAATTCATTCCTGGAAGCTAGTATTACTTTGATTTCAAAACCAGGGAAAGACACAACCCCAAAAGAAAACTATAGGAGAATCTTCCTAAGGAATATTGGTGCAAAAATCCTCAACAAGATACTGTCAAACAGAATACAAAGGGTCATCAAGAAGATCATACATTCTGACCAAGTCGGATTTATCCCAGGGATGCAAGGATGGTTCAACATTCATAAATCAATAAACGTAATAAACTATACTAACAGTCTCAAGGACAAAAACCATATTATCATATCAATAGATGCAGAAAAAGCATTTGGCACAATCCAACACCCATTCATGATAAAAAACCTACAGAAAATTGAAATAGAAGGTCTTTATCTCAACGTGATTAAGGCTGTCTATGAAAAACCAACAGCAAACATCATACTAAATGGTCAAAAACTTAAAACTTTCATACTAAAATCAGGAAGAAGACAAGGATGCCCACTATTACCACTCCTGTTTAATATTGTTCTTAAAACATTAGCCACAGTAATTAGAAAAGAGAAAGAAATAAAAGGAATAAAAATAGGAAGGGAAGAAGTGAAACTGTCTTTATTTGCTGATGATGTGATACTTTACATAGAAGACCCAAAAAACTCTCCCAAAAGACTTCTACACTTAATTGACAGATTCAGTAGAGTAGCTGGATATAAGAGTAACACTCAAAAAAATAGTCTTTTTATATACAAATAATAGACTCATTGAGAGATAAATTAAGGAAACAATTACTTTTACAATAGCATCCACAACATGAAATATCTAGGAATCAATCTAACAAAGGAAGCAGAAGACCTCTATGCTGAAAACTATGACAATTTGAAAAAGGAGATTGAGGAGGATACAAGAAAATGGAAAGACACAACTTGTTCCTGGATAGGAAGAACCAATATAGTGAAATTGGCCATACTTCCAAAACTACTATATAGGTTTAATGCAATCCTGATTGAAATTCCAACAATATATTTCACAGAACTAGAGAAAACAATCCAAAAATACATTTGGAACCAGAAGAGGTCTAGAATAGCACAAGAAATTTTAGGCAACAGAAATATGGCTGGGGGTATTACAATCCCCAAATTGAAACTGTACTACAAATCAACTGTGATAAAAACAGCATGGTATTGGCAAAGAAGCAGACCTGAGTATCAGTGGCATAGATTAGAAGATGCAGAAATAACTACAGACATGCTCAGCCACCTCATCTTTGACAAAGAAGCCAACCATCCTCACTGGAGGAAAGATAGCCTGTTTAATATATGGTGTTGGAAAAACTCAATTTCAACCTGGCAAAGATTAAAACTTGACCCATGCCTATCACCATGCACTAAATTAAGATTAAAGTGGATTAAAGATTTAAATATTAGGACAGAAATACTAAATTTGCTGGAAGATAACTTAGGTAGAACTCTTGAAGATATTGGCATAGGAAAAGACTTTATGAACAAAACCTCAGTGGCACGGGTACTTGCACAAAGAATCAACAACTGGTATCTTATCCTATTAAAAAGCTTCTACACAGCAAGAGAAACCACCAACAGAGATAAGGGACAACCTACAATGTGGGAAAGATTTTCAACAACTGTATCTTAGACAAAGGACCATTATCTAGAATACATAATGAACTGAAAAAATCAGACACCTCAAATTCAAAGAGCCAATTCAAAAATGGGCATCTGAAATGAACAGATGTTCCTCAGACAAAGAAGTAATAGCAGCTGATAAATATACAAAAAATGTTCAACATCACTGGTTATTTGAGAGATGCAGATGAAAATAACAATGAGATTCCACCTCACATCACAAAGAATGGCTTCTATTAAGAAATTATCTAATTACAAACACTGGCGGGGGTGTGGGGAGAAAGGAACCCTTCTCCACTGCTGGTGGGAGTGCAGACTGGTGCAACCACTGTGGAAATCAGTATGGAGTTACCTCAAAGAACTGGGCTTAGAGGTCCCATTTGACCCAACTATCCCCGTGCTGGGTATCTTCACAAAAGAATTAAAAGAATCATACCACAGAGATATAGTTGCACCCATGTTTATAATTGCACTGTTTGTAATACTGAAAGCTTGGAAACAGCCCAAGTGCCCATCAATTGGAGACTGGATAAAGAAGACGTTGTGTTTTTTATGATAGATATGGAGTACTACTCAGCCATAAAGAATGAGAAACTAGAGACATTTATAGCTAAATGGATGTATATTGAGGTCATCCTCCTAAGTGAAATAAATAGGACACATATGTGTAAATACGGAATAGTTTCTCTAGTGTGAGAAACTGAAAGTGTAATTAAGGATATACATGGATGAAATTGCCTAATAACATATTTCTCAGATTGTATTTCCATTGTGTGTCACATGACTGTATCGAAATTTAAATTAGGGAGAAGCTTGGCTTATGTGGAGTCTGGTAACTAACTGGGGCTTTTTTCCAGATCATTTGTTCAATGTTGGTTTTGGGGGATTTTTGTGAAACAAATCACATCTCTGGTGTCTTTCTGGTGCTTGAGATGCTTTTTTAAGTTATATGGGAAAATGTCTAAGTGCTTTTCAGTTTTGTTTTGGTTGAGATTTACTGGATTTGAATATTATTGTAGTTTTTTCCCACTTGCATTGTTGTTCTTTGAATGGTTTTAAATTTTGTATGTGTATGTGTTTGACAATAAAGTTATTTTTAAAAGACTAGCTTGAAAGCTTTGGTTTCTCCTTGTACACAAGATGGAAAAATGCAGGCTATGTTTGATCCATGAAAACTTTGAATGCAGTGAGGAAAGCAAATCATCATGAAGACAAACGAATGGACTATTATTGGTCTTTATCAGCAAAGCATCACACAAAGCTTCCACCATATGGCATATTTTTCTCATCAGATAGTGTATAGAAATGATTCATGCAAAAATCAAAAGAGCTTTACTTTTCTAACTTTGAAAAGCTTGGGCTAGGGAATTAGCTCAGTGGTTTTGCAGGCTGCTGTGCAAGTGCAAGGACCCGAGTTCATTTCCTGGTACCAAAAAGCAAAGCTGAACATACATCCTGGTGGATAAAACACATATTGGAAATATTGTTCTCATCACTGAATCCCAAATTTTCCACCTGTTTGTTTCATCAAACCACCCTGTATGGGAAAACCTCAGCACTGAGGTGCTGCTGCCCATTTAGCCACAGTCCAGCCCTGGAATGACAGGTGCATCAAGCTCCCTGTGTGTCTGTACTTATTCCTCCTTGCAGAAGGAAGTGGTGTTTCACACCATGGATCACATGTCATCCAGAGGTCACATCCTGGTGAAGGTCTTGATGTGGATCACCCTCCTCTGATGACAGAGATGCCTAAATTTTCAATGTTTCCTCACTGAGGAGGCTACATCTTCTCTCCAGCTTTATCTAAGTATAGGTGACATTGAAAATTGTGAGTGTAAGGTGCAAACCTTGATTTGATTTCTGTATTCATAGAAATACTTGCCCCATCCAAACTAACCCAAATATCCACATTTCTTTTCAAACTGTGTCTGTACCTGTCATTTTCATAGCTGTTTTCAAGGAAAAAAATCACTTTCAAATTTATATTTAAATAACACTCTTAAAAATGTAGGAAGTTAACCTTTTTTGAATCTTTAAAAGTTTTCATGAATTTATATTGCCCCTTTTCTTTATTTCTCTTTTTTCTTTTTTTTTGGCTTAAATTATTTTATTGGTACATTTTGTACCTGTACATGATGTATCTTAGTTCTTAATTTTCCCCCATTCCCTGTGCCCCCACTACCCCCTCCACCCTTCCCTATTTACATAGACTTTGTTTTGATTTTTCTCCTTTCTCATAATTCTTCCTTTCCCTTACTTCCCTTCCCCTTCCTCTCCGACTTCTCTGTTTCTTTGTAACTTTTCTTACTCCCCCAAATTATCAACCATTCATTTTAATCATTTTAATCCTGAAACTGAGAGTATAAATAAGGATTAAAAGGATTAATGACTAATAATTGATAATTTGAAATAGGAAAAGGTCCATGCACCATGTGCATATCTCTCTTCCTAAGAGAGTAGGCCACAGTCTTCAGGGAGGACAAAGAGGAGCCCATGTATGAGCTCAGCTGATGGCCCTGTCACCTCTGTAGAGTAAGCTGAGTCAGGCTGTTTGTGGTTGAACTGCGAACCTCCCTCACACTTCATTTCCTCAGGAGAGGTTTCTACCTGGTGCCAATGTCTGGGGAGAAGTGGGAGGTAACAGCGCAGGCTTCTGTGGAGATAGGAATGCACAGGGGACAGAGGAAGAGTGGGCAGGAGCACCTGTGACAGAAAGAGCACACCCAGAAGAGATGGGGATGAAGTGTAGACATCCAGGGTGTCAAAGTAGGCTGTGGAGGTCCTTCTTGCCATTGTGCACCTCCTTCTGGGTCTAGCAAGTGAGGAGGACATCATTATACTGTGATGTGTGCAGACCAGGGATTCTGCAGGTCACACTGTGAGCTGCAGGGCTCCAAAGGGTTCCCAGGGCCCACTCCAGGAGGAGGGTAGGAAGACACAGTGGAAACCAGGGTGGAGGGCATCTCTGCCCAAATTGACCCTGGAGGGAGGCCTGGAACCAGCACCACAGGGGGAGACAGTGCCAGTGCAGCTTCTTCCCAGGTCCAATGGGACAGTGGGGAAGGTGCTGGCCACCTCACACACATACCAACCAGGCCTCATCTGCATGGAGTGCTGGGGGATGTGGGGGGGCCCCTAGAGGAGATACTGAGCTCTGATGTAAATGATAACAAGAATTCACAGGAACAGGGAAATATGCATTCTTCAAAACCGTAAGATTTAAAGCAAAAATCGGCCAGCTCTACACATCAGTCAATGACCAAAATTAAAATTGTTGGCAATGCAAAAACTGGTAAATGTGGAAACTCTCATTCACTGCTGGTGGGAATGCAATATAGTACATCACATGAAAAAAAAATGGCAATTTCTTTACAAAGTGGAACACAGTTTTTTTTCCTGCTTCTGGGTATTGATCCTGCTTATCAGGAGTCCTGAGTTCATTTCTGTTTCCTTAGTTTGCTAGCATGATTAGTTCTGGAACCGAGGTTGTAATCCAGAGCACCTGCTTATCAAAGCACATTTCCCCATAAGAAATAATGGAAACTCAGTTGATTCATTATATGACACAAAAATATTAATATAAAATGATTATAATACTATAATGATATATAGTGTACCAAATAAAATATAAAAAAAATAAATTATCCCATGCTGACTTTTGAAAAACTTTCAGCCTGGTGTGAGGGAGACAAGAGAGAAGAGGGTGATTATGTAGGATGACTTTCACTATCACTAATGGAATTACTGTTATCTTTTGGCTCAATGGAATCATTTTCTTTTCCTGCAACTTTAATGAGAACCTATCTAGTGACACTTCATTTAAGGTCCTTCTGAAAATTTTGCATAAATGTGACATTGGAAATTCATTAGATTCCTTGTTTACAGTACTACAGCCTTATTTAGCTGGTGGTTTTCTAAAAGTTTTGGACTCTTTTCCACATTTTCCACATCTTCACTAATCTCATTTGAAGTGAGAGATTCCTTCTGCTTTTCCCCTCCTCCTCTGCAGACCAAATCCCTCCATAGCCTCTGGCCATTGGAAGTCAATCACCCACTATCTGACAGTGGGGGGTCAATGGCTCAGTTGTGTTCATATGAAGTTGCATGTCACCTACTACTTATATAGCAAGACATTACTCATTTATCAAGTTAAACTTTATTAGAAATGTTTCCTTGTCTTGCAGAACGATCACAAAACCAGTTACTCACAATCTAAGATTACAAATATAAACATATTCCAGAACATATGTGAGCCTTGAGGACCTTAGACTAAGACAGGGAGAAAACAACAAATATTGTGTGATTTCATGTATATGAATAATCTAGTACAGCCAAGTTCATAGAGACAGAAAGCAGCACAGTGGTCAGCAGAAGCTTAACAAAGACATGAAAGGGAAGTGGTTAAATGGGTACAGACTTTCAGTTGTGAAGATGCAGAGACTTCTGGAGATGATTTTCCAATGTGAATGGTGAGCACTATACTTAAAAGTAATGAGGATGTGAGATTTTATTTTAGGTGCATTTAACTGTAATTTTAAAATTATAAAATATTAAAAATAAATTGAATGAACAGTCCACACAATGGAAGAAGATTTTTGCAAAATACACATCTGGCCAGTGACACACTTAGAGTACACGGACCCTCCTGTAACTCAACAATGACATTGAAAGAATCCAGTAAGAAATAAGCAATGATCTAAGCAGACATTTTCCAAGGAAGATTTACAAATGTCTAAAAGTCCACAAAGTGACACTTCACATGATTTGTCAAGAGTGCAAAGAAAGCCAGAGTGAGGAAACAACACCACCCACAGGAAAGGATGGGATTAAAGGGATAACAACAAGTGTTGAGGAAGATGTAGGTAAATTGGGGCCACCCCAACTCCTCCCTCAACTTTGGGATAGTATGCAGTTTCTCACAACATTAAGTGCAGAGCTATCCTGTGACCTGAGAATGCTACCTCAGGTGAACAATTTGATTCCCAGGAGAATTAGAAGCACAGGTCTGGACAAAAACTTGTAAAATGTTCTTAGCAATATTGGTCATAATAGACAAAGTTAGAAAGAAACCACATGTCAAACAACTCATGAATTGATGAACAAAACATGCTACATATAGGGCATGATCACAATATACAATGAATGTTTAAAGTTTTTAAGATTAAGTATAATAAAAGACATTGCCATTGATCTCCCTTAGCAACTCCCCTTTACTTCAAACACCCTCATACCAGCCTTCTCCACTTACTGAAGCAGTGCTGGAAGACCTCTTTTGTGAGTTCTCTATGAAGTGTGATCAAAAATATGTTGAGCGCTGCCGCCAAGCTTTATCCAACAGAAAGACAGCTCATAAAACATGAAGCTGTTTCCTCATCCATCTTAACCATCAGATCTGACATCTTGTGACTTCAGCTCTTCCACAAAGTCAAAGTGATCATGAAATGTAAATGTTTTGAAGCAATGCAGGACATCAAGGCAAATAGGACAGCACAACTATACACACTCACAAAAGAGACCTTCCAGAGCCACTTAAATGTGACAAGAATGGTTGGATAAGTGCCTTGCAAGACTTGGGAAGATTCTGAGGGGTGTTCATGCCAATGTGTTTTTTACTGTGATAATCCTTCCAAATTTGAACATTCTTTGTATATTGTGATCACATCATATTATGTTATTTGACTATAAAGCCAAATGAAGTTCTCATATTGGCTACAGCATGGATTCCCTTGAAAAATTATAGCAATTAAATAAAATCAACCACAGAAACCTCATATACTGAGGTTCACTAAAATCCAAAAAAAGAAAAACTATGAAGCAGTGGATTAGTGGTGGCCTAGTATTGGGCTGAGGAGAGGAAAGTGGGAGAATAGGGGAGACAGAGGAGTGGATACAGGGCCTCCTTTCCAAGGTGATGAAAGTGTCTTGGATTTATGGGAGTTATGATTGTGGGTACCTGTCAATACATGGATAAGCAGGAAATCTTACACATTGGGGTGATACATGGTAGACTGCATAACCTAAAAAATGGCTCATAATTAAATGCATTAAAATTTTTGATTCAATGACTGAAAACTTAAGGAATTTCCAAGTATACAACAAATTCATATAAGCATAGATCAGTGTAGTAAATATTAGTCCTGAGGGTACTGGTTTTGGGTTGAGGTTTTGCACCATGCTGCAGTAAATCAACCCTGTGACAGAGCAACAGACATAATACACATCAGCTTGAAAATGGGCCAATTTTCAAAAAAACAGGACATTCACAACAGCCTGAGACCCTGTCACCCTGACAATACTGAGGCACTGAATCATGCCACATGGATGGTGCCAGACCATTGTTTTAGAGATTTGCTAGAAAGTGAGTGTATCAACTCCAGAAACAGATGTGAACTTTGAAATTCACTGAATTGTGAGTGGATACAAAATATGTTTGGATGATATCTTTGTATTTAGTATCTCACATATATAAACAACTTCTTTAAAAATCTAGTAGAAATTTAATTAGTCTCATTGATATAACACAGAATTCTTGCCAACTAGGGGCTGGAAGAAACATGGGATCACCAGGTCTTCTGAGATCATCACAACTGTGACCCCCATACATGCTTGTTGAATAATTAGTAGGCTCACAGGTTTTTCAGCTGCAGGGCTGCACACACAGTCCACACTGGGAGTATCACTGAGAAGTGAGTTTGCACTTACTCACTGAAGAAGGAGCAAAAGCAAGGATCTCATCAACTCTCTTAATATTGTACAAAAGCAGCATTCATGTTGGTGAGGTTAGACTTATTACTCCACTGTGCAGGTAATTTTTACAGGGTAATTTTAGGTATTTCTATCCACACTAGTTATTCATAAATCACATGCCAGTACTCCTGAAGCACTACAAAATCTTAAGCAAATGTTATTATTGAAGCCCCTATGTGCTTGTGGAATGAGTAGACTGTTTCAGTTTCTAATGTTTATGTCAGGCAGTTAGTTCTTCAAATTGTCTCTGATGCCCTGTGTTTCATAGATGGCCCAGGTTAAATGGAAAACTCATACTGATGGGAAAATTCCTTGAAACTGAGCATCAGGACAAGCAATTTGAAAAGGGTAACTAAGAAAGCCACAAGCAGATGAAATCTATGAGGGCATTTCATGCAAATCAAATGCCATAAGCAAACATAGTCCTTAAATTAGTAACAAAAGTTGAGATGAATATTAAGGACATTACAATGCATAACTTTGGATAATAGTTGAATTTTATAAGCTTTAAAATAAAATATTGATTTTTAAAATTATATTATTATATTTACCCCATTTATTAATTTATGAGAAATTACCAACCACCACTATGCTGCTGTCCATTCTAGTGTTGTGAGTGAAATAAATCAAAATACACTGAAGAAAAGAAGACAAGTAGGAATCCCTGGATTCCACTCTGTTTGGGAACAAGATGCACAGTGAAGAGTTGAAGGAAGAGGTGAATTAGCACAGGGAAATGGGAGGATTTGCTTGCACTGAGGAGATAGGACAGTCATCAGGAGAGATGCAGGGGACCCAGGCCTCTATTGACCCCCTCTGTGATTTTGGTAAAGGAAATGAAAAATAGACTTTTTGTTTGTTTGTTTGTTTGTTTGGTACCAGGGATTGAACATAAGTGTTTTTGTATTGGTAACTTACACCATACCAGTTCTATAAACATTATCAGCTGGTTTTGGTTTAGAGAGTAACATTCTCTGTCAACATCATTTTCTCTTTAGTAGAGAAATCAGGCTAAAAGGAGAAATCACATGGAATTAAAAAGATTACCAGACAAAACAATATTTTTTTGAAAATGGAAGTAAACTTTAATGATCCTTTGGTGTGCTTTTTTTATTAATTATATGGGAACATTTAAAGTAAAATGGATTATGTAAAGGTGCAGAAAAATAATCATTTAAAATATCTTGTGATGTACTGAAAAGTCATATGAATGTACAACTGTAAACAAATCATTATTCTTATGTATGTAAAGCCAGAAAAATAGTGAATATATTTGTAATGTCAAAGTAATTATCTATAAAATATTTAATAATAAAGGTGCTAACATTTTCAATATTATAATTTCTCATTGCTATTTTTTAGCAATGAATATAAAATAATGCCGAGATTATATCTTTCTATGTAACTAATTTTAGTACTGAAAAGATCATCTCCAAACAAATTGTTTATACTTTGAAGGCTTCAAAACAAGTACAGGTGGAGCCAGGGATGTAGCTCAGTGGCAAAGCACCTGCCTAGCAAGCACAAGGCCCTGAGTTCAATTTCTGGTACAAAAGAAAAAAGAAAAAAGAAAAAGCACAAGTATATAAATTTAAAACAATGATTTTAGAATAAGGAGATTTTTCACAAAAGCTGTGAGACCAAGTATAGGCCAGATGCGTAGAGCATGCTGGCACCTCATCAAATGTTAGAATTCATGCCTAATAGAAGGTTCCATTTTGGAGGAGAACTTGAAGCTGATTTTGTTTTGTTTTGTTTTAAGATAAAACAAGTCAGACAGGGAAGTACAAGACGTGGACAGGCTGAACAATGCCATTAGGAAAACAGAATTTTTACAAGCAAATAAAATAACTTTTTGCATAGATGATGGTGCAAAGGGGGAAAGAAAGGGCTCATATGCAGGCTCTAGAAGAGCATCTGAAATAAGAGAATGGGGCAGGGTGACCAGCCTGTTGTCCTTTAGATCAAAGTCATTTTCAAAGGAAACTCAGGTTCATGCATTAGATCTGGTAGGGAAAGCAGAGAAGAGTATCGGTCTCAGAAGGATCACATCACAGTCATTCTCCAGCCCAGGACCTAGAGAAAGAGGAGCAGATGTGGGATTCCCAACATCTGGGCTTGTTACAGAAGATCACATACAGTAGGCCTGGGATTGCTGTGCAAAACTGAAGCAAATGGTGTCCTGGTGGAATTAGAAAAGTCATTTTAAATGTACCAAAAAATGAAAGATTGCTGAGGCTTCATTTTTAGCTACTATATATATTTTTATTTATTGAGTATATTGGATCAAATTAGGCATGCATTATGATCATATTCATCTCAGGGAATCTGTACCTGCACAAGACATATATTGGTTTTCTTTTTTTGCAACTCCCCTTCCATCCCTTTAACCCCTCCACCCCTCCCTATTTAGAAAAGCTTTGTTTCCATTTCTTCCTTCTTTTCTCATTTTTCCCTTCTTTCCTTTCACCCTCCCCTCCACTAGTATTCCTTCCCCCTTGAACCTATTCTTTACATTTCACAATATTTATTACACATTTTAGTGTTCAATTACACATTTTTTTCCTACACCAGAGAAACAGTGCAGTATTTACACCCATGGCTCCTATTTATTTCACTTAAGAGTATGGTCTCAAGGTGCATCCATTTAGTTATAAATGACTCTAGTTTATCTTTCATTATACTGATTACTTATATCCTATAAATGTTAAAATAAACAATATATCAGAAGGTTGAGGAAAGAAATTTGAAATAGAAATACATACATTCACTGGATTTCAAAATGTTTATTGTATTCACTTTTTCTATCCTGAGTTCTGATTAGAGCCAACATTGTGTTCTGAAGGGTGCTCTGCATTTTGCTTGTAGCATCCAATGCTCACTTTAACCTCTGACTCTGCAGAAACCATGGCAAGTGGGCAGACACGGACAACCTCACCATCTTCACAGAATTCCTCCTCGTGGATGTTGCAAGCTCCCAGAAGCTTCAAGTTCTGCAATGTGTGTTACTCTCAGTGATTTATCTAAGAGCACTAACAGGGAATCTTGTGACTGTCACTGTCATCATGACAGACACACATCTGCACTCTCCCATGTACTTTTTCATAAGCAATGTGGCTCTCTTAGACCTGGGCAGCATCTCAGTTATTGTTCCCAAGGCGGTGGTGAATTCCTTGACAGGCAATATGATGATATCCTTGAAGGAGTGTTCTGCACAAGTTTTCTCTACATCCTGTTTGGATCAGTGGAGACTGCCCTCCTGGTGGTCATGTCCTATGAGTGCTATGTTGCCATTAGCCACCCTATGCCCTACAGGCTCATTATCACCCTGAGTCTGTGTTCCCAGGCCACAGCTGTCTCCTGGACCTTTGGTTTGGTCTACTCTGCTATACACACAGGCTGTATGTTCAGTCTTCTCTTCACCAACACCAATGTGATCAGCAATATATCTGTGATATTTCTCAAATTCTGAAGTTTTCATACTCAGATGTCCAGTTTTCTGAATATCTAGTTCTAATTGTAAGTTTTGTCTTTGTCTCAGTATGTTTTAAATTTCTGTTTGTGTCATATATTAATATATTTTCAACTGTGCTTAAGATGCATTCTGTGGAAGCCCATAACAAAACCATATCCACCTGTACCCCACAGCTGGTCATTATCCTTTTGTTTCTCATATTTGTGGTGGTGGTGGATGTCTTAGATCCCACTGCAAATAAAGGATCCCTTAAGAATCTGCTGACTGCCATGTTCTTCAGCATGGTGCCCCCATTCATGAACCCCATCATCTACTGTCTATGCAAGAGGGAGATCAATGGTGCTCTGTGAAGAATGTTCAACAGATATTCTCTGTTCACAGACAAGGATTTTCTCAAATAAAACATAAATGTCAATCTATGAGTTGAAAGGAGTTTTATTCTTTTGATCTAAAGTGTGTTATCTCATTTTAGATGTCTGTATATTTTTGTCATCTGTACTTGTTATGATGAAGTATGAACTTTGCTTTACTTTTCATGCTGTTTGAGGTATATTTCATGCTTTCTGAAAAACTAGTAGTCTAGTCAATATTGAAAAAATGTTTTACAAGTATTTGAGATAATTCTGAGCTAAAATCAAAGACAGGCACTATAAAGAGCAGGACATGTCTTATGTGTACCTCCTTAACAGATGACGGTGGTGTTGAGAGAACTTCAGGTTCTGGATCTGACCTACCTGGAAAAGCACACTGAGAGGTTCTGTGAGAAGACCTTGCTGTCATCCCTCTGCTCTTTGCACTCACTATTCCACTCTGGGTGGGATAAATGACAAAGGGGTCAACTCAGGCCTGAGGACCCTGAGACCCTTTCCAGCCATTTCTCCTGCATCTGTGAAAACTCTCTTCTCATTCAATGGAAATGAAAACAAAAAAACAACTGAACTTAGAACAATTGTAGTTTAGAAGTTTGTGTTTTCTTTCTCTTCTCTGGATGAAAAGAAGCAGGCTAAGGTTGATGTATTCGAACTTTGGGAGAAAGGAACAAAACCAACTCAGGGTAGCATGGAGACAAATGAAATGATAACTTCTGATGGAATCTCCTTGGAGATCAACAGATAATGCTTGCCCTGTGTGGTGCACTTTTAGCACATAGAGATGGATTCATTCAAAAACAAGAGTTTTACTTTTCTGACTTCCAAGATCTGAACCTGCAGCATTGTGGCCAATGCACATATTGGTGATATTGTGTCTCAGAACTGAATTCAAATTTCCCTCCTTTTTTTGTCTGGAAGCTCTGTCTCGGAAAACCTAGGCATAGAGGTGCTGTTGCCCATTTAGACCCAGTCCAGCACTGGAACCACAGGCACATCAGTCTCCCTGTGTCTCCATACTTATTGCTCCTGGCAAAAGCAAGTGGTGTTTGGCACCATGGACCTCCTGTCATACAGAGCTCACATCCTGGTTAAGGTCTGGATGTGGCTCACCCTCCTCTGTTGCCTGAGGTACCTCAACTTTCAATGTTTCATCACTGAGGAAGCTACATATGTTCTCCAGCTTTATCTAGGTATAGGTGACATTGAAATTTGTGTGAGTCTAAGATGCAAATCTTTATTTGATTTCTGCATTTGTTGTGAAATAAATTCCCCAACCAAGCTAACCAACACATCCACATTGCTTTTCAAAATACGTCTGTACCTAGGTCATTTTCATAGCTGTTCTCAAGGGAAAAATTACTTTCAAATTTATATTTAAGTAACACTGTTACAAAGGTAGGAATTAACAACTCAGAATCTTTGAATGTTTTTTATGTATTTATTTTCCACAAGTCCTTTATTTCCTTCTAGATTTATATGTAGACTTTCTGTCAAGGATTTTTGTTCCAAATATTTAAATGAACAAGTAAATCCAGTTGTAATTTCTAGTGTTAATTTATATAGTTTTGACATTTTGGTTCTTTATTTTGAATTTGTACCTAGAACTTATTTTTTATTGAGATTTTTAAAATTCCATACTATAGTTGTGATTTCAGGTGTATTTTCGGGTAAGGTATGATACTACTTGGTTGTTTTCCTTGGGTAATTTTTATTTCTATTTTTTCTTTTTTTAATTTTTTTTATTAATCATTGGCAAACAATTTTATATACTTATAGTATGCAGTGTAATTCTTTGATTTAAATTTTACAAAGTGGAATGTTTTAAAGAGGCAAATTAGCACATCTATCACCCATTTTGTTTATTATTTTGGGGCCTGAAACCGTTAAAATATATTTTCTTCTATTCATTTTAATCATTTAAATCCTTATTTACACTTTAAATTTCTCAGACTAGAGAAATCATTCAGTATTTACCCATGTGTGTCCTATTTATTTCACTTGAAATAGGAAGAACATTTCCAAAGGGTTAGCAGAAGTTGGAGGGGAAGGGGAAAGGAAAGAAGGGAAATAAAATATTATGAGAAAAGAAAAAAATAGAAACAAAGTCTAAGTAAATAGGGAAGTGTGGAGAGGGCAAAGAGTTCACAGGTAATGGAGGAAAACTAAGAACCAAGATATATCATGTACAGGTACAAGCACCCAATGATAAATGTAAATATATTGTATACCTAAAATGTACAAATAAAATAATTTAAGCAAAAAATCTATTTTATTCCACAGTTGAAAAATATATAATTTTTTACTCTTATAGTGGTCTTTCTGTGCAGTGGATCACTAAAAGTTGTTCTTTCTGTTTAATTGAAATTTTTCTACTTTGGTGGATATATCCTGATTGCAATAACCCCCCTACAATGATATGCTAAAATTAATTTACTTTGTAGATTATGCATTCAACCTTGTTAGAGTCCATATATACATGAGCTCATGTAATGTTTGTTTTTCTGTGCCTGGCTTATGTCACATAGAATATCCTCCAAGTGAAGCCATGATGACCCCAATGAAAGGACTTTTTCTGTTTGTTTGTTTGTTTGTTTTTTGAGATAGTGTCTTGCTATATAATTCACACTGTCATTGAACTCACTTGGTAACCTAGGCTGGCCTCAAACTTGCAGACATCCTCCTGCCTCAGCCTCACAAGTGATCCCATTACAGGTATTAGCCACCATGCCCAGCTCTTCTCCCATTTTTAGGGTGTATTATATTCCACCCTGTATACATGGGACATTGTCTTTACACCTTATCTGATGAGGGAACTTAGGTTGGTTCCGAATCTTAGCTATGTAAACAATGCATCCATGAAGAGAGGGAAGATATTCCTTCTGTAGATTGATTCCCATACTTAGATACTAGGCAAGGGATTCCTCTATGACATAATGACTCTATAGTTAGTGTTTCATGGGACCTCAATGCTCTTTTGTATGACAGCCATGCTAATGTCCAAACCCACCAATGGGGCCCAGGGTGATTTTACTCTACACCTCACCCACACTGTCACCCTTTTTATTTTTGATAACAGCCATCTTAACAGATGTCAGTTGATGTCTTCTTGCAGTTTTAGTTTACATTTCCTGATGGATGGTAATGAGATGATTTTCCATTTATCTCTTTGCCACTCTGTGTCTTCTTCTGAGAACTGTCTGTAGGTGCTCTGTCCTCTTGGACTGGATTATTTGTGTTCTCCATATTGAGTTCCTTCAATTTCTTATATATTTTCAAATTAGTCATATGTCAGTATATTGATTGCATATACTTCCTCCCATTCTGCATATTGTTTCTTCACTCTGTACATTTTTTATCTTTGTCAGAAAAAATACTTAGTTTAATGCACTTTCATGTGAATTTTTGCTTCTTTGCAATGTTGTCTGAGGTTAGGAGTCATATCCAAGAGGTTTTTGCCCAGTCAAATGAGCAGAGAAATTCCCCTATATAGCAGTTACACAGAACAAGGTCTTAAGTGATAAAGTTTTTAAGTTGATTTTTGTATGTGGTATCAGATAAGAATCCTGTTTTCTTCTTCAAGTTTTGAATATAAAGGTTTTAAATAACATTCTTTGTTCTGTGTTTGTGGCACTTTAAAATAATTCAGTTGACTTTGAGTGAGGGTTTATTTCTGGGCTCTCACTTTCCCTTGAATTATGGGTCAATGTTAGGCAGGAGATTACAGCATCGCAAAGCTGCTGGGCAATTGGGCATGATCTGTCTTATGGCTTGTGTCTAGATGTCCTATCAAAGCCGTAAGCTTTCAAAGGTGTCTGGATCTAGAGTATGTCAGGCTGGGATTAAGTGTGTGATGCTAGGATCAAGGGTGGGTGATTACTAAATTAATTTGCCATAGTTGATTGGATTGGCAAAGCTCTGGGTGTGAATTATGGGAAAGCCCTCCTGGGTATGACTGCTCCTTCCCAAAGGGTATATAATATGGACAGACTATGTGGGACAGAAGGAAGGCTGCTGTGGTTTCTTGTTGCTTACTGCTTACCACTTGCTGGCTTCTGCTTTGCTGACCTCTGCCCCCCAGGAACTGTTTTTCCTGTGCAATGCCTCTCTGCCATGCTACCTTGTCTCAGAGCCAGCCAACTATGAACTGAATCCACTACAAACTGTCAACTACCAAAACCTCTCCTCCTTTCACTTTGGGTGTCTGGTATTCTGTCTCAGCAATAAGAAAAGTAACTAAGACAATCTGTCAGTCAAGGATACCTGTCACAATGGTTAGGACTCATGTGCAGAAGAGCTTCCAAGCCCTGCACAGGACACTTGGATCTGATGTAAGAACAGTAGTATCAAAAATGGTGTCCATTGGCCTCATCACTGCTCTCTTCTTTCTCTTGCTGTGGTCCACCCTGTGTTCAGGACATATTTTCTTTTTACACACTTCTTCAGAGCACACTTTTTCTCCCTCTTCTCTCCCTTCTTTTACCTTTAAGAAATGAAAATCTCAATATTACTCAGTTGTCCAATCCAACTTACTCAACAGGTCAACAGTAGCCTCTAAGGGAGCCCCAGCATTCAATAGTGAATATAACTGTATTTTATGCTACTCTCAGGCTGTTTGTGCTACTGTAACTTTGTACTCGAGTTTGAACTAAGGTATTACAATGATTCCAGCCCTGTAACTTTGCTTCAGGTTTGCTTTGGATACTTGCATCTTTTTATGCTTACATAGAAATTTAAAATTCTTTTTCATGAAAAATAATACGGAAATTTTGAAAGAGAGTATATTGAATCTGTGGATGATTGGAAAGTACGAACATTTTGACAATTTGAACAATTCTGATTCTTCCAATCCAGAGAGGCAGGGGCCTTTTACTTTATTTGTGTCATGCACAATTTTTCATCAATATTTTTTTAAAGAGGAAAGGTTTATTTGGCTTACTATTCCTAGAGGGCTCAGTCTATAATCAGCTGGCTCCAAGGCAGGATGGCAAAGGGACAACAGTTCATGGCAGCACAGACAACAAAAGCAACAATGGGCCTTAACAGTGTCTTTCTGCCCTTTTATCTCATCTAGACTAATTAAGGAGAGTAGCACTCACTCCTTTCATCCTGGTGCCCTGGGACCTTGCCCCACTGTGAATTAATCACATACAGTAGATTTAGCCACCTCTGAGAAAACATGAGGCTTTGGGAGGGCATCTGAACACAAGCCATTACATTACACCCCTGGACCCCCAAATACTCATGCATATCCCTTTATGCAAAAAAGCATTTAGTGCATCTCCAAGGATTGCAAAAGTCAACAATCTCAGCATTGCTGAGAAATCTAAGTCCACAGCCTCCTCTGAGATTTAAGCTGCAAGCCCTGTACAAATGAAGAGAAAGTTAAACATTTCCAATATTCAATGGCACAAGAGAGACATTTCCATTCCAGAAGTAACAGACAGGAGGATATAAAGTAATGGGAACAAAGCAAGATCAAAATCCAACAGGGCAAGCATTAAATCCCACAGTTCCACTTCCAGCATCTCCAGCACACTGTGGCAAATTGTAAACTCCAAAGCATGCCTGCAGCACTGCAGATAGTTGTAGCTCCCACAGCTTCTCTCTAGGGCCAGTTAGCTTCCCTTCTTCCAGCTTTCCTCAGATGATCCATGCTCCTGGCTTCTCCAAACTTCTGGGGTCTCCACTGCACCTTTGGCTTCACACTCAGTTTCACACACTGCAGTATCAGAGGCACATTGTCTGACCTCCAAAGCCATCTGAAATGTGGGTAGAAGCCTTCCTGATCCAACAACTCTTGCATTCTGCATGTGCCTAAATTTGGCACCAAGTGGATGATGCCAAGGTCTGCTGCCAGCTCTAGCAGTAGCCAGGCTTACTTTCCTCTTGACTGGGGGGTGGGGTGCCTATGAACCAAATCCTGAGGAACAACTTCCCTAGATCACCATCATTCTGGAACATGGTGATTTGGGTCTCTCTTCTCAAAGTAAAGTCTTTCACTTTTGAAATTTTGAGGTGAAAAAAGATAGAGTCTTTTTGTTTTTTATGATGCCTTCAGGCTATATTTGTATTCTTATGTTCTTCTCAGCAATCAAGACCTCCTTTCTTCTTCTTTGCAGGTCACATCTTTACTGAAACTTCCTTTCTAGCCAAACTAAAAATGTTTTAAATCATTCTTCTGGGCTCTTTGCTCTAGATTCTCAACATAAATCTAGTTAAAAGCCCCCAACAGTAGCCATGCCACTGCCTCAACATTAGACTGCCTTGAAATTTCTTCTATGAGACTGATTCATCTGCTACCCTTAATCTCAGCTTCAGGCAAGGTCTCTATAGGACTGTAGGCCAATCTCACTAATGAGCATAGATGCAACAATCCTCAATAAGATACTGGTAAACAGAATGCATAAGATCATTAAGAAGATCATACACTCTAATCAAATGGGATTCATCCTAGGGATGCAGGGTTAGTTCAATATATGGAAATCAATAAATGTAACACACTAAGGACAAAAACCATATGATCATCTCAATAGATGCAGAAAAATCATTCAACAAAATCCAAATCCTATTCATGATAAAAACCCTACAGAAAATTGGAAAAGATGGTCTCTTTCTCAACCTGATAATAGCCATCTATGAAAAGCCAAAAGCCAATATCATACTAAATGGTAAAAAAACTGAAATCCTTCACAAAATCCTAACAGCGGTGATGTAGGATACAATCAAGCATAGGAAGAAAAGAGACAGAAAAAACGGTAATATTTGAATTGTACATTAAGAAAACGGAAGCTTCAAGACATAAAATTACCCAAGGTTACCATGCCTATTTTCCTTTCCATGATACTCATGACGCAAAAAAGAAACAAAAATACTAAAGCATTTTAAGGTACAATAAGCTTAGAAACTGGGGCTTTGCTGTTCTCCTATAAATTGGGCCTGTGTTTTTCCTCTAATACTACAGGTTCACAAATTCCAGAGGCTTCCACCCACCAGATACAGGATTATATACACACTATATATAAACTTCAAACACGTGCAAAGGGTTTCCATTCTGAACCAGCCCACTAATTGGTAGCCTGACAGATACTAGAAAAACACATCCTAAGTCACCAACACCCCCAAGAACACATAAGTACCCCAGCCTGGCCTGTAGCTTACTCTGTGAGCACCCACACTGCCTTCTCATTGTGGATTTCTTTGATTCTGCCTATCATATCTGCTAGTGCCTCTCATTATCACATCCAGAAACACTTTTCTGTGGAAGGAAGCTCTTCCATGGGTGGGGTGACTTAAGACCCCCATCTCCTCTCTTTGTATTTATTCATTAGGAATACATTCTCCATTGGGATTCAATTTTTGTACATATCCCATCTTCATACATTTTACTTCCATTTTCTTCCCCATCTCACTCCATTCCTAGTCCCCTTCCCACTTCCCCAGTCTCTCCCCTGTCACAGGCCCACCCAGTGATGGTTGGATTGCTATGGTGGTGCAGACACTCACTGATAATGACACTTCTGTTCCACAGAGTTGATCATTTAACTGCTTCAACTAGTTTAGTCTATTAGGACTATGGAATGAATGTGAAAGTTTTTAAACCAATTATCAGGGCTCAGAATATGACACCCCAAAATATGGGACCTTGGTGTACTAAGTATTTTTCCTGAGTATTTCAAGCTGAAAGAAATCGAGAAAACTCTATAAGCAGAAAGGGCACACCCTCATCTTCTTCCTCCTTCCTCCCTGAGAGCTCCCATGGAAGATTTCTCTACCCTCCCTCTGAAAGGAGGTCCTAAGTTCTCCTACCAAACAAGTAGTTAAGTGAGGATGAGATGAGAACTACCACCGCTGAATCTTTCAAGTACTTTTGCTGACACTAATTTCTACAATTCTTCCAAGAGACATGATTTTTTTAAAATCAGTATTTTCCCAGGTAGAGACAACTCTAATGGCTTCTATTTGGCCTTTCCCATTAATAGTCCACAGTCTGCAGGTTAGGGAATCAGTTTGAGAAAATAGGTATTCTTCTAAATATTATGCATGTCTATCCCAATTCTATATTCTTGAACTAGAGAAATCACCACAGGTTCAATTTGAAGACCAATGGAAACTATTCTAAGTTGGACATTGGCTAAATCTCCATTGGTCACCTGACCTTCATAGGTCTGTACTCTTATTGGAGGATCAAAATGATGTTTCAGATATCCTAGAATCAGCCTTAGTGCAGAACCAGTGTATAGTAGTTCCTGAAATGTAAGATCATTTCCTTTTCCCCAGGGCACCTGGACTTATCTTCATCCAAGTGATTCTGATACTGTAAACTGTCTCCACTGGGCATTGGTTGAAGACACATGATTCTTTGTTGTTATGATTTCAAGATTTTTTTTCATTTGTCCTGATATTTTTCTTCTTATGTAAATCCAGTACACATTTTGTAGATTTCCTGTGCATTTTACTTCTGGGAGCACCATTATTAGTTAGTCATGGCCATAGGTATCCATGTCATGATATGCTGATCATTGTTTTGCTTCTGCTCTTTGTCACAGTAAGTGTATCCCCTTGCCTTGGTGGTTGAGTGCTGCCACTTGGCCCCTGCACTCTAGGATTCAATTACTCCCATTGCATTTACATTTTCCAATTAAGTAACTGTGGCCCCCACCATAGATTTGGACATCCAGAGAAGAGCAATGACAAGGTACTTTAAGGATGGTGGTGCTCCCCTAACAGGCCTGGTTCTTTTTTTTTTTTTTTTTAACAAGTTTGTCATTTAATAAGTCTGAATTCATTTTTACCACATGTTATTGTACACAGTCATCTGTTCAAACAGATTTCATTTTTTTAACAGATCTTAGTTTTAAAAAGTCATAGATACTATGAGTTCTGTATAAACTGGTGGACAGCAAGTTATTTCCTTTGTTTTGACTTATAAGCCTCAACTTCACTGCAGAATAAAGAATGTAGCCCAAGGAAAGCGTAATTGGTCATTCATATAGAACAGAATTATTTCTATAATTTGAAGCTGTCTGAATTGATGGGTTCAGACACAGGCCTGGTTCTTAAGGTATTAGTGAAGGGTACATTTTCTGGACCAACTCAGTGTGGAAAAATAGGTTTTACCCACAAATCTACTCTAATATTATCATTTTCCTGGTCCTCTGAATACTCTCATCAACAGTAAATCAGGGAATATCAGGCATCTCCATCTGATTCACAATGGGCCATATTTTTATCCATGCTTCAACCAACCAACCAAGCAAATAACCTATTAGCACCTTTTAAAACTCTGAGTTGTGACATTAAATCCAGGATCTCTATTTAGTGGACCTATATCAAGAAATTCATTCTGATCCAGGCTTATGTTTCTTCCACCATTATCCAAAAGCTTTAAACTTATATTCCCATACCTGTTCCCCAGGCCTCACTCATAAGAATTAGAAAATGCAGGAAGTTCTTTAGGAGTGTTGTATTCTTCCTCATGGCTCATGCTGTGTTTTACCCTTGAGGAGCCTTAGATTTGAGCCTGGTTACAGGCCTAGAGGCAAAAATGGGTGGTGACAGTGGGTCCTGAGCAGCATTGGCTCTTGATTGGTAACTACATCAGGGAAGGTAATTACTGCTTCCAAAGGCAGCACAGGACCCTTTTCCTCAGGAAGAAGAGGAGAGGGCAACATCACAGGGTTCGGAGTGCTGGTGCCTCTGCTACTGAGGGTGGGGAAGTCTCTTCCTTGGGCAAAACTGCCTCATCAGAATTTAGGAGTGCAATGTCCCCATCCTTCAGGTTTCTCCCAAACATCTCCAACTCAATTCATAGGACTATTCATTTCCAATCAGTGATCTCGCTGTGACTATCAGTATTAATCTTGTGCTGTGATTCAGCCAATCATATAACAAGGGACTGCATTTAATTCTTGCCAACTTCATTCCTTCAGCCTCAGGAGAAAAGAGGTCACTCTGAGAAACCCTTGGGTTTTTTATTGGTATCCGGAATGGGGAATGTGGCTCTATGAGCTGATTCTTTTTCTTTATTACTTTTTTTCAGAGAAGTTAAGAGTAACCAGACAATATCATTATATTACTTAGTCTTCCAAAAATGTTCAAAATATTATGTACAGAATCATTAAATTCCTTGCATCTCAGAAGGGGTGAATTAAGATAACTGAATGAACCTATGTTGTACATTACTTTAAAGAGCTCATGCCAAAGACTATCAGTACTGTACACTGTCAGGAGGACAGATCATGGCAACTTCAGATCTCAACAAATTAGAGAGCCACCTTCAGGTACCATAAAACCAATTAGAGAAATTTATCCTTGGGATTCTATTTCTCTAGAAAACAGAAAATATACATATTTCCAATAAAAATGTACATATAATTACACAGGGGGATTTATTAAGCAGACTGGTAGGCTCTGAGGTGGAAGAGTCCTCATGGCCTTCCACATGAAGAGGAGCTAGAGGAACCACTTGCCCTCACCCCAGGAAAAGGAATCCACAAAACAAGGGAATCAAGGAGGCAGCACTAGTTCAATGGTGAAGTCCTGGAGGTCACAGGAGAGTCACTGGTGTGAATCTGTTGGAGGGCTGAAGAAACCAGAGATTGATGACCAAAGGCAATGATGAAAAGAGACACCATTCAAACTGACTGGAGGTCTTCAAAAATGAGCATTCTTCCTTTCTGTTTTCCTTTTATTACACCCAGGTTATAAGCTTATTATTTTTATTCCCAACCATTATTGAAGATATCAAGATAATTTCAATATTTTTTTAAAACTCAAAAAGTTGGAATCAGGATCTCAAACAGAAACTAATGGACTAATATTCATAGCAGCATCACTCAACAATAACCAAAAAATGATAAAACTTAAATGGCTAAAAAAGATAAATTCATCTGAGATATCCAGAACAAGCAAATCTATAGGGACACAAACCAGAATACAGGTTATCAGGGAGTGAAGGAGAGGGAATTGGGCATTGATTTTATTTCTGATGATGAAAAGGTCCTAGAGATGTATAGTAGTAGTAACTATATGGATTATTTGTTTTTGTGTTTTTTATAATGTCAACATTCTAGGAAGCTCAGGTTAAGGAGGCAATATATGAAAAAACAAACAAACAAACAAAAACCCTCTTTTTCAAATGGGACCTCAATCACCAAAAGGAAGACACAGAAACATTTCTAATATATCAGAACTCTTTTTAAAACCCGGAAAATATAAGAATCAAATATATTATGTAAAGGTGCAAATCTCCAATGATGAATGTCATTATATTGTATACCTAAAATGTACCAATAAAATTAATTTTTTAAAAAATCTCAATGAATTGTACTAAAATGACTGAATGGTCTGTCTCTTCTCTATGGAACATGACATTCCCTTATAAGGTGCAATTACAGAGTGTGTAGGAAAACGTTGGAAAAAATAGTAAAAGTTTGGCAGGCAGTGAAATTGTCACTAGAACAGATTTGAGGTTTCTTTGCTGAGAGAGATGGAGACCCCAACTCACCCATGCTCCATGGAGGAAGTTCTTGACTCCTCACTGAGAAGAACTGGAAGACTCAGCAGTGAAAGACAGAGGCAGATTTATCAAGCAGAATCAAAGAAGTGCTCGCTGAGAAAGGAGTGTGGGTGCTTTGCAGTGAGGCACTTTTGGTCTGGATCAGGATGCTTACATGCTCTTGGTGTGTCCTTAACACAGACAATGTAGGATGTATATTTCCAGTGTCTGTTGGGGAATTTTTGAGTGGCCTAGGTTAGAATGCAGTCCATTCGCATGTGTTTAATGTTCAGAGATGTGGTCCCCAACTAATAATGAGGGTACCTTCTTGAGGATAGAAGCCTGTAGGATTTTTGAATTTGTAGTATTAGAAGATAAAACCCTGACCCAATTTAAAGACATCACATTTTTAAGACTCTTAGAAATTTAGGAAGGAAGGGAAGGGAAATCGGGCCTAGGGGTGAAAAAAGAAATTGTAACCTTTGGTAGCTCTGTGACTTGAAGCTACGCTTTTCTTAAAAATCAAATTTTAAAATTATAACTTTATTTTCTGTCTGCTTTCTACCTCTTTATTTCTCCTGTCCTGGTTCAAACTGATAATAATATTATATTATTGTTGTTCTGAATTTCTTCTTGAGGTCTGACACTTTTTAAATGGATAATTTGTTAAGGATAATCTTCTTATCCTAAATGAATATGTATTGTTGTTTCTAGATATTTAATCATGATTTGGAATCTATCTCTTAAGGAAGGATCCCCAAGTTACATAAACTTCAAGATCAGAAATTCAAATTCCAGCCCCACTCATTCACATCCCAGAGTAAAGTGAGCATGAATTGTGGGTAAAGAGAGAAGAAATTGTTCAGGGTGAGGTCAGCACAGCAAAGCCTGAGATCTGGAGTTTTCCTCCCAAGAGTAGCATGGGCCCCAGTGAGAATATTGGGAACCAGAGGAAAAGAGATCTCCTTGCTCTGAAAATAATTTAAAGATTTGAATTTAACTTCCTCTTAGCTATTTCACTATTAAATTCTGTGCAAAGTTGTAAGTTTTCTCAAGTACTCAAAGTTATGTGATAAAGACATGCTAGTTATACTCCAAGGGGACAGGTAGGGGAGGGACCTAAACTCCAGTATCATTGGAAAGGCAAAGCTGCCTTGGCAGGGAGGGGTTTTCCTTTCATTCTTGAGGAAAACAATGCATAGGAATTAGAAATGTATGAAAGAAACTTCCAAAACAATGCCATGAATGAAGTAAAGAAGAAGAGAGCAATTTGAGTTGCAGAGGCCCATAACTTGATTTACATGAGGATGACTTAAGGTAACTCTTTGGAAATAAAAAGGTTATATTTTTTTCAAAAAAAGTAAGGTGATGAAACTTGTCACATTTATATGAATTGAATAATTATTGTCATCTATGGACAGAGTCTCCATGGATAAATATTCTGATGCCAGCTTTCCTTCCAAATGGGAGCTCTGCTCCACACCCTTGATGCAAGCTCACCTATTTAAGTCCCCTGGTCTCTTTGTTTTTAGCAGCCTACATAATGTAGCTGTTGTCAGCACCATCTTTATTAGCCATTTAAAGACTTAGACTTTCTAGGTTCTCAATCTATTTGGCTATCCTTGTCTGTGGCTGAGAGACTGAAGCAAAATTATGCCAACATGATGCAATTCCATGCTTAATGCAAGGCACCTTTTTCTTTTCTGAATCCATAGCTTCTCCCAACCTCTACTTTCTCATCTCCTCTTTGCTTCACTTCATAACACGGTCTCTCTTCAGGCTGCAAGGCCTTGTTTATTATGCCCCTTATTTGTCCACACTTACTAGATGAAAAGAAATGCTGAACAAATACATTTACTCATTTATTTACATAAGATTTTTCTCTGAATAGTTGGTACTTGATCTTCAGGTTCAGGCCACTAGTTTTGGTGAAGCTACAGTGTAAGGTACATAGCTTGGAAAACTTTGTTCATCAGTCATAAGGTGTTTTAAATATGAGACTCTGAACTTTCTGGGAAACTGGTTCAAACCAAGAAAATACTGTAAATGTGTCTCAGCATTCTATGATAGCTACTTATGAATCCATGACACAAATGAATTTTATCTTCTGATCTCATGTCATGTCACTATGTGTGTCAGGATCTAGACAGTTTCTCACTCAGGCTTCTTCCAATATAAGATTTAGCAAGGTTTTCATCATCAGAATGGGATACTCACTTGTATCATTTTAAAATGTCCTTGAGAGAACAATGTATCTAATCTGCACTGTTCATCCTCCCCAGGTAACTAAAAAATGTCTCTAAAGATGGCTCAGCTGTAAGATTTTCCATGTCTTGCTCGAGGAAAACACTTTCCACATTTTCTTATTTGGTACATAGGTGGCAGACAGGCCAGGCTTGTGAGTCGTCTGCCAGACACCCAGGCACATATGGCACCAAACCTTGTTTAAAGCTCACAACATTACTTGTTAAACCCTAAGGCTAAGTAAAGTAATGTCCAAGGGGAGGAGGAGGCAGGGGATGACCACAGTTCCAGTTTTCTTGAGAATTAGCTGAGAAGGTGATCACAATCTTGGTCCACTTTCCAAGTGAGGGACGGTCCCTTTGCCTAGCAAAATATCTCTATCATCCTAGTTTTCCAAGTGATTTCATTTTAGATGTCTTCCTTTGTACAATTAAATGTGAGACTTTAAATGATAGAATTATATTCTATTAGGGATTAAATGGCTTTTAGTGATGCTTACTATTTCCATTTTTCCAGAACATCCTCTGTTTATGTTAGTTTTAGACTCACAAACCTCTGAGTGAGATAGTCCCCAAGGCTGGTTCCAATTCTTGACATAAAACAGTATTTTACAGAATAATCAAAACATAAAAAAGAAAAGAAAACTAACTCCTGGCCCTTGGATCAGCTATTATTGAGAAAATAATTATGGAAAACACAGGATAAGATTCCAACTGTTAATTATTACTTGTATTACAACTTTGCTTGGGACTGATCTGACACTCCCTTGTCTTTATGCTCATATTTCTTTTCCTACTAGAACCTGTACATCAAGCATGGGTAAAGCTGTGTTTTCAGTGACGAGGTTTTCCTATATGTCCTGTCCAATCTAACTGCTCTGGGACAGAGGTGTAGCCTGTTGACAGATTAAAGAAAATATCTGAGGATAGTGTGCAAGACATGGGGCTACTGAAACTTACTGACAGCAAGGGTACAGGTGGATGGCTGGCAGGCAGCACTCTGCTCCTTGTCACTGTGGAAGGAAGGTCTACAGCCTCAGCTTTATGAGCATGGGTGTCTTTGGGTGACTCTGTCCCTCTGTTTGCCCAGCATTCCAAGGAGTCCCTGCCTTTGGCCCAAGTGCTGCAAAGAACACTTCATACAGATCACATAGCATGGCCAGTTCCCAGGGTCCATGAGAGGGAGGCGGGCTCCTCTGGGCCCTCTGTGCCTACTTCCACTGCCCCTATGGTGCCCAGTGTGGCAGGAGTGGAGTGGGCCAGCCCAGGCA
The DNA here is from genome assembly GCF_053883595.1 of Heterocephalus glaber. Taxonomy (NCBI): domain Eukaryota; kingdom Metazoa; phylum Chordata; class Mammalia; order Rodentia; family Bathyergidae; genus Heterocephalus; species Heterocephalus glaber. Next base: position 5,173,925 of record NW_028258410.1, read on the forward strand.
GGTGGTGTCTCATGCTCTCCTCCTACTTCTCAGGGATCACACAGCACTGCGTCAACAAAAAGCCTGCTAGGCCTCAGAGTGCAGTCCTCCTGCTATCACTGACTTGAGTTCTTCCCTTCTCTGAAGAACTAGAGATCTGACTCATCAGCATGATCTTGAGCAACAAATTCATTATAGACCTGGCCTTACAGAAAAATCCATAGTTTTACAATCTTTTGCAAAGGCCACAATAAATTCTAAATGTATGAAAATATTATATATTTTTAAAAATATTATAATTGAACTAAAATATTAGACATATGCCTTGATGATGAATAAATTTCTCAAATGAACTCAAAGTACAAAATGATAAAGTAAATATTTTAACTACCTAGATATTTAAAACTTTCTTGGCCTAGAAATTAAACTCACAATTATAGGCAATACTTGTTGCAAAACAGTTGCAGCAAATATTACATACAAATGAATATCTTCATTCTATAAAGAAAATATGCTAATTCTGAGAAATCTTGAATATACCAAAGAGTAGATGCCATGAACAATCAAATCCCCAAATAAGTAATAGTAATGTATGTATATATGTATATGTACATATATATGTATATGTATATTCCAGTTTCTTTGTATTTTTTTGTTTTTGTTTTTGTTTTTGTTTTGGTACTGGGGATCAAAAGTGGGACCTTGCTCTTGTGAGGCAGGTGGTGGAAACACTGAGCTAAATCCCCAGCCCCAGCAGTTTCTTTGCTACTGCTAAATTCAAGAGCAAGCACAGTACCATGTGTGTACCTGGTTGTTAGAATCACCAGCCAGCAGCTTTGTCTAACAGTTTGGTGAGGCACTGCTAAACCCTGTGGACGTCCCTTCCATGGTAGATTGAGAGGACTACCCTCACAATATCATATTTTGAAGGCAAAGTTAGAAGCAATGTGCATATGAATCAAATGAGGAAAAATTAAGAAGGTGTAGGGAACAGGGCAAGGGGACATTACAAGAAGGTGCATAGGGCATCATCAACCATAGCAACATTCTGAGTAGATACTGCACACACAAAGATACCACGTATTAAACACTATCAGGTATATGTGAAAGTGAACAAGCACTGAAGTCCAAGGCTACACATGGTGCTGGGTGCAGCTCAGTGGTAGGCTGCTTGCCCAGATTGCTGACACCCCCAAACCAAATTAATAAAATTATTCATACACATAACCATTTCCATATAGAGGCATGGTGTATCTGGTTGGTCTTTCTTTTTTCTTATTTTCCATGGATACTTTAGTGTGGTTATCCTATTTCTAGTTTATTAAATGCAGAACATGAATTAACACCAGCAGTGAGAGCAAGATGCTCTTAAGATCTGAAACTCTCCTTTCCCTTTGTGAGGAAAGATAGGGAGATCTCTGGAGTCTCATTAGCAAGCTTCTGCCTCAGGATATTGGTGGTGGGGGTTGGGGACACCCATGTCCTGCTTCATCCCACTTGTAGGTTAGCATTCCCTACAGTAAGCAGCAGTAACTGTGCTTGGTCTCCAATGGCAACCCGCCATCTTCGGAATTTGCAGGGAAGTAACAACAAGCCCATTAAATTGTGAGGGCAGGGCTGGGTGGGCACTTAGCTTACTCCAACTTGTGGGTTGCTGCTGAATGTTCGGTTTAATTTCCACAGTGGTTTAACACCATGGGTGAACAAGGATGCACATCAGAAAATAGCTGGTGAAAAGCTCTGCTGTAGAGCTGGAAAGATTTCAACAATGAGGAAGCTAAAAAATACGTAGCATGAGTCTCATCAATGAAAGTCTAGCAGAGAATTTACTTTTTGCCATTATACATCCATCATTCAGCCAGCTGGCCCTGGGTGAATTTCTCATGGACCAGGCCCTGGACTCCAGCTTTCATGACTTCCACTGTCCTTTACCTGCAGTGTTCTGCCCTCTTCTTCTCTATTGCTTACCAGCAAGGCAGAGGTCAGACCCCTGGAAATTTTCATCCAAACCACTCACAGTGTCCACCTCAGGCCATGCACAGTTCAATTCTAGGCTTCTTGAAGGCAGGACCATGTGGTGTTTTAGGTCCATTCATAATTTAAAGTTCTGACTTACCCAGTCTGGCTCAGGAAATAATTGTGGAGTGAGTGGTTTGATGTCTGCTGTCAGAAATTGAAAAACTGGACAGAGCAAATAGACCACCACTAGTTAGCAGGAGCCACTGCCTGGGTGATTCTGAACCTATTTATACATCAGGATTTTTCATCTATGGAATAGAAAAGCAGTGCTCTGGTATCTTGCAAAGTTGTGAGGAAATTAATTTAAATAAAATCTATGAAATCCTCCACACTGGGTAATTAGTGTGTTCTTACTTTTAACAAGTTGGCTCACATAAGATGTTAACATTACTTTTGCTAATTTGGCACTACACATACTTCTTTTTGCTCAAGTTCATATACATTTTGGGTGTGTTCAATTCTGGGGAATTTGTTTGGATGAACGTACTTGGTGTTGTCATGTTTTGGGAAAGAATCTCCTACATCAGAGGTTTCAGTGCAACCTTATGGGAAGCTCAGAGGTCAATGAAATTGTTTTAGTAGCTACATTAAAATTGCAACAAGGAGCAGGTCAGACTAATTTATCTAGCAAAATACAGCAAAATACTGTGATTTAACATGCAATAAGAAATTTTATGAAATAATTGTATACCTTTTAACATAATGACTTTTAATCTTTAATGTGATTTATAGCTATAGCTCATCTCAGGTTTGAAGTTATGTTTCCTGAGCTCCATGGCTTTGTAGAACTCCTGCTTACCATAGTAGATAATGGAGATCCACATGATGCCAAGAGACATTGTCCATGCAACCTACACATGGGGTAAAATATATATTTATAGTCTAGCTCCCAAGAGTAAAGTCTCCTTTGAGAGACAATATCATCTAGTATTATTTAAGTCAAGTCATCTCTCCTTTTTATTGAAACTTATATATTATTTATTACTCTTATTTCACTTAATCATGTTAAGTTGTATGTTAATAAGCAGTAGGATTTTTTGCTAAAAAAGGGAAAATAAATACCCTTTGATCATAAGTATGATTTTGTTCCTTTGATAACTATTTTCTGCTAGTTTTCAGGTTGCTGTATTTCTTCTCACACCTTGTAGCTCTTGTGGTTTATTCTTCAGCCTGAAATCATTATCTTTAAGAGACAAATACCTAGAAAATATGTTACAGAATTGAATTTTACAATTTACAAACTTGTTGAGAATGACATACATTGGTAAAATCCATGGGGCTGTCTTTCCATAGGAAAAGCACATGTTCCTGATGGGTGGCTCTGACTCAGGATTCTCAGTATAAAAGCTGGAGTCTAATGTGCAGAAAAGGGTAGGGAGGCATCATCAGGCCCTTTACTGTTCCATTTCTATTTATTTGGGGTGGCTCAATTTTTACTGTTTACTGTGTATCAGCTTCAAGGTGATATTTGGGGTGTGTGTGTGTGTGTGTGTGTGTGTGTGTGTGTGTGTGTGTGTGTGTGAGAGAGAGAGAGAGAGAGAGAGAGAGAGAGAGAGAGAGAGAGAATAAATGCCCATAAACCATAGTCATAAACAAGCTTCCTTGTGACCTCTTAGAGGTAGCCAGCCAAAAATAGTCAGCAAGCAGCACATCCTTCTTGAGTGAATTCTTGAGGGAATGGTGATGTGACTTGACATAACACAGTCCTGCTCACGATGTTCTTCTGGGAGAAAAAATTTGAGCTTCCTAAGATGAGAATAACATGTGTACATCTGTTGAGCTGCCCATGACCACATCACCTGATATTTCCCAACTTGCTCTCTCAATATCTCTCTCTATTGCATCACCTACAGGACTTCCAAGTTGGGCAATTACTCCATGTATGGGGACTTGGTCCTCCTGGGGTTGTTCAGCAGGTCCCGGTTCCCCTGGCTTCTCTCTGTGCTCATCCTGCTGGTCTTCCTGATCTCCATAGCCAGCAACACCACCCTGATCGTGCTTATCTGCTTGGACACCCAGCTGTACACGCCATGTACTTCCTGGTCAGCCAGCTCTCCCTCATGGACATCCTGTACATCTCCACCATCATCCCCAAGATTATGCTGGACCAAGCAATGAGCCAGTGGGCAATCTACTTCACAGGCTGCAAGGCCCAGCACTCCCTCTACTTGACCTTGGTGGGGGCCAAGTTCTTCCAGCTGGGACTCAGGGCCTATGACCACTATGTGGCGGTGTGCACCCTGGTGCTCATGAGCCACAGGGCCTGCCTGCTGATCATGTTGGCGACCTGGCTGGGCGGCTCTGTGGATGGCTTCCTGCTGACCCCAGTCACCATTCAGTTCCCCTTCTGTGTATCCTGGGAGATCAGCCACTTCTGTGAGGTCCCTGCAATCCTGAAGCTGTCCTGCATCAACACCTCGGCATATGAGACAGCCATGTATGTGTGCCGCATCCTCATGCTACTCATCCCCTTCTCCATCATCTAGGCCTCCTACGTCCTCATCCTGCTGGATGTGTGCAGCATGTGCATGGCCAAGGGCAGGCAGAAGGCTATGACCACCTGCTCCTCTCACATTGTGGTTGTCAGCCTCTTCTACAGGGCTGTGATGTTCACTTATGTGGTGCCTCACTCCTACCACATGCCTGAGCAGGACAAGACCATGTTCACCTTCTACACCATCCTCATGCCCATGCTCAACCTGCTCATCTACAGCCTGAGGAAAAAGGACTTGGATGGGGCCAAGTGGAAGGCCCTGGGCCAGTGCCTGTCCTTGGGGAAGATGACAGCTTTCTGAAGACAGGTGCTTTCTGCCAAAGGTTTGCAAGACAGGAAGTGGGGCCCAGCCATTCCCTTCAAGTGTAACTGTCCCTCTGTGGGGAGACTCCACATGTCACCAGGGCCAGCTCTGTAGGGAACCCTTGGGACTTGGAAGGATGAGGTTTGGGGAAATTGTTCTGTGTGTTTGGAAGCTGTGAGTGATCTGAGCACTGGTCCATAATGGTTGGAGAGTGAAGTGGAGATCTCAGCAGTCCCCATCTGCTCCCACAAGGCCCCGTCTTCCTAGCAGCCTGCTGGCTGTGCAGCAGTCTGAGCAGAGGAGACTCAGCTGCTCACTTCAGCTAGTCATTTTCCCTCCACATTGACCCCTACCAGCAAGCAGTTCCTCACACTTGACTTTGACTCTTTTCCACATATTATTTCAGTGTTACACTGACTTTCCCCCTCATGATTTTTTGGCATTTATAGAAATATTTCCTTCCATCAGGCCATCATTACTTGTTGGGAAAATAATTCTGACTCTATGTGGTATGTTCTTGACTCAATTCTGTCAGCACTGCTTGTATCCACAAACATATGTGTCACACTTTGGGAAAAAACAGCATTTTGAGATCTATATTTATGTTTTCCTATAGTGTTTTTGCTAAAATCATCCTAGAACAATGAACTGAGTCTTTAAAATATTATTGTGTGGTGTTGGTAAAAATGGACAGCTCCTTCATTTTCTACTGCCCATGCAGTGATTCCTGATGATAGTTTAATAGGAAGAACTGGGGAAATACAAGGCACATCTTTCCCCATATTTAAGTATATTTTACTTTTGAATCCTCATGAAGAGTAATGGAACTCTTTTGAGAGTTAAATGTTTGTTCTCGAGAAAATAATGTACATTGCTCACCTTTTTCTATTTTTTATATTTTAAGCTTTGTATATTTAATTATTCCAACACTTTTTCTTTTTTGTATTAATCATTATTCTTTTGGAAAAGTGGAAAAATTATACTTATTTCTCTTTTCTTTAGTTTTGACCACTTGTGTTTCCATTTTCCTATAACTTCAGAATTTCTGATCTTATATTTCAGTGTCTGAGAAGGAAATTATTACAAAGAACACAATGTACCTATCTGAAAGCTCATTTTAAAATTTAAACAATTTAGTTATCTAAATATATTAGATGACTTATCTAGAAGTTGACATGTGTTTTAGAAAATTCTAAGCTTCTCCTCTTGGAAAAGAAAGGAGGTAACTTGATATAGAGCTTTCAGTTATTTTTCTGTTTTGCATTTCCAGACTGGATAGGGTGGAGTATAACATTGTTTCTTAACCCTAAATGTCCCGTCTTTGTCAATGACACCCAGATTGGAACTACAAGTTGGAGTTGCCTTTCAGACAGTGCCATGACCTTATGTCCTAGGATTCCTCTCCCCAGGCCCTCACTCTCTTTGAATTTTATTTCCTCCCCCTGAGCCATGAAGAGAATCAAGTAGCCAATGATCAGAAGCTGTGGCTATGTTATGATGTGGAAATGCTGGGTCTGCCTCCTAAATGGACAGGAAAGAATGGGTGATGTCAAGGAAACTCTATTCTCATCACAGAGAAGCTTCCCAGGATAAATCTGTATGCCCCAATTAAAGATATTTATTATGTTAGCTTGGATACATTAATTTATCTTCTTGTATCCCTGTTTTTCAATATAGTAAATTAGGCTGTTCTAGTGCAGTTCTTACTTTATAAGGTAGTACTGAGGGAGAATGAGGCAACCAGAGCAAATGCCATTTGGCTAAGGAAGGTGCTCTGCGCCACAAGTTGTTGTTATAATTAATCTGTCACTGGCCTGGGGATTTAGCTCAGTGGTTCCAGCTCCTGATTCACAAGTGAAAGTTCCCAAGTTCAATCTCCAGTACCAAAAAAAATATAAAAATTAATTCATCACTGTGTAGAAGGGAAAAAGAAGCCTGTCCCATTCACACTTTTACTGCAGGGTGGTCTTGTGCATGACATAACCCTCAAAGCAGTATTCTTTCTTGCAGGGAAGAGGCTACACAATTGATAGCTGTCTTCTAACAAATCATCTTTAATAAAAGGTGCTTTATAGATTGGTGTCCTGGTTGGGCATCACATAGCCCTGTGATAACAGAGTAGCCATATCTCTAATGCATCATGAATAGTTGAGGTATCACATAGTGCTCTTCACATTGATTTCCACTAATTTTAGATGCATAAAAGGCAAAACAACCAAATATGAGTAAAAATTTGTGGGAAGGAAATTATTTAACCAGATTTGTAGGGCTTAACTTGCTCCTTTCTCAACCCCATAAATCAAGAGTTCTCACACCTTGAGGTGTATCTTTATATGCTGAGTTTTTGATACAGTATTGACACTAAATTTTTTAAACTGAATGAATTATTTTACTGTAGAATGTTCTCTTCAATATCAGCCATTCTCACCTTCCTCTTCTTCTGTACCAATATCTGTCCTCCTTCTTACATTTTGACTGTCCTCCCTTACCTGTAACTTCTGCATCACCCTCCTCTCCCATCTCATGCACTTGAGTCAGTGTCTGGCCGTAACCCATGTGGCTCTGTGGAGCGATCCTCACACCCCATGGAAGTGTCTGCTCCAGTTGCTGATTGGAGCACATGGAAAATGTTCTTTAGGAAGAATTATTTGCAGAGTAGTGTCCTAAATGGCTGCAAATGTGTTAAATTTTGCTTCATTTGTAACTGGAAATCATAAGCTGTAAGGTCTGTGTCTAATGATCGGTAATGAGTACAAATCATGTAAATAATGGACCCATTGCATGGTTTTAGTTCATGGTAGGTCTTTGATCATTATCTTCACTAATGTCCTGCTTCCCAAGCAAGATCGTTTTTTTCTTTGAATTGTTCTCCCTGGAGAAATAAAGTATGAGAAATTTCAGTTTCCCTAATGCAATGTCTTAATATACTCAGGTGAATAATTTTAAAGTATGTATGGGTTGTATTTTTCTTCATTGCTGTTTCTTTCTTCTTTCTCTTTTCCTTTCCCCTGGGTCCTTCCCTTCATTTTCTCTTACTCCACTTTCCTTTCTGTTTCTCCTGTCTCCTTGTTTTCCCAAAGCATTTGATAGATGAATAATTATGAAAAGCACTGAATGTTTGTAATTTTTAAAGGGTATATTTTAAATACAATTTTGTCTAACCAAAATAAGCCACTGACTTGGAAGAGAAGGCCTCTAGCCACCATGGCACTATTTGTTACTTCTTCAGAAGGAGCCCAGGCTACAAAAGAAGTTCTGTGATGAAATATCAAGAAACAGTTCCAGCCTTTCCCTTGGGAAAAGAGTCCATCTCTGTCTGGCCAGAGGGAATGGCCTCCACTGTGGCAGAAGGCTATGCAAGTGAACCTGGATTAACTGATACCCCAGAGGTCACAACTGGGGATCATGGAAATCCACTATTAATCAGCTTTACTTGGCTGTGGCCTCACCTGCTTCCCTAGGTATATACAATGATGCCATCCCACTGCCAACTTACTGAGGCATGCACTCAGCTGCTCTGAGGTAGGATCTTAGATTTTTATGGAATCAGAGAGAGGATTACCCAAATGTTTGGGTATTTTCTTTGGGCATCACTGTCTAACTTTGGGAAGGCCACCTGGAGTCACTTTACCTGACCAGGGCTGTGTCCGTGTTCTCTTTTGGATTGAGAATGAAAAATATAGGCTCTTTTGCAAGCAGATCTTTGAAAAAGGGGTTGCATTCGTTAGAAAAATAGGGATAAGAGGACTCTAGTGATGGTTTCCAAGGGCATGAGTGAGCTTACAGAAGGAGAAAAGTGCATGTGGGAGCTAAAGGTTAGAAGAAACTGCTAAACATTCATTATGAGGACTCCTCAGATGCTGATGGGCATGGGCAGGGAGTATTATATTAAGGCAACAGCATGGATTGCTGCCCTTGGAATAATGTTAAGTCAGGAATGCGCTGTGTATGTAGTCAGGTGTGGGTCAAGGTTTCCTGCATAGTTGGGAAGAAATTAAAGTGCTGAGTGTGCTCTTTTCTGTTTCTATTATTTTCTTACCACCCACCTCTTTTTCTTTCCTCATAAGTTTTACACTTGTGGTTGTGATGATTTGTTCATAACCAGCTATATTTCATTAATAGATCTACTGGATAGCAACCTAGTATGCTGCATGAGAGGCTATCAGGCTGAGCTACTAAAGCAAGTCATGGTGCTGTCTCCTGTTGAACACTTAGCACCTAGGGTGTAATATCGAACACATTGTGTGTGGGGCTCTTGGTCTCTGCTTCTCACATTAACCCATCACTGCTGGTCCTGAATAAACTCTCTGCCTCTTGTGACCCCAATTTCATTCTCTATGGCATCAATGGGGTAAATAAATGGGCCACGTGTATGCGAGATACTTTGGATTCTGTTGATGCCACCCATGCCCACTCTGCTGTTGGGAGGGCATCTCCAAGAAGAGAATCACAGCCCCCTTCTGTCAGGGGCAGCTGGCAGCTTCATCCAGTGCTCCAGGAGCCCAGGTGTAGTTTTCTGGGGATTCATTGTTGGTATATTTTTGTTTGTTTGTTTCTTTGGTACTGGGGATTGAACTCAGGTCTTGCACCTTTGCAACAGGTGGTGAAATCCATTGTTGGTATCTTTGACAATATTGGTTTTACATATATTGTCATCCTACACAATCTTCCTACAGAACTAATTCCTGGTTTAGTGGGTGTTCAATAACTGCCACCCCCATGTCATTTCAGCACTGATTTTTTGAAATAAGAAGAGGATCTCCTATCTTCTTTATTATCTACTGTGGAAATTTCTAAATTGATTGTTAGAGTGAGCAGGGAAAGTTTGGGGCTGATTCCCTATAATAGGGATTCCCTATTATACTTGTGTGACTGATATGGAATCAGTTAGCATTTAATGAGGGGACCATATGAGAAGTCATCTCTGGAAATACATGATCATGAGAACTACAGAAAAGGTGAAGGAATGGGGGGAAATTCCTGTCATTGGTTATGAAGCTGGCATAGAAATTGGGGAGTGATGTCTGATTATTCAGTATCTGAAGCAATGGTTCTTAATTTAGAAACAGAGACAAACATCACAGGGAGAGTGGGTGTACACAAAAGAAGAGTTTAGTGATCACTCTGTTGTGGCTACAGAAATTTATGAGTAGTAATAGCAATGATGTGGATTTCAGCACTGTAAAACTGCTATGTATATCTTTCTGAAATGATAGTTTTATTGTGTGACTTCCCACTGCAATAACACATACTTACAGCCTGCTAGACATTTTGAGCCATATACTCCAAGCCCTCATTTTCCATCCCCTTGTACTCCACACCCCTGGGCTCTAAAATGTGGTCTTAGCTGGGGTTGGACTGGGTCTCCCCCCTCCTCTCCCTTCACATATGTGTCAATGTGTGCTTGCAAGCCTTTTCTGATATTAGCTGTACCATCTGGTACCTAGGTATCCTTATGTTTTTAGCAATCCAGTGGGTCTTTGCTTTTTCAAGTCTGAAATTTTTACTTCAGTTGAATTTCCACCTCTAGTGTCACTGTTTTCCCTGAGTGGACCCCAAATTCTCTTGACTCATAAGGTACGCAACTTTATCCAAAGCAGTCATCACACACATGCTCTTTAAATGTTTCATGATTTGAGGGTATTTCAGCCTGTGGCCAAGGTTAAGCTTTTCAAGTGGAGAATTTTGGAAGATATCATTACAGCTGACACATAGCATCTTATTTGCTATGTTTTAAGGAGAAAGCAGAACTTCTATAGTGAATGGCACACTGCCAGCTGTTTGTTGTTTCTGGTTCAGGAACTATATAACTTACTGTATTTCCTGTTCCACGTGCTAGTGTCTTTCATATCTTTAGTTGTACTTACTTACAAATATTTTCATATATATATATATACACACACATATATATACATATAAATATATATGAGCTATATATCTCAATATGCTGTCTTTGGTACAATTTTCCTCATTTAAAAAAATAATACTCTACTTTTACAGCTACATGGTAGTTTCAATTAGTGGCATAATTCCATGCTTCTACTGAAAAAAATGAAATCCAGAGAAAGAGAACAAAGATATTTGGCCAAAATGAGTTGTCTGCTGGCATGAATATTTTAAGTTCTAATGAGTTTTCCCAGAAGAGCTCTTGGAAGACTAAGTCTTCCAAGACTAAGAGCTCTCTGGGAGCTTAGTCATAATAATGACTTTAAATGAAGTCTCTTTGGGTATGGGCCAGAGCTATGGTTATCAAGAAGCTGTTGCATTTTTTAAGGAACCAAAAATTGCTGATCTTTTCCACTCTAGTTTAGAATCGATATTTGATTCTCAGTTTATTTAATTTCTCCTCCTTCACTGATAACCTATGACACATTTAAGTTTCAGCACAGAAACTTTGCATTTTCTCACTTTGTAATTTTACTCCTTTATCTGGAATATTACTTATAATAAATCTCCATCTTGGATGGACACTAAGAAGAAACAGTGATCTTTATTGATCCTATTATTTTTTCCAAACTCTGGGATATTTTTTTCTCCCTGATGCTTCAGATCCTATGTGTTTGACTACTGTGGAAGTAATAGATGTATTTATATCAGTGGACAGTCAATTTTCCAAAAGCATGCCTTTTCTAACAACCTGTCACTGAAATGTAGCAAAGTGCACCATGATCTAATAATGAAAGCTGAAATTTCATGTCTCAATTTCCCTGAATATATCAAAGAAGTGTGCATTTGCTTTGCTCTGGAAAAAAGAGCATAGGAATTATTTCTATTTAATTCAAGGAAATTTTAATATTATTCCACATTATTCCCTCTACCTTACAGAATTTCTTTACTATCTGTAGTTATTTTTACTTGTAAACATGAGGGAGTGATGATAAAATAGTAAAATAAATAATAAATATAGGAAAGATACCCTCATTAGCAATGGATTCCTAAAATAACATCACTTTCTGCAAGCTTCGGGATGCTCCCTACCAGGAAATCTGTCCATATCCTGCTGAACAATGTTTTGAGAGATGCTCAGGTCATGGTCACAAGCTAGACTGGAGCACTGAGCCACACACTACATCAGACTTCATGGTATCAGTAGAAAACATAACCATGATGTGAAGCCCAAGTCCTGTAGCTGATTAAGATTTGTGACCCCATGTTGACCTGGGAAAACACACAGGCCCAAGTACTTAAAACACTCCATCCTAGAACATAATGATTCTCAAAACACCTTCCCACAGGCAGCTAGGACCCCAGCCTCCAGTGAGGTTAGCAACAGTGCCCTGCTGTATCTTTGATGCCCCAAACTCTCAAGGCCCTCGTAATAATAACGTCACCAAAACTGTACAGTTTAGCTAGAAAACATGGCTCCATGTTCATGTCATATCAGTTTCCTAAGACACAAGTGGATGTCTACGTGTGACCTTTGTAATGTAATCATCCTAATGGTGAGGAGCAATTGAAGTTCAAGGAACTTACATAGATTATGATACAATTTAGAGAATATGGCACAGGGTCAGCCTCAAGAACCTTCCAGCCTAAAGTGATAAGTTATAGGATATACACAGAAGGTGGCTCCAAATAAAGATATTGCTGATTTTTAAAGTAATGGGGGGATCCTTACATTCACACCTCAGACCTTCCCTGTAAAGTATAGGCTATGATGACCTCATGCAGAGAGGAACGTATCTGCACAGTGTGACATGAATCAACACTGCACCAGGACTCAGGAATCTGAACGGGATGCTCTCCTTTATCCACATGGCTTCTGACATGGTTCATGGTGGTGCTGTTAAGTATGGGGTCATCCCTAACCCCAACTCTCTGCTTGGAGCCCAGGGTGACCATGTGACACAGAGATGGAGGCCACTCCTCAGTACTCCACCGACTTCACCTTCCTGGGCCTCATTGCCCACCTGATCCTGCCAGGCCTGATCTTTGCCTTGGTCTTCTCCATCTTCATGGTGGATGTCTTCACAAATGCCGTCATGGTGCTGCTCATCCATGTGGAACCCCGGCTGCACATGCCCATGTAATTCTTGCTCAGCCAGCTCTCCATCATGGACTGTGTCTACATATGCATCACTGTCCCCAAGCTGCTCCAGGGCCTGCTCTCTGAGCAGAGGACCATCTCCTTCCTGGGCTGTGTGCTCCAGATCTTCCTGTACCTGACCCTGATCCAGTCTGAATTCTTCCTGCTGGACCTCATGGACTATGACTGCTATGTGGCCATGTACAGCCCTCTGCACTACCCAGTGCCCATGAGCCACAGGGTCTGCCTGTGCATGGCACTGTGCTCCTGGCTGAGTGGCTCCCTGGATGGCTTCATGCTGACACCAGTCACCATAAGTTTCCCCTACTGTGCATCCTGGGAGAAACCACTTCTTCGGCAAGATCCCAGCCATGCTGTGGCTGTCCTGCATGGACATGTCACTGTAGGAGACCCTGATGAATACATGCTGTGTGCTGATGTTGCTGATGTCCATCTCCATCATCGCTGTGTCCTACACGTGCATCCTGCTCACTGTGCACCACATGACCTCAGTGACCGCCAGCTCAGAGACTGGGCCACCTGCTCCTCATGCATCCTGGTGGTGAGCATTTTCTACAGGGTGGTCTTCTACACCAACGTGCTCCTCCACTCCTACCACAAGCCTGAGCAGAACAAGGTGATGTCCACCTTCTACACTATCCTTACACCCATGCTCAACCCACTCATCTATAACCTGTGGAATGGGGACAAGGCCGCAGTGCTGAGGCAGGTGCTGGGGAGATGTGCCTCCCCCAGAGTCAGGGCTGGGACGGACCCAGGAGAAGCCAGGGGGGCCACAGCAACCGAGTGACGCAGATGGCCACACAGTCCTCCCAGAATATGTTTCTGGCAGATGAAAACACTCAGTGTCACACTGTCAATGAGCGTTCTCACCCGGCACATCCTCCTGCTGAAGCACCACGTAAGGGCTGTCACTAAAAGTGGACCATGGTGATGCCTTGCCCAACGTGCTTGTCTGGATTCCCTGAGGTTTTCCACGTAGTGCTGTCAGCTAGCAGCACTGCCAGCCACCCCAGGCAAGCCACACAAGCTATGTTATGGGAGACACGTGCTCATGTGTCCCTTATATCTATGTTGCTGGCCCACTTTGGGGGTCAAGCTGGGAACTGAACCCAGGCCCTACCTCAGGCATGCTAAGCCATGCTGCACCACTGAGTTACACCAGCGGCCCCTCCTGACCAATTTCTCAAATAAAAACTGCAATCCCTGGCACACCCATGCTCTTGATGATTTAACTTCAAAAATTCACTGAAGAAAATATTCTTAATTGCTCGTAAGCAGTAGTTTTATTTAGGAAGCTTTTGTGAAGATGATAAGATTGTATTTGGGTTCTATATTCTGAGTCATTTTGTATAAATGTCTATTTTTTTACCTGTGAGATTACATTATAGATTATTACCATGCTTTCATTCATCAGAGTCTAATATAAGCCTGGAAATTAATCAGTATTTGTTGATTTATTCATTGGTTCAAATTTTGTGCTACCTTTAATATTATAACATTGTTACAAATCTACAAAACTTCCATTCATCCTTTAATGAAGTGATAATAGATAAATATAGTGTGAAAAATTTGAGACTTCGTTAGCTAACTTAGCTCTCTTGAGTCAGTATAATTCTCAGCCTCTCGGTATATTGGGAGACATATTTCTCTTTTTTTAAGGACTTTCAGTTAAAGGTAATGTCTTGACAGGGGGAAAAACTGGATAGAATTTTAACCTAACAAAGACTACAGTGAGCCTTCCATGATTTACTTTTTATCTTTTCTTCCTCATGTATGTAAGGTTGTAAAGGAAAAAAGTTAACAAACCCTGTATTAAGTCTCCTTGTGTCTATTGTGTCTAACAGTAGAAGGCTTAGAGAAGGTCGGATGAGCTTTCAGAAGTCATGTAACACGCAAACACCAAGCGAATGTTACTCAATATTATGCTGTTTTGGCACTGACGTAGAGATACAAGGAAAACACCATTCCTCCCTAAATGCAATTTCAGGTGAAAATATCACGTGGTTTTGCCTGACAGAGTTTCAATAATTTTATCTTTGCCTTGAAATGAAACAAGGAAACAAATAGAAAAGAGATTACAGAATGTCCTGGAGGGATGAATCGCTTCATGTGCAGAAACAGACCTAGTTTATTCATAAAATACCTTCAGTGTTGTTTCAACAGTTCCACTCCCCTTTAATTCTCTGTACCTCTGCATTAATGCTTTTTCCCTTCCCCTCTTCCTGCCTTCACCAGCAACCACTTTCAATTGTTCCCTCTACAAAATCACTGCATCTCACACTTCACATTTCTACCCCCACCTGGGGTACTTGTGTCTTCTTCCCCTTTTCCATAGTGTCTTGCTTGGAGCTGGGCTGCTATATATTAATACATACTATGGGCTTTTGTTCTTATATTTCGAAGATTAACTCTTTGCACATTTAACAAGAGAATGTCTACTCCTAGGTTAATAAATACATCAAAAGTACTTGAAAAATTGCAAGTTAGAGAAGTGAATTTAGTCAGATCCCTAGAAACTGCAAGTGTTAGTGGCTGGGCATGTCAGAAGGGGTCCTCTGCAGTGTTGTTCAATGTCATTTCAACAAACAGTGGTGGCTACCTGGATGTGCTCATTTTATAATGATTTACCAATCCCCCCACTTCTGATGTGTGAGATGTTATATTGAATCCTCTATGGGTGATTGAATGATGATTGACTGACTGAGACACTTTTGCTATGTTGCCCAGGGTGGCCTTGAACTCCAGAGCTAAGTAATAGCTCAGGCTACATCTTAGTGTCATCTTGTATGGATTATACATTCTATACAGTCTTTTTAAAAATTTCAAATCTCATCCTACACATTGTGGCTGTCCACACCCTTCTCATAGAATAGTCCTCTCTTAAAAGGGAGTGATCAGAGATTTTCCTCAGTCATTTCACAAAATTTGTATACAAGGTAATTTATGGTCACCAGACCTTCCTCTTTGTTAAAAACAATATATTAATGTGGGAAAGAAAATTATGAATTATAGAACCTTAATATAAATTTTAATGGCACCACTTCCATACTTTCACTGTGTCATGAACTATTCCAAATGATGAAGAAAAGTTAAAGATAAAATGTCTTTTAAAAAAATTGTCAATACAATATTGGAATTTGATCTTGATCCTCACAAACACCTCTGAAGTGTTTAGATGAAGACTTAGCCCCACGGGAGATGGAAAAGCCACATTCAGAGTAAATTATTGAATCACGCTAGCTGATGCAGACTGGATCTCCACCACGCGGTCTGATATTTTTCTGCTGAACATTGATATTAATCAGTAGGCAATTTCCAAAGGAGAGAATGTGTCTCCAAATGCATCTTTTAGTTTGTGACACTCCTAATCCTGACCTGGAGACAAAGGCCCCTCTGGGAGCAACACACAGATAAAATCCATGTTTATTCTCTGAAGAGCACCAGCTGAGCTGGACTTGCAAAGAGCTGATGACTCATCTTGAAGGGTCATGAGACCCCCTGGGCTCTTCCTGCATATTCAAGGGGTATGGATATGAAATTGCATGAAGCTTTTCTATACATTTAGGTAGATATCTATGGTTCTATAATGTCAAAGTCTAATAGTGAAAAACATAAAGTCTGCCTACTAAATACTTTCTTAATAACTGGGAGGATTTCAGCTGAAAATACTTAGACAATGGTTTAGAAGACAGTGCAGACTGTGTTGCCCACAAAGTGAAGAGTAACCCTCAAGTTCTGCTGAGAGGTTGTGAACACAAACTGTCTGAAATATTGGCTTCTTACTCTGCAAAGACATTAAATACAGGAGCCAGGGTAATTGGAACAGTAGATAATTTCAAAGCATTTGGATGTTACCTAAAACCAGGGGCTTCTTCATACACAAATATTAAGCTAAAGAAGATTCATTTTTCCTGTTTTTTCATTTGATCTTGTTGAAGTAGAACTTCTTAAATCGAAATAACTACCACAGTCATTTCCAAACACACCATCCTATGCTTCATTCCAAAGGACAGAGACTTGATGGGGATTCACAGGTGCGGTGTTGACCAGCTGTATGAGGAACTGGCTAAGACCATCAAGGTGACAAGTACATGCTGAAGCATCCAGTCTGATTATCCTCTGTTGCTTTTTTGTTGTTATTTGTTCCTTTTTAAGCTGATTATATTTTTTAGTCTACTCACATAAGCAAAAAAGGAATCTTCATTTTGCATGGAGATACATGCCAAGCACCTGGACAGTTTCTTGATATCACATATGTTGTCAGTATCTATTAGGAAATGAGTGGAGAAAAGTCATTTCACTTTAGAAGGCTTAGCTTTCTAAATTAGACATTTTAAGTTTTTGGACCTTCTTTTATATTTTTCTGAACATTTCAGGTTTGAAGAATATCAGTAGAAACAGAAGGTCAGAGAAATTAGGTGACCTCACATAGAATTGGATGTTAAGAAAGAAGCTGGAAGAAGCACTGTAGTAGTGAAAATCTTTCCAACTTCATGCAGTCCTCAGTGATTTCTATCAAGTATTTTCTTAGTTGTGGCTCACGTAAAGAATTGTCACTGGCTTCTTCCAGATTCTTCACAGATACTTCCTCCTCTTGAGCTGACGAAAAGTAAGTCACACAGGGAAGCCTTGCCCAATTGTGGGAAACTTTCGGTGCTGACTAAAGCCAGAAACTGAGAACAAGGTTTAGAATGGCCTATGTCAGTGATATTATAAAAAGTATTCCTTCCCTGAATTTCCAAAATGCTTAACTGCAATGAGCCATGATATCAATGTAGTAGACTACATATTTGCAAAGACAAAAATCAGAAAACTTGTTTCAGCATAGCTTAAACCATGTCCTTTGAGCCTCTACTTCTGACCACTGGATGAATCAAGGCTTAAAAGAGAAAGCAGCTCTTCTGTCTCAGAAAACTGCAAGAAATGTCTTCAAAGGGAAAAAGGTAATGCCATGCCATGTGATCTCCACCATGGTTGATCATAAATAATAGTCCTTTCTTATTTAGAAGATTGTCAAAAGCTTAAATTTTGAGTATTTTAATTAAAAAAATTATAATGCACACTGCGAATGCATTAAATGGCTTCAATGTGAAGAAAGAAATCGGTATTAAGAAAATATATATTCTTATACATCTGAAATATACATATATACATACACACACAATAAAGAGATTGCAAATATGTCACCTTTGTCATTTAAAAATACAACAAAACTGTCACCCATGCATATGGATATAGATGCCCCTTATATCCACAACCATTTGGAATTCTATTATATGCTAAAACTTAATTTAGTATGGCTTCAGTTAGAAAATGCTTCAGTTACCTCTGCTGTCTTATTACTGGACATAGGAGCAAGATGAATTGTTATACAATAAGTGGACCACTCATTTAATCATCTCCATACTATAGTTTCTGAGGAGTAGAAATTTACTATTTTCACACCCTTAAAAGTGTAGTAGTAGTCTCTCAAAAATCAAAGCCATTCTCATTCAAAGCAGGAGTGTATGTGAGTCCTCCCTGCACCCCAATGTTCACAGCACCCAGCCTCACCTAGAAGTTCAAGATGAATGAGGTTGGCTGAAATCCCATTTGTACATGGCAGACTCTCCTCCCTGGTCTTTGGCCTTTGGAGCAGAAGGAAAAGAGACCAATGCTCAGTCTCTAGTTCTTCCTTTCTTATGAACTTTGTTCACAACCCAGTTACTCCATAACCAAATGTCTTGATTTTAAGCCACAGGAAATAACTATCTCAAATTTATATGTATTAATCTCAGTGATTTGGATGTAAATTTTATTGCTGTTTGCCATGGTAGTTCTTTTTTGTATGGCAGTTTTCTTTTGAATTAAAAATACACATAATGGTTGGCATTTGTATTTGTCTTCAGCACATTTCATGTAAAAACACAGAATTTTTTTAGGTAATACTACTAGCAAGGAATCATGTTAAGAAAAATTAAAAATACACAATTTCCTTTGTATTGACTGTGCATGTTTTAAGATCCTTCATTTACTTATTGAGAAAATATTTACCATGTGCCAATAAAACCTTTAGATGGCGGGGAACCCAGTTCATCAAATAAGAAGCAGTCTTGGGCTGGGGATTTAGCTCAGTGGCTTCACCACCTGCTGTGCAAGCACAAGGACCCCAGTTCGATCCCCAGGACCACACACAAAAAAAGAAGCAGTCTTGACTATGTGAGAATGAAGAGACAAATGCTAAGGTAAGTAAGCACACAGTGTATCAGGTGGGGTTAAGACATGAGCAGAAGTGTGAGCTGTTAAGTAGAGTGACAGTAGGCCCCTCTGAGCAGGTGACTTTGCACAAAGCTCTGAGGAACATGAGGCCATAACTTTACACAGATGTGGAGACCCCAGGTAGGTGGGGACCTAGGCCCTGGGCTGTGGTGACTGAGGCCCTGGTCTGGGGCTCCCCAAGTGGGCAGAGGCAGGAGATCATGCTGTATGAGGCATTGAACAAACAGACTAGAGGAGGCAAAGGGTCCAGAGCCTGGTGAGTCCTGAGGTGGAAAGCAGAATTGTGTAGTGCAGGCTTAGCATCAGTGTGACTTCCATGCTGAGAGAAAACTAGAGGGACAGAGGGCGTGGGAGAAAGGTCAGTGGCAGCTCCTGGAAGACCAGGAGGACACAATGCTGGATTAGGTCAGGCTGCTAGGTGTGAGTGTGTTGAGAAGTGTGCACGCTTCATTGCAAGACCTTTATTTCTTTTGGATAACATGTTTTGATTCTTTTAATAAACTATGAGATGCGTTCTCTCACTCTTAGTATGGATGAGCTTAATTAAGAAGTTTTTAAGTCTAAAATAGAATGGCTTTTATATTCACAGACATGTACAAAAATGTATCTTAGATAATATTTATTTCCACTTGTCTGGGGGAGATAGAAGATAACTTGAATGAGTTCGTGGGTGGCAGGGTCTCACCTCAAGGCCCTCAGTGTTGAGCACAGGGTTCTGGGGCAGCCAGAGTAGGAGGAAACCTGAAGCCCTGCAAGTAATCAGAATGAGCACCCAGTGGAGTTTGGAGCAAGACCATTTAAAGCTGATGTTGCAATCTCACTTCCGTATTATTCTCCATTCTGTAATATTGATTGTGTTTTACTGATTCTGTTAGTAACTTTTTCACTGTCATTACAATTCTTGAATTCTGTGTAGCTCAGTATCACTTTGGCATGGTAAAGGACAACAATCCAGATTCCAATCTCAGATAAATGGTGATTTTTGTTAGTATAAGTGTCTCACAAACTTATGTTAATATAAACTTTAAATGTTTTTCTGAAAGGCAAGATTACTCAGCATCATGTATTTCCATTTGCTACCTCAGGGAATCCTAGTCCCTGGGATGAAAGCCCTGATCCTATGACTGGAGAAACAGTGAAGTCACAGCATGGGCCTGGGGCTTCCCCCCAGGATTGGACTCTGATGCTGACATACACAGATATTTGATACCAAGTCACAAAGGCCTGGTACTGCAGGAGGAGGAGAACATTTCATCACAGGTATGTTTGTTTTTCCTCTTTGCTTTTTAATAAATCTTTAACCCATCTGGTAAGAGCATGAGATAAAAATCCCTTCTACCTACAGCCAGTTGCAATCTTGCTCCTCTACCTGCTCCATAGCTCTCTATTTCTGAACTAATTTCTGGCCTCAGTGCAGGTGAACATCAGCAGACATCTGCATAGTTAATGGTTAACTCCTTGCTCCTGTTGTCTCTTGGTGACATGGATCCAAGTTGGTAATATTTTTTACCTCCGTCACTTGTTCCCCAAACCCATAGTACTAGTGGGGAGCAATAAGGTAATCAGCCTGACATAGCCTGAACTGCCTTTTAATAGTCTAATTCTAGAAGCTGTCTGAAGAACACCTAGAGAGTAAAGAAACTATGAGATAAACAGACAGACAGGAGGCTAACAAAGCTCTGCAGGCAGAACAGAGGAGGAATCACTTTAGATACAACAACAAGAAGCAAAAATGGAAAGACAGGGAAGGTATAGTGCCTGAGCACCTGTGAATATCCTAACCCTTTACTCACTAAATTATTCATTTTACTAAAGTTCACCCATTGAAATAGTGAAGTAATCATATTTTTCTCTAAATAGAATTCACTTAGACCTACTATGGATGAATGGTGAAGAATGGTGAATGAACATAGGTGATCAAAACTCAGCTGTAGGCCTGACAGGCACTTCTTGTATAATGCAGTCACCATAAACTATATAAACTATGCCTAGGGGAGATAACACAGATATGATAAGGGCTGATGTCCATCAGGGGACATGGCTACTGTTACTGGTGTATGCCACATCTCCTTTTGTTTTTCTCTAGTGTTTTACCCTGGAATATTTCATCCCAACCAGCATCCTGTGAAGTGTCCTCGGTGGCAAGATCATCACCTTGTTGAGTGCACCAGGTCTCACTTTCCTTCCTGGTATTCCTGTGCCCCTGCACCCTGCAGCTGCATAGGCAGCAATGCCAGTGAGAAACACAACTTCCTCCTCTGATTTTCTACTGCTGGGGCTTCTGGTGAACAGTGAGGCTACAGGGATTGTATTTGCAGTCATCTACCTGTCTTTGTGGTGGCCACAACAGCAAACTTAGTCATGGTATTCCTGATTCAGGTTGGCCCTCAAGTCCACACCCCCATGTACTTACTGCTCAGCCAGCTCTCCATCATGGACACACTTTTCACTTGCACCACAGTCCTAAAGCTCCTGATGCACATGGTTTCCACATAGAAAACCATCTCCTTTGTGGGCTGTGGCATCCAGCTCTTCCTCTACTTGAGTATGATAAGTTCAGAGTTCTTCCTGCTGGGGCTCATGTCCTATGACCACTACATGGCTCTCTGTAACCCTCTTAGGTGCTCAGTTCTGATGAACTGGAAGGTGTTCCTGCTGCTGGCTGCTGTGGCCTGGTTTGGGGCCTCTCTGGATGGCTTTCTGCCCATGCCATCACCATGAATGTCCCCTACTGTGGCTCCCACAGCATCAACCACTTCTTCTATGAAATCCCCGTGGTTCTTGAGCTGCCCTGCTCAGACACATCCTTGTATGATACACTGATGTATATCTTCTGTGTGCTTATGCTGCTCATACCCATCTCCATCATCTTCACCTCCTACTCTCTTATCTCGTTAACCATCTGCCATGTGCACTCCACGGAGGGATGCAAGAAGGCCTTCAACACTTGTTCATCCCACCTGATTTTTGTCACCATTTTCTACATGGCTGCCTTCTACACATATGTGCAGCCCCATTCCTTCCATATGCCTGAGCAGGACAAGGTGATATCTGTCTTCTTTACCATTGTCACTCCCATGCTTAACCCACACATCTACAGCCTCAGAAACAAAGACATCATGGGGGGATCTAGGAGGATAGTCACATGTTGCTCCTAAGTTCAGAAAGTAGGAACAGGCAGCAGCTAGAGATTCAATGACATGAGAACAGGTCTTCTCAAGAGCCTTCTCTGGGAGCTCTGATCCTCCTGAGACCATTTGGGCAGCTATCACAGTGGAATTTCTATTGGACATGAAGAGGATTCATTTTGTTTGGATTCTTGCTCCTAAAAGTGGAAGAATGTTTCACTCATTGCATAGCAACTGTGGGAAAATTATCAAAAACAATTTATCACTAAATGAAAGTATTTATCAGCTCTTGGTTCTTGTTTTAAGGGAAATACAAAAATAGCAGAGTTCACAACAACCCTTCCACCTTGAACCAGGTCTCCCTCAAAATTAGCTCTTGGATAAACAAAACAAAAACTAAACAATTATCCAATTTTGGATGCCAAATATTCTGTGGTTATTTCATATGAACATAGTAAAAGAAAAAATTGAAATCACATAATTTAATCATAGTTTTCATTAGGAATTAATACCAATGAACTGTAGACACTCTGATCATTTTGGAATCTTCTGGGCTGGGTATAGCAGCTGCCGAATACTCAGCCACAAGAAGCAGTGCATGAATTGAATGGAACCAACTGTGAATGAGCATCAAGCACCACACAGATGCTCAAGGGGAATAGACTCAAACATTTAACATCAGAGAACACTGCCCTGCCCTTTTATGAGGGTATGAGACCAAACTGCTATGTACCCAAGCCAGAATTGTCAAGTTTCCCAGGCCTGTGTGACTCCACAAGAGCATATGGATGCACTTTGTATTCAGTTCTGCATGTGGTGAGAAGAACATCTGTAGAGCTTTTCATAGAAGTGGAGATGATCAGATGCACATTTTAAAGGCTCCCTATGTCTAGGGGAAGATAAAAGAACAGGGAACAAATATGGATGGAGGAAGATAATATTGGAAGCTTATTTCTTCCAATATTTCTCAAAGAAGAGAAATAACAGAAGCTGGAGAGGGGTGGAGACCAAAGAAGATTAGTTCATGCATTTTATATATGCTCAGAATAAATGTGGAAAGAAGGGAAACCATGGAGTTTTCGCTTAAGTGAATGGAAAATGGAGTTTTATTTCCTGAAGTTTTGAAAAATTAAGAGAAATTGCTTTTTAAGTAATCATTTTTTGTCAAGGTAATTTTTACAGTCCTATTTGATGTATAGTCATATGTCAAATAGAGTCCAGATTAGAGTTCTGAACTCAAGGAATGGATTTGGTAGTTTTCTGGGTATAAAGATTCTCTAAAGGCAAAAAGTTAGCTGATTCAGGTGTACTTCCAAAGTTATCTGAGATCACTTCCTTATAGGAAGAAGTTTCAGACCCAGACTTGTAGCAATTGGGGTCAAATGAGAAATAAATAGAGCAAAAGGTAAGTTTTGATGTGGTAAGAAATATGCTCAGAGGCACAAATGAAGAAGACAGGTATGAAGGGAGGGTATAATCAACTGCTACAAGTGCAGTTTGTTTTGGATTAAAATGAGAAATGAGATGTGATCTTTGTGTTTAGAAATGGAAAATCACTTGAGATACTAATAGAGCAATTTCAGTGGAGATGGTCTTGGAGTGCATTCAATGTACAAAGAAAAAAAAGGAGTAGAAGCTGCCAAGATGAGTAGGGTACAAAGCTTTAGATGGTTTAATTTTTAAAGGTATTGGAGAAATTGAGCATAGGAAAGGCTCTGACCTCCTGCTCACTTGGGAGTGGGTTAATGAATCCTATGTAATCGTGGCCTCAGATTGTCCATGAGATGGACTCTACAGAGTGCCTAGAAAAGAGCAAGCACTCATCATTTTAACTACAATTACATACAGTAACAACCAACACAAGATAGTTGCAACAGCAACTTTTGTCTTTACTAATACAGAATTACCATTACTTCTGTGAGGAAAACATCTCATAGTCATGATTTTCCAATGACTATAATTGCACAGTGCAAAAGATATTCAACAGCTCTTTGTTTCTGTGAGTTGGTCTCTGGAGGCAATTAAAAACTATACAACAAACATTCCTAAGTGTGTGGGGCTTCTTAGATAACACAGATGGATTTGGCATAATAAAGTGACAACCTTTCACTTCCAAATGATAAGTTTAAGACCTACCCCTAAAATATTCCCTCTGTATTCTGGGCTTTAGAATGGCTTTCAGATGGTCAGGTTTCCATTTAGTGTGGAAAAAGGTCCCTGTCCTAAGCATTCTTCTTGTGGTCAGTAAATTTCCTGTATGTTTTAGTAGATTTTATTAAAATATCCCATTTCCTATCTTTGTACACAATATCTCAATATTCAATGTTTAGAATGCATAGTCTACAATTAATATTTAATTTGTATTTGATTATTTTTACCCCATCCTCCATGTTCAGAGGCAATTTAATGGCATTAAAGCCCCTTGCTTAGAAGGAAACTCATCTGAGTTTGAATCTTGGCCTTTTCCTTTTCAGGCTGTTCTGTGAGCATGATATTCAACCTCTCACTGCCACCATTATGTCATGCTAAGAGTTAATTCTATGTCAAGAATGGGAGTGACTTCTTAGCACAGGTGTTCTGACTCTATAGCTACTGTTTCTTGATGCCAGGGGCTCTACCTTTGCCGTGTGGCCCCGTGGTGTTCTTATGTAGGTTCTCTACACAGAGCAAGGATTCTCTGGATTCTCAGTTTATATCTCAGGCACTGCAGCCATGAGAATTTCTAATTGTGTCTGCTAATTTTGAATTTACTCTTTTTCCTTTGATTTGCTGATCTGTCTCCACAGTAAACACAATCTCCAGGTGGGTATTTTCAGAGTCCTCTAGATGTCCCCAAAAGGTGATGCTATAGGACATGCTGACATCATCCTTCTGCCTGTGGCTCCTGTGACTGTCTTTGAATAGTGTTCCTGGTTTGTTCTTTAAAATATAATTTTTACAGTTATTTGCAGAGTTGAAGAAGACACATACGTACATACACACATGACAGTGGAATTGTTTAACAGGTGCCTTTGAACAGCTAAAGGTGACCTCCCTGTCCCTGTCCTTTTGCCATTAGGCATTTTCCATTCTCACAGCTGTCTGTTGGCATCAACAGCTCTAATAGGGAGGTGCCTTCTATGTGTGAGAGGACAGCTGATTTGAGTCTCAAATCAGCTCCACTGCTCACAGCTGTGGGCATCACTCAAGCCTGGGCTTCCATCTCTTAACCTTCATGAGCAGTGAATGTGTTGATATATGTGGAGCTCTGTCCTTTATCTCAGTTAGGTAGTGTTGTTCAATGTGATCAACACTATCATCAGAATCATCACCACATCCAGTGCATTCTGGGTATGCTCTGGATTGAAGACCCAGGCTTGGGTGTCCAAACACCTGAGTGCAACTGTACCTCCTCTGTCCACTCTGCAACTGCTACACAAACACGTGGAAAAATCATAGCTCTTATGAGAACTTTTTGTATGATTATTTCAGTCACTTAATTGTTTAAAAATGTCAATGTAATCAAAGTGTAGAGCTTTAAATATATACTAAATATGTATTAAATATATATATTAAATATTACTTAATATTTAAATATATTTCTGTGTCAATTTCCTTCGATGTTTTTAAACTTGAAGAAAAAAGTTATGCAAAGAGTTACAATGGGAAACATTTGCTTGAGAATCTTTGTTTGCAGCTATTTCCTATTATTCATATATGTATATATTAATATTATTAGTAATACAGAAGGTTGAGGTTCCTTATATATCATATCTTTATTATTTTAAATTCCATTACTTCCCTCCATTTTCTACCCTCTCATTCTGATCCTGTTGTAGTCAGGGTTTTGTTAAGATAATACATTTATAGAACACATAATTTAGAAGACTGTTTTATGCTAATTACCCTAAAAGTCAAATGCAAAAGAGTACAAGAGACTAACCACACACTAGGGGCCCAAGGGATCCAGTTGAGGCCTGAATCCCAGCAATATGCCACACAAGTCCAGCTAAAGGCCTAGAGTCAAAGGAAATGTCCTCCATGAGTCCAAGCAATGGTGTAGAGCTCACGGCAATGGCTCATGCTTGTCTATATTGAGGATCTGAACTGGGAAGGCTGAGAGGCCACTGGTGGAATCCAGAAAACCATCACTAGTGAGATGAAGGATTTGTACCACCAATCAGAGGGACCCATGATGTAGCCACAAAGTGATGCTCATGGAGAAGATTAGAGCTCCCCTGATGAAAACAGCAACCATTCTCAGTGACAGTGAGGTCCCAAGCTTCTCCTCTGACAAGAACAGCCTGGTTTGTATCAGGAAAATCATCCACACCAAGCTTCTCCTAGAAAATCAACAGGGCAATATCTTCCCCTACAGTTCTTTTTTAAAATTTTTTTGGCTCTGGACAACAATCCTCAGGTGGATCTTCCACACCCAGGCCACATGGATTCAGTTCAGCTAGGAATTACAAGTTGACCATTAGTCAATCCACTACAGATCCTTTTCTCAATCTTCCCAAATCTACCTTCCCATTCCCTGAGGTCTATCCTTTATTTTATTTGGGTTTTTTTGTTTGATTATTTATTTTTCATATAAGAGAAATTGTGATATGCAACTTTCTGAGTTGGCTTATTTTGTCTACAATCATGGTCTCAAATTTGATCCATTTTCCTGCAAATGACATGATGTCATTTTAATTTATGATGATAATATTCATATATATATATCATATTTCCTTTATTAATCTGTTGATGGGCATCTAGTCTATTTCTGCAACTTAGCTATTGAGAATTGTGCCACTACAAACAAAGATATTCACATATATATGTTGTCTTAAATTCTTTCAAAAGCATACTAGGAGACATAGATGAATTAACTGTTATTTTTAGTTTTAGATTTTTTTATGAAACTTCACACTGACTTCCACAGTGATAGTACTGGTTTACCTTCCCCCCAACAATGTAGGAGGATTCCCTTTTCCCCACATCAAAGCCAGAGCTCATCATTTTCTATATTCTTGATAGTAGCCATTTTGACTGGGGTAAGGCAAGCCCTTTCCTAACACACCTAAAGACGTGTTCCTATATTTATTGACCATTTTGCTTCTTCTGATGAGACACCTCTATTCAGTCCACTTGCCCATATTTTGAAGGGGTCATTTTTAAAGCACTTTTTAGTATTTTATATATTCTAGATATTTGTCTTCTATCAGAAGAATACCCAGCAAACATTTTCTCCCTTTCTGTAGTTTGTTCTTCCACACTGTTGGTTGTTCCTTTCGCAGTCCAGAAGCTTTTGAATTTATGTAATTTTGTTTGTTGATTCTCAATATTTTCTGTGCTATTGGTGTTCTCATTTAGAAGTCTTTGCCTGTGCCCATGGCTTCAAGTGTTTTTCCTGTTATCTTCCAGCATTTCAAAGTTTCTGCCTTTATATCTGGTATTTAATCCACTTTAATTTGATTTTAGTACCGGATGAGAGATAAAGATCTGGCTTCAATTTTCTGGATCTGGCTCTCAAGTTTTCCCAACATCATTTTTTAAAGAGGCTGTTTTGTTCCAGTGTGTTTTTGGCTCTTTTGTCAAAATTCAGATGGTAAAGATCCATAGGGGTTTTTCTTGTGCTCTAGTCCATTTGGTCTACATTTTTGTTTTTGTCCTGGTACCATGTTGGGGATTTTTGCTATTTCTTTGCAGTATAACTTGAAGTTCAGTATTGTGATATCTCCAGCATTGCTCTTTTTGCTCAGGATTTCTTTAGCTATTCTGGATATTTTCTATTTCATATGAATTTTGGTATTATTTCCTAGTTCTGTGAAGAAAGTTCTTGGTATTCTAGTAGATACTACAATAAATCCATAGATCACATTTAGTAACTGAGCCATTTTAACAATATTAGTTCTGATCCATAAACAAGGATTTTCTATTTTTGAAAATCTCCTTCAACTTTTTTAAGAATTCTGTAATTTTCATTACGGAAATCTTTCCCCTTCCTTGATTAGGTTGGTTCCAATGCATGTAATTACTTTTGAAGCTATTGTGAACAGAATTGTTTTCTTGATTTCTTTATCATGGTTTCATTATGGGTGTATGATATTTTGTATATTGATCTCGTATCCTGAGCATTTGTTTAATTTGATTAAAGGATCTAAAAGTTTTTTGGGGGTTTTCTAGAGTTATTTGTATTTTTAGTTCTGTATTCATATTCCTTTTGTTTCATTCTCTTGCCTGATTGTTTGTTTTGCCTAAAATTTCAAGTCCTATATTGAACAGGAGTGGTAGAATGGACACCTTTGCCTCTTTACTGATTTCAGAGGAAAGGCTTTCAATTCCTCCCCATACTCTATGATGTCAGTGGTACATTTAGGATCTATGGCTTTTACTAATATGAAGAATGACCATTATATACATATTTTCATCAAGGTTTTAGCATGAAAGGAAGCTGGATTTTGTGGAAGTTGTTTTCTGCATGAACTGAGATGATGATGTGGTTTTCATGCTTGATTCTATGCATGTGATATATCATATTTACTGATTTACCTAGGTTGAACTATTCTTGCATACCTGCAATGAAACTAATTGGCCATAGAGTATGACCATTTTAATGTGATGGTGAATTCCGTTTGTAAGAATCATACATCTATTTTAACATCTAATTTTATCAAGAATATTCATCTGTCATTTTATTTTCTTCTTGAGTTCTTGTGCAGTTTTCATATCAGGGTACTGCTGGCTTCAGGAGATGAGTTTGGAAGCATTCCTTTCTTTTCTAGTACATAGCAATATTTGAGGAGCACTGGTGTTAGTTATTTTCTAAAGGTTTGATAAAATTCATCAGTAAATCTACTAGGTCTTGGATTTTTCTTAGTTGGTGGTGACTTAATTATTACATCAATTCCATTGTTTGTTACAGATCTGTTGACAAATTTATATCTTCTTTCTTGAGCTTTAGTATGTTCTATGAGTACAGATATTTATCCATTTCTTGTGGATTCTCTAATTGATTGCAATAAAATTTTCCAAAAGGTTTCTAATAATTTTCTGGATTTTCAAAGGTAAATACTGTAATTTCACCACTTTCATATAAAATTTATTAATTAGGGCCTTTTCCTCTTTTGATAATTAGGCTGTCTTTATCAATCTTTTTTGCCTTTTTCAAAAACCAAGTGTTTGATTCACTGATCATTTCAAGTTCTGTTAGTCACAAATTCATCAACTTTCATTCTTCTCTTTATCATTTATTTCCTTCTATTGACTTTAGTTTTGCTTTGTTCTTGTTTTACCAAGCTTTTCAGATGCATAATTTGGTTATTTTCTTAGCATTACTTCTTTTTTTCTAAAGTAGGCATTTATACCTATACACTTTGCCCTTATAACTGCTTCCATTTTGCCCTACAACATTTTTTTATTAAGTTCTTTTATTGGTACATTGTAGGTATACAATACAATTACATTTCTCATTGGGAATTGTACCTTTACATGATGCATCTTGGTTCTTATTTTTTCCCAATTCTTAGCCCTCCCTTCACCCCCTCCATCCTTCCCTATTTACAATGACTTTATTTCCATTTTTTCCATTTCTTGGCATTTTTCCTTTCCCTTCTTTCCTTTCCCCTGCCCCTCCCATTACCCCTACCTCTTTGGACATTTTCTTCCTATTTTACATTATTGATTATTCATTCTAATCATTGGTACATTTTAGGTATACAATATAATGACATTCATCATTGGAAATTTGCACCTTTACATAGTCTCTCTTGGTTCTTAATTTCACCCTTGCCCAGCCCTCCCTTCAACCCCTCCATTCCTCCCTATTTACAAAGATTTTGTTCCTATTTTTCCATTGTCTCATATTAATCCCATTCCCTTCTATCCTTTTCCCTAGCCCTCCCACCTCCTTCCTCTTTTCCCCTTGTCTTCCTATTTCAAATTATCTATTATATATTTAGTCCTTATTTACACTTTCAGTTTCTCACACCAGAGAAACTATTCTGTATTTATACATGTGTGTCCTATTTGTTTCACTTAAGAGTATTGCCTCGATGTGCATCCACTTAGCTATAAATGTTTCTAATTTCTCATTTTTTATGGCTGAGTAGTACTCCATTTTATTTTTAAAAACCCACATTTTCTTTATCCAGTCTCCAGTTGATGGGCATTTGGGCTGTTTCCAAGTCTTAGCTATTACAAACTGTGCTGCTATGAACGTGGGCACACATATGTCACTGTGGTATGATTCTTTTAATTCTTTGGGGGAGATTCCCAGCAGGGGAATAGTGGGGTCAAATGGGACTTCCAGTCCTAGTTCTTTGAGGTATCTCCATACTGATTTCCACAGTGGTGGCACCAGTCTACACTCCCACCAGCAGTAGAGCAGTGTTCCTCTTTCCCCACTGCCCTGCCAACATTTGTTATTGGTGGATTTCATGATAGCAGCCATTCTTTCTGAAATGAAGTGAAATCTCAGCATTGTTTTCATTTGCATCTCTCGAATGACCAGTGATGTTGAATATT
Organism: Heterocephalus glaber; assembly: GCF_053883595.1. Lineage (NCBI taxonomy): Eukaryota > Metazoa > Chordata > Mammalia > Rodentia > Bathyergidae > Heterocephalus > Heterocephalus glaber. Next base: position 5,204,650 of record NW_028258410.1, read on the forward strand.
TTTTCATGTATTTAATTACTATTTCTACTTCTTTGAGAAATGTCGGTTCATTTCAGATGCCCATTTTGGAATTGGTCTTTAAATTTGGGAGGTCTGATCTTTTTAAGTTCTTTATAGATTCGAGATAGTAGACCTTTGTCTGAGGAAGAGCAGGTGAAGATTTTTTCCCACATTGTGTGTTGTCTCTTCACACTGCTGGTGGTTTCTCTTGCTGTGCAGAAACCTTTTAATAAGAAGAGATCCCATTTGTTGATGGTTTGTGCTAGTTCACGGGCAACTGAGTTTTGTTCATAAATTCTTTTCCTACACCGATGTCTTCAAGGGGTCTAACTAACCTCTGTTCCAACTGGTTCAGATTTTAAATTTTAATATTAAGATCTGTAATCCATTTTGATTTTAGTTTAGTGCATGGTAAGAGACATAGGTCTAGTTTTAATCTTTGTCAAGTTGAAGCCCAACTTTTCCAGCACCATTTATTAAAGAGGCTATCCTTCCTCCAGTGAGGGTGTTTGGCTCATTTATTGAAGATGAGATAGCTGAGTATGTCTGGCATTGTTTCTGCATCTTCTAATCTGTTCCACTAGTCCTCAAGTCTGTTTCTTTGCCAGTACATTGCTGTTTTATCACAGTAGCTTTGTAGTATAGTTGCAGGTTGGGGATTGTGATACCCCCTGCCATATCTCTGTTACCTAAAATTTCTTTTGCTATTCTGGGTCTCCTCTTGTTCCAAAAGAAATTTTGGATTGTTTTCTCAAGTCCATGAAGTATGCAGCTGGGATCTCAATTGGAATTGTATTAAATCTATATAGCAGTTTTGGAAGTATGACCATTTTCACTATATTAATCCTTCCTACCCAGAAGCATGGGTTGTCTATTTTCTGATATCATCTTCAATCTCTCTTTTCAGATTGCCATAGTTTTCAGAGAAGAGGTCTTTGATTTCTTTCGTTAGGATGATTCCTAGGTATTTCAGTTTGTGGATGCTATTGTGAAAGGAATTATTTGCCCTATTTCTCCCTCAGAGAGACTGTCATTTGTGTAGAGGAAAGCTATTGATTTTTGTGTGTTGACCTTGTAACCAGCTACTTCACTGAATTTAGTTATTAAGTCTAGAAGACTTTTGGTGGAGTTCTTGGGGTCTTCTATATAGAGTATCATGTCATCTGCGAATAATGACAATTTGACTTCTTCATTTCTTATCTTTATTCTTTTTTTTCTTTCTCTTGTCTAATTTCCATGGCTCATGTTTCCAGAACTATATTGAACAAGAGTGGTGAAAATGGACATCCTTGTCTTGTTCTTGATTTCAGTGTGAAGGATGTCAGTTTTTGACCATTTAGTATGATATTGGCTGTTGGTTTTTCATAGATGGCTTCTATCAGTTTGAGATAAAGGCCATCTATTACAGTTTTTTGTAAGGTTTTTATCATAAATGCATGTTGGATTTTGTAAAATGCTTTTTCTGCATCTATGGAGATAATCATAGGGTTTTTGTCCTTGGCTGTACTGATATAGTGTATTGTGTTGATTGATTTGCGTATATTGAACCATACCTGAGTCTCTGGAATAATCTCACTTGATCAGGGTGTATGATCTTCTTGATGATCTTCTGCATTCTGTTTGAGATTATCCTATTAAGGATTTTTGCATCTATGTTCATTAGTGTGATTGGCCTATATTTCTCCTTTTCGGTTGGGTCTTTCTCTGTTTTGGGAATCAAAGTGATGCTTGTTTCCAGGAATGAATTTGGGAGTATTGCTTCCCTTTCTACTTCATTGAAGAGTTTAAACAGTAGTGGCAGCAGTTCCTCTCTAAATGTCTTGTAGAATTCAGCAGTGAAGCCATCAGGGCCCGGGCTTTTCTTAGTTGATAAGTTTTTAATTACATTTTCAATTTCTTTTGTTGATATTGGGTTGTTTGGAATTTTTAGATCTTCTTCATTCAACTTTGTTAGTTCGTATGTATCTAGGAATCTGTCCATTTCTTCTGTGTTGTCCATCTTATTGGTGTATGGGTTCTGGAAGTAGGTGTTGATGATTCTCTGGATATCTGGTGGGTTTGTTGTAATTCCACCCTTTTCATTCCTCATTGCTTGAATTTTGGCCTTTTCTTTCCTTTTTCTGATAAGGTTGGATAAGGGTTTGTGAATTTTGTTGATTCTTTTGGAGAACCAACTCTTGGCTTCATTGATTATTTGTATCATTCTCTTAGTCTCCATTGCATTAACTTCTCCTTTGATCTTTATAATTTCCTCCCTTGTATGAGCTCTGGGGTTGTCCTGTTCTTCTTTTTCTAGAAGCTTGAGGTTCAGCATCAGGTTGTTTAATTGGGCTCGTTCTGTTTTCCTAATATGCATATTCACTGCTATAAATTTCCCTTGTAAGACTGCTTTCATTGTATTCCATAGATTCTGACATGTAGTATTTTCATTGTCATTTAATTGAAAGAACTGTCTGATTTCTTCTTTAATTTCCTCTGTGACCCATTGGTTATTCAGAAGTGTGTTGTTCAATTTCCACGCATTTATGAAATTTTGTGTGTTTTTTTTGCTATGGTTCTCCAATTTCATTGCACTATGATCTGATTATATACAGGGGATAACATGAATTCCTTTGCACTTACTTAAACATGTTCTATGTGTGAGTATGTGGTCTATTTTGGAGAATGACCCATGTGCAGCTGAGAATAATGTGTATTCTGGTTTTGTGGGATGGAAGATTCTGTAAACATATGTTAAGTTCATTTGTTCAGGAGTTCAATTGAGTTCTAGTATTTCATTACTTATTTTTTGTCTAGTTGATCTATTTGTGACAGTGGGGTGTTGAGGTCCCCCACTACAATTGTATTAGTGCATATATGACTTTTCATGTCCATTAGTATTTGTTTTATATAGTTGGGTGCACCAGTTTTTGATGCATAGATATTTATGATTGTCATCACTTCCTCTTTGATTCTGCCCTTTACAAAGATTTAGTGTCCTTTTTCATCTATCTTAATCAGTGTTGGTTTGAAATCTACTTGATCTGCAAAGAGGATAGCTACTCCTGCTCTTTTTTGGGTTCTTGTCACATGCAGTATTGTTTTCCACCCTTTATCTTTCAGTCTATGAGTTTCCTTTCGAATTAAGTGTGTTTCTTCTATGCAGCATATTGTTGGATTTTGCTTCTTATCCCCTTCTGCCAGTCTATTTCTTTTTATTGGTGAATTGAGACCATTAACATTGATGGTTATAACTGAAACCTATTGACTTGTCATTGCCATGACTTTTTCTTTTTGTTGGGTTCTCCCCCTTTCCATTTAATTTCTTGTGGGGCCAGATGGGTTCATTCTGCTTTGCTTCCTGTGGTTGTGATCCTCAATGTCTGTTCCTAGGATATTGTGTAAAATTCTTTGGAGTGCTGGTTTGGTATTCAGGAAGTTCCTAAGGTTCTCTTTGTCATGAAAGTATCTCATTTCTCCATCAATTTTGAAAGATAGTTTTGGAGGTTACCTCAATCTGGGTTGGAGATTGTTTTCTTTTAGGGCTTGGAATATGTCACTCCAAGCTCTTCTTGCCTTGATGGTTTGTGTTGAGAAGTCTGCTGTGATTCTGATGGGCTTTCCTTTGTATGTGATTTGTTTCTTTTCTCTAACTGCTTGTAGAACTGTGTTCTTCTGTTGCGTTTCTGGAATCTTAACAATTATATGCCTATGTGTAGATTTTTTTTTGATCAAGGCTATTTGGAGTCCTACATGCCTCACTTATCTGTATGTCAAGCTCTTTTCCCTTGCTTGGGAAGTTTTCTGCCATTATTTCTGTGAAGAGATTTTTTTTTTATGTCATCTGTACTCTCTCCTTTTTCTTCATTGACTCCAATCAGTCTTATATTATTCTTCTTTGCATCATCTAGCAGCTGCTGGTTTGATTTCTCATGTGCCCTTCTAATTTTGAAGCAATTTTCCTTTTCCTGGTCACTAATTGCAATCTTCTCTTCTATATCTGAAATTCTGTCCTCACATTGGCTCATTCTGCTGTGTAGACTTTCAATGGAGTTTTTCATGGCCTGGAAATCTTTTTACATCTGTTTTATGGATTCCATTTGTTTCCTATGTTGGGAATCCATCATGTTCCTGAGCTCCTCTCTAGATTAATTAATCATGTCTTACACTAGGGTCACAATTTCTCCTGTTATCTGAGAAATTATTTCTGATTTCATTTTTTCCAGATCCCCTTTTGTTGCCAATTCAGTGTGTCCAGGTGGTTGAATATCAGAGTGTTCCATCTCATTTCCCTTTTGGGTTCCTATAGGTGATCTTGAAGTCTGGTTTTGAGACTTATTTACATGTTTTCTCATTTTGACTGTGAGGGAGCTTTTGGTACCTGCATGGATTACTTCCTCTGAGGTGGGAGAGGTGGCATAGGTGCCTGGAGCACCGGTAGGTATGGTGGCCCAAAAGCCCTTTCCTGTGGTCTGGGAGCAATGGTTCCCAAGAAGGCCCTTCCTCTGTACCAGTAGCGGTGGGATGGCAGCTCAGAAGCCCCTCCCTCTGGGCCAGGATGGGTGGGAGGGATGGTGACATGAAGCCCCTTCCTCTGGGCCAGGAGCTGTGGGGCAGAAGGTGGCCCCAAAGCCCTTTCCTCTAGGCTCGGAGCAACGGGAGGGATGGTGGCCAAAAAGCCCCTTCCCCTGGACCAGGAGCAGTGGGATAGTGGCTCAGATGCCCCTATCTCTGGGCAGGGAACAACGGGACTCAGTACTGTGTTCTGGTGGTCCATTGTCCTCTGCGTCTTTGTAGTGTGGAACCAGGAGGCTGTACAGAGGAGTGGGGGGAGGGGGTCCAGTGGATTGTTGCTGGGGTGTGGGAAGATTTGGCGTGTTCTGCATGACTCGGGACCTCAGTAGGGCATATACATACCTGCCTTTCTGCAACGGGCTGATCCAGCATGTTCCACGTGACTCTGGACCTCAGTTGCCCTACAACTTTTGTTACATTGTGGATGACCTCTATTTCAACCTGATAAAAGCCATCTATAAAAAAAACTTCCAATATTATATTAAACAGTCAAAAACTGAAATCCTTCACACTAAAATCAAGAATAAGACAAAGATATTCACTATCACTACTCCTGTTCAATATAGTTTTGGAAAGCCACAGCAATTAGACAGGGGAAAGAAATAAAAGGAATAAAGATAGGAAATGAAGAAGTCAAACTGCCATTATTTGTAAATGACATGATCATCTATATAGAAGACCTCAAGAACTCCACCAAAAGTCTTCTAAACTTAATAACCAAATTCAGTGAAATAATTGGATACAAGGTCAACACACAAAAATCAATAGCTTTCAGGTACACAAACAACAGATTCACTGAAACTGGAACTGGGAATCAACTTTCTTTAAAATAGTATCAAAAAGCATGAAATATCCAGGAATCAACCTAATGAAAGAAATCAAAGACCTCTACTCTGACAGCTATAACACTAAAAAAAGAGATCAAAGAGAATATCAGAAAATAGAAAGTCATCTCTTGATCCTGGGTAGGTAGAACCAATATAGTGAAAATGGCCGTACTTCCCAAGCTTCTCTATAGATTCAATACAATCCCAATTGAAATTCCAGCAGCGTACTTCACAGACCTTGAGGAAAGAATCCAAAAATTCATTTGGAACAAGAGACCTAGAATATCAAAAGTAATTCAAGGCAACAAAGGCAAGGTAGTGAGTATCACAATCCCCAACTTGAAACTATGCTACAAAGCTATTATGATAGAAAACACCGTGGTACTGGCAACGGAAGAGAACCATGGACCAGTGGAACAGATTAGAAGATGCAGAAACAACTCCAGACACACTCATCTTTGATAAAGGAGCCATACACATCCACTGGAGGAAAGATAGCCTCTTTAATAAATGGTGCTGGAAATATTCAGTTTCAACTTGCCAAAGATTAAAATTAGAACTCTATCTCTCTCCTTGAACTAAACTAAAATCAAAATGCATTAATGATCTAAATATTTAAACAGAAACACTAAACTGGCTGGAAGAGGGATTAGGTAGAACTCTTGTAGACATTGGGGTAGGAAAAGATTTCATGAACAGAACATTATTTGCATGTGATCTAACACAAACAATCAACAAGTGGTATATCTTCTTATTGAAAAGCTTCTCCATAGAAGGTAAACCACTAACAGTGTGAAAAGATAACCCACAATGTGGGAAAAAATTTTTACCAGCCATTCCTCAGACAAAGATCTACTATGTAGACTTCACAGAGAACATTAAATATCAGGCCTCCAAAATTTAAAGCTCCAATCCAAAAATCGGCACCTGAAATGAACAGTCATGGCTCAGACAAAGGAGTAAAAGTAGAAAATAATATGTAAAATAATATTAACACTAGTGGTCATTTGTGTGCTTCAAATGAAAACAACACTGAGATTCCACCTCATCCCAGAAAGAATGGCTGCTTTCAGGAAATCAACCAATAACAAATGCTGATGGGATGGTGGGGAAAAGAAACACTTCTCTACTCTTGGTGGGAGTGTACTGGTGCAACCACTGTGGAGATCAATATCAAGATAAGTCAATGAACTAGGACTAGGGGTCCCATTTGATTAAGCTCTTTCCCTGTTGTATATCTTCCCCAAAGAATTAAAAGAATCATACTACAGCAATACATGTGCACCCAGGTTTATAGTGGCATAGTCTGTAATACCTAAACCTTGGAAACACCCAATTTCCCATCAACTGGAGACTGGATGAACAAAATGTGATTTTTTTTTAGTATAAAATGGAGTACTACTCAGCCATAAAGAATGAGAAATTAGAGATATTTATAGTTAAGCGGATGCACATTGAGAAGATGCTCTAAAGTGAAATAAACAGGACACATATGTGAAAATACCAGGAGTTTCTCTGGTATGAAAAACTGAATGTGTAAATAAGGATCAAAATGTATAATGAATAATGTGAAATAGGAAGAAAAGTTTCAAAGGGGAAGGGAAAGTGAGAGGTAGGGGAAAGTGAAGAGGGGAATTGAATAAATATGAGAAAAGTAAAAAATGGCAACAAAGTCTTTGTAAGTAGGGAAGGGTGGAGGTGTTGACAGGAGGGTAGAGGAATGGGGAAAACATAAAAATCAACATATATCATTTAAATGTACAACTCTCCAATGATAAATGTCATTATATTGTATAACTAAATTGTACCAATAAAATTAATTTAAAAATTGAAGAGACAAGAAAGCATCATTGGAAATTCCAACCTGCCATATTCTGGAAAGTGAATTGAAGAATAGCAACTAGAAATGTGGAATTTGCATTATGACATGTATTTAATTTCTAAGTTTCATATATATTAATGCATAATATTTTAATATGTTTATGGTCATAGAAAACTGTCTGATAATTTGGTAAATTTCACTATAAATGACGGGAAATATTACACAAAGTTGAAAATACAGAAGTCTGGGATTAAATATTCACTATTCTTCATGATAAGACCTGAGTAATCCAGAGGGAATGACTAAGCAAATAGCCCCTATGTATTTTATGAAGGTGTGATCAGCAGTATTGAGATTGTTGGAGACCACCATGTGGAAAAAGGCCAGGTACACTCTTGAGGCCTTAAACTGCTACTCATTAAACCATGATGTGTGTTTTCTTCTGAGGCAGTTGGGATTTAAAAGCTTTTTCTAAAAATCAGAAACTCTCCACTTGGGCCTATTGAGGTATCATGAATAACTGAAAGTATAACAAAGTTTCCCATTCAGTTGTTTCTGCCTTTATTACCTTAAAACTTTGGGTCACATCATTTTTTTCTCTCACATCAGCATGTTAGCCTTGTATGGAGTGTCTGTCTACAAGCAGCAACACAGGGCTGTGCAGAACTGTATTTACACAACCCATCTCCTCTCCTTCAACACAGAGGTCACTGTGATAAGAGATTTACAGGAATATTCAATTATTGATGATTGCCAGAATTCTCTGTCACTGCATTAAGCCAACTATGGAATATAGCAGAAACTGAAATAAGACAATGCCAACCAGAAATGAGTATCTCATAGAGATTGGATTTCATCCTCTAATACTAAGGACTTCTCTAGAACCATTGTAAAAAGCCCAAACTGAGACAATGATCAACCTGAGCCCAGCCACCCACAGCCCTTGTATAAAATTTGGACTCATTCCTTTGTGACCATGGCTGATCCCTTCCATCAGAGCAGTACTTCAGCTCCTCAAGTTAAAGTCCCTCTCCCATTCTCTCTTTCTAACTCTGCCTAATGAATCAGCCCTTGTCACTCACTGACCCTTCCTGACATCCTTTTCTTCAATGAGACATCAAGCACCTGACTGGGCTGAGTTGAGTCCACATCTCCTCTTGGAGTAGGAGATTCCTTTGATGCTGTGCAGTGCAAGTGTCAAATTCAGGTTAGGTCAAAGCAAAGGTAAAAGACAGGACAGTTTGGAGAGGGAGGATTAAATGTTGGGTGTGGGATTGCGTATAGCTCTGTGGAATAGGGCATGGGCAGTGTTGCCATGGAGAGTAATCTTCTCTATCCCATGTTCTGTCAGCCCACTCAGTGACCCTGCGGGTGTAAGGTTTGGGATGTCACCAACTTGACTGTAAGCCTGTTTGTACTAAAATATACCCTTCTCAGAGTTTAGAAAAACTCAGAGGACAGCAGCATGTGTGGGAACAGAAGGCATGAGGAAATGAATGGTTTCTTCATCTGAGAAAAGATTGTGTTTGTGAATAAAAAACAACCAAATAAACAAAAAACAAGCAAAACCATGACACCACACAAGATCTACTGTCAGAAGAGAGAAGTTTTGTTGCTTGGATTTAAATATTTCATTATCACAGGATAAGAAGCCTATGCCAAGTTTCCTTCATTCCCGATCTCTTGGCCAAGGGTTTTCCCAGCCTACACATAATTTGCACTTGATCCATGGGGCTGTAACTCAGAACATATGTGTACCTTGTGCAGAGGGAGCAAAACAGAATTACTGGGCAGGTGAGCAGAGATGGCAGAGCATTGTCATGTCCGAACCAGAGTTCCCTGAGCAACACGCCTAGTCCTCCCCATTGCCACCTGAAGAAGAGCTAATACTACAGTGGGAGTCTGCTGTACCCAGGATTCCTCCACTGGAGGAAATGGGAACTTTGGTCTGGGAATTAAACCTGTAAAAGAAGTCTGAGAGTTTCCCTTGATCACACAAGGAATGAAAACAGATTATTGGAGAAACCTGTGAATTTGTTCCTTAGTAGAGGTACAGTCTAGTCCATGATATTTACAGAAAGTATACACTCTATATTACCAAGTGACATCTGGTTTTGTTTGTGACTTCAGGTCACATCTTAATTTGATCTAGTGGAGTGTTGTGAGGGGCTCTGGTCAGAGTCTGAGGTGTGCTGTGGAGGGTTGGCTGTGAAGGTCTGGGTGCTGTTGGCAGCAACACCAACACACAGCAGCAGTACTCTTCTTCCCTTGGGTTCATACTTGGGAAAGAGAGAGATATGTACATCAAAATGATCTCACCAGGCAAAGTATATAAAAACATCTAAAGGGGTCCATTGTGGATAAAGTAAAGATAATACTTTTTCTTCAAATTTTGTTGTAAGTGTAGATATAAAATATATGTATTTATGATGTAGAGAACAATATTTTGGAGCACATGTGAATTGTGGAAAGATTAAAGATAATTAATTAAATTGTGTTTCATCACCCATAGTTGTTTTTGTGGTGACAACATTTAACATCCACTTTTTAAAATATTTTAATTGTGTTACAATATATCACCACTAACTACAGTCCCTATGCCATATCACAGATATTCTCCCTGCTGCTTCCTGGGTAGTTGTGACTCTGCACCTGTGACCACTGTCACCCCAACCCCGAGGAAGCCACTGCCTGAGACTCTGGTAATCACCACCCTGCACTCTACTTCTAGGAGATTAACTGTTTCACCTCCACATGTGAGTGTGAGCAGGGAGTGTTTATCTTTCTAACTCACTACTGCTGGAGGGGCTGTTCTAGAAAGGCAAAAATAAATGTTGACAAGAATGTGGAGAAAGGGGAATGCTGTTGGTGTAAATGTAAGTATTGCCAATATGGAAGTAGGGTTAGAGCTTCTCAAAAGATTTAAAGTAGAACTTCTACATGACCCAGTAGTTGCAGTCCTGGGTACTTATCCACAAGATGTGACCAGTGTTTGTAGACACATCTCTACTTCCCTGGTCACTGAAGCATTGGTCACTGCAGTTAAAGTGTGGAATGAACCAGTTTCTAGCTGTGGATGAGTTGGACAGATAATGTGGTAAATGTAAGCATCAAACATCATCCCACCTTAATGAAGAAGCAGATTCTGCTCCCAATGGCAGCACAGGTGCACCTGAAGTCCATGACATTAAATGAAATACCTAGCAAAGTGAAGCACAAAGTTTTCAAGTGTCCCACTGTGTATCAACACAATGACATCTGATTCATTTCTACCTGGGTCACCAGCGTTTGAGAATTAAAGACACTTGGGCTGAGGATTTAGCTCAATGGTTTTGTCGCCTGCTGTGCAAGTGCAAGGACCCGAGTTTGATCCCAGGCACAAAAAAAAAAAAAAAAAAAAAGAAAGAAAGAAAAAGAAAAAGAGAATTAAAGACACTAACTCCTCATGAAGGCAGGAATGAGTTCCAGGCCAACCTCAGATTTCCTCATTGCCACAACTGACACACTGCCGGTCACTGTAATGGTCCTGTTTCCAGACACACCCAGACTCACCATTCCTCAGTGTCCCCTGGTTGGGGATCACCAGGAATCCTAGCCCTCAATTTATCATTCATTGTTTTGAACACCACAGGACCCCACCAAACACCCCCACTTTTGGGCAGGTTGTGTGACATTAGCTGGCCTGGGGGACAAGGGGGTCCAAAGCAGCATGTTGTGACCACTACAGATAAATGAGGAAACACAGACCTCAGGGTGTGACCCATTTCAATCACTTATTAAGTCTCAGACCCAGGACACAGGGCCTCCATGTGGAGAACCAGACACACAACATCCTGCTGCATAGCCTGTGACAAGTGACACCAGAAAGGGGACATTCTTTACACACCCTCGTGCCTGCCTGAGACCTGAGTTCGGTTGGAGTTTATCTTTTAAAAGTTTTTGGTACCTTTCTTAAATTATTACAACCCCTGAGGTTAACACTGACTGTCTGAAAGGAGCAGAAGACACCTGGCAGTCCCAGAGTCAGCTCTAAGAGAATTGGTCAGGCAGCATCACAGTCACCCCAGCTCCAAGAAGCCCAGGAGAAACTCTTCTGCACAAAGCACATATTAGTCTCACACTCATGGCAGAGGCCTGTGTGGCACCACCTGCCCTCTGCCTGAGGGTGCAAAGCTCTGTGTATTAACTCTGTGCTAAAGTCTATGTGTAGTTCTGCATGGAGGTGTATGTGTGGACTGAATTCCTTCATGAAGGCAAAAAACCTGAGGGACAGTGGGGGTTCTCCATGGTGTCCAGACTTGTCTTCCTGGTGACAGTCATGTGTCATCAGGCCTACCTCTGTTGAGACATCTATGGTGTCCTATGCTACCTGGGTCTCAGTCCCATCCTCTGCACTGCTTCCCCCATCCTGGCCCTTGCACAGCTGGCTTCTCTCTCTCCCTCCCAGCTGACTTATTGAGAGCAAACATACCATGACTCCTGAACTAGCATGAGCTGTGCTGTGAATCCTCCCTAAGCCTCGCTGACTCAGTCTCCCCAAGTTGCTGTGAGTTCCTGCACATTTGCAGGTACTCTGTCCTCTTCCCTTGTGCCTTTGAATGTTTTGGGAGTTTGACCAGAGTTCAAATTTCCTGCCTTCCCAGCACCCCATTTTGGCCTGGAGCAGCTACATTCACTGGCAAGTGACAATTCTTTCACTTTTCAAGAAAATTTTCCTTTTTTTTTGCCCCATATTTTGCACAACACTCTAAAGTTGCTTGAAATTTAACTTTTCCCAAACTGTTTGTCTCTGTCACCATTTAGGGTACAGAGCTACACATTTTATGCTTTGCTTTGTTGTGTTTTTCCCAATGCCCCATGAAGTACTTCATGCTTACTGCAGAAACAGTCTGTTTTGGATTTATTATTTTCTCCCCCCACTGGGGTCTTTTGCTCTTTGTTCTTTTGCCACAGACTTTTGAAAATGTTCATGATTTTCCAGTATTCATCTTTTCTGGAGCTGAAATCTTGTGTTGTGACAGAGGGTTGGTGGTAATAATTAGGTATGAGAAGATTTTCTCTTAGTAATTTCATTTTCCTCCTATGACTTTACTGCATGTGACCAAGAAGAGCCCACCCTCATGAGGTAAGTGAGAGGATCTGCACTGTGCTTCTCCATGGAATTCACTGGAGGAAAAAGAATAAACTCTCCTGCTCAAGAACAACCTAGTGGCACTCACACAACTTGAGCTGAAGAAAGAGCTGCATGAGGAACAGGACAGCTGTGGACTTCTGGGTGGATCTAGTGAGGCAGTTTCTCTTCAAATGCTGGGTTTCCTGGAGAGCAAGTTGGGAGTGATCAGAATCCAAGCAGGAGACAGAGTGATGAGTAGGGGCTCTGGAGGGTGCCTGGCTCAGCTCCTCTGAGACCTGAGCTAGTACAGGGAGACTTTAACTCAGGGACTCCTGTGTGGAGATGAATGCTGTACAGGGAATTTCCCTCTGATTTGTCTTTAGGATTATCTGGCTCTGAGAAATATAGCTGAGGGTGTTGAAGACAAGATCCTGAAACAATGAGCTTATCATACACATGAATGGATGTGCAGACTGTGGCCACACCGTGCTGTTCCCATGGCTCTCCATGAAAGATTATGTGTAGGGCAGACTGATGTTACCCTAGGGGAGTTTTTGCTTAAAACTTTCATGGTTTATTACATTTGAAGTAGTACACTGTATATAGAAGAGAAACAGTATTGTTGAAAATGGAGGCACTCTTTAGCGGGTTAGATATTTATTTTCCTTACAGGAAACAACTTTATGAAATATTATGAAATACTGCATGTGACAATGCCATTTTTCTTGCAGTGTCCTTTCTAAACCATGTGAACCTGTTACCCACAGCTGGTGTCAGTCTTACCCCATAAAGGCAGCTGTTTGTGTCCTGAACAAGGAATTGAGCAGAACACACAGCAGTAGTAAGGAGTAAGGATGGAGGAATTTGTTAAAGGAAGGTACAGTGCTCAGGTAGGGAGTGGGCTGATGAGAAAATTTAAGACTGGGTTTGAATTGAGAGGGCAGTCTTCTTTAGGGTTTGAGGTTTTCATTGGGAGCTTTCCTGTGTCTTGTGGTGGGATTAAGAGGACTCTGTCCTATTGGGAATCTCCATCCTCACATCAGGAAGAACATTTTTGCCTTCATATGGGCCTTGTTGGAACCAGTGTTGGAGGATGACTAAGGCTGTGAAGGAGGAGTGTTGAATCCACAATGCTAATGATGTCATAATGGCCATGGGTCACCCTTGGGTTCCACAAACCAGATAGAGCACATGTTTTGTGGCTCACAGCAGAAGTCAAGAAGTGTGATAAGGGCATGAAGAGATTTCTCATGCTTGTGTCAGGATGTTAAGGAAATATGGTCTTTAAGAATCAGGAGGCATCCTGTTTATCATAAACTTGATTTTAGAATGTGTCTCACACTCTCCATCTCCTGTCCCAAGACCATCATTTTGATTTAGCCTTCCCTTATTTTTGTTTTTGTTTTTGAGTAGGGGGAATTTGACTCAGGACCTTGTCCTTGCCAGGTAGGTGTGGCACCACTGAGCTACATTCATGGCCCTAGTCTACCATTCTTGTTATTTATTTCCTCTCAGAAAACTTTCAAGGAGATTAGACAGTCTGGCTTGGTTTTCAACACCTTGTTGAGCACAATGGCTTTTCCTCACTATGGGGACTGGTGAGGAGCTGGTCCAAGCTGAATTCAAAGAGCAAGTTTTCACCTAATGTCTACAGTTGAGGCTCAGCACAGGTCTATGATATCTCCACCATCCTCCTTCTGTGCCAATTCTGTTGCATGGAAAGGTAATGTAGGTGTAACCCACTGAAGAGGCAGTTCTGTCCCTGTGGCCACAGGTCCCCATCACCTGTCCAGCATCCTGTGGACCAGCGCCAGGTGGTTGGGTGTGGAGAAGTAGCTCTGAGCTTTACATGGAGAGGGGTCTAGAATTTAGAGATCAGCATTGTGACAGCTATGACATCTGTGGGAAAGAAGGAGTGGGACCAAGGGCAAATGTGACAAGGAGGTTGGCTGAGGGAGAGAGGAGGAGCAAGGGGAACTGTCAATGAAAGTTGTCATCTCCACTGGAGTCAGAATTCATGAAACACAAAAAATAATTTGCATTTATTGTTTCAGTGGTTCTTGGAAATGGCCATTGCCTTTGTGGGCTTCTTTGGGTTTAACATTTAGTTTTTACAGCATCACAGCTCCTTTATATCCTTAAAATTTTAAAGTGCTTGGAAATAAATTGTGTCTCAGAAAGGAATATAAGCTTGCTTTTAGAAGTATTATGTTTTCACCCTATTGATGATTACTTATGATATATTGGCATTATTTTATTTTAAAAGTAATTTTATTGGCAAGTAATAGTTGTACTTCCTTATGGGATATAATCTTCTGTTTTAATATATTTGTACATTGTTGATTAACTCAACTACTTAGGCTTTTTTTCCATTTAGTTTATCGGTACATTTTAGGTATACATGGTTACATTTGTCATTGGGATCTTGTTCCTTTATATGATGTATCATAGTTCTTATTTTTTTCCATTTCCACTGCCCTTCGTTCAACACCTCCACTCTTCCCCATTTACAAAGACTTTGTTTTCATGCTTTTCTTTTCTCATATTTTTCTTTTCCCTTCCTTCCTTCCCCCTTGCCCTCCAGCTTTCCCTATTCCTTTAAACATTTTCTTCCTATTTCACAATATCAATTAGACATTTTTATTCTTATTTACACTTTTGTTTATTCACACCAGAGAAACTATTCGGTATTTACACATGTGTGTTCTATTCATTTCACTAAAGAGCATGACCTCAATATGCATCTACTTAGCTATAAATGTCTCTAGTTTCTCATTCTTTATGGCTGAGTAGTACTCCATTTTATAGAAAAAACAAGTCTTCTTTATCCCATCTCCAGTCGATGGGAAATTAGGCTGTTTCCAAATTTTAGCTATTACAAACTGTGCCACTATAAACATGGGTGAGCATATATCACTGCGGTATGATTCTTTTAATTCTTTGGAAAGATACTTAGTAGAGGAATTTCTGGGTCAAATAGGACTCCCAATACTACTAGTTTGAAGAATCTCCATAATGATTTCCACAGTGGTTGCTCCAGTCTTCACTACCCCCCAAAATGAAGAAGTGCTCCTTTCTCCCCACAACCCCTGCAGCACTTGATATTGGTTGAATTTATGATAACAGCCATTCTTTCTGGAGTGAGGCAGAATCTCAGCATTGTTTTCATCTCCATTTCTTGAATGAGCAGTGATGTTGAACATTTTTTTTGATATATTTGTTTGCTGCTTTTACTTCTTTGTCTGAGAAATGTCTGTTCATTTAAGGTACCCATTTTTGAATTGGGTCTTTACATTTGAGGGGTCTGATTTTTTGAGTTCTTTATATATTCTATATAGTAAACTTTTGTTTGTGGAACAACTGGTAAAATTTTTCCCACATTGTAGCTTGTCTCTTAGTTCTGTTGTTGGTATCTCTTACAGTGAGCAAGATTTTAATGAGATAAGATCCCAGTTGTTGGTTCTTTGTGCCAGTTCCAGTTTTTTCATAAAGTCCTTTCCTATGCCAATGTTTTTGAGAGTTGTACCTAACTTGTCTTCCAGCAAGTTTAGTGTTTCTGTTTTAATATTTATATCTTTAATCCATTTCAATTTTAGTTTAGTACGTGGTGAAAGATAGGGGTCTAGTTTTAATCTTTGGCAAGTTGAAATGCACCTTTTCCAATACCATTTATTAAAGAGTCTATCTTTCTCATTGGCTCCTTCTTCAAAGATGAGCTGAGTATGTCTGAAGTTGTTTCTCCATCTTCTAATCTATTCCACTGATCCTCTGATCTGTTTCTTTTCCAGTACCATGATGTTTTTATCACAGTGGCTTTGTAGTATACTCTCAAGTTGGGACCTGTGATACCACCTGCCATGACTCTGTTGCCTAGACTAGATTTTGCTCTTCTAGGTCTCTTTTGGTTCCAGATTAACTTTTGGATTGTTTTGTCTAGTTTTGTGAAATATGCTCCTGGGATTTCAATCAAGATTGCATTGAATCTGTATAGCAGTTTTGAAAGTATGGCCATTTTCACTATATTGGTTCTTTTTCCCCAGTAACAGGGGATGTCTTTGCATTTTTTTTTTTTGGTATAAGGGATTGAACTTGGGTCCTTGTGCTTGCAAGACAGGTGCTGGAACCACTGAGCTAAATCCCTGGCCCCGCCATTTTCTAATATTATCTTTGATATCTTTTTTCAGAGTGCTGTAGTTCTCAGTGTAGAGGTCTTTTGCTTCCTTCATTAGACTGATTCCTAAGTCTTTTATTTTTTGGATGCTATTGTGAAAGGGATCATTCCCCTAATTTCTCATTCAGTAAGTCTGTTATTTGTGTACAAGAAGGCTATTGATTTTTGAGTGTTGGCCTTGTATCCAGCTACTCTACTGAATATGCCAGTTAAGTCTAAAAGACTTTTAGCAGAGTTTTTTGGGTCTTCTATGTAGAATATCATATCATCAGCAATAATGACAGTTTAACTTCTTTTCCTATATTTATTGCTTTTATTTCTTACTCTTGTCTAAGTGCTGTGGCTAAAACTATATTGTTTCCAAAACTATATGTTTCCAAAACTATATTGAACAGGAGTGGTGATAGTGGACATCCTTGTCTCCTTCCCAAATTTAGCATGAAGGTTTTCGGTTTTTGACCATTTAGTATGATGCTTTCTGTTGGTTTTTCATAGATATCCTTTATGAAGTTGAGATAAAGACAATCTATTCTGATTTTCTACAGGGTTTTTACCTTGAGTGGGTGTTGAATTTTATCAAATGGTTTTTCTGCATCTATTGAGATGATCATATGGTTTTTGTCCTTGACTCTGTTAATATAGTGTATTACATGTTTCGATTTACATACATTGAACCATCCTTGCATCCCTGGGACAAATCTGACTTGGTCAAGGTGTATGATCTTCTTGATGACACTTTGTATTCTGTTTGCAGTATCTTATTGAGGATTTTTCATCTATGTTCATTAGAGAGATTGGCCTGTAGTTCTCTTTTGGTTGGGTCTTTCCATGGTCTTGGAATCAAAGTGATACTTCCAGAAATGAATTTGGAAGTATTGCTTCCCTTTAAGTTTCACTGAAAAATTTAAAGAGTAGTGACAATAGTTCTTCTCTAAATGTTTTGTAGAATTCAGCAGTGAAGCCATCAGGACCTGGGCTTTTCTTTGTTGTTAGATTTTTAGTTATGTTTACAATTTCACTGATTGTAATTGGGGTGGTTAGAATTTTCATATCTTTTTGTTCAAATTTGGTAATTCATATTTATCTAGAACTCTGTCCATTTCTTTGTTTTCTATTTTATTAGAGTACAGGTTCTCACAGTAGGTATTAATGATCCTCTGGATTTTTGTTGGATCTGCTGTGACTTCACCTTTTTCATTTCCAATTGCATGTATTTGAACCTTATAAGGTCCAACCTTTTATAAGGTTGCCTAAGGGTTTTTCAACTTTATTTATTCTTTCAAAGCACCAACTCTTTGATTCCTTGATTTTGTATCATTTTCTTTGTCTCCATTGCATTGATTTCTGCTCTGATCTTTATAATTTCTTCCCTTGCATGAGCTTTGGTTTTGTCTTGCTCTTTTTCTTCTAGGAGCTTAAGATTCAGCATTAGGATGTTTATTTGAGTTCTTTCTCTTTTCCTAGTGTGGGCATTCACTGCTATGAATTTCGCTCATGGGACTGCTTAGTTTGGGTCCCATAGGTTCCTGTATGTTGTATTGGTATTATCATTTATTTGTAAAAACTGTCCAATTTCTACTTTAATTTCCTCTGTGACCCACTGGTTGTTCAGCAGACTATTATTCAATTTCCATGTGTTTGTGAAGTTCTTGGGGTTTCTTATGCTATTGATCTCCAGTTTATTGCACTATGGTCTGATAATATACATGGGATAACTTCAATTCCTTTGCATGTACTTAAACATATTTTATGAGCTAGTATGTGGTCTATTTTGGAGAATGATCCATGTGCAGCTGAAAATAATGTACATTCTAATTTTGTGGTTGGACCACTCTTTAGAAATCTACTAAGTCCATTTGTCCAAAAGGTTGGTTCAGTTCTAATATTTTGTTGTTGATTTCTTGTCTAGATGATCTGTCTATTTGTGACATTGGGGTACTGAGGTCCCCTACTACAATTGTATTGGTGCTTATTTGGTTTTTCATGTCCCCTAATACTTGTTTTGTATAGTTGGGTACCTTAGAATTTGGTGCATATGTAATTATGATTGTTATCTCTTCCTCTTGGATTGTTCCCTTTCCAAGGTTATAGTGACCTTCTTTATCTCTCATAATTAGTTTTGGTTTGAAATTTACTTTGTCTGCAAATAAAATAGCTACCTCTGCTGTTTTCTGGGTTCCTGTCACATAGAGAAATGTTTTTCATCCTTTACTTTCAGTCTATGAGTTTCTTTTTGAACTAGGTGCATTTCTCATATACAGCATACTGTTGGATTTTGCTTCTTAATCCATTCTGCCAGTCTATTTCTTTTGATTGAGGAACTGAGAACATTAACATTGCTGGTTATAACTGATATGTATTGACTTATTATTATCATGTTATTTTCCTATTGTTGGTTATTTTTTCTTCTTTGCTTGATTAATTTGCTCTGTTGGGCCTCAAGGAGTTGTGACCTTTGTTGTCTTTTTCTAGGAGATTGTTTAGAATTATAAGGAGTGCTGCTTTGGCACTCATGAAGTTTCTCAGTTGTTCTTTGCCATAGAAGTATCTTATGTCCCTATCAATTTTGAAAGATAGTTTTGCAGGATACATCAGTCTAGGTTGGGGGGTGTTTTCTTTTAGGGGTTTAAATACCTCACTCCAGGCTCTCCTTGACTTCAGGGTTTGTATTGAAAAGTCTGTTGTGATTCTGATGGGCTTTCCTTTGCATGTGATTTGTTTATTTTCTCTACCTGCTAGTAGTATTTTGTTCTTCTTTTGGGTTTCTGTGATCTTGATTATTATATGTCTGGTGTAGATTTTTTCTGATCATGGCTAGTTGGTGTCCTATATGCCTCACTTATCCGTGTGTGAAATTCTTTTGCTCTGTTTGGGAAGTTTTCTGTCATTAATTCTGTGAATAGTATTTTTACATCATTTGTACTTCCACTCTGTTTCCCCTAGAATTTGTCTTTGGTGGGCTGAAAGTCTGAGTTTGTGCCTTGCTTAAAGGTCTTCTCATTTGGTATTATTTTTGTTGATACTGTCCTTGGTTTAATTCCTGGGTTAATATTTCAATGTTGCTTGTTATAAGTATCTTTGTTGCTTCTATTTAGAACTCTTACAGAATGATTGCTTCTCAGAGGTGTCTTTCAGATATAACTAATCTTTAGGTTTTCAGTCTCTAATGATTCTGTGTCTATCTCATTTTTATTAATGCAGGAAGGACAACTGATTAGATCAATCACAATACATTAGCACAAGTGATACAATCAGCAACACAATAGCATCAAGCACCACTTAGAAAAAAACAATTTGTGGTAGTTAATAATCTATCACCATTAACTGTGTGAATTAAATCAAAATCAAGGACCAGCCCAAACTATGTTTATAGTGAATAAACTCTGCAATATAGCAACTTTACCCTTCAGGATGGGGACTTATAAGGAGTTGGGGAACAAGGGATAGATACGTAAAATGATAGGGAACTGTTAGTATTGATGCCAGAGGACAGAGGAAGAGCATGCAAACTCTAGGAAACTGTTGAAGACAAGAGGAAATGCTAGAATGAAGGACCAAAAATGAGAAGAGCCATAAGGAGGCTACAAACTGTATTTACTTTCCCTTAAAACTATGATAATTGAGAGAAGGAAAAATAAAAGAAAAGAAAAAGAAAGAAGAAATCTGAAACAGGGCCAGAACAGGAACAAAATGAGAGATGAAGAAAAATGTGAGAGAGTGAGAGAGTGAGAGAGACAGAAAACAAGAAAAAAATGTATGAATAAGGAAAATTTGAAAAAAGTAGAAAGAAATAAAAATTAAAATAAGAGAAAAAAATAATAATTTTGAGAATAACAAAGAATAAAAGTGAAGGGCCTCCTTCAGGGTATGTCTCTGCTGTGAAAATAGACAATGTTGACAGCAGTGTGCTGATGTAAGTCAATGAGTCTAAGAAAGCCAGTAGCAGACTTGTGAGACTCAGGCTGATTTCTGGCTGCAAGTCCCAAGATGAGATCCCTGACCTCCTCCAGGGTTGATCTCTGTGAGGTTCTACTGCAGATTCCAGCTGTCCTTCCCCTTAAGATAGTCCAGAGTTTAATGGAAGTTGATGATCCCTCCAACTTACCCACTATGGTGGTTTGATGTGCTTTTATTGTAGAGATTCCCTTCAACTTTTCCAGTGGGCTTCAATTTTGATCAAAGAGCCTCAGAGAGACCTTCTTTCTTTTGTTGACTTCTGCTCTATCTTCTGGAGCTTAGGACAATGGCCTTTATGATCCATTGTGCCTCTATAGTGTGCAACTAGGTACCAAACCAGCCAGGAGGCCAGAGGCGGGGATGGGTGGTGGGGGTTGGGTTGTTTTGCTGCAGACAAAATAAAGCTCAGCTCTGTTTGTGGCTTGCAGGCTGAGTGGGGGTGGGGGTAGCATCTCCAGCTCCACTTGGCTAAGGTCTTCACCTGTCTGCTCACTCATTGCTCAGAGGCTGGGTTGGGGCTAGTACTTAGGCTTTTGATCACTGAAAATGTATATTCCTGCCTTTCAATGAAGTCCTTTTAGCTATGTTGAGGTGTATGATACAATATTGTTAATCATAATGCACATCTTTGTGGTATGACACAGCATTCTTTCCTCTCATGGGCTATTGATTTGCACCTGTTGAACAATTTATCCCCTCTCTCATCTTCTTCTATCCCTCCTTTGTTTCAAGAAACCACTATTTTGCTCACCAGTTCTATAAGGTCAGCTTTGTTAGGTTCCACATAAGTGCTAAACCACGTGTACATTTTTGTGCTTTGTTTTCTATTAGGATCTCCAGTTCCATCCACATTGCCACAAATGACAAAATATTTTACACATATGACTATAGTATTCCACTGTGTGTGTCTACCACATGGTTTTCATCCATTCATTCAGGGGTGGGTACTTTGGTTGAATCTATGTGTTGGTCATTGTGAATGGTGCTGGAATACACATCAGAGTGCAGATGTCTTTTGGATGTACTGACTTAATTTTCTTTTGAGAAATATGTTGTAATGGGATTGCAGGGTCATATGTACTTCTAATTCCAAGGAACTTTCATACTCTGTTCAGTAATGGCTCTGCAAACTTATATTTCTACAATGTTCAAGACTTTCTCTTTAGCCTCATATTTGCCATAATTTGTCTGTTTATATCTGTTTATAATATCCATTCTGAGTTGAGAAGGTATGGTGTTATGATAATGACTTGCATTTCCCTGATTCCAATCATAATACTATATAAGTAACAAAACCTCATGGTACTGGCCTAAAAATAGACACATAATCCAGTGTTACAGAGTAAAAATTCAGAAACAAATCCACGTCATTACAGTCAAATGATTTAACAAGTTGGAATGACACATATGTAGTCAGGACATGCTCTTCAATACATGTTCCTGAATAACTTGGTGTTCACATGTTAAAGAATGGAAGAGGCCTCACATATCATACCATGTACAAACATTAGTTCAAAACAGATTAAAGAATTAAATGTAAAATAAACTATACAAAGAGATGAAATCCAAGGGGAAAATCTTTATGATATTCATTTGCACAAGTATGTTCTAATTAAGAATGTAAGTACACAGACAAGAAAACCAAAAATAAACAAGTGATAGTACCTCAATTGAAAATTTCTGCACAGCAAAGGGAAAAGTAACAGAGTGGAGGCAACCTACCATATGGGAGAAAATAATGATGAAATATTTAACAGACAGGGGCATAATATCTAGAATACATAAGGAATTAAAAAATAACACCAAAATATAAATAACATTTAAAAAATCGAATAACCTGATTAAAAATGGATAAATGGTATGAATAAGAATTTGTCAAAATAAAATATACAAATGGTCAACATGAATATGAAAAGTACTCAACATCACTTTTATTATTTAAGTTCTACTCAGCTTCTTAGGTGTATAACTGAATAAAGATTTTTGCTCATACTTAAAGTACAGAATGTGGTGATTTGGTATCTGTACACTGTGAAATGATTATCATCCTAATGACTATTAAGACACCCATCATCTCACACATTATCTGTTTTGTAGTGAAAACATTGAAGATCCCTTTGCTTAGAAAATTTCAAATATGTAATAGAATTTTATTAATCATAGTCACCATTACTGTATGTTAGATATACAGAACTTATTTATTTTGCATGACCAAAACGTTGTGGTCCTTGATTAACCTCTCCCAATTTCACTCATTTCTGGTCTATGGTGATGATCATTGTCCTTTCTGTTTCTCTGATCTCAATTTTGTATATTCCAAATATGTTTGATCACATGTATTTATCATTGCACATATGACTAATTTAACTTAGCATAATGTCTCTATGTTTATCCATGTAGTCACAAAACACATTATTTCCTTCATTTCAAAGCTTGTAGTTTCACATCACTATCTGCATGTTCTGAGCCATTTCTCTATCCATTCACCCTTTTGATGAAAGTTTTCACCCAGATTTCAAAGAAGATGTTAGAGTCAAAACCATGTGCCCTTGATAGAACAGTGTGTGAAGTCAGAAGAAAAAACAATGTGGAGCAGAGCCACGAGGGAGTTAGAATTACTGGGAGGCCAAAATCTCTTCAAAGGAAAGGTACAGATAATAAATTGAACTAGTTGAAAAGAGCATTCATGTGAGCTGCAACCAGAAAGCCATGGGGTGGGGCCACACAAGCTCTCTAGAGTTCACATCTCACCCCATGTGCCCTGTATATCAGACATGGAGCTAGAGCATTTAATGTTAGCCCTGCTGGGTTCTGAAATTTCTATGGTCAAATTCATTTTTATTTGCATATTACTCCTTTTTGGAGTGGAAATGTTTTCCCTGTGCCATTTTTTCTTGGGACTCTGGACTTACCCTTTGCATTTAACGGGGGAGTTCATAGCTAAGCATTTGTCTTCAGTCTCAGATGAGACTTTGGGCTTGGCATCTCTCACACATTAAGTTTACAATCAAGAGTCAACATCACAAAGAAGGCTTTAGCTTTTACCAGTGGTCTTTTGTAATGCATATACCTGAAAGCCCAGGGGAAGTTGCCAGTGAGTTACCCTTCCCCTATAACTTTTACAAACCCTCTTCTTCTACTTCACAGTAAACAAGGGTTTTCCCATTCAAAGCATTACTAAAAAGCACTGTGTGGTCAAAATACACCTCTAAAAGGAGAGAAAATACGAAAAGGCATCATGTGTGGCAGAGGGCACAGAAAGAGCATAGAGTACAGTGGTAGAAGCCTCTGAAGGCAGCATGGCTCAGTCCCTCTAGAGAGAAACATGTCAAGAAGTACTGGGAGATGATGCCAGATGCCTCCCTCTCCCCTTCCACATCCATCCACCTGCCATCATCACCTCCCCTTTGTTTCTCATCCCCTTGTCACTATAACCTTTTTGATTTCAAGCCAAGAATAAAAAAAATGGCACAGGAATGCATTGTTCAGACATATTTGATTAAAAAATATAGAACTTTTTCACATGAAAAATATGTTTTATTAGGCTGATTACTTTGAAAATTAGGCCTGGAGTTTCTCATGTGGTTAGATGGGAGAATTTCCCCAAAATTCAGTTTACCTATCTTGCAGGTCCACATTTTCAAAAAAAAAATGTCTTAAAGCAAACATGGTGTACCATAGACATTCCTCTTTAATGATCATCTCTTCAACCTCTCAAAAGCAACCTCTGGTGATAGCTCTTATTTTAAAGAGTTAATTGTTCATATTTTATGTAGAGGTGAGATAGGCAGTACTTGTCTTTCTGTGTTTAGCTTCTTTCACTTAGCATAATTTTCTCCAATTCTGTCCATGTTATTACATATGAGAGCATTTGTTTTTGTAGGGCCAAATAATATCCATTTGTATACACACACTACATTTTATTTTGCATTCATCCTATGATTGATACTTAGTTTTATTACACATGTTGGCTCCTGTGAATAGTGTGGTGATCAACAGTGATGACCAGATATCTCTTCCCATAGATATCTGGATCATGATGTACTTTGAGTCTATGGGAATTATCAAGAAAAAAGAACAGTGGCTCTATTCCAGATTTTAAGACATAATTTTCTAGCCAAAAATCTCTCTGTTCAACGGGTGTAATGGTTTATATCTAAAAGTCTCCCAAAGCCTCACATACTCATAGGTGGGGTGTTTGGGATGTGGCTGTACCATGGATATGTGGTAACTGGAGTAGTGTACTGGTGGGGGTTACAGCTGGGTGTGATGTTGGGAGGTGAAGCCTGGTTAGAAGTAGTGGGTCACTGGGCTGTGGCTTGCATATATCCCTCCTCCTCCCTTGTGCAATGGCTACTTCCTATTCCATGCCATTGTAACCAGGGCCCTCCTGCTCTGGGTCCTTGTTTTGAGATGAAAAATGATTGAAGCTGACAAAACAGCAAGCGGTGGGAAATGACCAAATGCATGTTCATTAGGAAGAATAAAAAGAAAAGCTCCACCTCTCCATCAGGGAGGGGCTTTCTCAAAGGTGAAAAGAGTAGATGTTTAAGTCTGAGGCATTTATAGACTTTTTGGTACAGGTGACTGTGGCAGAATACAGAGATGCTGTTAGTTCCTGCCTGGCTTTTGATGTCTGGAAAGCAGGCAGACTTGTTTGCATTTCAATTCCTCCAAGGCTCTGTCCATTTTTTTTAGGAATGCACCCTCTGTCTTTTACATTCCATTAGACCCTGATAGTTTACTCACATTAGTTATTTGGGCCCATTGTACATACAATCACTTAAGCTCTGACCTTCAGTTTATTTAAGTTAACTATTCAGGACTGTGACCTACCTGTTTAACTTCTAGCTTCTGGCCTCACTGTAAGCAACTCTCCTGTATCATGCCACCCTACTTTGGAGCCAGGTGACTATGGACTGAATCCTCTACAAATTGTGAGCTAAAATTAACCTTTATTCCTTTAACTTGTGGGTATGGGCATTTTGTCTGACAATGAGAACGTATCAGAAAAAGATTTTGGTACCAGGAGTGGTGTTATTGATGTAACACTACCTGAGCATGTGGTTCGGAAGTTCTTAGTACAGACTTGGTGGAAGATAATGGAAGGATTTCGAGATGTCAGCTGAAGAAGTAGCCCTAGAATATTGTAAGCTAAGCTTGCTGGGATATTCTTATCAACATTCAGAAGAACACAATGCTGATAGAAATGTAGACCTTAGCAGTGTCTTTCTGCTCCTTTTATATTCTATCTAGGATACTGGATTAGGGTGGGTGCCAAACAAATCAGTGTGCTGATTTAGTAATCACATTCCTTTAATTCTAGCACCCTTATTTCTAGCATTGAACTATGAATCAATCGCACACTATAGGTCAAGCCACCTTTGTAAAAAAAACCCCACCTGTGAGTCTTTAGAGGGGACACCTAAATACAATCCCCAAAAGGAAGCAAGTACTTTAAACTTGAAAAAGAAAAAGATTGCCTTGAGGGCATCCCAGAAATCAGGTCCTACTCCTCCCAGACACAAATTGGAAAAAGTGTAACCATTCACTTGAATATAGAGGCTCTGGGAATCCTGGCTTGAGAAGGGTCTTCTAGAGAACTACTTCCTGTTACTCATTTCACTTTGCCCAGATTGCATCACTCAGATACCACAGTAGCCATGTTCCTAGGAGGCCTGGCTATTGCTGATATGAGATGTTGGTATCGTCCACATGACCCAGTTTTTTTTTAACTCTACACAGGAAGAAGGAAAGAGTAGTGGGTCATGGAGTCTTCCTCCTGGATTTCAAAGAGAGTTGTGGGAGACCAAACAATGTGTGAAGTTATAGAAGGAAACTGATGTCACAGAAATAGGACATACTAGGAATTGTAGATGCCAGCAATACAGAATTTCTGTTGAGGAAAGCCACAGGCAGCACGTGGAGCCAGCCAAAGAGAGGCTATGTGGATGAAAACCAGAAAGGCCTTGGAATGGAGCCACACAAGACCTATGAAATTTGCATCTCACTACCATGTGCTCTTTATTGGACATGGAGCTACAGGAGTTTATGTTTTCCCTACTGGGTTCTGGAATATCTGTGATCCTAAGCCTTTCTATATTCCTGTTTCTCCATTTTATTTTACTTTAATTTTTTAAAAAGATAAACATTCATTATATATAAATTATGAGGAAGAAGTTAGGATAGCCTCTATAGAAAGTTAAGGGCCCTAAAAGATACATTTTTGTTTTTATTTTTATCATTAATTGAGTTTAATGGTACAATTTAGGTATACATTATGATCATATCTATCTTATGGAATTTGTACCTGTAAATGATATATCTTGATTTTTATTTATTTTTCCCCTTCTCTCCTTTCTATCTCTTACTGTTCTTTTTTTTTTTTTTTACCATTAACATTGGTCGTTATAACTGATACATATTGGGTCATCATTTTCATGACTTTGAGGAAAAGAAAATGAGGATCACAACCCCAGGAAACCCAGCAGACTGAATCCATTGGGCATGATAAATTAAATGCAAAGGGGGAGAATCCAACAAAAAGAAAAAGTCATGACAAGGCTTTTAAAACTTTTAACTTCATCTCCCTAATGAGTGTATAATTCAATCTTATTATTGTATTGATTAGTATTTTTCTGATTCTAGAGTTGCACACCTTTCCTTGGGCTATACTGGCTATTTATCATCTTCTTATGTCTACATTTTAATTGGGTTGTCTATTAATGAGCTCTAAGAATTCTTTATATATTCTGGTCATAGGTTATATGCATTGTAAATATGGTCTGTTTAAGGACTACTTTTCATTTTAATGATGTCATTTAAAGTTCTAAATTTTGATGGAATATCATTTATCAAATTTTTTCTTTTATACATCATGTTTTTTGTATCCTAGGTAGGTAGTTCTTGCCTACCGGGAATTCATACATATTTTTCCTTATAATTTCTTCTTAAAGTTTTATACTTTTAGGATTTCATATTTAGTTTCATAGATCCTTTTTAGTTATTTTCATTTATGGAAATAAAGGGTTGAGGTTAATTTTTTATATATGGATACCAGATGTTCTAGTGTTGTTTGCTGAAAACACTATCTCTTCCTCAGCTCTTGAATTGTTTATATTCTATAAAACGCTAATGTTAAATAATCTTTCAAAACTCAGTGGACCTTATATGTGTGGTTTTATTTCTAGATTCTCTGTTTTATTCAAATGATCTATATGTCTTTCCTTACAGCAAAACTGCCTTGATAACTAGCTTTAGAAGAAGTCTTAAAATTAGGTACTAAATGTCTTCCAACACTGTTTTTGTTTTTGTTTTCATGTTTTTTAAAATGTCTCTAGGTCCTTTGTACTCCTACATAACTTTTAAATTTCAATATCCAATTCTTCATTTATAGCAAGTATACATAGATCTGAATTTTTATACCTGATGTTTTCTAATCCTGCTAAATTTAAGTACAAGTTCTAGGGGCTCCTAGAGATTTCTTAGCATTTTCTCTGTAGGTGACCATTTCATCAACATATAAAGATTTTGCTTCTACTTTGCCAATCCTATCCTAATAGTGTCATTTTATTGCCAGACTATTTTGGTGGGGCCTAGGTTTCAAAGTTTAATGGACAGATAAAGAGCAAGCATATCTGCCCTTGTTCCCCACCTTAAGGAGATAGCATTGTATCTTCTCCATTCATATTAGGTGTTCTCACTGGAAGTATGGTGTACATGTCTTTAATCTATTGAGAGGGTTCTGTTCTATTTCTAGCCTCCTGATAGCTTTTACCATGAACAGCTGTAGAATTTAGTCCTATACTTTTCCCCCTTCTTATATACAAAAGCTTTGTTTCCATTTTATCTTTCTTTACTCATTTCTTTCTTGGCCCTTCATTCATTTCCTTCTCCCCCCCTCCCTTATTCATCTTCCCATTTGAACATTTTCCTCCTATTTCACAATGTCTACTATACTTTTTGGTCTTTAGACTTTCAGTTTCTCACACCAGAGAAACAATGCAGTATATACACATGAGTGTCTGATATATTTCTCTTAAGAGAGTAGTCTCTAGGTTACTTGTTAATGTCTCCAGTTTACCTGTTAATGTCTCAAGTTTAACTTTCTTTATGGCAAATAGTACTGCACTGTATTAAAAAAAGACATATCTTCTTTATCCAATCACCAGTTTGGGCATTTATGCTGTTTCCAAGATTTAACTATTACAAACTCTGCTGCTATAAACATGGGCAGGCATATATAGTATTAGTGTGGTATGATGCTTTTAATTCTTTTGGGAAGATACCAATAAGGGGGCTAGCTGGATGCAATGGAACCTCTAGTCCTAGTGTTTTGAGGTATCCCAATACTGATTTCCCCAGTGGGTGCAACAATCTACCATCCCACAATAAGTGCAGCAGGGTTCCTATTTTCCTAAAGCCCAACCAACACTTGTTATTGGTGGATTTTTTAATAATAGCCATTCTCTCTGGAGTGAAATGTAATCTCAGCATTGTTTTAATTTGTATCTCTCAAATGGAAATCAAGGGCAAAAGGAACCACAAAAGCTACATAAAACCATGGAAATTAAATACCCTCCTGAACAACCAATGGATCACAGATGAAATTAAAGAAGAAATTAGACAACTTTTATAATTAAATGATAATGCTGATATAATATAACAGTGCCTGTGAGTTATAATGAAAGCACTCCTATGAGGAAAATTTATAGTGGTGAACTCTCACATCAGGAAAAGAGTGAGCTCAAATAAACAACCTAATATTGAACCTCAACTTCTAGAAAAAGAACATGTTAAGCCTAAAGTTTGCACAGGGGAGGAAATTATAAAGATTATAGTAGAAATTAATGCATGTGAGACTAACAAAATTGTACAAAGAATCAATGAATAAAAGAGTTGGCTCTTTGAAAGATTAAATAAAATTGATTAATGCTTAGTCAACCTCATCATAAAAAGGAAAGAAAGGACTCAAATTCTTGCAATTAGGAATGAAATGGTGAAATCACAATGGATACTGCAGAAATCCAGATCATCAATATCTATTTCCAGAGCCTTTATTCTAATAAGATGGAAAACACAGAAGCAATGGACAGATTCATATGAATTACAGAAGCTGAATCAGGAAGATATAAAAATTCTAAATAAAACAACATCAGTCAATGATACTGAAGATGTAATTAAAAATCTACCAATAAAGAAAAGCCTAGGCCCTGAAGGATTCCCTGCTGAATTCTACAAGAAATTTAGAGACAATCTAATGCCACTACTCTTTAAACTTTTTAATGAAATTCAAAGGGAAACAATATTCCCAAAGTAATTCCTGGAAGCAGGTATTACTCAGATACCAAAACCAGAGAAGGATCCAACCAAAAAATGAGACTACAGGCCAATCTCCATAATGAACATAGACACAAAAATCCTCAATAAGATG
Organism: Heterocephalus glaber; assembly: GCF_053883595.1. Classification (NCBI taxonomy): domain Eukaryota; kingdom Metazoa; phylum Chordata; class Mammalia; order Rodentia; family Bathyergidae; genus Heterocephalus; species Heterocephalus glaber. Next base: position 5,234,527 of record NW_028258410.1, read on the forward strand.
CTGGCAAATATAATCCAACAAGTCATCAAGATTATACACCATGACCAAGTTGGGTTCATCCCAGGGATACCGGAATGGTTCAACACACACAAATCAATAAATGTTATACACCATATCAACAGAGCCAAGAATAAAAATCCCACGATCATCACAGTAGGTGCAGAAAAAGCATTATACAAAGTTCAACAACAAATTATGATAAAAAACCCTATGGAAAGTTGGTATAGATGTTCTTTATATCAATCTGATAAAAGCCACCTAGGACAAACCACCAGCCAACATCATACTAAGTGTTCTCCATTTTAGAATGGGAAGGTTTACCCTGTGACATTATATCTTGGGATTCTGCAACTTTATGAATTTTATGGAGACTCACAGTTAAGTTTGCCTTGAGTCTTGGAAGAGGCTTCTGATTTGGGGGTCTCTAAAGCCAAACAAGTTCAAAGTCAAGATTAACCATCCCAGAAGGAATGCTTCAGCTTTCAGTTTGGTCTTTTATAATACATCTGCCTAAGAAGCCAGTGATCTTGCAAGTGAGTTCCTCTTCCTAACTCATGTTCACAACCTTTCTACTTCCACTTCACAATATACAATAATCCTGAGTATTATTTTTTAAAATCATTTCTTTGTGGTAAAATTACTGCTGCCAAAAGGAGAAGTATGAAATGACATCATTTCTTGCAGAGAGCACTAAAAAAGCAAAGAGACTTCAGGTAAAGATGCTAAAGGCAGCAAGGCTTGGTCTCTCCAGAGCCCAAAATGCTGAGATGCAGGGTAGCTTTTCTCTCTCATCCTTCCACATCCATCAACCTAGAGCCAGTACTTTGTCTTCATTTCTCATCTCTTTGTTGATATCAGTTTAGGATTCAATCTAAATGTGGGGCAGATGTCACAGGAATGCATTTTTTGGCACACATATTTGATTAAAAATTCAGAGCTCTTTTCAGATGGAAAGTGTGTTTGATTAGCCTGGTTCTTTGGAAAATTAAGACTGGAGTTCCTTATGTTGTTAGACAGGACAATTTTTCAAAAATTCCATTTATCTAACCTTTAGGTCCAAATTTTCATAAAAAATATATAAGAAAAACATACTTTGTGCCATAGATGTTAGTCTTTAATAAGTTCTTAATCTCCTTAGATAGCAACTTGTGGTGGTTACTATTGTTCTAAAGAGTTAATTGCTCATATTCCACATACAAATGATAATATGTCACCTGTGTTTCTGTGTTTACCTTATTTCACCTACTATAATGCTGTTGAATTCCATCCATGCTATCATAAATGGAAGAATTTATGTGTGTAGGTGCAGATAATATTTCTTTGTTTACATATATGACATATTATTTTTAATCACCCACTGATGGATATTTACTTTTAATAAAAACACCTTGGTTATTGTGAATGGTGTGGCAATGAGCATGAATGTGCAGGTATCTTTACCAATAGATGAATGGACCATCTGTCTATTGTGTCTATGTAAAGCAAACATTTGGAAAGGATTAAAAACAGGATAGTGGCTATATTTGGTATTTTAGAAGAAGACAGAACTTTCTACATAAAACTTTTTCCTTTTTTTTATCAAATTAATTAATATGTAGAGAAGAGCAGTCTTTTATTTGAAGTCATGGACACACATTTGGAAAAGGACCCATGTCAGCAATAACTAATGAGAATATGTGGTTGCTCCAGGAAGATTCAAGGTAATCTGGCTTCACCTGATCCTGGGATTGCAGGATTCTCTTCCATGCTGTCTGCACATACTTGTTTCTCAGGGTGTAGATGAGTGGGTTGAGCACAGGAATAATATGCCATAGAAGAAGGATATGAACTTGGCCTGAGTGTGATTTGCTGGAAGCTGGAGGTACATTTCGATGGCAGGACCAAAGTATATGGTGACCAAATGCAAGTGGGAACTGCAGGTCCTGAGTGTCTTGTTCCTTCCTTCAGCTAAAGGGATCTTCAGTACAGCCTTGTCAATGAAGATGAAGGGGATGACCACCATCAGGGGAGCCATCTTTGAGAAAGGGATGGCTCCAATAACCAGGGTCAGCTCATTAACAGTGATGTCCCCACAGGCCAGCTTGATGAGCACAGGCACCTCACAGAAGAAGTGGTCCAGGGTGTGGTGCCAACAGAGGGGAATCTGGATGCTCAGTGTGACATGGAGCAGAGAACTTCCCAGGTCACTGGACCAGGAGGCAGCTGCCATCTGCACATACACCCAGGGATGCATTATAAGAGTGTACTGGAGGGGCTGGCAGATGGCCATATAGCGATCAATAGCCATCATAGCCAGCAGGACACATTCAAAGCAGCCTGTCCAGCTGAAAATATAGATCTTGTCTGGTGCCCACAGGTTGGCCAGCAGCTGGAGCATAATAGTGAAGGTGAGACCAAGATCCAGCAGAGAGAAGTTGTCCAGAAGTTGTACATGGGTGTCTGGAGTCTGGGGTCCTCCAGGGAGATGAAAATGATGGAGTTGTTCCCTACCAGGGTGAGGAGGTAGGAGACCAGGACCACTGCAGAGAGGGGCCTCTCCAGCCATGGAAGCTCTGAGAACCCCAACAGGACTAAAGTGTTGGGAAAGCTCGTGTTTCTCTTTTCCATGGCAGCTGCTTTATATATACCTAGAAGTAAAGGGACAAGTTTTTTTTGTTTTGTTTTGTTTTTTATCAGTGATCAAACTCAGGATCTTATGCTTGCCAGACAGGCTCTATGCCACTGATCAACATCCCTGGTCCAGAAAGGGTCAAATTTTGATGATAAATATGACTTCTTCATTTTAATAACTTCAGGGTAACATGTAAATACCTCAGAGAAATAAAATACTGCATAATTTGTAACATTGTTCTTGGGCTATTTAAAACAGGTTGTGCTGAACATTTTTGATATCAGGAACTACTTATAATTGATGACAATTTTTCTGTATAATGTGGGTGGGTTGGTTTGGAATATATCAAATGCATCACATTTACTGTGTACTTTATATATATTATAATAAAATAATTATGCAACTCACCATTAAACAAAGACAGTGCAATTCCTGACCTTGTTTTCCTATCACTAAATGGTCCCATCTTGTAAAAACAGGAGACAGTGACACCTTAAGTGTGTTTTGTATGTCCTGTATTCTCTATAATCTCCGTTTGGTGGCTGTCATTTCAGAAAACTCTGCTTCACAAACACAGGATGATGGAAATGAAAGCAGAGTTTCTGTGCTTTTGTGCCAACTTCAGGAAATATCCATCTTGACTTTAGTTCAGAATGTGTTAAGATTTGAAGTTATCTCAAACAATTTTCAGCCATCCTCCTTTGTGATCTCACACAGTTGTTCCTCTTCTAGAATAGATGAAGTTGTATCACCTAACTTCTTTTTATTATTATTAGTTTTTTTATTACCTTCTTATTTTTGGTCACCTCACTTCTTCACAAATGGGTAATGGATTCATTTCTGCCCAAGTAGGGGTCTTTTGTGGTTGTAGAGTAATTCTTATATTCTTTTGAAAGCTGAAATAGGTGATCATGCACAAGCAGGGAGAAAGATGGCCCAGTCTCAATCTCTTTCCCAAAATCTCTACTAGTGTTTGCAACATATAGAAAAATCCATTCACTCATCACACCCATCATTCAAGTTTGGCTTTGAAAGCAACCACTTTATCTGCTGACATGAACATATCATTCTTTCCTGAAGGGACAGATTGAGTTTATGGAGCAGGTTGAATATTTCACACAAGTAAGCAAGTTTTGGTACCCAGTTGATGTTACTGAAATATGCTGTTGGTGGTGACTGCTTTTCCTCAAAGAAATCTCTAGAGCATCTCTTGTAATTCAAAATCCCTGGCCAGTAATCAACCTTTAGAAATCACCTCCCTTCTGCATATAAGAGAAGGCATATATGCTCTGGGTCTGTATTCTGACAGATCTATGAGCACAGACATGAGGAGTATCTGTGTGTACTTTAGTGTGGTTGTTAATTTTATCAAACTTGAAAAACATTGTTTAGTTCAGGTGACACTGTTTGTCTTGTGAACCTTTCTCTACAGGTCACCAGGGCATAGACTCACATGCAGAAGTGATTTCCTTGACACAAGTGGTGAGCTTAGAAAACCATGCAATCATGGTACCCCCTCTGTCTATACATATCCCACCTAAAATTACCAGTTCAGTCTTCCTGCTACATAATCATTCTAATACGTTAGTAGTTTTGCAGTTGTGGTATTGGTTGGCAACAAAAGTGCACATAACATATCCTCTTTCATATCATCCTGAAAACAATCCTTGTTGCCGTGTTGTCAATGTCATCAGACTTGTGAGCCTGGATCATGTACAGATGTCTTTCTATCTATTGTGCTTCCAGATCCTCTGTGGCTTCAATATGTCTATTCACCATACTAGCCAAGTGAAAAACACATGGCACCTTTTGCATTCCAGACTCTCAGAAGGATTTGTAACAAATCTTCTTAGCAGTAGGCAGGACCAACTTTTCACCAATAGTGAATGGCTTTCAGCTCTAGTAATGTGGTCAGCCACTGACAATGATGCACTCAGGACACGCATATTTGATGGAATGGTGACCCCTTGCAATGCTTTCCCCTCATCTTCATATTTTGTCTTTTGAGTAACTCCAAAGGATTGGATTTTTAAAATCAGGCTATTTAGTATTCATGTGGCAAAGCAGTTTTTAAGGTTTCATAGCTTAGTTGGATAGCACATCACCATATATTATACAAAGCAGATTTGGAGAAAATGTCACTTCTTTCAGTGAACCCATAATTTAATTGAGTCTTGGTGATGTCTCTTAAATGCTGCTTACTCTGTGCTGTTAGTCTTAGAATCTTCTGTTGCCTCATCACTGTATGTTTCCCCGTTTTAGAGAAGCGGTCTCATGACTTTGTTTTGTATTCATTGTGGGTTGGGTTAGCTTGTGAGCCTTCCAAAACTGCAGCTGAGACAAGTGCATAGTTCAGGAAAGATACAGCTGGAAGTGGTAAATAAAAGGTGGGTTATGTGCAGGCTAAAATAAGTGTTGAATTTGACTTAAAGCCTGCTACCAGATGAAGGACATGAACACACTTACCACTATAAAGCCTGACACCCCTGCATCTTAGTTGTGATATAACACTAAGCTGATCTGAGTCTGCAAGCAATTGATTTATCATGGTCTCCGGAGTCAAATCTCTCTGCTGATGTTCATCTGTATTTGCAGTTGCTCCTCAGTGCTGTCATCACCCCCTCATCTCCACCTCAGATCTTTAGATTTACCAGACTTTAGATTCTCATGGGTAGCAGGCAACCCATATCCCTCAAATGTGTACTCCACAGTAGGGTTCATGCTCCAAAGAGAATCTAATGCCATGTTGATCTGATGGGAGCCAGAGCTCAGATGGTCATGGCAGAGATGGTGAGCACTGTAGACACAGAGGAAGCTTCAATTCCTCCCATGCTGTGCACCTCTTTTTGTCCAGCTTGGCTCCTAACAGACTGCTACAGGTCTATGGTTTGGGTGCTGGGGACCTCTGGTATGTGTGATGTTGTAAGATTCATCCAGGTTGTAGTTGTGAGAATTTCCTATGATTTTTTTTGGCACTGGGGATTGAATTTGGGACCCTGCACTTGTGAGGCAGGCAGCAGAACCACTGAGCTAAATCCCTGACTCTCCTATGATTTCAAAGATAGAATACAGTTGGCTTCTATGTAAGTATTACATTTTCTTATACAGTTATCATCCATGCACCCTTGCATGCTTCCTTTGGTTTGATTATGGTGAGTAATCCTTCTATGATAAAGCTTAGTCCCCTTAAAATTCTGAAGCTGAAATTCTTTCCTGTTTTGTCTTATTTTCTGACTCTGCCTAATACATCAGCCTGTGGCTCTCAGAGAAACTTGCTGAAGTGCTTTCTGTTTGATGAGACATCAAGAACTTGCCTGGGCTCTGTTGAGGACATATGCCCTCCTTCATTAAACCATCCAAATGTACAATAAATCATCACTTACTGTAGTCTCCATGCTGTACCACAGATCTCTGCTTCTTCTTCCTGTTTGGCTGTGACTCTGCACTTGGGGCCACTGTCACCCCAACCCTCTAGTAAGCCACTACCTTAGTCTTTGGTAACCATCACCCTGCACTCAGATTCTAGGAGATTAACTATTTCACCTCCCCACATGAATGAGAGCACAGAGTGTTTATCTTTCTCAACTCTCTTCTGCTGCTGTGGATATTATTAGAAAGACAAAGATAAAAAATGTTCCCAAGAATATAGAGAAATGGAATATAAGTATGGTCATGATTGAAATGATATTAGAGCTAATAAAGGTTAAAAATTGAACAACAACATAACCTAGCAGTCCTAGTCCTGGGTACTTATTCATAGAAAATGGATCCAGTATGCTGCAGAGACATCTCCACTCTCAAAGCCAATAAAGAATTGTTCATGACAGCCAAAGTGTGGATCAACTGGTTTGTAGCAGTGGTTGCATTGGCAATAAAAGGTGGTGAATGTAAACACCAAATACCACCCACCTTCAAGAAAAAGTGAATCTTACCATTAATGGCAACAGATGAACATGAAGCTCATTATGTTAAGTGAAGTAAGTCAGGGATAAAGAGTAGACGATTTTCTTCAAGAGTTTCACTGTGGAATATCACCATTACAACTGTTTGGATTTGTTTTGGTCATCATTAAGAATCAAATTAAAAGAATTTCTCATGAGTGTCCGGAATGAGTAAAAGCTCAGCCATTGGTCTCCTCCGTGCCACATTGTCAGGCTCTTTGCTGGTCACTGTGAGGATCCTGTTGAGAGATCCACCCACCCTCCTCCATTCCTCACACTCCCAGCTTGTAAGATCTCCAGAAATTGCAATCCTCATTTTATCCTTGATTGCTTAAAGCCTGTGGACCCATCTAACAGCCCCATTGTTAGACAGGTAGTTAGATAACAGCAGGCCTGAGGGACAAAGGAGGAATAGAGTAGCACAGTGTGTCAGGGAGAGAAAAACAAGGAAACACAGACCTCAGTGTGTGACCCATTTCATGCACTTATGTGGTCTCAGACCCAAGGACACAGGGCCTGTGTGTAGAGAGCCAGGCACACAGTACCCTGCTGCATAGCCAATGCCAAACAACACCAGAAAGGGGACCTTATTTTACTTTATTAAAATTTTTAATCTTCTTTGAACATGTTTTCAGTTTATGGAGTTTACAATCATCACAGGGAATGGTTACATGTACGTACTACATTTTCTTTCTTTTTAAAAAAATCCCTTTTTCTTCCTTCCCACTCCCTCCCTCCTCTTGCACGCCCCCTCTCCCATTTTCATTTTTGTTGATACTGTGTGTCTTGGCTCATATTATGGCATGTAATGTTTACATTAATTGAGGTTTCTAGGTTCCTGTACATAGCGCATCTTTATTTCCCCTTCCCCACCTCATCACCCTTCACCCTTGTTCCCTTGGACCACTTTCCTATTGAAAGAGATCCGAACACTTGTCCCAGAAAGGGGCACATTCTTTAAGCACCCTCCTGCCTTGGACTGAGACCTGAGTTAGAGTTATATTTTATATTTTTTCCTCCTTTCTTATATGATTAAGGATCCTGAGGTAACACTGTCCAACTGAAAGGAGCAGGAAGACATTTGGCAGTTCCAGCATCAGCTCTATGCAAACTGGTCAACCAGCATCACAGTCACCCTTGGCCCTGAAGCCCAGGAATTTTCCTGTGCATGAAAACATATCCAGCCTCACCCTTGGGACAGATGCCTGCATGGCACTGCCCATCTTGTTTGAAAGCATAAATCTCTGTGTATTACCTGCACTAAATTCTACCCCTACTTCTGTAAGGTCGCCTGTGTACTTGGACTGAATTCTTTCATTGAAAGCACAAAGCACTAAGGAGCAAGGGGCAGAGTCCTCGTGGTGGCAAGACCTGGATTTCTGATGATGCCCGTAGCACACCTGCTGCCCCTCTTATTTGAACTCTCCATTGTCCCCTGCTTCCTCTTGCCAAAAAGTGACCTTCTTCTCTGCTTTCTCCCACCTCCTATGAAAAGGCCCCTCCATCCTGGCCCAGTGCACAGCTGGCTTCTCCTTCTGCTTCCCACACTGACCTACCTGAGTACTCATCTGTGACACCTGCACCAGTGACATTTCCTGTGTGGATCCTTCCACAGCCTGCCCATCTCTGTCTCCACAAGAACTCTGAATATTTATACCACTGCAGTCTCTCTCTCACCTCCCCTCTTGCCTGTGAGTGCTGTGGGAGTTTGACCCTAGGTTAAATGTCTGGGCTTTCCAGCACCTTGTTTTGCCCTGAAGCAGCTATTTAATAAATACATAAATTAACATCTGGACTTAGTGATATTACTTTCATTTGACATACAAGCTTTGATGTATTTTTTCCCCAAATTTTACCCAGCACTCTAAATTGGTTAAAAATTGCACTTTTTTCAAGTTGTTTTTCTGTACCACCACTGAAGACACTAGGTGACCAATATTATACTCTGTTTTGCTGTGCTTTACCTAACATCCAGTGCAATGCTTCATGTGTACTACACAACAATGTTTGCAGGGATGATTATGATTTTCACTCTCATGGGGTCTTTTGCCAGGAGATTTTTGCCACTAATTTTAAAAAATATAGCTTTTCAGACTTCATCCTGTCTTGGAAATGAAAATTTGTGTGGTGATAGAGGGTTTGGGGTAGAGAAGTTTTGAGAGGGTTATCTTCTTAATGATATTATTTTGGTTCCTATGATTATATCTCATGTTACCCAAAATAGCCCAGTCTCACCAGACAAGTGAAAGTGTCTGCTAAGATCCTCTGTGGAACTCACTGGAGAAGAAGGAGATCAACACCATGCTCAAGAACAACCCTTCTGCAGTCACTCACCTTGAGGTGAAGAAGGAAGAGACGCCTGAGGGAGAGGCCAGCAGTGGAGAATTGGGCTGGCTCTAGTGAGGCAAGTTCTCTTCAGATGCTGGGGTTTCATGTAGAGTGAGGTGGGAGTGATCAGAATCCAGGTAGGAGAGAGTGTTGAGTAGGGGTCTCCTGAGGGTGCCTGGTTCAACTCTTCTGAGACCTGAGCTAGTTCAGGGAGACCATTAACTCAGGACCTCATGTGTAGAGATGAACACTCTGCAAGGAATTTCCCTACAAATTTATTCATCTGTAGAATTATCTTACCCCAAAAAAATAGGCTCCAGTGATGTGCATGCAAGACCCTGAAACAATAAAATTACCACACAAATCCTTGAAATACTCTGTGGCCAAAGTGTGCTATCCTCATGGTTCCCTATTTAAGACTGTGCATAAGAGCAGATTGATGCCACACCAGGCAAATATTTCTTTAAAATGTCACAGTTAATCACATGTGAAAAAGCATGTTTTAAGCAGAAATATGTCACTTCTGTAGAAAATAGAGAAGTATTTTTTAAAAGCTCTTTAGAGATTTAATTTCTTGTCATGGGACACTTTATGTCAGTGAGGTGAAACACTTTATGCCATGTCACCCCTTTTATTGAAGTGTGCTTTCTTCCCCACGCAAAATTTCCCACACAGGGGGTGTTAGTCTCACTGGATAAATCCAGGCTTCTTGTTTCTCAAACTAGAAAATGAGCAGAACATAGGAAAATAGAAAGAATGGCAGAGATTTTTTAAAGAAATGTTCACTCTTCAGGTTGGTAATGACTGGCAAGAAAACTGGAGAGCAGGTTTGACTAAAAGTGGCCTCATCTGCTCTTATTTTTTGTGGGATTTATTGGGATCTTTGGTTTTTGGGTGTGAAAAAGTGCTCTTTACAACTGATTTAAATTCTACACTTGCACTTTGAGAGCAGGCATTTTTAACTTTATTTGGCTAGGGAAAAAGCAGTGTGACTTCCAAAGCCCATGGTGTGTATATGTATATGTGTGTGATATGCAATGCTAATGAATTTGTGATGATCCTGGGTTACCTTTGATTATTCTGAAGCAGAGCTTTTCTCCTTTGGTCATGACAGAGGTGAAGAAGTGTGATAACAGCCAAGAATACTTCCCAGGCTCATGAGAAAGCTAAGGAGATGCAGTGATATGATGAGTCAAGCATCTCTCAGAATCAGAAGCCATCCTGGTGTTGGGAGTTTAAGTCCCAGATGTCTCCCACACTGTGTATCTCCTACCTCAAACCCATTGCTTTGACCCACTCTTCCACTCTTGCTATTTACTACCCTCTGAGAACTTGGGAAATCGTAAAAATGCCAGGATTGGTCCAGAATTAATTTCTGACCTCAGTGACTTTGAATATCACAGGGCTGGTGGTGAGGTTGTGCAAGCTAAGCATGGAGAGAGTCTTCACAAGATTTCTGCAGCATAGACTCAGCCCATGTGTGCACTATCTCACCCATCTCCTTTTGTGCCCACCCAGTTTCACTGGAGGACAATGGAGGTGTGACCCATAGAAGAGGTCCTTCTGCTCCTGTGGTCTCAGGTCTCCTTTATCTGTACAGCATCCTGTGGGCCTGGTCCAGCTGGTTGGGTGGGGAAAGCAGAGACTTCACTTGTACATGGAGAGGGTCTGGATCCCCAGGGAGCATCAGCTGTGACAACTGTGGGGGAAGAAAGGGGAGCAAGATCAGAGGCCACAGGGAGATTGGCTGAGGCCAGAAAAGGAGTAAGGGAGAGATGTGTATGAAAGGCATTATTTCCACCAGAATCAGAATCCCTTCAACAACAAAATAATTGTTTTTTTTGGCTGTATTTGGATTGGTTATGGAAAAGAACTTACTTTTTATTGTTGAGAGCCTATATGAAAATGTAAAGCTAAACATGTAGTGGACTTTACAATTGTGAAAATCTTGTTTCAAGATTCTAAAAGCTAGTTACACACTTTCAGTATAAGGTCAAATTATGACAGTGTTCTTCCACAGGCCTTTCCCCAAATAAGCAGACTACTACAGACATTTACAGAGGTCAAGACAAAACTTAGGCCAAATTCTTCAGAAAACATAATGAGTAAAATGCAGGAACACACTCCTTTGATGAAATCTCATAACAAAGAAATCATTGTTTTCTTGGGTTCTTATCTTCCTCATTCCAACTGGTGTCAAGAAATCTGGTCTGTCCTATAGAAAATTTGGATTACAATATATCAGAACAGCATGGATGTGTTTCAAAGATTGAAATCAAATTCAGCTCTGACTGCTTCAAAAATAGCACCATTTCAAGAAGCATTTATATATCTTCAAAAGTTAATGGCAGCTGTGAAGGGTATTCTTTAAGGAATTCAGAGAACATTGGCCCCTAACAGTAATTACTAAGATATTGAGATCCTCTATAACTTCCTAATCAAGTATGAGGTAAATAAACATGTCACATTTACTACCCAGGAACTCTGTGGTTGTGTTTCTCAGACTGAGTATCAGGAAAAGTTAACCATTGGATGCTGCCAACTAGTTGAAATGGAAAGTGCCATGCAGCAGTGTAACAAATCTCTCTACATGGGCGCCAAACACAGGGGATGGTGTGAAGACATGTTCAACTATAGGACCTAAGTAGTGTAACTTTATAGAGAAATTCCATTCATCTGTGTAACTTTAGAAGCATTTGTCTTCATGAGTAACAGAGTGATTTTTGACCTAGTCACTTTTTGAAACCAAACCCAGGGGAGGTTTAAGAAATATTTCCTAGGTACAAAAAAGTGACTGTGTTACTGACAGTCTCATTAAAGCTCTATAAAGCTTAATGTATGTATTATGGAATAAACTGTGCACTCAGCTTTCCTGGAGTGGACAGTACCTTCATACCTTTGTCTTAATTCCAAGCCAGTATCTCTAAGGAAAAGAGAAGCATCTATCTAGTCCTCCTAGGGCAGGAGCCACTGTGGCAACTGAGGAATGCCAAGGGTATAGTAATAACATCTCTCCCAGTCCTGAGTATGAGCATGTGACCCTAAGTATTAGGATACTGTCAAACCCTAAATATTAGGACCTGACCATTTTCACCACATTGCACAAATGAAATCTTGTCCAGAGTTATTTTTAATGATCAGGTTTTTTTTTATGTAGATGCGGTAGAAATAATAAAACTACCATCCCCACTTCCTCAGGGTAATAGAATTTTGACTTCAGCTCCTGCTTCCTGTACAGCCTCTCCTCTGAGCTTGTAACTTTTCAGTGCATTTCTAGTAGGGAAAAGAAGGGTGAACCCTGTGCTGAATTGCCCTTAAATGTGAAGCAGCCTGGATTTTTGTAATTAGGAGGCAGTGACTGATGTTTGCCACTAACTAAAGACAAGTGTTTAAGTGACTTCTTACTTATACAGTAAGTTGGAAATCCTTGTTTACTGAAATGTTTTAGGCTTTTGTTACCACTTAGATAAAATCAAATTTGGCTTTGTTATAAATGTTAATGTATTTATAAAATGCAATAAACTTATTTTCATAAAAAACGGGAACAAACAATACAAAATCATTGGTTTAGATTTATTTGTTTCAACAGCCTGTTGAATTTGCTAATACTCTTTGACTATGGACTTTCTCATGTTTAGGATTAAGTTTTTATGATATTGCAAGTACTCTGTGTTCTTAAAATGTTAAATTTCCTTCATCATTTTTAGAAGGGAATAGAAGCATGCTTCCAGAAGCATTACAAACGCAATTACATTTTCAATCTATTGTACATAACTTATGGTACAGAAGCATTATTTGTTTAAACCTTAAAATAATTAAGGCACAAAAAACTGAGACCCATATCTTAAACACCACATAGGCCACACTTCTTATTTAAAATCTTTTTATTAACAAGTGTAGCTCTACTTCTTTATCACATACCACATTATGCATTACATTTGTAACTTAGGTGTTGATTAACACAGGATCCTTAGGTCCTTGATCACAGCAAACATTTACCAGGGTCTTTACTTTTTGATTTTAGTTTTTTTGAGACAGAATCTCACTGTGTAGTCTGGATTGGCCTTGGACTCACTGTGCTGCCCAGGCTTGTCTTCAACTCACAATGATCCTGCTGCTTCAGCCTCCCTGTTGCTGGGATTACTGGTGTGTGCCACCATTCCTGGTGGATTTTCACAGGCAGAGAACCACTTCACCTTCTCTTTAGCTATTTTGATTTGCATCATACAATATTGTTAACTGTAGTCAACATCTGTGTTGTATGACACAGCATTCTTTCCTCCTGTGGGCTGTGAATTTGCATTTTTTGAGCAATTTCTCTTCTCCTCCATCTTGGTCTCCCCCTCCCTTGTCTCAAGGAACCATCATTTTGCTCACCAGTTTTTTGAACTCAGCTTTGTTAGATTCCATATATGTGTTAAATCATGTGTACCTTTCCAGGCCTGGTTTCTGTCCTCTAGTAGGATTTTCAGTTCTGATATGGTTTGGGTCTAGGTGTGCCCCCAAAACCTAAAGAAGTAATAAGTGGTGTTTTCCCAGAGGTGATGGGATCTAGAGTGTGTGACTCTGGGATTAAGGGTGTGTGATTACTAAATCAGTCCACTGATTTTTTGCCACCACCCTAATCCTGGTAGCCTGGATATAACATAAGGGACACAAAGACACATATCTTCTCTCTTGCTTGCTTTGCTACCTTCTGCCCACTATGAACTGTTTCTCCTCTGCAATCCCTGTCTGCCAAGCCACCCTGCCTTGGATCCAGCTGATTATGGACTGAAACCAGTACAAACTGAAAGCTAAATAAAGTCTTCCTCCTTTAACTTTGGGTGTCAGGTATTTCATCTCAGGAATGTGAGGGTAAATAAGACAAGTTCTATCCACATTGCTATAAATGACAGAATGTGTCCTGCATATGGCTATAATGTCCTGCTGTGTGTGTCTCCCATATGGTCTTTATCCACTGTTGTAGTCAAGGTTTGACAAGGAAATGCATTTACTACAGGACTCATAGTTTATGGGGTTATTTTATGATAATTACCCAAAAAGTCAAATGAAAAGGAGTACAAGAGATTAACTGCACATTAGGGGCCCAAGGAATCCAGCTGAGGGCCTGGATTCTAGCAATGTCCTGCACCAGGGCAGCTAAAGGAAAAGAGTCCAAGGCAGTGTTCTCCATGAGTCCAGCCAGTGGCCTAGAGCCCATGGCAACATCACATGCTTGTCTATATTGAGGATCTGCACCTGGAAGGCCCAAAGGCCAGTGGTGGAACACAGAAAACCTACACTGGTGAGATGAAAGATTTGTGCCACCAAGCTGAAGCATACACATTGGAACCAGGATGTGATGTTCATGGTAAAGATGAGAGGTCACCTGACAAAGAAAGCAGCCAATCCCAGCAACAGCGAGCTCCTTTTCTGACCAGAACAGCTTAGTTTGCATCAGGAAAACCATCTGCAGCAAACTTTTCCTAGAAAATCAACAGGCCAAGATCTTCTCCTCCAGTTCTCTTTTTATGGCTATTGCTAACAATCCTCAGGTGGATCCTCCACACCCAGAAAAGGCTGATTCAGTTCAGCTGGGCATTACAGGTTGACCATTAGTTTATCCACTATATCCACTCATCTGCAGATGGGCAACTTTGTTGATTCCAAGTCTTGGTCATTGTGAATGGTTCTGAAATTAAAAAGTACAGATGACTTGGATATACTGATGAATATCCTTCTGAGAAATACACAGCAATGGGACTGGAGGATCATATGGTACTTTTGCTTTAATTTCCCAAAAAACCTTCACATAATTTTCAGTAACAGTGACTGTATAATCTTACATTGCTACAAATAGTGTTCACAATTTCTCCTTTTGCCACATCTCTCCCAGAATTTGTCAATTTTGTCTTTTATTATGGTCATTCTAGGTGGGGATGATATCCCATTGTAGTGTTGATTTATACTTTCCAGCTTCTAAACATACTACTGACATACAGGAACAAAAATAGTATGGTACTGGCATAAAGATAGACACATAATCCAATGGAACAGAATAGAGAACATAGAAACAAATTCACACATCACATTGAAGTGTTTCTCATACATTGGAATAACACATATATAGTCAAGCCATGCTCTTCATTAAATCATCTGAGTAGCTGGATGTCCTCATCTAAAGAAATGGAAGTGGACTCACACATCACAACATATGCAAACACCAGGTCAAGATGGTTTAAAGACAACTGTAAAAAAATTATCAAACTACTAGAAGAAAACATAGGGGAAACAGTCTATGATATTAGTTTGTGCAAGTACATTTTGGAGAAGAATGTAAGTGCACAGGGCACAAAAGTAAAAATAGACCAATGGGATTGCATCAAACTCAAATCTTCTGTACAGCAAAGGAAAAAGTAAGAGAATGAGGAGACAATCTACTAAATATGAGAAAATAACAATGAGTAATTACCTCACAAGCGTCTACAGCCAGAATACATAGGGAACTCAAAAAATTAGCAGCAGTTATAAATAACATTTAAAAATCAAGTATTTTGATTAAAAAGGGGATGTATTATGAACAGGGATTATTCAAACTAAAATAAATAAATAGCCAAGATGGTGTAAAAAATGCTCAACCTCACATTTTATTTTTAAAATTTCCCCAGCTTCAAAGAGGTATAATTGTATGAATATTATTGTATATAATATTTAAGGTACATACTGAGATGTTTTCATATATCTAAGTATTGTGAAATGATTGTCATCATAAAGAATATAAAGATATCATCTCCTATAGTCACATTTAAAAAATTAATTTTATTGATACAGTTTAGATATACATAATGATCACATTAATCAAATGGAATTTGTACCTGTACCTGGTATATTTTGATTCCTCTTTTTCTCCCAATACCTTTTGTTCCCTTCAACTCCCTTACCCTCTTATTTACAAAATCTTGGTTTTAATTTTTTTCCTTCTTTTCTCAGTTTTCCCCTTTTCTCTTCTCCCCCTTCACAGTTTCCTTTTCCTTTTGAAGAGTTTCTTCCTATTTTCTATTATCTATTATCCATTTGGGTCCTTATTTACCTTTTCAGTTTCTCACACCACAGAGACAATGTGATATTTACACATGTGTCTGATTTATTTCACTTAAAACGTTGGAGATCTTCTTGCTTAACAAATTTCTTTTTTTGCTGTAACTGGGACCAAATTCTGAGTATAATAAGGTATACTAATTATAGTTATTGTACTGTACTTTAGACATCAGAAATTATTTCTCATATATAAGTAAAATATGATGTTAAACTAATCTCTCCCCATTTCCGCAATCTATGGCAATGACCATTCTACCTTCTGCTTCCATGTTCTGACTTTTATAGACTTCAGGTATACTAGATCATGATTGTCTTTCATCTTTCTGTATGTGACTTATTTAACTTAGCATAATGTCTCTGGGTTTATCCATGTAGTCACAAAATACATTATTTTTCCTCATTTTTAAGAATTACTAGTGTCTCATTATCTGTATTTATATCTTTATATAAAATGTCTGTAATTTCTCCATCTACAGGCATTTGAGTTATTACATCCAGTTTTAGTTATTACAAATGATACTGTACCCTGCATGCACAGAGGAGGTGAGCCGCTCCCACCACACAAGAGGAGAGTTCCAGACAGCCATACCCTCCTGTGAACATAGAGGAGGTAAGCTGCTCACAGCACACAGGAGGAGGCTTCCAGGCTGCTGTAACCCCTGTGAGCACAGAGGAGGTGAGCTGTGTGGACCCCAGCAGCACCCCCCTCCCCCATTGAAATGAGAAGACGCATAAGTTTCAAAACCAGACTTCCAGATCACCTAAAACAATCCCAAAGGGAAATGAGATGGAACGTTGTGATACTCAACCACCTGGACTCCCGGAACTGGCAACAAAAGAGGATCTGAAAAAAATGAAATCAGAAATAATTTATCAGATAGCAACAGAGATTGTGTGCATAGTGCAAGACATTATTAATAAATCTAGAGGGGACACAGATTAAAAAAATAGGAGAGCTGAGGAACATGATGAAATCCCAACATAGGAAACAAATTTAATCCATAAAACAGATGCAAACAGATTTCCAGGAGATTAAAAACTTCAATGAAATTCTATGCAGGAGAATGAACTAATGTGAGGATAGAATTTCAGATATAGAAGTTAAGATTGCAGTTAGTGATCAGGCAAAGAAATATCTCTTTAAAATTGTAAGGGACCATAAGAAATCAATCCAGCAGCTGCTAGATGATGCTAAGAAGAATAACATAAGACTGACTGGAGTCAATGAAGAAACAAGACAGAGTTCAGATGACATAAAAAATATGTTTTCAGATGTGATGACAGCAAACATCCCAAGCAGGGCAAAAGAACATGAAATACAGATAAGTGAGGCTTATAGGACTCCAAGTAGCCTTGTTCAAAAAAATCTACACATAGGCATATAATAGTTAAGATTCCAGAAACTGAACAGAACAAAATTCTACAAGCAGCTAGAGAAAAGACACAAATCACATACAAAGGAAAGCCCATAAGAATCACAGCAGACTTCTCAATGCAAACCCTCAAGGCAAGAAGAGCTTGGAGTGATGTATTTCAAGCACTAAAAGAAAACAGCCTTCATCCCAGATTGATGTGCCCTGCAAAAATTATCTTTAAAAATTGATGAAGAAATAAGATACTTTCATAACAAAGAGCACCTTAGGAACTTCATGAATACCAAACCAGCACTCCAAAAATTTTAGACAATATCCTAGGAAAAGACAAAGTGAATCACAACCCCAGGAATCCCAGAAGAATGAATCCATCAGGTGTGACAAGAAATTAAAAGGGAAGTGGGAGAATCCAACAAACAGAAAATATCATGACAATAATAAATCAATATGTATGATTTATAACCATCAATTTTAGTGGTCTCAATACACTAATCCAAGAAATAGACTGGCAGAATGAGTCAAGAAGCAAGATCCAACAATATGCTGCATACAAGAAACACATTTAATTCAAAAAAAACCCTCATAGACTGAAAGTTAAAGGGTGGAAAACACCACTCCATGTGACAGGGACCCAAAAATAAAAAGCAGGAGTAGCCAACCTCTTTGCAGATCAAGTGGATTTCAAATGAAAATCTGAAACCCTCTGATCCTAAGAATTTCAGATAAGGGATAGTCAACTTCTATGTACAAATCTATTGTGAACATATGTTTTCATTCTTCTCAAGCTGAATATCAAGAACAGAACTACGGGTTCTTAACAGTAATACAAGAAATTTTTATATTGTTTTCCAAAATGGTTTTGTTATTTTACATTCACATTAGCAGTATTAGAAAGTTCTAACTGGTTCACACCTAATCTGACATTTGTTCTTCTAAAACCTTTAACTTAATTTCCCTAATGAGGGTATAATATGATGTTGTTATTGTACTGATTAGTATTTTTCTGATTCTAGTGTTGCACACATTTCCTTGTACTGTACTGGCTATTTATCCTCTTTTTGTGTCTGCTTTTCAATTGGGTTGTCTATTAATGAACTGTAAGAGTTCTTTATATATTCTGCTCATAGGTTATAAGCATTATAAATATGGTCTGTTTAAGGACTACTTTTCATTTTCTTAAAAATATCATTTAAAGTTCTAAATTGTGATGGAATCTCATTAATCAATTTTTTCTTTTATACATCATGTTTTTTATATCCTAGGAAATTCTTGCCTACACTAAATTCATAAGTATTTTCCCTCATAATTTCTTCTTAAAGTTTTATATTTTAGGCTTTCTTATTTAGGTTCATAGACCCTTTCAAGTTATTTTTATGTATGGAAATAAAGGGTTGAGCTTAATTTTTATATATGGATACCAGGTGTTCTAGTGCCATTTGCCAAAAACACTATCTTTTCCTCTTCAATTGAATTGTTTATGTTCTATAAAATGTTACTCTTAAATAATCTTTCAAAACTCAGTGGACAGTATATTTGTGGTTCTACTTCTAGATTCTGTTTTATTCCAATGGTCTATACATTTTTCCTTACACCAACACTGCCTTGATTACTGTAGCTTTAGAGGAAGTTTTAAAATTAGGCTCTAAATGTCTTCCGACAGTTTCTTTTTCATTTTTACTTTTCTAGGTCCTTTGTACTCCTACATAACTTTTATATTTCAATATCCAATTCTTCATTTATAGCAAGTATACATATATGTGAATTTTTATATACACTCTGTGTTTTCTAAACCTGCTAAATTCAAATACAAGTTTGAGGGGATCCTAGAGATTTCTTAGTATTTTCTCTGTAGATTATCATTTCATCTACATATAAACATTTTAGTTCTTCCCTGCCAATCCTATCCTAATTGTTTAGGTCTGTCTTTCAAAGTTTAATGGATAGGTGAAGAGCAGGAATATTTGGTGTTGTTCCCTGTCTTAGGGAGAAAGCATTGTATCTTCTCCATCCATATAAGGGGTTTTTGCTGGAAGTATGGAGTACATGTCTTTGATCTGCTGAGAAGGTTCTGTTCTACTTCTGGTCTCCTGAGAGCTCTTACCATGAACAGCTGTGGAGTTTAGTCCAATACTTTCTCTCCAACTAGTGACAGGATCATATGGCTTTTTCCTTTCCTCTGTTAAAATGATGACTTTTGGGGGTGGATCTTCCAATGCTGAACCAACACTGCCATCTCTGTAATAAAACCACTTTCTACATACTGCCAGATCTGACTTCTAATAGTTTGTTTTGTTAAATAAATTTTTATCTATGTTCATACTTTTTCTTCTATTATCTTTATCCAGTTTTAAGATTAGCACAATGATGAGTTGCTAAAATGAGGGGAGAAGTGTTCCCTTTTTTTCTACTTTAAATATTTGATATAATTTATCAGTTAAATTTATCTGAGCAAGTTGTCATACAGGTATTTTTTCAAACTAGGAATATACTTTCTTTTATAGGTACTATTCAAATTTTATATTTCCTCCAGAGTTAGTTTCATTAATTTGTCTTCTAAGTTACTTCTTAGAAGTTGTCGAATTTACTTCAAAAATATTTTTGTAATATGCTTTCCATATCCTTTTAAATTCTGTAAAATATGTGGTTGTCTTCTAGATCTTGATAGTGTAATTTAAAAAATGTAAAATTGAGATTGTGTAATAGGAAGAAAAGGTCTAAAGGTTTAGGGTAAGTGGGAGGGGTAGGTAAAAGGAAAGAAGGGAAAAGAAAAAATATGAGAAAAGGAAAAAGACTGGAAACAAAGACTTTGCAAAAGGGAAGGGTGGAGGTGGTGAAGGGAGGGCAGAGGAAGAACCAAGATACATCATGCAAAGGAACAAGATCCTAATGATGAATGTAACTGTATTTTACACCTAAAATGTACCAATAAACTTAATTAAAAAATAGCCCAAATGATACTTTAATAGAGTCAATAGAAGATCTCAAAATCTTGATTTATTTCTTTGTATATATTGATATATCCAGAAGAGTTATAGCTGGGATATAAGACATTTCTTTGTTTACATTTTTTGAGGCATTTCTATGTGTTCTATACTGGAAGTAATGATTGACATTCTCACCAACAGTGCTCAGGCACAATCAGTGCCTCTACTACATCGCCAACACTTGCTGTCTTTTGCCTTTTCAGCAATAGCCCTTGTAACATGTGTGAGTATGTATAATGGTGGCTTTAGTTTGCTTTCTTGTATTTAATGTTGTTGAGCACCTTTTCTATACCTTTTGGCCATTTGAATGTGTGCTTTTGAGAAATATTCAGAATCTGTGCCCCTAATTCAGTCAGATTGCCATTTTGCTATTGATTTTGATTCATCGTTTGTACACATTGGATATTAACCTATTATAAGATATGTAGCATGCAAGTGTCTTCTCTTTACATATTTTAATCATAATTGTCAATTTAACTGAGTTAACAGATTATTGAATAAATAGTTGGATTATTGGGCTCACCATATTCATTGGTTAATTAGCCTATGGATATTCACAGCTGAATGTGTTGTTAAAAAGTGGGGTGTAGTTGGAGGAGATAGGTCACTAGAGTTGTGTCTTAGGAGGATGTATCTCTTGTTGGTGCTTTTACCCTGTGCAATGATACTTGGCCACTATGAGGTCAACAGCTTTCCTCTATTACTCTCTTCTTCCACGGTATTTCTACTTTGGAGGCAACCAAGCATAAATTGAAACCTCTGAAACTGTGCAAAAATAAACCTCTCTTCTTGTAAGTAGAGGGTGTCAGGTATTTGGTCCCAGTAATGGAAAAGCTGAAAATAGAGAATATAAATACCAGAGAAGTAGGACCATTGGTGTGCCTATCACTGACAAAGTCATTCACAAGGCTTGGATTGTGTTTTCAAACATTTGTAGAACCACAATACATTGGACCTTGAATTTTGTAGGAATAGCCTAGCAGCAAATTCTTTTTTTTCCCTGATATTAAAGGCTGAATCCAGGGTTTTCACATTGAGCTTCATCTCCTGGCCTTTTAACATTTTTATTATGAGACATGGTCTCACTAAGTCCCTGAGTTTCCCAGGCTGAACTTGATTTTGTGATCCTTCTGTCTCTGACAGCCAGAGTGCTGGAATTACAGGTGTGTACCACCAAACTTGGCCTGGTAGATAATTCTGGTCAGATCCCAGAAGATTAAAATACTGAAACGAATGTGGACAGGAAAGGGTAGGCTCATGAAGTTTCAGATGGGAATAAAGGCTTGTTTTAGAATTGTACTAGAGACCATTTGTGCTACACTCTGTCAAATAATTTGTTGGCATTTTATCCATGTCCTAAGGCTTTGTTTTAAGCTGAGATTAAAGGAATCATCCTAAGTAATTTGAAGAAGAAATTTGAAGGCTACCCAATATCTAGGCCATGTCATGTGTGCTGCTTGTTGCTTTATAAAGAAATTTGGGAGCTAAAAGTACACAAAAAGTTTTGAAAAAAGTAAATTATTCCCCTCTGCAATCCCTTAGGAGGAAGAAGATATGAAGTTGATTGAAAAATTAGCATTATTAAAAAGAGACCAAACACTTTGAATGGCACCAGAAGAAAGATGCCTGGAGGGCATCTCAGGAATTAGAAAGTGCTAATCTATCACAAGTTCAAGGGTGCAAAAGTGTAACTAACAGAGCAATAATACACAATAAGACAGATTCTTGACTTGTCCTTGCCTTGACTCCATGTTTTATTTCCCACAAAATGTGTTCCAGAAATGTAACAGTCTGTGCTGCACAGTGCTCAAGCCCAATGTATCCAAAAGCTTTTTAACTGTTCTGTTTCAACTGCCTGACCTCTCAAGATTATTCTGTTAGCTCTGCCCCCTTATAGGAACATTCTGTTAACTCTGCCCTCCTACTTCAATGAGCATTCTCGCCTACTCCTAGATCCCTATATAAGGAGGCTTCCATTTCTGATGAAGGGCTTCAACTTTGGAGTATGAACTCTTCTGTGCCTGCCGGTGTAATAATAGGTTTTTCTCCACCTCTTGGCAGGACCTTTAGTTTCTTGAGTCTTCAAATGGCAATGGCTGTGACCCAGATCTGTAACACTCAGCTGTAACACTCAGCTGTGCTACAGGGCTGTGGCACTTGCCTGTGACACTGAGATGTAACAATTGGCTATAAAACTGAGCTGTTCCACTTTGCCAAAACATAAACTTTTACATGTTTAATACAACTCTGTGTCCCTTGCTGGAAAAGGGACCTGTAGGGAATTGGTCTCTGAGGTTCACTTCATTATGTTTAGCCCCCATCACTCAGAATCCACAGGTGCCATGTTTCAAGGGGGTCTGGCTATTGCTAGCTTGAGATCTTGGCATTTTCCACATGAGCCCATTTCTCTTTTCAGAGTTAAGAAAGTAAGAGGTGTGGGATCATGAAATCTTCCTTTCAGATTTGAAAGGGAGGTGTGAAAAGCCAGACAATGTACCCTTAGAGGGCACTGTGCGAATCTTTGAAAATGGAGACCTCTCGATGTTGGAAATCCCAGAAACATGGAAATCAGGCAGAAAGCAGAGCCAGCCCAAGGGAGGGACTGTGTGTGCTGCAACTTGTAAGCCCACTGAATAGGGCCAGAAAGATGCCCAAAATTCACATCTCATCACCATATGACCTGAATGCCAGGCATAGAACTCCATGACTTTATGTTTGCTCTACTAGTTTCCGAAATTTATTTGGCCCAAATACCTTCTATTTACCTGTCACTGCCCTGTGGAATGGAAATTTATTCTGTGCCAATGTATCTTGGGATTCTCTAATTTGTTATTTGAATTTTACAGGAAATCACAGTTAAAGGTTTAGCTGTGGACATGGGCATCTCTCTAGCTAATCAAATTCATAATCAAGATTAACCATCACAGAAGTGTTAATCAGTTTTCACCTGTGGTCTGTTTTTTGCATTTGCAATATTCTTTTAAAATAGTTTATTATAAATCAGTTTCATGGAGCACAAGAAATTAAAACGAGGATGTACAACCTTACAGAAAACAAGCAGAGACCAGAGGAGTGCCAAGATGACTCTAGGGCCATACCAGGTGGATTTCTGGGTGGAAGGGAAAGCAGACAACTCAGTGAGACTCTGAAAACAGCAGCGCAATAAACAAACAGTTCTGTGGTAAGATGGCCCTGGGTAATCTGGCCCATGCTTCTGTGATGCTACTTCCATAACTCTGTGGTCAAGGTTAAAGGCCTCACAAAGAGAAAGCATCTGAATCACTGGAGGTGGTATACCCATAGGAGTCCCACATCTCGTAAGGACACCTGTTGGAGGATCCATCGGAGGTTGCTTGCGAGGAGGAGAGAATATCATGCTTGGAGAAGGTGCCCATTGGCCCATAGGTATGGGAGGATGCCATAGACTGGTGGGTACTTGGGCAGAGCCCCTGCAATACTAGCTGTAGCAGCAGCTGCAGCAGCTGCCACAGTGCCTCTTCTTTGTGTGATCATTACCGGTTGGGATGGCCCACCCACCTCATAAACTGGCCTAGCAAGTTCTGCAGGAGCCTGTGATTTGGGAACCCCAGGGAGGATGCTTCTATCAGCAGCTCTACAGATTCCTAGGCCCCAATAGGTCCAGGAAGTGGTGCTTGGACAATCCCAGTATCTTTGGAGGAGGTCCTTCTACTGCCATCAAGAACAGGTTCTCCCCTTGAAGCAGGACCAGTCTGCCATTTCTGCTTGTTTAGAGTCCTTTGGCTTGATATGCCTGAACCTTTCACAGTCACAGAGGAAAAAATTCACATGCTTGTTGACAGCCTGGAAGTTACCAATGAAGAGCTGGCATTGCAGAGTGCACCTCATCTTGTAGTCCATGTGCTAGAGCATCTTGGTGTTCTGCCCAGCATCCTGGTAATGGTTCTGATAACTTGGGTTGGTGCTAGACTCACATTCTCAGAGGCCTAGCTGGACCCAGCACTCTGTTTTCTCTTGATGCGACTGGAACTTCTGCTGCCAGTAAAATGCACCAGTGGTCTTTTGAAGTGGATCTGCCTGAGAACACAGGGATCAGTTGACAGCCAGTTTCTCTGCCCTGCTCACTTTTTAAAAACTCTTCTTCCACTTCACAATAAACAAGCACTTTCTTACTGTGAATATTACTAAAAAGCATTGCTGTGCTTGCTTCAGTGCCACATATATTAAAGAGCATTGCTGTGTTGTGAAAATGCCTCTGGAAAAGACAGGAGACTAGGAAAAGGCATCATCTGTGGCAGGCAGCACTGAAAGTGCAGAGGGCTTAGGCATGTAGGGGGCACGGGCTGCTACCTGAAGAGATGAATATCCTGAGGCTCAGGACAGCTCCCTCTCATCCCCCCATATCCATCAACTGCAGCCATCACCTCCCTTTACTCCTCAACTCTTTGTTAATATCAGCTTTATTATTACCATCCAAACATGAGAGAGATGTCACAAGAATGCATGATTAAGACATTTAATTAAAAAGTACAGAGGTTCTCTCAGATGAAAAATATATTTGATAATCCTGGTTCATTTGGAAATGAGGACTGGAGCTGCTTATGTAGTTGTTGGGATAATTTTTTCAAAATTCAATTTACCTAACCTTGAAGTCCAGATTTTTATTAAAATGTATTAAAGCAAGCACATGGTGTGCCATAGACATTATTCTCTAATGATCATTTCTTCGTCTTCTCAAACAACAACTTAGTTTTAGAGTTGTTTATACTTCATGTAGAAGAGAGACTAGGTAGTTTATCTTAGTTTATCTTTCTGTATTTAGCTTAGTTCATTTACTATAATTTTTTTCAATTCTATCCATGGTATGACAGTTTATATGGGTCCAAATAATATTCATTTGTGTACACATACTACATTTTATGTTGCCTTCACTCATTGATAGGTACTTAGTTTTATTCCACAACTTGGTTATTAGGAATGGTGTGGCAATCACCAATAATTGGAAGGTTTCTCTATAGGCGAATGGACCATACTGGCCACTGTGTCTGTAGTTTACAAATATGTGGGAAGGATTGAGAAAAAGCACAATTACTCTATTGATGCTTTCAGAGGACAACTTTCTTAACAAAATTTTTTGCAGGCTATAATATTAATTAATTTTTGGAGAAGGGAACCCTTTTCTTTGAAGTTATAGCTACTTGTTTGGAAAAGCAGATAGAATATGCCAGTATTCATGGTTGTGTGCATGTAGTTGCTCAGAATATAGGCAGAGATATCCTGAATCTCCAAGACTTCACCTTGCCCTGGGATTGCAGGATCCTCTTCAATGCTGTCTTCACATCCTTGTTTCTCAGGGTGTAAATAAGTGGGTTGAGCACTGGGGTGATAATGCAGTAGAAGGACATGAACTTGGCATGTGTGCTCTTGGCTGTAGGCTGGAGGTACATGTAAATGCCTGGTCCAAAGTACATGGTGACCAACAGCAAGTGGGAAGTGCAAGTGCTGAGTGATTTGTGCCTTCCTTCAGCTGAAGGTAGATTCTATATAGCTCCAGCAATAAAGATGTAGGAGATGATCACCATCAGGAGAGACATCATTCCAAGTGGGATGGCTCCTACAACCAGGGCAATGTCATTAGGAGTGGTGTTCCCACAGGCTAGTTTGGTGAGCAGAGACACCTCACAGAAGTCATCTAGGGTGTGATACCCACAGAGGGGGAGCTGGATGGTGAGTGTGGCTTGGACCAGAGAATTGGCCAGGCCACTGGACAAAGAGGCAGCTGCCATCTGTACACAAATCCAGGGATGCATGATGAGATTGTACTGGAGGTGTTGGCAGATGGCTACATAGTGATCAATGGTGATCATGGCCGGCAAGATCCATTCAGTGCAACCTGCCAAGGTATAAACATAGAGCTGTGTGATGCATCCCCAGGCAGCAATTGTCTTGTCTGATCCCCACAGGTTGGCCAGCAGCTGAGTGACAATAGTGCAGATGATACAGAGGTCCAGCAGAGAGAGGTTGTTCAGGAAGAAGTACCTGGGCATCTGTAGTGTGGGCTCCACCAGGAAGAGGAAGATCATGGAGCTGTTCCCCACCAGGGTGAGGATGTAGGAGACCAGGACCACTGCAGAGAGGGGTCTCTCCATCCACATAAACTCTGAGAAGCCCAGCAGGACAAAAGCGTTGGGAAAATTTGCATTTTCTCTTTGCATACTATCTGTCTCTAATATATGGCTGGAAGGAAAGAGACAAGGTTGAAGATAAAATTTACGTTTCTATTTCTATAGTCCTATGGGAAATTCTCATATCTTTCATTTTGATATCGGGATGATTCCCATCAATATTATGAGATGTACTCAAATATCACACTGCTGCTATATAATTATTACCTATACCTTGACTTTGAAATACAGATGGAGCTGAAATGTCCTAGAGAGGATGATTTTAGTGTGACCTCAGGAGACTGATATGCTACTAGAATGCAATTACTAAAGTCTGTGTTGATGAATTTTCAGAAAGAAACATGTATTGTCTTGGCAATTGGTCCAGAGTCCTTTCATATTACAGGTTGACAAAGCACTTGTCTGAATTTTGTCTATCCTCCAAGACATTGTGGAAGGCTGAGTTTAAAGATGACAGACTAATAAGTGTGACCCAGAAAATTTCACAAATAATAGCATTCAGGCTATAGCATGGGCAATGCTCCATGCTTTCAGCCAGGTTAACAGTGAGAATCAAGAGCAGAGAGGTGAAGAGAAGGATTTCACAAGCTAGGGGTCAAGTAAGTTATGGTTGCTGCAGAGATTAGTGCAATTGATGAAGCCAAGTTCTTTACAAAGGGACAAGATAAGAGACGTTCTGAAGGCATCTTAGGAAAAAGCATGGCCCCACCTACATAGGGTCAAGTATACATAGCATAAATATTTCATTTGGGAAGAGGACCTCTGAGTGCTGTCCTTGATTAGGTTTGCCTAGAGGATTGGTTCTCTGAGATTCATTTCTCCATGCTCAGCCATTCAGGCACTCAGAGGTCATAGCAGCCATCGTCCAAGGGGCCCTGGCTACTGCTGATGGTGGTGTAAGTCCTTGGTTTCATCAACATAGTGCTTCCTTTGCAGGTATGAGAATTGCAGGCTTGAGTCATTAACACATCTAGCAGCATTTCAGTGGGAGGCTGGAAGCCAGACATTGTGTAACAGGGCTCCAGGCCCCAAAGAGGGCCCCAGAGAATATGAATTGCATAAGCATCATCATTCCTAGTGTCTTCCTGTGCCTGCTTAAGTATTAACCAATGTTATAGCCATGTGCCCTGAGGAGCTCCCACACTGGACAGTGGGTTTGGTGCCCCCTATTGGTTGGTGTGGAGCACACTCTTCCTGAGTGAGCAGATTCTCTACCTTGATTTCCTGACTTTCTCCTTCTCTCCTTCAATTCTCTGGGCATCTTAAAGATCAGTGTTTGAAAGTGTTGGTCTGGTAGATCCTCCAGCAGGTCTCATTCAGGGTTTCTTCCTGTTGGTTCCTTTAGCTTTCATTTGAATAGGTCATACTCTCCTATGTCTTTATAGATCTCATTAGATTGTTGAAAATTACACATTTAAATCTAAAAATGGGAAATGCATATCTCTCCTTCCCTTGGTTTGTGATTTGTCCCGTTTGTTTCTTATGATTGTAGCTTCCTTGCTTTGGGTCATCTGTGTCCTGGGCAGCAGATGGGGTGTGGTAAGCCTCTCCTAGGTCTTTCTGAATCTCTGCCTCCTCTGGGCATGTGCCATGAGTCTTTTTTCTTTTGACAAGAAAACTGCACACCATCTTATAATGATCAAGCAGGGCAAGAATATCTACCTCCTCACACACTTCTTATGTCTTGGTGGTAAAAACACTCACATCAATGTTCTATCTCCTAGAAATATACAGTATATACAGTAATCTGTAGTCACCCTGATGGGCAGGAGACATTAGAACTTATTTCTTTGAACTAATTCCTTGTACCATTTATGAGCCTTTCTTCCACATGTGTAGTGCTTTTAGATACCTTATCTTCAAATTTGGGCTCTCATGTGGGAACAGGGAGAATTGAAATTGCAGGAGAAGGTGCAACTTGTCCCTGTCCTGGAGCTCACTTCCCTGGATCTGGGATGCATGACAGGGACCTCTGCATCTGTCTTCCAGTGCCTGTGATGCACTTCCATCCTTCCCTGCTCAGGGTTACCTTCCTCCCATCTGAAAGAATCAGGGTCCCCAGCTGGGACCCAGAGCACTGACACTTCAGAGGGTATGCAGTGCTGAGCAGCCCATGGAGGACACATGCCCCTGAATGGTTTGTGCTTATGTCCCAGTTAGCTCTCATGTCCCTGGGCATAGTGATCTTCATATCACAGCTCCAGCTCTAGTGTGTAAAGGACCCTCTTACCACATTGGAGCCTTGAATGTTTTAGTGGACAGTCTCAATGCACATGTTGCATGTTGGCTTCCTGAGCCTCAACCCGGGTCCTGTTAGGATGAGCACATTTGCTGTATTACCCACAGCCCTGGAACTCTGTGGATCCACAGGAATCTCTCAACAACACATACATCAGCTTTAGACATTTTACTTTTTAATGTTTTTACATCTATTCATTTACATATATAACTGGCTGGCTTAGTGGTTAGTTAAAAGAAACTTTGCACTTCAGAATGTTCTTCTTACACTCCCAAGGATAGTCCCCTTTTGTGGCTGATTCACAGTTCCCTGAGGCAGGAAGTAGCTTTTGGCTCCTATGCTTAGGTGCTAGCACTGCAAAGGGCAGATTTGCTGTGAGACAGCATTGTGCCTTAAGTGTCTGGCATCAATACCTGAGCACACCACTGTTTTCATGGTTGTGTGTTATTCCCCTTGGTACTCTGCTGCTCCTCATGGACATCTGTCCATCTGAAGTAGCAGACTAACTTTATACAAACATTACATTGTCATCTCCTGCTGAGCTCTTTGCATCTCCACTATTCTTATGGTGAATCCAATAAAGAATAGCAGTTATCAAGAAATCAACCAAAAACAAATGCTGGTGAGGCTGTGGGGAAAAAGGAACCCTTCCCACTGTTGGTGAGAATTTAGACTGATGCAACTACTTTGGAAATCTGCATGGAGATTCCTCAAAAAACTAAAACTAGAGGTTCCATTTGAGCCACCTGTTCACCTTCTAGGTATCAGCGATTTATGCACACCCATCTTTATAGTAACACAAAGTATAATAGCTAAATATTAGAAACAGCACAGATGCCCATCAATAGGTGAATGGATAAGGAAAATGTGGTTATTATATACAATGGAGTACCACTGTGCCATAAAGAAGGATAAAGGAGACATTTTTAGGTAAATGGAAACACATTTAAATATCATATTGTTTGTCTTGTGTGAGAAACCAAAAGCATAAATAGGGACCAAAGTTGCTAATAGGTATTTGGAAGTAGGAAGAAAATGCTCAAATGGGACAGGGAACAAAGGAGGGGGAAGAGGAAGGGAAAGAAAGGAGAAAGAAAAAAGGAGAATAGAAGAAAGGATTGAAGCAAATCTTTTGTAAAAAGCATAGGAGGAAGGCTTGAAGGGAGGAGAGGAGAATCAGGAAAAGAGAAGAATCAAGATATTTTATATACAGGTACAGATTTCCTGTGATGAATGTGATCACTATGCATATCTAAAGTACACCAATAAAATCCATTTAAAAACACCAACAATTCATACAGTGAAGCCCTCACCCCCAGGGTGACTGCATCTGGGGAACTTCAGGAGGTCACATATGTTATAGGAGGTGTAGATGAGGCCTCCATCAGGCAGACCTGCAGCCTTTGAAGAAGAGTAATACCCCCCACACCTCTTTCATCAGGTGAGGACTCAGAGAAATAATCTGTGGCCTTTTTTAATTTTTGAGACAGGATCTAACTATGTATTTCAGGTTGGCCTTGAACTCACTATGTAGCTCAAGTTTCCCTTGAACTTGAGCCAATCCTCTTGCCTTGGCTACTAGGTATTGTGGTAACAGGCATATACCATCACATCCAGTCAAATGGTAGCTTTCTTCAAAAGAGGAAGAGAACCCTTGATGGAAATCAAACCCTAATACAAGCTTTATGCAGCACTTTTCAATCTCCAGATCTGTGAGAACACAAATACTTATTTTTACACCATGCTGCACCAGTCCCAGCTGACTAACATCTTTATTCCACAATGTCTCTCTTCCTTATTAATCCATCTGTACTTTAACCTAATTTAAAAACCATCTTTCACTAGGCAATATAAAGTCTGGGTACACAGTAAATGTTTTCATATGTTCCACACTAAGGTGAATATTTTATCTCACAAATGGGAAGCATATCCATGAAATACTTCCAAAATAAATATGAGCTTGGAAATCGATTTTGCAAAGGCTAAAAAATAAAAAGCATCATAAGATTTTGGATAGTGTTGTGAACAATATTTTTTTTACATTTGAAAGAAAATAAATAGCAAAATAAGAATCATTACTAATACAATCAACCTTATTAAGAAAAGTGGATGTCAGAACAGCACTTGAACTCCATATTGTTTATCTACTAGGCAAGAAGACCTTGTGTTATTACACATTTTTAATGCTTGCAGTCGTGGAAAGCACTTGAGGATCAGAAAACGCTTCCACAGGTCAGAGCAGTGAATGCTATACAAAGTCTCAAAAGAAGAGAAAGAAAATCCCAAGATTATGTACTTATTAAATTTGGTGATCTCCTCTGGGGAAATGTAGGAGAGATTACTAAACAAACAGTTTGCAAGCATTTGGAAAAATTGTGACCAGCAGCACAGCATAGAGGTTAATTTGATTCACACTTGAAAAGTGGTCCTGTGTGGAGAGTGGGGTGGGTGCTGTTGGGGTGGCATGGATGCAGTGGACATCTGGTCTAGGGCTACAGCACAGTGTTTATATCCAGAGTTGGTGTCTCTGAGCCCAGGCTCTGCAGACATGGGACCTAGACACATTAGGGCAGGGATGAAAACACCTCTGTCTTCAGCCTTCTGCAGGAGGGATGCAGAGGATGGGGCTGCAGGAGTCCCAAGGGCAGCTCAGGGCACAAGGACCTCCACCTCTGCCTGTCACATCTGACACTGCTATTACATTAATGCCTGTGAGTCAGAGCCTGCACAGCTGTGCACCCGCATTAATCACTTAGAGAGCATCTGTCAAAAGGCTGGCAACACAAGGTTTACCATCCCTGAATTTCCCTACTTTTTAAAAAATTTCCCTACTTTGATTCATCTTCCTTCAAGACTGAGAACAACAAGGTAACAGAAATACAGTATAGCACAACTCTATCAGACACTGCAAAATTGGTTCAAACATTAATTTTGATCAAACTACTTATCTCCATCATTATATAAGATATGGAATGACAGAGGTTTTATGTTCTTTTGTCTTGTTTTGTATGCCTTTGTGACATTTAGTGTAATATTTGACTCTTGCTACAGGTTCCATATTTTCCTTGGAGGATTATTGTTTTCTGTCTCTCTTCTCCTGTGTGTGTGTGTGTGTGTGTGTGTGTGTGTGTGTGTGCCTACAGCCTTTTCCATTGCCACTAGTATTTGGAAATATATACATATTATCAGAGCCAAGAATTTCTTGCTCTTGAAAATTACACTGCTGAGGGGGAATTGAAGTAGTTACTTTGTTTAAGAAATGTTTACCCGCCATTTTATTTTGTGTCTTATGTTTTTGTCTCCCAATATTTGTCACAACCCAGCTTCATTAGGGAAGTGAGAAAACCTATTTTACCACTCTCTATGAGATCTGGAAAAAGAGAAAGTAATTTTAGCACACACTCAAGTCAAACCTCACCCTCTTACATATTTATAGTTGTTGTTTTGGTGCTGTGTGTTGAACCCAGAGTCTCCCCAACCTAACTGCACATACTGACTCCCACCAGTTTGTTTTACCTGAGATCGAGGAGAAGCAGGGGTGGAGAGGCAATGATGCAGTGGTGAGAGTGTGGAGATCTAGGTCAGAAAACTCAGACTGTTTTCAGAAAGCCTGGGATCTAATGGAGAGTTTCAACTCATAAGAAACCATGGGGAGTTAATAAGAATCCAAAGAGAGAGAGAGAGTGTGAGAGGGAAAGAGGAGGAAGAGGAAGAACAGTAGGAGGAAGAGGAGGAGGAGTAAGAAGAAGAGGAAGAGAAGGAGGGAGAGGAAGAAGGAAGAGGAGGAGGAGAAGAAGAAGAGGAGGAGGAGGAGGAGGAGGAAGAGGAGGAAGAATGCTGCCTTGGGAACCCTCTTGAGGTTTATTACCTTAGATCCTCTGATACATGAGCAACTGCATGTGTATAATTAAAGCTGTGATGAAACTTGTAGAGATGAACTTTCCATAGGGAATTTCCTTTCTTTCAGTTTATTTGTCTTTAGGCTCAACTTTGCCCTGAGGAATTTTCCTGAGTGAAGATAAGAACATGAAACAAATTTATTGTGAAGAAATATTAAAATGCTCTGGGGCTTTTATCAAAGATCATGCACAGGAGCAGACTTATCCTATGCACAGAGGTTTCAAAAATAACTTTCATAGTGAAGCAGCACACTTTAAAAAGAAACACTACTTCTGTAGAAAGTTGAGAAGCTCTTTAGCTGGCTACATATTTATTTTCTTGCCACTGCACAATTTTATCACAACAGTTAAAATTTCTACATCAAAACATCGATTTTGACTTTGTATAATTTAATTTTTATTACTACACATTTGTAGTACCTAAGGATTACATTCTTTGGGGGGAGCTGATACATCTATGAAAGAGATCATAATTGTTTTTATATCCCCTTCTCCTCCCCTTCTCCCTCCCTCTGTCTCTCGGTCCCCTTCCCTCTTACAAAATAGCCATTCTTTGTTTTCTATTCCCTGTTATATATTTATTTTTCTCTTTAAGTTATTTATACTCTGGGATTCTCATATAAGAGAAATCTTGTGATATTTAATCTTGCTTGTCTGGTTTATTTCACTTAACTTTGCCTCAAGTTATATCCATTTATCTAAAAAGAAGACTGACAGTTCCCTTCTTTAGCACCAAATTGTACTTCATTGTGTAGAAACTACAGCTTCTTTATCCATTCATCTATTGATAGACATATATTCTGCTTTCAAGATTTACCTATAACGAGTTGTACTGCTATAAAAATTTGTACTCTTGTATCAGTATATTATGATGTTTTTAACTCTTTTGGAAATAGCTAGGTCCAATGGAATTTCTGTTTAGTTTTTTTGTTTGTTTGTTTTGTGCTGGGGATTGAACTCAGGACTTCAAGCTTGCCAGGCAGGCACCATGTCACTGAGCTAAATCCCTGGCCCTCTATTGTTAGTTTTAAAAAGAATTTCCACACTAATATCTATAGTGGTTATACAAGTTTATATTTCCTTGTTTTTCTAGGATGTTGGGGTACATGATTAGGCTACTCCTATGGGCTAACTCTGTTTTTCTGGCGTGGGAATTCACAGTATAAATTTTCAGCTTAGGACTGCCTTTGCTGCATCCCATAGGTTCTGGTATGTTTTACTAACATTGACTGTAGGAACTTTCATTAATTGCTTCTGTGATCCACTGAGTGTTTTTGAATATATTGCTTAATCTCCAGGTGTTTGTAAAGTTTCTGTGGTTTCTTTTGTCATTGATTTCTAGTTTTAGTGTGCTGTGATCTGGTAGTATACCTGAAATACTGTTGAATTTTGTATATTTATTTAAGTAAGCTTTATATGCTAGTATGTGGTCTAATCTGAAAAATATTCTATGTGATGGACAAAGTCTAGTCTGCTGTAGTAGGACAGAGCACTCTGAGCATGTCTATTAAATCTATTTTTTGAAGGTGTGGGTCAGCTCTGATAGTACTTCATCAATGTTTAGCCTAGTTGATCTATTTGTGAAAGTATGGTATGAGATTCCCCATTAATATCATGCAATATTTATTTGATCTTTTATGTCCAGTAGTGGTCATTTTATGAAGGTAGGTGTATTACAATTTGGTGTATATATTTACAATTATTATCTGTTCCCTTTAGCTTTTTCCTGAGCTAATATGTAGTGACTTTCTTTTCCACTTCTGATCAGTTTTGGCTTGAAGTCCATTTTGTGTGGGAATAAGATTGCTACCCCTGCTTGCTTTCATGGTCCTGATACATGGAATATTGTTTTCCATCATTTGTTTTATAGTATGATTCTTTTGGAATAAATGTGTCTCTTGCATGCAGCAAATCTTTAATTTTTGCTTTTTTACTGAATCTTACAATCTGTGTGTTTTGATTGAGAGGTTGAGGCCACTAAAGTTATCACTGAAAGATATTGACTCATTTGTGTCATTGAATTATTTTACTGTTTTGGGTTATTTTATTTTTTCCTTTTGTTTGAACTGCTCATCCTGCCTGGTGTATTAATTACATGAAACTATTTGTCATTATTGGTTATATTTCATCTGTACTGTATACCTTTGAGGATTTTTTGCATGCTGGCTTTGGAGATATAATTTTTAAGAGTTTCTTTGTTACAGAATGTGCTTATTTCTGCATCAAGTTTTTGGGGGTTACCATGGATCTAACTTAGGGCCTTGTGCTTGCCAGGAGGGTGTGGCACCACTAAGCTATGCCCCCAGCCCTTTGTTTTGTCTTTTGAGAAAGGGTCTTACCCTAAGTCAAGCTGGCCTGAACTCACTATATAGTCCAAGGTGGCCCTAAAACTTGCAGCAATCTTCCTGCCTCACCCTCTCAAGTGCTGAGATTACAGCCATGTGCCAGCATATCTGGCTTCTGCATCAGTTTTGCAAGGAAGTTTTTCAGATATGTTGTTCTGGGTTGAAAATGGTTATTTTTCAGAGCATTAAACCATTCACACCAAACATTCTTGGCATTTAAAGTTTGTGGTGACAAATTTATTGTAATCCCAATAAGTTTAACTTTGTATGTGGGTTGTTTTTTTTTTTTACTTTTCCTGACAGCTTTTAAGATTTTGACCTTGTATTAGCCTTCTGGGATTTTGATTATGATGTGTCATGAAGAGCTTTGCCTCTTGTTATAATTATTTAGAGTTCTGTATGTCTTACTTAACTAATTATGAGTCATTTCCACATACTTGAAAAATTTTCAGCTATGATCTCTAAACATATTTTATTCCACTAATGTTGACTGTTAATATTTCTGTAACTCCAAGTAGTCTTAGGTTAGTCTTTTTTTTGCATTGTCTAGTAGCTGTTTGATGATTAATTTTCCTTCCTATCTTGGTGTTTTAAGCTTTCTCTGAGTATATGGTCTTGTGCTTCCTATCTGTTTTCAAGGTCTGGTACTCTCCATACTGTTGTACCCAGTGAGAGGGAACCAACCAGAGACTGATATTAAATCCACACAGGAGTTTATTACAGGCAGGGACCTGAGCTGACCACTGGACTCAAGCCTGGACTGGGGGTTGACCAACATGGTTTATACACCTTTGAGGCCAACAGTTTCTAGGCCCCCCGTGGGATAGAACTAGTAAAGCAAGCAAAAGGTACAGAAGCTGACCATACTGCTGTTAGAACATTTGTAAAACAATAGTTGAATAATTGTTTCTAAGAGACTCTCTAAGGGGAGGAGGTTTCTAAGCTTCCTCCTTCTGAGTTCATCTAAAGGGCAGGCAGATGGGTCAGGCAGCAATATGGAGTCTGTCTTGCTAACTAGGGTCCTTCACATACATTGATCACTTATACTGTCCACATATTCAATAGATGTATTTATCTTTGCATTTTCTGTTTGGCACTTCCTCGTGGACTCTATTTCTTTGGGAAACTTGTCCCTCATATCTTGTGTGGTTTTGGCCAGTGCTTCTACTTTTTATTTGAGTCTTGTTTTACCACATTGATCAGTTTGTTAATTCCAGTCTCTGGGTTTTTTACATCATCTTTGAGCTCACCAAGTTTCCATTTCCTCTGATAACTTTATATAATTTTGCTACTTGGTGTTTGATTTCATCTCCATCTGTGCCTCTTGGATCTGCTGTGGGGGAGTTGAAAGACTTTGAAAGCATTTTTTTTTTTTTGCCTTTTTTATGTTCCTTTCTTTGTGTTGAAAGTTGAGGTCAAATACAATGAGAAGAGATTTTTGTTCATAGAAGATCTCTTAAGGTCCTGTTTTCCAGTGAGTGGGTCTTGGTTTTATTTGTGAAGAGGTATTGTCTACCTCTTTAACCTGTTCAGTTTAATTAGGTTGGACCCAGTCACTGTGTTATAGGGAGATAATTCCTCTTGAGTATAACAGCATCCACGGAGCCAATCATGATACAATCATGAACATTAAAACTTGTTTTGATAATTTTTCTCTTCTATCATCAACCCTCACAGACTGTACTATAATGATATTAGCAGTTGGGCTGGACTGGGAAGGGATGGGGAAAGAAATGGGGGTGGTGCAAAGGAAGGAGTTAAGTCAGTAAGAAGAGAGGGAGATAAGAGACATGTCAGTAGGTAAAAATAGGGTAGACTCTGTTGGAATTATTTTTTATAGCTGGAGTAAAAGTCTAGTGTTGAAGAAGCTAAAAGAATATTTTTGGAGGCTGGAGGAGAGATGCAGAGGGAGGAAAGTATAACATGAGATTGGGAGAGACTGTAAGGTCATTTGTAGTTAGTTTTGTTTGAATCTTCTAAATATATTTCTGCTGAAAATTACCCTTGTGAACATGAGTAGCCAATTCCAGTTAAAGCACTGGTGAATTCTCATTCTCTATTAGACAAATATAGAACTTGCTACATACATGTTGTAAAAAAAGTTGAGAAGAAGAGAAGAAAGAGAAGGGGATAGGGAAAATGAAGACAAAGAGGAAAGACTGTTAAAAAGAGAAAAGGAAGGCTGAGAAAAAGCAGAAAAAAGGGAAACAAATCTTAAATACAAAAATAATATTAATAGGGCTGGGGATTTAGCTCAGTGGTTCTGGTGCCTGCTGCAGAAATGCAAGGTACCAAGTTTGATCCTCAGTACCAAATGATTAATAATAATAATAATAATAATAATAATAATAATAATAGTGCAAGAATAGGAAAAAAGGAAAAGAAAGCAAAAAACCAGAACAGACAAGAAGGGAAACAAACAGGAAGCCCCCAACAGTTGATATGCAATGGAGCCAGAATGTCCACACAGCTCCCTGCATGCTCTCCTTGTAGTTCTGCAGTTTCCCCTATGGACTTCTTAACAACCTGCCTGGGCTTGACAAGGGCTGTCAGTGTCTGTGAACCTGCCTGCTGCAGACCTTTGTCTCTGTCTCAAAATCCAACCTCTTGAATTAATTCGTGAGGAAGAGGATGTAGTACAATTTCCACAGCAACCAGTTCTCTGTTGACCTCCACCAGAGCCTTCTGCCCCATATAGTACCAGAAGCCCTCAGCTAAGGCAATACTTTCTCTTCCTTTACTCTCAGACCTTTAACTACCCTTGGTCTCTGTCCTAAGAGCTCTCCTTTCCAATCTATGGACCTCAGCAAAGTCCTCAGGCTCAGCAGAGGGCCTCCTTTCCCATGTGGGACTGTGGGTTTTGGAGAGGATTTCATAGTGTCTCAGATCTTTCAGGTGTCAGGGGAAGCAATAGGAAAGCACTCACTCTATCTAGCTCCAGCAAATCCCTCCCCTTCCCCATGTCACCTGGAATGAGATCTCCCAGCTCTTTACAATGAGCTCTGGGCTGCCCACAGTTCCCTGTGCTCAGCCTCTCTGTGCCTAGGGTGTGGTGCTTCCCTTTTCATCCTGAGGAGTGGGTGGTGGGGAAGATGCTGTAGGGACACAGTACTCCCAGTGTTTGGGAGGGTGCTGGGGGAGATTGTGTATTTTTTGTGTTGCTGGCCCTCCCTTACTCTGGTCACAGTCCAGGATTTCCCTGACCCCTAAGTGCTGTTCACCCCCATGCTGGGTTTCCCCTTCCTGCCAGGGGGGAGGGAATGAATGTCAGGTTCCTTCCCAGGACTCTGTCCTCTGCAGTGCTGACTCCTTCCCTCAGGCTGTTTGAACCATTCCCAAGATGGCCCTGTTTCTCAGTGCTAATGAGCCAACCCTTTCCCTCATTCATCACTCAAATATGGTGGACTCTGCACTGGATTTCTTCTCCAACTCTAGACTGCCATGTGGAAGGAGTTACTTTCAGGTAAAACTCCATGCTCTTTTTGTAGTTTACAATAGCTGTGGGCTTCTTGGGATTTGGCACTACTGGCCCAGTCCATCGCTTCTCCCTGGTGCTGACAATCTCCTGTCCTCAAGCTGGATTAGTGGAGCCAGGACCTCTCCATGGGACGTGGGGTTAGCATTTCAGACAGTTTCATTACTTGCTCTGCACT
Source organism: Heterocephalus glaber (assembly GCF_053883595.1). Classification (NCBI taxonomy): domain Eukaryota; kingdom Metazoa; phylum Chordata; class Mammalia; order Rodentia; family Bathyergidae; genus Heterocephalus; species Heterocephalus glaber. Next base: position 5,273,144 of record NW_028258410.1, read on the forward strand.
GCACTTAGCCTTTTCAGTTTTCTTTTTTCCTACTTTCCTTGGCAAGTCTTTCCTGATTTCTGGAGGTCTACTTTTAATTCTTCAGGAAAAAGGAAATGACCAAAGATCCCATGAATTTCCTATATCTGGTGTCTGGATTCCAAGTCCCTGGAAACAACCAGGCTCTATTTTGCTGCTGGATTTTGCTCTGCCATTTTAAACGTCCATGTGCATTTGCTTTTGTTTCCTTTATTCAGGTCTACATTTCTGTTTTTGTGCCAGTACCATGATGCTTTTGTTACTATGGCTTTCTGGCACAATTTGATTTTGGGTATTGTGATGCTTCCAGACTTTTTCTTTTTACTTAGCATTGCTTTGGCTGTTCTATCTTTCCTGTTTTCACATGAATTTTAGGATTTGTTTCTACATCTGTGAAGAATGTCATTGGAATTTTGAAGGGAATTGCATTGAATCTGCAGATTGCTTTTGTAACACAGCCAATTTAATACTAATTTTCTCAGCCATGACCATGAGAAGTCTTTCCATCTTGTAGTGTCTCCTTCAATTTCCTTCTTCAGTGTTCTGAAATTTTCATTATGGAAGTTTTTAACATGCTTTGTTAGACTGACCCTTGAATATTTTGCTTTTTTAAGCTATTGTGAATGGAATTATTTTTCTGATTTCTATTTTAGTTAGTTTATTATTGTTGTATAGATAAGCTATTGATTTTTTTTTACTAGTACATGATTTCAGTACATAATGCTCATGTTCATCATGGAGAATTTGTACATATACATAACATATATTACTTCTTTATAGCCCTCTTCCCCTCCTGTTTCCTCTCTGAAAATATTCTTCACTTCTCCATTTTCAAAAGCTCTATTTAATTGTGTATCTTGCATCTTGCTTTTATAGACTGTACCCCACCCTGTGATTGCAGGATCCTTTTCCGTGCTGTCTTCACATCCTTGTTTCTCAGGGTGCAGATGAGTGGGTTGAGCACTGGGGTGATAACACAGTAGAAGAAGGACATGAACTTGGACTGTGTGCTGTGGGCTGGGGGCTGAAGGTACATGTACATGGAAGGGCCAAAGTACATGGTGACCACCAGCAAGTGGGAACTGCAGGTGCTGAGTGCTTTGTTTCTTCCTTCAGCTGAAGGGACCTTAAGTACAGCCCTAGCAATAAAGGTGTAGGAGATGACTACCATGAGGGGTGCCACAAGTGCAAAAGGGATGGCTCCCAAACCAGGGCCAGTTCATTAGCAGAGGTGTCCCCACAGGACAGCTTGATGAGTGCAGGCACCTCACAGAACAAGTGGTCCAGGGTGTGGTGCCCACAGAAGGGGAGCTGAAGAGTGAGTGTGGCATAGAGCAGAGAACTGGCCAGGCCACTGGTCCAGCATACAGCTGCCATTTGCACACTCACCCAGGGATGCATGATGAGAGTGTACCGGAGGGGCTGACAGATGGCCACATAGCGATCAATTGCCATCATGGCCAGCAGGATGCATTCTGTGCAAGCTGTCCAGCTGAAAATATAGACCTGTGTGATGCATCCCCAGGCAGCAATTGTCTTGTCTGGTCCCCAAAGGTTGGCCAGCAGCTGGGGCACAATTGTGCAGGTGAGACTAAGGTCCAGCAGAGAGAGGTTATCCAGGAAGAAGTACATGGGTATGTGGAGCCTGGGGTCCACCAGGGAGAGGAGGATGATGGAGCTGTTCCCTACCAGGGTGAGGAGGTAGGAGACCAGAACCGCTCCGAAGAGGGACCTCTCAAGCCATGGAAACTCTGAGAAGCTCAGCAGAATGAACATGTTGGGAAAGCTCATGTTTCCCCTTTCCATGGCAGCTACCTTACATATGCCTAGAAGGTAAGGGACATAATTTGAGTATAAACATGACTTTTCCACTTCAATAACTTCATAGCTCTGCCCTCAAGTCTCCCATGACTTTGGAATAATGGTTCTTTTAACACGTAGTTGAAGTTCTTGACTGTGTGGCTGAAACATCCCTATCCCTTGATTTGGAAGTCAGGATAAAGGTGAATAAAGATGTGATGAGAAATTTTACATTGCACTAAGTTCACTGAACTAGGATCCTTTTTGTAGAAGACATCTGCCTATCATTTTCTCCCTAATTTTCCATTTTTTATCACCTGCTTTATTCCTTCTGTCATCCAATCTATTCATTGTCATGTTCCACAGTCATGTAGAAAGGGCCAGGTTATCTCTTACATTTAGGACACTGCCTTCAGGAATGTTCAGTAAAGGGATGACTCTGCTTCATGTTTCCTTGCAGTCTTTAAGGGTCAGGGTCCTGGGGTTCAATAGCACATGGTGGAGTTTGAGAGAAGCAAAGTAGCTCACTGTAGCTGTGAATTTCTGTGGTGGGAGAAGGCCACCAAATGGAGTTATTCTGGGGACTTGCCTATCTTCACCCCCACTTTTTTCATTTAAAATGGACATGACATCCGTTTGTAATCAAACTACTTTTAAGCACACTGTGATGTTGGTTTCCATCACTCTTATTCCCTCCACCACTCTACCTTTCAGAGACTAAAATCAGTACAGAATAGCTCCACACTCCTTCTCCAACTCTGGCACTCACCATTCCCCTTTATTGTCTACTGTTCTACCATCTGTAAATATCTCAGAGAAATAAAATCCTGTACTATTTTATATAGTGTAATTAGATTATTAAACATGTATCAGCAGACTATGAACATTTTGATACTCATTTAGTGCAGATAATTTTTCTGTGGACTGTGAATAGGTGTGGGATTGGATGATTCAAGTGTATTTATTTATTGTTTACTTTATTTTGATTATTATTACATAGAATGAGATTTATGTACTAATTTAATGAAACAAATATAGAATGCACAATGAGTGGGAGCACTGACCTTATTTTCCCCAAACTAGACAATCCCAGTTGGGGGTAATGGGAGATGTGATACTTTAAATCTGTTGCTTATGTCCTATCTACTTCATAATCTCAATTTGGTAGCTGTCATTGCAGAAAATCCTGCTTCACAAGGAACAGATGCTGTAAATAGAAGCAAGCTTTTCAGTGCTTTTGAGGCAACCTCAGGATATTCCATTTTGACTTTAGTTCAGAATGTGTTAAGATTTGAATTTGTCTCAAACAATTTTAAGGGAAGTTATTTGTGATTTCAAGAAGATCATCCCTTTGAAGCATGCATAAAGTGGTATCACATAGCATCTTCTCAAATCAGTACTGGACCCACTCCTTCTGAGTTTGAAGGCATTTTTGTTTGGGAACTAATTCTTGAATTCTTCTGAAAACTGAGACAAGTGATTATGCACAGGCTGGGAGAAGAATGCCCTAGCTTTGTCCCCTTTCCTAAACCTCTGTTAATGTTTGAAACATGTTAAAAATCCCAATGTGTACTCATTGCTCCCATATTTCCATTTTGACTTTGAATATATTCATTTTCTTTGCTGACTTGAGCACTGCTGTGCTTCTCCCTTGAAGTGATAGCCTGATTTTATTGAACAGGTTGAGTAGAGCACAGAAGCAAGCAATCAGTGTCACTAAAATGTGCTGCATATGGTCCCTGTTATTCTCAAAAAAAATCTCTAAGTAAGCTCTTCCAACTCAAAACCCCAACCAGTGAGCTACCTTTAGAAATCATCTCCTCATTGTGTGTAAGAGAAGAAATATGTGTTCTGTATCTATGTCCTCAAAGAGCTTTAAGCACAGATGTGAGGTAAGAGTATGAAGTTTAATGTGGTTGTTAATTTTATCACATTTGAAAAATAAGGTTCAGTTCAGGTGACACTGTTTGGCTAGTCAGCCTTTCTCTATGAAACACACTGGGAACAGATTCATGGGAAGAAGTGACTTCTGGGACATGTCACTCAAAAAGATGAGTAGTTCTCCAGCTGCTGGTTTGGATGTCAACAAAATTACACATAACATACCTTCCTGTACATCATCCTGAAAAACATATTGCCTGAAAATAATCATTGTTGTTGTGTTGTTGAAAATAATCATCAGGAGGTGACTCCTGATGTGTATCAGGATCTCATCAATCCTCTGTACGGTGCCTCAACATCCTCTGCTACTCAGCAATTCATCTATAAATGATGCTAGGCAAATGAAGAACACATGCCACCTTTTGAACTGCAGTCTGACCTAAATGATCCTGATAAGTGTCTGCAGTGGTAGGCAGGATCAACTCTTTACCAATAGTGAAGGGCTTCTTTCTCAGCTTTAGCAATGTACTCAGCCACTAAGAATGATGCTCTCAGTGCAGACATATTTGATGAAGTGGTGCCTTCTGCAATTGCCCCTTTTTTCATGTTCACATTTTTCCCTTTGAAGGACTCCAGACTTGTTTGTAAATTTAGGGTGTTTGGTTTTCATGAGGCAAGGCACTTTTGAGGTTTTCATACCTTAGTTAGAAAACTAGTCGCAACACATTATACAAAGTGTTCTTAGAGAATGTAAATCACTTTTTTCAATGAAGCTATAATTTAAGTAGGGCACTTTGTATTTTCTTTTAGATGCAGTTTTCTTTCTGTTTGAAGTCTTAACAGTTTTCTGCTGCTTCATCTTTGGATTTTATTTTCCATTTTCAGTGAAGCTGTTTGAGCACTTTATAACTTATTCATTGTGGCTAGGGTTAGCTTGTGAGCTTACTGAAACTGTAGCTGAGACAAGTGCAGAGTTCATGAAAAAAACACAGTTGGAAACATTAAATAAAAGGTGGGCCATGTGTAGACTAAAGTGTTGGTTTTGACTTAAGGTCTGCCACCACATGCAGCTATACAACTGAAGGACATCAACTTACAGCCTTTATAAAGTCTGACACTACATGCCACTTAATTCTGATTTGATACTTACTGATGCTGTTTTTATCTGAGTCTGCAAGCAATTGATTTATCATTTTCTCTGCAGTCAAAGATGTCTGATAACATTCATCTGTATTTGAAGCTGCTCCCTAGTGCTAGCTAGCATCCTCCCCTCAGCTCCAACTCAGATCATCAGGCTTTACATTCTCATAGGGAGCAGGCAACCCAGATCCTTCACATGTGCACTACACAGTAGGGTTCATACTCCAAAGAGAATCTAACCACAGGTTTATCTGATAGGAGCCAGACCTCAGGTGGTCATTATAGGGATGGTGAGCACTATAGTTACAGATAAAGCTTCAATTTCTCCCATGCTGTGCACCTCCTTTTTTCCAGATTGGCTCCTAACAGATCATGTGGTGGTGCAGGTCCATGGTTAGGGGGTTAGTAACCCCTTGCATGTGTAATGTTGTGGAGATTCATCCATGTTGTAGTTGTGAGAATTTCCTATGATTTGAATGTTAGCATATGTTTGCCTTCTACGTGGTTACTACATTGTGCTTATGCATTTCTCTGTCAATGTAGCATTGGAAGCTTCTGTATTTTTGTTATTGTGAGTAGAGTTTCTGTGATCACTGGTGCCCAAATTCTTCTGCAGGACTCTGCTCGCAATACTTTTAAGGACATAATTGGATGTAGCAACCCTGGATTATCTGTTGTTTCATTTGCAACTTTTTATGCTGTGTCCTATCACAGCTGTTCCATTTTACATTCCCACCACCATTCCCAAGGCCCCCAATATTTCTCATTTTTGCCATTGCTGTTATTTCATGTTAATGACATTTCATAGAATGCTTCCTATAGTCCTTATTGAAGATTGCTTGAATGTGAAAAGTAAACCTCGCTTTTGCTGTTTTCACTTTTCACACTTTCTGCTTGATCTTCTTTTGGATGATTTTAATGTGTTATGTGAATCTGCTTGTGCACATTCTTCTTGTAGTTGCTGAGTTTCTTGAATGCTTATTGATGCACTCATCATCATCTTAAAAACTGGATTGTCAGTTTTTCCTCAAATGTTCCCTTGTCCTTTCTCTCTTTTTTGGGCTCTCCCATAATGCCACATTGGTCTGGTTCATTATGTTCCATGGGTCCTTATTTTGATCCAATTTTGTGGAATCTTATTCTCTATTCTTCAGAGTTGACACTTTCCTTTGTCCTATGCTCAAGTTTGCTGATTCTTTCCAATATATGTTCTGCCTTTAAATTTCTTAGAGAGTTGCTAGGAACAATACTATTTTTCTTCATATTTAAAATATTTAAAAGAGAAAATAGCTGGTACCCACAGGCCCAGCAAAAATCCCAATTGAAAAAAAGCTGCATAAACTTACAAGCAATAGTCCGAGGCCCACCCTGATACCATCAGTAAGTGTGCACAGACTCCAGGGAGTAACCTGAGGGAACCAGATCTGAATGGTAGCAGGCATTTCCTAGCCTCAACCCCAGCAGCTGGGACCCACAGGCTAAGCCAATTGCCCACCTGCAAAAGAGCTGCAGAGGTGCACAAGAAAGAACCAGAGACCTGCCATGATATCATCTGGGTTATCAGAAGAGAAAAGCCCTCTGGATAGCGTGTTGAGAATTGAATACCACGCATGAGCAAAAAGTCTCCCCAAAAAGGCACAGCAGGCTGCATCTGTTGAAATGAGAAGACATATAAATAAATTTCATAACCAGACTTCCAGATCCCCTAAGTCAATCCCAAATGGCAACTAGATGGAACAAGCTGATACTAAACACCCTGGACACCCAGAAATGGCAATAAAAGAGGATCTGGAAAAGAAGAAGTCAGAAACAATTTCTCAAATAATAACAGAGATTATGTCCATGGTGCAAGAAACAATTAATAAGTTTACAGCAGACCCAGATAACAAAATAGAGGAGCTGAGCAACGTGATGGAAACCCAAAATAGGAAACAAATGGAATCCACAAAACAGATGCAAACAGATTTCCAGGAGATTAAATACTCCATTGAAAGTTTACACAGCAGAATGAGCCAATGTGAAGACAGAATATTAGATATAGAAGACAAGATTGCAATCAGTGATCAGAAAAAAGAAAATTTCTTAAACACAGTAAAGCACCATGACAAATCAATCCAGTACCTCCTAGGTGATTCAAAGAAGAATACCATAAGACAGATTGGGGTCAGCAAGAAGGAAGAGAGAGTGCAAATGACATTAAATTTTTTTTCACAGAAGTAACACCAGAAGACTTCCCAAGCAGGGGAAAAGAATTTAACATACAGATAAGTGACACATATAGGACTCCAACTAGCCATGATAAAAAAATCTACACCTAGGCATATAATAGTTAAGATTCCAGAAACCCAACAGAAGAAAAATATTCTATAAGCAGTTAGAGAAAAGAAACAAATCACATACAAAGGAAGTCCATCAGAATCACAGCAGACTTCTCAATATTATCCCTCAGGGCAAAGAGACCATGTGCCATATTTCAAACTCTAAAATAAAACAACCTCCAATCTGACTGATGCACTCTGCAAAACTATCTTTCAATGTCAATGGAGAAACAAGATACTTTCATGACAAAGAGCACCTGAGGTTCATTATGAAGATCAAACCAGCACTCCAAAATTTTTGAACAATATCCTAGGAAAAGATGATGAGGATCACAACCCCAGGAAGACCAGCAGAATGAATCCGTGTCATACAACAAGAAATTAAATGCAAAGTGGGAGAATTCAACCAAAAGGAAGAGCCATGATAATGATAAGTCAATATGTATCAGTTATAACCATCAATGTTAATAGTCTCAATTTACCAACTCAAAGAAATAAACTGGCAGAATTGGTCTAGAATCAAGATCCAATGATATGCTGCATATAAGAAACAAACAATTCAAAAAGGAACTCATAGGCTTAAAGTTAAATGATGGAAAACAATACTTTATGCAACAGTAACCTGGAAAAGAAAAAGAGTAGGTATCCTCTTTGAAGAACAAATGGATTTCAAACAAACACTGATTAAGAGAGACAAAGGAGGGCCGGGGATTTAGCTCAGTGGTTCCAGCACCTGCCTCGCAAGTGCAAGGTTCCGAGTTCGATTCCTTGTACCAAAAAAAAAAAAGAGAGAGAGAGAGACAAAAGAGGACTGTACATCTTTGTAAAGTGAAAAATCCAATAGAAAGAGTTGACAACCATAAATATATATTCACCAAATACTGGTGCATACGTAAAAATACTAACGGACATAAAAACTCAAATAGGAGCTAACACAAGAGTAGTGGTGGATCTCAATACCCCACTCTCACAAATAGAGAGAAAATCTAGACAGAAAATAAACAATGAAATACTAGAACTCCAACTCTTGAACAAATGAACTTAATAGATGTTTGCAGAGTGTGCCATCCCACAAAATCACAATACACATTATTTTCAGCTGAACACAAGTCATTCTCCAGATAGAACATATACTTGGTCATACAACATGCTTAAGTAAGTGTAAATGAATTGGAGTTATCCCCTATATGTTATCAGACCATACTGTGGTGAAATTAAAGATCAATAGTAAAAAAAACTCGAAAAATTTAATGAAAACATTGAACACCACACTTCTGAATAACCAATGGTTCACAAAGAAAATTAAAGAAGAAATCAAAGAGTTTCTAAAATTAAATTAAAATATCAATACAACATATTGGATTCTTTGGGACACAATGAAAGTAGTCTTATGAAGGAAATGCATAGCAGTCAAAACTTATATTAGGAAAACAGAATGAGCTCAAATAAACAACCTGATACTGAACCTCAAGCTTCAAGAAGAAGACGAGCAGGACAATCCCAAAGCTCATACAAGGGAGGAAATTATAAAGATCAGAGGAGAAATCAATGCAATGGAGACTAAAAGAATGATACAAAAAGTCAATGAAGCAAAGGGATGATTATTCTAAATAATAAAATTGAAAAAATTTAGCCAACCTTCCCCCCAAAATGGAAAGAAAAGACCCAAATCCATGCAATTAGGAATGAAAAGTGTGAAATTACAATCAAGCCAGGATAAATCCAGAGGATCATCAACACCTCCTTCAAGAACCTATATGCCAGTAAGATGGAAAACACAGAAGAATTGGAAATTTTCCTAGATATGTATGAATTACCAAAGTTGAATGAAGAAGACCTAAAAATTGTAAAAAAAAATCAATCAACAAAATTGAAAACATAATTAAAAACTTACCAATGAAGAAAATCCAGGCCCTGATGACTTCACTGCTGAATTCTACAAGACATTTAGAGAAGATCTACTGCCAGTACTCATTAAAATCTTCAATGAAATTGAAAAGGAAGCAATACTCCCAAATTCATTCCTGGAAGCCAGCATCAACTTGATCCCAAAAGCAGAGAAAGATGCAACCAAAAAAGAAAACTATAGGCCAATCTCACTAATGAACATTCATGCAAAAATCCTTCACAAGATAATGGCAAACAGAATGGAGATTATCAAGAAGATCACACAATTTCCACTATCACCACTTACATTCAATATAGATTTTGAAACATTTGCCACAGCAATTAGACAAGAAAAAGAAATAAAAGGAATAAATATAGGAAACAAAGAAGTCAAATTGTCATTATTTGCAGTTGACATGATAGTCTATAAAGAAGACCCTAAGAACTCCCACAAAAATTCTACTAGACTTAATAATCAAATTCAGTAAAGTAGCTGGATACAAAAAGGTCAACACACAAAAATCAATAGCTTTTCTGTGCACAAAAAACAGACTCGCTGAGAGAGAAATAGGGCAATCAATTCCTTTCAAAATAGCATCCAAAAAATTGAAACACCCAGGAATTAACCTAACAAAAGAAATCGAAGACTGTACTCTGAAAGCTATAACACTCTGAAAAAAGAGATTGAAGAGGATATCAGAAAATGGAAAGACATCCCTGGCTCCTGTGTAGGAAGAACCAATATAGTGGAAATGATTATACTTGCAAAACTGCTCTATAGATTCAATGCAGTCCCAATTGAAATCCCACCAGCATACTTCACATATCTGGGGAAAACAATCCAAAAATTCAATTGGAACAATAAGAGACCTAGAATATCAAAAGCAATTCTAGGCAACAGAGACATGGAAAGGGGTATCACAACACCCAAATTGAAACTATACTACAAAGCTACTCTGATAAAAGCATCATGGTACTGGCAAAAAAGAAAAAGACCTGAGGACGAGTGGAACAGATTAGAAGAGGCAGAAACAACTCCAGATGCACACAGCCACCTCACCTTCAACAAAGGAGCTAAACACCCTCACTTGAGGAAAGATAGCCTTTTTAATAATTGGAGCCAGAAAAACTGGGTTTTAACTTTCAAAAGATTAAAACTAGAGCTGTATCTCTCATGCACTAAACTATAATAAAAATGGATTAAAGATCTAAATGTTAAAACAGAAATGCTAAATTGGCTGGAAGAGATGTTGTGTAGGAAATGATTTTTTAACAAAACCTCAGTTGCCTGTGAACTAGCACAAACAATCAACAAGTGGGGTCTCTTCTTACTAAAAAGCTTCTGCACAGCAAGAAACTACCAACAGTGTGAAGAGACAACCCAAAATGTGGGAAATATTTTTCTCCGGCTGTCTCTCAGACAAAGGTCTACTATGTAGAATATGTAAAGAATTTTTAAAATTCAGACATCCCAAATTTAAAGACCCAATCCAAAAATGGGCATCTGAAACAGCCATTTCTCAGACAAAGAAGTAGAAAGAGAAAATAAGCATATGAAAAAATGTTCAACATCACTGGTCATTTGAGAGATACAAATAAAAACAACACTGAGATTCCACCTAACTCTGGAAACAATGGCTGCCATCACCAATAACAAATGCTGCTGGGGCTGTGAGGAAACAGGAACCGTACTCCATTGCTGGTGCGAGTATAGATTGGGGAAACCACTGTGGAAATCAGTATGGAGATACCTCAAAGAACTGAGACTGGAAGTCCCATTTAACCCAGCTATTTCCCTGCTGGATATCTTCCCCCAAAAATTAAAAGAATCATACCACAGTGATAGATATGAACCCATGTTCATACCAGCAAAATTCATGACAGCTAAAACTTGGAAACAACTCAATTGCCCATTAACTGGAGACTGCATAAAGAAAATGAGGGGGTTTTTATATATAAAATGGAGTATTACTCAGCCATAAAAAATGAGAAAATAGAGACATTTATAGCTAAATGGGTTCACATTGAGGTCATACTCTCAAGTGAAATAAACAGGACATACATGTGTAAATACTGAACAGTTTCTCTAGAGTGAGAATTTGAAAGTGTAAATAAGGACTTTAAGGTATAATAATGTGAAATAGGAAGAAAAGTTGTCAGGGGACAGAGGAAATGGGAGGGGTAGGTGAAAAGAAAGAAGGTAATGGAATTAATATGAGAAAAAGAAGAAATGGAAACAAAGATTTTTTAGATAGGGAGGAGTGAGGGATTAAAGTGAGGGCAGGGGAATGGGGAAAAAATAAAAAACATGATGGATTGTGTAAAGGTGCAAATTTCCAATGATGAATTTTATTATATTGTATACCTTAAAGGTAACAATATGATTAATAATTTTTTGAAAAGAAGATCATACACCCTGACCAATTGGGATTAATCTCAGAGATTCAGGGATAGTTCAACATACACAAATCTATAAATTTAACACTATATTTATAGTTCCATGGACAAGAAGCATGTAATCTTCTCAATAGATTCTGAACAAGCATTGAAGAAAATCCAACATGTGTTCATGATTAAAAAAAAAAAACCCTACAAAAATTGAAATAGATGGTCTCAACTTCAACCTGATAAAAGTCACCTATGAAAGACCAGTAGCCAACATTGTACTAAATGGTCAAAAATTGAAATCCTTTACACTAAAATAAGGAACAAGACAAGGTATCCACTATCACCACTCTTGTTGAATATAGTTTTGGAAACATTAGCTACACAAATAAACAGAAGAAAGAAATAAAAGGAATAAAGAGAGAAAACAAAGAATTCAAATTGTCATTATTTGCAGACATGATACTCTATGTAGTAGACCACAAGTAGTGCACCAAAATCTTCTAGACTTGATAACCAAATTGAACAGAGTAGCTGTATACATGGTCAACAGAAAAAAAAATCAATAGCTTTCTTGTACAGGAACAACAGAATCAGTGAAAATTTCATTTTTCTCAATCTGGGTCTCCACCATCATTTAAGACACTAGACAACCAATTTTATATTCTTTTTTGCTGTACATTACCTAACATCCAGGGCATTGCTTCATGTGTGCTAGCAGAACAGTATTTGCAGGGATGGTGATTATTTTCTCTGTCACCTCAGGGAGTCAATTGCTTTTGGTTTTTCTTTTACCACTGGCTTTTGAACATGTGTACAGGTTTTTAATCTTCTATGGTGATAGAGGCTTGGGGGTGATGATAGGGTTTGAAAGAGTTTCTCCTTAGTGATTTCATTTTGGTTCCTATGATCTTACTGCATGAGACCAAGAGGAACCCACACTCACCTGGTAAGGGAGAGAGTCTCTGTGATGATCCTGCATGGAGTTCACTGGAGGAGAAATAATGAACTCTCCTGCTCAAGAACAACCCAGCTTCACTCACTTTGAGATGAAGAAGAAACACAAGTGAGCATCCAGCAGAGAAAGTTGGAATGGCTCTAGTGAGGCAGGTTCTCTTCAGAAGCTGGAGTTTCCTGGAGAGCAATGTGAGAGTGACTAGAATCCAGGCAGGAGAGAGAGTGATGAGTAGGGGCTCCTGAGGGCACCTGGATTGGACCCTCTGAGACCTGAGCCAGTTCAGGGAGACCATTAACTCAGGGCTTCATGTGTGGAGATCAACACTCTACAGGGAATTCCCTTCCTAATTTATTTTCCTGTAGAATAATCTGGCTCTAAGAAATATGTGTGAGGTGCAGACAAGACCCTGACAAAATAAAATTATCATGATAAAGCTCAAAATTATCTGTGGCCAAACTGTGCTGTCCTCTTGGCTCTGTAGTATTAAAGACTGCATGGGGCAGACTGATGCCACCACAGGGGAATATTTGCTTAAAAATTTCACAGTTACTTATAGGTGAAAGAACATGTTTTAAGGAGAAATATGTCATTTCTGTAGAAAACTTGAGTTTTTTTAAAGGTCATCAGAGATTTAATTTCTCATCATGTCACACTTTATGTTGGTGTGGTGGAAAAATGTATACCATGTCCCCCTTTTCTTCAAGTGTGATTTGTTCCCCATGGAAAATTACCCACACAGGTGATGTCAGTCTCACCAGGTACATGGAGAATTCCTGTTTCTCAAACACGGAAATGAGCAGGAGGCAGGAAAGTAGAAATAATGGCAGAGATTTATTAAAGAAAAGTTCACTCTTCAGGTTGGTAATGACTGGTGAGAAAATTGGAGAGTAGGTTTGACTCAAAGTGGCCTTGTCTGCTGTCATGTTTTGTGGCATTTATTGGGATTGTTCCTTGGTTCTTGGGTGGGAAAAAGTGCTCTGTGTAATTGATTTAGAGTCTTCACTCACACATTGAGAAGGGGGATTTTTCACTTTATATGGCCAGAGGAAAAGCAGCATGGCTTCCAAAGCCCATGGTGTGCATATGTGTATGTATGTGAAACACAATGCTAATGAAACTGTGATGATCTTGGGTTATCCTCAATTATTCTGAAGCAGAGCTTTGCTACTTGGAGTCAACACAAAGGTGAAGAAGTGTGGTAATGGCCGAAAATACTTAGGCTCATGTGGAAGCTCAGGGATACAGTAAGATTAGTCAAGAATCTCCCAGAATCAGAAGGCATCCTGGTGTTGGGAGTTTAAGACCTGGATGTCTCCCACGTGGTGTTCTCCTGCCTCAAACCCATTGCTTTGACCCACTCTTCCACTGTTGCTATTTACTAACCTCTGAGAACTTTGGAGAACATAAAACTGCCAGGCTTGGCCTGGAATTCCTTGCTGACCGCAATGACTTTGAACATCCCAGGCCTTGTGGTGAGCTTGTGCAAGCCTACCATGGAGATAGTCTTCACAAGGTGTCTGCAGCATAGGCTAAGCCCACATCTACACTATCACACTCACCTCCTTTTGTGCCGACAGTTGTATGGAAGACAACACAGATGTGATCCCTGGAAAAGGCCCTTCAGTTTCTGTGGTCTCAGGTCCTCTTCATCTGTCCAGAATCCCATGGACCAGGTCCAGCTAGTTGGCTGTGGAGATGCAGAGACTTCACTTGTACATGGAGAGAGGCCTGGATCCCCAGGGAACATTAGCTGTGACAACTGTGGGGAAAGAAGAATGGAGCAAGACCAGAGGCCACAGGGAGGTTAGATGTCACAAGGAAGGAGCAAGGGAGTGCTTGCTGTCTGTGAAAGGCATCCTCTGTGCTGGAGTCAGAATGCTTGCAACAACAAAATAATTCAATGACTTGCATTGTTGGCAACAGTCTGTTGGACTTGTTAATCATGTCTGACTGTGGATTTCCTTAGGTTTAGTATTAACTTTCTATGGGATCACAACTCCTCTTTATCCGTAAATGGTGAATGTCCCTTTTAAGTCATATCATTGTGTTTCAGAAGGTGAATGTAGGCTTGCTTGCAGAACTATCACAAATGCTGTAGAATCTTCTGCACACAAAATGGAGGAGTCAACAGAGTGAAGACAACCTATAAAATGAGAGAAAATATTAGTGAACTATTTATCTGGCTAGGGTGTAATACCCAGAATACAAAAGGAAATCAAAATATTAATAGTAATTATAAATAACATTTAAAAAATCAAATAATTTTATTGAAAATGGGCAAGTGGTATGACCAGGAATTTTGCAAAATGAAGTAGACAAATAGCCAAAATGGTTATGAAAATAACTCAATATCACTTTTTAAGTACTTCCCAAATTTTTAGAGAAAAAATTAATATTATGCTACATATTTAAAATTTACAAGGAAATGTTTTCATATATCCATGTATTTTGAAATGATTGTTTTGTAACTGTTATTAACATATCATCTCACACAGTCACAATTTTTGTAGTGAAAACACTGAACATCTTACCTATGAAATTTCACATATATGAGTGTATATTAATTGTAATAATCACACAGTACATTGGATGTTCAGAACTTATTTTTATATATAACTAGAACTTTGTGAACTTTGATCCACCTCTGCCCATTGTCCACATTTTCCTTCCATGGAAATGACTATTCTGCTCTGTGTTTCTATGATCTGACTTGAATAGAATCCAAATATAGGAGATCATGCATTTTTTAAATCTTTGTGTATGTGAGTTATTTAAGTAGGAGAATGTCTCTAGGTTCATCGATGTTGTCCCAAAATACATTGTTTCCCTCATTTTTAACAATTAGTGTTGTCTCCTTATGTGCATCTATATCTTTATATGACATTTCTGTACTCATTTGTCCATTTATGTACATTTTCCTTGCTTCCATATTTGATCATTGCAAGTGCCAGGGTGTACAGATTTCTCCTCAGGATCCTGAAATAAATCTTATATACATATCCAAAAGTGTTACAACTGTCACTGAAGGCATTTACAAGTTTAGGCTTTTGAGACATCTGTATTATGTTTTCCATAGTGGCTGTACTAAATGACATTTCTACCAGTAGTGCTCGAGGCTTCTCTTCCTTCATGCCCAACATTTGCTATCATTTGTCTTTAGTCGTGTCCAATTTTAGAAGTGTGAGGTGCTATGATGTGATGACTTTCGTTTATTTTTTCATTGGATTAGTGATGTTGAGTACATATTCCTATTGACCATCTTAATGTCCACTTTTGAGAAATATCAGGGATCTTTATATATTTTGGGTACTGACCTGTTTTCAGACATATAGTATGTAAGTGTTTTCTCCTTATGTACAGTGTGTGAGTTAATTTTAATTGCCAATGTAACTGCATTAACAGACTCATGGGTAGGTGATTGGATCATTAGACTGATGCACTCCTCTTGAATTAGCCCAAGGGTTTCCACAGCTGAATGTGTTATTAGGAGGTGGGATCATTTGCAGAACAGTCACTAGAATTGTGTCTTTGGAGGTTATAACTCTTGTGAGTGCTTTTCCTCTGTGCTCTGCTTCCTCCCTGCTATGCAGTGATGAGCTTTGCTTTGCTTTGCTATATCTTTTGGGCATGATGTTTCTGCTTGGAAGCCAATCAACCATGGATTGAAACCACTGAAAATGTGGTCAAAATAAACCTGTGTTCCATTAAGTTGAGAATGTCAGACATTTGGTCCAAGAAAGGGAAAAGCTAACAATATAAAAAATTATACCAGAGACATTGTGTCATTGCTATGACTATCCTTAACCATGTGGTCCAAAAGCCTTGTGCCTGGTTTGTGGGGGTAAGAGTTTGGAATACTTCAGAGATGACCAGAGTGGACCTTGAATGTTTTAGGCTCAGCCTGGTAGTAAATTATTTTTTCTGTTACTGAGGATTGAACTCAGGGCCTTCACATTGAGCTTTATTCCCAGCCCTTTTAAAATTGTATTTTTGTGAGCCAGGGTCTTTCACTAAGTTGCTGAGTTTCCCAGGTTGGTGTTGAATTTTAATCTTCCTTTCTCATACTGCCATAGTCTGGGGAACACAGGCTTGTGCCAACATATCCAGTAGGACATGCAACTCTGGCCAAAGTCCAGAAGACCTGAAAACTTAAAGAAATGTGGACAGCAAACCCCGGGCCCATGAAGTTTCAGATAAGAATGAAGACTTATTTTGGAATTTGACTAGAGACCATTCATGTTACATTGTAACAAATCATTTGTTGACATGTTGTTCTCATCCTGTGGCTTTGTGTGAAGGCTGAGATTAAAGGTGGTAACAAACGATTTTGCAGAATAAATTACAAGGCAGCCCAATACTTAGAGATAAGTGTTCTACTGACTTGTATACAGAGATGCAGGAGCCAAAAAACAGAGCAGAAAGATTTGAAAAAGACAAATTTTGCTCACCCCAACAATTACCTAGGAACCAAATGGTGTGTGGTTGATGGAGAGACAAGCACCATTAAATGGATGCCAAGAACTTTGAATGGTATCAGAAGAAAGAACCCTTGAGGGCATCTCAAGAATGAGAAATGTCCTACCCACCACAGGTTCAAGGCTATAAAAGGGAATTCATGGCACATGCTTCAGAAGTCCTACTCAAGTATTTGTTCCTGGGATTCATTTCACTATACTCAGGGACATTCAATCTGAAGCCACTATAGCTTTATTCCCCAAGGCCCTGGCTACTGTTGGTATCCAATACTGGCATTTTTTCAGACATCTACAAAATAAGAGTTGTGGAGTCATGACATCTTCCTCTGAGTTTTCAAAAGGAGATATTGGAGGTCAAACAAAATGTCCTTATGAGTGTGGTGTGTGAAGCTGTGAAAATGAATGTACTGGTACATGGGGACCATGGGATGTTAGAAATGTCAGGAAAATGGAATTTCTACTGAGGAAAACTACAGGTAGCAAGCAGAGCCAGGCCAAACGGGACACCATGTGGGATGCAAGACAAAAGGTTACTGGATGGGTCCACTAAAACCTTCTGAAATTCATATCTCATCACCACGTGTGTTGGATGCCACAAGTAGAACCACAAAACTTAGTGCTTGTTCTACTGGGTTTTGCAGTTTCTTTGGTTCAAATCCTTTTTCTTTACTTGTCCCTTCCTTTTAGAATTAGAGTGGTTATACTGTAGAAAATTTCTTGTGACTGTGCAATTTCCTGTTCGAATTTTACAGTTCATGTGTAAGAGATTGCCTTGAGTCTCAGAGGAGTCTTTGGGCCTGGGCATCTCTCAAATCAATCAAGTTTACAGTCAAGATGAAGCATCACAGAAAATATGCTTCAGTTTTCATCTGTGATCTTTTGTCATGCATCTACCTGAAAGCCCAGGGGCCAATTGCCAGCCACTTTTCTGCCTCACTCTCATTTCACAGTCTCTTATTATACTTCAAAGTAAACTATTATTTCCCCAATCTGACTACTACTAAAAAGCATTTCTGTGTGATGAAATATCCCCTCCAAAGGCAAGGAAACTTTTTTTAGAGAGCAGTGAACAAGCAGAGAGCAATGAGGTGCATGATACTGTAGGCAACATGCCCTAGTCCCTCCAAAGACAAGAAACATGCTGAGACTCAGGATCCCTCCATCATCCTTCACATTTATCCATCTGCAGCCCTCAATTGCCATTTATTTCTCATCACTTAGTTAATATCAGTATTTTAGCTTCAATAAAAAATGAAAAAGATGTCACAGTTATTCATTTTTAAGACACACTTAAATAAAAAATACAGAGCCTTTATCAGATGAAAAAGATGTTTACTAACCTTCTTCCTTTGAATATGAGGACTAGAGTTGTTCATGTCATTAGGTGGCTGATTTTTTTAAAGTTCAATTTGCCTAACTTTCTGGTCCAGATTTTCTTAAAAATGTATTAAAGCAAAGCCATGGTAACATAAATATTCTTTAATGGTCATCTCTTCACTATCTCAAAGAGTAACTTCTGCTATAATTCTTGTTTTAAGGAGTTAATTGTTCATATTGCACATAGAGTGAGCATTGGAAATGTTTGTCCTTTTCCATTTAGTTTAGTTTGCTTGTTATTATAATGTTCTCCAATTTGATCCATATTATCATAAATGGAAAAACTAGTTTTTGTAAGTCAAAATAATATTCCTTTGCATACACACTACATTTTATTTGCATTTATCCTTTGATGAGAACTTAGTTTTATTATACACCTTGGCTATTGTGAGTATTGACTATAGTGAACATGGATAAGCAGGTATCTTTTTCTTTTTTTTTTCTTTTTCTATAGATGAATGGACCAGGAAGCCCATTGTGTCTATTGTGAGTAAATATTTGAGAAGGATCAAGAAAAAGGAAAAGGGCTCTATATTAGATTTCAAAAGGAAGAATATTCTAGCTTAAAATTTTTCTGGTTATTAATTAGTTAATATTTGGAGAGGGGAACTGTTTTCTTTGAGGTAGGTTATAGATGCTCATTTAGAAAAGCAGAAATGATATATCAGTGTTTATTGATGTGTTTATTTGTTTGCTCCAGGTGACAGGCCAAGATCATCTGTGTTTTATACACTTCATCCCACTCGGGGATTGCAGGATCCTCTTCAGTGCTCTCTTCACATCCTGGTTTCTCAGGGTGTAGATGAGTGGTTTGAGCACTGGGGTGATAACACAGTACAAGAATAACAAGAACTTGGCCTGTGTTCTCTTGCCTGGGGGCTGGAATTACATGTAGATGCCTGATCCAAAGTACATGGTGACCTCCAGCAAGTGGGAACTGCAGGTGCTGACTGCCTTCTGACTGTCTTCAGTGCAAGGAAGGTAGCTTCAGTACAGTCCTGCCAATGAGGGTGTAGGAGATGAGCACTATCAAGGGAGCCACCATTCCAAATGGTATGGCTCCAATAGACAAGGCCTGCTCATTAGCAGTGGTGTTCCCACAGACCGGCTTGATGAGAACAGATATCTCACAGAAGAAGTGGTCCAGGGTGTGGTGCCCACAGAGGGGGAGATGGAGAGTAAAAGTGTCTTGGAGCAGAGCATTGGCCAGGCTGCTGGACCAGGAGGCAGATGCCATCTGCACACACACCCAGGGATGCATGATGAGAGTGTACTGGAGTGGCTGGCAGATGGCCAAATAGCGATCAATGGGCACCATGGCCAGCAGGATGCATTCAGCATAGGCGTTCCAGTTAAAAAGATAGGCCTACATGATGCAGATCCAGGAAGCAATGGTTTTGTCTGGTCCCCAGAGATTTCTCAGCAGCTGGGGCACAATGGCACAGGTCACACTGAGGTTCACCAGAAGGGTTTTCCAGGAAGAAGAGCATGAGCATCTGGAGTCTGGGGTCCACCAGGAAGAGGAGGATGATGGAGCTGTTCCTCACCAGAGGATGTAGGAGAGGAAGACCAGTGAAATGGGGGACCTCTTCAGCCACAGAAACTCTGAGAAGCCCAGCAACAGGAAAGTATTGGGAAAGCTGATGTTTGGTCTTTCCATGATATCAATGTCTAATATATGGTTAGAAGGAAGAGGACAGATTTTGACAATTATGCCTTTTGAATATAACTTTTACATTTCTTGTTTCCTAGCTTTATTCGTTAGTGTATATTTGCAATATATAAAGTTCATTTGAAGGCACATGATGGAGACAACCCTGAGCAAGGTACAAATTCATTAATTGGGTTTTCATAGTAAAACACTGAGTGCCTATTAGCACACAATGCTCTGCCTGCATATGAATAAAACAACCCCTACTCCACTGATTAGAATAGAAGTGTCAGTAATCCTTGATGCTGTGATGTCTTGGATGGCAAGACAATAGCACAGCTAAAGGCAGTATGACTAGTGCAGAAAACTCCTATAGAGGCAAAAATGAGTCCATGGGAAGAAACAATTTTCCCATTAATCAATGATCTGTTCATATTGGAATATATAGTTTCCTTGTTGCTATGACCCTGGTCAAGTCAGTTCTCTCCATCTCACTCTTCCCTGTATCACCCATTACCTCTTCTGAAAGATGCATGATCAATAAATAGTGGGAAGCTCCAAGAGATGGTGTCTTAGCCAGATAAGAGCTCTTACTGTCCTGGACTCCCAGTTTTTCATTAAGGTCTAGTCTTGTCTTTTTGTTTAAGTCTGACTGCCATACACTAGTTCATGTGATTGGGTGTCTGATCAGCCTCCAATAACTGGCACCCATACAGGGACTGATTGTCTTACCAAGTGAAGACCAATCTCAGTGCATGACTAGAGAATGGATATGATATGGTGTGAGGACTTCAAAGTGCTAAAGAGAGAGAGAGAGAGAGAAAGAGAGAGAGAGAGAGAGAGAGAAAGGAGTCTGGACAACTGGAGCTACCAAGGTTGGTGCTCACTGCCAAGAAAACGTGTTAGCCTGACACTAAAACTTGAGGCAGAGTATGTGGGCCAACAAATAGACATAAATCTCACAGTACAGAAAACTGACACCACAGTATAGGGCTCCCTGCTTGACTATACTGACAATGTGGTTCACGGGTCTTCACCTTGCTTTGTGAGAGGAAACATTTGGAGATGGAGACTAGCAAATAACTTGATGAGATAAGCACAGATGGGTTGGAATTTTGGGGAAGTGCTGGTGATTGAACACAGGGCCTTCACATTGAGCTTTACCCCCAGTGCTTTTAACATTTTTATTATGAGATATGAATTTGCTAAGTTCCTGAGTTGCCCAGGAAGTCCTTGAATATACAGTCCCTCTGGATCAGCCTGCCAGAGTGCTGGAATTATAGGTATGTGCCACCCATCCTGGCCTGATAAGCAATCCTGGTCAGAGCCCAGAAAATCAGAATGCTCAAAAGGAATGTGGAGAGTAAGGCCAGGCTCAGGAAGTTTCAGATGGGAATGAGGACTCAGCCTACAGGCCACATGTGTTAATCTCTGGCCAAACATTTGCCTATATTGTGTCTAAGATTTGTGAGATAGCTGAGTTTACAGGTGGTTGCCTAACTGATTTGCCAGAAGAAATGCGAAAGCAACTTGACATTTATGCTGTGGGATGGTTACTAGTGGCTGCTTTCCTCAGAGAGCCAGAAGAAAAAGAAGAAATAATTTAAAAAATTGAATTTTTCCCATCCCCCCCAAAAAAATCTATAAAAAGTTGGAGCCAAAATAAGTTTGTTGATGAAGAAAATTGTACCTAAAAAGAAGCCAAGTATTCCAAGCCAGGTAAAGAAGGAACACATATTGAGGATTTTGCAAGAATGGAAAAGTTCCTAATCATTCCAAACTCCAAGTTTCAAAGGGTAAAATTTTACTTTCATGGAGAGCCCCACCTAGGGACCTGGTCCCTGGTATTCATTTCACTGTGCTTAGGCCTTATCAGCAGAAGCCACTGCACATGGTCAAAGGATCCTGGCTATAGCTAAACACAGATCTGAATACTGTACCCATGATGCTTTTGTTAAACATGACCACACACATCCTGTGACAGACTGCACACAAATTTTGCTACTCAGGGAGGACTCCTTAACCAGCACAAGCACCTCCTCCCTTTGTCTTGTTCACTAGCTTGTTCCACTCACTCTACTATCCAGAACTCTTTCACCCACACATTTATTCAGAAGTTCTCACATTCCCTCCTGGTGACCCCCTAACCATAACCAAAACAAATGAAAGAAGCTACCTCCCCAAATGGCAAAGCACAAGAGGAGATCAGGCCCCTGCACTATTTTTACCCAAAATTCACAAAGTGAACCAAAATAAATGGGAGGAGCTATCTTCCCAAATGGCAAAGCACAAGGAGTGATCAGGCTCCTGTGCTGTAGTTGCCCAAAGTTACAAAATAAAAATTCACAATGTGAAACCAAACTGAAACCAAAAGTTAGCAACTAGGGGATTTCCAGGGTTTCTCACTCAGCCAAGGACTTAACCTCTAAAATATTACAGAGAGTTTTAGGAAAAATTAAAAAGTTAATGCCACTAGAATGCCAGGTGCTATGCAGAATACAGATACTTGATATGAACAGCAGTTTCCAGTAAGTACGTGGCCCAATTCAAATCCAGATACCCCAGTAGGCCAGGAGAGTTTAAGAAATTAGCAGATAGGGCCAGGCTTTTAGCTCAGTGGTTCCGCTACCTGCCTCACAAGTGCAAGGACCCAAGTTTGATCCCCTGTACCCCCCCCCCAAGAAAAGAAAAGAAATTATCAGATGGCCCTTCTGGTAGGGATACAAGCGAGCGCCCTGGAAAATTTTATGAGTGGCTTTGTGAGGTCTACAGAATATACACACCATTAGACCCTGCTGTTCCAGATAACCACCAGTTAATAAATAGGACCTTTGTTACTCAGTCAGCTCCAGGAATTAGAAGGAAGATTCAGAAGCAAGATACTTGGGAAAGCATGAATATAATGCAACTGTTGCAATTAGCTAGGGAAGTATATGTGAACAGAGAGTAGGTGAGAGAGAGAGAGAGCAAGCAAAGAAGGAAGATGAGCAAGATAAGAAGAGAGCAATGATTATGGCAGCCAAGGAAGAGAGAGAGAGAAAGACAGGGAATGAAAACAGAGGGAAAGCAGAAAAAAGGTTTTAGGTGTAAAGACTTAGAGTTTGACCAGTGTACATATTGTAAAGAGAAAGGACACTATAAGAATAAGTGCCCAAGGCTCAAGGAAAAGAAAAAGCAGGACTTAAAGGAAAGGAAGGACACTGGCACATTGTTGCCTGTGATGGAGGACAATGACTGACACAGACCAGGCTCAATGCAGCCCATAGTCTATATAAGGATAGGAGGCCAGAACATGTCCTTTATGCCAGACAGTGGCACAGAACATTCAGTAGTAACAGCTCCAGTTGCCCCTCTGAGCAGAAAGCACATCCAAGTGATTGGTGCCACTGGAATTTCAGAAAAGCTCCAGTTCTGCTATGAAAGGACATGTGAAATTGGAGGACATAAAGTGAAACATGAATTCTTGTATATGCCAGAATGTCCTATCCCCTTACTAGAAAGAGATTTATTATCCTAATTGGGAGCTACAATAACTTTCACTCAACGAGGAAATGCATCTCTGCATTTAGACCCAGGAAGAGATCTCATCATGATGGTAACTACTAAAAGGAAGGATGAATGGCAATGTTACAATGTGGATGATGTTTGCCAAGGTGCACAAGAATTATAAACTATGTTTCCTGGAGTATGGGCAGAGGAATCATCCCCAGGCTTAGCTAACAATCATTCACCCATAGTTATAGAATTAAAAGACAATTCGGCCCCCATTGCTATAAACAATATCCGATGCCCAGGCAAGCCTGAATTGGAATCAGGCCTCATATCATGAGATTAAAGGAATTTAGACTTAGAATATAAGTCACCTCAGAACATCCCTTTGCTGCTGGTTTGAAAACCTGATGGGAACTATAGGCCAGTGCAAGATCTATAGGCTGTAAATGATGGAATAGTAATGCTGCACCCAGTGGTCCCTGAAGCTTATACTTTTCTGGGTCTAATACCCCCAGAGGCAGCATGATTTACTTGTTTGGACTTGAGATGCCTAATTTTGCCTTTACATCACTCCCCTTAGTCAACCCATCTTTCCATTTGAATAGGAGGACCAAAGTGATGAAAAAAAGACTGAGTTTACTTGGACCAGATTGCCACAGGGGTTTAAAACTCACCCATGCTTTTTGGGAAAGCCCTAGCCAAGGACTTGCTTGCATTCCTTATGGAACAATATAGCTGTGTCCTGCTGCAGTATGTGGCTGACTTACTGTTATGCAGCTCAACCCAAGAGCGGTGCTGGGAAGGCACCAAAAAGTTGTTGCTGCACCTACAAAAAAAATGGATAGAAGGTATCATGGGCGAAAGCCCAGATTTGCATACAGCATGTTAAATATTTAGAATTTCAAATAACACAGGGCATGCATTGCTTAGGAAATGAAAGGTTATTACTGCCATCCCTAAACCCCAAACAAGCAACTGAGACAGTTTCTTGGGGAGGCAGGTTTCTGTAAAATTTGGATTCTGGGTTTTAAAAAAACATCTAAACTCCTTTATGAAGCCCTAAAGGGACAAGAGGAGAATCATCTGCATTGGACTGTAGAACAGGAGGAAGCTTTTAATAAATTAAAAATTGAATTAGGGAGCTGCCCCAGCCCTAATCATACCAGATGTAAAGTGGCCTTTCACTCTATATGTGACTGAGAAAAACCATGTGGCCCTTGGAGTGTTGACCCAAGTAGGCCCATGGAATCAACTGGTGGCATATTTGTCTAAGAATTTAGATCCAGTAGCAAAAGGATGGCCTCCTTATCTTTGGGCCTTAGCAGCTTCAGTTCTCTTGATCCAAGAAGCGAAGAAGCTGACTTAAGGTCAGGAACTGACTGTGAAGGTTCCACACATGGTCCTAGAACTGCTGAACACAAGGGATCATCTTTGGTCTTAAATAATTGGGTTACTCTGTATCAAGCCCTTCTCTGTGAGAGCCCCTACTTGTGGTTTATTCCTGTAAAAGTTTTAAATCCTGCTACCTTTTTGCCCACAGAGACAGGCCCTCCTGATCATGATTGCTTGAGTGTCACTTATGAGCTCTTTTCTAGCTGCCCTGACTTGCAAATGACACCTTTGTCTAATGCTGACCTCATTGTGTTCACGGATGGGAGCAGCTTCACAGAAAATGGGGTTCGTCATGCTGGATATGCAGTAACCACAAAGGATGAGGTGATCCTAGCTGGGACCCCTTCCTTTTGGCTGGTTAGCACAATGGGCTGAGTTCTGGGCACTCATACAGGCAATCTGGTGGGGAAAGGGTAAAATGGTATGTATATATATATATATATATATATATATATATGGACTCTCACTATGCATTTGCTCCATGGCATGATTCATCAAGAGCAAGGTCTTCTCACAGCAGAAGGGAAGCAAATCAAGAATAGACAGGAAATTGTGCAGTTGCTAGAGCCAGTGTGGGAACCTAGCAAAGCCACAGTAATACATTGTTCAGAACATCAGAAAGGAAAAGTCTTCATTGCACAAGGTAACAATAAAGCTGATTCTGAAAGCCAAGAGACAATTCATGCAAACCCCTACTCTCACCACTCAGGAGCCTGGTGAGTCAATGTGCAGCTGAAGAATGTGAGGGCCAGGAAAGGCAGCAAGGACTGTTGTGCTATGCCAGATCATGACTACTCTGAGTTTCTTTGTTTTCAAACTGTGGGTGTTTAAGCCTAGTGTTAAAAAGTTTGATGAACTCTATGTAACTTTTAAAATGGTAAAATGAGAACTGGAGGGGTATTCTTTTATGATGCTCTTTGATGCCTGCCCAAAGGAACATTATGGGGGACCTGGGGTAACTTCTGACTGTGGGGGCTATTGTAATGAGAAATTATGTTGCAAAGACAAAACACAAGTTTGGATCAATGACTCCCTTGTTGGATGAGCCACTACTAATAGTAATAATTGTAAACAAGGTCAGTATAATCCAATATCTATGTATCTGTCAGCCCCATGGAATCCTATTTGGTTGCAATGAATAGTGTATCAGGTTTATATAGGGTATCAGTCCACCCCTAGACATGGGCCCCAAAAGATAAAACAGTGGCCATTGCAAATTAAAAAGATATGGGAAATTGTTCCCCCTGAAATAGGAAAACCTCCTGCTCTCCAAAAAATCCAAGCCATGCTAAAAGGTTATCCCTGAAATTACACAGAAATAGATATGTTAAATTTAATAAGCAGTACCCGTACATTGCTGATGCAAGCAAACAGGGAGCTGGCATCAGATTGCTGGTTATATGCCCCCTTAAATTTGATGAATTGTGAAGCAATAGGAATGTACACCAACACAACCCTTGTCACCAGAACAGCCATGCACTCACTTTTGAGATACCCAACTAGGACAGTTGGAAATGGGACTTGTTGCCTAGGACAGAATAGGAGTAATGAGGAAAATAATGAAACCTGCACCAACTTAGTCTTCTTGAATGAGGAAAATAACTATGCAGAACCTAATGAGACCTTTTTCATCCGTGAGGATGAAGTGTACAAAGTGATCTTGGGAAAAATCACCACAAAGTGTACTTTGGGGATTCTAATCCCAAATTTGTCTGTTTACACTCTGGCAGCCATAAAATGTGCCTTTATAAATTGCTTCCCTGGTGCAAATAATTCAAACAAAGAGAGACCCTGTTGTGCTACCTATCTTAACCAGACTTGCAATCACCAGCAGTCTCATTTTGGGGGAACATCCATTGGCCTAGGGCAAAAACAGTATATTTCATTAGGACAAGATATTAGAAGAGACCTCCAGGAAATCTGAGATGACTCCAAGCCCTAGAAACTCAGCTAGATTCTCTAGTCCATGTTGTGCTGCAGAATAGACAAGCTCTTGATTTGCTCACAGCTCAAAAAGGGGGAACCTGTTTATTCCTCAGTGAAGAATGTTGTTATTATGCTAACAAGTCTGATAAAGTATGAGAATCACTGGATAAATTAAAAGATCAAATTAAGACATTTGATAATGAATTTGGTACAGAAGAGTCATCTTATGGAATTGATTTCACTTGGAAAGGATGGAAAACATGGATAGGACCCCTTTTGAGCCCTCTCCTTGCTATCATATTAGAGCTGATATTTGGTACTTGTGTTGTCCAATTCATTTCAAAATCAGCATATTGTTGCTGCTCAACATTATGAAATGATGCTAATAAGAAATGTAGATAAATTAGATAAAACATATTATGGATAGAAGAATTATCCTGAAGCAGACAAAGGGAGGAATGATAGAGAAAATTTAAATATAGGTTAGTTGTTAAGGTAGTTGAAGTAGAATAGGTAATGCATTCCTTTAAGATTTACCTTTCCCATAACTCTTGTTGTTTAAGGTGATGGATAATTGACCCTTTGACCTGTAACCTAGCTATAGATAACATTTTTCCTTGAGAAAAACAAAGTAGAAGTATTTGGGTAGTTTAAAATGTATATGTTTTAAGTGCCAACTGTTTTTTATATGTTTGTGACTACAACTAATAGCAGGAACTAGTTGTAAAAGGGAAATAGAAATTTTACTGACTAAGACCACGAGGAATGAGGTAATGGCTAAAAGAAGATATAAAAGGAAATGTTAAAACAAAGGACCAGATGGACATTGATCAGAAGAGTTTCTGGTGGTCCCACCTGCTTGCAAGTAAAGGTTTGGTTTTTAACCCAAATTCTGTGTCTCTGTGCATTTCTTTCTGCAATTCCAGAACACTACCATGGAGCCAATCATGCCCACTGCAGAGAACATAACCAAAGAAATGTGGCAGGATGTCGACAAACTATCTGTGCTCCATTACAGCATTATTCAAAATAGTCAAGATGGTGAACTGACTGAGTGTGTGTCAGTAGAAGAAGGATGAGGAGAACATGGTGTGTGCATGCAGTACAATAGCATTCACCCTGGAAAAGACAAGAAACCCTGCCGTTTGGGACAGGTGGTTAAACCTGGGGCCTCCATAGTCAATGAAATGTTCCAGGCACTTTCTCTGTGAAAAACACCAAGGAAAGATTCAGTTTAGCTTGGCCTACCAGCTTTTGGGAGTACTAGAAAACTCTTCTCAGGAATGAGTGAAATATTCCACTAGCTTCTCATGTTGCCATTGAGTCAGATGTGATACCATTGAGATGGTTGGGTTTCCAGAGAGTCCATCCCTCATGCTGCCCTGCAGAAACTCCAATCCCATTTTGTCATTACCATCCACACACCCACATGGCACCTAAAGCCACCCTGGCCTGGCCCTACACCATCCCAGCTCCCCAGCCCGTGCTCAACCTGGCCAGGCCCCAGCTCCTCTGAGAGGCCCTGAGCCTGGTACTACACAGCTAGCTTCTCCTCTGGCTCCAACTGACCCATGGATGGACACATGTCCTGTTACACCAAAACCAGCATCAGGACCTCTGTGAATCCCAGGCCTCCCTGCTCTGTCTCAACATGTTACCAGGAGTTCTTTTTCAGTTTTCATTAGTAAATATCTGCTGTGTGTGTTGTTTACACTTCTCACGGGCAGTTGGTGCATGAAAACAAAACATCTTATTCTTTCTTCATCCACTCCTCTCACCTATTTTTGTCATCCTGTGTTCCTATTGTGCACATATATGCAGCATGTAATGGTCACCTCAAAATTGCCAGCTTTTCCATTTATAACCCTTGAATATGTTTTGTTTTGTTTTTGGTACTGGGAATCAAACTCGGGACCTTGCGCTTGTGAAGCAGGCCCCAGAAACACTGAGCTAAATCCCCGGCCCAACAACCCTTGAATTTGTCTTCCCTGCACATGCCGGCCTCTAGCAACTACTTCACACTTGCGTAAATAAATAAATAAGTAGATTCCAGGTTACTCATTTCCTTCCACACCAGAGGGAGCTCCCTCTCCATTGTGGCCCCCAGAAGTGCTCATGCTTGCCACTCTGGTCCACTTCCTCACAGCTTGCTCACACTCAGCCACCCCAACTCACCTGAAAATGGGGTTTCTCTCTATATCAGGGAGACTTCTTACTCCTTGTCCTAGATTCTGCCCAATGCCCTAGACTTCTTTGAAATTTTATTTTATCTTAAGCTATTTGCTTCTAACATCATGTGAGATATTGAATGACAGAGATTTTCTGTTTGTTTTCCTACTGATTTTCCCTAACACCTGACTTAGCCCCAGTCCTCACTGGAGGCTCAGTGTGTGCAGGTGTTATGGTTCCCCATTCCTGCACTTTAGGTTCCTGTGGCTGCTATTTCCATTGTTTGCAACTTCCAGAATTGCATACATCTTTTTAGCCTCAGTCTTTTCCTGTACTTAAAAGTACTGTGATGAGAGTGAAAGGAATTCAGCATCAGGTTGAAGAAGATTCTCTCCTCAGTGATCATTTTGCTTTCCATGGTTTACCTTCTGCTGCCTAGAATAACCACCCCTACCTTGACTAAGTCAGAGAATCTCCCTCATAGCCCTTTGCAGAACTCCCTGCAGGAGAAAGGAGGGTCAGCACACATGCTCACAAATAACTGGGTCTCCCCTCATTTACCTTGACAGTGAAGAGGCAAAGGTATAGAGAGTGAGGAGCCAGCAGTGGGAAAGTTGAGTCTTGGGTCAGGGATGTAGCTTCCTTCTAGGGTCTCAGGTTCCAGCCACAGAGAGGTGCAGTGCCCTGAATCCAGCCAGGAGAGGGATCTGTTGAGTGGAGCCTTTCTGAGATTACTGGCTGGATGCTCTGAGACCTGAGCTGCTCCAGTACATAATTAGCTCCAGGGCTGAGGTTGTAAAAAGGAGTTGTCCAGAGGGATTTACACTTCGTTTAGTTTATTGTCTTTGGAATTGTCTTTTCCCAGGGTGTCTGCTTGAGTAGTTGAAGGCCTGACCCTGACAAAATAAAGTTGTCATTTACAGGATTTAAATGGACTTCATGTCCACAGTGCATTTTCCTCATGTCTCCCTAGCAATGGTGGTGCCCAGAGTCAGCCTGATGCTACACACAGGAATTCTCTTCAAATCTTTTATGGTTTCCCATCCAAGTTCTATCCAGGCCATCCTTTCTGAACTTCTGAGGCCAGATGAATTCCAATGTATTGAGTGATATGAGAAGAGGGAGATTTCATGGCTAATTATGCCTGAAGCCATGTACTTCAAACACAGACAAATCACTTCAGCAGAACAGTGAGACTCTCTTCAGCTGTGTAGACATTTAGATTGTAATCCATGGCATCTTTATGCTGTGCAGTGTTTTCCATACTGTTTTTCTTGGAATGTATTTTTACCACATTGAAAAACTCTCATGTTGTTCAAGATTCCATTATTGCTGTCAACTCTACTCCTCAGAGTGAGCTGGAGATGACATTGCCTGGCATAGCTTTGGACATGTTATTGGCCACAGTTACTCTTCCTTGGAAGGGGAGTGGAGGTGAGCTGGTCAAGCCAAGCACAGAGAGATGCATCACAAGACATGGATGGTTAAGGCTCAACCCTGGTGGATGTTATCTCCACCAGCCTCCTGCTGTGCCCACCCTTTTTCAGGAAAGGTAACACAGATGTAACCCACAGGAGAGGCCACAGGTCCCCACCACCTGCCCAGTGTCCTCTGGACCTGGACCAGGTAGTTGGATGTGGAGAAGCTGAGTCTCTAGTTTCACATGGAGTGAAGTCTTGGTCCCCAGGGAGACTGGCATGACAGTGTGACACCCATGAGGAAGGAGGAGCAGGAATAAGAATGAGAAGGACACAAGGAGGTGAGCAGAGGGAGAGGAGGAGAAGGGAACATCAGTGACCAGTGCATCTCCACTGCAGACAGAATCCTTGCAGCAGCAACAAGAAGAAAAGCAACTTCATTTTCCTCTGTTATTTTCCATGCCTTGTTGTTTTGCTAATTAACCTTGATTTTAGGCTGGCTAAGGGACAATATTTAGTTTTTGTAGAATCACCAGTATTCTGTATCCTTAAGTCAAAATGACCATGAAAGGCAAAACTTTTAAATTAATTTAGAACATCAAGGCTAACACTATAGCCCCACTAATGACTCTCAGGAAAAAGGACTCCAGAGCTGCTTCCCAGAGTGGCAAGGATGATGGGATGAGTGTGTTTGAAGTGAGGGGAGGGATTGCAGGGCCATTCATGGCAATGTGTCTTTTTTTTTTTTTTTTTTTTTTGGTACCGGGGATTGAACTTGGGTCCTTGTGCTTGTGCAGCAGGCAGTGAAATCACTGGGCTAAATCCCCAGCCCATGTGTCTTTTCTTTTAAGACAAAGTCTTGCTATGTATCCCAGGCTGGCCTTGAACTCATGGTGATCCTCATGCTTCAGCCTGCAGAGTACTGGGATTTCAGGTGTGTGCCACTCTACCTGGCTATGTCTTTTTCTGTAATACTCTATAAAAAATCATTTAAACATTTAAAGTCATTTTTAATCACACCATATATGCTGAAGCTTTTCCTGAGCAATTTTGTTTGTGACTGGTTAAATTGTTATTTTGGTGCTTGTGGTGTGGGGTCTCTGGCTAGAACCTGCTGCTCTGTGACCTTGCTGAAGCTGCACACATTCTCCTAGCTCCTCTCCTTTGAGGGCATCAGTCACATGGATAATTTGGAACTTGGAGCCCTCCACAGGGACCTCGTTTTGGCCTAAACACATCATTCATCTTTCCCTAGCTCTGCACAGTTACTTTCTCTGGTCCCTGGCAGTAAAGCTGTCAGCAAATGATTCCAGGGAGGCAGGGTCATTACATAACGGGTGTGTCAGTCCATGTTGATGTGCAAGAATGCTCGCCTTTTGGGAATCTTGCTGCCTTCCTTACTGTTTGAAGGACACATATTATTCCTGGGGTGACACTGTGGATGTAGTTTTCTCCTTTAAAGGTTTGAACTTTTTTTATTATTGCCAGTTTGGGCTGCACGATGTTTACTTTCCTCTCAGGCAAGGGCTAGTGTTCTGAGGGCATCTGGGCTCTCTTGATCCCCTTCCCTCTGCCCATCCCCCCCATCTTCAGGTCGCCTTTCCCTATTATTACTGTCACTACTACTATTGTAGTGGATGTTTATGATATACAAAGATTACATTCACTGTAAGTAGTTGGTACATATACATGATACATTGTCAACATTTCCAAGTCCCCTTCTCCTCTTCCCCTCTTCTTCTCCTTCCCTTACCATCAGTCTCTTAGTCACTTTCACATTTGCAAAAGATCCATCGCCTTGTTTCATTTTTATCAAACTTTTATTTTATTTTTTATTTGTACTTTGGATTACTCAAATGAGAGAACTAGTACAGTATTTAGGTTTGTGTGTCTATTTATTTCACTTAACATTACATTTGCAAGGTACATCCATTTTCCTACAAATGTCTCAAGTTTATCCTTCTTTATAGCTGAGGAGTATTCCATTATGTATAGACACCACATTTTCTTTATCCACTCCTCTGTTGTTGGACATACAGGCTGCTTCTAAGATCTGCCATTGTGTGATCTGCTGCTATAAACCATGGGTACATGAGTTTCTCTTATGTGATGTCCTCCAGTCTTTTGGGAAGATACATAGAAGAGGAATAGAAGAGCCAAGAAGAATTTCTAACTTCAGTTTTCTGAGAAATCCCCATACTTATTTCCATAGTGGTTGTACCAGTTTACATTCCCACCAATAGTGTAGAAGGCTTACTTTTTATGACAGTCTTGCCAGAATTTATTAATACTTGATTTCTCTTTTAAATTAACTTTATTGGTGCATTTAAGGTATATAATGTAATGACATTCATCATTGGAAATTTTCACTTTTATATAATTCATCTTGGACCTTATTTTTCCCCCATTCCCCTGCCCTACCTTCAACCCTTCCATCCCTCCATATCTACGAAGACTTTGTTTTCAATTTTTTCTTTTTCTCATATTAATTCCATTCCTTTTTTTCCTTTCACCTACCCCTTCCACTTCCCCTTCCTCTTTGGACATTTTCTTCCTATTTCACATCATCTATTATACCTTTCAGTCCTTATTTACACTTTTAATTTCTCACAGTAGAGAAACTATTTGGTATTTACACATGCGGGTCCTATTTATTTGATTTCTTTATGGTGGCCATTCTTCCTGGTGTAAGAGGAAATCTTAGTGTAGTTTCAATTTGCTTTTCTCTAATGGCCAGAGATGATGAACATTCTTTCATATGTTTATTGACCATTTGTACTTCTGAGAACTGTCTATTAATTTCACTTGCCCATTTTTGATTGTTTTTATTTTAGAGGGTCTAATGTTTATGTTCTTTATATTTTCTAGATATTAGTCCTCTGAGGAATTATACGAAATTTTTTTCCCATTCTGTAGGTTGTTTCTTCACTCTGTTGGTTATTTCCTCTGCTGTGCAGAAGCTGTTTAACTTGGTATAATCCCATTTGTTTATTCTTGCTGTTACATCTTGTTCAATTCAAATTCTGTTTAGGAAGTCCTTGCCTAAACCTACGACTTCAAGGGTTTTACCCATTTTATTTTCAGCAGGTTTGTATTTCTGTTTTAATACTTAGATCTTTCATCTATTTTCATTTTAATTTAGTACATGGTGAGGTATATGGGCCTAGGTTCAATCTTCTGCACTCATTTAAAAATTATTGTTAAGATATGAGATGACAGGTTGGCTTTGCTTTTCCAAATGTCACACTATTTATAAAGCATCATTTCTTTATCATTTCTTGGTAGCTTTCCTTGCTCTGAAGCCTGCTTTATCTTATATTAATATAGCTACTCATCTTTCTTTTGACATTTTTGTATTATATACTGTATAACTTATGCTTGGATCATATATAACTTTTTACTACATTTAGATATATATTACACATTGAATATACATACATATGTGTATATATATATATATATATATTTGTGTCAGCTGCTATAGTTGTATTTGAAATTAGCTTCTTTGAGGCAGAATATAGCTGAGTGAGACTACTTCTTAAACTGTTTATTTTGAGGTAATTTTACAGAAAACTGGCCAGAGTAGTAAAACACTCCCATTTAACTTTCACCCTGATCCTTTAATTTTAATTTTAGCATTATACTGCATTTTAATTATTCTCTATTTCTCCCTCACACATATACATAATTGTGAAAAACAATTTGTTAACAAGACAAAGAATGTTGCCTCACTAATCCTTAACACTTTGGTGTGTTTTCCCTAAATAAGAATAATCTACATTAATACAACTAAATCATAGCCTTATGATTTTATTTATTTATTTATTTATTTATTTGGAACCAGGGATTGAACTTGAGTCCTTGCGCTTCCGAGGCAGGTGGCGGAACCACTGAGCTAAATCCCCGGCCCATGCCTTATGATTTTAAGAAGACTAAAGCACACATCTGTCAAACATGGTGAAATTAATATTGAAGCAATTCTACCATGTGACCCATGGACCACATTCCAGTTTTGTCCCCTAAATGCCTTTTAGACTTGCAGGATTCTATTCAGCACTGTATGCTGTGCTCTATTGTCCACTAGCTTTAATCTCCTCCACTCTTGAACAGTTCCTCAATTTCTCTTTTTTCATGACCTTGCTTCACTGTACAGAGTGTCGGCAGTTAACTGGAAGCATACCGAGGTGCCTGTGTGTTTGTGGGTCCTAACAGTCAGCCATCAATCCAGTAGACATGAAGCACATGTGTTCTAATCCTGGTGATGTTAATTTTTCAGCTCTGAGATTGAAGACTTCTTCATTGTAAAGTTAGCAAGGTTTCTGAGCTCATAAAGTGAGACTAGTAAATCACCTGTAAAGAGGCATGCTAAAACTATATAAATAGAATTTGTTCACCAGACCTTCACTCACTAGTCTCAGCATCCATTGATGATTCATTATTCAAATTATATATTAGTTTGATGTTTACCATATAATTTTCTAGTGCTACCTTTTCTTCTGTATTTATTGTTGGCATCCTATTGTAAGATAGAACTTTCCATTTTCTATGTACTCATTTTTATTTTTATTACTATGTAACCACTATATTTCACTTTATTCAATGAGTTATAATCTATTACTCTACTTATACTCAAACTTTCCAACCTTTTACCAGCAGAGCTAATCTGATCTGATCTCTCTGCAGATGGACCCATTATTGTTTCCTCATCTCCCTGTTTGCTCCAGT
This sequence comes from Heterocephalus glaber, assembly GCF_053883595.1. NCBI lineage: Eukaryota > Metazoa > Chordata > Mammalia > Rodentia > Bathyergidae > Heterocephalus > Heterocephalus glaber. Next base: position 5,308,156 of record NW_028258410.1, read on the forward strand.
CTCAAATCCGCAGCCCTTTTCCCCAACAACTTCTTTTTAACTGGGGATGGGTTTGAGAACCAAATTAAGAGTACTGGATATTTTCCTTGTTCTGGGGTTGTTACTGCTTTTAAGTACCCTCAACAAAGAGCTAGGACACATGTGCATGCTACTATCTATATTGTCTCTATTTATTTTAAAGCCATGAATATATTCTGATATTTCCAATAAAAATCCCTTTCCTTATATGGAATTCTCTTTCCTATAGTGAAAATTGAGGCCCCCAGTATCATCAACATTCTTTCCTATTTGCTCAATCCCTTAGTATCTGGCTTATCTCTGGCAACATTAGCTTTGTCTGCACCCCTGGCCAAGCTGGCTGTGACCCTACATCTGCTCCCTCATGCTCTGTTCTGGACCATGCTGCTTTGTGCCTACAGCCCCAGCCCCAACACAGGAGGACCCCAGGGAGCCAGCACCAACTTCTTGGGAGACTACAGGGCTAGAAAAAATATAGGAAAAGTTTTCTTAAACAGAACACCAAAAGCATCTTCCACAAAGGAAGACATCAATAAAGTGGGCCATGCTAAATATTAAATACTACTCTGAAAAACAACATTATGAGCACAGGGGAAGAACAAAATTAGAAAAAGTACACTTGATTGCACAAACTGATAAAGGGCCGAGAGCCACTATCTATGGAACATTCCAAAGAACAGATCAGAAAAAATGTAACAATCCAAAAGAAAAATTAAAGTGGCTGTATTATATGATTTGTCAAAATGATAAAACTAGTAAGATGCAAAGTTGGGATAGAAGCGTAGGTTTTTCTGCTCACTGAGCCACAGCACCTATGTGAGCTGAGATCACTGAGTTGTTTAGCTATGTCCTCACCTCTCTCCCCACAGGCCTCATGTACTGTGGCTCCCTGGGTTTCTGGTCAGCCTCTTTCTCCATGGAGCAGGTTCCCTGGGTGCTTGTTTCATGATGCAGGTCCTTCCTGGTGAGATGGGATTTTGACTGCATGGTTGACAAAAAAGTTCATTCTATACCCAAGAACAATGACACAGAAACCCTCCTGGAGAAAGAAATTTTGCAATACAGCCTGAGCCAACTTAGACCTTTGTTTCCTAGAACCATGAAAGTGTTACCAACATTGTGAGTCCATTTAAAGGGAGCTCTAGGTGTGAAGATATGTGAGCCTAGGCCAGTGGTCCTTCATCTTGATGTGCCTGAGCATTAGCAGGTGGCTGACTCAGACAGCAACTGCTGGACACCCCATCCCCCATAGGCTCCTGTGTCACCAGCTCTAGAGTAGGGCAGGCCCTAAGAATTTTTAGTCCTAACCCAGGAAGGTGATCCCCATCTGCTGGCCCCAGGACCACTGTATGACTTGGTGTCCTGAATGTTGGAAGAGACCAGGGTTCAGGGACTTTTTATGTGTAAGAGGAAACTCTGTCCCTGCCCTCTGGCAGGTACAGGGTTTCGGGAGTTCTGTGGCCAAACTGGGACTGAAAATGTGTTTCCTACTACATCTGAGGGGGTTGGGTAAAAATGTACCCACATCTACAGACAGATGTGGACTTAAATCTCAGTCCAGGGCTAACTGCTCCTGCAGTTACCTGATCTGTACAGCGTTGTTAATGTGAATCTCATGGACTCACTCCTCACATTGGAGAAATATAAAATGCTTTCCATGGCTCAGGCATGCTGCATGGCCAAGATTATTATGAACAACTGAGAAAGTCACATGAGATATATATATATATATATATATATATATATATATATATATATCCCACAGATATGACAGTATTAACAAGATGACAATAACCTATATGTGCTATATGTGACATGTATAACAATAAAATAATTTAACAAGGTTTGGATAATTAATAAGAAGTGAAAACAAAGTGTGTTCTCTGCATCTTGGCCTGACATGGTGCATGCACAGTGGTGCCAGCTCCCTCTGAACTCCGTCATGGCCTGGCTGGGGTCCTGCCATCCAGAGTCACTGTTGGTGTCCAGCCTCACTCATCCCCTCTGCAGTGGCCAGCATCTCTGCTATTCTCTAGCCCTGCATCCTGAGGTACTACAGGGCCCTAGCACCAGGAAGCCTGGTCCACCCCCAGCTCGGATCCCGTGCAGCACAGACACCTTCAGGAGCAGGAGTAGCGATCTCCACAGGACCCGCCAGGGTCTGAGGAGCCCTGGGGACTGAGGGGTTCATTCCTGAGATGCTGCCCGAGGACAGGCGCTCCTACGGGTACCCAGTGGGCTCTCAGATGAGACCTGCAGTGTGCACAGGTCCCCCCAGGGTCGGATCGTCCACAGAATGACTGCAAGTTCGAGCTGGGACAGCCAGGCTGTGCAGCCCCTGTCACTTTGAGAAGTGGGCCCTGGCTCTTCAGGTCCCTGCCGCCCTAGGCCAGAGGCGCCTTATTAGGGAGCCCAACTTGACTGACACTGGGGCAGGCTGCAAGGGGCACCGGGGGCAGAGGCCTACTTCCCCACAGCAGCCTGGGTGGATGCAGGCCAATGCTGTCACCCCACCAGAGGCCCCAACCTCCTGCCACCTCTTCCTTTCCTTCCCGTGCTGGGAAGCCTGACCTCCCAGAGGAGAATGCTGCGCACTTTGATTGCATGGCCAGAGCCAAGGAACCAGATATTTTTTGTTCTGTCTTTTCCTGAGAAGAATCTCTATGTGCATCTAGAAAGGAACAGTGTGACAGGAAGGTTGGCCCTCTGAACCCCTAGGAGCAGGGTGCCACACCCACCAGCTCTGCAGTCCCAGGAGTGCCTGAGCATTCTCCTGTCTTGGCCCCCTTTTCCCCATGCAGTGAGGGCTCCTGTATGGGCGCTCTGGCTCACACACCTGTCCCTCCCTTTAGCTCGGCCTGTCCCTGCCTCTTACCCAGGCAGGCTCAGGGGTGCAGGGCACAGCCGCGCTCAGAGGCAGGGCCTTAGCAGGTTCAGGAGACCATGGGCAAAGAGCTGCTGCTGGTGCTCTGGTGAGCCAGGGTGGGGTGGGGTGGGGTGGGGAGGGCCAGGCAGGGTGGGCCAAGAGGGTCCAGAGGTGTGGCCTTGGGTGCTGCCTTCCCCTCCTGAGGATGTCTACCAGGCCACTGGCTGTGCAGCAGCCTTGGTCCTCATCCCAGTGCTTGCTCTGAGATGTCCTGCCATGGGGGAGCAGTGCCCCCACGACCCCAGACCCCAGGATCATCTGCAGAATGGGGCTCTGAACACGCATGTCTGGTGGTGTGGAGAAACCAGGAGCATGGGACAAAATAGTTGATCTTGAGCATTGGATTTCAAGGACCTCTGTTTTCCCTTTTCTCCCTCTGTGTGTTTTAGAACTATTCCTACTTACACCTGTGACCACCTTCTCCCAGTACTGACATAGAACAGTGGCAGACTTCTCTTTTCTGTAGATTTCTAACATTGTTATTAGAAAGTTTGCAGCACATAAGGAGTGTGCTTGTGAGACCCAACTTAGCAAAACCAGTACCACATTGAGAACATTCCCCTCCATTTTGCAAATATGTGACTTCCAGCTGCACTCTGTCTCCCCAGAGAAAACCCCACCTCTAACCAATAAACAGAAACTGTGTTTCAGGTGATCTGCAACAAACCATTATCCAGGAGAATAGGAGGAACTAACTGTGCTAATCCTGGCTTCTGTAACCAGCTTCTGCAACAGTCTGTAAACCAGGGGAATGGGAAGAGGGACTTTTTCTGTGGTTTTTCCCTTTACATATGCAGTCCTTATTTCAGTTGGAGCCTTTGTCCTCCGACTTGGTTGGAGTGTACATGGGTCCCAGCTGGAAAATAAAGTTCTCCAGTAAGATCCCAGGACTGTGTTGTGGTTTGAGAGTTCATTGCTAATCTAATTCGGGGACAAGGTCCAACATCTGGAGGCCCCAGTGAAATCTCCTTGAGTTGACAGTCTTAGGCCTTACTGCTGCCTGGGCTGTCACTGACCTGCCTGAAATTTGGGGAGGCCACCCCGAGGCATTCTGGGGCCCCAAATTCAGTGGGTGTTGACAGAGGCATGCAGACCTTGTTTGGATTGGCACTGGAGAACTTTGTTTTGAAAACCTCTGGAGGTAAGGACCTGATGGTCTTTGTGGGTCATAACAGACAGGGGAAACAGAAGGAGGTTGGAAGTGACACAGACTCCTCTGTTTGGGTATTCACTGTGATGACAGGAATCACCCACCAGGTTAGAGTGACACAGGGGTGGCACTCAGTCATTTGTCTGGTGCCGTGTCTGTCTTGTTTGTCCTTGTGCTGTGTACTGTATTGTTCTCTCTTTCTACTCAGAAGAAGAAAAAGGCATGGGAAATTCTGAATCCAGGGCACCTATGCCTCTAGATTGTGTTTTGAAAAATTTTAAACAAATATATTTGAGGATAAGGAGGATAAATATGGGGTGAAGTTTTCCAAGGGAAAACTTTCTCTGAAAAACCCCCTTTCTCTGAAAAACCCCAGGCTCTAATCTCTCTTCTAGAATCTGTTTTCCACACCCATCAGCCTACCTAGGATGACTGCCAGCAACTTCTACAAACTCTTTTTACCTCAGAAGAAAGGGACCATATCATCCAGGAGGCGATTACTGCTGCCCTGGGACCTGGTGGCGACACTGCTCCTGACCATGCCCAATTTGTGGAGGCTCTCATGCCAGCAAAGCATCCGAATTGGGATCCCAACACAAATGAGGGTAAGAGTGAATTGGACACTTACTGCCAGTGCCTTTTGGGTGGACTCCACTTGGCAGCCTGAAAGCCTACTAATTTAACCAAGGTAAGTGACGTTCTAACCTTGCCACTATTAATCTAGCTTTTGTTTCTCAGTGGGCCCCAGACATTTAAAAAACATTACAGAAACTAGAGGGATTCCAGGGAAATGATAGATCTGAGCTCTTGGGCATTGCCCAGAAAGTCTTTGATAATAGAGATACACCAAAAGAAGCAGTCGCCAAGAGGCTTGGAAAAGTAACCATTGTGACACTGGAAGCTCATAAGACTAAGACACAGGGAGGAGAAAATCCACCACCCAGGGGTTCCAGAGGGAGATACAAAGGTGTTAAAAGGATTTCAGAGCCTCTTTCTTCAGGTTTGGGCAGAAACAAACCCACCCGGTCTGGCGGCACACCAACCTCTTGATGTGGTTACCCTCCTGGCAGCAGCAACCCCCATCACCATCAAACAATACCCCATCAGGACAGCTGCCAGAGAAAAAAGGAGGATTCATTTGTGAAAACTCCTGGATACTGGAATCCTGAGACCATGTAAGTTCCCATGGAATACTCCACTTCTTCCAGTATTAAAACCAGGCACAGAAGACTATCTCCCAGTCCAGGACTTACGTGAAATAAACAAAAGAGTAGAGACTGTTCACCCAACTGTCCTGAATCCCTATACACTGCTGAGCCTCCTGCCCCCAGAACGCAAGGTATATACTGTATTGGATCTCAAGGATGCTTTCTTCAACATTCCCCTGGCACCAGTGAGTCAACCTTTGTTTGCCTTTGAATGGGTGGACCCGAATTAGGGATTCTCAGGACAGTTGACCTGGACAAGGCTGCCCCAGGGATTCAAAAACTCCCCCCGTTGTTTGATGAGGCTCTAAATTGGGATTTGTCTCCCTATTGAATAGGTCACCCAAATGTGACTCTGTTAAAATATGTAGATGATTTGCTCATAGCCACAACTGACCTTGTGGCTGGCAAGGAAGCAACCAAGGATCTCCTTAAACTGTTACAAGGCCTCGGTTATAGGGTCTCAGCCCAAAAGGCACAAATTTCTGTCTCAAAGGCCACCTATTTGGGCTACCGATTATCTGAAGGAAAATGATGCTTTCAAGCCAGAGGATTCAAGCTATCCTCCAAATTCCAACTCCAACTTCAAAGTGCCAAGTCAGGGAATTTTTAAGGCCTCTTGGCTATGGTAGACTCTGCATATTAGGGTTGGGTGAAATTGCAAAGCCTCTATATTCAGTCACTGCCAGGGTGGGGGGTCCCCACTCTGTTGGACAGAGAAAGAAGAACAAGCCTTCCATAAACTAAAAGAGGTCCTTACTTCTGCCCTTGCTCTGGCACTCCCACACATCACAAAGCCTTTCCATTTGTTTATGACAGAAAAGGGAGGAATAACAAAATGGGCATTAACCCAAACCCTGGGACCTTGGAAAAGACTAGTGGGATACTTATCTAAGAGCCTGGACCCAGTAGCCACTGGATGGCTATCCTGTCTGCGAGCCATTGCAGCCACTGCCTTATTTGTAAAAGAGGCTGACAGAGTCTTGGTCAAGACCTGATTATTGTTGCCCCACATACAGTTGAGACATTGCTAAGAAGGGCTCCCAGTTGGTAGCTCTCAAATACCCGGTTAACTCAATATTAAGCCCAGCTCCTCTATCATCCTAGGATCATTTTTACCCAGACTGCAGCCCTTAACCTGGCAATGCTGTTCCCTGATCCCAAATTGGATGTGCCTGTCCATACCTGTGATGATGACATCTCTTCGTCTTCACCAGTTGAGTTTTACTTCACAAATCATAGCAGCTATATGGGAGAGGGCATCAGGTATACATGGGCACCAGTGGTCACACCGGAGGGACAGATAAAATGGGCTCAATCCCTAAGCCAAGGGTCTTTGGCCCAAAAGGCCAAACTGATTCCCTTAACACAGGCCTTATGGCTAGGAAGAGAAGAAAAACTATAAACATTTATACTGACAGCCAGGATGTGTTCATCACTGCTCATGTACACGGCGACATCTACAAACAGCAGGGCCTATTGACCTCAGAGGAAAACCCATCAAAAATAAAAAAGAGATTCTGGCCCTCTTGGAGGCAGTTTGGGAACCAAAGGCAGTGGCCATTGTCCATTGCAAAGGACACCAAAAGGTGGATCACTATGAGACAAGAGTAAACAGAGCAGCAGATCTAGTATCCAAGAGAGTGGCCAAAGAACCAGTGGAGCCAATTGATATCCTACCTGTAAAGCTGCTGGAACACTTACCAAATCAGCCAAACTATACCCCTGAGGAAGAAGTTCAAAATAAACAATTAGGAGCAATAAAACAGAGTTCTCTATGGTGGGAGAGACCCGATGGCTGCATTTGTTTGCCCAAAGTGTTGGAAAGACAGATACTTCAACAACTCCACTGTCTCACCCATTTTGGGAGGGAAAAATTAAGAGACCTGGTAAGATCTAAGTTTTACATCCCAAGACTAACTCTGTAGGCTCAAGATATTTGTTCCAGGTGCCATGTATGTGGCAAGGTAACCCCCACCCCCATGAGGCCCAGAAACATTGGAACTCAGTTTAGGAGGACCCAACCAGGAGAGCACTGGAAACTGGACTTCACTGAGATAAATGCAAGTAAACATAAATTCAAGTATTTACTAGTTCTGGTGAACACTTTTTCAGGGTGGGTAGAAGCTTACCCAACCCAGACAGAGACTGCAGCCATGGTCATGAAAATATTGCTCCAAGAGCTCATCCCCTGATTCGGCCTCCCATGCTACCTGAGGTCCGACAGTGGTCAGGACTTCACTGCCCAAGTATCATAACAGTTGACAAAAACCTTAAACATTAAATGGGAATTACATTGTGCTTATTGCCCACAGAGTTCAGGGCAAGTGGAAGGATGAACAGAACCTTAAAAGAGTCATTAACTAAATTTTTTTTAGATACAGGCAGAAAGTGGCCTGATCTCCTCTCTCTTGCCTTACTACACATTAGATGCTCCCCATATAGAGAAAAAAATCACCCCATTTGAGATCATGTACAGGAGACCTCCTCCTCTCCTCCCCAGAGTTAATTTGGAACAGACCAATGAATTCACTAACGATTTTTGATTTGGTCTCTACAAGTCTTACAAGAGATTCAGCTTGAGAACCATCACCGCATATGTGCCTCCAAAGGACAACGGCCTTTCCTGCCCCACCAGTTCAAACTAGGGGATCTCATCTTGGTTCGCTGACATCACTCACACCAAGCCAGGACCACCAGAGGATCACTCACCTTCAACATGTAAGGTCCTCAGCCATCCTGGGGACCAAAAGATAAGACTGGTACTGGAAACCAAACCATAATTATGCTAATTCTACATCTAATAAGGTTTTAGAAAAGTGATGCTAGCAACCCCTGTGCACCACAAACAAAAATTTGGGAACTCATGATGACTACAAGTGACAGAGTGGTCAGCCAAGTTAATAAGGGTCCTGATGCCAGCCAAGTTAAATTCAGTTTAAGTCTGTACAGTTTGTTTTCAGAAACATGGAGTCTAGCAAGAAGAATAGAAGGAGTTTAGATTTATTATTCATGAAAAGAGGTGGGCTCTGCTTAGCCTTGGATAAAAGATGCTGTTTTTATGCCAACCATTTGGGGATTATCTGTGACACCATAGCTATGCTAAGAGAGGATTTAAAGAAAAAATATTGGAATCAAAAAGGCAATGCTGGTACCAAACTATGTTCAATTGGTCAGCTTGGGCAACGACTGTAATATCCAGTTTGGCAGGACCCTTGTTTATCCTCCTGTTACTACTAATAATAGGGCCCTGCATCTTAAATTCATTAACCAAGTATATTAAACAATGGTTAAGCTCTGTTAAACTAATCGTATTGAGAGGATGATACAATCCTCTCCCTTCAGAAGAAATGGAGGAAAATCAAAGATTTGATTAAATGGACCAGAACCAGTGGGGAATGTGAGACCCAGCTTAGCAAAACCAGCACCACATTGAGAACATTCCCCTTCATTTTGCAAATGTGTGATTTACAGCTGCACTCTGTCTCCTGGGAGAAAACCCCACCCCTAACCAATAAACAGAAACTATGTTTCAGGTGATCTGCAACAAACCATTATCCAGGGGAATGGGAGGAACTAACTGCGCTAATCCTGGCTTCTGTAACCAGCTTCTGCAACAGTCTCTAACCAGGGGAATGGGAAAAGGGACTTTTTCTGTGGTTTTTCCCTTTACATATGCAGTCCTTATTTCAGTTGGAGCCTTTGTCCTCCAACTTGGTTGGAGTATACATGGGTCCCAGCTGGAAAATAAAGTTCTCCAGTAAGATCCCAGGGCTGTGTCATGCTTTGAGAGTTCATCACTAATCTAATTTGGGGATGAGGTCCAACAGTGCTCACTGTGGGGAGTAGGAAACTGTACATGAGAATGTTAATTTTATAAAAATTAGGGAGCCAAGAAGACATTCAGCCCATCCTCATGGGGAGTGGAGATGTGTGGCCAGGGAGTCAGGCCTTGTGGCTGGCCTCCATGGCTGCAGACTTCTCCTGCATTTGACTAGCACCTTCTGTTCCTGCTTCCAGCCTGAGCTCTTTCCAGCACACAGGATGCCTGCAAGGACCAGTGGCCTCTCTCTTACTTTTTATTTTTCATTGGTTCATATTTGCAGTACATCACTGCTATGGTCTGGGTCTGGATGTCCCCCAAAGCCTCCTATGGTCACAGGCTGCATCTGGAGTGTGTGAAGCTGGAATTGATTCATGATTCGATACTGGGCTTAAGGGTGATGGGATTAAGGGTGTGAGTGCTGCCACCCTAAGTACCAAGATAAAAGGGGCAGAAAGATGCTGGTAACTCCTGTGCTACCTTCACTGCCTTGTGTGCACCGTGTCATTTCTCCTCTGATGCTCGTTTAGCATCCCAGCCTGGAGCCAGCTAGTTATGGACCGAAACCTCTAGGAACTGTAAGCTAAATAAACCCCTTCCCCTTCAACTTTGGGTGTCAGCATTTTGTCTCAGGGCCGAGAGAAAAGTAAGTAAGACAATCACCATCACAGTCCCATGGGGAGCTGGTGCATGGACACAGCACATCTTCACTTCTCACCCTCTTCAGCTCTTAGCGCCTTCTTATTTGGAAAAGACCTGTCTCCTTGCTTCCTGATATCTCTCTTTTATTTTGCTCTTTGTTTATTTATACTCTGGGTTTTCATCTAAGAGAAACCATGCGAAAGTGAAGCTTGTGTGTCTGATTGCACTTAACATCATAGTCTCAAGGTGCATGCTTTTCCCTGTAAGTGCCCTTCTTTATGTCAGAGTAGTTCTCCCTGATGTGTAAATACCACACTTTCTTCATCCTGTCACCTCCGGGTGGGCACACAGGACTCCCTCGTAGCTATTACTGGCCATGCTGCTGTAAACACCGGTGTGGATGTGTCCCTGTGATAAGATGTCTGATCCCTTCAGAAGAGTACCAGAAGGGGAGCAGCTGGCCAGATGATGGTTTGATTCCAAGAAGACAGTCAGGGGAGGTGGCTGTGAAGCAGATCAAACACTGCAGAGGGCGCTAGGAAATCAGCACCTGCTGTTTCAAAAGTGATGAATTCTATCCAACCAAGGAGGAGGAGGATTATTTTAACAGGAACACTGCTTCAAAATAACTTAATTGAGTATCATTGCATGGTTAACTTTATGAAGGAATAATTGCTTGGATCCATTAAGGAGTTCAGGAATAGATTTATAAATCCAATCCAAAATGGTCAGTGTGCAGATTCTATGATAGTAGATGTCAGAGTGATGAAAAAACACACCCACAGTCTATATGAGATATTAGCTAGATGTGTTCAGAGGAAAGATTATGCAGCATTAACAAAGTGCCTGCCCCCAAAACATGAATATGTCTTAGCTGTGAGAATGACTCGTACACAGTGCAAGCTGTATCAGAACTACTTAAATCACTGAACAGGAGTAGGTAATAGCAGTGAAGGTGGAAGAGGAAATACTGGTGCAAAACTTTTCCAAGATTTTTAGGTGTTAAATAGAATCTGGACTCATCCTTGGTGTTTACAGCTGGACTAGATTAGCAAAGAAAATAAGGGATATTTTGATGAAGATAGTATGGACAAATTTATAGCTTCAGAGTCTCATAAAACCTTCATGTGTTTAATCTCTGATGATTGTATAAAAAAGAAAGAAAGGGAGAAAAGGGGCAAAAAGTATAGTAGCTCAAGTGGTAAAGGCAGTGACAATGTTGTTGAAATGATCAAAGCCTGGAATTCAAGATCTCCTGGATCTGGTGAAGGAAATGTGGATGAAACAGGAAATAACCCTTCAGTTTCCTTAAAGCTGGAATAAAGTAAAGCCACTTTGTCTTCTAATCCAAGCAGCCCAGCTCCAGCAGACTGGTACAAAGATTTTGTTACAGATGCTGATGCTGAAGTCATAGAGCATTCTGAAAAAATAGTACTTCTCTTTGAATGGCAGAATAAATTGGGGATAAAGTACTTGTTTTTAGCCAGTCCCTCATATCTCTGGACTTGATTGAAGATTTTTTTGAATTGCCCTGTAGGGGGAAAACAGAAGGTAAATGTAAACCTCTTATTTATGAAGGTGAAGGGAAGTGGCTCTGAATCATTGACTACTAACATTTAGATGGTTCTACTGATGCACAGTCAAGGAAGAAGTGAGCTGAAGAATTTAATGATGAAACTAATGTGAGGGGGCAATTATTTATCATTTCTACCAAAGCAGGATCTCTTGGAATTAATCTGGTAGCTGCTAACTGAATAATCAAATTTGATGCTTCTTGGGATCCATCTTATGATATCCAGAGTATATTCAAAGTTTATTGCTTTGGACAAACTACACCTGTGTATATGTACAGGTTCTTAGCTCAGGGAAAAATGGAAGATAAAATTTATGATCAGCAACTAACTAGGCAGTCACTATCTTTTTGAATTGTTGATCAACAGCAGGTTGAGCAAAATTTTACTATGAATGAGGTTACTGAACTTTATACTTTTGAGCCAGACTTACTAGATAACCCCAACTCAGAAAAAAAGAAGTGGGTTACTCCCATGCTGCCAAAGGATACTGTACTTGCAGAACTTCCTCAAATACAAAAAGAACACATTGTAGGCTGTCATGAACATGATTCTCTTTTAGGCCACAAAGAGGAAGAAAAGTTAACTGAAAAAGAAAGAAAAGCAGCTTGTGCAGAATATGAAGCAGAAAAGAAGGGACTGACCTTGCATTTCAACATAACAACTGGGGTCAATTTAGCCCCTGTCACTTTCAGCTCTCAAACTCCTTATATTCCTTTCAATTTGGGACCCCTGTCAGCAATGAATAGTTGTGGAAGCAATAAATAGTGTGACAGCAGTGAGGATTCAGCCTCTTGAGATATGATTTCAGCTTTATGGAAGGAAAACATGAATCTCTCAGAGGCCCAAGTACAGGCATTAGCATTAATTAGACAAGCCAGCCAGGAGCTTGATGTTAAAGGAAGAGAAGCAATCTACAATGATGTACTGACAAAACAACAGATGTTAATCAGCTGTGTTCATCAAATACTTATGAACAGAAGGTTCCAGCACAATCAGCAGCAACAGCAACAAATGACTTACCAAGAAGCTACACTGGGTCACCTCATGATGCCAAAGCCTCCAAATTTAATTATGAGTCCTTCTAACTACCAGCAGATTGATATGAAAGGAATGTATCAGTCAGGGGCTGGTGGTATGCAGCCATTACCATTACAGCGTGAACCACACCAATGAGAACCAAAAATCCAGGACCTTCCCTAGGGAAATCAATGTGATTTTGCACTAAAAGCTGAAAGATTGTTAAAGTCATAGAAAGATCTTTTATTATTTTAAGAATCAATGACTTAACAAACTCAACTGTATAAATAGTTTGGTCCCTTAAATGCCAATCTTCCATATTAGTTTTAAATTTTTTAAAATAGAGCATAGCTTTTCTCGACGTTTTTCAGTGATGTTGCCTAGAATCTTCTTATACACATTGAGTAGAGAAGATATTTCAAATTGTTTCAATGAAAACAATTCCTTTCATAACAGTAAATGCTCACAGATTTCCTCTCTAAATTTTTATGCCTGCTTTTAGCAACCATAAAATTGTCATAACATTAATGAATTTAGGAAAGAATAAAGATTTATATATCCATTCTTTACATATAAAAATACACAGCTGAGGGCTAGGATTTAGCTGGTTTTGCTGCCTGCTGCACAAGAGCAAGGACCTGAGTTCGATCCCTGGGGCCAAAAAAAAAAAAATACACAGCTGAGTTCTTAGAGGTGATTCCTCAATTATGAAATACATTATACTTAATCCATTTCTTGATTAGAGCAATTGAAGTGGTCTTAATAGTCTTTTGACTGAAGTCTGAAATTGGACTGCTATATTGTCTCATGATTGAAATTCAGAAACTAAGGGTTATCTTTGACACAGAATTGTGTGAAATATTCTTAATCACTACTGCTCTAAAGTTGGAGGAGTCTTGCAATTATCTTAGCAATGTATAAACAGCCTTAAGTAAAGCCTAAGAAGAGAATTGCATTTTTTTCTTTAGTCTGCCACTTTTTATGTTCAGTTATATGTGCAGAAACAATTACCTGAGAAATTTCAGGGTTGTGGATTATCTTTCCTCTCTCTTGGCACTAATATAAAGCACATGTCAAAACTGCATGGTAGCAGTGCTAGTGCTTCATCCTGTTGCTGGCAGTGGGATGGAGACTAAGAAAATAAAGTTCTAGCACTTTAGGAGGTTAATGCAGATATTGTTGCTAGGTTCACACCCTGTTTTCTAAACAACTTCAAAATGGCAGAACTGTTGTTGACTTGAAGTTCCTATAAGGAATGTGCTTTAACAATACCCAGTACTGTCAGTACTGTGAAGTAATTCCTCTTAAAGATAAGGATCCATGGCTTCTGTACTCTGGTTACCATGTTCCCTCACCAGGACCCAACCACACCCCCTTTCCTTACATTTTTCTTTGATTGTTTTAAAGTTTTATCTTTTCCCCCAGTTTAGATCTGAGGAAATTTTCTGATCCAAATTACGTTTAACACCCTTTTTTGAGATTTTATTAAAATCATTATATTTCTTTTTCTTAATCCAGATGTGTAAAAATGAACTACAAATTTATTTGTGTTCAATTTGGTTGTTTGAGTTTCTTTTTTGTTTTTTTGCTAACAGGGATTGAATTCAGGTCCTTGTGTTTGTGGGGCAGGCAGCAGAACCACTGAGCTAAATCCCCAGCCCTTGCTTGAGTTTCTTGAAGAAAAATGTTGTGGTTATTTTTTAAATTTTTTATTGGTACATTTTAGGTATACAATACATTTACATTTCTCATTGGGAATTGTACTTTTACATGATGTATCTTGGTTCCTATTTTTTCCCCATTCCCTGCACTCCTTCACCCCTCCACCCATCCCTATTTCCAAATACTTTGTTTCCATTTTATCCATTTCTCATAATTTTTCCAGTCCCTTCTTTCCTTTTCACTACCCATCCCACTTCCCCTACCCCTTTGGACCTTTTCTTCCTATTTTGCATTATCAATCATTCATTCTAATTATTGGTACCTTTTAGGTATACAATATAATGACATTCATCATTGGAAATTTGCACCTTTACATAATCTCTCTTGATTATTTCCCCCCTTCCCCTGCCCTCCCTTCAACCCCTCCATCCCTCCCTATTTACAAAGACTTTGTTTCCATTTTTCTCATATTAATTCCATTCCCTTCTTTCCTTTCCTATACCCTTCCCACTTCCCCTTCCCCTTTGCCCCTTTTCTTCCTATTTCACATTATCTATTATACCTTTTAGCTAAATGGATGCACATTGAGGGGATACTCTTAAGTGAAATAAATAGGACACATATGTATAAATACCGAATAGCTTCTCTAGTGTGAGAAACTGAAAGTGTAACTAAGGACTAAAAGGTATAATAGATAATGTGAAATAGGAAGAAAAGGTTGTTTTTGACTATGGGAGTCAACATGGTAAAATCATTTTTGAGATGATGACATAACAGTAGAAAAGCTATTGAATTACTATAAAAAGAAAGCTGGGTGGAGGATTTACTGTAGTTATCACTGGATTAGAATGACCTTAGCATTATCTAGAACTGTTTTGAGTTTTTTAGATAGTAAAGATTTCCATTTTTATCTCAGAAGAACTAGTGATAAAATATCCAAGAGCACTAGGTTTATGATACATAATTTATGAGGTTGGTGGATCCATCCCCCACTTTCTCATGATAAAATATCACTAACAAATTCCATATATTTGGGTACTATGCCAGTCATATAATTAGATTTATTTAATTGGGGTGTGAGGCAGATGTGTTTACTTCAGAAAAAATGAAAAATACAAGATTTATTAAGATAAATATCTGAGGGTAGTACACTCTGGCCAACTGTTATCAGTTGCCATTTCTGCAAGTCCAGAGTACTTTAAACCTGATTTACTAGACCTGGGAATTTTCAACATGGTCTCTAATTGCTAACTCAGAGACATAGATGTAAAAACATTAGGCAACCTTTTAAACCTTTTTCACCGTGGATGAAATAGGAAATCAGAGTTTGAAATAAAACTTGGACCACTTTGCATACACTCTTCTCACTTGACATTTTAGCTACATAATGTGTACTTTGAGTACATCAAAAAAGTATTTTAACAAATACTTTAAGATAAAAATCACATCAGTAAAATACTAAAAACTCATTTTTATATTTGTTTTAGATGTTATAAATAGTTGAAATGGCTTAAAAATGACAATTTAAAATGTTGCTTGTAATACAGTTTTGCCTGCTAAATTCACCACTTTCAGTAACCTGCTTTATTTCTGTTGGTGTAAAGCAATTTTGGTTAGTATTGTGATATTGTAAATGTATTGCCCCAGTGGTATAGTAATGTTTCAGTCTAACATCCAGCTTTGGCTGCTGAAATCATACAGCTGTGAAGACTTGCCTTTGTTTCAGTTAGACTGCTTTTCAGTTCTGTATTTTGTATCTTAAGCACTGTAGAAAAGATGTAACTTCTTCCTTTAAGGCTTTTTTGTAAGGCTGGAATTGTGTTATTAAAGAAAACATTCAAGTATGACAATATACTATTTGTGTTTTCACCATTCAAAGTGCTATTTAGTAGTTGAAACTTAAGCTATTTAATGTCATTTAATAAAGTGACCAAAATGTCAAAAAAAGACTATGAAAATCCAGAAAACATAGCAAGGAAGTAGCATCAGAGAAGAAGGAACCAGGGATCATATATGGACTGTAAGGACACACTTCCATGACCTAACCAGATACACAGAAGAGAGGTTAACTAATCACACAGGTGGATCTCAACCAAGTCAAGTTGACACTTAAGCTTAATGAAAGTCAGATCCTCCCTTTGGAAAGATTGTACAAATATGTGAGCATTGATGCCATTTTCTATCACCATTGTAATTTACATATTTGATTCTAGTTTGGAATTTACAATTGATGTCAAATTAGTTGGATGATTCTTTATATTCTTATTTTCATCTTTATCATAAACATAGTGAGACCACCTGACATGTAACAGATGTCTCTATATGAGCATGCAACATTCTAGTGAGACACAGCCCACAAAGCAGACAATTAGAATGTCTAGAGTGAAGGTAATAACTAAGCAACTGAGCCAACTCATCTGGAGCATTCATAAATCAACTAAGCAATGGGAAATATATCCTAAATGAGACAGAAGAAGGACTTGCATTGTTGACAAGGTAGCTGGTGTATTGGTTTCTTTCAGCACAGATTCTACCACACCAGATGTATTTATCCAACTAGAGCACCACCCCATTCTGCCTTATTCACCCAACAGACAATGCAAAAACATCATGTTATCTAAAACAAATGTCTCAAGAGTATTAATGTTTTCTATGCAACTTTAGGTGCTGCAGTAGGCTGTTAGGCTGTAGTAGTGAATGTTTTATTTTTTTGTATATCCTTTTATTGGTATATTTTAGGTGTACAATATAATGACATTCATCATTGGAAATTTGCACCTTTACATAATCTCTTGGTTCTTATTTTCTGCCCCCCGCCCCGATCTCCCTTCAAACCCTCCATCCCTTCCCGTTTACAAAAACTTTGTTTCCTTTCTTTCATTTTCTCATATTAATTCCATCCCCTTCTTTCCTCCCCCCTGCCTCTCCCACATTCCCTTCCCATTTTCCCTTTTTCTTCCTATTTCACATTATCTGTTATACCTTTTAGTCCTTATTTACACTTTCCATTTCTCACACTAGAGAAACTATTAGGCATTTACACATATGTGTCCTATTTATTTCATTCAAGAGTATGGCTTCAATGTGCATCCATTTAGCAATAAATGTCTCTAATTTCTTGATTTTGATGACTGACTAGTACTCCAATTTATTTTAAAAAAACCCCATGTTTTCTTGATCCAGTCTACAGTTGATGGGCATGTTTCCAAGTTTTAGCTATTACAAACTGTGCTGCTATGAACATGGGTGCACATATATCACTGTGGTATGATTCTTTTAATTCTTTGGGGACTATACCCAGTAGGGGAATAGCTGGGTCAAATGGGAATTCCAGTCCTAGTTCTTTGAAGTATCTGCATACTGATTTCCACAGAGTTGCACCAGTCTACACTCCCAGCAGCAGTGGAGCAGTGTTCCTTTCTCCACAGCTCTGCCAGCATTTGTTGTTGGTTGATTTCATGATAGCAGCCATTCTTTCTGGAGTGAGGTGGAATCTCAGTGTTTTCTTCATTTTCATCTCTCAAATGACTAGTGATGTGGAACATATTTTCATATGTTTATTTGCCATTTCTACTTCTTTTTGTGAGAAATGTCTGTTCATTTTGGTTGGCCATTTTTGGATTGAGTCTTTAAATTTGGGAGGTCTGATTTTTTTAAAGTTCTTTATAGATTTGAGATAGTAGGCTTTTGTCTGAGGGACCACTGGTGAAAATTTTTTCCCACACTGTGTGTTGTCTCTTCACTCTGCTGGTGGTTTCTCTTGCTGTACAGAAGCTTTTTAGAAAGAAGAGATCCCACTTGTTGATTGTTTGTGGTAGTTCATGGGCAACTGAGATTTTGTTCATAAAGTCTTTCCCTAAAATAATGTCTTCAAGAGTTCTACCTAACCTCTGTTCCAGCCAGTTCAGCATTTCTATTTTTATATTTAGATCTATAATCTACTTCGATTTTAGTTTAGTGCATGGTGAGAGATATAGGTCTAGCTTTGTTCTCTGGCAAGTTGAAACCCAATTTCTCCAGCACCATTTATTAAAGAGGCTATCTTTCCTCCAGTGAGGGTGTTTGGCTCCTTTGTCAAAGATGAGGTGGCTGAGTGTGTCTGGAGTTGTTTCTGGATCTTCTAATCTATTCCACTGGTCCTCAGGTATGCTTCTTTGCCAGTACTATGCTGTTTTTATCATAGTAGCTTTGTAGTATAGTTTCAAGTTGGGGGTCGTAATACCCCTTGCCATGTCTCTGTTACCTAAAATTGCTTTTGTATTCTGGGTCTCTTCCTGTTCCAAATGAAGTTTTGGATTGTTTTCTAAAGGTCCATGAATTATGGTGCTGAGATTTCAATTGGGATTGCATTCAATCTATATAGCAATTTTGGAAGTATGGCCATTTTCACTATGTTGATCCTTCCTACCCAGGAGCAAGGGATGACTTTTCATTTTCTGATATTCTCTTCAGTCTCTTTTTTCAAAGTGCTATACTTTTCAGAGAAGAGGTCTTTGATTTCTTTTGTTAGGTTGGTTCCTAGATATTTCAGTTTTGGGGATGCTATTTTGAAAGGAATTGTTTGTTCTCTTCCTCTCTCAGTGAGTCTTTTGTTCATGTAAAGGAAAGCTATTGATTTTTGTGTTGACCTTGTATCCAGCTACTTTATTGAATTTCGTTATTAAGTCTAGAAGATTTTTGGTGGAGCTCTTGGGGTCTTTGATATAGAGTATCATGTCAAATGCAAAGATTGACAATTTGACTTCATTTCCTATCTTTATTCCTTTTATTTATTTCTCTTGTCTAATTGCTGTGGCTAATGTTTCCAAAACTTTATTGAACAAGAGTGATGATAGTTGCCATCTTTGTCTTTTTCCTGATTTTAGTGTGAAGAATTTCAGTTTTGGATCATTTAGTATGATATTGGCTGTTGGTTTTTCATAGATGGCTTTTGTCAGATTGAGGTAGAGACCATCTATTCTGATTTTTGTAGGATTTTTATCATAAATGCATGTTGAATTTTGTCAAATGCTTTTTCTGCATCTATTGAGATGATCATATGGTTTTTGTCCCTGGCTCTATTGATATAGTGTATTACATTGATTGATTTGTTTATATTGAACAATACCTGCATCACTGGGATGAATCCCACTTGATCAGGGCGTATGATCTTCTTGATTATCTTCTGCATTCTATTTGCCAGTATCCTAGGAAGGATTTTTGCATCTATGTTCATTAGTGAGATTGGCCTATAGTTCTCTTTTTCGGTTGGATCTTTCTCTGCTTTGGGGATCAAGGTGATGCTTGCTTCCAGGAATAATTTTGGGAGTATTGCTTCCCTTTCAATTTTATTGAAGAGTTTAAAAAATAGTGGCAGTAGATCCTCTCTAAATGTCTTGTAGAATTCAGCTGTGAAGCCATCAGTACCTGGGTGTTTCTTGGTTGTTAAGTATTTAATTACTTTTTCAATTTCATTTGTTGATGATAGAATTTTTAGGTCTTCTTTATTCACCTTTTGTGATTCACACATATCTAGGAATCTGTCCGTTTCTCTTTTTTTCCATCTTATTGGCATATATGTTCTGGAAGGAGATATTGATGATCCTCTGGATTTCTGCTGAGTCTGTTGTAATTTCACCCATTTCTAATTGCATATATTTGGGACTTTTCTTTCCTTTTTCTGATAAGGTATGCTAAGGGTATTTCAATTTTGTTTATTCTTTTGAAGAAGCAACTCTTGGCTTCATTGAACTTTTGTATTGATTTCTTAGTCTCCATTGCATTGATTTCTGCCCTGATCTTTATAATTTCCTCCCTTGTATGAGCTTTGGGTTTTTCCTGCTCTTCTCTTTCTAGAAGCTTGAGGTTCAGCATCACATTGTTTAATTGGGCTTGCTCTGCTTTCCTAATATGTGTATTCAATGCTATGAATTTTCCACATAATTCTGCTTTCATTTTGTTCTATAGATTCTGATATGTTGTGTTTTCATTTTCATTTATTTGAAGGAAACATCTGATATCTTCTTTAATTTTTCTGATACCCATTGGGTATTCAGAAGTATGTTGTTCAATTTCCATGTGTTTATGAATTTTTTGTAGTTTCTTTTTCTATTGATCTCCATTTTCATCACACTATGGTCTGATAATATACAGGGGATAACTTCAATTCCTTTGCACTTACCTAAATATGTTCTATGAGCGAGTATGTGGTCTGTTTTGGAGAACGACCCATGTGCAGCTGAAAAGAATGTTTATTCTGATTTTGTGGGGTGCAACACTCTGTAAACATCTGTTAAGTTCATATGTTCAAGAGTTTTATTGAGTTCTAGTATTTAGTTGCTTGTTTTTTGTCTAGTTGATCTCTCTATTTGTGAAACTGGGGTATTTAGGTCCCCACTACTACTGTATTAGTGCTTATATGTTTTTTCAAGTCCATTCATATTTGTTTTATGTAGTTGGTTGCACTAGATTTGGTGCATAGATATTTATGATTGTCATCTCTTCCTCATGGAATTTTCCCTTTACAAGGATATAGTGTCCTTGTCTCTCTTAATCAGTGTGGGTTTGAAATCCACTTGGTCTGCAATGACGATAACTACTCCTACTTTTTTTCAGGTTCCTGTCACATGGAGTATTGCTTTCCACCCTTTAACTTTCAGTTTATGAGTTTCTTTTTGAATTAAGTGTTTTTCTTGTATGCAGGATATTGTTGGATCTTGCTTCTTGACCCATTCTGCCTGTCTATTTCTTTTGATTGGTGAGTTGAGACCATTAACATTGATGGTTATAACTGATATGTATTGAGTTATCATTCTCATGACTTTTTTGTTGGATCCTCCCTCTTTGCTTTTTGTTTCTTGTCATGCCCAGTGGATTCTTTATGTTGGGCTTCCTGGGATTGTGATCCTCATTGTCTTTTCCTAGGATTTTGTGTACATTTTTTGGAGTGCTGATTTGGTATTCATGAAGTTCCTAAGTTGCTCTTTGTCATGAAAATATCTTATTTCACCATCACTTTTGAAAGATAGTTTTGCAGGGTACATAAATTTGGGTTGGAGGTTGTTTTCCTTTAGGACTTGAAACACGTCATTCCAAGCTCTTCTTGCCTTGAGGGTTTGCATTGAGAAGTCTGCTGTGATTCTTATTGGGTTTGCTTGGTTTGTGATTTGTTTCTTTTCTCTAACTGCTTATAGAATTTTGTTCTTCTGTTGGGTTTCTGGAATCTTATCAATTATATGCTTATATGCAGATTTTTTTTATTAAGGCTAGTTGAAGTTTTATATGGCTAGTTTATCTGTGTATCAAATTCTTTTCTCCTGCTTGCAGAGTTTTCTGCCATCACTTCTGTGAACAGATTGTTATGTCATCTGCACTCTCTCCTGTTTTTTCATTGACTCCAATCAGTCTTATGTTATTTTTCTTTGCATCATCTAGCAGCTGCTGGATTGATTTCTCATGGTCCCTTATAATTTTAAAGAATTTTTTCTTTTCCTGGCCTCTAATTGCAATCTTATCTTCTATATCAGAAATTCTGTCTTCATATTGGCTCATTCTGCTGCATATACTTTCAAGGGAGTTTTTAATCTCCTGCAAATCTGTTTGCATCTGTTTTATGGATTCCATTTGTTTCTTATATTGACATTCCACCATGTTCCTCAGCTCCTCTATTTTTTATCTTTATCCTCTCTAGAGTTATTAATCATGTCTTGCACTATAGGCACAATTTTTCCTGTTATGTAAGAGATTATTTCTGACTTCATTTTTTCCAGATCCTCTTTTGGTGCTAGTTCAGGGAGTCTAGGTGGTTGAGTACCAGAGTGTTTCATGTTGTTTCCCTTTGGGGTTGCTCTAGGTGGAAGTCTGGTTCCATGGCTTTTTTACCTGTGTTCTCATTTTGATGTGTGTGCATGTGTTTGTGCATTTGTTCCTGTCACACACATGGCTCACCTCTTCTGTGCTTAGAGCTGCAGCACAGCTATCTGGAAGCTTCATTCACACTGGGAGCCACAGCACACCTACCTGGATGCCTCATCCTGGCTGGGAGCTGTGGCACACTGAACTGGAAGTCTCCTCTGGGCTGTAAGCCATGGCACACCAGCCCAGAGGCCTTCTCTGTGCTGAGAGCTGTGGCACACCTACCCAGAGCCCTCCTGCAGGCTGGGAGCTGTGGCACACTGACCTGGAGGTCTCCTCTGTGCTGGGAGCTGTGCCTCGGCTATCTGGAAGCCTCAGCTATGCTGGGATCAGTGACACACCTACCCAGAAGCCTCCTCCTGGCTGGGAGCTGTGGCATGTTGACCTGGAAGTCTCCTCTGGGCTTGTAGCTGTGGCATGCCAACCTAGAGGCCTCCTCTGTGCTGGTAGCTGTGGCACACCAGCCTGGAAGCCTCCCTGTAGTAGCCAATGTTTGACATAGATTTCTTAGTATAATTATATTTTATCTATTATATAATTATATTTCTTATAATTTTATTTACATTTATGCAAAGCAAACTCAGGTGCATTTTGCAAAATGATGCCCATTTCGATGGGTTTATATCTGAGGCCAAATTATTCTTCACACTCTACTGACATTTAAGAGTTGTACAATAATGTTTAGGTTCAATTAGCTATAGAGTTAAAATGGTACTAATCAAATCTCTTTCTACTTATTGCAATATGAACTTGTCTACATTTATGGTGGATCATTAAATCCTTCACAGTTTAATTGTTTCCTGGAGATCCACAATAGAGAGCTTCCTGTGGAATGCTTAGGACATTTGTTTCCACCATTAGGGAAGCAGTAGTTATATACATGTCTGAGGCTCCTTTATAAAAGTATAAGATAAACTTGAATGGTACTGAAAACCACAAGATCAGGATCATGAATTTGTCTAAATGTTCCATTATCTTTCATTTTATTTTTCTGTTCAGTTTTGGGGATAATTTAAGTATAATATACTTAATGTAGGCTTTGCCTAGTGCTTCAAGCAATTTGAAGGTGTGAAGATAAATATCTAATAACAAAGGATCAAATACTACACTTGATACATCAATGAAATCTGTTAAAATATAAATCAGAGACAGAAGTTTAGCTCAGTGATGCCACCGCCTGCCTCACAAGTGCAAGCTCCTGGTTAGATTCCCAGTACAAAAAAAAAGATAAATCAGATAACCTCTAATATGAAAATGCTTAATGACTGATAAGATGTTGTGATCTAGAATTTCACATCATGAAGTCAGGTGTCCCTATGTAGGGGTAACAAGAGATGGTAGAACCTTAAGAAGTGCAGTGTATTGAGAGGTCAAGGAATTATGGAGTAAAATACTCAGAAAAGATTAATTTACTTCTCACAGCAGTGAGCTGTTTAGCAAAGGAGGAACTTCTTTCAAAATACCAAGCTGCTGGGACGAGGACCCACCTTCCTCACTTCACTATCTTCCTTTATCTTTAGCCACATTATTGATTTTCTCTCTGTGTGTGTGTGTGTCTCTGTCTCTGTCTCTGTCTCTGTCTGTCTTTCTCTTTCCCTCTCCATGTGATACTTTCTGCCATAGCTGCTCACCAATGCCTGTGCCATTCCTTTGGCCCTTCAAAACCATTTGTTAAATAAATATATTTTAAAAAATAAAGTATTTTGCTATGTTTAGCAAAAAGCAGACTAAGACACTGTACATGTAGTGTTCACCTAAGCTTCTTGAAGAAGCTAGTCATTAAAAAGTCCCAGGTAAGCAGTATCTTTCCATGTACAAACCTAAAACCTACACTAAGGACAAGGGAACTCTATGAGATTAGAGGAGAGGAGCCTTGGTCCATCAGCTTGAGCATGCTGTGCAGGAGTCATCTGCTTCTGAGGAGAAATTTCCTTACCAGAGCAGTCAATGAGTTTGGATGAACAAGAAGAAAAATACTGCTTTGCATTGATATAGGATTAGAAAGGGGAGGAGTTTCACCATACACTCATTTCATCCTGACATTCACAATTTATTCCACAATGACAAAAAACAACTTTTGGTTTCTTAAAGAATAATTGAATCTAAGGAACTGAAGCCCTATAAATGAATTTATTGCACTCTGATTTTAATTTTTCCAGCCCTTGGTATGAGTCATGCATGATTCTGTAATATCATGCAATAAATAAACTACTTCCAAAAACTCTATTTGAAATGTAATTAGTCTCAATGGTGTGGCCAAGAGTGCTCACCAATTAAAGGCTGGAGGAAACATGGGATCACAAGGTCTCCAGACCTCATCAGAAGTGTGACCCCCAAGTGTCCTTGGTGAAAACTCACCAGGCTCACAGGTATTTCAGAAGCAGTGCTGCACACATGGTCCACACTGGGAGTCTCACTGAGAAGTGAGTTTGCTATAACTGATTGAAGTAAGATGCAGGCGGAGCAAGGTTTCCATTAAGTCTCTTAACACCAAACACAAGCAACATTCATGTTAGTGAGGTTAGACTCACTACTGCACTGCTCAGGTAAATTTGTACTTGTTAATTTCTGTTAACATTAGTAATGTATAAGACATATACAAGTATACTTCAAAATCTTAAGCTAATGTAACAATTTCAGCCACATCTGAGGTATGTGTGCTATTAAATAGATAGATTGTTTCAGATTCTACAGTTTGTCTTCAGCAGTTACTTTTTCAAATGGTCCAGAAAGAATTGTGCCATACAGTATTAAAATGATAATGCTGTTTGTTTAGATAAAATGTGATATTTCAACCATTTAATAACTTATGGGGAATGAACTGCCTCACTCGCTCTGCTGTTCACATTTTTAAGTTGTGGCCAAATAATTTCAACACATCTGGATCAGAGAGCACTGTGCAGACCAGAAAGGTAAGGTGAATTCAGCTCAGGGAAACTTGAGAATTTGTTGGCACTGAGAGTAAAGACATGTAGTAAGAAGAGATGGAGAATGAAACTAATTGATGATGATGATCCCAATCTGTCATTTTGACAAAGGAAATTCAATTGTCATAGTGTGGTTTGTGTCTGTGATCCACAACCTGTCAGCAATAGCATCTTCATCAATTAATTTGCTTTATATCATGACATTCTCTGCTCAAATGATTGTCTTTTTATTACAAATATGGCTAAGAAACCACATGTAAATCAAAGAATTACCAGACAAAACAATTCCAATAAAATATTTCTGTAAAAGCACTCAAAAGCCACATGAATGTACCCCTGTGAGCAAATCATTATTACACAAATACAAGGCAGAAAAAAAGGTAAATGTTTTTTATGGTAAAATAATTATCTACAAAATATTATAAATGCCAAAGAAAATGTTTTCAATTTTATAATAATTCAATTCTCTTTTTACCAATGGAAATAAAATAACATGAAGATGAGGTCTCTCAGTATGACTAATTTAAATACTGAAAACAAAATTAGTAAGCAAATTTTTTTAATTACTTGAATGCTTCAAAACAAGCACAGGTAAAGGAATTAAGGCTAAAATAATTTTAGAATAAAGAGATTTTAGAAAAGCTCTAAAACAAAGCAAAGGTGATGTCTGCAGAGAAAGTTTCCACTGCCCTTTTTCCTGGCTAATATTCTCATTAAACTCATCCTTAAAAATCCCATAATTGAAAAAAACTATAAGAAATCATCAAAATATATAAGTGCTTGATTTTAAAATTCTTACAGTGATTAATCCTGTCAAAATACACCCCTCAGTTTAAACAAAATCACCTCATTCTTGCCACTTTCTGTAAGTCCTCTTTTCTGTCTTTATGGATGTGATCAGATGGACAGTAAATTCCTGATGGACATCATCCAATGGAAAGGCAGGCTCATAGAAATATGATGGTGCATCCTCATCCACCTATCACTCAGTCATTCCTGTGACTTCTAGCTCTGGACCCAAATCAAAATGACCACAAAGGGAGCCATGTTGAATAGATTCATGTCATCAAGTTAGATGTGACATTACAACTAAAGTCACCCATGAAATAAGACTTCTGAAACTGCTTCAGAAAGAGGCAGTTATGATGGGATGAGTGTGTTGGAAGCCACTTAGTGTTTTGAGTAGAATGAATGGCAATGTGACTTTTACTGTATTTTTAAAATTAGAGATTCAGTGTATATTTTGACCAGAACTTGCATAATTTGAAAAAAAGTATTTAAGCAGCTTTCTACACTTTATAATGAACCAGTCTCTTAAAATATCATTTGGGACTTCAATATACAAAAGATATAAATATGCCTATGTTTTGGGAGAATATGGTCTTGTGACCATAGAATCTTGCAAAATCAGAATGTCATTTGGAACTTCACAGCACCTTAGGAGCAAATATCCCAATAATGCCATGATTGACAGAGTTTAAATATTTAATCATGTAACCACGTTTCCAGCTCTCTTGTTAGCATTACACAATAACTGTGTTCACTTCAATATATGCATTTCAGGAATTTCTAGAGATGTTAAATGCCTTATTTAATAAACCTAAATAGTTTCTAATAAAGAAACATTCTGAACTGATCATCCAGTCCATGAATTGCATATGAGTCCTGCTGTTCATTGAATTTACACACAAGATTTGATGAGAAATCTACTTTTAGGATTTTTAGTGCAGTCTAATTATAGAAGTGAAATGGAATCTTTGCTAAGGGAAAGAAAATAGAGGGAGAGGGGAAGAGAGAGAGGGGCAGTGAACAGAATCAAAATGTATTATTTCAGTGTACTGACTCCCACTTTCAAGTGTAATCATATCTATTGCAAACATGTACTTATAAAATTTAAAATTTTTAATTACAAATCACATAGGTTTATTAATATTCTTTGCTGTCTTTTCCCACAATGAAAGTATTAGTGACTATAGGGAAGTGATACAGACTCTTTAAGAGCAATAAAATTTTCTGTATTGAAGAATAGAGATAAAAAAGAGTAAAAAGTGTATCTTGCCATTTCTCAAGTGCTTAGCATCAGAATTGTAATGATTATCAGGTATGCTATTCGCAGCAAATATTTTAATTTATTAGTCATATGTGGTTTTTGAATGTTGATAGTTAAGATGTTCAGAATTTTCTAATTACACATTCATGACACCAAAGAAGAAATTAACAGTCATGTGTCCAATCAGGGCAATTGGTGTAGTATATGGTGAATAAATTCCTGATTTTTTCTTCTTCAAAAAATAATGCAACATCAAAACAAAGCATGCCTATGAGTGCCTCTTTTTCTTATTAGTGTAGACAGTGTGATGCTATTTTATGGAGCATGGCTAGCAGATATGGAGAACACAGTTGGGGAAATTTTCTCCCCAAAGATGAGTCTCAGACCTCCATGGAGGGCTTTGGCCATTTCCTGGGAGGTTCAAGAGAACTGCCTCCTCTTGAACACAGAGAGACAACCTGTGGAAACCCCTGTGTAGTCCCTGAAAAATCTCTCTGACTACCCACTGTCAAAGTCATCCTGAGGTAGCCACTGCTGAAGCAAGAAAGAGATATCTTTCCTAGACCCATTAGCATCCATTACTAACAAGGCAATCCAAGATTTCAAGTGATGGAATACAAGTGTTCACTGAATCTGCCTTTGTTTGTAACATAAAAGCTCAAAGGGGGATGAGCTGGAGTGAGGGGTGATGCTGAGAAACTGAATTATGAGAAGTAACCAACCCACACTCCCATCCTTTCTCTGTCTTCTACTTAACCTCTCAGATAACACTTGCTCAGCACTCCATGGAACCAAGTAAGAAATCAAATGCCCAATAGGAAAATATCTCAAAAAATTATTACTATTCATCTCTGGTATCATTTTATTACTCTGCCCACTGGCTACAGTCACATGGCAGAGCTACAGACATGGACAGCCTCATGATCATCACAGAATTCCTCTTCCTGAACATTGCAAGCTCCGAGAAGCTCCACACCTCACCTGGTCTGATTATCTTGGTGCTCTATGTGGGAGGTCCTGCTAGGCATCTGCCAACTATTTTTGCCCTTGTTATTAACCCAAGACCATGCTTTCTAATGTGCTTATTTATATGGTGTTCTTCCCTCATATATTTCAGTTACATACCTGCTCCTGTTTTTAAATCAATCATGAATTATCTGCCATGAAACAAATAGATTTCTCTTCCAGCACGTGGTAGTCAAACTTTCCTACTTTGTTATTTTTTCCTGTCCTCATGACCTACACGTCCTCTGTTGTCCTTGCTCCCCTCTGCCCTTGGCCTGCTGTGACCTCAGGGCCATGCACATAGGCAGCAGGGGGCTCATAGGCAGGCAGGTGTGTTATTCTGTTGTCCACACAAAGACCATAACCAGATGCCCTGCATAAAGTCCAGTGGGATCCATTAATATTTCTGGGGCAGACTTAGGACCTAAGCATCTCATTGCAGACCACAGAGATTCCTGAGTGTATAGCCCTTGCTCTAAGCATTTGCATTTCACTCTGTTCTGTCAATTTATTCATTTCCTGTGTTTTCATATATTATTTTTTATTATCATTAGTGTATGTCTACAGTATATAATGATGGCATTCTTCCTGGTAAGTGGAGACATGCACATAACATATCTTTATTTTTCTTTTAATTCCATTCCCCTACTCTCCTTTCTCATCCCTGCATTTCTTGGTCCCATTCTCTGCAAAAGATTTATCTTCTTATTTTGTAGAATCTATTTTTATCTTTCTTCATGTATCTTTGGGGTTTTTCATATAAGAGAAACCATATTATATTTACATTGTGAATCTGATGACTTCACTTAACACAATGCTCTCAAGGTGCATTCATTTTCCTCTAAATAACTAAGGTTCATTCTTTTGGGCAGGGTTGTACTCCATGAGTACACAGGTCTCATATTCTTTATCCATTCATCCATTGATGGACATATGGGCTGATTCCAAGATTTAGCTATTATGAGCACTGCTGCTATAAACACAGGTATGCATATATTAACTGTAATAAGATATATTTAGCTCTTTCAGGAAGATACCTAAAAAGGGAATAGCTGGTCCAAATACAATTTTAATTTTTTTAGTAATAGCCATACTGATTTTGATAGTGGTTGTACTAGTTGGCATTCCCACCTAAAATGATATTACCTGGTTTTGTGATGATACCTACACTTTCTGCAGAAACATGTATTCTCAGTATTATTTTAATTTTCATTTTTAATGGACAGAAATGGTGAACATTTTTCACATATTTATCAGTGATTTGTAATTCTTCAGAGAAGTGTCTATTCATTTCCATTTCCCATTTTTAGTTGCAGACTTATTTGGAGGTGGTCTAATATTTTTCAGTTTTTCATATATCATAGATATTGCTCCTCTGTCCAAAGATTGGATGGCCAATTATTTTCCCACTCTACAGGTTGTCTCTTCAGTTTGTTTGATGTTTCCTTTACTGTCCAGAAGCTTTAAAATTTGTGAGGATTTCATTTGTTAATTTTTGGTATTGTATCATGTTCAATTAATGTTGTGTTCAGAAAGTACTTTTGTATTCCTATGTTTTGAAAAACTTTACATTTTTTTAGTTTTATGTGCTTCAGTTTTAACATTTAGATTTTTGCTCCAAGTTAATTTCAGGTTGGCACATTGTGTGAGCTATGTGTATACAATCAACCTTCTGCATATGTATAGCCAGTTTACACATTATAATTTATTACAGAGGATATCTTTCTTACAGAGTATGATCTTGGTTCCTTCATCAAAAGTCAGATAGATGAAAATCCCTGGGGTTGTTTCTACACCCTATATTGTGTTACATGGAGGCATGTGTTCGTTTTTTTTTCAATATCATCTTCTATTTACCATAAGAGGTTTGTAGTATAACTTGAAGTTTTGGATTGTGATGCTTGCCTTTTGGTTTGATTTTGTTACCCAGGGTTGCTTTTGTTATTCTGAGTCCCTTCTGATTCCATAAATATTTTAGAATTTATTTCTCTTTTCAGTGAGCAACAATATTTAGTTGTTTTATTGGGATGGTTTTAAATCTGTGCATCAATTTTGGAAGTGTGGCCATTTTGATAATATTGTTTCAGCTTGTGCAATAACTGAACCTAATTTCTGTTTTCTGATATAGTCTTTGATCTCCTTTTTCAAAGTCCTGGAGTTTTTGATCTAGAGAGTTCTGACACTTGATGGTTAAAATTTATTTAGCTGCTTTTTTGTTTCACAGCACATGATCTTATTTATGTAGAGAGGGATATTCTTGTATTTTATTAAATTTGTACCATTGATTTTCTAATTTGAAATTGCACATTTGCTGAAAGCAGCCTTCATACCAAATTTTCTTAGCAATGCATCCATTGCAAATATTTTCTTCCACTTTTGTCCTTTTAACTGTTTAAATTTTAATATATTTTAACTTTAAAATTTATTCGATCATGACTTACTCTTTTTAAATATATGTTATGCTCATACATAAATTCATTAAGACCTGTATCTCTGATTTTGTGCATAGCACAGGTGATAGTGAGGTCCATCAGGCTTGGGCAGCCCCACCACTATGACTTTGCCCACTGCAGCTCCCACCGCCTCTGCTTTGGGCTGATGTTGCTTGTTCCTGGCAGCTGCCCTTGGCAGCTATTTACATTCTTGGCCTCTCTCACTCTGGTGATCTCCATTGGACCTTTGGGTTCATTCCCTGAACTTCATACAACCTCCTCTCAGAGGCTTCATGTCTGGCATCTGTCTAGAAGCCCTCTGGCCACATAATCCAGAATTCTGCATCCTAAACAATGAGCAGCACATAGATCATGCCACGGGCTATCCTCAGGTTGAGAAGTAGCCATGGCTTCTGGACCATGGCTGCAGGAACCTCTGACTATTAGGATAGACAAGTGCCATGAAATAACACTGAAAGAAGCAATTATCTATGTAGCCATTCTTCAGCAGGGGGATCAGCAGTTCACTTCTCAAATGACAAATTTATACTTAGGATACTTTTGCCAACAATAAATGAGGTTTTGCCAATTCAGAAGGTGCATTGATGTTCTCTTTCTACTTGTTCCCATTCAAAGTACTTAATTTCTTTAGAATTGCACCAGTCTCTACTGCAATCAAACTTTCTTTGATGCCAACAGTACGTGTGCTTTTATTTGGGCCAAAATTTAAGATTTTAAACTTTTTTCTATTCTACATTTTACCTTAGATTCTCATTGTGTATTGGGTTAAAAGCAGCCAGCAGTACTTATGACAAACTGTGAATGTTGCACTGCAATGAAATTTAATACACTAGGACTATTAGTCCCCCTGCTTTAATCTCAGCCTCATAACAAGTCTTAGGATATGGGAAGAATACAGAGTGATTGTTTTCTGAATGTGTAACATTCATGCTTCTTGTCTGCTTCCTTAAACCATTCTTATTCCATGTGAAACTTTCTGAGCCTGGCCTCTACTCTCCCCATTCCTATTAGTATTCTGATCCACTGAACTCTAAGCAGAATCACCATAAAGTTCTGCATACAAAATTGTATGGCTCCTCTATCCCACATCTTCAAACCTTTCCAAACTCCTCCATCTAACCAATTGTAAACTTCATGGTCAGAGACAGTCCCAGCAATGACTGTACCTGGTCCATTTTTTCAAGTATGGTCCCATCTCTGGAACCAAACACATGACACCCACAAGTTAAAAGAGTAGATGTTTAATTTGGCTAATGGTTTCATATAAATTGTCAAAAGAAAAAGAGACTCTTGAAACCAGCCAAGAGAAAACAAAGCCATATGGGTGAAAAATCTCCCAAAAGCTGAGCAGACTTCTGATTATACACTTTTCAAGCCTAGAGAGAACCTGGTGAAACCTTCAAAGTGCTGAAGGGGGAAAAAATCTCCATCATGAATATTTTACTGTTTAATTCTCTCCTTTAGAAGTGAAGAAGAGACAAATACATTAGAACTCCACCAAAACTGAGGAAGGTCACTGATCTGAGCCAGGCCTGACAAGACAGCCTCAAAGAGTTCTGTACATTGGAATGAAACTATGGGAAGTAAGGATAGGACAGCAGCAGTGGGGATGCACCAAGGTAGCTTCTTAGAGAAAACAAGGAAAAGGCCTTGCCAGCTGAGGCAGCTCCAGGGCAGGAAGCTGCAGGGTTCCCCAAGCTCAGGGCTTTCCATGCAGATTTCAGCGGGCTGCATTGCTAGGCACATGAAAATGAGACTTTTGTTGCCCTTTTCAGCCAGGCCTCTGATATCAGGGGAACAGACTCTGTCCACATTAATATCTGGGCAGACTTCATTTAGGTTCTGTCCTATTTGCTCCCAATTTCTCAGGGCTTAACTTGGTTTCCTCAGGTCCTTGTCCTCCCCATCTACTGTTTCTCCAACTCCCGGTCTTGGTTCTGTCCAACAGACACAATGTACTTTGTTCTCAATCCTTCACAAAAATTCTCAAAAAGGATCATATTTTATTCTTCAGAGATATTCAATTTTTGGAATACTAAAATCATATAAGATATATTTTCTTGATATAATAAAATGAAACCAGAAATCAATAACAGGAGAAATCTTAGCTACCCACACATAATTGGAAGTTGAAAATATGTTTCTGAATATACAAAATTTCAAGAAAGAAATTTAAAAGGAAATTTTAAAATATCATTAAATCAATATTAATAGAAATACAGCACATATAATAGAGAATGCAGCAAAGGCGATTTATACTAGAATTTTCTAACATCTATTTAAAAAGAAATCAAATAAATTTATATGTATCTCAGCTAGAATGATTAAATGCACTAAGCCTAAAAGAAAAAGATAAAATAAAATAGAAAATATAAACCATAAATAAGTAAAATAAAGAAAATGAAGGAAATAGAAAATGGAATACAGGTAAGAATTGATTTTTTGAACAAATAAACAAAAGTCATCAAACTTTGATCCAAAATGATTTTCAAAGAAGGAAAAAAGCAAAATGTATAAAGTCACAAATGAAAGAGAAGATAGTAGCACTGATATAACAGAAATACAAAAGGACTGTGGACAATGATATTCCAACACATTGGATAAGCTAGAAGAAATGAACATATTCCTACAAATGTACAGTTCACCAAGGTTCAGATGAGGAAGAAATGAAAGAGCTGAACAGAAATAATGAGTAACCCTAACCCTAACCCTAACCCTACGAAAGTGACCTTAGGTGGATATAGACTCATGAGCAGTTGGTGGCCCAAACACAGCAGGGCCAGGTTCTTTATCACAGTAAGGACTCTGGGCACAGTGAGACACATAGGCATAGGAGACCACAAGGACAAGGGCAGCTACCAGGGCATGGGAGCTTCCAGAAAGGCAGCCATAGATCACCAGGCACTGGAAGATGGCCAGGAACAGTCTCCTCCCAGCCTGCCTAAAACTTAATGCCAGACTCCAGCCCCCAATATAAGAATATGTGACTGCTACTTAAGCTACTGTGTTCATGGAACTTTGTTATAGAGCCCTACGAAACTAATATGTAGAGTATGCTAGAGAGGATGAGCAATTGGGTGGGTGGCTGGATGGAAGCATACTTGGATGAGTGGTGGGTGGGTAGTTGGATGGATGGATGCTTGGAGGTTTGGATGGGTTAATTGGTGAATTGGTGGACAGATAGGTGGGTGGATGGATGGATGGGTAGATAGATGTGTGGATGGATGGATGGATGGATGGATGGTGGGTGGACAGGTAGATGGATGGATGGATGGGTGGCTGGCTGGATGGGTTGATGGATGGATGAACTTCTGTGTGGGTGGACAGATAGGTGGATAGGTAGGTTGATGGATGGATGGATGGGCACATAGATGGATGTGTGGGTGGATGGATGGGCTAGTGGGTGGATGGGAGGATGAATGGGTAGGTGAATGTATGGATGGGTGAATGGATGGGTGGGTGGGTCAGAAGATGGGAGGATGGATGAGTAGGTGGATAGGTAGGTGGATGAATGGATGGATGGATGGGAGGATGGATGGGTGAGTGGATGAGTGGGTGGATGGAGAGGGGGTGGGTGGATGGATAGATAGGTGGATGGAGAGGGGGTGGGTGGTGAATCTCATATCTGTATATTTAATATTTATACTAAGCATTTGTTACTTTTGCAATAAAAAAACTAATGGGTGGTGTCTGGGTTTGAGACTTGTTTGGGCAGCATCATGTGTACAGGCCCTTGCTGGGTACATGAGAGATCTCAGAGTGCACAAGCATTGAGAAAAAAATGGAACTGGTGGTGAAATCCCACACTATAGGAAGAGAGGCCAACACAGAGCCCATGGAAGAGGAAATCATAAAACTAACAGGAAAACAGCAGCACTCTAAGACCAAGAGAGGAAAGACATTCAGGGGAGGAATGAGGGAAGAAAAGGCAGCAGGGGTCAACCAAGATGGGTCAAGGGGAGGACTCAGTGGGCAGCAGCCCATCTATGAGGGTAGCTAAGGTTCATGCCTGGGCCTGTGCCCTCTGCTTTGCCTAGAGAGCTCCTCCCAGCTCCTGGCCATACCACATGGCACCAGCACCGGCTCCAATGACTTTCCTCACTGAAGGCACCAAAGCAGTGACCCTTGCTCCTGCCAGTGTTTATCACAGTGCTGATGCTTGTGATGTCACTGTCTATTGCTCATTTTGTCATGCCTCTCTGCAGGAATTTGTGAAAACAGAGTCTGATCCATTGTCCTTCCTTCTACAATCTGCCCCAAGCCCTGGGGCCTGGGACCACAGAGCAAAGTTTATCTGCTGGACAAACCAGTGTTGCAAAAGCCTGAGGTGCTGAGGAGTAGCAGAAGGGGACAGAGA
This sequence comes from Heterocephalus glaber, assembly GCF_053883595.1. Taxonomy (NCBI): domain Eukaryota; kingdom Metazoa; phylum Chordata; class Mammalia; order Rodentia; family Bathyergidae; genus Heterocephalus; species Heterocephalus glaber. Next base: position 5,342,858 of record NW_028258410.1, read on the forward strand.
GACACAGGTGCTGTGTGCAGGCCTTGTGGTGTTTTCAGCAGGGCTCAGGGGACAAGCCCAGGACTGTCAGAGTGTGGGGCATGCACGGTTAATAATGCCCTCTGGTTTCTGCTCGGGAAAGTACCTCCCTACTGTGGACTGTCTAAAATGGTGCTCTGATTGGCAGAATAAAAGACATAAGCAAGTTGATCTCTGGATATATACATAGTATGGGCAGAATCCAGATCCAAAAATACCTAGGTGACAGTAAGATGGGGCAACAGGATAAGGGACACTCTCCAGGGGGGTAAGGCACTCCCAATATAGTGATGCAGGCACCACTACACAAAACCAAACAGAAAAGCACTATTTTCAATCCTTCATTTGAATTCGATGTGTTGGAAGGGCCAATCAGAAGATGCTCATTTCAACTCTTAATTTGCATATGGACACAACCATTCAAAAGATACTGTTCTGATTTTTTTTTCTTTTCAGATAGGATCTTTCTATGTAGCCCAGTATGGCTTTGAACTCACTATGTAACCCGGGCTGGCCTCAAACTCCCTGCAATCCTTCTGCCTCAGACTCCCAAGCTCTGGGATCAGAGGTGTATGCCACTATGCCTGGCTGATCTTTCATTTACATATGGCAGAAAGCCAAATGAGCTTTTTGATGCAACACTCGGCTGATGCCAAGTAAGTATCTGATGGTACCACTGTCCTGATGCCTTATCTGCATGAAAGGGAGATAAGTAACCCAGGAATTTGTGGTGCAAATGATGCCTTTCCCCTCTCCTCAGCTCTGTGAGACTTTCCACTGGCCCACTCACCCTGTAAGCATGCTTCTTTTCCACCTTCAATAAATGCTTGCCCTTGCTGCCTTTGCTGAGTCTAGTTCATCCTTTGTTTAGGACACCCAGGACCATGCAGGTCCAGCATCAACCATGTCACATGAATTCGGTGCCTCAGACCACTCGGATGCTGCCATCTTCTGGGACACTATTTCTCACCTGCCCAGGCTGCCTTTCTGCTGCAAAGCCCATGACACTCACCCAAGCTTCTGCAGGTGACACTCCACCCAGCAGGCCTTGTCACACAGAGCACCAACCCCCACATCACCCAGGCCATTCTCCCTGACAGAGTCTTGTCAGTGAGCAGCTGGCACTGAGGGTTGTGAGAGGTCCTCACAGCATGTGGTCCTGAGGAGAGTCAGGCACTGTCTTCCATCACTTGCTCCCCAGGGTGGGGAGACCCCTGAGATCACCCACCCAGAACCTACCACTGACTGGCATCATAGGGCAGCTCAGCCCCAAAGAAGCTTCCTGCATCCTTGGCTATAATAAGAAAGTACCTCCAAGGCTGCCCAACACTGTAACATCTCCCAGCTTCCTGAACTTATCTTTATAACAATAAGATAAATGATAGATGTCCCCCAAGAACTGTGCAGTCAGGTGTGGCTCTGCAGAGGGGCTAGATCCAGGGTGTGTGATTACTACATCAGTCCACTGATACACTTCAACTAGTTCTGGGTTTGGAAAATGGAAGGCCCATCCTGGGTGTGAGTGTTCCCTATCCTATGGATGTGTAGCCTGGATAGACTATAAGGGTCAGAAAGAGGGCCTCTCCCGAGGCTGGTTTCTACTTTCCTGCTTGTTGCCTTCTGCCTGCCATGGACTGTTTCTCCTTTACCAGGCCTCTCTGCCACACCACCCTGCCTTGGAATGAGTCATCAAATGAAACCTCTACTAAGAGTGAGCCAAAATGAACTTTTCCTCCTTTAACTTTGAGTGTCAGGTATTTTGTCTCAGGAATGAGAAAAGTAATTAATACATATGATTTCATGAAAATAAGCAACATTTTCAAATTTTTTTTATTACAGTAAAAGACACCTTGCCATGAATTTTCCTCATAATACTGCTTGCTTCAAATACACTTATCCCATTGTCTTTCTACTTTCTGAGGAGTGCTAGAAGTCCACTTGTATGAGTGACTTTAGAGGTGTGATCAAAAATACAGAGTGCTGCAGTCTGGGGATTTAGCTCAGCGGCACTGTGACTGCCTTGCAAGTGCAAAGTCCTGAATTTGATGCCCCTTAGGGCAAAAACAAAACAAAGAAAAAACAGAGTACTGCTGCCAGGCACCATCCAGCAGAAAGGCAGCTCATAAATACATGCCACTCTGTCCTTATCCCTCTTATTCACCATGGCACCTAGGGACTTCTGGCTCCTCCCCAAAATCAAACTGACCAGGGAAGGTCAACATTTTGCATTCATTCGGGACATTGAGGCAGCCAGGACTGCACAACTAAAGATGCTCCAGGAAATAGGACTCCAGAGCTACAGCAGAAAGTGGCAAGGACCATGAGATGAGTGTGTCAAAGCAGGGGGAGTATTGGGGGGTATTAATGTGTCTTTTATTGTAATAACTTTTAATTCAAACATTCACTGTGGTTTTCAATCATGCTGATGATAAAATTTCCCATTTCAACCTCTTTTGAGTGGACATTTCCCTGGCCTTGAGGATACTCACGCTGTTGTCCAGCTCGCAAACTGCTGTAATATTATGGGACTGAAAGCGGGCCATCCTCCCAGGCCTAGCAGGCGGGTTCTGCATCCCCCCACACTCCCGAGGGGTCCACAGGCTGCTCTTGGGACGGGGGCAGGGCGGCCCACACAGCATAGGGCAGTGGGTGCCTGAGGGGGGCGCAGGTGCTCACCAGGCCCTCACCCATACCTGCCTGAAGGCGAGCGCAGCTGGAGCTGCTGAGGAAGCTGCGTCCTCTGTGCTCTGTGTCCCTCATGTGCATGGGGGCAGGCCCTCTGGATTGGGGTGGACCTGCATTACTGCTTGGGAAACATCTCCACCGGCCTCAGAGCCCAGAGCCTCCCGCAGCCTCCTTCCCTCCTCTCATAGTTCTCCTCCCCCTCCCCCTCCTAGGGCCACCAGGTCCCCTCCACACTGGGCCAGTAGGCCCTGCTCATGCACTGCTCGTGCCCAAGGCTGCGACCCATGAGAGCTTGGTGAGGTGGCATAGCAGGTGTGCCCAGTGCAGGTCCTAGATTCAATCCCCAGTCTTGAAAGAAAATGGATGGAGTAAGTGGCCACAAATCCAAAAACATTCAGGGAGAAATGGGCAGGTGGAGTGCAGAGGTCGGACAGCACTGCCAGCATGATGTGAGCCTCAGGCACACCTGAAGGTCCCCTCCTTGATGACCCTAGCCCGTAGTCAGCTGTCCTGCAGCAGCCTGATGTGGGCTAAGGCAGCATGGGGGTGAGCCCAGTGGGTTGGAAGCCTTGTCCACTTGCTGCACAGAGGGCTGGGTGTGCTCTGGCCTCTGAGCTCCTGAAGAAGGCCAGGGTGGGGTGGTGAATAAAAGGGCTGGGGCAGAAGACTCAGCCAAAGAAGACATCTGTCCCCAGAAGTGGATGTGTGGTACTGGTGTCCTGTCTCAGGACAGAGTTAGAAATATTAGAGGCAGTCAGACAGGGCTGGGCCTCAAAGAAGTCAGTACAGAAGACAACTGTGGCTGGAGGTGCATTTGCTAAAGATCAGGGTTTGAAAATGGACTACTCCCACATAACTAAGGATGTACACATCCTGGGGATGAACAGCAGTGATTGATCTTCTAAGTAGGCATCAATCACCTGGGTTGGGACCCAGACTTTAACATGGAATCACAGTACAACCCTTCAAGGGAAGTTCCCTGACAATCCCCTCCCAGAAATCCTTGTTAGGTCCTTGTACACTTGCTATGTGACTTGCTTCCCATTTGATCCCTTTTTAATCAATATTACCTAAGTGACTATACTTCTTGTAATCCTATTGGTTGACCCTAGTTTTGTCCCACCTTATACACACTTTGTGACTTCTCACTGGATCAGTGTTACCTAGGCAACTATACTTATCATCTTATTAGTTGACTATCATTTTGTCCCATCTTGAACTTGCTGCACTGCTTGGTTTTGCTCTATAAAATTCCCTTGTAAAGCAGAGTTGGGAGCAACCCATTTTCTGAGCTCCTTTCTGTCTATCATAAACAGAAGCTATCTTTCTCTCAATAAATTCTTCCAACTTGTAACCTCTATTGTTCCTAGAATTCATTCCTTGACTTTAGAGAACACAGATTCTGTGTGTCAGACATCTAGCAGGTTGAGGGTTCTAATATTTCCCATATATCATCCCTATATCATATGCCCTGTATCTCCAGGGCTGGCTCTACTTCTGGGGAAATTCTGCTGCTCAGCCATGTGGGGAATCCCAGAGTCTCACAAGGGGGGACAGGGAATGGCAGTGGTCAGGGAGGAGGGAGGAGGGGTGACTGCCCCTCAGTCTCAGCATGTAGGGCCTTAGTGATGCTGCAGCTAACAGTCACATGTCTCCCAAACTGATAACCTTGTCACCAGCCAAAGGAAGTGAAACCCTGACAGGACACACCAGGGCTGGTGTGGCTCAGGGGCTGGCACATGCCTCATAGGACCACTACTGGGCTTGGACCCCTCCACTGCGAAAATCAAACCCTCCTCTGTGTGTCCAGCTATTGTCCAACAAGTAAAAACAATCGAGCCTAGTGGTACACACCTGTGATCTGGTTACTGGGGAGTCTGAGTCAGGATGGCAAGTTTGAGTCCAGGCTGGTCAGTGTAGCTAGACCTGTCTCCAAAACTAACAATAAAAAGGCCTGCAATCCCAGCACTCAGAAAGCTGAGGTGGGAGGACCATCACGATAACCTGGGCTACACAGCAAGACCCTGTCTTAAATAAATACATAAATTAAATTAAAGGGGGGCTGAGGATGTAGCTGCATGGTTGAGTGTCCATGGGTTCAATCCCCACTACCAATGAATCAAATTTGAAAGTTAATGTAGGGGCAGAGAGAGAGGAATTCCACATCTCCCACCTGCTCCCCCTGCTCTACAGGCATGACCCTTTTCCAGGGACACTGTGTCCCACTCACTGTCACTGAACACTTCTCAGTCAGTTGGCCTGACTCACCTGCCAGGCCCTGCAGCCCCAGACCCTGGGGGTGTGGCCCATACTCCCTGTGCATGTGTGTATGCATTCCACCTGGCACCAAGGCCCAAGGCAATAGGCTGAGCAAGAGGGGACCAGGCATGAGTGCACCACTGTGTGAATGGACTGGAACTTGGCCACCTCTGCCACTCTCACCTCATACTCACCTGCACCCTCACCTGCACACTCACCTGCATGTTCCCTCCAACACCCTCCACCTCCACCCTGGCATAACTCAGCAGTTGCTCCTGAGATGTGAGCCTTCCACCTTGGACTCTGTAGCCTTCATCACTGTGATAAATCACCCTTATCCTCTAAAAGAACCTGCCTCTATGTTCCCTTAGAGCAGCTCATGCTGGACCAGGATGCTGACCTAGGCCTCCCAGCAGACTGTGAGCCTCTCAGGCAATCCTACCCCACCAGGGCTTGCTGACCTGGCTTCCACCACACATTTTCCTGTGTGGGCTTTTTCTACCCCATTTATCCATGGGACACAAAAGTTTGATCTCTCCAAAGAAGGAACCTGGAGAAACGAGTGATAGGGCCATTATCATGGGGTGTGGTGACCCTATTTGGAAGATGCTTGAAGATAGAGGAGAGGATGTGACATCCAGAAAAGCAGCCAGAAAGTGGTGGGCCGGTCCCTTGCTGCTTGGATCCCCCCTCAACTGTGAGCCCCATTGGCAAGAGGGCCCATGCCTTCCTCCATCTCCTGCTCCTCCTCCTCCTCCTCAGGCGAGTTGTGCAAAAAACCCAGGAAAAGGCACTGCATAGTGTGACAGCTCCTGATGCAGAAGCATGACACCACATGGTTCATGTGGGTGGAGAGGGTAACATCGATCTTGGGGAAGTGGCCCATGGCACTGTGCACAAAACCCTCCTCCTGAATCTCAAAGAGGCAATAGAAGAGCTCCAGCTGGCTGGGCTGCTCCTGAAGCTTCTTGGCCTTGGCCTTGGCCTCAATCCACCTCAGCAGCTCTGTCCTGATCTGCTGGGACATCTTTCAGCTCAGTTTCTTCTCCAAATAGGAGGACCTCTCCTGGTTGACAAGGCCAAAAAGGAAATGGACAACAAAACTCAGGTAGCCCTTTTCAAACTTGCTGTAGTATTCTAGGAGGATTGTCATGTCCTGGCTGGGAAGCTAAGTGCAGTTCCCTGCCAGGTCCTCCCCTTCTTCGTCTTCCAGGATATAGTACATGGTGGTGAAGAACTCCTGGAAAGTCATTTGGATGAATCTGTAGAACTTCTCACAGTCCACCTCCTTCTGGAATAGGCCAGGTCTATGTGGTCCCCCCTCTCCATCTGGCCCCTGAGGAGTTGGGTGCAGCCACTCTGAGGGCATAGCCCTCCAGATACATCTTCAACTTCTTAAAGTCCAAGAATTTCTGGTCCTCCAGGTAGCTAGCCAGCCTGCAGTGGGTCCTGGCCATGTTCCTTGGCAGCACCAGGTAGGGCCTGGTCTCAGGGCCATGCCGGGGTCCCAGGCATCTGGGTAAGGAGCATCTTTCCCAATCTCCACACAGCCAGGAGTGAGGCTGATCCAAGCACTCAGAGAGCTGAGGCAGGAGGATGGAAAGTTTGAGGCCAGCCCAGGAAACTTAGAAATTTAGCAAGACCCTGTGTGATAAAAATAATTTCAAAGGGCTGGAGATGTGGCTCTGTGCAAAGGCCCTGGCTTCAAACCTCAGTATCTATCACAAAAATGTCTCTACTCAGGGAGAAGTGAGTTATCAAAGTCAGCAAATTCTACACATGTGTGGAAATGTCACAGGGTGTGCTAATAATATGCACAATTTCAAGCAACAGTCTAAAACTTTTTTGGAAACAGGGTCTCCCTATGTAGTTCCAGCTGGCCTTGAACTCACTATAGAGCCCAAGCTGGCCTCAAACTCCAAGTGAGCCCTTGCCTCAGCCTCCCTAGTGGTGGGATTACACACCAGTGCCACCACACCCAGTGAAGTTAAAAATTTTTTAAGCTCAGAAAACTCAAAGGAAAGCATATCAGTTGAGCATCATGAACCACCGTTCTGTTCTGAAAAGTGAGCTGAGTGCTTACCAGGAAGTGAGCCTTGCCCGGAGTGTCCTGAGCCAGGGAAGAAGATCAACCCTGAGGAGAGAGCAAACAGCACAACCATGCACACTGCAGCTCTGTGCCCATTGGAGTGGACCATGCAGTGACCGCTGCCATCCCCAAAACCTTCATGGCCCTGTGGGGATGGAGAGGCAGAAGAGCTGCATTTGGCCCTTCCACCCCAAGCTGTCCTGACCCGAGATGATGGCACCACAGAGAGGCCAGAGAGGAGCTCTGTGGATGGGGTGGAGTGCACAGCACAAGGAAGCTGGGTCCCCTGGAGCCCAGAGCTCTGAGTATGCATAGCTGTCCACCTCCTGCAAGGCACACAGTACCCTGGCTGCTCACTGCCCCCAGCACTCTTCATGGCCAGCAGCACTCTGGGAAAAGCCTGAGCCTTAGACAAAAAGAGTCCTGGCCACTTTTCTTTTTCATGCTGTTTCTTGTCCATGAGGTGAGGAGCTTCCTTCCCCCACATGTTCTCTGCCACGATGTTCTGCCTCATTGAGGTCCCACAGCATTGAAACTGGCAGACTGTGTGCTGAAGCCTCTGATTCCATGAGCTACAATAAACACTTCCTCCTCTTCAGGTTCTTTTCTCAAGAATTTTGTGACAGCCATGGAAAAATGACAAACATTGGATAAACACTACTGGTAGTTTCCTTATGTCACATTCAAGATCTATTTTTTAATTTCTTGAGCAACCTCCATAGTGTTCTTTGTCCAGTAGCTGCTGCACTAATTCGATTGCTACTAACACTGTACAGGATTTCCTATTTGTACACATATTTCTAGCATTTGCAATTTTTGGCCTTTTGATAAGAACCATTCTAACTGGGTTGAGAAGACATCTTGTGGGGTTGATTTTTTGTCTTTGGGAAGCCCCTCATGACCTGACTTCAAAATACACTGCAAAGCTATAGTAACCAGTGCAGGATGTTTTTGGCATACTAATGGACACTCAGAAACATGGAATGAATAGGGAGCCAAGACAGAGGTGGTTATGTTTTCATCCAAATGATTTTCCACCAGATACTAAGAACATAAATATAGGCAAGGAAATACTCTTCAAGAAATGATTCTGGGAAAATGAGATCTTCACATATACAAGAATAAGATGAGGTTATTTGACTTTACAATGCTCAAAGCTCAACTCAATTAAATGTAATTAATTATAAAATATGTATACATGTAAAATTCATAACTATAAAACTACTAGAGGAAAACAGGGCAACACCCAAAGAATGGCATAGGCAAGAATTTTTTGGACAACAACATAAAAGCACAGACAACCAAAGAAAAATGGACAAGTAGCAACACCTTAAATTTATAAGATTGTACATACTAAAGGAGATGGCCAAAAGAGTGAAAACCCAAAATGCAGTATGGAATAAGACATTTTAAATCTCTCCACTAAATGACTAATATAACAATACACAGGGAACAAAAAAACTCAATAGAAACAAACCCAAATATTTTTATTAAAAGCGAGCAAATGGTATCAGTAACTGATAGGGAAAAGTTTTAAAGTAAGTTTAGTAGATTAGCTATTAAATTAGTTGTAAAAACAAAATAGGTAGTGTATCCCTTTAAAAGCTTGCCTTAGCCTGTTGCTTTTGTTGTTCAGATTGTAGGTTATATAGCTGCTTTGATCTGTAGCTCCACTATAGATAACATCCTAGCTCTGAAGAACAAAGTGGGAATCCTTGAACAAACTTGTGATGTATGTGCCTTAACTGTCAAGTGTTCAGAACTGTAGTCAGTGTTCAGAAACCACCAGTGTCTAACCATTAAAACAGAATTGAAACATTATTTACTTAACAAAGACCACTAGGGATGAGAAAATGACTGACAAAAGTATAAGAGATGATGGACATAGAACACAGGGTGCGGACTCTGACCAGACCAATTTCTAGCAGTTCTTCCTCCTTGGGAGTAAGTTTTTATTTTACCTGACTTCTGTGTCTCTGTGCATTTCTTTACACGATTCTGGAACATAACATCACAAAAGAAGATATATAAATGGCAACATACTATACAATTCTCTATCTCACTTGTCCCCGGATTCATACAGATATAGCTGAATCACAAATATTGTACGTATTAAAGATGTACAGTGTGGAGATTGACCTATGTGTGCGTGGTGACATGATTGCCATAACCAAGGTAAATACTGTAAGCATCATCTCATACTATTTTTTTAGATGAGAACACTTATGATACATTTTTTGTAAAAAAAATATATATATAAAAGCAAAGTTCAAGTCTAACACACAGGATTGCTTCACTTTAGATCTCAGCATGCATTATTCAGGAACGAGTGTCCTTTGGCAGAAAAGCCCCATTTCCACCATTTTCTGTCCCTTCCAGTGAAAATTCTACTGCATTCCTCTATGAGTTTGACATTTTAAGATTCTTTCTGTAAGAGACATTGTGCAGTATTTGTCATTTCCTGATTGTGTTATTTCCTATAGCACAGCATATCTAGATTCATCAATATCACTGCAAATATATCTGCATCTATAAAACAAACTTCTTCCTTCCTCTGTACAGAAGCTTAAGCTCTTTCCTTCTTAATTATTGCAGAGAGTATGACATGGGATTCCAGGATTATTTTCTAAATCCTGACTTTATTTCATTTCAAAATTGACAAGAGGTTTGGTTGGAATGTTGTAGTGTAGCTCTATTTTAAACTAATCTGGAATCTAAAGTGTTTGTTTATAGTGCTTCCACAAACTTGCATTCTCTTCAGCAGTTTCAGGCTTCTTTTTCTCCATATTCCACCCAACACTTATTATCCTTTGTCTTTTTAGTAATAGCCATTCTAACAATTGTAAACTGATGCTTCATTGTGTCTTTCAATTCACTTTCCCTGATGATTAGCAGTGTTGAGCACCTTCTCATATATCCGGCTATTTAAATGTTTACTTTTGGTAAATATACACTAATTCTTTTTTTCTTAAATTCTTTTATTGGTACATTTTAGGTATACAATAAGTTTAAATTCATCATTGGGTGCTTGTACCTGTACATGATGTATCTTGGTTCTTATTTTTTCCCCATTACCTGTGCACCCTTCACCCCCTCCACCATTTCCTATTTTTTTTTGTAGTAAATTCTTTTATTGGTACATTGTAGGTATAAAACACAATTACATTTCTCATTGGGAATTGTACCTTTATATAATGCATCTTGGTTCTTATTTTTTCCCCATTCCTAGCCCTCCGTTCATGCACTCCACCCTTCCCTATTTACATAGACTTTATTTCCATTTTTTCCATTTCTCATCATTTTTTCCTTTCCCTTCTTTACTTTCCCCTGCCCCTCCCACTACCCCTACCTATATTGTATACTGATAGGTCTCCCACTACCTCAGCAGCTATTATGTATAGTAGCTGCCCTCTTCCTATGGTTCCTTGCCCCCTCCCCTGTGTGACATCATGCCAAGATGGTTGCTCCCACCAAAGAACAAACCCTTCTTCCCAGCATGCCCCTGTTCCCACCTAGAGAGTAACCTAATATTCGCTCACCTCCTACCACCTAGTGACATCACCGGCTCCTCCATTCCCTAGTCACTACCTCACACTCAACCCCTCCTCAGCCCCTACAAGCCCCACCCCAGTCTCTATAAAAGACTCTCCCTGCCCCAGCCATATTGCTTTTGTCTCTCCTTTGTTCAGAGACAGCCCGGCAGATCTATTCCCCTAATAAAGGCTTGTTGTGGCCTGGTCTGGTCTTGGTCTTCGGCCCTTTTACCTGACGTATACCTAAAATGTACCAATGATTAGAATGAATAATCAATAATGTAAAATAGAAAGAAAAGCACCATTTCCTATTTACATAGACATCATTTTAATTTTTTTCCTTTTCTCAAAATTTTTCCTTTCCCTTCTTTCCTTTCCCCTTCCCCTCCCACCACCCATACCCCTTTCTTCCTTTTCTTCCTATTTCAAATTATCAACTATTCATTTTAATAATTTTAACCCTTATTTGCACTTTCAGATTCTCACACTAGAGGAACTGTTCAGTATTTACACTTGTGTGTCCCATTTATTTCACTTGAGTATGGCCACAATATGCATCCATTTAGCTATAAATGTCTCTAGTTTCTCATTCTCTATGGCTGAGTACTATTCAATTTTATAAAAAAACCCCACACATCTTGTTTATCCCATTTCCAGTTGATGGGCACTTGGGGTGTTTCCAAGCTTTAGCTATTAAAAGCTGTGCTTCTATAGACATGGGTGCACATATATTGCTGTGGTATGCTTCTTTTAATTCTTTTGGGAAGATACCCAGTAAGGGAATAGCTGGGGTAAATGGGACCTCTAGTCCTAGTTCTTTGAGGTATCTCCATACTGATTTCCACAGTGGTTGCACCAGTCTGCACTCCCACCATAAATGGAGAAGGGTTCCTTTCTCACCACACCACTGCCAGCAATTGTTATTTGTTGATTTCTTGATAGCATCCACTCTTTGTGGGATGAGGTGGAATCTCAGTGTTTTCATCTGCATCTCTGTAAAGACCAGTGATGTTGAACATTTTTTCATATATTTATTTGTTGCATTTACTTCTTTGTCTGAGAAATATATGTTCATTTTAGATGCCCATTTTTGAATTGGGTCTTTGAATTTGGGGTGTCTGGTTTTTTTCAGGTCTTTGTATATTCTAGATAGTAGTCCTTTGTCTAAGGTACAGCTGCTAAATTTTTTTCCCACATTTTAGGTTGTCTCTTAGCTCTCTTGGTGTTTTTTCTTGCAGTGCAGAAGCTTTTTCATGAGATCCCAGTTGTGGATACTTTGTGCTAGTTCCTGTGCTACTGAGGTTTTCTTCATACAGTCTTTTCCTATGCCAATGTCTACAAGAGTTCTACCTAACATATCTTCTGGAAAGTTTAGTGGTTCTGTCTTAATATTTAGATATTTAACAAACTTTCATCTGAGTTTAGTGCATGGTGATATGTATGGGTCTAGTTTTAATCTTTGGCAGGTTGAAATCCAGTTTCTCCAAAACCATTTATTAAATAGGCTATCTTTCCTCCAATGATGGTGGTTGGCTACTTTGTCAACGATGAGGTGGCTGAGTATGTCTGGATTTATTTCTGCATCTTCTAATCATTTGCACTGATGCTTAGGTCTATTTCTTTGCCAATGTCATGCACTTTTTTTCACAGTAGCTTTGTAGTACACTTTTCAAGTTGGGGTTTGTGATACCCCAAGCCATGTCTCTGTTGCCTAGAATTGTTTTTGCTATTCTGCATCTCTTTGGGTTCCACATAAATTTTTGGATTGTTTTCTCTAGTTCTATGAAGTATATTGTTGAAATTTCAATCAGCATTGCATTAAATCTATATAGTAGTTTTGAAAGTATGGCCATTTTCACTATATTGTTTCTTCCTACCAAGGAACAAGGGATGTCTTTTCATTTTCTTATATCCTCCTCAATCTCCTTTTTCAGAGTGCTGTAGTTTTCAGTGTAGAAGTATTTTGCTTCCTTTGCTAGATTGATTCCTAGATATTGCATTTTTTGGATGCTAATGTAAAAGGAATTGTTTCCCTAATTTCTCTCTCAGTTAGTATTTTATTTGTGTATAAGAAGGCTATTGTTTTTTGAGTGTTGCCATTATGTTCAGCTGCTCTACTAAATCTGTCAATTATGTCTAGAAGTCTTTGGGTGAGGTTTTGGGGTCTTCTATGTGAAGTATCATATCATCAGCAAATAGTGATAGTTTAACTTCTTCCTTTCCTATCTTTATTCCATTTATTTCGTTCTCTTTTCTAGTTGTTGTGGCTAATGTTTCCAGAACTATAGAGAACAGGAGTGGTGATAGTGGGCATCCTTCTCTTGTTCCTGATTTTAGGGTGAAAGTTTTCAGTGTTTGACCATTTAGTATGATGTTGGCTGTTGGGTTTTCATAGATAGCCTTACTCAGGATGAAATAAAGACCTTCTGTTCCAAATTTCTCTAAGGTTTTTAACATGTTGGATTTTGTCGAATGCCTTTTCCACTTCTGTTGAGATGGTCATATGGTTTTTGTCCTTGACTCTGTTAATAGAGTTATCATATTTTTTTATTTATTTATGTTGAACCATCCTTTCATCCCAAGGATAAATCTGACTTGGTCAGGGTGTATGATCTTCTTAATGGCCTTCCGTATTCTGTTTGCCAGTATTGTGTTGAGGATATTTGCATCTTTGTTCTTTAGGGAGATTGGCCTGTAGTTCCCTTTTTGGGGTGGGTTTTCCCTGGTTTTGGAATCAAAGTAACACTTTCTTCCAAGAAGAAATTTGGAAGAATTGCTTTCCTTTCAATTTCCTTGATGAGTTTAAAGAGTATTGGCTATAGGTCTTCTTGAAATATCTTGTAGAATCCAGCATTGAAGCTATCAGGACCTGGGCTTTTCGTTGTTGGTAAATTTTTCATTACATTTTCAATTTCACTCATTGTAATTGGGGTGGTTAGAATTTTCTATATCTTCTTATTTTAACTTTGGCAATTTGTATGTATCTAGGAATCTGTTCATTTCTTCTGTGTTTTCCTTTTTTTGGAGTACAGGTTCTCAAAGTAGGTACATAGATGATCCTCTGGATTTCTGCTAGGTCTGTTGTGACTTCACCTTTTTTGTTCTTAATTGCATGGATTTGAACCTTTTCTTTCTCTTTTTGATAAGGTTGGCTAAAGGTTTATCAATTTTATTTATTCTTTTGAATAACCAACTCTTTGAATTATTGATTTTTTTGTATCATTCTCTTAGTCTCCATTGCTTTGATTTCTGCTCTGATCTTTATAATTTCCTCTCTTGTAAGAGCTTTGGGTTTGTTATACCCTTCTTTTTCTAGGAGCATGAGGTTTTGCATTAGGTTACTTATTTAAGTTCTCTCTGTTCTCCTAATATGAGCATTCACTGCTATGAATTTCCTGCATAGAACTGCCTTAATTGTTTACCATAGATTCCTGTATGTCATAGTGACATTGTCATTCACTTGTAGAAACTGTCTAATCTCTTCTTTAATTTCCTCTGTGACTCATTGGTTGTTCAGGAGGGTGTAATTCTGTTTCCGTATGTTTTGCGAGCTTTTACAGTTTCTTATGTTATTGATCTCCAATTTTATTCCAGTATGGTGTGATAATATACAGGGGTAACTTCAGTTCTTTTACATTTACTTAGACATGTACTATGAGCTAGCATGTGGTCTATTTTCTAGAATGACCCATGTGCAGCCACAAAGAATGTGTATTCTGATTTTGTAGATTTGAACACTCTGTAAATATCAAGTCCATTTGTTCAATAGCTAGGTTCACATCTAGAATTTCACTGTTAATTTTTTGTCTAGATGATCTATTTGTGATAGTGTGGTATTGAGGTCCCCCACTACAATTGTATTAGTGCTTACTTGGTTTCTCATGTCCATTAATACTTGTTTGATATAGTTTGGGGCATTTATATTGGTTGCATCTATATTTATGATTGTCATCTCTTCCTCTTGGATTTTTCCCTTCACAAGGATGTAGTGACCATCTTTGTCTCTCAGTTAGTTTTGGTTTGAAATCTAATTTGCCTGCAAATAAGATTGCTACACCTGCTTTTTTCTGTGTTCCTGTGGTTCCTGTGGCAGGGAGAACTGTTTTCCATCCTTTTACTTTCAGTCTATGGGTTTCTTTTTGAGTTAGGTGTGCTTATTGTAGATATAATATTGTTGGAGTCTGTTTCTCAATCTATTCTGCTAGGTTTTCTTTTTTTTTTTTTTTTTTTTTGGGTACCAGAGATTGAACTTGGGTCCTTGGGCTTGCACCACAGGTGGCAAAACCACTGAGCTAAATCCCCAGCCCAGTCTATTTCTTTGATTGATGAATTCAGGCCATTAACTTTGATGGTTATAATAGATAGATATTGACTCATCCTTGTCATGATGTTTTACTTTTGTTGTCTCTTTTATTTCTTATTTTTCCCACTTTTACTTTAGTTTCTTACCTTGCCTGGTGGCTTCCCTCTGTTGGACCTCGTGGAGTTGTAACCTTCATTGTTTTCTTTCTAGGATATTGTTTAGAATTGCTTGGAGTGTTGGCTTGGTGTTCATGAAATTTCTCAGGTGTTCTTTGTCATGGAAGTGTCTAAATTTCCCATCGATTTTGAAAGATAATTTTGCAGGATAAAACAGTCTAGGTTGGAAGTTATTTTATTTTAGGGTTTGAAAAACCTCACTCCAGGCTATCGTTGACTTGAGGGTTTGTGTTGAGAAGTCTGTTGTGATTCTGATGGGCTTTCCTTTGTAGGTGATTTGTTCCTTTTCTCCTACTGCTTGTAGGACTTTGTTCTTCTGCTGGGTTTTTGGAATCTTGACTATTATATGTCTAGGTGTAGAGTTTTTTTGATTGTGGCTAGTTGGAGTTCTATATGCCTCATTTACTTGTATCTCCAATTGTCTACCTCTGTCTGGGAAGTTTTCAACTATTACATCTGTGAAGTATTTTTTATATCAGTTGTATTTTCTCCGGTTTTTTCATGAGCTCCTATTAGTCTTATGTTATTCACCTTTGCATCATCTAGCAGCTGCTGTATTGATTTCTCATGGTCCCTTACGACTTATAAGAAATCTCTGTTTTCATAATCCTTAACCACAATCCTGTCTTCCATATCCAATATTCTATCTTCAGATTCCCTTAATCTGCTATGCATATTTTCAGTAGCGTTTTTAATCTCCTGAATATATGTTTGAAGTTGTTTCATGGATTCCATTTCATTCTTATGTTGGAAAATCATGGTTTCCATTTCTTTCTTATGCTGGGCATTTATGGATTCTAGGATGTTTTTGACCTCATCTATTTTTTATCTGTTTCTTTTCTAGTGCCTCTAATCATGTCTTTCACTCTGCTCACCTTCTCTATAGTTATTTGGGAGCTTATTTCTGCTTTGAATTTTTCTAGAGCCTGATTCATCTGTTTCGTTACTTCTTGTGTTATCAGTTCAGGCTATCCAGTTGGTTGATTATCAGACATTTCCACCTAAATTCCCACAGAACTTACCCTTGGTGGGGTGGAAGTCTGAGTTTGTGTCTTGCTTAAATGTCTTCTCATTTTTGTTTTTGGTACTGTTCTTGGTTTAACTCCTGGGTTGATACTTCGAAATTGCTTATTGTAAGTATCTTTGTTGCTTGTAATTAGAACCCTCATGGAATGATTGCTTCTCAAAGTTTTCTTCCAGATTAAAGCTTGTCTTTAGGTTTTGAGTCTCTAATGACTCTGAGGCTGTCTCATTTTCATTATACCAAGAAGGACAACTGATTAGATCAAGCACAACACTTTAGCCCAATTGATACAATTAGCAACACCATGGCATCAAGTACATCTTAGAGAATGACAATTTGTGAAAATTATGAATCTATGACCTTGAATTGTGTAAATTGAATCAAAATCTAGGACCAACCCAACTTATGATTATAGTGAATAAACTCTTCAATACAGCAACTTTACCCTTCAGGATGGGGAATTAGAAGGAATTGCAGAGAGAGGGATAGATAGGTAAAAGAATAGAGGAAGGTTAGCAGTGAGGCCAGAGGACAGAGGTGAAAGAAGGAAAAAGAGAGTAAAAGAAAGATAAAGAAGAAATGTTAATTAGTGCCAGAACAGGAACAAAAAGGATGATGAAGAACAATGTGAGACAGCAAAAGAGTGCGTGTGTGAGAGAGAAAGGAAAGAGAATATAAACAAAAAAGAAGAGATAAATAAAAATTTGGAAAGAGTAAAAAAAGAAAAATAATTAAATATAAGAGAAAAAAATACTAATAATAATTTTGGAAATAACAAGTAAAAGATAAAAAAGAAGGGCCTCCTTCAACGTATGTCTCTACTGTTACAATAGACAATGTGGGCAGCAGTGTACAGATATAAGTCAGTGAGTCTCAGCAAGCCAGTTCCAGACCCGTGGGATTCAGGCAGATTTGTGGTGGCAAGTCCCAAATTGAGCTTCCTGTCCTCCTGTAAGGTTGAACTCTGCAAAGTTGTACTGAAGATTCCAGTTGTCCTTCCCTTGAAGGTAGTCTAGGTTCTGATAGGAGGTGATGATCCCTCCAACTTACCAAGTATGGTGGTCTGGTGTCTTTGTAGTGTGGAACCAGGTAGCAGTACATCCAGGAGGCCAGAGGCAGGGTGGGTGTCTTGCAGGCACCCACATGGCTAAGAGGATTGCCACTGTGCAGTTGGCATGGCCAGTGGTGAGGGGTCCTCACATTCTGTCTGGTCCCTGCCAGTGTGTGTGGTGTGGGCTGGATGGAGCAGGGCTCCCAGGACCTGGGACCTCTCTCTCCAACATGATAAGTGGCAATAATAATAATTGTTTAATCAATGTTTTATGACTTTTATAAGACCTTTGTATAATCTGGATATTTCCCTGTTAATAGGTGATGCAAATATTTTCTCATTACATGTAAGGTACTTTTACACTCTGTTCATTGCTTCCTTTGCTGATCAGAAGCAATTCAATTGGATGTAATCTGTCTTGTTTGTTTTTGATAATCCTTCAGTCCAAAGTGAAATAATTTTGGAGGTTCCCAAGTGCTGCAGGAGGTCTCATAAAGGAACTGAAATACCATGTTTGATGGATACTGTTGACTGCATCCTTCAGCTTCTACCTGTGGTCTTTCCTCTTATACCCTCCTAAGAGCCGAGGGATCAATCATCAGTTCCCCTTCCCCCTGCCATTTCCATGATTTTTATTCCTACACTTTAGAGTAAAGATGGATTCATTGTACCCATTCCAAATATGGTAGGAATATTTACTTTTTGGGACAAAATCCCCATCATAGAAAGTGATGGTTTTATTTCTCTTAAAGCATCATTTGTTGCAGAAAGCACTGAAAGAGCACACAGAGCATAGGGAGGAGATGCTGAATGCTACATTTACCCAGGTCCCTCCAGAGATAAGCAGGATTACACCTCCCATCCTTCTACATCTATCATTCTACAATCGTTTCTTTCCAACTATTGTTTTTCCCTAGGGTTTTAAAAATATATTTTAGGATTATATTTCATAATTGAGAAAGAGGTTGAAGGGATTCATTTTTAGCACACTAATTTAATTAAAAATTACACATGGTTTAGATGAAAGATAAGTCATATTAACCTCCTGAATTTGAAAATGGAGTCTGAATATAATGTGGAGTTAGTTGAAAAGAGTTTTCAAAATACTGAATGTACAGAACATTCAGTTCCAGAGTTTTAAAATAAACATAATGTAGAGTGGATACTTCGCAAAGATTCATATTTATCTTTCCATCTAATTGGGCATTTTTACTGTTTACATGTTCATATCACTATTTCATCCAGACTCCAGCTTTTGTTACTCATAAATGCAATCTGCTTATATGAGTGCAATGGTTTTAAACTCCATATAGAATAGAGAATAAGCAGGGTTTGTCTTTCCATGAGGTGACACTAGAGGATGGAAGGAGCTTACATGTGGTTGGACAGGGAAACATAATATTGTAAAGTGACCATACCACCACAAGTGACCTACTGGTTCAGTGCAGTTCTCATCAAGATACTGGTAACATTTTCCTCACAATACTACACAAATCTTAAAATCTGTATGAAAGAATTAGTATGGAAAACCCTGAGAAGCCAAAACAATCTTGAACAGGAGGATAAATTTGTGAAGTGCCATAACACCTGATTTCAAAGTGTTCTGGAGAGACTTTCATGAAAAATAGAGTGGTATGTTCAATGGATAAAAAGCGAGGACTGAGAAATAAGCCCATGCATCCACCAGACTCTCAACAAAAAAGCTAAAAATATACATTGGATAAAAGAGCTTTTTCAACAAATGATCCCAGAAAACTGAACAAAACTCATAGAATATGGAAATTAGAGACCTATGTTTCACACTGTACAAAAACCAAATCAAAATGAACCAAAGACCTTAATGTAAGACTTGAAGCCTAAAAATAATGGAGGAAAACAGAGAGGGAAGAATTCAACATATTGATGCAGACATTGATTTCCTGAGAAATTCTAATGGCTCAGGAAATAATAGGAAAAAATGACCAATGGGACTTCATGAAGGAAAAAGGATCTGGCACAACAAAGGAAAAAATAAGCACAGTGAAATGACAATCTATGGAATGGGAGAATCTTAGCCAGCTGTCCATTGGACTGATGAAAGATGTCCACAATATGTAATGAACTCAGAAAATTTAAAACCAAAGGAACAAGTTTTCCTATCAATACATAGGCCAAAGATCTGTACAAAAATTCTCAAAAGAATAAGGAGAAATTGCAAACAATTATATAAACAATCTCAACACTCATTGTATAAAGAAAGACCAAAGCCAAAACCACAGTTTTTATAGATCTTGTAAATATGAGGACACTGTAAACAACTTTACAGAGATAAATGCAAATCTATAGATGAAACTGACAAGTTGCTATACAAACAGAATCGTAATGTAAAACCTTCCTACAAAGAAAACTCAAGGCTCATATAATATATCTGCAGAATTGTATCAACATTTCTGGGCCAGGGGTTTAGCTCAGTGGTTCTGCCAACTGCCTCACAAGCACAAGGATCTGAGTTTGATCCCCAGTACCAAAAAAAAAAAAGGGAAAAAATAGCAGTGATCTAGAAACACAATCTTCTAGAGAATCTGAAAGAGGAGGACTCCTTCCCAATTTTGTATTTTTATGGCCACCTAAGAGTGATACAAAATCTTTGAAAAGCACCACAAAGAAGGAAAACAATGAGCCAATCACTTTCATGAACAACAAATAGAGAATCATGAAGAAATATCAAAGTACTCCACAATATATAAAAGGATAATACAGCATGGCCAAGTCCGGTGAATGCAGGAATGCAAGGGTGTTTCAGGATTTATATCAATCATGCACTGCTCCACATTAACATAATAAAAATGAAAAACCATAGACTTAGCTCTATAAAAGTGTATACAGTGAAAATTTTAAAAATTAATGTACACTCATAGTGTTTTTAAAGGAATAAATTTCTGAGAAATACTGAGAAACTTTCTGTACCTTATATAAGATAATTGCAGAGAACCTACAGCAAGCACTATATCTATCTATCTATCTATCTATATTCTTTTTTTTTGTACCAGGAATCAAACTTGTGTCCTTCTGCTTGCAAGATTGGTGGCAGAACCACTGAGCTAAATCCCCAGCCCCTGCAAGCACTATATTTGATCATGAAATTATGAAAGAATGTTCTGTTCTCCTTTCCTTGCATCTCTGGCAGGGCAGTAAGGCAATAAAAAGGAATAAGAAATATAAGGACCAGAAGAGAAGAAATGAAAGTGTGACAGGCAGCATAACCAGGTATGCACAACACTCAAAGTTAGCTACTAATATTAATACTTCTAGGAATATTGTTGGAAATAAGTCACAGTATTTACTTTTATATCACAATAATAAACAGAAAAATGCTATTTAAGAGGTGGAGTTGGGTGAGGAGGGGGCTGAACACAGGGCTGACAGAGTCAGGGCGCTGCCCCAGTGGGCACCCAGGGCTCAGGAGACTTGGGGCTCACAGGGAAAGGGGGAACAGCAAACAAACTGCAAATCACAGGAGCCAGGTCTCACACAGTGGGTCAGAGAGGTATGGAAATGGGAAAGACTGGAATCAGTCCTGTGGCTGAGTTGCAATGGAAAACATCAGTGTGAATTCAGTTTTTAACACCAGCAGACAAACAAGCAATAGACACAGATGTGGCTGTGAATGATACTTCACAGAGGCCTTAAAATCCATTTCCCACAATCAAAATCTGATCCAGAAAATAGGAGAGGAGACTCATCCCAGTTCATTTTATGAGATCAATGTGACTAGGATACATAAATCAGAAAAAACATAACATAAATCCTGGTGTGGTGGTGCACACCTGCAGTCCCAGCACATGGAAAGCTGAGGCAGAAAGACAACTGCAAGTTGAAGGCCGGCATGGGCTATGTAGTGATTTGAAGGGCAGCTGGAACTTCATAGTAAGACCCTGTCTCAAAAAATTAAAAACAAAACTACAACATAACAAGAAAACAATATCAGTACTCCCCAAGAATTTATAATCAGAAGACTTCAAAAATATTAGTGAATTCAGCCAATATAAAAAAGAATTCTAAATCATGACACATGCATTTGAGAGATGCAGATGAAAACAACACTCAGATTCTACCTCACCCCACAAAGAATGGCTACTATCAAGAAATCAATAACAAATGCTTGCAGGGGTGTGGAGAGAAAGGAACCCTTCTCCATTGTTGGTGGGAGTGAAGACTGTTGCAACCACTGTGGAAGTCAGTATGGAGATCCCTCAAAGAACTAGGACTAGAGGTCCCATTTGACCCAGCTATTCCCTTACTGGGTATCTTCTCAAAAGAATTAAAAGAATCATACCACAGCAATATATGTGCACCCATGATTATAGCAGCACAGTTTGTAATAGCTAAAGCTTGGAAACAGCCCAAGTGCCTATCAACTGGAAACTGGATAAAGATATGTGGTTTTTTTTAGTAAAATGGAGTATATTCAGCAATAAAGAATGAGAAACTAGAGTCATTTATAGATAAATGGATGCATATTGAGACCATACTCTTAAGTGAAATAAATAGAACAAACATGTGTAAATACTGAATAGTTTCTCTAGTATGAGAAACTGAAAGTGTAAATAAGGATGAAAATGATTAAAATGAATAATTGATAATTTGAAGTAGGAAAAGGTACAGAGGTGTAGGGGTGGTGGGAGGGGAAGGGGAGAGGGAAGAAGGGAAAGGAAAATTATGAGAAAGAAAAAAGAATGGAAACAAAGTCTATGTAAATAGGGAAGGATGGAGGCGGTGAAGGGCACACAGGTAATGGGGGAAGAATTAAGAACTAAGATACATCATGTTCAGGTACAAACACCCAATGATAAATGTAAATGTATTGTATACCTAAAATGTAGCAATTAATATATAAATTTAAAAAATCATGACACATGTATTTCCCCCCACCCGAGGAATACAATGCTGATTCTGCATCTCAAAGGCAACCCAGGATGAAAATAGGCTAAACAAGAAAAACAAACTTAAGAAAAACTTTCCACATGTACTATTTTCCAACTCAGCCCTAGAGAAATAGAAACTTCAGTCTTACAGGTCCGCCAGTCCCGGACTTTGCTGCACTCTCAGGTGCACAGGTTATATCTTCTATGTTACAACCATCACCATGTCGGTCATTATTACCTTCTCTAACCTTGTTATGTCCTTTACAGCAGCTGGAAGAAAAATTGAGGGCAAGTGTAAATTTATAATGTTTTTCTATTGACCTTTTTATTGTAATTGTTTTTTAAGCCATTTTAGAGAATAAAAAAATGCAACATGCAATTGTACTGTCTCTGGATTAGTTATGAAATTTCCTCTTTTTATTTGTTTCTTGTGAATTCAGATCCCTGTCTGAGGTCACCTGCCTTCACCCCAAATAACTTCCTTTAGCATTTCACGAAGGGAAGATCTGCTAGCAATTAACTTCGTCAGCTTTTGTTTGCCTGTGCACATGTGTATTTGCCCCTCATGTTTATACTGTAGAAATGATCTTTCCCCAGATGTGAGGCTTTGTTCTTTGAATGGACTGACAATGTCTCTCCCTGCCTCTGCCTTCTCCACTTCTGGTGAGAAGTCAGATGTTCTTCTGGGGCTTCACTCCCTGTGCTGTGTGATGATGAATCATTTTCCTCTTACAGGGCCCAGGGTTTCCATCACTGACTTTCAATGTTTTTACTGTGCTGTGTTTGGAGCCAGCCTGGAGTGTATTGCACTTCTTGGCTGTGTAGGTTAATGTTTTTCAATAAATTTGGGCTGTTTTCAGCACTAAGCATTCACTTTGAATTTTTTATTTTTTCATATTTAAGTAACTTTCACATTTGCTCTCACATTTCTCTGCAGGAAGAGCTGCTGGGGAAATGTCTGGTGAAGCCCTCAGGAATCAGAGCCTTGTGGCATTGGAGTCCAGGGGTCAAGTGCGTCTCTCAAAGCCCACCTGACTCTGCAGGTCCCTGAGTCCTAGCCCAGCCCTTCTCATGGGCTGTGCTGAGCCTCTGTCCCAGTCCCCTGAGATGAGGGCCAGGCCTGTTCCTCCAGGGCCTCGCCTCACAAAAACCCATTTCAATCCTGCCACATCATCCTGCCAGGGACCTGAAATACACGGGATTTGGAGGAATCCAGTGCTCTTTCATGGCCTAGGCCTTCTTCCTGCTTTTTCAGGTTTGTGCCACTCTCTGTCCTTCTCTATGCCTGATGTTCCAGGGAAAGGTAGAAGCCCACACTGTCACCCACCTCTGGGAGTGTGCAGAACTGCTGATCTGCCCCAGAAGGCATGAGGTCTCAGGATTTCCCAGTGTGTGTTTTGTTTGTTCGGTGACACCTAGGTCTGCTCAGTTCTGTTACTGAGGTCGCCCTGAATGACTGACCACAGGCCTCTCTGAGCCCCCTCCTCATCAACTGTGGCTCCTCTGCCCCGCATTTCAGACCTGTGCAGCGGCCTCCTCATGGCAGCATTGAGCCATGCACTGTGGTGGACTGGCGCTGCCGGCCATGGTTTCCTGGGTGCCAGGCCCTGCTTTGCATGTTCTCAGTGGGAAGTGCGGAGAAACTATGTCCACCCCTGTGTCATTCTCCCTCTAGAAAGAGCAGGGATGTTTAAAGGTCTCTGTTCCCTGCACTCAGAGATCTTGGCATGCTGGTGAGTTTGCTCACTGAGTTACTTCTGACTGTCATGCCCTTAGTGAGCACGGATTCTCCTCAGATGGGCCGTGGTGTGAGCCAGGGAACAGAGTCTTGGTGCTGGGCTGCACACCTCCCTGCATCTATCAAGGCATGCTCTAGCTGATGGATTTCATAAGGAGCTTGCACACTGCATGTATGAAGAGAGGCATGCCAAATGAAAGTGATGGAAGGAAAATGAAGAAATTGTCAGAAAGCTTTCTGAAAATTAAATTAATCAATGAATAGACTCAGGTTTTGTCTAAACAATGCAAAACTTTAGGCAAAACTTAAGCAATTTAGTGAATCATCCGGGAGCTTGTACTACACTTAGGCCAATCTTTTACTTATTCTGCCCAGGCCTGTGGAAACTGGGCAGGGATTTCCCAAGTGAGAGCTTCTGGACTGATTACTCATAGCATTTCTTTATAAATGGCATGTGCAAGGCAATGACTGACTTTCCACATTACAGAGAGGGCAGACTGAATCTGTATTCTTCTTACATTTCTAAAATTCCTACGACTCCATGCCTGCAGTGCATAACAGTGGCCATGCTTGTGGGGAGTTGGCTCATGTATAGAACACAGCACAGTGCTTTTGCACCCTTTCCTCTCCCTAACTCCTCCCCCTCCATCTGTCCACCCCTTGTCATGGAGGTCGCATCTGAGGAAACTGAGGCAGGATGGGCTGCTCATGTGAGGCTCAGGTCCAGTGGAGGAGAGGCAGCCCCACTCCACCTAAAGGCCGGTTGCCCTGGGAAGGAGATGGCAGGCTCAGGAACCTGCAGGGTCCCTTGCAATCCCAGGCTGCAATGAAGATGCTGAGTAGAGCAGCACACTTCATCTTTCCTCTGCAGTACCTGTGTGTATAATCCTAGTAAATCCTGTATTTCTTTAATACCTTTTTAACTTTAGCCAGCCTCAGTCTTGTGAATTTGACTGGTTCAGGAGAGCATTAGCTAGAAGCACAGAAGGGCTACATGGAGAAGGTCTTCCTGGTTTCAGTTTCTAAAGTGCAGACCAGGAAGCAACTGGTGTTGTCTACACAGTACTGGTTCCTGGGTTCTTGTCCTGTTTCTCAGATAAGGACATGGAAGACTGGAGAGCTGCAGATGCTGGCTTTAAAGTCCCAGAGCTCATGAAAGGCTGCTCTCCCAGGTACTTGAAGCCCAGGCTCTTTGCCTTACAGTGAGAGACAAATAAACCCACAAGTCACTTCCCAGAGTGTGGACACCTGCACTGCTCAGGGGCCCACCTAAGGGTCTCAGGCATTTTTCCTGTCCACCTCCCACAGGCATAGCATGGACCCCACTAGGAGTGCAGGTCTCCAGAAGCATCCTCACTCTGCTCCTGGGCAGTTAGGGTCCTGGCATAAGGCTCTGTGGCTCACCAAGGGAGAGGCTCTAAGTCTCTCAAATTGGCCAAGTACATTGTTTTAATATCTAATTTTTTATTATTCAATTTCAATTTGGTTTTATTTTAATGATTTCAATTTTTGGAAATACTGAGAAAGATTTGGGAACACAGACAAGGCTTAGTAATATGTGTTTTTACATTTAATTTCAACATTTTACAACCTTATATTGACCTGGTTTGAAAACCTCTTATGTGAAAATAAGTTTTAAAATGTATATAATGAGTTGAAATGATGTCTCTGATATGGAAGCAGAAAAGTAATATTCCAGTGTATCCTGTATTGCAAACCCATACCTATCATCACCTTTATAAATTGAAATATCACATTTTTAAGGGGACATTGCAAAAATCATCCCATGCAAATACATGAAACTGGAGCATTTTTTGTAGGATGCATACAGGAATATGTATGAGAATTGTGAAGGAAAGCCTGGCACACAAAAGGATGAAGGGAAACAGTACCCACCTTCATATTATGAAGGGTTTAGTGTTAAAAAGGAAGAATATTGCTTACCAGAGATTGGAAGGTCAAAGAGAAGTAGCATGGGGTAGGTTTGATCCAAGGCAGCACAGAAGTTCCCAGAAGCAAGACTCAGTGATGCAGGAACATGGGTTCTGCTCTTTCAATTGGCAGAAACATTGCAGGTGGTAATTGACCAGCTGCAACTTGGAAACAGAGTTGACTGCCACTCGATATGAGTGATGGGTATAGTGATCATCACAGACCTGCTCTGAGGCTTCATCCTGCCTGCTAATTGTAGCCATGAGCACATCAGAATTTGGTAACCATGGGTCCTCAATAAATTATGCACACCATAAGCCAAGGAGAGAATATTTCCAAATGTCACCATGGAATGAATGCATTGCCTTTTGTTGGTATGTTATGTTATGTAATAAGCAGTAACCTAATGAAGCCTGAAAGGCTATTTTATTCAATAGTCATGCCATGTTATCTGATAACTTTTGTTTCTTGGGTACAATTTGCAGGCCAAATAGATCTATGACCCACAAAGGCATGCAGATTTCTTGCAGGCTTATTTATACTGCCTCTATTTTTTCCTGAAAATTTTGACTAATACCATTTCCTTCAAGTCAAGGGATGTTTGAGGAAAATGAGAAATAGATTCTAAGTGCTGAAATGTGCTCAGATTCCCTGGCTTTAGGGACCTGAAGATCAAGAGATATTTATCACTCAAATTCAGATTTTAGTTGAGTATCTGGGTTGTTTAAAAGAGAGATTTGTACTTCTCACACACTTATCAATAGAGTGGAAAAACTGTAATATGTTATTATCACTGGCATTCTGGTTTGTATTGCATAACATGGTTTTACTTATAAACCTAAATTTCTTATTTACTCCCTATAGCAGCCCTGTGTGTTTTATTAACCCAACCTAATATACAGATATGAGGCTCAGGGAACTCAAGGACACTCCAGGGTCACAGATTTAGTTCATGTGGAGAGAAGGAAAAGAGCTCAGGCCATCCAGCTCTTCACTTTTCTCAATGTGTGTCTACTCCATCACTGTAGAGAAAACTTCCTGTGTAAAGGCACAGAATCAGTGTGGGTGCCTTCTTATCATTTATTTTATACCACATCATAGCAAAATGACAGTCTGTGTCCAGCAATATGTATAGGTCCATCTCATTATTCTCCTCATAGAGCAGATAATACACTGCACCAGATATTTCATTTAGAATTGAAGTTCACATTTTAGGGGCTTCCTGCCTGGCAAATTAGACCTTTCATGACCAAAAAGGCAAAGCTTGTGATCTGCAAAACAGAAGTAGACATCCATTCACTAGCAGGAGAAGAAGGTAGACAGCCTGAGATAATAAAATATATATAGACAAATAAGGAGCAAAATAGAAGATAGATACATAAGAAGTAGGGAGAAGTTCAAATAATCCTGTAATTTACCTACTCTACTGACTCAAAATATTCTAATATATATGCCAGTTTCTCTTTGCTCATTGAAAAGAAAGCTTTATTCTAGTAAGTGTTTCCCTTTGGTGAGAGAGAATCTTTTAGGTCTGTCTTGTACTTTGAGTAACTGCTTTGAAGATAATTATGCACCGTTTGTCAACTACTGTTCTCTTCTAATTTTGTTCTGAAATTTTCTCTTATTTTCACATAATTTATTTTTAATTGTAAAAACCCCTAGGTTTGAATATGGACAGAGAGCCTAGAAATGTATTTAACAATGCATCAGCACATGTTCATTCTCCTACTTATTGAGGACTTAGGACAGGATAAAAGTTAAAACTGAAATGTAGACAGTCTCAAAGAACTGATACATAGGCCATTCCTCTACCTGTGCAGTAGTTTTTCTTCTAAGGCATGGTTTACTAGACTACATGCATAGCAGACACAAGGTCTTGAGTTTGATCCTCAACATTGCAAATACTAATAGTCATAAGACAGAAGATACATGTTGTAAATGAGATAAGATTGCACATAGTATTACAAAAATTTATGAAATCTGGCACTAATGAGTCTGAAATAATGAAATAAAATGGTAAACATTATTTGCATTCTTAAATAAAGCAGTACAGATTATAATACATTGTGCAAGTTCTCATTTATGAATATTTTTCGCTAATCAAATTAATGATTATACCTAGGTAAAATTTTCAGATATTCGCAGGGTTCACACATGTTGTGTGGTGGATGCAGTCAAGGTGTAGCTGCTGTTCTGGGCATGTGTAGAACACAGAGGGAGCTGACATTGCCAGTGCAAACACTTCCCCACTAACAGCCTGAACCCAGTATGACTTGCCTATTGATGGGCCAAAGAAGGATTTCCTATCTCCCTGCTTCCTGAATTTATACTGAGCGTGGACCAAAAGTCAGCAGATACAAACCATTTCTCAGCACACCCCTGGGACAGAGTAAACTCTTCACAGTGCCATCACCACTATGTTCAATAGTATTACATTTTCTGTGCAAATGACTCAAGTG
This sequence comes from Heterocephalus glaber, assembly GCF_053883595.1. Taxonomy (NCBI): domain Eukaryota; kingdom Metazoa; phylum Chordata; class Mammalia; order Rodentia; family Bathyergidae; genus Heterocephalus; species Heterocephalus glaber. The sequence goes on from NW_028258410.1 coordinate 5,371,029, forward strand.
CTCACAACTTTACAATATTTAGAGGAGTATTAGATTAATGTGGTCAATTTAGCTCACAGTTTGGTAAAATGCCTTGTATATATTTAGCCTTAAAATGGGAAATATCACCCTTTACTCTCATATAGTGTTTCCATTTGTATTCTTTATCATAACCAAAAATTATATGAGACACAGTCTTTTGAGTTCTTCTTAATAAGTACCATGAAAAAATATCCACTTCCCAAAAATAATAGGTCAAAAATAGTTCAATATGTATATCCTTGCACTATTTCCTCTGAATCCCAGAGGCTAATACTGATTGTAAAATGATTATGCTAATCATAATCTAAACAATAATTCATTTTAAAGTCAAAATCTTTGTCTTAAAAATAAACAAAAATCATTTTTAACATAATTTCTTCTTTATTGGATGATTCAGTCTGAATTTACAAGAATAGTTTGTATCGCCCAAATCATTTCATCCAGCACAAACTGGATGGCCTGACAGGAAGTTTCCACTCAGGATGTAGTCAAGGACTTCACGTTCAAGTCCTAGACTACTCACACTACTGACTGAGTGACAACATAGGCAAGTCACCAGAATCAAAGGTGTTTTAAAGATGGAGGTTATGCTGGCCATAATGAAGGTGCATTTAATAATGACATTAATTTAAATCCACCTGAGACAATATGTTCACAAATATTCACACTATAACATGGTATGTTCAGCAGCTGTATGGTGTGGTATATACCCTATGGTATTGTTATCAGTATTGTTGTAGTACAGTAACACCTCCTGACATCTTGTAAAATATTTTTTTTCATTTTTTGATTATTCCTATTTCATGTAACTGTTTTATATATCTAAAATGTACCAATAAACTTAAGGATATTTTTAAAAATTATTAATCAGTTTTATTTAAAACTGATAAAGATTCACATTCTGATATAAACTGTTACATATGAATTCAATAAAATAAAGTATTTTTCAATCTTTTCTGTCACCTTTTAGAATCCTTGTGCTTTACAACGAATTTATATTGCCATTTTATTTCCCTAGAAACATCATCCATCATTTTATTTGGAAGCTCTGAGGTTGCTTCAGTGCCACAGTAGGGGCAATGGAAGGGCACAATGCATGCTCTACGGACTTCATCTTCCTAGGACTGTTCACCAGAGTGGAAACCTCAGGTCTCCTGTTTGCCACCATCCCTGTCATGTTCCTCACCACACTGCTGGCCAATGAGACGATTATCTTTCTGATCCACACTGACTCACACCTCCACAAACCCATGTACTTCCTGCTCGGTGACCTTTCCTTGGTCGACATGATGTACATTTCCACCATTATGCCCAAGATGCTAGTTGACTATGTGGTGGGCCAGAGAACCATTTCTTTTGTGGGGATCACAGCTCAGCACTTCCTCAATCTCACTCTAGTGGGGGCCCAGTTCTTCCTGCTGGGGCTCATGGCCCATGACTGCTATGTGGCCCTCTGTGGTACCTGGTGCTTATGAGCTGCCAGGTGTGCTGGATCATCACAGCAGGATACTGGTTTGGGGACTTTCTGGATGGCTTCCTCCTGATGGCCATCACCATGAGATTTCCCTTCTCTGGCTCCCGGGAGATTCATCACTTCTCTGAGGTGCCCACCATGTGAGCCAAGCATGTGCAGACACAGCCCTGTCTGCGATGGTGATGTACACATGCTGTGTGCTGATGCTGCTCATCTCAATCTCTGTGATGATCACTTCTTATGCCTGCATCCTGACCACTGTCCATCACATGATCTCTGTGGAGGGGAAGAAGAAGGCCTTTTCCACCTGTTCATGCCACTTGCTCCTGGTGACCCTGGTGACCCTGGTCTACAGGGCTGCCATATACACCTACATGCTGCCACACTCTTACCACACACCAGCCCAGGACAAAGCCTTCTCTGTGTTCTGCACCATCCTCACACACATGCTGAACCCCCTCATCTACAGCCTGAGGAACAAGGCTGAGGCACTGATGGGTGCACTGGGGAGGCTGAGGTCTTTCCACCAAGTGTCCAGAGAGGCCTTCTGAGTGTTGACTTGGTCACATGGCATGGGGATGTGGACACTGAGTCAGGTTGGACATGTTGAGCTGTATGTAGGAAGAACCAGAAGGAATGGTTGGGGTGGACAGGAAAGCAAACATTGACTAAAACTGTCTTCTTAACCTCTCTTTTTTCATCTCTTCCTTTCTTTCTGATGTCTTCCCTTTCCCTACCCTGTTCACATGTATGCAAAATAAATATCCAGTGGCTTCCACAAAGAGGAATGAGAAAATTTTGCCCAGGACCTTTGACTCTTGTAAGTATAGGAGGTCACTCAAATCTTCAAATGTTATGGACAATGTATGATACAGCATGCAGAGAAGAAATAAAGTTTTCTCTGAGTAACAGAAGACACCAAGTTATACAGGAGAGGGATCCGGAATTAATCTACACTTCTCCTGTGCATGATCTAATGCCTGTTCAGGTTTGAGGTGAATGATCTGGTGCCAAGGGGGAAATCAATGTCTCAGGAGAGAATCTGAGGAGAATCTGGGGTGAAGCCCTCTGAGGGTGTGGGAAAGGCTATAATATAGAGGCCACATAGCTTTGGCTCTGGGTAGAAGGAGAAAAGCAAGAGTACATGCAATGAGAGGAGAACAATGCAAAACAGAGTATCTTCAGGTCTGACCCTTAATTTTCAGTATTGCAGTCCTGTAATTATTGCTTGATTATTTTAGCACAATCCTAACAGCTGTGAGGTAGACTAGAAGACATGCATAGGAAGAAAAGAGACAGAAAAAATTTACCCAAGGTTACCATGCATATTTTCCCTTCCAGGATACTTATGATGCAAAAAAGAAAAAAAATACTAAGGCCTTTAAGGTACAATAAGCTTATAAACTGGGGCTGTGGTGTTCTCATATAAATTGGGCCTGTTTTTTTCCTCTAATACCACAGGTTCACAAATTCCACAGACTTCCTCCCCCAGATTCAGTGTTATATGCACACTATGTATAGACTTCAAACACATGCAAATGGTTCCTATTCTGAACAATCCTGCTAATGTGTAAGCAAAACAGACACTAGGAAAACACATCCTAAGTCCCCAGCGCCTTCAAGAACAAATAAGTACCCCAGCTGGGCCTGCACCTTAGTCTGTTAGCACCCATACTGCCTTCTCAGTGTGGGCTTGTTTCCTTCTGCCTAACACCTCTACCTGTGCCTCTTCTTATCACATCTGGAAATGCTTTTCTGGGACAGGAAGCTCTTCACTGGGTGGGGTGACTTGAGGTCCCCATCTCCTCTCTTTGTATTTATTTTATTAGGTATACATTCTCCATTGGGATTCGCTTCCTGTACATATCCCATCCTCATGCTTTTACTTCCATTTCCCTCCCCATTGCCCTCCATTCCTAATCCCCTTCCCACCTCCTCAGTCTCTCTCCTGTCACAGGTCCACCCAGTGACAGTCGGATTGCTATTGCTGTGCAGACACTGACTGATAATGACACTTTTGTTTGACAGAGTTGACTATGTCCTTTAACTGCTGCAACTATTTTAGTCTATTAGGGCTATGTATGTGAATGTGAAAGTTTTTAAATCCAATTCTCAGGGCTCAGATTTTGACATCCCAGAATATGGGACCTTGGTGTCCTGAATATTTTTTCTGGAAATTTTAAGCTGAAATAAATTGAGAAAATTGCGGAAGTAGAAAGGGCACCTCCTTCCCTTCTTACTCCTTCCTCCCTGAGAGATCCCATGGAAGATTTCTCTTCCCTCCCTCTGAAGGGAGGTCCTAAGTCCCTCATTCTAGGAGGACCCTGACCTGCTTCTCAAGGGAGGAGATTTCACAAACAGGCCAGGAAGGTCCCAGCCTTTCCCACTTCCTCTCTCTGAAGTTATTACCATGAGATTTCACCGCAGTATCTTCTAATCAGACTCCCAGGTGACCATCACAAAAACACACATTTTTTCCCTGGATCTTTGGAGTTTTCTTTCAGAAGCCTCCATTGCCACAAAGATTACTTTGATGAATTTGTTAAGATTTTGTTGATACCTCTTTTTTCAAGATGATGTCTTTGTGAGGAAAAGGTACTACTTTTTCTTGCCTGTACCACCAGTGAGCAGCCCAGCAAACCCAGACACTGTCTCCTTCTGTTTTGTGCCCCTGGATCACAGGGAAGCTGCAGCACAGCACAGGGGTCTGTGTAGCCCCCTGCAAGGCAGCGTGCTGATGGTGCCTGTACCCTAGCCTCTGGAGACCATCAGCACACAATGCTCTTTGGGGTGCTGCCCAGTCCCAGAGCACAGGACCACCACCATCCAGGCCAAATGGATGGAAAGGCACCGTGAGAGCCACTGCAGACTGGTTTCCTCTGTCATTTTTTTATAGTTCTACCTTTATGTATATTTTACAGCATAGTTTATTTTTTCCTATGTTGACAGTTTAAAATGAACTTGCCTTGTACTTGATGTGTTTACCTTTGTTGAATGATAGATATTAGTAAGAACTTGTTCAAATGGAAAGAGAAAAAAGATATGGGTTTGGGGGAGGAAAGGAAGGGAAAAGGGATTTAAAGAAATAGGAATTGGAAGAAATAGAAATGGAGCTAGAGCTTTTGCTGATTATAATTTCTGAAGATGAAATACTCAGAATTTGAGGTACATCACAGAAATATTGCTGGATCACCTTGGTCTTGGTGAAGGAAAGCCTTAATGGAGCATCTGTGTGGCTCACAGAGTAGACAAGACCAGGTGCCCAGGAGCCAATTTCTGCCTGGGAGCACAGACTTGGGGTGATGATTAGCCTATAGTGCAGAGATTGACAAATGGCCACATAGTGGCCATAAGACATGACCGCCAGGATGGTAATCTCCACAGCTGCAAATAGTGCACATAATAAATCTGCACAGCACACTCTGTCAGGGATGTGGTTTTACTGCCTGTCATGGAATTCACTATAGCTCTGCAAACAATATCTGAGATGTTACCGAGGCCTACGAGTGACACAATGATTACAAAAAAGTACATGAAATAGTGGAGAAGTGCATATTTCATGATGAGAGAGACAGTCACAAGAGTCCTTGTTTTTTCTCTCAGATAAATCACTAAGAATAGCACACCTTGCAGAACCTGGAGCTCCTGGTAGCCTGTGACATACATGAGGAGGAATTCTGTGAAGATGGTGAGGTTGTCCACATCTCCCCACCTGCCAAGTTCTCTGCAGAGTCAGAGGTTAAAGTGAGCTGATGATGCTGCAAGCAAATTGTGGAGCATATGGTAACAGTACAGCATGTCTCTTAATCAAGAAATCAGGATAGAATAAATTCATAAAATAAAGCATTCTGAAATCCAGTATATGTGCGTATTTCTCTTCCTTTCCCAAACTGCTGATATATATTCTGTTAAGTTCTACGTAAACAGGCTGAGAAGGGCAGCAAATGGTCACCCCACACCATTCTCCACCCTTCAGGTGGTCTCAAGAGGTGTGCGTGTCAGCATTTTCTTTTCCCCTTTGCATCATCATCTATGACATTCAATTCAGGTCATACAAATTCTCCTTTCCTTTTGGTGATATGGAAACTGTTCCCATCATGTGCTTTCTTGTCTGCATGTTTTAACTTGAAACAGACAAAGAGAGTTCTTGAAATATGCCTCTGAAATGCAACCTTCTCTTGTGCATGGATTCTAATATTTATTTAGGTGCCACTTTTCTCTCTGAACTTCCCTCTACTTGCTTTCAAAACTTTTGCTAAAATCTCCTCATTCTATAATTATTATTGTAAATTTAACTTACTTACCTGAGCTTGTTTGAAGCATTCCAAATCATAAGTAATTTGTTTAGAAATTCTTTCCATACTACAATTAGTTATATAGAGATCTTAACTCAGCATTATTTTATTTTCATTGTTGAGAAACTAAATTTAAATGTGATATGTAAACTATTAACATCTATATATTTGCTAATATTATATATGTAATTTGACATTACAAAAGCATTTATAATTTTTCCATGTATAATAATTATTGTTTGCTTAGTCATACATTTATATGGCTTTCTAGTTCTTTACAGAATATTTTATATGAATGGCTTTCTCTGAATAACTTGTGGTTACTCCTTTTCAGCATAGAAAGTTACTATCAAAATCAGTACTAACTGACAAGTTGATATTATTAACATCCCATAGGTTACTCCTGGAAACCACACTTGTACCTATTTTTGCTTTCCTTTATCAAAATAACAGGTATTCACCATAAAATTCTCCCTCCCATTCTCCATCTCTCCTTATTACATATCTTAAGTGCTAAATTTAATTCTATTCTCTTTTTTTGGGTACTGGGGTTCAAACTGGAAACCTCACACTTGTGAGACAGGTGGTGGAACTTCTTAGCTAAATCCCTGGTCCCCATTTCTATTCTTCACAATCATGATGATACAGTGGAGCAGAGGAAATCTAAGGATTGTTCCTTCTAAATCTCCTTCATTTTCTCACTAGTATTTTGAAATTAGCTCACAATTTAAAATGTGTACAAGAGAATAATTGCAAATACTAATTCTCCAGTAATTATTAAATGAAAGAAAGATAATAATATGATCTAAATATTTAATATTATTAAATAAATTTAAAATCCAAAAACTGAATTTTTTGAGGACTGAAATACAATCCCCTTTGAGAATCTTCCATGAGTGAGTGAGAATAATGTATTGTGTGTCTGTTGGATGGAACACAGACAAGGAGTTTGAGAAGCAGTGGTCGGGGAGGACAAGGGACTGAGGAAACTGAGATAAGCCCTGAGGAAGCAGGAGTACATGGGAGGGAACCCCAGTGAATTCTGCCCAGACATGAGCATGCACAGAGTCTGTTCTCCTGACATCAGAGTCCTGACTAAAAATGGCAACAACAGGATCTCATTCTCATGTGCCCAGCAACACAGCCCACTGAAGTCTGAAAAGAAAGCCCTGAGGTTGGATGCCTCAGAGGCTGCCTGCTCTGGAGCTCCCCTCACCTGGCAAGGGATTTTTTTGTTTTCTCTAGGAAGGTACCTTAGTGCTTCCCCACTGCTGCTTCCTATCATTACTTCCCATACTTTTGTTTCAATATACAGGAATCTTTGAGGATGACTTGTCAGGCCTGGCTCAGGTCAGCAATGTTCCCCAACTTTGGTGGTGTTACCAAGTATTTCTCTCTCCTTTATTTCTAAAGGAAAGAATTACAGTCTTAAACATTCATGATGGAGATTCTTTTCCCTTTCAGCACTTTGAAGCCATTGCCTCATTCTCTCTGGGTTTGAAAGGTATCTAATCAGAAGTCTGCTCAGCTTTTGGGAGATTTTTCACCTGTATGGCTTTCTTTTCTCTTGACTGGTTTGCAGATTCTTTTTTCTTTTGACAATTTGTAATATATTTTGCAGTATGATTTGTTTGTTTGCTTGCTTTGGACATGTTTGGAGTTTTGACACTTCCTGAATCTTTATGTGTGTATCCTTGCCATGCTTTGGAAAGATTTATACCTGGGAAAAATAAAAGACAAGTTTCTGTATTTTCCTTGACTCTGGGATTGGGTTAAGGCACATATTCTAAGATCCAGCCCAACCACAAGAGAAAGCAAGAGGATTGTGGCAGGTGCATTCATAGGAAAGTTCTGAATGTCTCCTAAATCTCTAGGAGAGTGTCTCTGCCACAACCTGGAGGATGTCCCTTCTTCATATAAGAGAGCAGCTGGGCTGGGGTTTTAGCTCAGTGGTGGCACTGCCTGTCTCACAAGCTTAACATCTTGAGAGCAAAGAATAATCTGACAGAGCTCAATGAGCTACAAATCACAAGAAGTTTCCCACCAAATAAAAGCAAGAAAAACACAAATGAACAAAATAGGGTTTTATTTTGAACCTGTAGAAAAAAAACTAATGAGTCTTAAAATTAAAAAATATATTAAAAGAATATTTATGTAATTATGGAGCAAATGTGTTCCACTTTCTTTCATCTTCAAGGTGGAGAACCAGTCATATTGGTGAATAATTTAATCTACTAATGAATGTCTGTGAGGAGGAGATCCAAAGACAGAAATTGCAGTCTAAGTCCAAGGCCATGACCCTGGAGCTCCCACGTTCTGAGGAAGGAGTAAATGGGTGTCCAATCTCACAGGGAACACACTCCCTTCTCCCCTGGTTTTGTCTCACTGTGTTCAAAGACAGTGGACTGCATTAGTGAGGGCAATGTTCTTTACCTATTCTGCTGTTTCAAATGCTCATATTTTCCAGAATGTCCCTCACCAAACTTCTGTTGAAGATGTTCTACTTGATATCTGGGCCTTCATGTGTCTAACAAAACTGATGCATAAAATTCACATGAGATTATTGCTGGCCAACTTTTTGGCAATATTGGTTTGATGTGTTAAAAATTGCACATCATCTTCAGTACCATGTGTGGTACATCTAATAAAGATGTACAACTTGTCCAACCAGTTCTTAATAAACTTATGGTATTTCAAAGTTGCAAAGTTGTCAGTAGAAAAACATGTAAAATATGGAGCTGTTTAAGGTATCATCTTCATAATCAACCCACACCTAACTTAAAGTTAAGTGAGTTACAAGGAACTAAGTAAAATACATTTATACTTGAATGATATCCTTCAAATATGGGAAAGTTTTGTGTTTCTTTTTGCCAATGATATGAAGGTGAAGCTGAGCAAAATCTGTACAAGGAATATAATTCTGGAAACAAGTGAAAAAACTTAAAAGGACAAAAATACAATTGTGGCCACTCCATCCTTTCATGTGACAGTGAGACTACAGATATTGGGAGTATTAGGAAACATGTTCTGTGCCAATGCTGATGAAGGGTACCACAAGAAAGGTCAGGGTTCTTTAAAAGATGACAGAAAAATTACCAATTGCAGGTTGTAGGACAACATGGTTTCCTTCTTCCTGCCTTCTAGGAAAAACTGGAAATGAACTTCACCAATGATCAACAGTAAGCTCTGTGACTGATGTATGTATATGAAATTATTCCAAACAGTGAAGGAAACAGTTCTCTGTACAATTATACAAGCAAAGTAAAACACAGTTTTCTCAAGAAAAAGCAACAGGGTCCTTACATGTGATAGTTAACTGTGGTGTCAGGCTGAATAAGACATGTCCAGGTGATGGGTTTAGTACAGTTCTTTTTGAAGGTCAGTTGTTTTTTTGTCTTGATTTTCATTGAATGAGGAAAGGGTTTTTGCAGATGCAGCAGAAGAGGCTGACAAGGGTCTCAGTGTTGATTGCCCAATTGTGTCCTCATCCCTGAGTTGTCCCCCTGTCTCCTTGTCACGTATCCCAGCCTGAGTGGAAGAGCAAGTGTAAAGAGCACAGTGCAGACAGCAGAGTCTTCTCACAGGACCACTTAGTGCACTTCTCCAGGTTAGTCAGATCCCACACCTGAGTTTCTCTCAACAGCACAGCCATCTGCTAAGAGGTAACACATAAGGCATGCAGTACTCCTAATGATGTGTGCAGCATCCTTCCAAATATATTCATGAAATTTTGTCAATGTACACTAGAAATTTTGTCAATGTTTTTGTAAACATGCATAAAATTTACAACAAACTGAGCAAGAAATTTCACAGGAAAATTTATATTTCACCATAGCAAGTTAAGACAACTAAAAATAGAGAACTAAACATAGATTATCCACACATGTAGATATTGTTTTTAAAACATGCCTTAGCTATGAAATGAACTATTTTCAAATGAGAGTTGACATTTTTGTTTTAGTCAGGAAAACCCTTGAATATGAACCCAGGATACCTGTTGAACATTCTTTGCAGGGCAGCATTGATCTCCCTGTTGCGTAGACAGTAGATGATGGGGTTCACAAATGGGGGCATCATGGTGTAGAACATGGCATTCAGCAGATTCTTAAGGGAAGGTTTCTTTGCAGTGGGACCTAAGACAGCCACTGATACAGAAATGAAAAACACAAGGAGAATGGCCAGCTGTGGGGTACAGGTGGATATGGCTTTGTTACGGGATTCCACTGAACGGATCTTAAGTATAGTTGAAAATATATTAAAGTATGAAATAAATATGAAAGCATTACATGATAAGATAAGGCAGACACATACAACAATGATTACAAATTCAGAATACTGGACATCAGGTGATGATATTCTAAAAATTTGAGGAAGATCACAGAAATATTGCTGGATCACATTGGTCTTGGTGAAGGGAAGCCTGAACAGAGCACCTGTGTGGATAGCAGAGTAGACCAGACCAGAGGCCCAGGAACCAGCTGCAGCCTGGGAGCACAGACTTGGGGTGATGATGAGCCCATAGTGCAGAGGGTGGCAAATGGCCACATAGCGGTCATAGGACATGACCACCAGGAGGCCAATCTCCACTGCTCCAAAAAGGATATTCAGGAAAATCTGTGCAGCACACTCTGTCAGGGATATTCTCTTATTGTCAGTCATGGAATTCACTATGGCCTTGGGAACAACAACTGTGATGCTTCCAAGATCAATGAGTGACACAATGCTTATAAAAAAGTACATGGGAGAGTGCAAACATGTGTCTGTCATGATGACAGTGACAGTCACAAGATTCCCTGTTAGTGCTCCCAGATAAATCCCTAAGAACAACACACCTTGTAGAACCTGGAGCTCCCGGCAGCTCGTGACATCCATGAGGAGGAATTCTGTGAAGACTGTCAGGTTATCCATGTCTTCTCAAATGCTGTGGTCTATACAGAGTCAGAGGTTAAAGTGAGCAGAGGATGATCCAAGCAGAATGCAGAGCATCCTTTAGACCTACGGTGTGGATTCTAATCAAGAACTTGGGAGAAAATAAATGAATATAATTATCTTGAAATACAGTGATTGCACATTTTCCATTTCAATTTCCTTTCCCAAACTGCTGATACATAGTCTACCACTGTGTGTAATCATAAAAAGTGTGAATTAATCAATAAAGTACTTAAAAATTCAACCCAGTCCCAGCAATCTTTTACCTATTCCCCATATTTAAGTGTTTTATATTTCTACAGGAACCTCAAGTATTTTTTCCATTTGCTTTAGTTTTCCATGGCTTTCCCTGATCTATGAGAGCTTCCATTACAACCAAACATATTCAAATCCCACATCTGCTCCTCATCCTATGGGTGGAGAATGTCTGTGATGCAGCCCCTCTTGTAGCAGATGCTGTCAACAGTTTTCCCCTAACAGGTCTAATGGGTGAACTTGGTCATGTTTCACTATGACTTTCCCAAAAAGACACCAGTCTGGTCACAGGGCACCTCTCTCTTACTTCAGGTGCTCTTCCAGACCTGTGAGTGAGCCCTTTCTTTCCCACTTTGCACTGTCATCTATGCAAGATGATATTTCTTTTGGGATCTATAATTCTATTTTACTATTGGCAGTGGATAGGCTGTTCCAATCTAAGAAAGATAAGAAAGAAAGAAGGAAAAAAGGAAAGAAAGAAAGAAAGACAGAAAAAAAGAAAGAAAGAAAGAAGAAAGAAAGAGAGAAAGAAAGAAAGAGAAAGAAAGAAAAATGAATCGCAGTTAGGTTGCTACATGTAACCTTCTCATTGGAATGGATTCTAATATTTAATTAGGTGCAACCTATCTATCCAGAATTCTCCTCTGTTTGCTTTTATAACTTTGCTACAATCCCTTTACTCTGAAATCATTATTTTAAATTTAATTTATTTACTTGTGCTTGTTTCAAAGTATTCGTATCACAAATGATATGTTTACAAATTATATTTTTACTGTTAAAATTACTTATATGAAGAAGTCTATTCTCAGCATTATTCTTTTCATTTAAAAAAAAGAATTGAAGGATTATAGTATTGAAAATATTATCTGCACCTTTAATACTTTAGAGGTAATTAATTTGCCATTGAAACAGCAGCCACGATTCTGCTTTATATGTGCATAAAAATAATGATTTACTGACAGTGGTACATTTATATAGCTTTCACTGTTTTCAAGTACTTTATAAGGCAATTCCTTGAATTACCTGTGTTTTTTCCCCCTTACCCTTATTTCTCTAGTAAGAGAAAATCCTGTGAGCATAAAATGTCAATCTCAAATCCAATGCTACCTGATGAGGCCAATGCCGTCACTTGGTGTAGATCAGTGCTGCAAACAACACTATGGTAATTTTAATTACTTTCATCAAAATAACTAATGGGGTTAGAAGCCTTGTTCCCTTTCTCCATCTCTTCTTATCACATGTCCTTCCTCCTTAGTGGAAAAAAATTCTTGTTTCCCTGAGCTGAATTCACCTTACATTTCCATTCTGCACAGTGCATCCTGATCCTGTTCAGAAGAAAAATCCCAAGGATTATCCCCTCATTTATGTTCTCAGTGATATGTTGGAGTTACTTAGCTCACACTTTTAAAATGTGGAAAACAGTGTGAGCATGATTGCTAATTCCCTATAAATTGTGAAATGTTTGAAATATAATAATATATCTAAAAAATCAGCATTATTTTATTTTATATGAAATCCAGGTTTTATAAAAATTTACCTTAAAAATAACCATACTACACATCTCAACAGTTTTGTTAAAGACTATTTTTGCTTACATGATTTTATTTGCAAGAAATGCCCTCATAAATTTCATTAGTCTATAGTTTTCTTCATTACTGTTTTAAATCCAGCTCAAGAAAATATTAAATTGGCAGGTGTTGATGCTCTATTCCAGGGCGAATTTCCCTCAATATGATTTCTGCCTTTGGACCTGGGCCACATATGAAACACATCACCTAAGAAAACATGGGAAGAACTAGTTATTAAAATAAAAAATAGCAACTGGAACAGTCTGCTTTTCTACAAGTACACATGTATCACACGGAGCTGAAATTGGTACCTTAGCTAAAAATTTTGAAGTCTGTATTCACAGGTACATGTATGTGACTTATGCTTTGCTAATGTTACTAGAAATGCAGAAATTAACATATGCAAAGTTACCTAAGCCATGAGGCAGTGAGTATAACCTCACTAACATGAATATTTCTTCTGTTCAATAATAAGTGGCTTGATGAAATCCTTCATCCTGCTTCAATCTTCACTGAGTAAATTCAAACTCACTTCTCAGTGAGATTCCCAGTGTGGACTTTGCATTCAGTCCTGCTTCTGAAATAGCTGTGAGCCTGGTGAGTGTTCACCAAGGACACAGTGGGTGACACTTCTGATGAGCTCCAGGGACCTGGTGATCCCATCCTCCAAGGAGTCCACTTTTCCTCCAGCCTCTGATTGTCTTTTAATTGGCTAGGATGCTTTGGCCACACCATGGAGACTAATTAAATTTCCAATGGAGTTTTTGAAGAAGTAGTGTGTGTGTGTGTGTGTGTGTGTGTGTGTGTATGTGTGACATTTAATAAAAAGGAAATATATTTCATGCATCAGTGGATATTCAATGAATTTTCAAGTTCAGAACTGATTATAAATTTAATTTACTTACATTATAGCAAATCCCTGAAATGTTGGCATTGCACATTCAGTGTGCTGTGATTGAAAGTGGGGTGTCATCCCATTTATTCCTGTTTTCCAGAGACTCAATACAAGTTGTTCCAAAATAAGCATGACCCATACCTAGGATAAACAGTTAAAATCAGAGCATGAAAAATTCAACAATAGGGCCTTGGTTCCTGACCTTCAATTGTTCTTTAAGAAATCAGGTGTTGTTTTGTGGAATAAATAAAGAATACCAGCAAAATATAAAAGTGTATTACAGTTTTGACCCTTTCTAGTCCTATATTGAGGCAAGGTAGTTTATTTTTTGTTTAACCAAATCTATGAGCTGACCCAAGCAGGAGGTTTCTCCTCAGAAGCAGATGACTGCTCCACAACTTTCCCAAGCTCATGGACCCAGGCTCTTCTCCCCTATTTTCACAAAGCTTGCTTGTCCTCAGTGTAGCTTTTATGATGGTACATGGATAGATAGCTGAGTAAATAGGAACTTATAATCCTTCAGGAAATCTAACTCAACATTGTGTCTTGGTCTGTGTCTTGGTCTGTTTTGTCCTCAGCATAACAAAATTCCTGTGGTGATGAATTTACTTCTTCAGTGTATTTATTTATCACACAGTTTTTGGATTTCTAAGAGCATGGCATGGGCCCTGGTGTTGGTGGGAAGCTGAGGGCAGCTTCCACTATTGAAGCAAATTTTGGTAAACAGGTCACTCCTGGAGGCACTCTATTAATCTCTTCTGAGGATTCTAAACCACTTTCATTTGCATCTCAGTAGGTCCACCTCTTAAAGCTCCCATCATGTCTACTTCCGCTCACATAGGGGAACGTGTGTTAGGGGACAGACCACAGAGAAGCCACAACATTGTATTAAACAGGACTATTTTCCGTGATCTTTAAGATTCTCTGGTTTACTTTGTGATGAAATTTAATCGGTGTATCAAATATACCATTTGAATCTTCAGGGTTAGATTTTATCTTTACACATTCAGATTGGCAGTTTTAATGTTGTGCTACACAAAATGAACAGTGAGTGTATTATGGTTAAATTATACCACAGATTGAATAAGAAAACCAAACAAGAGATAACACAACAGTTTAGAGACAAATTTATAATGCTAATTTTGTAATATTTAGTAGCGTTCAAAAATATCTTAATCTTCAATAATGGATCAACAAACATGCATATTGCTAGTATTTCCCTAATGGTAGACAAGAAAGCCCAAAGCATCCTGCAGAGAGCTCTCTTCTGTGTGTGTCCAGAATATAATTTCATCTGTGACACATTTATTGAGCTAGCACACATGTGAGAAATTTCATGTTGCCTAAAGTGGAAATTAATTTCTATTGGTACTGGGATCACTCATAGCTAATTGAAAGTCAATATTTATCTATGAATCTTAATTTAAGCTAAAGGACAAAGAAAAATTTGGCATCTTGTATAAACCAATTTAAGTGGGCATGTTTTTGGAAATGCCCTGCAATGACTTGGCATAAATGTAAATGAAATTATGACAAGAAAGCTACCTCAAACATTGTCTACTGCAAGTAAAGCTACCTTTGTCCAGAAAACTTCCCTTGTCTTTCTAAATTGATTAATACGGGACAGGGATCTAGCTCAGTGGTTCCACAGCCTGCCTCACAGGCACAAGGTCCCAAGTTCAATCCCCAGTCCAAAAAATATCTAAATTGATGTAGACAGTGGGATTTCTTTGTGCCATCTTTTAGATGAACATCAGAGTGACTGTCATCTGGTGACTCTCAATAGATAGTGTTGTACTTGGATAAATCCATCTGGTGAGAGGAAACTCTGTTGAGAGAAATCAACATAGGAGCTACTTAGCTAAACAATGCTACTCCTTCCTGAGTCTCATTTATGATGGATTTCTCTTTGGTTAGTTGGTTTCCTGAGTGTTGTTCATAATGAATATATACAGTTACTTACTATTATCTTCCACCAACCATTCTAATTTTCTTACCCATGTGCTGTAATATTCAAGAATGTTTCATGTTCATATAGAGCCATCTACATGTCACATGGCCACATTATGGTTAGAATAATGGAAAAATGATAATATAAAGATGTTGGGAGCAATGCTACATAATTCTAGGGATAAATCATTTGGTTAGCCTAGTTCTCTTGCCTACAGCCCAGCTACAGAATAACTCCAGTTTGGCCTCCGGTCACAACTGAGACTTCAGTGATCCAGTGATGCTGTGATTCTCCAGGACAAGAAACATCCTGGGAGAATAAACATCTGCTCAGTTCCTCATTGTTCTTGGACTGATTAACATCTTGTTTGCCGGAGATGTACTGAACTCTCTGCAAGCCTTCCATTACACCTTGTTTATCCCAATGTAAACTATTGAATTCTCTGCAAGTCATTTGTTACATTTGTTTCTCCCGATGTACTGAATAAAAGGTGTGTTAAGCTGGGGGCTTTGTCTTTGCTGCCCAGAGCAGCACTGATCAGACCCAAAGCTCAGCTTCTTCTCAGTCTCATTTTTCTACCTTTCCTGTAATTCGCCGTGTGCTGCCATAGCTCGCAGGAGACCAGGACCCACTGCAGAGGTTCTGGTAACATCTCCTTCCCCTCTCCCCTACATAAAGAATCATTTAACTAACTTGACATCATGAATTTTAAATTGTGTATTTGGATCTAGTAAGTAAATTATGACAATAACAGAGTCTGGCACCAATGCCCAAGGATTTGGAAAACCATTTTAATGTGGGATATTGACTGTGATGATTAGGCTTTAAGGTCATCTTCACTGGGTGGGAGCCACCTATAACAAGAGTAAAATGCATTTATAGGTGTATCTGTCTGTCATCAATACATGACCTTGCAGTCTATATTTGTTCTCTACCCTCTTGCTTTCTGGCACTATTCCTTTGTTCTGCACCTTGTCTTCATCATGCCTTTCTGCCATGATGTGCCTGCCTTTGAGAAAGCTGAACATGGACTAAATCCTCTGAAACCATTAGCCAAATTAAACCTCTTCTCGTTTAAGTTGTGTATGTCAGATATTTGGTCCCAGAGATGAGATTATACCAGAAAAGGCACAAGATGCAAAGTCATTTCTGTGACTGCCTGGCTATGAAGTTTAGAATTGCTTTGATGGAGGATTTTGGAAAGGTTTGAGTATGTGGGACAGAGGAGCTCTACAGTGTGGTGCCTGGAGTTTGATGGTGATCCTGCTTTAAGTTCAGAGGAGCAGAATGCTGATAGAAATCAGGACAGTAAAGACCAAGCTCAGGAGGTTTTGTGGGGAAATAGAATGGTATGGGGTATAGACAAGAGGTACGAATGGTACACATTCTGGAAAAAAAAATCATTCTGTATTTGCCCATGTCCTAAGACTTTGAAGATAGCTAGTATTAAAGGCAGTGGGATACATTGTCCTGGTGGAGAAAAGTTCAAGGCAGCCCAAAATTCAGGCTGTGTCATAGGTACTTCTGCCTGCTTTTGGCTAGATGCATAGTGAGATCTGGGGATAAATATAGAATAGAAAAAGTTTAACAATCTTAAAATTTGGCTCAAATAAAATACACATATGGTTAGCATCAAACAACTTTTGGTCGCTATAAAGATTAGCTCCATTCTAAAGGCATCACATAATTGGGAGAGGAACAAGTGGACTAGGAATGGGCAAGGCCTCATTTATTGCTGGCTGAAGGGTGCTAAATATAAACTTTTCATTTTTGAAGTGAATCCCTTATCTCCCTGCTTAAGAAAGGCTGCCTGGAGAGATTGTTTCCTCAGTGTTATTTCATGGTGCTCAGCTATGCTGGTGATCCAAGGCTCCTGCAACCATGATCCAGGAGGCTGGGCTACTTCTCAAGCCGGCAATAGACCCTGGCATCATCCATGTGTTGCTGGTTGTTTAGGATGCATAACAGAGGATTATGGGGCCACAGAAATTCTAGCCAGAGGCTTGACAAGAAGCTCTAAGAGGTGGGTGTATGAAGTGGTGGAAGTAAAACCTAACATACAGTAAAGAGCACAGAATGTGAGAGAGGCCAGCAACACAAATATTTGCCAATTAAAACTGCTAGGAACAAGTAACATCAGCCCAAAGGAGAGACTGTGTGGGCTGCAATGGGCAAAATCATAGGGGTAGAACTGCTCAAGCCTGATCAACCTCACTAACACCATGTGTGCTATGTACAAAATCAGAGATACAGCACCTAATGAATTTTCATATGATCATAATATCTATTTAAAAAGAGTAAGTTGTGATAGACTAAAATAAAAAATTGAAACATATTAATGTTCAAACAGTTAAAAAGACAAAAAGTGGGAGAAAAATATTTGCAATTCATGTGTTGTTAAGAAAATATGGTTTACAGGGTCATTTCAACAAATGTGCAATTAAAAGTTGGAAAATCAATGGTCCATATTTCATAAAATACAACAGGATCCCTCCATGCATAAATAGTTTCCTGTTCTGGGAAACAAAATAGTAGCTAAATAAATCTTCATCTTTGAGTGAGAGCTCTCTATATCAAAAAATTAAGCACTCTGAAAAAGATCAAATACATATCAGAAAATATAAAGATATCTCCAATTGCTCTATAGGCTAAAATAATATTGCCAAAATGGTCATAGTTCCAATATTGATACCCACATTTAAAACAATGCCAATGAAAATAACTAAATGTTAATCCTCAGTGAACAAGAGAAAACAATCCTAAAATTTGTGTGGAATCCGAAGGAACCCAGAATAGTGAAAGCACTCCTGGGTCCCAAGAGCAAAGCAAGAGGCAGGCATCACAATCCATGACTTCAAGTTATACTACAAAGCTATAATTATAAAAGCATCATGATATTTGCATAAAAACAGACAAACGGTTCAATGTGACACAATATAGAAACGACTCCAGGGATATTCAGCTAACTGATGTTTGACAAAAGGACCAAGAACATACTCTGGAGGAAAAAGAATCTCTGTAACAAATGGTAATTGGAAAGCTGGTTATCCATATGCAGAAGGTTGAATCTACATGCTAGTTCACACAATATACCAAACTAAATTATAAATGGAGCACAGATCTAAATTTTAAAACAGAAGCACACAATCTGCTGGAAGTTAAATCATGTAAAGTTCTTGAAAACAGCATAGGTATGTAGTTTCTGGAAGGAATACCAATTGCACCTGATATAATAGCAAGAATCAACAAATGAAATCATCTTAAATTTAAAAGCTTTGGACAGTAAGAAAATAACTGGCAGACTGAAGAGACAACCTATAGAGTGGGAAAATATTTTTCCAACTAATCTTCAGACAGTACTGATATCTAGAATATATGAAGAAATAAAAAATTTTAGAACACCCTCAAGTAAAAGACTGACACAAAACACAGGAAAAAAAAATTCTTCTCTGAAGAATTGCAAATGGGTAGATGCCAGTGAGAATCCCTGTGGACCAGAAAGGCACAGCTGCAGGCATATCAACCAAAGTCTCTTCCTGGACCCAAGCCCCTTGGGACCACAGGCCCCAGCCAAAGGTCTTCCTGGAAAAGAGCTTCACAGCCACACAAGACAGCCCCATTCAAAGGCCATCCTAGAGAAGAGCTGCACAGTTGCACAAGGAATAACCAGAGGCCAACTCAGATTCCATCTCTAAATGTGCATCAATCATAGCTAGAAGCCTTCTCAGACACTAGCCACAAGGATGCACAGCCCTCAGTGAAAAGGTCTGCCAGTCAGCAGCTATGTAGGGGGGCAGGCTCAAGCCATAGGCATATCTAGTTACCATAACAAGTGTGCACCAGCCCCAGCCAGAACCCTTCCCAGATGACAGGACAGCACAGGAATCCAAACAGCCACCACTATGACCCCAAGAATTGGTGCAGTGGTGAGTAGCAGAGAAAAGGCCAGTTGGTGCCTTGCTGAGAAGTGAAGACCACTAGGTGAGCAAGAAGTCACCTCAACAAATGTGCAGAAGGCTGTATCTGTTGAAATGAGAAGACAAATGAACATGTCTCAAAACCAGACTTCCGGATCAGCTAAGGCAACCCTAAAGAGCAACAAGATGGAACAATCTAATATGCGACAAACTAGACTCTCTGAACTGGCAAGAAAAGAGGATCTGGAAAAAATGAAATCAGAAATAATTTCTCAGATGACCACAGAAATTGTGTCCATAGTACATGACATGATTAATAAATCAAGAGCAGACACAGATAAAAAAATAGAGGAGCTGAGGAACATGATGGAATTCCAAAGTAAGAAACAAATGGAATCCATAAAACAGATGCAAACAGATTTCCAGGAGATTTAAAACTCCATTGAAAGTTTATGCTGCAGAAAGAGCAAACGTGAGGATAGAAATTTAGATACGGAAGACAGTATCACAATTAGTCACTAGGGAAATAAAAATTTCTTTAAAATAGTAAGGGACCATGATAAATCTATCCAGCAGCTACTAGATGATACAAAGAAGAAAAACAAGACTAATTGAGTCAATGAAGGAACAAGAGAGAGTGCAAATGACATAAAAAAGATGTTCACAGAAGTAATGGCAGAAAACTTCCCAACCAGGATAAAAGAATTTGACATGTAGGTAGTGAGGTATATAGGACTCCAACTAACCATGATCAAAAAATAATCTGCACCTAAGCATATAATAGTTAAGATTCCAGAAACTGAACAGAAGAACAAAATTCTACAAGCAGTTTGAGAAAAGAAACAAATCACATGCAAAGGTAAGCCCATCAGAATTACAGCAGACTTCTCAGTGCAAGCCCTCAAGGTAAGAAGAGCTTGGAGTGACATACTTCAAGCCCTAAAGCAAAACAGTGTCCAACCCTGATTGATGTACCCTGCAAAACTCTCAAAATTGATGGGGAAATATGATACTTTCATGACAAAGAGTACCCGAGGAACTTCATGAATACCAAATGACCATTCCAAAAACTTTTAAAGAATATTCTAGGAAAAGACAATGAGGATCACAACCCCAGGAACCCCACCAGAATGAATCCATCAGGCACTACAAGAAATTAAATGCAAAGGAGAATCCAACAAAAAGAAAAACTCATGACAAGGATAAACCAATACATATCAGTTATAGCCATCAATGTTAATGGTCTCAGTTCACCATTATAAAGACATAGACTGGCAGAATGGGTCAAGAAGCAAGATCCAACAATATGCTGCATACAAGAAACACATGTAATTCAAAAAGAAACTCATAGACTGAGAGTTAAAGGCTGGAATAAAATACTCCATGTGACAGGAGCCCTAAAAAAGAAGTAGTACTGAACTTATTTGCAGATTAAATGGATTTCAAACTAACACTGATTAAGAGGGACAAAGAAGGATGCTATATCCATGTAAAGGGAAAAATTCAATAGGAAATAATGGCAATCATATATATATATATATATATATATATATATATATATATATATATATATATATATATGCACCAAATACTGTTGTGCCAAACTATATCAAACAAATCCTAATGGACATGAAAAATCAAATAAACACTAATACAATAGTAGTGGGGCCTTCAATACCCCACTATCACAAGTAGATATATCAACTAGACAGAAAATAAACAACAAAATACTAGAACTCATTTAAACTCTTCAACAAATGAACTGAACAGATGTTTACAGATTGCTCCACCCCACAAATCAGAACACACATTCTTTTCAGCTGCACATGAGTCATTCTCCAAAATAGACCACCTACTCACTCATAGAACATGTTTAAGTAAGTGCAAAGGAACTGAAGTTATCCCCTGTATGTTATCAGACCATAGTGCAATGAAATTGCAGATCTATGGCAAAAAAATCTAGAAGAACTTCACAAACACATGGATATTGTACAGCACACTTCTTAATAACCAGTGGGACACACAGGAAATTAAAGAAATCAGACAGTTTCTACAATAAAATGACAATGTTATTACAACAAAGTTGCATCTAGGTGACAAAATGAAAACATTCTTATGAAAGAAATTCATGTCAGTAAATACTCATGTTAGGAAAACAGAGCAAGCTCAAATAGACAATGTGATGCTGAACCTAAAACTTCTAGAGAAAGAAGAGCAAGACAAACCCTAAGGTCATAAAAGGGATGAAATTATAAAGATCAGAGCAGAAATCAATGCATTGTTGACTAAGACAATGATACAAAAAAATCAATGAAGCAAAGAGTTGGCTCTGTGAGTGAATAAACAAAATTGACAAACCATTAGCCAACCTTATCAAAAAAGGAAAGGCCCAAATCCATACAATTAGGAATGAAAAGAGTGAATTACAAAGGACCCAGCAGAAATCCAGAGGATCATAAATAGCTACTTCGAGAACCTATATGTCAATAAATGGAAAACACAGAAGAGATGGACAGATTCCTTGATATGTATGAATTACACAAGTTGAACTAAGAAGACATAAAAAATGTAAACAACCCAATATCAAATAATGCAACTGAAAAAATAATTAAAATCACACCAAAGAAGAAAAGCCAGGGCCCTAATGGCTTCATTGCTGAATTCTACAAAACATTTAAAGAAGAACTATTTATTGTTTTGTTTTTGGTACTGGGGATCAAACTCAGGTCCTTATGCTTGCAAAGCAGGTAGAGAAACCACTGATCTAAATGCCTTACCCTGGAGAAGAACTATTGCCACTACTGTTTAAGCTCTTCAGTGAAATTGAAAAGGAATAAATACTCCTGAATGCATCCCTGGAAGCAAGCATCGTCTTTATCCTAAAAGCAGAGAAAGACCCAGAACTATAGGCCAATCTCACTAATGAACATAGGTGCAAAAAGCCTCAATAGGATACTGGAAAATAGAAAGGAGAAGATCAACAAGAAGATCATACACCCTGACCAAGTGGGATTCACGCCAGTGATTCAATGATGGCTCAAAATATGTAAATCAATAAATATAATACAATATATTAATAAAGCCAAGGACAAATACCATATGATCATCTCAAAAGTTGCAGAAAAAGAATTTGGCTTAATCCAACATGCACTTATGATAAAAACCATACAAATAAATTGGACTACATGGTTTCTACTTCAACCTGATAAAAGGCATCTATGAAAAACCAATAGCCAATATCATACTAATTTGTCAAAAACTGAAATCCTTCGCACTAAAATCAGGAACAAGACAAGGATCTCCACTATCACTACTCCAGTTCAATATAGTTTTGGAAACATTAGCCACAGCAATGAGAAAAGAGAAAGAAATAAAAAGAATAAAGATAGTAAAGAAAGAAGTCAAATTGTCATTATTTGCAGATGACATGATACTCTATGTAGAAAAGCAGAATATCTCCACCAAAAGTCTTTTAGACTTGATAAACAAATTCAGTAGCTTAGCTGAATGCAAAGTCAACTCACAAAAATCAATAGCTTTTCTGTACATGAACAACAGGCTTACTGAAAAAGGAACTGGAGATACAACTAACTTCACAATAGCATCCAAGAAAATGAAATACCTTGAAATCAACATAACTAACGAAAGCAAAGACCTCTATTTTGAAAAGTACAGCTGTCTAGAATATGAGAAAATGGAAAGGCATCCCTTGCTCCTGGATAGGAAGAACCAGTATAATAAACATGGGTATACTTCTAAAACTGCTATATAGATTCAATGCAATCCCTATTGAAATTCCAGCCACATACTTCCTAGACCTTGAGAAAACAAACCAAAAATTCATTTGAAACAAAAAGAGACCTAAAATAAAAAAAAAATATTCTAGGCAACAAAGACAAGGTAGGGGGGATCACAATACCCAACTTGAAAGTATACTACAAACTAATGTGGTAAAAACATCATGCTACTGGCAGAGAAACAGAAAGGAGGACCAGTGGAACCAATTAGAAGATGTAGAAACAACTCCAGACACACTCAGACACCACACCGTCAACAAAGGAGCCAAACACCCTCACTGGAGGAAAGATAGAATCTTTAATAAATGGTGCTGGAAAAATTGGATTTCAACTTGCCAAAAATTAAAACTATACCAATATCTCTCACCATGCACTAAACTAAAACTGAAATGGATTAAAGATCTTAATATTAAAACAGAAATGCTAATCCTGCTGGAAAAGAGGTCAGGTAGAACTTTTGAAGACACTGGTGCAGGAAAAGATTTCATGAATATGAAAAAAAAAACCCCAAAACAAAAACAAAACAAAACAAAACAAAAAACAAACACACACACAAAAAAGAAAAGATTTCATGAATAAAACTTCAGTTGCACTTCAACTAGCACAAACAAGCAACAAGTGGGATCTCTTCTTATTAAAGTGCTTCTACACTGAAAGAGAAACCACCAACAGTGTGAAAATATAACCAACAATGTGGAAAAAAATTTTACCAGCTGTTCCTCAGGCAAATGACTACTATCTAGACTCTATAAAGAACTTAAAAACAGTCAGACCTCCCAAATTTAAAGATCCAATCCAAAAATGGGCAACTGAAATAAAGAGACATTTCTCAGACAAAGAAGTAGAAATAGCAAATAAACATATGAAAAAATGTTCAATATCACTGGTCATTGATGAGATGCAAATGAAAACAATGCTGAGACCCCGCTGAAGACAGGCAGGTCTGCCCAAACCCTGCCAAGGTCCCCAGTCTCACAGAACACACACCGAATCAGCCTGCTGCAGACAGGCAGGTCTGTGCATACACTCGGAAGACACCAGATCACCCCACTGCAGACAGGCAGCCACCTGACTATACATTACAAAGGCACAGAGGACACCAGACCACCAGAACAAGGTACTGAGTTCTACCCCTCCCAGCCCAGAGGGAGGGGCTTCTGAGCCACCATCCCACTGCTCCTGGTCCAGAGGAAGGGGTTTCCCGGCCACCATCCATCTGGCTGTTCCCAGCCCACAGGAAAGGGCTTTTGGGTCACCATCCATACTGCTGCTCTGGCCTCTGTCCCACCTCATCCACCTCAGAGGAGGTAATCCGTGCAGGTCCTGACAGTCCCCCACCCCAGTCAAAATGAGAAAACATGTAAATAAGTCTCAAAACCAGACTTCCAGATCACCTAGAGCAACCCCAAAGGGAAATGAGATGGAACACTCTGATACTCAACCACCTGGACCCACTGAACTGGCAACAAAAGTGGATCTGGAAAAAATGAAATCAGAAATAATTTCTCAGATAACAAGAGAAATTATGCCCTTAGTGCAAGACATGATTAATAAATCTAGAGAGGAGCTGAGGAACATGATGGAATCCCAACAAAAGAAACAAATGGAATCTATAAAACAGGTGCAAATAGATTTCCAGGACATGAAAAACTCCATTGAAAGTCTACACAGCAGAATGAGCCAAGGTGAGGACACAATTTCAGATATAGAAGATAAGATTGCAATTAGTGACCAAGAAAAGAAAAATTGCTTCACAATTATAAAGGAACATGAGAAATCAATCGAGCAGCTGCTAGATGATGCAAAGAAGAATAACATAAGACTGATTGGGCTCAATGAAGAAACAGGAGAGAGTGGAGATGACATAAAAAATCTCTTCACAGAAATAATGGCAGAAAACTTCCCAAGCAGGGGAAAAGAGATTGACATACAGATAAGTGAGGGATATAGAAATCCAAATAGCCTTGATCAAAAAAAATCTACACATAGGCATACAATTGTTAAGATTCCAGAAACACAATAGAAGAACAAGGTTCTCCCAGCACTCAGAGAAAAGAAACAAATCACATATAAAGGAAAGCCCATCAGAATCACAGCAGACTTCTCAACACAAACCATCAAGGCAAGAAGAATTTGGAGTGACATATTTCAAGCCCTAAAAGAAAACAACCTCCAACCCAGATTGATGTACCCTGCAAAACTATCTTTCAAAATGGATGGGGAAACAAGATACTTTCATGACAAAGAGCACCTTAGGAACTTCCTGAATACCAAATCAGCACTCCAAAGAATTTTACACAATAGCCTGGGAACAGACATTGAGGATCACAACCACAGGAAGCAAAGCAGAATGAACCCATCTGGTATGACAAGGAATTAAATGTAAAGAGGGAGAACCCAACAAAATAAAAAGTCATGGCAATGACTAGTCAATATGTTTCAGTTATAAACATTAACG
Organism: Heterocephalus glaber; assembly: GCF_053883595.1. Taxonomy (NCBI): domain Eukaryota; kingdom Metazoa; phylum Chordata; class Mammalia; order Rodentia; family Bathyergidae; genus Heterocephalus; species Heterocephalus glaber. The sequence continues at coordinate 5,396,589 of NW_028258410.1, forward strand.
GTCATGGTCTCAATTCACCAATCAAAAGAAATAGAGTGGCAGAATGGGTCAAGAAGCAAAATCCAACAATATGCTGCATACAAGAAACACACTTCATTCAAAAGGAAACTCATAGACTGTAAGTTAAAGGGTGGAAAACAATACTGCATGTGACAAGAACCCCCCCAAAAAAGAACGAGTAGCTATCCTCTTTGCAGATCAAGTAGAATTCAAACCAACACTGATTAAGAGAGGCTAAGAAGGACACTACATCCTTGTAAAGGGAAGAATGCAAGAGGAAGACATGACAATCATGAATATCTATGCACCAAACACTAACCCAACTATATAAAACAAATACTAACGGACATGAAAAGTCATATATGCACTAATACAATTGTAGTGGGGGAACTCAACACCCCACTGTCACAAATAGATAGATCAACTACACTAAAAATAAGTAATGTATTACTAGAACTCAATCGTACTCTTGAACAAATGAACTTAACAGATGTTTACAGAGTCTTCCACCCCACAAAATCAGAATACACATTCTTCTCAGCTGCACATGGGTCATTATCTAAAATAGACCACATACTCACACATAGAACTTGTTTAAGTAAGTGCAAAGGAATTGAAGTTATCCCCTGTATATTATCAGACCATAGTGCGATGAAATTGGAGATCCATAGCAAAAGAAACTGAAAAAATTTCATAAACACATGGGAATTGAACAACACACTTGAATAACCAATGGGTCACAGAGGAAATTAAAGAAGAAATCAGAGAGTTCCTTCAATTAAATGACAATGACAATACAACATATCGGAATCTATGGGACACAATGAAAGTGGTCTTATGACAGAGATTCATAGCAGTGAATATGCATATTAGGAAAACAGAACGAGCCCAATTAAACAACCTGCTGGTGCACCTGAAGCTTCTAGAAAAAGAAGAACAGGACAACCCCAGAGCTCATAAAAGGGAGGAAATTATAAAGATCAGAGGAGAAATCAATGCAATGGAGACTAAAAGAATGATACCAAAAAATCAATGAAGCCAAGAGTTGGTTCTTTGCAAGAATCAACAAAATTGACAAACCCTTAGCCAACCTTGTCAGAAAAAGGAAAGAAAAGGCCCAAATCCATGCAATTAGGAATGAAAAGGGTGAAATTACAACAGATCAGCAGATATCCAGAGGATCATCAATACTTACTTCCAGAATGTATATGCCAATAAGATGGACAACACAGAAGAAATGGACAGATTCCTAGATATATAAGGATTACCAAAGTTGAATGAAGAAGACCTAAAAATTCTGAACAACCCAATATCAACCAATGAAATTGAAAATGTAATTAAAACTTCTCAACTAAGAAAAGCCCAGGACGTGACGGCTTCACTGATGAATTCTACAAGACATTTAGAGAGGAACTGCTGCCACTACTGTTTAAACACTTCAATGAAATTGAAAGGGAAACAATACTCCCAAATTCATTCCTGGAAGCAAGCAGCACCTTGATCCCCAAAGCAGAGAAAGACCCAAATTAAAAGAGAAGTATAGGCCAATGTCACTAATGAACATAGATACAAAAATCCTTAATAAGGTACCGGCAAACAGAATGCAGAAGATCATCAAGAAGATCATATACCCTGATCAAGTGGGATTCATCCCAGGGATGCAGGAATGGTTCAATATACGAAAATCAATTGATGTAATACACTATACCAATACAGCCAAGGACAAAAACCATATGATTATCTTCATAGATGCAGAAAAAGCATTTGACAAAATGCAACATGCATTTATGATAAAAACTCTACAAAAATTGGAATAGATGGTCTCTACCTCAAACTGATAAAAGCCATCTATGAAAAACCAACAGCCAATATCATACTAAATGGTCAAACTTGAATTCCTTCATACTAAAATCAGGAACAAGACAAGGATGTCCACTATCACCACTCTTGTTCAATATAGTTCTGGAAACATTAGCCATGGAAATTAGACAAGAGAAAGAAATAAAAGGAATAAAGATAAGTAATGAAGAAGTCAAATTGTCATTATTTACAGATGACATGATACTCTATATAGAAGACCCCAAGAACTCCACCAAAAGTCTTCTAGCCTTAATAACCAAATTCAGTCAAGTAGCTGGTTATAAGGTCAACACATAAAAATCAATAGCTTTCTTCTACACCAATTACAGACTCACTGAGAGAGAAATAGGGCAAATAATTCCTTTCACAATAGCATCCAAAAACCTGAAATATAAAGGAATCATCCTAAAGAAGAAATCAAAGACCTCTTCTCTGAAAACTATGGCACTCTGAAAAGAGAGATTGAAGATGATATCAGAAAATGGACAGACATCCCCTGTTCCTGGGTAGGAAGGATTACTATAGTGAAAATGGCCATACCTCCAAAACTGCTATGTAGGTTTAATGCAATTCCAATTGAGATCCCACCAGCATACTTCATAGACCTTGAGAAAACAATCCAAAAATTCATTTGAAACAAGAAGAGACTCAGAATAGCAAAAGCAATTCTAGGTAACAGAGACATGGCAGGGGGTATCACAATCCCTAAGCTGCAACTCTACTACAAAGCTACTGTGATAAAAATAGCATGGTACTGGCAAAGAAACAGACCTGTGGACCAGTGGAACAGATTAGAAGATGCAGAAACAATGCCAGACACACTCAGCCATCTCATCTTTAACAAAGGAGACAAACACCCTCACTGGAGGACTCTTTAATAAATAGTGCTGGAAAAATTGGATTTCAACTTGCCAAAGATTAAAACTAGACCTGTATCTCTCACCATGCATTAAACTAAAATCAATATGGATTAATGATCTAAATAGTAAAATAGAAACTCCAAACCAGTTGGAACAGAGGTTAGGTAGAACCCTTGAAGACATCAGTGTAGGAAAAGATTTTATGAACAAAACCTCAGTTGCCCATGAAGTAGCACAAACAATCAAAAAATGGGATCTCGTCTTATTAAAAGGCTTCTGCACAGCAAGAGAAACCACCAGCATTGTGAAGAGACAACCCACACTGTGGGAAAAAATCTTCACCTATTCTTCCTCAGACAAAGGTCTACTATCTCAAATCTGTAAAGAACTTAAAAAGATCAAACCTCCCAATTTTAAAGACCCAATTGAATAATGGGCATCTGAAATGAACAGATATTTCTCAGACAAAGAAGCAGAAATAGCAAATAAATACATGAAAAAATGTTCAACATCACTGGTCATTCGAGAGATGCGAATGAAAACAACGCTGAGATTCCACTTCACTCCAGAATGAATGGCTGCTATCATGAAATCAACCAATAACAAATGCTGGTGGGGCTGTTGGGAGAGAGGAACACTGCTCCACTGCTGGTGGGAGTGTAGACTTGTGCAAACAATGTGGAAAATCAGTATGGAGATACCTCAAAAAACTAGGACTGGAAATCCCATTTGACCCCCCTATTCCACTGCTGGGGATCTTCCCCAAAGAATTAAAAGAATCATACCACAGTGATATATGTGCACCCATGTTCATAGCAGCACAGTTTGTAATAGCTAAAACTTGGAAACAGCCGAAATGCCCATCAACTGTAGACTGGATAAAGAAAATGTGGTTTTGTTTATAAAATGGAGTACTATTCAACCATAAAAAATGAGAAATTAGAGGCATTCATAGCTAAGTGGATGCACATTGAGGCAGTACTCAAGTGAAATAAATAGGACACACGTGTAAATACTGAATAGTTTCTCTGGTGTGAGAAACTGAAAGTGTAAATAAGGACAAAATGTATAATAGGTAATGTGAAATAGGAAGAAAAGGGGCAAAGTGGAAGGAAGCGGGATGGCTAGGGCAAAGGATAGAAGGGAATGGGATTAATATGAGAAAATGGAAAAATCAGAAAAAAATCTTTGTAAATAGGGAGGACTGGAGGGGTTGAAGGGAGGGCCGGGCAAGGTTGAAAAATAAGAGCCAAGAGAGACTATGTAAAGGTGCAAATTTCCAATGATGACTGTCATTATATTGTATACCTTAAGTGTTCCAATTATTAGAATGAATAGTCGATGATGTAAAATAGGAAGAAAAGGTCCAAAGGGGTAGGGGTAGTGGGAGGGGCAGGAGAAAGGAAAGAAAGGAAAAGAAAAAATGATGAGAAATGGAAAAAATGGAAATAATGTCTTTGTAAATAGGGAAGGGTGGAGGACGTGAAGGGAGGGCTAGGAATGGGGAAAAAATTAGAACCAAAATGCATTATATAAAGGTACAATTCCCAATGAGAAATGTAATTGTGTTGTATACCTACAATGTACCAATAAAAGAATTTAATACAAAAAAAAAATGCTGAGATTCCACCTCACCCTAGAAAGAGTGGCTGCTATCACACAATCTACCAATAATAAATACTGGCAGGGCTATTGGGAAAAAGGAACCCTGCTCCACTCTTGGTGGGTGTGTTAACTGGTTCAACCACCATGGAAATAAGTATGTAGATACCTCAAAGAACTAGTTTTAGAGGTCTCATTTGACCCAGCTATTCCCCTGCTGGGTATCTTCCAAAAAGAATTAAAAGATCATATCTCAGCAATGTGTGCACCCATGTTTATAGAAGCACATTTTGTAATAACTGAAACTTGGAAACAGCCCAGTTGAGCATCAAGTAGAGACTGTATAAAGAAAATGTGAGTTTTTTTTTTTATAAAATGGAGTACTGCTCATTCATAAAGAATGAGAAATGAGAGAAATTTACAGGTAAATGGATGCACGTTGACGTGAGAGTCTTAAGTGAAATATTTAGTACACAGGTGTAAATACCAAATAGTTTATCTTCTATGAGTAGCTAAAAGTGTAAATAAGGATAAAAATGTATACTAGATAATGTGAAATAGGGAGAAAAGGGAAATGGAAGTGAGAGTGGGAGGGGAAAGGAAAGAAAGTAGTGGGATTACCATGAGAAAATGAAAAAATGTGAACAAAATTTTTGTAAATAGAGAGAGTTGGAGGTGTTGAAAGGAGGGCAGGGGAATGGAGAAAAATAAGAATCAAGATGTATTATGTAAAGATATAGATCTCCATTGATGAATTTCATTATGTTGAATTCCTGAAATGTACAAATAAAATTAATTAAAATTATAATATACAAGTTCTGTTCAAAATATACGGTGAATATCTAATTTTAAAATACAGTAATATTACATTGCCATTCATTCTTCAAAATACTCCAACTGGATTCCAACACACTCATCCTTTCATGCCTGCCACTTTCTGAAGCAGTTTCAGAAGTCTCCTTTTCTGAGTGTCTTAGTAATAATGTCACATCTACCTTAATGTCTTGAATGTATTCCACATGCTTCCCTTTAATGGTCATTTTGATTTTGGGCCAGAGCTAGAAGTCACACAGGACGAGTTGACTGATCAGGTACATGAGGACACACCATCATATTTCTATGAGCCTTCCTTTCCACTGGATGACATCCATCAGGAGCATTGACTGTGCATTTGATCACATCCATAGAGACACAAGGAGGACTTACAGGTCTGCTTCAGAAAGTGGCATTAACAAGGTGATTGTTCACTGTTTTTTTTTTTCTTTTTTAAAAATTTTTTCTAGGAACTTGTACTCCTACATAACTTTTAAATTACAATATCCAATTCTTCATTTATAGCAAGTATAAATAGACTTGAAACTTTATATATACCTTGTGTTTTCTAATCCTGCTAAATTAAAATACAAGTTCTATGAGCTTCTAGAGATTTCTTAAGATTTTCTTTGTAGATGATCATTTCATCTATATATAAAGATTTTGCTTCTACCTTGCCAATCCTATCCTAATTGTGTCATTTTATTGCCAGACTATTTTGGTGGAGCCTAGGTTTCAAAGTTTAATGGACAGATAAAGAGCAAGAATATCTGCCCTTGTTCTCCACCTTAAGGAGAAAGCATTGTCTCTTCTCCATTCATATAAGGTATTCTCACTGGAAGTATGGAGTACATGTCTTTAATCTGTAGAGAAGGTTCTGTTCTACTTCTAGTCTGCTGATAGCTTTTACCATGAAGAGCTGTGGAATTTAGTCCAATACTTTTTCTCCAACTAGTGAGAGGATCATATGGCTTTTTCCTTTCCTCTCTTAAAATGATGACTTTTGGGGGTGGGTCTTCCAATGCTGAACCAACACTGCTATCCCTGTAACAAAACTACTTTCTACATACTGCCAGATCTGACTTCTAATAGTGTGTTTTGTTAAACAAATTTCTATCTATGTTCATACTTCTTTCTTCTATTGTCTTTATCCAGTTTTAGGATTAGCACAATATTGAGTTCCTAAAATGAGGGGAGAAGCGTTCCTTCTTTTTTCTGCTTTAAATATTTGCTATAATTTATCAGTTAAAATGTATATGAGCCTGCTGTTGTCATATAGGTAGGTTTTCAAGCTAGGAATATACTTTCTTTAATAGGTGCTATTCAAATTTTATATTTCCTCCAGAGTTAGTTGCATTAATTTGTCTTCCAAGGTACTTCTTAGAAGTTGGCAAATTTATTTCAAAAAAGATTTTTGTAATATGCTTTCTATATCCTTTTAAATTCTGTAAAATCTGTGGTAATTTCTCCTCGGTCTTGATATTTTAAATTTAAAAGGTATAATTAGAAATAAAGGTCTAAATGAGCAGGGGAAGTGGGAGAAGTAGGGAAAAGAAAAGAAGGGAAAAAATATGAGAAAGGGAAAAAAATGGAAACAAAATCTTTGCAAATAGGGAAGCATGGAGGGGGTGAAGGGAGGACAGGTGGAGGGGAAAACAACAAGAACCAAGATATCCATGTAATGGTACAAGATCCCAATGATGTATGTAAATGTATTTTATACCTAAAACATACCAGTAAACTTAATGGGGGAAAAAACCCAAGGTGATTGTATTTAAAATGCGGCATGTATTATGAGGAGATTAATCACTGTGGTGATTTTAAAATTAAGTATTCATTATATATTTTTATCACTTCTTATAGTTTTTAAAAAATCATGGAATTTTTTTAGTATGAGTTTAGTGAGTAAATTAGTTGAGAAGAAGGGCAGTGGAAACTTCACCAAAAAAACCCATGGTAATTATTATATATAGAAATGATGTCTAATTTCTTCACTATTCCTATATAAATAGTATTTAGGGTTATTATTTTAACTTACTGAGGGTCCCATGACTTTTCTTGGTAAGACTCATGCTTGCACATGGGTCGGGTGAAATTTCTTTCAATGTGTTTTCTCCTAAACTTGAAATGCTGCATCAAACACATGCAAACCATTACATGGGCCTGAAGTAACAGCTGGTAATAGAAAATTACTAATCAGCAGAAACATAGGCAGGAAATATTGAAGGATTACTTCAGTGTGAGGCTATATTTTTAGGTGCTTTGTATTTCATTGAAATAGAAAAATAATTATATTATGTAATTAAGTAAATAATTAAACCATTGACTGAATCAATGTATTCCCAAACTGTGGTTCTGGGAAAGTGAAATATTGTAGACAATACAGTGAAAGAATTTATCTGTGATATCAGATAAAAATAGCTCATTGACATTGGTAATTTGTAGCAAATACTGTTGATCGTGGCATCATGCAGAGTTTGATGACCACTGTTCTTGTGCTGTGTGTATAAAAAATTTCTTGTTCACATTATTTCACAATGTCATGATAGTTTTAGAGACAATTATATTTTAACCAAAGAAGCTACAATGAGAATTGTATTAAAATTTTTGAATTTTCGTACTGGCACTGAACTCCTCTAACAGGATTTCCTTGGAGCCTTTTCATTGTCCTTTATTTAAGTTATTTGAAATATAAAATAAGAATAATATATGTTTTTCCAAATTTGAAAGATCTTTGAATAAATGTTTATAAAATATTTTTAAAAATTAATCCTGTAATAAATAGACATTACTTTTTAAAAGATAAGAACAATAGTGGCATAGAAACTCCTGATTTTACCTAAAACATAAAATTTCATCATATCAGAAAACATTGCATGTATTTTTAAAAAATTATTTTCTAAAATTAATTAATGAAAATGATGCTTTGCTTAGGGAAATCTCATTGTCCACAATTCACAAGGGAGATAATTTGGTAAACCATATTCTTATTTATATAAATTATAAGATGTTAATAAACATAAATATTTCATGTAAATAAATTCCATATCAATGATTTTATCTTAATAGGGAAGAGGGGAATGGGAAGTTAGTTTTTACTGACTAGAGAATGTTCAGCTGAAATGAATAAGTTTAGGCATAATGGGAATGTAAACATGACTCTGATACAAATCCTAAAATTTTCTAAAGTGAGTATTTTGATATAATTTCTCATAACAAAGAATAAGATTCCTTAATGTAATGATGTAATTTACCATGCTTTCCATGATGTTTTGTTATTTGGATTGTTTAAAATTTACTTTTTCATGAATAGGAATTGAGTAAGTAAAACATCACTTAGAATGAGCTATGCACTTTGTGTTTCATAGTTTCTAGGTCCTCTGCCACACCAGCCCTTTCACTGTCTTGATGTCCCCTAAGGCCAATCAGACCACTGTTTTCTTTATACAGTGTTCATGTGTAATAATTTTATTTCTAGTAGAAACCTAGTGAGAAGGGAGAACAAATTTTTGAGAGGTGGAAATGGACATGTTTACCATTGCTGGAACAAAAGAGTCAACATCCACAACATAGAGGAGAACTTTATTTTATCCATAGATTTTAGATGATTCAGTCCATAGTTCCCTGGCCCCCAAAAGAAGTGGTAATGCAGAAGTGATCTCAGAGGAGATGTGGTCACCCCATGGAATTCAAAAAACAGACAGAGAGGAGGTATTGGGAGGAGAGTTTTTCTGCAATGACCACCTCCAACTCATTCCCACCTCCCAGCAGGATAGTCAGCTACTGAACTCCCCTGGATGAATGCACTGATGAAGACAGCATGCATGATCCAGTCAAGATAACAACATATGAGGGACAGTTTAGATCTAAACTACAAAAGGGTTTTTGATGTGGTCATAAAACTGTGAGTAGGAACCACTGGAAGTATGACCAACATGGCATGTAATGCATAGTGTGTGTGTGTGTGAGTCTGTGACCAAAAGTCACACATGTACATGTTCAGTATCTCAGATATAGTGACAAATTTCATTGCTTTGTGCAAAATTTCACTTAATATTTTTAAATCATTGAATTGTGCAAAGAGCCTGAAAGAGAGTTCATTTAAAAGCAGATTTTGTAGAGAACATATTTTATTCTGTAGAACCAAAGAGGAAAATCTTCAGTCCAACTCTTCAATAGATCACTGGATTCAGTTCTAGAATGCGGCATCCAGGGAGGGAAGACAGCCCCTGCAGGGACAGGGCTTTTCTGTGAATGAGAACATCCACCCAGCACTGTGAATGAGCCACCTCAGAGGACCCCATATAATAGGCCTGGGCCCTACCTTCAGAAGGCTCTGCTTTTGCCACCACTGAATCTTGCACATCTTGAGGTCTCTATACCTTGAGTTTCTCAAGGAGTCTGTGAAGATCCCCTCTTTTCACAACCAGCTTTTGTGAGCATCTCTTACCATGTCACTGGTGTAATGTGAACCAGAAACACAGAAGTGTTTGTTCTGTGACTTTTGATTCCCATAGGAACTCAGTCTTATCCAATAAGCTTCTTCTATAAATGCCTTCTGATCTGACGACTTCTAAATATGCCAGTGAAGCAGAAAACTCTGACAACTCCACAAGATGCCTCTTTGCATGAAGATAGGAACAAAAAATGACTTTTAGTGCAGAGTGCTTTGCAAGTGAGCCCTGTCAGTCTAGAGAGACCCAAATAGAATTTTTTGCTTCTTCACAAATCCTTTTTACACTTATGAAGATTAATTCCATTAGGCCTTCCCTGGGAATAGAGCAAGCAGGATTTATACAAAGCAGAGCAGTGGAGAGGACTAGAGCAAACTGTTCTGATAGGATGTTCTGAGTCCATCACACACCTTTGGTGAGAGATTACAGAAGTTGTCATGGCTACGCAGGTACATTCTAAAAAGAGCATAGTTGTGGGGGGCCTTGCCCCCCCTGCTAGAACTCTTGAGTGCCTTTTACGGGCATGTCTGGGCCTGCTGAAAGTCTACCTGGCAGCAAGGAAATAGCCCCAGTACCCTCCCCTTGTTCCTCCCCTCTAGCCCTATGGTATATATGCTCTAGCAGCTTCCACAATAAACGAAACTTGATCAGAAACCTGTCTTGTCTCCATCTCTCGTGTCTCTTGTCCCTTGTCATTCTCACTCCCCCTCTAGGGTCTCCGTTGACTTACCCGCGGGCCGGGACAAGTGGCACCCAAAGTGGGGCCCAAGAACGGGGGATCCAGTGAAGAACACTGCTCAGGGGCCCAATAAAATAGAAGTGACAAATAAAATAGAAAAAAGAGGATTACGTTTGATGTGAACCTGCCGTCTTTCCTGCACCTCGGTGAGTTGAGCAGCGATTATGGGACAGGATATTAGCCAACATGAGTTGTTTGTAGAAGGTCTTAAAAAAACTTTACAGGCACGAGGGGTAAAGGTTACAGTCAAAGAGTTGTTAAAATATTTTGATTATGTTAGAGATCTCTGCCCTTGGTTTCCCACCGAGGGTACCATCGACGAGAGGAGATGGAAAAGAGTAGGGGAGGCCCTTAAAGATTATTATGCTACTTGTGGACCAGGAAAGGTCCCGATTACTGCATTTTCTTATTGGAATCTTATTGATGGAAATTATCTCCCAAAAAACAAAAGATCCAGTGGTGACTCAAGCCATCCAGGTCAGGGAGACAGCTCTCCGATCAGAGGAAGGCTGGGTCACTCCCCCTCGGAGTGAGGAGTATGTAAATACCCCCCGAGATGCCAAGATGACACCTAGTCCCGAGCCCCTGCGGGACTGAACTTCCTCAAAGAATGAGGAAGAAGACTTGATGTCTTTTGATAGTGACAATGAGTCAGGCAAAAAAAACTGCAACCGAGGGTTTACAGGCGGGCTCTGCCTCATCCAAGCCTTTTAAAGAAAAGCTTTGGTGCTCCTCAGCATCCACCTCCACTCTTTCAGCCCCTGCCTCTAACCCTGCCCCACCAATGAAAGAGGAACCGACCTTGTACCCTTCCCTCCGCCACCTCAGACACCCCCCCCTTGCCACAGAACGATCTGGGGGAGGCTGACTGGGCCAATCTTGAGGAGGAGGCAGCCAGATATCATAATCCTGACTAACTGCCTGTAGTCCAAGGTCCGCCTCCTTATGTTCCGGTACCCAACACTCCCAATGTGCCCGCTTTGGCATGCCCTGCTGTTGATCCCCAAAGGGAACTCTGAGACAAGAAAAAATTTCTAAAAAACAAATAAGATTAGAAAAGAAACACCAGGAACTTATTACCCAGCTCGAGGGCTTAAAAACAGACAAAACCCATGAAAATGTCTGTAGAGAGGACAAACTTAAGCCACTACCCCCCATTAGAGGGGCGGCCCCTAGGGTGCCATCCGGGTCGGGAGTATCCCTAGAACTTAAAAATGTGGAAGCCTTTCCTGTAACTAAAACTACTGATGCGCAGGGACAGGCATAGAGACACCACAGTGGTTTCGATTTTAAGGTCATTAAAAAACTTAAAATGGCCACAGCTCAATACGGGGCCCCTGCACCTTACACAATGGCCATTTTAAAATTGGTGGCAAAAAATTGGCTCACCCCAATCGATTGGCAGACTCTGGCCCGTGCCACCCTTACAGGAGGTGACTATTTACTATGGAAATCTGAATATGTAAAAAATTGCCGAGATACTGCTAGACACAATGCTCAGGCGGGTAATGGTTAGATACTCCATATGCTTCTGGGGGATGGAGCCTATGCCGCCAGTGACCAACAGATGCAATTTGATGTGGGGTTGTATGCCCAGATTCAGACCGCAGCCACTAGAGCTTGGAGAAAGCTCCCTTCTAAAGGAGATGTGAGTGCTTCTCTCACCAATATCCGACAGGGGCCTGATGAGCCCTTCGAGGATTTTGTTCACCGCCTGCTCACAGCAGCGGGTCGGATTTTTGGGAGCACAGAAACGGGGACAGATTTTGTTAAACAGCTTGCTTTTGAAAATGCCAGTGCTGCTTGCCAGGCCACCATCCGCCCTTATAAAAAAAAAACTAATCTCTCAGGTTACATTCGCCTTTGCTCAGAAATTGGGACTGCCTACCAACAGGGGCTCCCTATGGCTGCCGCCATGTAGGGTTACATGGTCAGGCAGTTTTTGTCACGCCGCCTGGATAACAAATGTTTCCGATGTGGGGCAACGGGTCACTTTGCAAAGGAATGTCAGGCCCCTAGGGCGTCAGCCCCTAGGGCCACACCTCTGGGGCCTTGCCCTCCATACAATAAAGGGAGACATTGGGTGAATTAGTGCAGGTCCAAGACAAACGCTCAGGGTCAGCCCCTCCCACTTGCCCATAACCCAGACCAGGGAAAAGGGAGAGGGGGCCAGCCCCGGGCCCCCAGACCCAAACAAATTTAAGGGGCACTCAACCTTGCTCCAGCAAACAACAATCCATTTCAGACCTCTTCAGAGCAACAACGGGAAGTGCCGGACTGGACCTCAGTTCCACGGCCCACACAATATTGACTCCAGAAATGGGGGTACAGGCCCTTCTGACAGGGATCTTTGGACCCCTGCCTAAGGAGACCTTTGGGCTTGTAATAGGCAAAAGCAACAACACTATGGATGGGCTGCTGATCTACCCTGGGGTGATTGATAGTGATTACTCCGGAGAGATTAAAATTATAATTTCTTCACCCAAAGCCATTAACGCCATTCAGTCAGGTCAAAGATTTGCTCAATTGTTACTCCTTCCCCTTCTCCCTACCTCTAATAAGACTCTTAACAACGTCAGAGACAACCAGGGATTCGGCTCATCTGATGTCTACTGGTCGAAAATACTCTCAGCCCAAAAGCCTCTCATGACCTTATGGTTAGATGGAAGACAATTTTCTGGATTGGTAGACACCGGTGCTGATGTAACTATCATCAAAAGAAAAGATTGGCCTCAGGTGTGGCCATTAAAAGACACCCTCACCCACCTCAAGGGTATAGGTCAGAGTCAAAACCCTAAACACAGTGCCAAAGATCTGACCTAAAAAGACCAAGATGACAATCAGGACACCATTCAACCTTATATCATCTCAGTGTTACCCATTAATCTATGGGGGAGGGACCTATTATCACAAATGGGGATGATTATCTCTAGCCCTAATAAAGTCGTCACTATGCAGATGTTTAAAAATGGGTACATTCCAGGAAAAGGGCTAGATAAACACTCTGCAGGTATTATACAGCCCATTGAGCCAGTCCTTCACCCCCCCCAGCAGGGTTAGGCCATTTTCCATAGGGGTCATTGACACTCCTGCGGACCACGCTAAAAAGATCACCTGGCTCTCAGATGATCTGGTATGGGTCGATCAATGGCCCCTTTCCAAAGATAAGTTATTAGTGGCTCAGCAGCTGGTACAGGAACAGCTTCACGCTGGCCATATCATCCCCAACAATTCCCCATGAAATACTCCCATCTTTGTCATTAAAAAAAGTCAGGAAAATGGAGACTCTTACAAGATCTTAGAGCAGTCAATAAGACCATGGTATTTATGGTACCTTTACAACCCGGTCTTCCCTCACCAGTAGCCATCCCCCTTGGGTATTATAAGGTTGTCATTGATTTAAAAGACTGTTTTTTCACCATTCCCTTACACCCTGCTGATCAAAAACGCTTCACATTTAGCCTTCTGGCGACCAATTTCTGTGCTCCAATGAAACGCTTCCAATGGTGGGTGCTCCCTCAAGACATGGCAAATAGCCCCACGCTCTGCCAGTCCTTTGTAGCTTCAGCTATTCAGGCCGTACGTGAATCTTGGGCCCAAATGTATGTTATACACTATATGGATGATATTCTGCTTGCTGGACAACATAACCATAAGTTTTTAACCTGTTATGCCGAGCTCCGCCGAGCCCTTGAGGCTCATGGCCTCCAGGTTGCCCTCAATAAGGTACAGTTAAAAGACCCTTATACCTTTTTAGGTTTCCAAATGGCCAGACCCCACATTTTTCCCCAAAGACTTACCCTTCTCCTTGATACCCTAAAAACTCTTCATGATTTTCAAATATTTCTTGGAGATATAAATTGGCTTATGCCTTATCTTAAATTAGCTAAAGGAGAACTAAGGCCCCTTTATGATATCTTACAAGGGGATAGTCACCCCGCCTCACCTCGGGAGCTTACCCCCACCGGTCACGAGGCCATCACCTTGGTAAAACAAGCAATTCTTTGTCAAACTGTTACCTTTATAGATTATGGCTTACCACTACAATATATTATCTACAAGACCACGCTTTCCCCTACTGCTGCTTTTTGACAGACCACACCCCTCATGTGGGTACACCTTCCCGTTTCACCCAAATGGATCATCACCCCCTATTATAAAGCCGTTTCTGACCTTATTGCCCAGGACAGACACCTTGGAAAGTTCCATTTTGGGAAGAAGCCTGACATTATCCTCCAACCTTACAGTAAAGAACAAATTGACTGGCTTATACAAGTTACTGACTTTTGGTCAGTTGCCCTCGCCTCTTATGCAGGCCTTATAGATAATCATTATCCTCCAGATAAACTTATTGATTTTGCCAATAGACATGATTTTATTTTTCCAAAGGTCACCTCGCCTACTCCATTAACTGAGGCCCTGTTAATCTTCACAGATGGTTCCTCCACAGGGATGGCTGCCTATGTGTGGAACACTAACACCGTCCAATTCCAAACCAGTTGTTCCTCTGCCCAAATGACCAAGTTACATGCGGCCACAGTGGTTTTTTCGGCCTTCCCTAAAGAGGCCTTTAATCTTTTTACAGACAGTGCTTACATTGCCCAATCGGAACCTCTATTAAAAACATGTGGACAGATAAAAAACGTTTCCCAGACAGGTAACCTTTTTATCCAATTACAAGGTCTAATTAAAAAAAGATCTAAGCCCTTTTCTATTGGACATCTTTGTGCCCACTCTAACCTACCTGGGCCGCTTACAGAGGGTAATCGACTAACAGACCTGGCCACAAAACCTCAGGCTTCTGCCTACTCACTACATATTGATGCCCCCGTTCAGATTGACCAGACACAAAAGGCACACCAGCTACATCATCTTAGTGCCCACACGCTTTACCTCATGTAAAAACTTACTAGGAAACAAGCTAGACAAATTGTTAAAACCTGTCCTACATGCACCCTCCATCTTCCCACACCTCATCTGGGAGTTAATCCTCGTGGCTTAATTCCAAATGCCCTATGGCAAATGGACGTCACACATTACCCTGAATTTAAAAATCTTAAATATATACATGTCAACATTAATACATATAGTGGATTCATATTTGCCACCCTACAATCTGGAGAGGCTACTAAACATGTAATTGCCCACCTTCTAGTTGCCTTCTCAGTACTTGGATGTCCACAACAAATTAAAACAGACAATGGTCCAAGCTATACCAGCTCTGGTTTCTCAAAGTTTTACAAACAATTAGATATAACACACATAACGGAAATCCCATATAATCCACAAGGACAAGACATTATAAAAAAAGCCAACCTCACACTCAAAATTACATTAGAGAAAATAAAAAGGGGAGAATGGTACCCTATCAAGGGGTCACCCAGAAACCTAATATCACATGCACTATTTATTCTTAACTTTTTAAATTTGGATGCTAAGGGATTATCCACAGCTAACCATTTCTGGCAGCCAGAGACGCAAAAAAAATTTGCCTCTGTGATGTGGAGAGACCCCCTGGACCACTCATGGCATGGGCCTGATCCCATACTCATCTGGGGCCGAGGGTCAATGTGTGTTTACTCCAAGGAAATGAAGTTGGCCAGGTGGCTTCCAGAACGCTTTGTGAAACAAGTTGATAAGCATATTGATGATACCAATGACCTAATATTGTCCAATTTCAACCAGTTAACAATGGCGCCTACAATTATAATCTAATAATCATAAAGAGAATAGTATAATTCAATTTGGCCAGATATATTTGAGTGCACCCTAATTTTATAAACTGTCTCATATGTTTGTCTGTTGTCTGTTGTTTGTGTTCGTACAGTTGAGCTCAATATTTCTTTTCTTTCCTTTTCAAAAGATATTCGCCTATCGTTAAATTGGCTTACAGATAAATGTTATTAAATTAAAGGCATGCCTTCCTTCCCAGGTTGCTAATTGATCAAAGTGCCACTGAGATTTATTTTATAAAAGTAATGTGTATTGTCACCTACATGCAATAATCAAATTACAATAAACAGTTGTAAAATAAAAAGATATATATATTCTTAATTGCTTGTCAAAATGATTAGAGACTATGGGGACTCCTTTTGATGAATATAAAAGTGGACACCCAGAAAATGATTATTCTGGTCTTAATTCATTAAAGGGACCCCCTAGTAAATTTTAAATTATAATCTTATGGGAGACACATCACAACGAATATTGTCTAAATATGTTATAAATTGATTACATTGGTTATCCTTGATATTTAAGCACTGAACACGTTATTACAAAATGTTTACATTGGTTAAGTTCTAAATATGTTATTGTAATATGTCCACATTGGTCATCTTCAAAAGCTTAATCAGGTTAGCCTAATTCTCTTATCTACAGCCCAGCCTTGCTTACATCACAGGATGAAATTTTGCTTACAGGTTAAAAAAGATGACATCCCTGATTCTGTTACATGGCCTGTTGCTGCTCCTGGCACCAACAGCAGAAAGCAGATTTCAACCAGTTAAGGAACAACTGCTCATTGCCCTGTATGGTAACCCCTGTGACTGTGCTGGGGGTTCTGGCAGGCCCGTACCCACAAGTTACACCCATAGTACTGATTGTGATAACAAGACTGCCTACTTGGTTTATGAGGCCTCGATAATGGGAGGATATAACCAAAAATGGGATTGTGTCACTAAGCCTAAAGTCATAATAACAATCAATGGCAAACCAGGGCCATGCCCTACCGGCTGTGCCATGGCCACAGAGATGCATTCTACCTGTTACACTGAAGTCCAACAATGTACACATTCCGATGGAAAAATATATCTAACTGCTATTCTACAAAGAACTTACAGGGGCTCCGTCGGGGGTGAATGGGACTTTTCCAGTCCCACTGGATATCCTAAATTTGGCCAAGCCTCCTACAGTGGCAGTCCCGGCAAAGATGTCTGCTGGCCGCCACAGGCCCCAATTCATATATCTGACGGTGGCGGGCCTTCAGATCAGCTCAGGGAAGAGCGAATACAAAAACAGCTCTAAACTATCATCCAAGAGATGTACTCCTCCCTAAATTATCATCCACTGGCCCTTCCCAAACCTCGAGGCCCAGACCCTGATGTCCAAACCCTGAGTGTCTTAGAGGCCACTTATCAATTGATCAATACATCCAACCCAGCCTTTGCTGCGGATTGTTGGCTATGCTTGACCCTTGGCACACCCCTGCCCCTCGCCTTGCCAGTTGCGGACCAAACTGACTATGCCAACAGCTCTAGTTACAATTGCAGTTTTTCTCTGCCCTTCAGGGTCCAGCCAGTACAGTTCAATGCCTCAGTTTGTTATCTAAGTTTGGGTCACAACGATAGCTTCGATAT
Organism: Heterocephalus glaber; assembly: GCF_053883595.1. Lineage (NCBI taxonomy): Eukaryota > Metazoa > Chordata > Mammalia > Rodentia > Bathyergidae > Heterocephalus > Heterocephalus glaber. The sequence continues at coordinate 5,414,272 of NW_028258410.1, forward strand.
ACCTGTTGGAGTCCAAAATTTCTCTCTCTGCTCTGTAAGGCTTAATGGCTCTGCCGCCATTTGCCCTGCCCCGGGTCACGTGCTCATCTGTGGAGGGAGCTTGGCATTCACCTCCCTCCCCACTAATTGGACTGGGCTATGTGTGGTGGCGACTGTCCTCTCGGACATCACCCTCATTCCTGGAGATGAGCCAGTGCCCTTGCCCAGCTTTGACTATATCGCTGGGCGACATAAAAGGGCTGTCTCACTGGTCCCCTTGCTCGTGGGGCTAGGGGTGTCCTGCGCCCTTGACACTGGCTCTGCTGGCGTCGGGGTGGCATTACACTCCTATGCCAAATTATCCAACCAGTTGATTAATGATGTTCAAGCTCTCTCCAACACTCTTACAGATTTACAAGACCAGATTGATTCTTTGGCTGAGGTGGTCCTTCAAAATAGAAGGGGCCTGGACCTCCTCACGGTGGAACAAGGAGGGATTTACATAACCCTAAAAAAAACATTGCTGTTTCTATGCCAATAAATCTGGGATCATCAGGGAAAAATTCACAAACTTCAGAAAGATCTAAACAGACGACGACAAAAATTCTCCCAAAATCCCCTCTGGACTGGCCTCAATGGTTTCCTCCCTTATCTTCTCCCTTTGCTGGGACCCTTATTGGGCCTACTTCTGCTCATTTCTTTGGGGCCCATAATATACAACAAAATCATGGCCTTTCTTAGAGCCCAGATAGAGACAATAAAAACAGCACCCATGCAGGTCCACTATCATAGATTGGCAATGGCTGACCAGGATGAATGCCGGACCGTCAATTAGGTCCTTGCTGTGGCGAAGTGTTCTTGCCCCACCTGGTGAGTGGGCTGACAAGCCAATGACGGGCAACTGAGCAAACATGCCATGCAATGAGAGAGCCCTTGTGCGCCACCTAAGACAGGTGCCAGAGCCTTGATTCTCTGGTTAACCAATGACGGGTAAGGTGCATGGTGCAGACACATATGTCGCTCTGACCCAAGATAGGCTCAGCCCCCACAGGCTTGGCTCTCCTGAAGCCTTTCTACTATAGTTATAATTTTAAAGGGAGGACCTGTGGGGGGCCTTGCCCCCCCCCGCTAGAACTCTTGAGTGCCTTTTACGGGCATGTCTGGGCCTGCTGCAAGTCTACCCGGCAACAAGGAAGTAGCCCCAGTACCCTCCCCTTGCTCCTTCCCTCTAGCCCTACGGTATATATGCTGTAGCAGCTTCCGCAATAAAGGAGACTTGATCAGAAACCTGTCTTGTCTCCATCTCTCGTGTCCCCTGTCCTTTGTCATTCTCACTCTCCCTCTAGGGTCTCCGTTGACTTCCCCTTGGGACAGGACATCCCTCCCACAATTTGGAAAGTTTTTTCAAGGGAATCTCTTGAAAAAATAAAAGTTTCATATCCACCATGACTCTGGGATTAGGCTAAGGCACACATCCTAAGATCCAGCCCTGAACACAAGAGAAACCAAGAGGAGTGGGGCAGGTGTGTTCATGGAAATGTTCTCAATATCCATTAAATCTCTAGGAGCACATCTGCTGGAGGATTCCTCTGCCAAAACCTTGTGCATGGGACTGCTTCAAATATGACAGCAGCTCAAGGGTGTAAAGAACATGAGGAATCAACAAAGGAAAGAAACACACACAAAAAAATGAAACTAAACTCCCATAGGTCACTTGTAACAAGGGGAGATGTATGAATTTCCTGGAGAAGATTAAAAAAATTAAAGAAGTTCATTGAGCTACAAAACACAATAAATTTCCAAGCACACAAAAACAAGAAACACACATATGAACAAAACAGGGTTTTCTTCTGGACGTGTAGAAAAACAAAACTAATAAATCTTCAAAACTAAAAATATATCAAATGAATTTTCTTGCAATTTTAGAGGCAAAGTTGTTCCACTGTCTTCCGCCTTCCAGGTGGAGAACCAGTCATATAGGTGAGTGATTTAGTCTATACTCTTGAATCCCTTGAGGAGGAGATCAGAGGAAATAAGTTCCAGTGAGGTCAAAGGGCATGGGCCTGGAGCTCCCACATCCTAGCGCAGGAGGAGATGGACATCCAAGCTCACAGGGAACCCACTGCCTTCTCTCCTGGTATTTTTATCGCAGCCCTCACTTTGTTTAAAGACACTGGGCCGTATTAGTGAGGGCAATGTTCTTTACCTATTCTGCTGTTTCAAGTGCTCATACTTTCCAGAAACTTCCTCAGAGAATTTCAGCAAAAAATAGTTTTTGGTATCTATGCCTTCATGAGTCCCCCCAAAAAAATTGATGCACAAAATTTACATGAAATATTGCTTCCAACTTTTGCCAATATTGATTTGATGTATTCAAACTGGCACATCTTTAGTATTGTGAGCAGTGAATATAAAAGAAATGTATATTTTCCCTAACTAGTCTTTTTTTTTTGGTATCGGGGATCAAACTCAAGTCCTTGTGCTTGTGCAGCAGGTGGCAAAACCACTGAGCTAAATCCCTGGCCCTTACCTAGTCTTAATAATAAACTAAACATGATATTCCAAAGTTGGCAGTAGAAAGGCAAATATACTATGGAGCTGTTTAATGTATCATCTGTATAAATAACCAACATCTAACTTAAAGCTAAGTGAATTAGGAGGAAATAAGTAAAATATATTTACACTTCCAAAATATCCACCGAATATATGAAAGTTTTCTCTTTTTCTTGCCAATGATACAGAGGTGAAGTTGAGAAAAATTGGTACAAGTAATTTAATTCTGAGACTAGTGAAAAAAATTAAGAAGACAAAAATCCCACCTCCTCTAACCTTTCACAAGACAGTGAGAATAATGATATAGGCACTGTTAGGAAACATGTTCTGTCCCAATGCTGATGATGTGTTCCATAAGAGAGTTCAGAACTCTTCAAAGATGACAGAGAAAATTATGAATTTCAGGTTTCAGGGGTGACAAGTTTGTGACTGTCTGCCTTCTTGTGATCACTGAAAATTAACATGACTAATGATCAATAGTAAGCTCTGTGACTGATGTATGTATATAAAGTTACTACAAACAGTGAAGGAAACAGCTCATTATACACATATACAAGCAAGATAAGACAGCTTTCTCAGGGAAAACCAACAGTGTGTGAATGTGTGATAGCTAACTATGGTGTCAGGCTGGATAAGACATGCCAAGTTGATGAGTTCAGCACAGTTCTGGGTGTGTCTGGATGGAACTTACTGAATAGGGAAACCCACACTGGGCTGTAGGCTTGTAGCCTGGATGGAATAAGAAGGTAAAGAGGAAACTCTCCCTTTTTCTCCTTCAGAGGAGCTCCATTTCTGGCCATCACCTTTGGATGTCCCTCTCCAGCTTCCACTGCAGACTCTTCTTCATTCTAGTGGGTTCTGAGTATGGACTCACCCATGACTACGCAGGGAGCTCAAGGCCTTTGCCTGACGCCATCCTTCATTTCTCCAGGGTGCTGAAAGCCCTTTTCTATCCTTCCACCTGTGACTGTGCAGGAGGTACTGTAAGCCTAACTTGTGTCTCCTTTAATATATATATAATATTATTAATATATGTTATATATTAATATAATATATTTAATATATATTTATATATATGATTAAAACTTCAGCAGTGAATTGTAACTGATACACGAGCTTTATTTGTTGTGGGAATAGAGTAATTTTTGTTCTAAGTAAAATGAATTTTTTTTTCAAAATAAGAAGGAAAATTGAAATGATCAAATGTATATAAGACAGTTGTGGGAATTTAGTGCAATATGAGTCTTGGGGAAAGAATTTTAAACAAGTTTGAATTGGCTAAGGAGAGAAGGAAATATTTTTATATTCTGAAAATTGAGCATTGATACAAAAATACCTTGAGGTGAAATACAAATGTTTTTGGAGAATTGGTTTGCTGCCAATGAAAAACTTTTAAAGTGTTTGCCTTACATTTTTAGTGAATTGGCCTATGCAACAGTGACCCTAGGTTTTCGAAAGATAATTTCCTGTGTTTCATATCATCCTTATGAAGTTGCTGGTCACATACAAACTCTGTATCTTCTCAGATAAAAGAGTCAAGGCTTTTCTATGATTGTATAACTTTCTGTATTTTCCTTTGAAGTCTTTAAATTATCAGTGGTTAAGGAAATGACTTCTGGTCACAGAAGTGTTTTGCTTTTTACTTTAATTTTTGTTAGTTACTGTTTGCAGTACAACATGGTCACATTCCCTGTGGGGAGATGGAAGATGTACACAATGCATCTTAATCCTTTTTTTCATACCCTTCCCTTCTTCTCCCCCCCACACCTATTGGGTCCCTTCATATTAGCAAGTATTTTTTTGCATTAAATTCTTTTATTGGTACATTGTAGATATACAACACAATTACATTTCTCATTGGGAATTGTACCTTTACATAATGCATCTTGGTTCTTATTTTTTCCCCATTCCTAGACCTCCCTTCATGCCCTCCACCCTTCCCTAGTTACAAAGACTTTATTTCCATTTTTGCCATTTCTCATCATTTTTTCCTTTCCCTTCTTTCCTTTCCCCTGGCCGTCCCACTATCCCTACCCCTTTGGAACTATTCTTTATATTTTACATTATTGATTATTCATTCTAATAATTGGTACATTTTAGATATACAATATAATGACATTCATCATTGGAAATTTGCAACTTTACATAATCTTTCTTGGTTCTTATTTTTCACCCTTGCCCAGCCCTCCCTTCAACCCCTCCAGTCCTTCATATTTACAAAGCTTTTGTTCCTACTTTTCCATTTTCTCATATTAATCCCATTCCCTTCTATCCTTTCCCCAGGCATCCCACTTCCTTCCCCTTTGCCCCTTTTCTTCTTATTTCACATTACCTATTATACATTTAGTCCTTATTTACACTTTCAGTTTCTCACACCAGAGAAACTATTAAGTATTTACACATGTGTGTCCTATTTATTTCACTTAAGAGTATTGCCTCAATGTGCATCCACTTAGCTATAAATGTCTCTAATTTCTCATTTTTGATATCTGAGTAGTACTCCATTTTAGAAAAAAAATATTTTCTTTTTCCAGTCTCCAGTTGATGGGCATTTGGGCTGTTTCTAAGTTTTAGCTATTACAAACTGTGCTGCAATGAACATGGGTGCACATATATCACTGTGGTATGATTCTTTAACTCTTTGGGGAAGATCCCCAGCAGTGGAATAGTGGGATCAAATGGGACTTCCAGTCCTAGTTCTTTGAGGTATCTCCATACTGATTTCCACAGTGGTTGCATCAGTCTACACTCCCACCAGGAGTGGAGCAGGGTTCCTCTTTGCCCACAGCCCCACCAGCATTTCTTATTAGTTGATTTCCTGATAGCAACCATTCTTTATGGAGTGAAGTAGAATCTCAGTGTTGTTTTCATTTGCATCTCTCGAATGACTAGTGATGTAGAACCTTTTTTCATGTATTTATTGGCTATTTCTACTTCTTTGAGAAACGTCTCTTCATTTCAGATGCCCATTTTAGAATTGGGTCTTTCAATTTGAGAGGTCTGATCTTTTTAAGTTCTTTATATATTCGAGAGAGTAGACCTTTGTCTGAGGAAGAACAGGTGAAGATTTTCTCCCACATTGTGGGTTGACTCTTCACACTGCTGGTTGTTTCTCATGCTGTGCAGAAGCTTTTTAATAAGAAGAGATCCCACTGGTTGACTGTTTGTGCTAGTTCACGGGCAACTGAGATTTTGTTCATAAAATATTTTCCTACACCGATGTCTTCAGGGGTTCTACCTAACCTCTGTTCCAACTGGTTCAGAGTTTCTATTTTAATATTTAGATCTTTAATCCATTTTGATTTTAGTTTAGTGCATGGTGAGAGATATAGGACTAATTTTAATCTTTGTCAAGTTGAAGCCCAATTTTTCCAGCACCATTTATTAAAGAGGCTATCTTTCCTCCAGTGAGAGTGTTTGGCTCTTTTGTTGAAGATGAGATGGCTGAGTGTGTCTGGCGTTGTTTCTGCATCTTCTAATCTGTTCCACTGGTCCTCAAGTCTGTTTCTTTGCCAGTACCATGCTGTTTTATCACAATAGCTTTGAAGTAGAGTTGCAGGTTGGGGATTGTGATACCCCCCTGCCTTGTCTCTGTTACCTAGAATTGCTTTTGCTATTGTGGGTCTCTTCTTGTTCCGAATGAATTTTTGGATTGTTTTCTCAAGGTTTATGAAGTATGCTGGTGGGATCTCAATTGGAATTGCATTAAATCTACATAGCAGTTTTGGAAGTATTGCCATTTTCACTATATTAATCCTTCCTATCCAGGAGCAGGGGATGTCTGTCCATTTTCTGATACCATCTTCAATCTCTCTTTTCAGATTGCCATAGTTGTCAGAGAAGAGGTCTTTGATTTCTTTCGTTAGCATGATTCCTAGGTATTTCAGTTTTATGAATGTTATTGTGAAAGGAATTATTTACCCTATTTCTCTCTCAATGAGTCTGTCATTGGTGTAGAGGAAAGCTTTTTATTTTTTGTGTGTTGAGCTTGTAACCAGCTACTTGACTGAATTTGGTTATTAAGGCTAGAAGACTTTTTGTTGGAGTTCTTGGGGTATTCTATATAGAGTATCATGTCATCTGCAAATAATGACAATTTGACTTCTTCATTACCTATCTTTATTCCTTTTATTTCTTTCTCTTGTCTAATTGCCGTGGCTAATGTTTCCAGAACTATATTGAACAAGAGTGATGATAGTGGACATCCTTGTCCTGTTCCTGATTTTAGTGTGAAGGATTTCAGGTTTGACCATTTAGTATTATGATATTGGCTGTTGGTTTTTCATAGATGGCTTCTATCAGTTTGAGGTAGAGACCATCTATTCCAATTTTTTGTAGGGTTTTTATCATAAATGCATGTTGGATTTTGTCACATTCTTTTTCTGTGTCTATGGAGATAATCATATGGTTTTCATCCCTGGCTCTATTGATATAGTGTATTACATTAATTGATTTTCGTATATTGTAGCATCCCTGCATCCCTGGGATGAATCCCACTTGATCAGGGTGTATGATCTTCTTGATGATCTTGTGCATTCTGTTTGCCAGTATCTTCTTAAGGAGTTTTGCATCTATGTTCATTAGTGAGATTGGCCTATAGTTCTCCTTTTCAGTTGGGTCTTTCTCTGCTTTGGGGATCAAGGTGCTGCTTGCTTCCAGGAATGAATTTGGGAGTATTGCTTCCCTTTCAATTTCATTGAAGAGTTTAAACAGTAGTGGCAGCAGTTCCTCTCTAAATGTCTTGTAGAATTCAGCAGTGATGCCATCAGGGCCCGGGCTTTTCTTAGTTGATAAGATTTTAATTACATTTTCAATTTCATTGGTTGATATTGGGTTGTTCAGAATTTTTAGGACTTCTTCGTTCAACTTTGGTAATCCTTATATATCTAGGAATCTGTCCATTTCTTCTGTGTTGTCCATCTTATTGGCATATAGGTTCTGGAAGTAGGTATTGATGATCCTCTGTATTTCTGCTGGGTCTGTTGTAATTTCACCCTTTTCATTCCTAATTGCATGTACTTGGGCCTTTTCTTTCCTTTTTCTGACAAGGTTGGCTAAGGGTTTGTCAATTTTGTTGATTCTTTCAAAGAACCAACACTTGGCTTCATTGATTTTTTGAATCATTCTCTTAGTCTCCATTGCATTGATTTCTCCTCTGATCTTTATAATTTCCTCCCTTGTATGAGCTTTGGGGTCATCCTGCTCTTCTTTTTCTAGAAGCTTGAGGTTCAGCATCAGGTTGTTTAATTGAGCTCGTTCTGTTTTCCTGATATGCGTATTCACTGCTATGAATTTCCCTCGTAAGACTGCTTTCATTGTGTCCCATAGATTCCAATATGTTGTATTGTCATTGTCATTTAATTGAAGGAACTGTCTGATTTCTTCTTGAATTTCCTCTGTGACCCATTGGTTATTCAGAAGTGTGTTGTTCAATTTCCATGTGTTTATGAAATTTTTTCAGTTTCTTTTGCTATGGATCTCCAATTTCATTGCACTATGATCTGATAATATACCGGGGATAACTTCAATTCCTTTGCACTTACTTAAACATGTTCTATATGTGAGTATGTGGTCTATTTTGGAAAATGACCCATGTGCAGCTGAGAAGAATGTGTATTCTGATTTTGTGGGGTGGAAGACTCTGAAAACATCTATTAAGTTCTTTTGTTCAAGAGTTTGATTGAGTTCTAGTATTTCATTACTTATTTTTGGTCTAGTTGATCTATTTGTGACAGTGGGGTGTTGAGGTCCCCCACTACAATTGTATTAGTGCATATATGACTTTTCATGTCTGTTAGTATTTGTTTTATATAGTTGAGTGCAGTAGTGTTTGGTGCATAGATATTTATGATTGTCATCTCTTCCTCTTGGATTCTTCCCTTTAGAAGGATGTAGTGTCCTTCTTCATCTCTCTTAATCAGTGTTGGTTTGAAATCTACTTGATCTACCAAGAAGATAGCTACTCCTGCTTTTTTGGGGGTTCCTGTCACATGCAGTGTTGTTTTCCACCCTTTATCTTTCAGTCCATGAGTTTCCTTTTGAATTAAGTGTGTTTCTGGTATGCAACATATTGTTGGATTTTGCTTCTTGACCCATTCTGCCACTCTATTTCTTTTGATTGGTGAATTGAGACCATTAACATTGATGGTTATAGCTGAAATGTATTGACTTGTCATTGCCATGACTTTTTCTTTTTGTTGGGTTCTCCCCTTTTACATTTAATTTCTTGTCATGCCAGATGGGCTCATTCTGCTTTGCTTCCTGGGGTTGTGATCCTCAATGTCTGTTCCTAGGATATTGGGTAAAATTCTTTGGAGTGCTGGTTTGGTATTCACGAAGTTACTAAGGTGCTCTTTGTCATGAAAGTATTTTATTTCTCCATCCAATTTGAAAGATAGTTTTGCAGGGTACATCAATCTGGGTTGGAAGCTGTTTTCTTTTAGGGCTTGGAATATGTCACTCCAAGCTCTTCTTGCCTTGATCGTTTCTGTTGAGAAGTCTGCTGTGATTCTGATTGACTTTCCTTTGTATGTGAATTTTTTCTTTTCTCTGAGTGCTTGTAGAACTTTGTTCTTCTGTTGTGTTTCTGGAATCTTAACAATTATATGCCTATGTGTAGATTTTTTTTTTTTTTGATCAAGGCTATTTGGAGTCCTATATGCCTCACTTATCTGTATGTCAAGCTCTTTTTCCCTGCTTGGGAAGTTTTTTGCCATTATTTCTGTGAAGAGATTTTTTTATGTCATCTGCACTCTCTCCTGTTTTTTCATTGAGCCCAATCAGTCTTATGTTATTCTTTTTTGCATCATCTAGCAGCTGCTGGATTGATTTCTCATGTTCCCTTCTAATTTTGAAGCCATTTTCTTTTCCTGATCACTAATTGCAATCTTATCTTCTATATCTGAAATTCTGTCCTCACATTGGCTCATTCTGCTTTGTAGACTTTCAATGGAGTTTTTCATCTCCTGGAAATCTATTTGCATGTTTTTTATTGATTCCATTTTTTTCTTATGTTGGGATTCCATCATGTTCCTCAGCTCCTCTCTAGATTTATTAATCATGTCTTGCACTAGGGGCACAATTTCTCCTGTGATCTGAGAAATTATTTCTGATTTCATTTTTTCCAGATCCCCTTTTGTTGCCAGTTCAGTGGGTCCAGGTGGTTGAGTATCGGGGTTTCCATCTCATTTCCCTTTGGGGTTGCTGTAGGTGATCTGGAAGTCTGGTTTTGAGACTTATTTACGTGTTTTCTCATTTCGACTGGGGTGCAGGGCTGTTAGCGCCTGCAAGGATTACCTCCTCTGAGCTGGGTGAGGTGGGACAGGGGCCAGGAGCAGCGGTAAAGGTTGTGACCAAAAAGCCCTTTCCTGTGGGCTGGGAGCAGCCAGAGGGATGGTGGCCAAGAAACCCCTTCCTCTGGACCAGGAGCAGCTGGACAGCAGGTGTCCCAAACGCCCTTTCCTCTGAGCTGGGAGCAATGGGAGTGATGGTGACCGGGAAGCTCCTTCCTCTGGACCAGGAACAGTGTGATGGCAGCTCAGAAGCCCCTACCTTAGCCCCGGGAATAGTGAGACTCAGTACCTTGGTCTGGTGGTCTGGAGTCCTCTGTGTCTTTGTAGTGTGGAATCAGGTTGCTGCCTGTGTGCAGTGGGGTTATTCGGAGTCTTCAGCATGACTCAAGACCTCGGTAGGGCATGCACAGGCCTGCCTTTCTGCAGTGGGCTGATTCGGCATGTGTTTCAGGTGACTGGGGACCTAGGTAGGATGTGAGCAGACCTGCCTCTCTGCAGCAGGGTGATTCGGTGTCTTCCGAGGAACTCAGGACCTCGGTAGGCGTGAACAGACCTGACTGTCTGCAGCGGGCTGATTCTGTGTGTTCTGTGTGACTCAGGACCTAAGTATGGCATGGGCAGACCTGCCTGTCTGCAGCAGGGTGATTCCCATATTAGCAAAAATTTTATGCACCTATTTATTATTATATATCTTTTATGTTTTATTTTGCTTTGTATTTATTTGTTTTTCTTACAGAAGTTATAGTATGAAATATTTAAGCTGTGTCTGATTTATTTCATTTAACAATATGATCTCACTGTGCATATATTTTCCTACAAATGACTGAGTTTTATGCATCATGTTGCAGATTCATTGAGGTATCTCAGGCATCAGAGGAGGATGAACTCCATCCAGACCTTCACCAGGGCTTGAGCTCAGGATGACAGGAGGTCCATGGTGCCGAATACTACCTGCTTCAGTTAGGAGCAATAAATAAGGAGACACTGGGAGCCTAATGCACCTATTGTTCCAGTGCTGGACTGTGCCTAAATGGTCACCAGAGCCTCAAATGCTGAGTTTTCCCCAGACAGGGCTTATAAATGAAAAGGGAGGGAAATTAGGATTCAGTTCTGAGACACAATATCATCAATATGTGCATTAGACAAAATGCTTCAGGTTCAGTTCATAGAATTAGAAAAATAAAACTCTTGATTTTGGATGAATTCATCTCTATGTGCTATTTGATAGAAAAAGTGTGCCACACAGTACAAGCATTACCTGCTGATCTCCAAGGAGATTCCAGGAGAACCTATCATTTCATTTGCACCTATGCTACACTCAGAGTTGCTTTTGTCCCCTTTCCACAAAGTTTGAATGCATTAACCATGGCCTACATCTTTTCATCCAGAGAACAGAAATAAAACACAAACTTCTACATTATAATTTTTTGAAGGTCAGTTGTTTTGCATCCTAATTATCATTGAGTGTAGCAAAAGCCTTTTAGTAGATGCAGCATAAAGGGCTGGCAAGGATCTCAGTGTCCTCAGGCCTGAGTTGTTCCCCTGTCTAATCACACTGTCACTTATCCTAAGCTGAGTGGAAGAGCAAGTGCAAAGAGCACAGTGCAGCCAGCTGGGTCTTCTCAAATACCAAGGTCACGAGTCATGCAGAACATGCTGAATCAGCCGGCTGCAGATAGGCAGGTCTGTGGATGCCTTACCATGGTCATGAGTCATGCAGAACATGCCAATTCAGCCCACGCCCTAACAGCAATCCACTGGACACCCCCTTTTGGCTCCTCTGGCCTCTTCTCTGTACAGCCACCTGATTCCATACTACAAAGACACAGGGGACACCAGACCACCAGACCACTGTACTAGGTAAGTTGGAGTCATCTTCACCTTCCCTCAGGACCAGGACTATCTTCAGGGGAAGGGCAGCTGGAACCTGCAATACAACTCTGCAGAGTTCAACCCTACAGGAGGACAGGGAGCTCAACTCAGGATTCGCTGCCATAAATCTGCCTGAATCTCATGGGTCTGTGACTAGTTTGCTAAGACTTATTGACTTATATCTGCACACTGCTACCCATGTTATCTATTGTGAGAGCAGAGACATACCCTGAAAGAGGCCCTTCATCTTCATTGTTATTTTTTATTTCCAAAATTAGTGTTACTCATTTTTTTTCTCTTTTCTTTTCTTTGGCTCCTCTTATCTTTAAATTTTTCTTCCTTGTCTTTGCAAATATTTGTTTTTCTCTCCTTTTTTTCTTTTCTTTTCTTCTTTCTTTTCTCCTTTCTTTCACTCTCTCTTACACTCAGTCTCTTGCTCTCCCACATTGTTCATCTTCCTCTTTTGTCACTGTTTTGGTCCTCATTGGGAGTTCTTCTTTTTCCTATTATTCTCTTTTTCCTTCTCACCTATGTCCTCTGGCCACACTGCTAACCTTCCCCTATCCTTCTTCCTATCTATCCCTCCCTCCCCAACCCCTTCTAACTCCCCATCTCAAAGGGTAAAGTTGTTAAATTCAAGAGTTTATTCACTATATGTTGGATTGGTCCTTGATCTTGATTTAATTCACACAGCTAAAGGTGATAGATTAATAACTACCACAAAATGTCATTTTTGAAGATGTACTTGATGCAATGGTGTTGCTGATTGTATCACTTGGGCTAAGGTGTTGTTATTGACCTAGTCAATGAACCTTCCTAGTATAAAGAAAATGAGATAGCCTTAGAGTCATTAGAGAATCAAAACTTGAAAACCAGCTATATCTGGAAGACACCTCTGAGAAGCAATCATTCCATAAGTGTTCTAATTACATGCAACAAAGATACCTACAATAAGCAATTTCAAACTATCAAGCCAGGAGTTAAACCAAGGACAGTACCAAAAACAAAAATGAGAAGACATTTAAGCAAGGCACAAACTCAGACTACCATGCCACCAAGGGTAAATCCTGGGGGAAATGAGGTGGAAAATTCCCATAATCAACCACCTGGATACCCTGAAGTGATAGCACAGGAACTAACAAAACAGATGAATGAGGCTCTACAAAAATTCAAAGCAGAAATAATCTCCCAGATATCTACAGAGATGGTGAGCAGAGTGAAAGACATGATTAGAAGATCTAGAACAGAAACAGATAAAAAAAATAGATGAGCTCAGAAACATGCTGGAAGCCATGAATACCCAGCATAAGAAATAAATGGAAACCATGATCTCCCAACATAAGAAAGAAATGGAATCCTTGAAACAGATTCAAACAGATATTCAGGAGATCAAAAACTCCATTGAAAGTATCCAGAGCAGATTAAGGGAATGTGAAGATAGAATATCAGATATAGAAAACAGGATTGCAGTTAGAGACCATGAATATAGAGATTTCTTAAAAATAGTAAGGGACCATGAGAAATCAATTCAGCAGCTGCTAGATGATGTAAAGAAGAATAACACAAGACTTATAGGAGTCCATAAAAGAAAGGGAGAAAGTACAATTGACATAAAAAAACTGTTCACAGAAGTAATAGTGGAAAACTTCCCAGACAGAGGACATACAGATTAGTGAGGCATATAGAACTCCAACTAGCCATAATCAAAAGAAATCTACATCTAGACATATAATAGTCAAGATCCCAGAAACCCAACAGAAGAACAAAATCCTACAAGCATTTAGAGAAAAGAAACTAATCACCTACAAAGGAAAGCCCATCAGAATCACAGCAGACTTCTCAACACAAACCTTCAAATCAAGGAGAGCCTGGAGTGAAGTATTTCAAGCCCTAAAAGAAAATAACTTCCAACCTAGACTGCCGTGCCCTGCAAAATTATCTTTCAAAATCGATGGTGAAATTAGATACTTCCATGACAAAAAACACCTGGGAAATTTCATGAACACCAAACCAGCATTACAATCAATTCTAAACAATATCCTAGAAAAAAGCAATTAAGGTCACAACTCCATGAGGTCTAACAGAGGGAAGCCACCAGACAAGGTAAGACAGTAAAGGGAAAGGGGGGAAAATAAGAAATAAAAGAGCCAACAAAAGTAAAACATCATGACAAGGATAAGTCAATATCTGTCAATTATAACCCTCAATGTTAGTGGCCTCAATTCACCAATCAAAAGAAATAGACTGGCAGAATGGATTAAAAAGGAAAATGCAACAATACATTGTATACAAGAAACACACCTAACTCAAAAAAACCTCATAAACTGAAAGTGAAAGGATGAAAAAGAGTTCTCCACACCACAGAAACCCAGAAGAAAGCAGGTGTAGCAATCTTATTTGCAGACAAAGTAGATTTCAAAGCAAAACTAATTAAGAGAGACAAAGATGGTCACTACATCCATGTGAGGGGAACAATCCAAGAGGAAGAGATGACAATCCTAAATATATGTGCACCAAATACAAGTGCCCCAGTGATACAAAACAAATATTAATAGACATGAAAAACCAAATAAACACTAACACAATTGTGGTGTGAGACCTCAATACCCCACTATCACAAATAGATCATCTAGACAAAAAGTTAACAAGGAAATTCTAGAACTAAACCAAGCTATTGAACAAATGGACTTAATAGATGTTTACAGAGTGTTCCACCCCAGAAAATCAGAATACACATTCTTTTCAGCTGCACACGGGTCATTTTCCAGAAAAGACCACATAATAGCTCATAGAACATGTCTAAGTCAATGTAAAAGAATTGAAGTTACCCCCTGTATATTATCAGACCATAGTGCAATAAAATTGGAGATCAATAACATAAGAAACTGCAAAACCCCAACAAACACATCGAAATTGAATATCACCCTCTCGAACAACAAATTGGTCACAGAAATAATTATAGATGAAAGTAAAGAGTTTCTACAAGTAAATGAAAATGGCAGTACAACAAAAAGGAATCTAAGGGACAAAATGAAAGCAGTTCTACACAGGATATTCATAGCAGTGAATGCCCATATTAGGAAAACTGACAAAACTCAGATAAACTAATGCAGAACCTCAAGCTACTAGAAAAAGAAGAGCATAATGAATCCAAAGCTCATACAAGAGACAAAATTATAAAGATCAGAGCAGAAATCAATGAAATGAAGACTAAGAGAACAATACAAAACATCATTGAATCAAAGAGTTGGTTTTTTTAAAGAATAAATAAAATCGATAAACCTTTAGCCAACCTTATCAGAAAAAGGATAGAAAAGGCACAAGTACATGCAATTAAGAATGAAAAAGGTGAAGTCACAGGAGATTCAACAGAAACCCAGAGGATCATCAATACTTACTTTGAGAGACTCTACTCCAATAAAATGGAAAACACAAAAGAAATGGGCAGATTCCTAGATACATATGAATTACAAAAGTTAAATGAAGAAGATATACAAATTCTAAACACCCCAATAACAATGAGTGAAATTGAAAATGTAATAGAATATTTATCAACGAAGAAAAGCCCAGGTTCAGATGGCTTCACTGCTGAATTTTACAAGACATGTAAAGAAGAACTAATGCCATTACTCTTTAAACTAATCAAGGAAATCGAAAGGGAAGTGATACTTCCAAATTCATTCCTGGAAGCAAGTGTTACTTTGATTCCAAAACCAGGGAAAGACCCAACCCAAAAAGAGAACTACAGACCAATCTCCCTAATGAACATAGATGCAAAAATCCTCAACAAGATACTGGCAAACAGAATACAGAGGGTCATCAGGAAGATCTAACACCCTGTCCAAGTCGGATTTACCCCAGGGATGCAAGGATGGTTTAGCATTTGTAAATCAATAAATATTACACACCATATTAACAGAGTCAAGGACAAAAACCATATGATCATCTCAATAGATGCACAAAAAGCATTTGACAAAATCCAACACCCATTCATGATAAAAACCGTACAGAAAATTGGAATAGAATGTCTCTATCTTAACCTGATGAAGGATATCTATGAAAAACCAACAGGTAACATCATACTAAATGGTCAAAAACTGAAAGCTTTCACCCTAAAATCAGGAACAAGACAAGGATGCTCACTAGCACCACTTCTGTTCAATATAGTCCTGGAAACATTAGCCTCAGCAATTAGAAAAGAGAAAGAAATAAAAGGAATAAAGATAGGAAAAGAAGAATTTAAACTGTCATTGTTTGCTGATATGATACTTTACATACAAAACCCAAAAAACTCCTCCAGAAGACATCTAGACTTATATGACAGATTCAGTAGAGTAGCTGGATACAAAGTCAACACTCAAAAACAATAGCCTTCTTATAAACAAGTAACAGACTCACTGAGAGAGAAATTAGGGAAACAATTCCTTTTACAATAGCATCCCAAAAAATGAAATATCTAGGAATCAATCTAATAAAGGAAGTAAAAGACCTCTACACTGAAAACTACAGCACTCTGAAAAAAAGAGATCAAAGAGGACAAAGGAAAATGGAAAGAAATCCCTTGCTCCTGTGTAGGAAAAAACAGTATACTGAAAATGGCCATACTTCCAAAACTACTATATAGATTCAATGAAATGCCAATTGAAATTCCAACAATATACTTCACAGAAATAGAGAAAACAATCCAAAAATTCATTTGGAACCATAAGAGACCTAGAATAGCTAAAGCAATTCCAAGCAACAGAGACATGGCTGGGGGTATCACAATCCCCAACTTGAAACTATACTACAAAGCTACTATGATAAATTCAGCATGGTACTGACAAAGGAATAGACCTGATGATCAGTGGAGTAGATTAGAAGATGCAGAAACAACTCCAGACATACTCAGCTACCTCATCTTTGACAAAGGAGCCAACCACCCTCACTGGAGGAAAGATAGCCTATTTAATAAATGGTGCTGGAAAAACTGGATTTCAACCTGCCAAAGATTAAAACTAGACCCATACCTATCACCATGCACTAAACTAAGATCGAAGTGGATGAAAGATATAAATATTAAGACAGAAACCCTAAACTTTCTGGAAGATAAATTAGGTAGAACTCTTGAAGACATTGGCATAGGGAAAGACTTCATTAACAAAACCTCAGCAGCACAGGAACCAGCAGAATCAACAACTGGGATCTCATCTTATTAAAAAGCTTCTTCACTGCAAAAGAAACCACCAACAGAGCTAAGAGGCAACCTACAATAAGGGAAAGAAATTTTAGCAGCTGTACCTCAGACAAAGGACTACTCTCTAGAATATATAAAGAATTGAAAAAAATCAGACACCCCAATTCAAAGACCCAATTCAAAAATGGGCATCTGAAATGAACAGGCATTTCTCAAAAAAGTAAAAGTAGCAAACAAATATATGAAAAAATGTTCAACGTCATTCATCATTCGAGAGATGCATATGAAAACAACACTGAGATACCACTTCATCCCACAAAGAATGACTGCTATAAAGAAATCAACAAATAACAAATGCTGGCAGGGTTGTGGGGAGAAAGGAGCCCTTCTCCATTGTTGGTGGGAGTGCAGACTGGTGCAACCACTGTGGAAATCAGTATGGAAATATCTCAAAGATCTAGGACTACAGGTCCCATTTGACCCAGCTATTCCTCTGCTGGGTATCTTACCAAAAGAATGAAAAGTATCATACCACAGAGATATATGTGCACCCATGTTCATAGCAGCACAGTTTGTAATAGCTAAAGCTTGGAAGCAGCCCAAGTGCCCATCAAGTGGAAACTGGATAAAGAAAATGTGGGTTTTTTTATAAAGTGGAGTACTACTCAGCCATAAAGAATGAAAAAACTAGAGTCATTTATAGCTAAATGGATGCATATCGAGGCCATACTCTTAAGTGAAATAAATGGGACACACATGTGTAAATGCTGAATAGTTTCTCTAGTTTGAGAAACTGATATTGTAAACAAGGGTTAAAATAGTTCAAATGAATAATTGATAATTTGAAATAGGAAAAAAAGGTCCAAAGATGAAGGAGTAGAGGGAGGGGAAGGCGAAAGGAAAAGAGGGAAATAAAAATCTATTAGAAAAGAAAAAAAATGGAAATGAAATCTATGTAAATAGGGAAGGGTGGAGGGGGTGAAGGGCACACAGGTAATGGTGAAAAAATAAGAACAAGATATATCACGTACAGGTACAAACACCCAATGATAAATGTAAACAAATTGTACACCTAAAATGTACCTATAAAAGAACTAAAAAAACATTCTATAGTATACTTTTCAAATGCATGTAACACCTTTCCTTATAAATAAGTAATTACAATATGTTAGAATAAAATGTAAATATGAATCCAAAGCTTAAAAATACAGATTGGTATAGCTTCTTGTGATCAGCATTTTATTTTATATGTCTTCATTTCATTTAAAATTAACTTGGGAATCTGAGGGAAAAAAGATAACTAAGGTAGGCAAATTTCAGGGCTTGAAAATTGTTATTGATGTTATTGTAATTAACTCATTTTTAGTAAGTAAGTATCTTCTTTAAAATTATGCTTGAGAAGCAAATTACAGTTTAGCTTCCCTTTAAATAGAATGCATCACTGTGCATAATGGGCCACAGAAGTTATTAAAAATATAGACAAAACAATATTTTATCATTCAGGTGGATTTATTACAAATAAAAATTATAGATACTTGGTTGGTAGATTGTTAACACTAAATATGTTATACATATGTAGTTTTCATAATCTTAAAGTTATGTCACATTTGTTTCAGTTTAATTCATTATAGGAAAGTAAAAAATAAATTTGTATACTGAGTGTATAAATTTTGAGCTTAAAGTTTTCCATTCCATCATTTATCAATTATTGATTCTGAGTTTTGCAGCATTCTAGAAATTATAGAAAATATCCATACAGAAATCCTAGCAGCATAAAAATTTTCATACTTACTCTCTTGGATTTAGATATAGTTCTCCCCCCCCAACCAGAACAATTGAAGTGTACATGTTCATAACAAGCTAGATCTCTGCAAAAACATTAAATTCTCTGTAAGTAAGAGTATCGCACTTTTCCTTCTGTTTCTGCTGCTTTCACACATGGCATCTTAATATTTAACTCTAGGCTCCTGCAAAACATCATTTCCATTTGTTGTTCCAAATACTCTCTTGCCAACAGTCACCCTAGGGCTGGCATTCAAAATCCCTGACCACTCACCCAGTGACCCCACCAGATCTTGCAGAAGGCAAGGATGCTATGGAGAGCACATGACCATTTCACTCTAACAATAGTCACTGGGGAATGATGGCCAAATCCCAAGCTGTGCATTTGATGCCCATTGCCTTTCTTAATGTTCCTCCCTCCTCTCCTCTACCCAGGCTTGGAATTAGAGAAGCAAGGTTTTGCTCACTGTAACACATGCATGCTTCACATATTGACACTTATATCTTTTTTAGCCTAACTTATACTAGCTAAAGAAGTAATGAACTTTTATCATGAACAACATGAACGATATTGCAATATACATCTCCAGTTTTACTAATTATAAAAACTTCATATTTGAAATATAGAATGGTAATGACAATTTACAGGGTAGGCTCTCATTTCCAGCCTACTTTCTTGGTTCTGGTTACACTTGGAGGCTTTCTAGGAGTCAGGAACTTCTATATTATGAATCCCTTTGTAGCATATTATAACACTGCATCACTTCAGTTTGTTTCCAGCCCAGGGTTTAAATACATTTCTTCCTTATCACCACTGACATACACTGCACACTCTAAAATCTTTGTATAGAAACCCTTCTGTTGAGGTTCCATTGGAAATCTTTCTTTGGATTAAAAAATAGATTAAATTATTAAGTTTTAAATCATAAGGAAGCCAACTCAATGTACAGATGCCTTTAACATATAAAAATTCTATAGTTATTCAATGAATATGCCCCAAGACATGGACACGCTTATTACTCCTTTATTTTTTCCAGGAGAAGTTATCCAACCCTGATGTCCTTATCACTGAACTCCATCCACAGACAGCCCTTGCTCATTCTGAGTTTAAGACAGGCTCTCTGAGGCCCCCAAGCTGGCATGGAAGACAAGATCATCATTCCTCAGTTCTAAGTAGTTCAGATTAGAGTAGTGTGGCAGTAATCCCATCAGCCACATGGATTACTCTTCAGTAGCTGACATCTTTTTAAAATACTAATAAGAAAAGAACAATAATGCCCTGTGATATTTAGGAGAAATATAGTGATATAACTTACTAGACCTTGTATCCTGCATTTTTTTAGTAAAGAGTCAAATGCCATTAGTGACTACTGCAGTAATAGAGGAATATGATATACACAAGATTCACTGAAAAGTTAATTCCTTATTTTGAATGGAACCTCTCCTAGAATCACTCTGATTTCAAAAGGTCTAGTATAAAGTTAACAAATATATATTACAGTCAATTTCTATTAAGATAGAAATTAAACTAGTAGCTGTATTTCTAACTAATGGCAAGATTTGATTGAGAAAATGAATCATTATATGTTATACAATAGCATTTTTTTCAAGTCCACAATGAGATCTTTATTTCTAAGAATATATAACTCCAGGTCAAAGGTTAGAGTAACAAAGTTATAGAAAAATTTAAAAATGTGTTTCTTTTGGAAGCATATCTGGTGTTTGCATCATAAACATACTTTAAAAAGCCAGCACTGAGATAGGCCTGTGGAGGAGGTTCTGACTTCTCCTGGTGTTGAGGATAACTTGAGGATGGTGGGATGGTTTTATTCCTGTGGGCATCAAGCATCATCACAGAAAGGATCAGTGAAAACAGGATGACACTTGTGCTGACCAGTGTCTCGCTCACAAAAGTACCTCACCAGCATAGCCTTAGTATTCAGAGAAAGTCCCACAAGAAGGCATTGATTTGCATAGCTTCCTCAAACAACATGGGCAAAATCTGCCATATACTCCATATCTGATGCCAAACTCTGCTGACCCCAGAGTCTGTAGTTAGTTGGACACAAAGCTTGAGGTCCCTAATGGAAGGCATTGGGCATGGACACCAGCAATCCCCTGGCTGTCACAGCCTTCACTGTCCAGAGGAAACCCTCATCTTTCAAGACTAAGGACAGAGCATGAGTGCACAGCAAAGGCAAGGAAACAAAATGTTTGCTGAGTCCATAAGGTCATGAATATCTAAGAATATGAAATATAAAAGATACTCAATGAGAAAATGCATGGAGTATGAACTGCTAGGCTGATCCCAGGTATGAAAAATTGGACTGTAGGTCCCATTTTTCCTAGGATTCTGACATAGATTAGAAAATATTTTTAAACATTGGAGATTGAAAATATCAGAAAATCATCAAAGAATGTATTTTTTTCATTAGATTTTATGTGTAAAAAGAGTAAAATAGGCACTTAACTCTTTTGGCTTATTTTCTATCAACTAGAGATGTTTGAGTAATTAGCATATAAAATTTGTTCTCCACATTGGTATTCTACCATTTTGTGTTCTAGATCAAAATAGTACACTGGAAGTCTAGCAGTGAATAAGTGATAAATTTCAAACATATTAAAATAATTATAACAGTTAAATAATAAAACTTTTTATATTATACATATTAGTGGTATAAGATAATATATAAAACTAGGTATATAAACATATGTATACTTTTTTCTTTACCAGGGGATAAAACAGAGGACCTTGCTGTTTAAGATCATAGATCAATACTCATATAAAGAGAAAAAGGATTGACCTGCAAAACGAGATTAATGGTCTTCAAAAGTGTGAAAATTTTATGCTGACTATATCAAGGTTTTAAAAACAATATCTAAAATCAAGATCATTTTACATAACATTAATTGATAATCATGTTATAAATTAGCAATTTATAGTTAGGCAGGAAACATCTGGATATTTCTGAATACATTTGGAATGCTGCATAATCAACACATCAGCATATTATTTCTGAGTTTTCAAGTCTTTAACCCCATGCTGGTAACTTAGTAGTTTTCTCAGGGCCAACATGACATCCTTGTTCCTCAGCGAATAGATGTTGGGATCAAAATGGTGTAGAAAAGAGAGAAGAGCTTTCACTTGTCTTCAGCATGCCTTGGTTTGGGCTGCAAATCAGTGATGATGGCTGTTCCATAGAATAGGACCATAACTGTAAGGTGAGAGGAGCAGGTGGAGAAGGCTTTGGCCCTCCAGCCCAACAAGGGCATTCTCAGAATGCTGGAGATGATTCTTCCATAGGAGATGATGATCAGCAGAAAGGGAAAAGTGACAAACACCATCACCACCACATAGACTGCTGTCTCATTGGCAAATGTGTCCCCAAAAGCCAGCTTGAGTACTGGGGGGATGTCACAAAAGAAGTGATCAATTCTGTTAGACCCACAAAAGGGAAAGAGAAAATATGGCATGTTTGTCCAATCATAACAGGAACGGTACTGATCCAGCAGAAGACCATGAGCTGCAGGCAGAATTTGGAGTTCATGATAAAGGCACAATGCAGGGGGTGGCAGATGGGCACATAGCAGTCATAGGCCATCACAGTCAGCAGGAGACATTCTGTGCCTCCCAGTATGAGGACAAAGCACATTTGTGTAGCGCAGGCAACCACGGAAATATTTCCTTTTTGGGTACAAATGTCCATGAGCATTCTTGGGATCGTGACTGTTACATAACAGATTTCCACAAGGGAAGAGTTGCTGAGGAAAAAATACATAGGTGTCTGCAGAGCAGGGTCACCTTTTGCTAATAGAATTATAAGGCTATTGCACATCAGAATTGTCAGATACATGAGTAAAAACGTTCCAAAGAGGATCCACTGATGGTTGGGAATATCAGAAAACCCCAAGAGAACAAATTCCAACAGTATAGTGGTATTTGATATTTCTGTTCCCATTTGCACATCCTCTGTAGATATGGTGTATTCAGGCTGACCGATGCACTTGTATTTGAAATGACATGCCCTGCTGTGTTACCTTACTTGGGTCTGTAGATATACTTACTTGATCTCTTATGCTATTTCTAATTTTCATTGCTTCTTCTATGACATGAGATTTGAAACTTCACAGGTAAAGTAACATGCAGTTAAGTTTCATTCAATAGATTAAATTTAACACTTTATTACACTTGGCTGTCATGATACCCAAGAGTATTGAGAAATGCACATTATTACTGGTCTTTAGAACACATAGACCAATATCATCTCCTTCTTTGCCCTTAATTAGAATTGGTTTACAGGTTTTTTTTTTCTCTTGTTTGCCAAGGTTATTGGTTTTCTCTTTATTGATAATTGTATTCCATCTTCTTTACTTTCTTTCTTTTTTTTTTTTTGGTACCAGGGATTGAACTCCGGTCCTTATGCTTGCGCAGCAGGGGGCAAAACCACTGAGCTAAATCCCCAGCACCCATCTTCTTTACTTTCAAGGCCATTCTGTGGAAGCTTTTTTTAATTCTTAGTAAAAAATTGGGTTTTATATCCTCCTTTAGCAGTCCAGTGGAAGCAGTATTCCTAAATCTGTTCTGCATTACAAAGCAAATAAGTGCATGATTGCTATTTTTCTATGTGTACCTCTCCCATCCAATATACCAAATATTAAATCTATTAAACTCAGAATAATAATGACTTTCTCTATTAACACCTCCTTTCCCCTGAATGATAAATATTAACTAAACTTGAATTTAGTGAAAAGCGTGACTAATTCATCATACTATTCTTCTATGTCCTGTCTTCTCCTTTTTTTGTTTCCATTATTATATACTTTCCTTTTAATCAAATCCAACTTCTTTTCTCTATATTCTTTTGCTAATATTGTCCTCTTACAGTGTGAGTTTGATGAAACTTGATTGTAAATAGTGATATACCCTGGCCATTGTAGATGTCAAAGTACAGAAATGGAACTAGAAATCGAACCATATCTTCATTGTACTCTTTCTCCTTTCTCTGCCAAAATCCTATCATTCAAGTTCTCTTTGACCCCTTCCCATTTGCAAGATAACTGTCTTTGGCTTGTAATATCCATACTTGATTGTGCTCTTCATTTGTGATTTGAATTGCTCAAGAGAGATACCGTAAATTAATAATATCAATATGTATAAATGAGGGAGGAAATTTATAGAAGGAGAAAGGGAGGTGGGATAGAAGGGGATTAAAAAAAAGAATTCAGCTGTGTTGTGTACATATACACATTTCTCAAGATGGTTGTGAAATGATTGTACTGCAAACACATGCTAATTAAAAATTAAAAATCAAGTAAAAATCTAAGCAAAATTAAAACAAAAACATCTCGCTCTTTTATATTAAAATTATTCAATATGAAGCATTTTACACTGCTTTAAAATTTCTTAATTAATGCGTTTTCTTGATGCTTGTTTTCCAAATTTCCAGAAGTCTGTATTTTCCTTTCTTCTCAAGTCCACTATACCTGTCCATTTGACACCATCAAGTTTGTCTCATATAAATTATTTCAATTATTAATATAATTAAAAATATTTGATACATACCTAATTAAATTTATAAATAAGAAATTTAATAGTCATGATTATATAAAAACATTTTCAGATAAATAACTCAAATTGTCATGCTTTTTTATTTTATTGATTTGAAACCATCCTTAACAAAAACAGTCTCATATTTCTACCACAGCTCACCTTCACAAATTTGCATTAAGCAATCTAAGAAGGTTTATGTATATTTTACCTATAAATTTGCACACTCTTTTTCTCAGGAAGTCGGTTGAAGGCTACAATACTTATGCCTATTTTAAGAACTATTCCTATTCTTGATATCCTTAAATAGGAATAGTCCTTCTTACCCTGGGGACCATCTACTCTTGTGCATCAGTGTAATTTCTGGAAGCCAATTTCTATTTAGCAATTGTTCTGGTTCATTACTGAGAACTATTCTTTTAATGGAAACTTCATTGCCTTCCTCCTCTCTTTGCTGTCAGCTCCCCCAGTGTAGGGAGCGTTTGCTGGAAGTGAGAAAGCACTTGTCCACATTTTGGGGAGAATTTGAAATTTCTTGCTATTGCATTCAGGCCCTTTAATAAATGATATGAAGTTGCCTCATTTATTTTATTCTCACAATTCATCCAGATCCAGGTTGTTAGAAAAATCTTCTTTGTGTTTTGTAACATACACATGGGCCGCTAGGTGTCCACGGTATTTGTAGTGGTGAAAGCCTGCTGTTCTCATGGTAGACTCATGAAGATAACATACATTATATTTGAACTTAATACTCAGGTTTCCAAATTATCTAGAATTATTTTGTAGATAAATTAGGTTAACAGGTAGCTACTTCTCTTTCTTGTCACATATTTACATCAATTTTAGGGTAAGATATTTTATTAAATGGAAAAATTTATTAAAAACTAACTCTATTCTGTGCTTCTAATTTCTTTCATGTTCAAGTGTGTCCTCATGTTCAGTGTGTCCATGCATGGACCTCTCTGTTATATGTCACTGTCCTTGTGTCTATTATAGAATATAGTTATTTTCCTGAATATTCTCTTTTCAGCAATGACTGACCCACCCCGTTCATGTTTTTAAGACCATTTTATTTTTGGCCCAATACCCATCAGAGAACAGAATGGTACATTATGACTATGCATAAAATATATTGTTTGAATCAATGTCGTGTTGATGGAGAAACAGACTTCAAAACAAAGCAGATTTTCAAAACTAACAAAAAATCAAATCTCAGCTTCCTCCTTTCTTAGGTTGATTGACAAATAGTGCAAATTGGATGATAGGCTTTAAGACATTTATTCCTTATGAATATTTTTTGTTTCTTCAGATAGTTTAATGGTTTCAGTTATGTTTCCTGGGTTATTAGACTTTGGAAATAGGACTATATTACAAAATAATTGAATTTCAGTGAATTCATCAATATTTCAATTTTAATTTCCATTGATATTCTCACCCAAAAAATGAGAAGTCAATTTTAGAGCAAAGGTGAATATTTATATATTGTGTAAAAAGTGCTGTAATCCAGTGTAGACTGCATAGAGCAAAGATTCACCCATTCTTTTCTTCAGTGAAGAAGAAGATAAAAACATTTCTGGGGTGTCACTATTAATGATTTTGACAGAAACCATGTTTATAAAGAGAGAAACAGGGTGATATGTACAGAAAATAGACAGGAGAAATGTGCAGAGCAGCCTGCATCTGTTCAGGCAGTCTGCTGTAGTAGCTTTTAAAGTTTGTCTCTATCCCTGCCGACTGTCACATTTTAGGGAATGGAAACACTGAAGATTCATTACCATACTTTCTAATCTCAACAGTGTCATCTGTGGAGTCTAAATTTTTAAGTTTTCCTAGGTGTTCACTAAATAATGAAGAGGAATTTTCTTTCTTAGAAAAGGAAAAACATCTAAAAATATAAGAAATAGTTATATAGTTATTCAACGAATGTTCACCAAGTACCATATCTAGTACTTTTGACTGCAGTGATAACTTTAGGAAAATAATAGCAATATAATGAAAATAACAAAGCATGCATTTTTCTTTTTAGAAAAAATGTATGAGACACCAACTTGGAGTAAGCAACTGTACAATTTTTCACACATTCTCAAATCACTAATTAATTTGTGAAGAGACTAGACCACAAAATATGAGATTTCTTGCAAACTTGGCTTTTATTGACAAAATTCCAGTAAATACAACCTTAGTATGAGAACCCCAGCATAAGAGAAATCCCTCAGAAAAGAGGAAAAAGAATCATTAGTAGGGCAGGAAAGTAAACCACAGGAAAGCTTCTTTTATACAATTACAGAATTAAATAAGAAATCACAAAGTAAGGTTAAATCCTCAGCACATGTATTAAACTTTAGTTAGCAGTTTCCTGAAGGCCATTGTGACATCTTCATTCCTCGGCATTTAGATCACAGTGCTGAACATTGGGGTGAGAATAGTGTAGAAAAGAGAAAGGAGTTTATCCATGCTGGAGAACTGTTTGGGTTTGGGTCAGAAATAGGTAATGATTACAGATCCAAAGACCAAAGCCACAACTATCATATGAGAGGAGAAGGTGGAGAAGGCTTTGAATCACCCTGTGGCTGAGGGCAACTTCAGGACGGTGGAGATCATTTTACTGTATGAATAGAAAAGGGACCATGATAAATACCACAGCAACTGAAAAGAGCAACATCTCATTTATGAAAGTTTCTCAACAGGCCAGACCTCCCAAATTTAAAGACCCAATCCAAAAATGGGCATCTGAAATGAACAGACATTTCTCAGACAAGGAAGTAGAAATAACAAATAAATATATGAAAAAATGTTCAACATAACTGGTCATTCAAGAGATGTAAATGAAAACAATGCTGAGATTCCATCTCACTCCAGGAAGAATGGCTGCTATCATGAAATCAACCCACAAAAAGAGCTAGCAGAGCTGTGGGGAAACAGGAACCGTGCTCCAATGCTGGTGGGAGTGTCAACTGGTAAAACCACTGCAGAAATCAGCATGGAGATACCTCAAAGAACTAGGACTGGAAGTCCCATTTGACCCAGCTATTCCCCTGCTGGGCATCTTCCCCAAAGATGTGAAAGAATCATACCACAGTGATATAAGTCTACTCATGCTCATAGCAGCACAATTTTTAATAGCTAAAACTTGGAAACAGCCCAAAAACCCATTAACTGGAGATTGGATAAAGGAAATGTGGTTTTTTTTTTAAATAAAATGGAGTACTACTCAGCCATAAAAAATGAGAAATTAGAGACATTTATAGCTAAATGTATGCACATTGAGGTGATACACTTAAGCAAAATAAATAGGACATACGTGTAAATACCAAAGTTTTTCTAGTGTGAGAGACTGAAAGTGTAAATAAGGATCAAAATATATAATAGATAAGGTGAAATAGGAAGAAAAGGTCCAATCATTCTATATTTAATTTTGTGTATCTGATTTATTACTTTCACCAGAATTTGCAACAGATTGCTTAGTTCAATTTTTCATAAAATTGCTCCATTAAACCTTACTGATTTTTTTTCCTACAGGTGATTGAACTCAGGACTTTGTGCTTGCAAGGCAGGCATGGTGCAACTGAGATAAATCCCTGCCTTTTACTGATTCTATATTTAATATGCTGGGGTTTTTGTGCTTTTGTTTTTCTTATCATTCTCTCCTGCTCTTATTTGTCTGTGTAGTAGACAGAATTGTAAGATGTTCCCCAAGGTTTATAGTTCCTGGTATATGTACATCTTCTCCCCATTATCCATTTGAATTCTGATCTAGGTTTATATATTCTACATACAAATATAACCAGTTTCATACTCAATTCGCTCAGTTACAAAGATTTTCCATGTGGTCCTGATCAAATCACAGGGGTCCTCTAAGTTTTTATCTAGCAGTCAGAGGAAATCTGGGACTGAGTTTGGTCAAAGTTGGAGGAACATAGGAAGGGATTGGGCTTGTATTCTAGAAGCCGATTGTAGTGCCATGTCTATTGTGGTATTATAGACAAGTCAATATCTACTTTGGGTCTTAAATTTCCCCCTTAGGAGAGTGCTTTAAGGCTTCCTCTCAAGTTCAGCACTACGAGAGCATGGGACTTAGGAATAGGTTTGCAGGGATAGCCAGAAAAGATACAAGCTTTGACCTCCAGGGAAATCATAAAAGTCCCATCTTCCTCTCTCCCCTTTTATTAATCTCTAGACTGTGAGTAACTTCCATACTTGGCTTCTTTCTCTTTCTAAATGTTATTTACCCATTAAGTTTCAAATCTTACATTTTTTTGAGAGGGGGCTTTTTATTTTCAATTACATATAGAATTTCAATCTCTCACATCATGGTATTATATAAAGACTTAGTTTTCCCTCACTTGTGGCTGGTGGAATGAGGTTTGAAGTCCTGCTCCATGTTATGGGCTTGTCTTGTGTCTTCCACTGCATGTGTCAGTCACTGGTCCAGGCATTTCTGTCCTATTGCCGTGTCCTCCATTGTGATAAATATGTCTGATTGTTACTAATCTACAAGTCTAAATCACAAATTGCCCCTCACAGCTGGTATGAGAATATACACATTTCTTTTCTGCTTTGACATGATATCACATGACTCATTTGGTAATGAATATAGACAGGTCTCTATCCTATTATGTGACTCCATGTGTGGTTTTGAATTAAAAGGAGAAATTACCATCAGGAGTAGTTATTCTCTGCAGCACAGTAAAAATGGAGAAAGAAAAGCTTGAATTTTCAATGTCAAAGATTGCATTACAGCCTAAGGAACTTAGCGAGAACCTCTCTCAAAGTAAAATCACAAATATAAAATATCGAGCATGTAGCTTAGGGATAGAGAGCTTGCCTCATATGCACAAATCCCTAGGTTTAAAGAAAAGATTAAAACAAGTGATTGCATTAATTGTATTTATAGGATTCAAATAGACAATGCTAAAAACTGTAACCATGTATCATTTTACTCTTTTCAATCTTCATAATATTTTGATATTTTTAAAACCAAATAAATATTTACATGAAAAAATCAAAATAATAAGAAAATATTTAGTAAATGTAGTGAGATATTGTGTGAAACTTGACACATTTACAGTCTCATTTGATTTGGATCACATAAGAAGTAACAGAACATGAGCCAATTAAGATAAACTAAGTGTTGTCTATAAGTTATGGAAGTGATAATTTGAAAATGAAATAATTGCTTCATATTTTCTCCACCAGAAGTTACTACCTATTACTTCTTACAGGAATTATTTCAATTATGATGACAAAATTTCCTATATTAACAACATAAAAATATATTAAATTAAAATATAACATTTTTACTCATATTTTAAAAATAGGAATGTTTAACCTTATTATCAACAATATATAAATGAGAAAGTTATATATTTCAGATACTTGGAACATGAACATTAATGTTAACATTAACATTTAACTTTGTAACTCAATTTAATAAAACTACACAGATAATTATATATCAAATACATTTAAGACCAATATATCTTTTATCACTTCAGATGTTTGATATAATTTTGAATCATTACGCTTAAAATAATAATCCTAAGAGATAGAATACCCAATACAGTGTCAGCAGTTTACCATTTTACTTTTGCTAATGTTGTATCTTCCACTTTGAAGTTTTGTATTTTTAAATATTTAAGTAGGTTAACATCTACAGCAACTTTCATTGAGCACTCTGCTTACTCTTGAAACTGCTAGGGCACTTTATAAAGGAAATATAATTTCTTTCTGGTAGGGATGCCATCTCCCTTGTCACTTCTAAATTGCAGGATAACTCCCTGAGTTTGCAATTAACTTTTGTGTTTTACCAAACACTTCCTCCAAAACAAAGGGCAGCTTCATACAGTCACTCCTTGGAATATAATTCATGCAATTTTCTTTTTCAGAATATTATCCCAGCACATGAATCTCCTGGAAAAATAATTCTCAATTTTCTCAATTATCCTTCCACTCTTTAGTTTACCTGTCTTACTTTTTGTAATTCTCTTGAATTTAACTTTTCAACAAATTGTGTCTCTTGGTACCATCATTAGACATATTCTCAGCCCATTGCCTTACATTTCCTTTAATTTCTCACATTTTTCATGATTGCTTTGAAGTAGAAGATGTTTGTATTTCTGGGGTGAATGTGATGAAAACAAATCATGTTTATTTCAAAACATTAGATAGATTTTCAACTCTCTTTGAGGCTCAATCTTTTTTATTTTATAACTTTATTTTATAATTTTTTTCATTTTTTAAATATATATATTTATTGGTACATTTTAGATACAAAATACATTTACATTTATCATTGGGTGTTTGTACCAGAACATGATGCATCTTAGTTTTTATTTTTTCTCCCATTCCCTGTGCACCCTTCACCCCCTCCACCGTTCCTTATCTACACAGAGCTTGATTGCATTTTTTTTTCCTCATAATATTTTTCTTTCCCTTCTTCGCTTTCCCCTTTCCCTTCCACCATCGCCAAACCCTTGGACCTTTTCTTATTTCAAATTATCAATTATTCATTTTAATCATTTTCATCCTTATTTACACTTTCAATTTCTCACACTAGAGAAACTATTTGGTATTTACACATGTGTGTCCTATTTATTTCACTTAAGAGTATGGCCTCATTATGCATCAATTTAGCTATAAATGTCTCTAGTTTCTCATTCTTTATGGCTGAGTAATACTCCATGTTATAAAAAAACACACATCTTCTTTATCCAGTTTCAGGTTGATGGGCACTTGGGCTGTTTCCAAGCTTTAGCTATTACAAATTGTGCCACTCTAAACATAGGTGTACATATATCACTGTGGTATGATTCTTTTAATTCTTTGGGGAAGATTCCAGTAGGGGAATAGCTGGGTCAAATGGGACCTGTAGTCCTAGTTCTTTGAGGTATCGCCATACTGATTTCCACAGTGGTTGCACCAATATACATTCATACCAAGAATGGAGACAGGCTCCTTTCTCTCCACACCCCCGCCAGCATTTGTTATTGGTTGATTTCTTGATAGCAGCCATTCTTTGTGGGCTGAGGTGGAATCTCAGTGTTGTTTTCATCTGCATCTCTCAAATGACCAGTGATGTTGAACATTTTTTCATATATTGATTTGCTATTTTTACTTCTTTGTCTGAGAAATGTCTGTTCATTTCGGTTGCCCATTTTTGAATTGGGCCTTTGAACTTTGGAGATCTGATTTTTTTCATTTCTCTATATATTCTTGATAGTAGACCTTTGTCTGAGTTACAGCTGCTAAATATTTCTTCCCACATCGTCGGTTGTCTCTTAGCTCTGTTGGTAGTTTCTCTCAGAGTGAAGAAGCTTTTTAATATGATGAGATCCCAGTTGTTGATTCTTTGTGCTAGCTCCCATGCTACTGAATATTTGTTCATAAAGTCTTTTCCTATGCCAATGTCATCGAGTTCTACCTAACTTATCTTCCAGCAAGTTTAGTGTTTCTGACTTAATATTTAGATCTTTAATACACTTTGATCTTAGCTTAGTCCATGGTAATAGGTATGGGTCTAGTTTTAATTTCTGACAGGTTGAAATCCAGTTTTTCCAGCACCATTTATTAAACAGGCTATCTTTCCTCCAATGAGTGTGGTTGGCTCCTTTGTCAAAGATTAGGTGACTGAGTATGTCTGGAGTTGTTTCTGCATCTTCTAATCTATTCCACTGATCTTCAGGTCTGTTTCTTTTCCAGTATCATGCTGTTTTGTTCACAGTAGCTTTGTAATATAGTTTCAAGTTGAGGAATGTGATGTCCCCAGCCATGTCTCTGTTACCTAGAATTGCTTTTGCTATTCTAGGCTTCTTCTGTTTCCAAATGAATTTTTGGATGGTTTTCTCTAGTTCTCTGAAGTATATTGTTGGAATTTCAATTGACATTGCATTGAATCTATACAGTAGTTTTGCAAGTATGACCATTTTCACTATATTGGTTTTTCCTACCCAGGACCAAGGGATATCTTTCCATTTTCTTATATCCTCTCCAATCTCCTTCTTCAGAGTGCTGTAGTTTTCAGTGTAGAGGTATTTTGCTTCCATTGTTTGGTTGATTCCTAGATATTTCATTTTTTTAGATGCTATTGTAAAAGGAATTATTTCCCGAATTTCCCTCTCAATGGGTCTGCTATTTGACTATAAAAGGCTATTGTTTTCTGAGTTTTAATCTTGTATCCAGCTACTCTACTAAATCTGTCAATTAGGTCTACAAGGCTTTTGACTGAGTTTTTTGGGTCTTCTATGTAAAGTATCATATCATCAGCAAATAATGACAGTTTCACTTCTTCCTTTCCTATCTTTATTCCTTTTATTTGTTTCTCTTGTCTAATTCCTATGGCTAATGTTTCCAGTACAATATCGAACAGGAGTGGTGATAGTGGGCATCCTTGTCTTGTTCCTGATTTTAGTGTGAAAGTTTTAAGTTTCTGACCATTTAGTATGATGTTGGCTGTTGGTTTTTCATAGATACTCTTAATCAGGTTGAGATAAAGACCTCCTATTCCAATTTTCTGTAGTGTTTTATCATGAATGGGTGTTGGATTTTGTCAAATGCTTTTTCTGCATCTATTGAGATCATCATGTGGTTTTTTTCCTTGACTCTGTTAATATAATGTATTACATTTATTGATTTATGGATGTTGAACCATCCTTACATCCCTGGGATAAATCCGACTTGGTCAGGGTGTATGATCTTCTTGATGACCCTCTGTATTGTTTGCCAGTATCTTGTTGAAGATTTTTGCATCTATGTTCATTAGGGAGATTGGTCTGTAGTTCTCTTTTTGGTTTGGACCTTTCCCTGGTTTTGGAATCAAAGTAACACTTGCTTCCAGGAATTAATTTGGAAGCCTTGCTTCCCTTTCAATTTCCTTGATGAGTTTAAATAGTAGTGGTGATAGTTCTTCTTTAAATGTCTGCAGAATTCAGCAGTGAAGCCATCAGGACCTGGGCTTTTATTTGTTGGCAAGTTTTTAATTACATTTTCAATTTCAGTCATTGTAATTGGGGAGTTTAGAATTGCTATATCTTCTTCTTTTAATTTTGGCAATTCATATGTATCTAGGAATCTGTTCATTTCTTCTGTGTTTTCCATTTTATTAGAGTACAGGATCTCAACGTAGGTATTGAAGATTCTCTGGATTTCTGCTGGATTTGTTATGGCTTTGCTTTTTTCATTCTTAATTACATGTATTTGAGCCTTTTCTTTCCTTTTTTGAAAAGGTTGGCTAAAGGTTTATCAATTTTATTTATTCTTTCAAAAAACCAACTCTTTAATTCATTGGTTTTTTGTATCGTTCTCTTAGTTTCCACTGCATTGATTTCTGCTCAGATCTTTATCATTTCCTTTCCTGTACAAGCTTTGGATTTGTTATGCTCTTCTTTTTCTAGGAGTTTGAGGTTCTGCATTAAGTTATTTAACTGAGTTCTCTCTGTTGTCCTAATATGGGCATTCACTACTATGAATTTCCCATGGAGAACTGCTTTCATTGTGTCCCATAGATTCCTGTATGTTGTACTGGCATTATCACTTACTTTTAGAAACTGTCTAATTTCTTCTTTAATTTCCTCTGTGACCCATTGGTTGTTCAGGAGGGTGTTGTTCAATTTCCATGTGTTTGTGGGTGTTTTGCAGTTTCTTATGTTATTGATCTCCAATTGTATTGCATTATGCTCTGATAATATACAGGAGATAACTTCTATTCTTTTACATTTACTTAGATATATCCTATGAGCTAGCATGTGATCTATTTTGGAGAATGACCTGTGTGCAGCTGAAAAGAATGTGTACTCTGATTTTGTGGGGTGGAACACTCTGTAAACATCTGTTAAGTCCATTTGTTCAATGGGTTCATTTAGTTCTAGAATGTCATTGTTAATTTTTTCCTAGTTGATCTGTCTATTTTTGATAGAGGGGTGTTGAGGTCCCCCATTACAATTGTATTAGTGCTTATCTGGTTTTTCATGTCCATTAATATTGTTTTGTATAGTTGGGGGCATTTGAATTTGGTTCATCTATACTTAGGATTGTCATCTCTTCCTCTTGGATTGTTCCTTTCACAAGGATGTAGTGACCATCTTTGTCTCTCTTAATTAGTTTTGGTTTGAAATCGACTTTGTCTGCAAATAAGATTGCTATGCCTGCTTTTTTCTGGGTTCCTGTTGCATGGCGAACTATTTTCCATCCTTTTATTTTCAGTCTATGGATTTCCTTTTGAGTTAGGTGTGTTTCTTGTATACAGCATATTGATGGGTTTTGCTTCTTAATCCATTCTGCCAATCTATTTCTTTTGATTGGTGAATTGAGGCCATTAACATTGATAGTTATAATTGACAGATATTGACCCATCCTTGTCATGATGTTTTACTGTTCTTGGCTCTTTTCTTATTTTTTCCCCTTTCTCTTTAGTGTCTTACCTTGAGTGGTGCCTTCTCTCTGCTGGGCCTCATGGAGTTGGGACCTTCATTGTCTTTTTTCTAGGATATTGTTTAAAATTGTTTGGAGTGCTGGTTTGGTAGTAATGAAATTTCTCAGGTGTTCTTTGTCATGGAAGTATCTAATTTTCCCATTGATTTTGAAAGATAATTTTGCCGGATTCAACAGTCTAGGTTGGAAGTTTTATTTCTTTTAGGGCTTGAAATACTTCACTCCAGGCTCTCCTTGTTTTGAGGGTTTGGGTTGAGCTATCTGCCATGATTCTGATGGGCTTTCCTTTGTCAGTGATTTGTTTCTTTTCTTTAACTGCCTGTAGAATTTTGTTCTTCTGTTGGGTTTCTGGGATCTTGACTATTATATGTCTAGCTGTAGATGTTTTTTGGTCATGGGTGGATAGAGTTCTATATGCCTCACTTTTCTGTACATCCAACTCTTTACCTCTGTCTGAGAAGTTATTTACTATTATTTCTGTGAACAGTTTTTTATGTCTGTTGTGCTTTCTCCTGTTTTTTAATGGACTCCTATGAGTCTTATGTTATTCTTCTTTGCATCATCTAGCAGTTGTTGGATTGATTTCTTATGTTCCCTT
Source organism: Heterocephalus glaber (assembly GCF_053883595.1). Classification (NCBI taxonomy): domain Eukaryota; kingdom Metazoa; phylum Chordata; class Mammalia; order Rodentia; family Bathyergidae; genus Heterocephalus; species Heterocephalus glaber. The sequence goes on from NW_028258410.1 coordinate 5,449,497, forward strand.
ACTATCTTTAAGAAGTCTCTGTTTTCATGGTCCTTAACTGCAAACCTGACTTGTATATCTGATATTCTGTCTTTAGATTCTCTTAGTCTGCTCTGCATGCTTTCAATACAGTTTTTAATCTCCTGAATATCTGTTTGAATCTGTTTCATGGATTCCATTTCTTTCTTATGTTGAGCAATCATCTTTTCCATTTCTTTCTTATGCTGGGCCTTCATGGCTTCCAGCATGTTTCTGATCTCATCTATTTTCTTATCTGTTTCTGCCCTAGAACTTCTAATCAAGTCTTTCACCCTGATCACCATGTCTGTATTTATTTGGGAGATTTTTTCTGTTTTGAAATTTTCTAGAGCCTCATGCATCTGCTTTGTTACTTCCTGTGCTATCAGTTCAGGGTGTCCAAGTGGTTGCTTATCAGAGTTTTAGACCTCAATTCCCCCAGAATTTCCTTTTTGTGGCATGGAACCCTGCATTTGTGCCTTGCTTAAGTGTCTTCTCATTTTTGTTTTTGGTACTGTCCTTGATTTAATTCCTGGGTTGGTATTTCAAGATTGCTTAATGTAGGTATCTTTGTTGCTTGTGTTTTAAAACCCTTTGTGGAATGATTCCTTTCAGAGGTGTCTTCTAGATATGGCTTGTGTTTGGGTTTTGAGACTCTAATGACTCTGAGGTGATTATATTTTTCTTATACCATGAAGGAAAACTAATTAGATCAATCACAACATATTAGCCCAAATGACATAGTCAGCAATACCATAGCATCAAATACAGCTTAGAAAATGACACTTTGTGGTAGTTATTCATCTCTCACTTTTAACTATGTGAGTTAAATTAAAATCAAGGACCAACACAACATAAGTTTATAATGAATAAACACTTCAATATAGCATCTTTCTCCTTCAGGGTGGGGAGCTAAATGGAGTTGGGAAAGGAAGGACAGGTAGAAAGAACAGGTAAGATTAGCGGTGAGGCCAGAAGACACAGAAAGATCACACAAACTGTAAGATGTTGTTAAAGGCAAGAGAAAATGGCAGAATGAAAGAACAAAGATGCGAATAGAACCACCTAACAGCAACAGGGAGGGTAGATACCATATTTACTTTCCTTTAAACCTAATGATAATCAAGAGAAGGAAAAAGAGAAGAAAAGAACAGTAAGGGAGAAATCCAATTTCAGTGCAGAAAGGAACAAATGGGGAGATGAGGGGCAATGTGTGACAGTGAGAGAATGAGAGAGAGATAGAAAAGATAAAAGAAAGAAAAGAAAAGTAAAGCTTTGAAGAGTAGAAAAAAAGTAAAAATTAAGAATTAAAAATAAGAAAAAAAATTTTCTTTTCTGCAAATAGCAATAGAAATTATGGGCCTCCTTCAGGGTATGTATCTGTTGTCACAGTAGGCAATGTAGGAATCTGTGTGCATACACAAGTCAATGAGTGTCAGCAAGCCAGCAGCAGATCAAGTACAGTGGTCTGATGTGCCTTTACTGTAGAGGTTCTCTTTACTTTTCTGCTGAGCTTCAGTTTTCTTCCAGAAGCCTGAGAAGCCCTCTTTCTGTTACTAACTTCTGCTCTATCTTGTGGTCCTCAGGACAAGGGTCTTTATATTCTTCTGTGCCTCTGTAGCGTGGGACGAGGTAGGAAAAACGCCAGAAGGTAGGTGGTGCACAGGGTGGGGAGACTGAGCGTTAGCGGACCTCACCGTGCCATGGGTGTGGCCCAGGATGGCCGCAGGAACCCCAAGCTGCTTGCCTTGTCTCACCGAGGCTGGTCGCTGGTTGCTGCTTTGATGTTTTATAACTTTAAAATAATGTTTTTAGGGGTGTAATTTCTAGTAATTCTAATTAAAGTTCACTAAATATTTTGATCTCTATTGGCATAAAAATGAAAACTGACATTGGAAAAGAATAAATATACCATAACTGTTTTTATAGGTAAAATTGGAAAATGGCATCATTATGTATTTATAAGTAATACAAGAGAAGATTGAGTGAATTCTTATTTTGCTATTACTAGGATTTGCTAAACATATGTAAAATGTAATTAAACAATTCATGTTTTCAGATTTTTTAAACTTATTTATTTGACACTCAAATGGACAACCTTTAAGTCATTGTGTTAACCTGTTCAGAAGTCACAGAATCTGTTTTTCTATATGGATTGGTCACAGAACATGTGCCCCATGCTGAGTTCAACTTTTAGTGACATCCTATGAAAAGTAATGCATTATTCCTGTGGGGAACATAAAACATTTCTAATGCACATTTTCCTCCAGCCAATCCAACTTCCAATTGACCCATAACACATCATTTTACTTTTATTTAACAATTGAAACCTTTCTCTTTGGTGTGCAGTCCTTGAGTTCTGCCAGTGTGCTCTGGTATCTGGTGAATTCTCACTTCCATGTACCAAGCCATGCCCATGGGATTTTCTTGGTCTCTTCAATGAATTATACCCATATGCTAAATCCCTACAAAACTCTAAAGGTTTATACTGTTTGCTTCCATTGTTAGTGGGAAAATGTAGTGAATGGCCATAGTAATAAAAAATATAGTTTACTATGATCAAGTTTGGAACCACAGAGACTGGTTCAGATGAGATTGCAATCATCACTGTAGGGGAAGACAGTGGCTAGAATTAGGATTGAGTAGTGTAAATATTGTAAAAGGAGCCAAAGAATACACAGAGCTTGTTCCCAAACATTGTTTTGTTTTGTTTGATTTTGAACTTTACCACATATAAAATTAGTTGCTTAGGAACTCTGACATAGTAATCCATTTATATCTCTTTTTAACAAACTTATGTATTTGTTCATCAAATCATGTAGATCTTATTCTCTAAATATTAACCAACTGAGCAAACATCCTTGTAATATTTCTTCTAAAACAGAAACATTTTCTAAAAATGATTCACTATTTTCTTTACTATCCCATGTTCATAAATCTATCTTATTTCAAAGACATTCTTTTCCTATGATGCAGGCTAATCGTGCGGTTTTTCTTCTTATTTTGTTCACTGGCTCACCTTGGCCATCATAATTATATTGTGCAGTATAATATGAGGCTGAAAACAGATAATCATTAATGAAATTTAGTTATTTTTTATTTCTGTTCATCTCTATAATTCTGGATTGTGTTTCCCACCCCTGTTACAGCCTGAATGTCGGCTTGGGTTGCTTCATTACAATGAGATGGCAGAGAAAGCAGCATGTGAAGATGCCCTGTCTTTGGGACCTTCTCCTGCATTTCTCCTTTCAGCTGCTGGTGTAGCAACAGCCACAGCAATCAAAAGAAATGTCGCTGCTTCCTGCCCACAATGATCCATAATGACCTGTAATGATACACCCTCCATCTGAATGTGGAACTCCTTTCAGGGACATTTTACATCTTAGAACTGTAGAGTATTGCTATTATCCAGGTCTGTTTACTGTGTATAAATGCACTGCCTTCCTGGTCGTATTCCTCCTAACTCAGCTGAAAACCTTTCTTCACATTCTTCTGCCTTGACATTGAGCACCTGCCATCGCACACATCTTGCCATAGTAGATTATTAAAGCCATGGATGTTACAGCAGACTTGTTTCAAACAGAATCATTTCCTGCAATATTTGGACCATGACTAAAGAAAGTCTCCCTCTGTGAGGGGGTGTAGTTGTAATTTTTTAAGCATATAAATTTTGGGTCACATTTAAGTCTATACCATGTGACAAAACAATACAACCTAGACCTAGGGACATAGGGAAAATTACCCAGATCGATATTCTTAGCAAGCATGATGTAGGAGGCAGTGCTCTGTCTTGGATGAGCCTTTCCTTCTGGCTGTTGTCTTGATCTGTGCACTGAGCCTAGTACATGTAGCATCGGTATGTTGATGACACAGTCATTATTGAGGCTGTGCCCTGCTCCAGATGGGAATGGGATTGACTTGCATTCTGGATGCTTCAGAAAGCCATCTGTGATGCCATCACCATATTCCCATCCTCAGGAAGACAGATGCACAGGTAGATGCAGTATGTGTGAAACTGTGTATACACTAACAATTGTGTACAAGTGCAGCAGAGATGGGAGGACCCTCTGCATGGGCCTCAGTTGTGCACAATGATTTCCTACCCCTTGTGGTATTTTTGTACACACTAGTGAAGACAGACAGTGAGCAATAGAAGAAGCAGTATGTCACACTGTATGTAATGATAATTATGCACGAGATGTTCCAGGGAGAGTATGTGAATAGGGGAAATCTCACTGAAAAAATGACTTCCAAAGAAGAGTGGAAAGAAGAGTTGGATCAGATGGGTGGGAGTCCATTCAGAGAGCAGTGTGGACAGAGGGGGATGGGAGGGTGAGGAGCACATCAATAGTTGAGATCAAAGCTGTTTCCATTCCAAATTTTGAAAATTAGAATATTAATTTTTAATTGCATCAGTTCAAATTTTATTTTTGAAAACACTTCAAATACTTCAAACTTTAGATATATATTTGTGCCACCAGCTTTGTTCATAACAAAAGACAATATGGAGGTCATTTTAAAATATCAAATTTATTTGGCATAAATCTAGAGCTTAAGAAGTCAGACTTTTTATATTTTATTTTCAATCCATGAAAATGATACCATCACTGCTTACCTCTCAAAGAAAAACATATATATAAACATATATATATGTTCACATTAGGTGACATATATGAAAATTACATACATATGCATATAAATATAGGATGGATTAGAATAAATATTTTCATGAATTAGGGGGCCCAAGGAGTTGACTCCATAATTACTCTTAATTCATCTGGGAAAAGGGAAAGGAAAAAGAGAGTGAGAAAATCTAGGATCAGAAGGAATGGAGTAAAGAACAAAGCCTGAGAAAGGGAATCTGAGCCATAGCTACTAAGGCAGAGCATTGCTGGTGGTGACAACTGCCGAACTAGATAAAACTTACGTATTTGATTCAAAGGATAACAAATAACCCAGTCTTTTCTGGTTTATGACAACTGCATTTGTGTATTGAATGTTAATAAAAAGCCACAAGTTCTTCCTAAGGCCTGTGAAATGGTTTTCCATATGCTGTTATGCACTGTGTGTTGACGCATTGTACACTGAGAAAGATCCTCACCAAATCAAAAGGCATTCCCACAAAAGGACACATTTACATGGAGGGCAGAAACCTGCTGGGTCTCCTTCACCAGGGCTTTCTGTTGTCGCCTAAGCACTTTATGACCCAATGCTCTCATCTATGAATACACATGGTCAAATTTCATGTGAAGTTAATCCAGATAGACTGAAAGGAGCCCAGAGCTCTCAGAACTGGCATTGTTACATTGTGCTTGAGGATAACAGGCTTCCATGAGGCACACGCTGCCCTGATAAAATCAGCACTCAGGAGCTGTAGCTTATCACCAATGTTGCCTGGGACATTCCCTGAATTAGATATGGCTCCTGTGCACCTCAGTGACACAGTGATCAAAATCACATCTCAAGGAGAAATATAAATTTGTTTTGTTGGTGGTGGTGGTGTCTGGTATGTCCCTAGGGGTCATCAGGGAGACTTTTGCACATAACATTGTACGAGTATGTCACTACTGAAGATAAGCTGAATAGGCTAAAGCATTCAGTCAGTAAAAATAAAAACCAAGTATTTTTGACTTAATGTTAAAATTGATCAAAATCTATGTGGTTTACAGATCACACACTTTATATATATATATTTAATATATATATATTTAATATATATATTTTTCTAAAGAACTCTTAATTCACTAGAGATTTATTTTATTTTTAAGATGTGTTAATGTGTAATTTTTGAACCTGCAGAAATAGTAATCTATCCATCCATCCATGTATCTATCTACCTATCATCTATCTAATTATCATATATGGTATTTCCTAAAAATAATACAGGCTTGCCGAACAGATGAGACTTCTAAATTATATAGATACATTTGCTCTAAACTGTAAAGGCTTTGAAGTTAAGAGAACTCTATACGGTTTTATGTTCCCAGGATCATCTACCTCTTACAAATAACTAGCAGACAGCATTTTTTGTCATGTATCTTGAAAGTTCTTTCTTAGTTGCAAGGAATCAGTAGCTTTTGCTTCTCCACACATAGTTTTTCATCAGAAGCTTTAATATTCCTTGTGTTCCAAAGATTCTGATTCTGAACAATATTGATCACCAGGTCCTGAAACAGCTGATTCTACTGCAGACTGTGGCTTGGGACTTCACTTTGTCAACCAATGAAAAGACCATATGCACATGTGCACATACACACACACACACAGACTCACAGACATACACACACACACACACACACAGTAATGACTCCATTAGAAATAGGGTAAAGGGTCAGCAGTCATAACAAACAAGGAAGGGGAAGGTCATTTTCTGACATTCATAACTATCCAGTGGTATATCATGACACTCTGGAATAAGGAGGAAAACGACATGTAGTTATAATATTTTCCTAAAATCAAAATAACAAGGACCCATTTCTTTGTGTGGAGACATGACAGTGGATAAGGTTCCAACCTCCTCTGTTACATCTCTTTTTTTTCTTAAATTCTTTCATTGGTACATTTTGTTATACAATACATTTACATTTATCACTGGGTGCTTGTACCTGTACATGATGTATCTTGGTTCTTATTTTTGCCCATTACCTCTGCGCCCTTCACTCCCTCCACCCTTCACTATTTACATAGACTTTGTTTCCATTTTTTTTCTTTTCCCATAATTTTTCCTTTCCCTTCTTTCCTTCCCCTTCCCCTCCCACTTCCCCTTCCCCTTCCCTTTTGGATGGTTTCTTCCTATTTCAAATTATCAATTACTCATTTTAATCATTTTAATCCTTATTTACACTTTCAGTTCCTCACACTAGAGAAACTATTTGGTATTTACACATCTGTGTCCTATTTATTTCACTTAAGAGTATGGCCTCAATATGCATCCATTTAGCTATAAATGTCTCTAGTGTCTCTCTTATGTCTTTATTACTGAAAACTTTATCTTCAGTGTCTTTGCTGTTTTTAAAAATTCAATGCCTTATTGTTTAACTTAGTTATATCTCTGAAGAGGTTCACATATCTGTGCAATGTTTACTTTGGTTTTCCCTATTTATTTGCATGTTTTTCTTCTGGTTACCTTATGAAATAGTGCAGATAATGACTTTCCTGAAAGGTGCAGAAAGGATAAACTCTAGTCCTCAAAATTATACTCTTGACTGGGCACAACTGAGAAATCTTTCAGAGCACATTCAGGTTATGAGATGTGGGCTGTATTTTTATATTTTCATGGCACTCATTCTAGTAAAATTCTTTGTATATGAAGAATTTTGAACAAACACTTTTTATTTGAATTAAATGTCTGCTAGCAGTTGAATTGCATACTAAAGAGTCTATTTTTGCTTATGTTGATGTATTTTACACATACGTGGTTTTATTGCATGAAATTATTTCAGTCTCCATTGTTAAAATCAAAAAACAAATGAGAACTTTGAGATCAAAGATATATTGAAGCCCAGAATTACAAAGTATCTATTTTTATTTCCAAGACATATTAATACTGTACAATGGGATTTATAATTTCCAGTTATTCATTTACCATTTTTCATTGTGCTAATAAAATAGTTTAGAACAAATAGCTTCATCATTATTGGCCTGGTGAATGGAAAAAATTTTGAAACACTGCACTCAAAAATAATTGGGAAAAAACATTAAAAAATGAATGAATGTCTTGACTATATTTTATAATACTTATAAAGCTTTAGTTGTCAGTTTTATAAATGAATAGATCCCTTTTTAGCCAGAAACTATTTTATGAATATCATTTATGTAACAATGCTAATATTCTCTAATAAGCTTTATGCTGCTAAAGCAAACATATGTAATTAATTACAAATTAAGAATGTTTGAAAATATATACTTTTATAGTCATCTCTTGCTAAGACATTTTGTGGGTTTTTTATATAGCAGAGTAAACAATATTCTGATTCATTGAATTTCTCTAGTTAATTGATTTCTCTTGAGAGTCAATAAGAAATGTCATAGGAAACATTCTGATTAGGAACCTATATTTTCCCCAATATAAAAAGAAATACATAATTTTCCAAGTAATTCATTACACTAACTATAAAACATTCCAGAGCGGGCTGAATTTCTTCACCATACATTCATCAATTCATTTCCCTCAGGATAATCATCGTTTATTATTCTTATTGCTTCAGGAATACTTGTTCTCTATATTATCTGAGTTCAAATTTAAGAAAACACCAACATGCCAACTATTATTGTTAACAAGACCCACTGGGTACTAACTTTGGTAAATGTCTCTCAGACGTAGCAACATTAACACTGGAAATTTGCAGTTGAAAAAAGGTACAATGATAATTCTTTCAAAAATAGTGGAGAGCCATCTTTAATGTTCTTGTGCAATTTAATGGTCAAAGGTTTATCACTGAGTTCCTTGTATTTTTGTTCAAAAAGATTTATTACAGCAAACAAATTTTTAAGTTTGCCATTCTTTTTGTAACTAATGGCTCAAGGCAAGCTAAATAAATTTTATTTAGCAGTTATACCAAATTCTTAGCTAAGAAAAAAAAATTTACATCTTTTTTTTGAGTTGAAAAAATTTATTGAAAGAAAGAAAGCTTCTGTCTTAAGAGAGACAGAATGGGGACCAGAAAGTGGGTTGCCCAATAAATTTACATCTAATGATTGAGGCTGATGAGTAGCAGTTTAGTGTTATTCTCCTTAAATTTACCCAAAAGGTCACCAAACCTAAGCAACAGAGTCACAATTCACTGGACACAGTAGCCAGAAAAATGAGAATATATATTATATATTATTATATTATATTATATATATGTAATTACTAAAAGAATAGGATATTAAATAGAGCATCAGAATGAGAAAATGAGTGGCATTTGTCATTGCTGGAGAAAATATTTACAGTTAACTCAGGTAACATTTGGTGGGAATGTACTTGTGGTACTGTAGATTGAATTCAAGAACACAGAAACTTCATACTGAGCTAAATCACAGTCCCCAGTTCTTTGTTTGTTTGTTTGTTCATTTGACACAATGTCTTGATAAGTCACTAAACTGTTCAAGCTGGGCTAAACTCTGAATCTTCCTGCCTTAGCCTCTAAGGTCTTCAACAGATCAACAACAGAGAGAAAGAAAGGGTAAGTTGCAGGGAACAGAGAAAGGGAACATTACCAGAACCCCTGCAGTGATTCCTAGCCTCCTGCAAGCCATGGCAGCCCAAGATGAATTAACTTATTATACAGGAAAGCTAGAAAAAATGAGACCTGGAGAAGAAACTGAGCTTTGGGCCTGATCAGTGCTGCTCTGGACAACAAAGATGAAAGCCCCCTGAGCTTGCCACACCTTTTATTCAGTACATCAGGAGAAAGAAATATAACAAACGACCCAGGACAGAGAGTTCAGTACATTGGACAGAGTTCAGTACATTGGTAGAAACAAATGTAACAGATGACTGGAGAGCAGCCAAATTCCTAGATCAATGAGGAACAATCCAGATGAAGATTCTGTTCCTCCTAGAATGTCTTCAGCTGGTGTAATCTTGTCCTGGAGAATCACAGCATCACTGGATCATTGAGGTCTCAGTAGTGACTGGAGGCCAAAATGGAATGATGTCTGGAAGTCCTGTAGCTGGCCTGTAGACAGGAGAACTAGGCCTAATCAAATGATTTTTCCCCAAAATTATGGAGCATTGCTCCCGACAGTAAGTGAAGGAAAAAATGTATGTTATAATTATGCTTGCATTAATATGTAATATGAGGTTAACCTTTCTACTTTTCTTATAGAAAATTATTTCAAGTTTTATTGATTGTGTGTAAGTTCCTACTGAGCTGCTAAAATATATCTCGAGTATGTTATATATTTAGAAAATAGGCCTGTGAAACAAAAACATCATTAAATTCACAAATCCGAGTTTTTGTTTCTAAACAATCCTTACATTTTTTTTAATTTGCCAGATAATCTGTTAATGAGAATTATAAAAGACCAAAAACATATTTTTGAAAACTGCTTGTTTTAAACAAGTGATTTTTGTTTTTAATAACAAATACTGTGTGTGATGATGATTTTTTGTAAAACCAATAAATACAAGAATAAATTTTATTTTATTTTATTTTATTGTATATCCTTTCATTGGTACATTTTAGGTGTACAACATTATGACATTCATCATTGGAGATATGCACCTTTACATACTCTCTTGGTTCTTATTTTCCCCCTTCCCCTACCTTCTCTTTCAACCCCTCCATCCCTCCCTGTTTACAAAGAATTTGTTTCAATTTTTTCATTTTCTGATATTAATTCCATTCCCCTTTCCTTTCCCCTATCCCTCCCACTTCCCCCTCCCCTTTGCCCCTTTTCATCCTATTTCACATTATCTATTATACCTTTTAGTCCTTATTTACACTTTCAGTTTCTCACACTAGAGAAACTATTCAGTATTTACACATGTAAGTCCTCTTTATTTCAGTTAAGAGTATCGCCTCAATGTGCATCCATTTAGCTATAAATGTCTCTAATTTCTCATTTTTGATGGCTGAGTAGTACTCCATCTTATTAAAAAACCACATGTTCTTGATCCAGTCTATAGCAGATGGGCATTTGGGCTGTTTCCAAGTTTTAGCTATTACAAACTGCTGCTATGAACATGGGTGCACATACATCACTGTGGTATGATTCTTTTAATTCTTTGGGGAAGATACCCAGCAGGGGAATACCTGGGTCAAATGGGACTTCCAGGCCTAGTTCTTTGAGGTATCTCCATACTGATTTTCACAGTGGTTGCACCAGTCTACATTCCCACCAGCAGTGGAGCAGTGTTCCTCTTTCCCCACAGGCCAGTCAGCACTTGTTATTGGTTGATGTCATAAAGGTAGCCATTTTTTTCTGGGCTGAGGTGGAATCTCACGGTTGTTTTCATTTGCATCTCTCAAAAGAGATATTGAACTTTTTTTTTCATATATTTATTTGCTATTTCTACTTCTTTGTGTGAGAAATATCTGTTCATTTCAGATGCCCATTTTTGGATGGGGTCTTAAAATTTGGGAGGTCTGACTTTTTAAGTTCTCTATAGATTCGAGATAGTAGACCTTTGTCTGAGGGGCCGCTGGTGAAAATTTTTTCCCACATTGTGGGTTGTCTCTTTACACCGCTGGTGTTTTCTCTTGCTGTGCAGAAGATTTTAAATAAGAAGACATCCCACTTGTTGATTGTTTTTGCTAGTTCAAGGGCAACTGAGATTTTGTTTATAAAGTCTTTTCCTACCCCAATGTCTTGAAGAGTTCTACATAAACTCTGTTCCAGGTGGTTCAGAGTTTCTGTTTTTATATTTAGATCTTTAATCCATTTCAATTTTAGATTAGTGCATGGTGAGAGATATAGGTCTAGTTTTGGCCTTTGGCAAGTTGAAACCCAATTTATCTAGCACCATTTATTAAAGAGACTATGTTTCCTCCAATGAGGGTGTTTGGCTCCTTTGTCAAAGATGAGGTGGCTGAGTGTGTCTGAAGTTGTTTCTGCATCTTCTAATCGGTTCCGCTTGTCTTCAGTTCTCTTTCTTTGCCAGAACCATGCTTTTTATTTTATCACAGTACCTTTGTAGTATAGTTTCAAGTTTGGTGTTGTAATGACCCCTGCCATGTCTCTGTTACCTAGAATTTCTTTTAATATTCTGGGTCTCTTCTTGTTCCAAATGAATTCTGGATCATTTTCTCAAGGTCTATGAGGTATGCTGCTAGGATTTCAATTGGGATTGCATTGATTCTATATAGCATTTGTGGAAGTATAGCCATTTTCACTATGTTGATCCTACCCAGGAGCAAGTGATATCTTTCCATTTTCTGATATCCCCTTCAATATCTTTTTTCAAATTGCTACAATTTTCAGAGAAGAGATCTTTGATTTCTTTTGTTGGGTCGATTCCTAGGTATTTCAGCTTTTTGGATGCTATTGTGAAAGGAATTGTTTGCCCTATTTCTCTCTCAATGACTCTGTTCATATAGAGGAAAGCAATTGATTTTTGTGTGTTAACCTTGTAACCAGCTACTTGACTGAATTTGGTTAATAAGTCTAGAAGACTTTTGGTGAAGTTCTTGGGGTCTTCTATGTAGAGTATCATTTCATCTGCAAATAATGACAATTTCACTTCTTCATTTCCTATCTTTATTCCTTTTATTACTTTCTCTTATCTATTTGCCATGACTAATGTTTCCAAAACTATATTGAACAGAGTGGTGATAGTTGAAATCCATGACTTGTTCCTGATTTTAGTGTGAAGGATTTCAGTTTTTGACCATTTAGTATGATATTGGCTGTTGGTTTTTCATAGATGGTTTTTATCAGATTGAGATAGAGACCATCTATTCTGATTATTTGTAAGGCTTTAATCATAAATGCATGCTGGATTTTGTCAAATGCTTTTTCTGCATCTATTGAGATGATCATATGGTTTTTGTCCCTGGCTCTAGTGATATAGTGAATTATAGTGATTGATTTGCATATGTTGAACCATCCCTGCATCCCTAGGCTGAATCCCACTTGATCAGGGTGTATGCTCTTCTTGATGATCTTTTGTTTTCTGTTTGTCAGTATCTTATTGAGGATTTTTGCATCTATATTCATTGGTGAAATTTGCCTATAGTTTTCTTTTTTGGTTGGGTTTTTCTCTGCTTTGGGGAGCAAGGTGATGTTTGCTTCCAGGAATGATTTTGGGAGTATTGCTTCCCTTTCAATTTCCTTAAAGAGTTTAAACAGTAGTGGCAGTAGTTCCTCTCTAAATGTCTTATAGAATTCAGAAGTGAAGCCATCAGGACACGGGCTTTTCTTGTTGGAAATTTTTAATTACGTTTTCAATTTCATTGATTGCTATTAGGTGGTTTAGAATTTTTAGGTCTTCTTCATTCAGCTTTTGTAATTCATACATGTTTAGGAATCTGTCCATTTCTTCTGTGTTTTCCATCTTATTGGCATATAGATTCTGGAAGCAGGTATTGATGATTCTCTTTATTTCTGCTGGGTCTGTTGTAATTTCACCCTTTTCATTCCTAATTGCATGGATTTAGGCCTTTTCTTTCCTTTTTCTGATAAGGTTGGCTAAGGGTTTGGTCAATTTTCTTTATTCTTTCAAAGATCCAACTCGTGGCTTCATTGATTTTTTATATTGTTCTTAGTCTCCATTGCATTGATTTCTGCTCTGATCTTTATAATTTCCTCCCTTTTATGAGCTTTGGGTTTGTCCTGTTCTTTTTCTAGAAGCTTGAGGTTTAGCATCAGGTTGTTTATTTGGGCTAGTTCTGTTTTCCTAATATGTGTTTTCACTGCTATGAATTTCCCTCCTAAGACCACTTTCATTGTGTCCCATATATTCTGATATGTTGTATTGTCATTGTCATATATTTGAAGGAGCTGTCTTATTTCTTCTTTAATTTCCTCTGTGACCCATTGGTTTTTCAGAAGTGTGTTGTTCAATTTCCATGTGTTTATGAAATTTTTCCAGTTTCTTTTGCTGTTTCTCTCCAATTTCATTGCACTGTTGTCTACTAATATACAGGGAATAACTTCAATTCTTTGCACTTACCTAAATATGTTCTATGAGCGAGTATGTGGTCTATTTTGGAGAATAACCAGTGTGCAGCTGAAAAGAATGTGCATTCTGATTTTGTGGACTGGAACACTCTGCAAATATGTTAGATTCATATCTTCAATAGTTTGATTTAGTTCTAGTATTTCATTGCTTGCTTTTTTCTACTTGATCTATTTGTGACAATGAGGTATTGAGGTCCCCCACTACTCTTTTATTAGTGCTTATATGGTTTTTCATGTTCATTAGTATTTGTTTTATATAGTTGGGTGCAGTAGTGTTTGTTGCATAGATATTTATGATTGTCATCTCTTCCTCTTGGATTTTTCACTTTACAAGGATATAGTGTCCTTCTTTGTCTCTCTTAATCAGTGTGGGTTTGAAATTCACTTGGTCTGCAAAGAGGATAGCTACTCCGGCCTTTTTTGGGGTTCCCATCACATGGAGTATTGTTTTCCAACCTTTAACTTTCAGTCTATGAGTCTCTTTTTGAATTAAGTGTGTTTCTTGTATGCAACATATTGTTGGATCTTGCTTTTTGATCCATTCTGCCAGTCTATTTCTTTTGATTGCTGAGTTGAGACCATTAACATTGATGGTTATAACTGACATGAATTGAGTTATCATTGTCATGTCTTTTTCTTTTTGTTTGATCCTCCTCCTTTACTTTTAATTTCTTGTCGCACCTGGTGGATTCATTCTGCTAGGCTTTCTGGGATTGTGATCCTCATTGACTTTTCCTAGGATTTTGTCTATAATTTTTTTGGAGTGCTGCTTTGGTATTCATGAATTTCCTAAGGTGCTCTTTGTCATGAAAGAATCTTATTTCACCATCAGTTTTGAAAGATAGTTTTGCAGGGTACATGAATCTGGGTTGGAGGTTGTTTCCCTTTAGGGGTTGAAACATATCACTCCAAGCTCATCTTGCCTTGAGAGCTTACACTGAGAAGTCTGCTGTGATTCTGATGGGCTTTCCTTTGCATGTGATTTGTTTGTTTTCTCTAACTACTTGTAGAATTTTGTTCTTCTGTTGGGTTTCTGGAATCTTAACAATTATATGCCAATGTGGAGATTTTTTTTTATCAATGCTAGTTGGAGTACTATATGCCTCATTTATCTGTATGTCAAATTCTTTTTCCCTGTTTGGGAAGTTTTCTGCCATCACTTCTGTAAACAGTTTGTTTATGTCATCTGCACTCTCTCCTGTTTCTTCATTGACTCTGATCAGTCTTATGTTATGTTTCTTTGCATCATCCAGCAGCTGCTGGATTGATTTCTCATAGTCCCTTAAAATTTTAAAGAATTTTTTCTCTTCCTGGTCACTAATTGCAATCTTATCTCTATATCTGAAATTCTGTCTTCTCATTGGCTCATTCTGCTGCATAGACATTCAATGGAATTTTTAATCTCCTGGAAATATGTGCATCTGTTTTATGGATTCAATTTGTTTCCTATGTTGGTATTCCATTCTGTTCCTCAGCTCCTCTATTTTTTTATCTGTAACATTTCTAGCTTTATTAATCATATCTTGCACTATGGGCATGATCTTTGCTGTTATAAAGAAATTATTTCTGATTTCATTTTCTCGAGATCCTCTTTTGTTGCTAGTTCAGGGAATCTAGGTGGTTGAGTATCAGTGTTCCATCTCATTTCCCTTTGAGGTTTCTCTAGGTGCTCTGAAAGTCTGGTTCTGTGACTTGTTTACCTGTATTCTCATTTTGACATGCGGGGAGAGTAGGTGGGTCTGTGTTCCTGCCACCTGCGAGGCTCACCTCCTCTGGGCTCAGAGTCATAGCATGCCTACCTGGAAGCCTCCTGCTGCCTCAGAGCCATGGTGCACCAATCTAAGAACAAATTTTAAACACGTGATTTGTCCAACATATTTGAAAAAGGAAAAATAAAGAGCCTGGTTTTTAAATATTTACGTAACTCAGAATTTATTCCCTAACGTTTCAAAGAGTAAGCCTGACGGTATCATGTGATTGGAAGAGCAGGAGAGAGAATGAGAAAGAGACATCGTCAAGCTGTCTTAAGTAGCTTTTGATAGTTTTTCTGAGGTTTCCTTTCAGGGATCCATGTATTCACAAAACAGCTTAATTTTAAAACTTTCTAATGAACTTATCATGAGAGAAAAGAATGTATGGAACATATAAAGTTTACCATAAACAATTATGCATATCAAAAGACACTAACTTTAAAAGGTATAAAAAAGTGAGGAAAAACCTGAATTACAGAAAATAAGGTAATTTATTTAATTAAAACCTAGAAATAATAAAAATTAGCAAATACATTCACACACAAGGGGAGGGTAGCAGCACTGTGTGTTGACAGATAAAGGGAGAAGCAGTGGCCCAGGACCACCTGATTGCTTGTTGGTTAAAGAAAAATAAAACACGCACAGAAAACAAAACAGAAAATAAAAAAAAACAAAAATCAATATTTGTCAACAATACAAAGTACAACAAACACAAAATTCAGAATTATTTTGCAATGCTTCCTTTCTTAATATAAAAGATGCCTATCCTGAATGTGTGTGTATACATATGCATATACATTTTCAGTGGTTTACTGTTGACTTATTTTTAAATATATTAGTGTTAATACATGCAACTGTTTCCTGTTTTTAAAGCCTTTCTTTTATTTACCTTCATGTGTCTAGTTTCCACCTACCAAGAGTTTCAGATTGGCAGGCAGATGGGTGCCTTGTTCTCTGTGAAATTTAAGTTTTAAACACTGGCCCAAAAATGTTTAACTGCCATTTCAACACATGGAAATAGTTATATTGATGCCTAAATTGCCCTTTTCTGCAAAAAGCTGTGCAATACTGGTGTCAAAGAATAGGCAGTTACTATGCATAATGGCCAATTCCCTCATGAATAGATCGAGGAGTCACTTCCCAAGTCAATTGTCACCTATGACCATTTCACTCAAGTCAGTAAGCAATATTTTCAGCTTGCTTGCATGTTCCTATCAGCTGTACAATTGCGAAGAACTGCTGGTGACCATCATACTTCTCCTGTTTTTCTAAGACCAACATGAATTGAAAGCCAAAACAGGACTGCATCATCATCCAGTCAACAGCACCAGGAAGGTTAATGTCTGTTGCAAGGAAAACAATGTCCTCCCCTTGCAGGGTGGTAATGGACTTGTGCTGGCTAATCATGTGAGGCATGACAACATCAAGAGAGCCTTGCCACTTCCAGGAAGCACTAGGGCATGGGCAGGAGTAAGGCCTGAATTCACACAAATCCTCATGGTCTGCTTTTTGTGTGTGTGGTAAAGTTATTTCACAACCAGAAGAGGCATATTTACAAGAGAAAAGTACAGAATTGGCCACTTTCTCCATAGCCAAGTTGAGAATGGATCCCAATGGGCCCTGGCAAGTTGGACAACATGTGAGCTTTGGATGACAGTTGCTACAGACAAAATGGCCACTCTGACACTGAAAAATGGGTGGTAACACATAGTCAAAGCAGAAGGGACACTCAAAAAGACTTGCCATGCCATTGTTGGATGCATTTGTGCCAGTCAGGGCAGGCATCCGCTGGGATGGTGGACAGTTTGAGGTACCAGTAGGTAATGCTGTAGCAGTCTGATGGCTCATTTATGTGGGTGGAGAGCATGCCTCAGACCCCAGTCTGGCTCACATATGCTCTGTCTCCAGGCTCCAACACCGTGGGCCATGCCACCACCTCGGCCTGCACCAAGACCACCAGACTTGCTGGACCACCACTACTCGAGAGCATGCCCTGCCATGGCCTCCCAGCTCCCCCCTGGCCCCTGCCACCACGGCCATTTCGAGCATACAATCCTTACAATTTTGAAGAGTATGATATACCAAAGTATACTGAATAATTTACTAATTCTATGACTCGAGGTCTGATGATAGACTAAAATAGCCTATGATTGTAAATCTCTGTAGGAATCTCTTCATATCCTCCAGACAGCAATATTTATAGTGTATCAATTCTATGCAAATGTAGATGTCAATTATTACTAGTGCCTACAAGGTCTATATAAACTAAAAATAAGCATAAATTCTCAATTAACCTATTTACTGTCCATCAATTGTATTGTTGTCCCAAGAGTCTAAATCAGCTTTGATAATTCCATCTTGGGGCTTGAGTCTTTCTCTACCTTTGTTTGGTTTTTCAGCAGGTTGGCACAAAGCCCAAGTTGTCAGAAATGTCTGGGGACAATTTCACTGAGATGAAACTCTTCAGCCTCTCTGGATTTGCAAGTCTCCCTGAACTCTGAGCCTTCCTCTTCCTGGTATTCCTGTTCACTTATCTCTTCACTGTCTTGGGGAACCTGGGACTAATCTTGCTAATCAGAACTGATCCCTGGCTTCACATGCCTATATACTCTTTCCTTAGCAACTTAGCATTCATTGACATCTTCTGTTCTTCCACTGTAACACCCAAAGCACTGGTCAGTCTGCATTCCAAGCAGAAATACATCTCTTTTGTGGGCTACTTTGTTTAGATGTACTTTTTTGTTGCCTTGATATGCAGCGCATGTTTTCTCCTGGGCTCCATGGCCTACTATCATTTCATAGCAATCTGCAATCCATTGCTGTATAAAGTGGTCATGTCCCAGAGAGTTTGCCACTGGCTTGGAGTGATGCCCTATGCCAGAGGGTTCACCAATTCTCTAGTCTACCTGTGTGTGATTAGCAGTTTGTCCTTCTGCGACCCCACCCTCAATCACTTTTTCTGCAACACCACAGCCCTTCTGGCCCTGTCCTACACAGACACATTCAACATGGAACTGGTGATCTTCAGTCTAGCCGGGTTCACAATACTCAATTCTCTCCTCATCTTCGTGACCACTTATGTCGCATTCCTCTTGGCCATCCTGAGGATCCAGTCTGCAGTGGGCAGGCAGAAAGCCTTCTCCAACAGCACCTCCCACATTACAGGTGTGACTGACTTCTATGGGTGCCTGATTTTCACACATCTGTGGCCTGATAACACACCATCCATGACACAGGCACACGTGGCCTCCATGTTCTACACCATTGTCGTCCCCATGCAGAATCCTCTCACCTAGAGCCTGAGGAGCAAAGATGTGAAAGATGCTCTCCTGAGAACAGTGCACAGGAAATTGTTTCTGTGACAGATTCTGCATGTTGCACTCTAAAGAAACCTGGATATTTCTGGGAATTTAATTATTCCAACTATCAGGAAAATGGCAGAGTAACATTAAAGGTATAATACAAACTGATGCAAACTTAGAGGCTTGAGATTTGGGAGGCAGTCATTATTTAATTTTTTATGTTGTGAAATTGTGTATTTTATTATGTAATTTGTTTATCTATATCATGGTATTAGGACGAGATTTGAGCACATCTGTTCTTCAGACATGGCAGTCACAGGGTAGTAAAAGAGACATCTGCACTTCCATGTGTGAGCATGGACATAAGCACATTTAAAAATTGTTAAACTCCCCTTGATCTGGCCTGACACTGTGTTTTCTCAGCTACAAGAAGATTGAGTAGATAAATAAGTCACTAAGCAAAAAGCATACTTGACCTTTATTAACTTCCCAAAATGGTACCTGAGGGTAAGTTATTTAACTATAAACATATATGTGATTTTGGTACAAACACAGACAATAGACAAGAGGTAGGAAAATGAAATCTTTCTATACTGTGGAGTCATCTGGTCACAGCTTAAACTTTTTACCATATGATTTTTGATGACAGTTATAGACTTGCCATGGTTTGACATGTAGGTTTTTGTTTTACTCTCTCATTGAGTAAAAATGAAGCACATTCATTAGAAATTCTACTTCAGAGTTTGAATTTTCATCTCTCCTCATCCTGCCCATGCAACCCTGTAACTTCTCATGCAGGGAGTATGGGAACATGGCTTCCAGCCAGCTGTGGTTCATGAGGGGAAAGAATGGCAGACACCAGAGCCCTGTGGTACCTGAACTTTGGGATGTAGATGCTCAGGATAATACAAAATGTGTTTGTGTTAGGTGAATCCCTATGCTCATTTGGGTGTTCTGAACAGCTTTGAGGAAGGTAAAGCTAAGCAATGATGATTGGTAAGTCCAGGGTATTAAGTACACTTTCCATTTACAATGTACTCATTTTACACCGAGTATAGAGGACATAAGCCATCATAAGTCAAGAAATATATGTACACAGAAATATGATCTATTTCTCAAGAAGGCTCTATAGTGAAAGCATGGGCCACGATTTACACACAAGCAGAATATGTCTTTCTAAATCCAAGGAATTGATAAAATTCAGAAATATGTGTCAATGTGTGCACCAATGTATTTGTGTGTTTGAAATGTTACAGGTAGATAAATGAAAACTTAGGTGTAAGGAATTTTTTATGTATGTAGCACATCTATAGAAATTCTCTCATTTTCAAATCAGAAAGCCACTGTTAAATGATTAGTGCTAAAGAAAGGAATTCAGCATGTGTGAAATATTTTCCTGTAAATACTGTCTCATATTTAATGAAATTTTCTTGGGAGTTTTGAAAAATGACAATTGGAAAAAATGTATTACTGAATGCTGCATTAACTGTTTATAAATTGTTGAATAGTAACTACAGTCTGGCTATGATATGTAGAATATATATTGAAAGAAATCATAAAGATTGTGCTGATGCGACATAATTTTCTACTAAGTAAAATAACCATTTTACAAAGAAAATAATGATTTATAAAATTTCTCTCCAAAAAGACAGCAAGTTCTTTTGTTTTTTAATATTTTTAATCTTAACAATATCTACAAATATGTCAAGATGATTTGCAACTAAGTCCTTTGTGTTATTATTGGCTTTTCAAAGTGCAATGACATATTCTTTAGGATAGAGGATTCTGTCTTATATTTGTATATTTCTTTGATGTTCAAACATTTGTCCATAGATAGTGCTTTATAAAACCATTTTGCTAAAACTTGTGTCTTTAAATTTCTAAAAACACATATATAGTAAATATGGCATAGTAATTTACAGAGACACTCCTTATCAAGTGTTGTCTTCTGAATGGTCATAGTATTAAATACATGGAAGTTACATGCTGTATACACATATGACTTTGATGTCTTGAGTCATTGGTTAGGAGATCTCATACTTCCTGTGTCACCATGTTCCTCACATAAAGAGAAAATGTAGCTCAAGTTAGCTCATGCTGTTTCACATGGTATTTCTTTATTATTACATCTCACCATCTAAAATGCTGTAGAATTTAGTTAGTTTTAGACCTTTACTTTTACTTGCTTCACATTTATTATATATACATACTGTATAGTTGATTTAAGACTAGACACCCATATCACCATTTGAATCTTCTTTGTCAGAATCTTTGAATTATTTATACTATTTGATCAAATATTGTATAAAATTTCAAAGCTTAACTTGAGTTTTATTTTCTGATCAAAATACAATTTAAGATGATTATTTTAAAACAACAAAGAGCCACTCCCAGTGTCCAGGAGGAGGCTGCAGAGTCACCATAGCACTGCTCCCAGCACAGAGGAGGTGAGCCATGCTGGTCCTAGCAGAACACCCCTTCCTCCCTCCGTTGAAATGAGAAAACATGTAAGCAAGCCTCAAATCCAGACTTCAAGATCACCTACAGCGACCCCAAAGGGAAATGAGAGGGAACAATCAGATACTCAACCACCTGGGCACCCTGAACTGGCAACAAAAGATGATCGGGAAAAAATGAAATCAGAAATAATTTCTGAGATAACAGCAAAGATTGTGCCCATAGTGCAAGAAATGATTAATAAACCTAGAGAGGACACATATAAAAAAATAGAGGATTGAGGAACATGATGTAATCCCAACATAGGAAACAAATGGAATCCATAAAACAGATGCAAACAGATTTACAGAAGATTAAAAATTCCACTGAAAGTTTATGCAGCATAATGAGTCAATGTGAGAACAGAATTTCAGATACAGAAGATATGATTGCAATTAGTGACCAGGAAAAGAAAATTTTCTTTAAAATTGTAAGGAACAATGAGAAATCAATCTATCAGCCTCTAGACAATGCAAAGAATAAAATAAGACTGATCAGAGTCAATGAAGAAACAGGAGAGAGTGTAGATGACATAAAAAATCTGTTCACAGAAGTAATGGTAGAAAACTTCCCAAGGAGGGGCAAAGAACTTGACACACAGATAAGTGAGCCATATAGTACTCCAACTAGCTTTGATCAAAAAACCCCTAAACATAGGCATATAATAGAATTTCAGAAAACCAACAGAAGAACAAATTTCTATAAGCAGTGAGAGAAAAGAAACAAATGCCATACAAAGGAAAGCCCATCAAAATCACAGAAGACTTCTCAATGCAAACCCTCAAGCCAAGAAGAGGTTGGAGTGCAGTATTTCAATCCCTAAAGAAAAACAGACTCCAAACCAGATTGATGTACCCAGTGAAACTATCTTTCAAAATTGATGGAGAAAGAAGATATGTTCATGACAAAGAGCACCTTAGGAACTTCATGAATACAAGAACAGCACTCCAAAAAAATTTAGGCAAAATCCTAGGAAAACACAATGAGAATCATAACCCCAGGAAAGCCAGCAGAATGAATCCATCTGTCATGACAAGAAATTAAATACAAAGGGGGAGAATCCAACAAAAAGAAACAGTCATGAAAAGACTTTTACAACTTTTAACTTCATCTCCCTAATGAGTGCATAATTCAATCTTGTTATTGTACTGAGTAGTATTTTTCTGATTCTAGAGTTGCACACATTTCCTTATGCTGTACTGGCTATTTATCATCTTCTTATGTCTACATTTTAATTGGGTTGTCTATTAATGAGCTGTAAGAGTTCTTTATATATTCTGGTCATAGGTTATATGCATTGTAAATACAGTATAAGGACTACTTTTCATTTTAATGATATTTAAAGTTCTCAATTTTGATGGATTCTCATTTATCATTTTTTTTTCTTTTATACATCATGGTTTTTGTATCCTAGGTAGTTCTTGCCTCCCCAAATTTCATAAACATTTTCTCTTATAATTTCTTCTTAAAGTTTTATACTTTTAGGTTTTCCTACTTAGGTTCATAGATCCCTTCAAGTTATAATAAAATAAATAAATAAAATAAATAAATAAAAGTTTGAGGTTAATTTTTTACATACAGATAACAGGTGTTCTAATACCATTTGCTGAAAACACTACCTTTTTCTCTGCTCTGGAGTTGAGTTTATATTCTAGAAAATGTTAATATTGAATAATCTTTCAAAACTTAGTGGACCATATATATGTGGTTGTATTTCCAGATTTTCTGTTTTATTCCAATGATCTATATCTTTCCAACACTGCCTTGATTACTGTAGCTTTAAAGGAAGTCTTAAAATTAGGTAATAATTTTTTTCCAACACTTTTTTCTTTTTTTCCTTTTACTTTTCTAGGTTCTTTGTACTCCTACATAACTTTTAATTTCAGTATCCAATTATTCATTTACAACAAGTATACATAGACCAGAATTTATATATATATATCTTGTGTTTTCTAATCCTACTAAATACAGATACAAGTTTTAGGTGCTCCTAGAGGTTTATTAGTATTTTCCCTGTAGATGATCACTTCATGTATGTATAAAGATTTTACTTATACCTTGCCAATCCTATGCTAATTGTTTTTTCTTATTGCCAGACTATTTTGGTTTGGGCCTATGTTTCAAAGTTTAATGGACAGACAAAGACTAAGCATATTTTTCCTTGTTCTCCACATTCAGGAGAAAGCATCTATCTTTTCCATTCATATAAGGAGTTTTTGATGAAGTATGGAGTACATATCTTTAATCTTTTGAGAAGGTTCTGTTCGACTTCTAGTCTCCTGATAGCTTTTACCATGAACAGCTGTAGAATTTAGTCCAATACATTTTCTGCAACTACTAACAGGATCATAATGCTTTTTCCTTTCCTCTGTTAAAATGATGACTTATGGTGGTGGATCTTCCAATGCTGAACCAACACTGCCATTCCTATAATAATACCACTTTCTACATACTGCCAGATCTGACTTCTAAAAATTTGTTTTGTTAAACAAATTTCTATCTATGTTCATACATTTTTCTTCTGTTATCTTTATCCAGTTTTAGGATTAGCACAGTGTTGATTTCCTAAAATGAGGGGAGAAGTGTTCTTTCTTTTTTCTGCTTTAAATGTTTGATATAATTCATCATTTAAAATATATAGGAGCCTGATGTTGTCATATGGTTAGGTTTTCAAGCTAGGAATATACTTTCTTTAATAGGTGCTATTCAAATTTTATATTTCCTCCAGAGTCAGTTTCATTAATTTGTCTTCCAAGGTATTTCTTAGGAGTTGTGAAATTTATTTCAATAAGGATATTTGTAATATGATTTCTATATCTTTTTAAATTCTGTAAAATCTGTAGTAATGTCCTCTAAATTTTGATATTGTAATTTTAAAAATGTATAATTGATATGGTGTAATAGAAAGCAAAAGACTACAGGAGTAGGGGAAGTGGGAAGGGTAGGGGAAAGAAAGGAAGGGAAAATAAAATAATATGAGAAAATGAAAAAAAAAGGAAACAAAGTCTTTCCAAATAGAGAAGGGTGGAGAGGTTGAAGGGAGGGCAGAGAAAGGGGGAAAAATAAGAACCAAGATACAGCATGTAAAGGTACAAGACCCAATGATGAATGTAACTGTATTTTCTATCTAAAATGTATCAATAAACTTAATGGAAAAAATAACAAAATATGCCTCCTCCAATTTTTATTTTATTTATTTTCCTTAGATTCTTTTCTTGGTTCATTTTAGGTATACAATACATTTACATTTATCGTTGGGCACTTGTGCCTTTACATGATATATCTTTGCTCTTATTTTTTTGCCATTTCCTGTCCTCCTTTCACTCCCTCCTTCTTCCCTGTTTACAAAGACTTTCTTTCCATTTTTTCCTTTTCTCATAATTTTTCCTTTCTCTTATTTACTTTCACCTTCCCTTCCCACTTCCCCTATCCCTTTGGAACTTTTCTTCCTATTTCACTTTATCAGTTATTCACTGTAATCATTATTTATTCTTTCAGTTTCTCATCCCAGAGAAACTACTTGGTATTTACACATGTGTGTCCTATTTATTTCACTTAAGAGTATGTCCTCAGTATGCATCCATTTAACTATAAATGGCTCTAGTTTTTTGTTCATAACAATGAGTATCAGTTATCTGAAACACTTTGTGCCTTAATAGCATTTTGTATGAGCATTTTAAATAAAAACTTGTTTTCCCAAAGAAAATTTCACCATTTGACCATGACCAATGTATGCATATTACAATAACAATATGTTTAGCAATGTATTTCCCATAATGTTATGGAGATTATTGGGGTCTCCTTTGGGAATAAAGGCTGGAGTATTTTTTTTCCTCAGTCAGGCACTCCTTTATTACATAAGGGGAGTCCTGTGTAGTAGTTTTCCTAAGCCCACAGTTCTTTAATTATCTTAAAAAATTCTTGGATGACCAGATCACAACAACACATTATTTTGACCAATGAAAGATTCCCAAGTTACTATATATAGACAACAATATGTACTGTATTTGCAAAGCCAGTTGAAATTATTTTGATCATCAGGCAACCTGGAGGAACTATACCTTTAGTTGCTTTCATCTATTAGCCCACTTCAGTTACAGGCAAACATCTTTAAAAAATCTGCCTTCTTCTGGAGATTCTCTCCTTGCATTGGCCAAGCAGCCAGAGGCTCCTCGGCTGTGTTCCAGTTACTGTCCATGGCATGGTGAGGTCATGGGAATGGCTTGGAGCCCCACCTACACATAAGCATATAACAGTCAATATCCCAGAAACCCAAAAGAAGAACAAAATTCTATAGGCAGTTAGAGAAAAGAAACAAATTACCTACAAAGGAAAGCCCATCAGAATCACAGCAGATTTCTCAACACAAACCCTCAAATCAAGGAGAGCCTGGAGTGAAGTATTTCAATCCCTAAAAGAAAATAACTTTCAACCTAGACTGTTGTATCTGGCAAAATTATCTTTCAAAATCGATGGGGAAATTAGATACTTTAATGACAAAGAACACCTGAGAAATTTCATGAACACCAAACCAGCACTCCAAACAATTTTATGCAATATCCTAGAAAAAGACAGTGAATGTCACAACTCCATGAGGGCCAACAGAGAGAACACACCATGCAAGGTAAGGTATTAAAGGGAAAGGGGGGAAAATAAGAAAAGAGCCAACAACAATAAAACATAATGGCAAGAGTGATTCAATATCTCTCAATTATAACTATCACTGTTAATGGCCTCAATTCACCAATAAAAAGAAACAGACTGACAGAATGTATTAAGAACCGAAACCCAGCAATATGTGTATACAAGAAACACACCTAATTGAAAAGAAAATTCATAGACTGAAAATAAAAGGATGGAAAACAGTTCTCCACATGACAGGATCCCAGAAAAAAGCAGGGGTAGCGATCTTATTTGCAGACAAAGTAGATTTCAAATCAAAACTAATTAAGAGAGACAAAGATTTTCACTACAGCCTTGTGAAGGAAACAATTCAAGAGGAAGAGATGACAATACTAAATATTTATGCACCAAATAGGAATGCCCCCAACTACACAAAACAAATATTAATGGACATGAAAACCAAAAAGGCACTAACACAATTGTAGTAGGGGACCTCAATACCCCTCCCTCTATCACAAATAGACAGATCATCTAGAAAAAAAAAAAACAATGAAATTCTAGAACTGAACCAAGCTATTGAACAAATGGACTTAAGAGATGTTTATACTGTGTTCCACCCCACAAAATCAGAATACACGTTCTTTTCAGTTGCACATGGGTCATTCTCCAAAATAGATCACATGCTAGCTCATAGGGCAAATCTAATTAAATATAAAAGAATTGAAGTTATCTCCTGTATATTATCAGACCATAGTGCAATAAAATTGGAGATCAATAACATAAGAAACCGCAGAACACCCACAAACACATGAAAATTGAATAACATTCTCCTGAAAAACCAATGGGTCACAGAGGAAATTAAAGAAGAAATTAGATAATTTCTTCAAGTAAATGATAATGCCAGTACAACATACAGGAATATGTGGGACAAAATGAAAGCTGTTCTACTCAGGAAATTCATAGCAGTGAATGCCCATATTAGGACAACGGAGAGAACTCAGTTAAATAAAGTAATGCAGAACCTCAAGCTCCTAGAAAAAGAAGAGCATAACATACCCAAAGCTCGTACAAGAAAGGAAATTATAAAGATCTGAACAGAAATCAATGCAATGGAGACTAAGAGAATGATACAAAAAATCAATGATTTGAAGATCTGGTTTTTTGAAAGAATAAATAAAATTGATAAAATTTTAGTCAACCTTATCAGAAAAAGGAAAGAAAAGGCTCAAATCCATGCAATTAAGAATGAAAAAGTTCGGGCCGGGAATTTAGCTCAGTGGTTTCACTGCCTGCTGTGCAAGCACAAAGACCCTAGTTAGATCCCCGGTACTAAAAAAAAAAAAAGAAAGAAAGAATGATAAAGGTTAAGCCACAACAGATCCAGCAGAAATCCAGAGGATCATCAATACCTACTTTGAGAACCTGTACTCTAATAAAATGGAAAACACAGAAGAAATGGAGAGATTCCTAGATAAATACAAATTGCCAAAGTTAACTGAAGAACATATAGAAATTCTGAACACCCCAATTACAATGAGTGAAATTGAAAATGTAATAAAAACTTTAGCAACAAAGAAAAGACCTGGTCCTGATGGCTTCACTGCTGAATTCTACAAGATATTTAAAGAAGAACTAATGCCATTATTCTTTAAACTCATCAAGGAAATTGAAAGGGAAGCAAGGCTTCCAAATTCATTCCTGGAAGCAAGTTTTACTTTGAGTCCCAAACCAGGGAAAGACCCAAACCAAAAAGAGAACTACACGCCAATCTCCCTAATGAACATAGATGCAAAAATCCTCAACAAGATACTGGAAAACAGAATACAGAGGGTCATCAAGAAGATCATACACCCTGACCAAGTTGGATTTATCCCAGGGATGCAAGGATGGTTCAACATCCATAAATCAATAAATGTAATACACTATATTAACACAGTCAAGGACAAAAACCATATGATCAACTCAATAGATGCAGAAAAGGCATTTGACAAAACCTAGCACCCATTCATGATAAAACCACTACAGAGAATTGGAATAGAAGGTCTTTATCTCAACCTGATCAAGGCTATCTCTGAAAAACCAACAGCCAACATCATACTAAATGGTCAAAAACTGAAAACTTTCATGATAAAATCAGGAGCAAGACAAGGATGCCCACTATCACCACTCCTGCTCAATATTGTTCTGGAAACATTAGCCATACTAATTAGACAAGAGATAGAAATAAACAGAATAAAGATCAGAAAGGAAGAAGTGAAACTGTCATTATTTGCTGATGACATGATATTTTACATAGAAGACCCAAATAACTTGGTCAAAAGCCTTCTAGACCTAATTGACAGATTCAGTAGAGTAGCTGGATATAAGGTCAACACTCAAAAGACAATAGCCTTCTTACACGCAAATAGCAAACCCATGAGGGAAATTTGGGAAATAATTCCATTTACAATAGCATCTAAAAAACTGAAATATCTAGAAATCAACCTAACAAAGGAAGGAAAAGACCTCTACATTGAAAACTACAGCACTCTGAAGAAGGAGATTGAAGAAAATATAAAAAAATGGAAAGATATCCCTTGTTCCTTGTTAGGAAGAATCAACAGAGTGAAAATGGCCATACTTTCAAAACTACTATATAGATTTAATGCAATACCAATTGAAATTCCAATACACTTCACAGAACTAGAGAAAACAATCCAAAAATTCATTTGGAAGCAGAAGAAACCTAGAATAGCAAAAGCAATTCTGGGCAACCAAGACATGTCTGGGGGCATCACAATCCCCAACTTGAAACTATACTACAAAGCTACTGTGATAAAAACAGCATGGTACTGGCAAAGAAACAGACCCAAAGATCAGTGAAATAGATTAGAAGATGCAGAAACAACTCCAGACATACTCAGCCACCTCATCTTTGAGAAAGGAGCCCATCACCCTCATTGGACAAAAGATAGCCTGTTCAATAAATGGTGTTGGAAAAACTGGATTTCAACCTGCCAAAGATTAAAACTAGACCCATATCTATCACTGTGCACTAAACTAAGATCCAAGTGGATTAAGAGCTAAATATCAAGACAGAAACAGTAAACTTGCTGGAAGATAAGTTAGGTAGAACTCTAAATGACATTGGCATAGGAAAAGACTTTTTGAACAAAACTTCAGTAGCATGGGAACGAGCACAAAGAATTGACAACTGGGAATTCATCTTACTAAAAAGCTTCTGGACTGCAAGAGAAACTACCAACAGAGCTAAGAGACAACCTACAATATGGGAAGAAATTTTTAGCAGCTGTTCCTCAGACAAAGGTCTATTATCTAGAATATATAAAGAATTGAAAAAAATTAGACCACCCAAATTCAAAGACCCACCTCAAAAATGGGCATCCAAAATAAACAGACATTTCTCAGACAAAGAAGTAAAGACAACAAATAAATATGCAAAAACATGTTCAACATCACTGGTCATTCAAGAGATGCAGATGAAAACAACACTGAGATTCCACCTCATCCCACAAAGAATGGCTGCTATCAAGAAGTCAACAAATAACAAATGCTGGTGGTGGTGTGGCGAGAACGGAACCCTTCTTCATTGTTGGTGAGAGTGCAGATTGGTGCAACCACCATGCAAAGCCATATGGAGATACCTCAAAGAACTAGAACTTGAGGTCTCATTTGACCCAGCTATTCCCCTACTGGGTATCTTCCCAAAATAATTAAAAGAATCATACCACAGCTATATATGTGCACCTATGTTTATAGTGGCACAATTTGTAATAGCTAAGGATTGGAAGCAGCCCAAGTTCCCATCAACTGGAAACTGGATAAAGAAGATGTGGGTTTTTATAAAATGGAATACTATTCAGACATAAACAATGAGAACCTATAGTCAATTATAGCTAAATGGATGCATATTGAGGCCATACTCTTAAGTGAAATAAATAGGACACACAAGTGTAAATACCGAATAGTATCTCTAGTGTGAGAAACTTAAAGTGTAAATAAGGATTAAAATTATTAAAATGAATAATTGATAATTTGTAATAGGAAAAGCTCCAAAGGTGTAGGGGTGGCGGGAGGGGAAGAGGAAAGGGAGAAAAGGAAAGTAAAAATTATGAGAAAGAAAAAAATGGAAATGAAATCTATGTAAATAGGGAAGGGTGGTGGTGGTTAAGGGCACATAGGTAATTGGGATAAAATAAGAACTAAGATACATCATGTTCAGGTACAACACTCAATGATAAATGTAAATGTATTGTATACCTAAAATGTACCAATTAATATATAAATAAAAAAGAAATTAATTCCTTGATTGCATCTTTCTTTAACATGTTTGAAAGTTGTAATCATTGAAGAAAAAAATTAAGTCGTTTTTCCTCATCAATATTTGTAGCACTTCTAGTTCTAGGAGCACCTAGAGATTTCTTAGTATTTTCTCTGTAGTTGATCATTTCATCTACATATAAAGATTTTGCTTCTACCTTGCCAATCCTATCCTAATTGTGTCATTTTATTGGCAGATTGTTTTGGTTTAGGTCTATGTTTCAAAGTTTAATAGACAGATGAAGGGTAGCATATCTGCCCTTGTTCCCCACCTTAGGGAAAAAGCATATCTTCCCCATTCATATAAGGCGTTTTTGCTGGAAGTATGGATCACATGGCTTTAATCTGTTGAGAAGGTTCTGTTCTACTTCTAGTCTCCTGATAGCTTTTCACCATGAACAGCTGTAGAATTTGGTCCAATAATTTTTCTCCAACTAGTGACAGGATCATATGGCTTTTTTCCTTTCCTCTGTTAAAATGATGACTTCTGCATGTGGATCTTCCAATCCTGAACCAACGCTGCCATCCCTATAACAAAACCACTTTCTACATGCTGCCAGACCCGACTGCTAATAGTTTGTTTTGTCAAATAAATTTCTATCCACGTTCATACATTTTTCTTCTATTATCTTTATCCAGTTTTAGGATTAACACAATGTTGATTTCCTAAAATGAGGGGAGAAGAGTTCCTTTTTTTCCTGCTTTAAATGTTTGATATGATTTGTCAGTTAAATTGTATATGAGCCTGTTGTTGTCATATAGGTACGTTTTCAAGGTAGGATTATATTTTCTTTAATAGGTGATATTCAAATTTTATATTCCCTCCAGAGTTAGTTTCATTAATTTATCTTCCAGAGTACTTCTTGGAAGTTGCCAAATGTATTTCAAAAAAGATTTTTGTAATATGCTTTCTATATCCTTTTAAATTCTGTAAAATCTGTGGTAATGTCTCCTAGATCTTGATATTATACTTTTAAAAATGTATATTTGATATTGTGCAATAGGAAGAAAAGGTCTAAAGGAGCAGGGGAAGTGGGAGGGTTAGAGGATAGCAAAGAAGGGAAAAGAAAAAATATGAGAAAAGGAAAAAAATGGAAACAAAGTCTTTGCAAGTATCAAAGGGTGGAGGGGGTGAAGGGAGGGCAGGGGAAGGGGAAAAAATAAGAACCAAGATACTCATGTAATGGTACAAGATCCCAATGATGCATGTAACTGTATTTTATACCTAAAATGTACCAATAAACTTAATGGGGAAAAAATCTACAAGGCCAAAAGAAAAAGTTGTTGAGCTCAAACAAAATAGCTGTACATGTTGTAACAAATTGGACAGACATGTACATAAGACAACTTGTTTATAAACCAGAGTGCACTCAGATGTATTTGCCCAAGTTGAATTATGTTAACACTTTTATTATTTGTAGGCTTGTAATTATAAATAAGACTAGTGAGAACTTTGCAAGTGAATGAACAGTGATCTCTTGTAATAAGAATCAAAAGGAATATTAACATTTTATACCTGTGAAAGAAAAAATGGTTTTAGGATGGGCCCTGAGCTGACAACTTACTTGAAAGGATTGCCCAGCTATACAGGCATTTGATTGTTGCTTCTATAGTCACAATGGTTTGGCAGCCACATATGATTGTTCCCTCTAAAGTGAATTACAATTACAGAGGTCACTGTAACTATCTCTAGGGGGCTGCATTCAGGCAAGGTTTGGGTGTAGAAAGAGATTTGTGGCACTCTTTGGAGCTAAGTATGAATGTCATAGCCTGAAACTGACTTGCACCCATTCTGGCTAGTTCCTTTGAATGGTGTGAGTGGTGTTCCTTTGAATGGTTCTGAGATGGACAAGGGGTGGGAGACCTTCCAGAGGAAAATTCATTCAGGCATTAATCTGGCTGCAAGCCTCATACCAACTTTAAGACCATCCAGACTAAGGAGGAATGTCACATAAGACCTCTCTTTGTCCTATTTAGATGAGCCTAGAGAATCTCAGATTTATGTAGCTGTACCATTACATTCACTCACACATTCACAGGACAGGCATTTAGAGGCTAAACATTTCAATCCTCCTTCCCCAGGGACTTTATCCTCCCAAGGATGAAGGCAGAGGCTGCAATAATTAAACTAAGTTGAAGTAACAAACAAAACAAGCCAGCAAGCAGGACTGGTATTTAAACTCTAGGGACTCAGGCTAAAATTGCCAACCGTCTTTTCCTGGGAACTTTGTCCTTGTGGGATGGCAGGCAGAGGCTGGCAATAATTAAACTAATTTGAAGTAATAAACAAAAGAAGCCAGGAAGCAAGACTAAAGTTTAAACCAAAGACAAGTGAGAATCTTATTCTCATTCCAAAACAAAGGAAAACTATCCTCCTAGAGGGTTGGCCAGGCCCTCCTTCTGCCCAAATGGGTCAGGATCACACAGGTAAAAAACAACTGGGGTGACCCCAGAGGAGTTACCTTATCCAGTGACTATGTGGGATTAAACTAGACCTGCTTCCTCTTTCCTTCTGGTTCTGGGGGAACTGCAAGTGGTAGAGTGAGCAGTCCATCCCCAGTCCTCCATGGAGACTCAGAGAAATCTTTGAGCATGTGCCATCCCATCAGGTGCCAGGTCAAATATTTGCTCCTCCTGAAAAGGCTTCCACCATTATTTTAATCTTATCAGCACAGTCAATCTTCCCAGCTAACAAACCAAGATATTGTAGCAAATATAACTCACAGTATTGTAGCTCTAGGAGGTATAACAGAGTCAGACTGAGAAGAATAAAGGACACACCCTAGAAGTTGGAGGCAGGTTTATTTCATTAGCCAACTGATCAGGGAACTTCTCTAAAAAGAGATCAGTCCCACCTGGGTGGTGAACAGGATTTACATAGATTTGGGTAAAGAAGGGTGAAGATACCAAAAGATACTTAATGTTCAGTTTGTTGGTTGAGGCAGATACACTCAGCTTATGCAATTGGATAGAAAGGTACACTAGGATTCACCTTATTTTCATATGGTGGGAAACAGGGGTAACAGAAACTCTACTGAGAACAAAGAACAATGGAGGAAAAATGCCTGGGCAAGTATGAATCAGACACAGACATGTTTTTAGGTGTGTGAGGTGTCAGAGCTAGGAGTAGCCTTTTGTTAGCTACCCAGTTACCCACAGCACAGGAATTTTCTGGTCAGAAAACATTTCCCTGTTCAGTTTCATTGTAGGTTTTTACAACTTATGTGCAAATGGAACCTCTCTTATCCATTGCTATTATTTGAAGAGTCTTTTCTATGCATAACACCACATTTATCAGTACACTATCCAATTGTGAATTGTGTGTGTGTGTGTGTGTTTTCTGGAGATGAAACTCAGGACCTTGTTCTTGGAAGGAAGGTATGGTGCCACTGAGCTAAATCCCTGGCCCTAACTTCTGAATCTTGAAAATTTAATGGTTCCTATTGTGATAGGAAAAGACTTTATGGACAAAACCTCAGTAGCACAGAAACTAGCACAAAGAATCAGTAACTGGGATCTCATTTTATTAAAAAGCTTCTTCACTGCAAGAAAAACCACCATCAGAGCTAAGAGACAACGTACAATGTGGGAAAAACATTTTAGCATCTGTACCTCAGACAAAGGACTACTATTTAGAATATATAAAGAACTTAAAAAATCAGACCCCCCAAATTTAAACACTTAATTGAAAATGGGCATCTTAAATGAACAGACATTTCTCTGACAAAGAAGTAAAAAGAGCAAATGAACATATGAAAAAATGTTCACCATCACTGGTTATTGGAGAGATGCAAATGAAAACAACCTCACCCAAGAAAGAATGGCTGCTATCAAGAAATCAACCAATAACAAATGCTGGCAGGGGTTTTGGGAGAAAAGAACCCTTTTCCATTGTTGGTAAGAGTGCAGACTGGTGCAACCATTGTGGAAATCAGTATGGGAATACCTCAAAGAACTAGGACTAGAGGTCCCATTTGACCCAGTTATTCTCCTGCTGGGTATCTTCCCAAAAGAATTAAAAGAATCATACCACAGCAATATATGTGCACCCATGTTTATAGAGGAACAGTTTTTAATACCTAAAGCTTGGAAACAGCCCAAATGCCCATCAACTGGAAACTAAATAAAGAAGAAGTGTTTTTTTTAATAAAAAGGAGTACTACTCAGCCATAAAGATAACAAACTAGAGATATTAATAGCTAAATGGATGCATATGGAGGCCATACTCTTGTCAAATAAATAAAACACACATATGTAAATACTGAATAGTTACTCTGGTGTGAAAAAGTGAAAGTGTAAATTAGGATAAAAATAATTAAAACTAGTAATTGATCATTTGAGATAGGAAGAAAAGATCCAAAGTGGTAGGGAAACTGGGAAGGGAAGGGGAAAGGAAAGAAAAGAAAGGAAATTTATGAAAAAAAAGGAAACAAAGTCATTGTCAATAGGGAAGGATGGAGGTGGTGAAGGGAGGACAGGGAATGGGGAAAAAATAAATACTAAGATACATCATGTACAGGTCCAAGTGTCCAATGATAAATGCAAATGTATAGTATACCTAAAATGTACCAATAAAAGAATTTAAGAAAAAAAAAGAAAATGTAATGGTTCCTCAACTCAGCCATTTTCTAACTGATCCTTTACAATCTGTACTTATGCTGCTACATTGCTTGTTTGTTCATGCCTTCTTTTATGCCTTCTTCCATGATCCCTTCATCTTTCCTTCCTCTCTATCTCCCTGTTGTCTCTGTTGCTTGCTATCTTTCCTCCCTCCAACCCTCTCTCCATCCTTTCTTCCTTTTCCTTATATTTTTGAGACTATATCTTATTAACTCATGCCAAAAATGTGTGAACCCTTCATGTCCCAATGAATGCAATGACTTATCAAATCCAGAAGAAAAATTTATACAAATTATTTTGAACACATTAACATTCTTTCTTATTCCTGTCTTTGAAGTAATGAAGATCTTCAATACTAAGGTGAAAATATCAGAAAATTCCTACATTACTTTATACAAAGTAATCATAAAAGCAGGAAATCTGTTGCTAGGCAATTTATCTTTTAATTTGGATATCATTCTGTAAAGCTATGTGGCATTAAGCCAAGTATTTAAAATTTATGTATATGATTTCTCATCTGGGATACAATGAAATAGTACAAAAATTTCATGGAGATATAACCTCGGAAATTACAGGCATTGATGAAATTGTCCAGTATCTAATAAGCTGCATAGAAAAGCACAATATTACTGTTGAAATTCAGGAATATTTCCTCATTGTCTTAGGATTTCTGGCTAATTGGGATGGTGTTAATACAAAGACACTTTAAATATGGTGAGTATGCAAATCTGTTCCATAAAATTTTATGTAAGAATTGACTAGAAAATGACAAGGCTAAAGCCAGAACCCCTCACAATTCATTTCAGAGTATTTTTAATTGGTGCATATAAATATTGATCATTATGTACATGTTCTCTATAATGCCTTTCTCTCCCAGCCTATCCCACCCACTTCCCCCATCTTCCTTGCTGATCCTAAATTAGCAAAAAAGTTGGAGAGTATCTCAAACAAATTAGAAATTATGTATTGGCAATAATTTTTGTTCAGATATTGACATTACTGATGAGTATTCTGTCTTCATAAACCAGTGCCAAGAATTCCACCTCACAGAAATGTTCTGCAGCAAGACACTAAACTTAACCCTCAAGAAACCCTTAATGAAATATTTCAGCTTTACTATTATGTTTTAATTTCTTCTTATTCTCCTCAAGACACATCATACAGGTATTTTTCCACTAATCATTGACAAATATATGGTAATATCTGGGCTAGTTATATCTTTCTGCTTATTTTTCTTTTACAAAATAAAATAATCAAGTTCACTGAAATGATAAACTGTATTACATGAATGTAGCCTGTAAAAGAAGCCAGCCAGATGGCAGACCAAACAGAATGTAGATAATGCCCCATTCCTGTGTGGCCTGGTGATGCCTATTTATCCTCTCAGTTCTGTTAGAGAAGACAGGAGTCTGGTCCAATACATGAGACATGGGGGATTCCTTAGTAGTAGGCTAATATAACTGGTCTTGGCAGAATATATTGTCATAAAATTAGGATAAAATACTCAATGCATTGTATCATACTAATTATGCAAACTCAAAAGTAAACATCCAAATAATTTTTCCTCAAAAATGGTAAAACAATATTACTCTTATGTAAACAAATTGTAACAAGTTTAGAATTCCTGTATTTTTTCTTAGAATTTTACTTTTTTCTATTTTTTCCTAATGAATATGTGTTACACCTATTGCCAAGTCAGTCATTTAAGCATAAAAAATTTCCAGGTGAAAAATTTGACAGTTTTGTCTTTCATAATGTCAATTGTAATGATTATGACTCAGGAAATTTCTTCTCTAAATTTCTAGTCAAATAAATCCTGATTAATCAGTCAAATGTAAAAATTATTCTTGGCAAGTTTATATAACTATGTTTCAATTTAGAAAGTAAATGAATGATGTTCAGCAGAAATTTGGACATCACATGAGAAGATAAAATGTTCATGCTGTAAATGTGGGACTTCTAAGGGAAAAGACAAAAACCAGTGCTCAATAAATACTTGAACTTTTCTCCTTGGAATCAGGCCAAGAAATCTTCCCTGGAAATTGCTCCCTGAGGATGACCAAAGGCTGCAGTGTTCTGAATGCACAGTAGATGTGGTCAACTGGGAGGAGAGGCACACACTGGTCTGTTTCCATTCACAGGTCTCCCTCAGAGTCTTTTTAGAGGAAACTTCAGTGTGACCTTTCCATTTGATCAAGACTTGAACAAAATTTGTAGGGTGGTACAGTTTTCTTCATGAAATAAAATGAATGCAGGAAAACATATAGATAAATTACCCCTAGGAAAACAATGTGATTACAATAATTTTCAATTCACTGTATGTTTTCCTATTTCATTTCTGGGAATATTTTGTTCCTGACAAATTTCTAAACAGACAACATTGGAAAAGAGTTTTTTCTGCAACTTTGGTGCACAGTAAGTATCATTCTGAGAACAGGAGGGGATTATACTAGATAAAATATGGGGCATTTTGTGAAAAAAATATGTACATACATATCATTTGGGTCTCACCATAAGTAATGTTAAGATTTGGAGAAAAGGGAATATAGTTTGTGAAAGCAATGTATTCAAGCAATGTACATATTCTAAAATATAACTTTTTAAGGAAAATTAATTTTGACTGGGCAAGATAAAATGTACATTGTTACCAGAGCTAAAGGCCCATACTGCTTCTTGCTGCCTCAACAAAGGTGGGGAAAAGTCATTTTGTTGGAAAGAAAAGGGTTTATTTGCTCCACAGGAGAGACAGGAGCCTTGGCTCTCCACAAATCTCTGTCTCCCTGTGTTATTTTTTGCCAGGGGTTTTATGTGTAGGTGACTCCAAGCTCTCTGCCTCCCATTTCCAAGTTAAAGCAAACTTGACCTCCTGGGGTGATATCTGAATATTCTTCTCAGACAGTCATGATATTTCTGAGACTGAGCATTAATTCTCTGTGCAGTCATTTGAGTGGGGACAGGAAGGGTATTCCTGCTTTTGGGCAGGGGAAGTTGGAGAAGTACCCTATTATTAAAAATCCAAAAGTTTTAAAGATTGATTTTTCTGTCTGAGTTACTATATCTTCAGGAAATTAATGTTATTGTGATTCACTTAATTCCCCAGACAGAAATTACTTTAATTTGTATAATGAGTCATTGGGAAAAAAAGGATAATGAATAAGACACTAAAAATAGTTATTAGTATAGTCTATTATATATCTGCATTCAGGATTCATGTAACAAATCCTGATCAGGAACACAGTATTGTAAGACTGTTATCCAGAAGTAAAATTATCTAGGTAGAATCAGTGGCAATTCATAACTGGTCTTTTTTACATAAGTAATTGGTGTGCCCTTTTTCCAAAGTTAAGGATGTGTATGAGTCCTTACAATATAACAATTTCTGAGAATTGAATGTGTTAACAATTGAGAAAGTTTAGAATAGCATCAGTTTCATGTTACAAACAGGATGCAACTCTTTAATGTATCAGAAACAAATGGCATTTTAGGGCCTGGGATTTAGCTCATTGGTTTCGCCACCTGCTGCGCAAGTGCAAGGACCAGAGTTAGATCCCGGTACAAAAAAAAAAAAAAAAAAAGAGACAAATGACATTTTATACCCATATATATACATGTTGATTGTGGTTTTTTTCACTGTTCTTCAAAATCGTTTTCATTAATTTCTATGAAGGCTATGAAAAATACTGAGGAATTCACATAAATGACAATATTTTTGGAGACAGGGCAATTATTAAAATTTAGTATTTAACACATAAGTGCAGCAGGACTCCATGGGTAAATGGAACTCCACCAATGTTCCTGGCTTCATTCTCATGGGGCTGACAAACTCTGCAGAGACACAGGTGGTCCTCTCCATGCTCTTTCTCCTGATTTACCTGATCACAGTGCTGGGTAATGCAGGGATGATAATAATCATCTGTCTGGATCCCCAGCTTCACACCCCTGTGTACTTTTTTCTCACTCACCTGTCATTTCTCGACCTCAGCTACTCAAGTGTCATCACCCCTAAAACCTTACAGAGCTTACTGACTTCCAACAAGAGCATCACCTTCCTGGGCTGCTGCACACGGATGTACTTTTTTATACTCTTTGCTGCTACAGAATGTTTCCTTCTTTCCTTGATGACCTATGATCACTATGTAGCTATCTGCAGCCCCTTGCACTATCCAGTCATTATGTCCACGGGACTGTGCCATACCCTCCTCACTGGCTCCTATGTTATCACCTTTGTATATTGCACTGTGGTTATGGTTTCCATGAGCAGACTGCACTTCTGCAAGTCTAACATCATCCAGCACTTTTTCTGTGACACATCCCCAATTTTAGCCCTGTCCTGCAGTGACACATTTGAGGTTGAACTCATTATATTCATTTTTGGTGGATCTAATTTAGTTCTGTTCCTTATCACTATATCTGGATCCTATGTGTCCATCCTCTCCACTATCCTGAAAATTAATTCCACTGCTGGAAAGAAAAATGCCTTCTCCACCTATGCCTCCCATCTGCTGGGAGTCACCATATTTTACAGCACAATGATCTTTACTTATCTAAAACTGAAGACATCCTACTCCTTGGGAAGGGATCAGGTGGCTTTTGTGTTTTACACGATTGTGACCCCATGCTGAAACCTCTCATTTACAGTCTCAGAAACAAAGAGGTGCAAATTGCTGCTGTTAGAGTCATGAAAAAGATTACAGATTCTAAACAATTAAAACAAAAGTGATACTAGACAATTATACTTTTCTGAAGGTCATTTTTTTTCCATTGAAGAAATTTTTTGGTTTCATTTTGAAAAAAATTGAATCTTGTTATTTTTCCTTTCCAGTTGCTCTTTACTTAACAAATAGGATCTTGAACATTTAGAAACACAATTACTTGCAAGTTTATGTTATAATTTGGGATTGTCAATTAAATGTTAAATCTAAGATATAAAAAATCTGTGCTCTTAAGTAAAACTGTGCAAAAAGAAAATTTTATAATTTTATTAATATATATATATATATAACATTCCTGCAAACCTCAAGTTTAAAATATTTATAATGAAAATATAACTTTATTTTTCCTATGTCATTCTGCTTATATGCTTATAGTGATTATCAGCAACAAAGTTTGGGGCAATTACATTCAAGTCAAGATTCTATATCTGGTGCTTCTGTAGCACTTGAAAAACACAGTTCACTGAAATAATAAGGTTCTGTACCCCCACTTGTAGGTAATATATTTATTCCCCATCTCTCTCATCAGAAGCTGAACAGAAAACATTTAGGACAATAAATAACCATTATCACCAGAAGGCTTGCATTCCTGTAATATTCTGATATAATAGACACCACATATTTCTTAATAGTGTTCTTTTATTTATGAATCTCCTTTATTCCATTAAATTTACAAACTAACAAACAGCTGAAACAAACAGGGCAGCAGTTCCCACTTTAGGATTAGGTACTACATTGAAGTAAACTTAAGTTATAGGAAAGTGATATATCTTAATGTTGAAGACAACTTAGAAAATGACAATTATATAAAAAGAGAAATAATGTATCTATTGTTGCCTATTTTGTGCATGTTTTTCTAAATTGGTGGTTATTGTTATATGCCTATATATTTAACGTATTTCCTGTCATTTCTTGTATAATCTTTGTTGCTTTCTTTATTCATTTAAAGTTTAATATCTCATAAACTCTATATAATTGAAACATGTAAGATTACCATCTACTCAATGTGTGAGAAAAATTATGACTCTCATTGTATAATACTTTCCACCTCAAAAGTTTTGATTTTGCCTATTAGAAAATCAGTGAGCAATAACAGCTGTTAGGTGGGTTCCTGTGAGCCATGTGGACACCAAACCTTTCTGGGACATGACAGTGAGCTTCAGCCACTGTTTTCTTTGTCTTTCTCCTGATATCTTCAGGTTTATACTGTTCTTCAAAAATAAATTAATGATTATCACATTTGCCTCATATAAGAAGAGGGACAAAAAAATCTTTTTTTAAAAAGTTTTTTATATCTACATTTATAATGTCAGTTTAAAATTTGTTTGATATCTTGTTTATTATATAACATACAGTTCCACTTCCCAAGTTAATTATTTTATTTAAGCTTGCATAAAACCTATTACACTGATTAATTTACAGTAAACAAGCGATATAAAATAACTACTTTTTGAAATGAAAGTTATTTTATGTAAAAAACTTTCATCATTTAAGGTGTGTAAAGTGCAACATCTCTATTTTCAGAATTAATATTTGTCAATGTTTTAATAATTTAATACTGTTAATCATTTCATCCTAATATTTAAAAATGTTCTGTATTTCATTTTTAAATCAGTGATAAAATATGCCTTTTATTACATCAATGTTAGTTAAAATCATATTTTAATTACCTTCAATATCTGTCTTTTCTGGAAACTATATTTGTATAAATTCCTGATTGTCTTTCTTTGAGATTAGTTGTAAGATTTTAATAGATTTTAACTATTTTATATATTGATAGGGCTCTTCTCATCACATAAATATCTTAGTAATTTCATATATTCATGGATGATTTCAACTCTCCACTCACCAGGTATTTCTATAAGATGTAGTTTTATTTTATACTCATTGATTTATATTTTCATGATTTACAAAATATATTCTATCAGTTTTTCTTGGCAAATCCATCAATAGAATGTGGGACCTTGTAGAAAACATCTAAGTTAAAGAAACTACATGTCAATTTACATGTTAAAATATGGATTTTCATCAGACATTGATATTCCTGGTGATTATTATGACCTATAAAATAGTCCTAAGAGTACAACCTCAGGGCAAAGCTTTGAACCAAGGGGTGGGCTGCATGCTTTCAGGCTGAGACACCATAGCCTAAGACACATCACAGCAACAAAGCTACTTACTCAAAAGATCTCCATACAATAGGTCTTCCACTCTCCATTCCCAGTGATCTTCAAACTTCAACACACACACACATGCTAAGACACATCCACAAAGAATCATCAGAGGCAAGTAAACACTATGTTTACCAAATTCATAATTCCCTCCCCAAAATTGATTCCATTATATTGCAGTGGAAGAAATTTCAAATAATTTAAAAAAGTGATAGTGAAAATAATCAAAGATAGCAAAGATGGTGCAAATAAGGAGCTGAATTAATCAAATACTGAAATATTTAATGAGACCAAAGAAGATACAGTAGGGTACTGAATGAATCAAGGATAAAATCTAGTATAATGTATGATAAACTTCATTGCTAAAAGGAGACATTCTGGGAAAAGAACTAATAAATCCTAGAAGTCAATCCTGAAATAGTCAAATCCTTAACTAGTCATCTTAACAATCGTTAAGATGAAAAACAAGAAACATTGTCAGAATTAAATGACAAAGTGGATGTGCTACAGAAAAGACCAGTAAGAAAAAAAGAAGGAGAAGTAATGAGAAGACTGTTCCAGAACTCTGAAAATCTCAGTGAATAAAATAAAGACAAGTAGGGTGATAAAGTACAGGCCAATGGCATAGAAAACCTACTCACTGGAATTATAGGATAATCTCTTACTAGGAAACAGAGACAAATAAACATGACCAAAACAGAAACTCTTCATAGCATATCGTACACAAAATACCAAAATTATAGACATAGAATATTGAGAGCAGATACAAAAAATGCAAAATCAGTTAGAATTATTAAGCACAGGCAAAATCAAATTTTTTCAACTGCAAATCTAAAAGCCAGAACAACTTGAATTGATGTACTTCAAGCCCTGAGGAAAATAAACAAACTTACAGTACTATACCGAGTATAGTGATTGGAAACTGAAGGAAAAATAAAGATCTTCAAAGATAAGTCTAAAAATATACTTACTGAATATATAGTGTTCAAAAATTCTTAAGAGAATATTCACAACAGATAAAGAGGCCAGTCATAATCATGAGACCAGTGGGAAAAATGAATCTGTTTTGGAAAATAGGAAAAAAATACCCAATATGAAACAGACACTAGAAAAAGAACAAAATGAAATAAATTAATACAAAATATTTAACAATATTTCATGAAATTGTCTTAAGTATTCAGTGAGTGACATAAAATAAAAGATTGGACCAAAACACCCTGAAATATGGTGCTTGAAAGAATCACATGTGGCCCAAAAAGACACTGATTAAAAGGAAAATGACACCAGTCATATTGAGGTCTAAAAACAAGACATTGTAGCTATGCTGAGATCCACCAAAGTAGACTTCAAGAGAAATGATTCAGTAGAGACAAAGAAGGCCACTGCCTATTGGCAAAGGGAACAATTTACCAAGAGCCAACCACTGTAAATACATATGTACCTAACATTGATGTACCTAGTTTCACGAACACTTCTTGATATAAAAGGTTACATTGAATTGAAGGCAATAATTGTGGGTGTCTTCAATATCCTATTCTCACAAGTAGATAGTCAACTAGCCATACAAAAACAAAGAAAAATTAGTTAGACTTTGCTATAATTCAAATAGACTTAAAAAAAAACCTACTGAATTTTTGGTTTTAAAATAACATAATACATATTCTTTGTAACACCTCATGGATATTTCTCCAAAATGCACAATATTTTAAGCCCATAAATCAAGTGCTATTGAACTTAAAATATTATAATAATCTCAGGTATCCTCAAATATCACAATATGATGAATCTATAAAGCAACAACAAAGAAACCATAGAAAAAAGGATAAGCACAGTGATTGAAAATTACACTGTTGAATTATCAATGTGTCCAAGAAGGCATAAAAGGAGAAATTCAATAATTCCTATAAATAAATGATAATGGAAAAGCAGTATACCAAAATCTGAAGGACACAGTGAAAATAGTTCAGAAGAAAGTTTAGAGCAGTGCCTGTGTTAGAAAAAAATGTGATCATAAAT
This sequence comes from Heterocephalus glaber, assembly GCF_053883595.1. Lineage (NCBI taxonomy): Eukaryota > Metazoa > Chordata > Mammalia > Rodentia > Bathyergidae > Heterocephalus > Heterocephalus glaber. The sequence continues at coordinate 5,493,113 of NW_028258410.1, forward strand.
AAATAACCTAATGATGTAACTAAAGTTCCTAAAATAACAAAGAGTAATAACACTTAAATCCAGTGGATGGAAATATATATATGGAATCAATCAGAATCATAGGGAAGTCTTGTTTCTGTTTGTTATTTCCAGAATATGGGGAATGCCACATCAAATTCTCTTATGCCTTTGGAATATATCCTAAAACACTGGTATCTGCTCAATCCTCACATACTGAGGAAGAGCAGTCTAATATTCTTATGCACCGATGCATGGCCTGCTATCCTCTAGAGTCAAGATGGAATGCATAGAGAAGTATTATGATGCCATTTCACAACTAGAAGTATACTATAAAAAAGAGGGAAAATGGTCAGAACTGCCTTATGTCCAGATCTTTTTGCATTAAGGGATAATCCTGATTTGTGTTCAAAGTGTAAATATAAGCTGCAGAAAAATCAGACTTCTCTGGTCCTTATCACTAAACCTGAGGTTTTCTGCCCTCACCTTTTGGACTCTGAGGACAAATTTTCTGAGGCAATCCCAGCAAAAGCTCCACCTACAACAAAACTTGAAGTTTATCCCAATTTCCCTTTAGAACCTGAGATCTCTCCCCACTATCCTTTAGAATCTAAGGGTGAAATTCCCAAGCCAGCTGTAATTAAAACATCTATAGAACTTTATCCACCCATAGCTAATTTTGTTCAAACACCTCAAGCACAATATTCCTTACAAGAAGTAAGTTGTGGATTTGGGCAGGCCATGTCCATATGCCTTTTTCTCCCAGTGACATCAAACAGATTGAACAAAACCTAAGAAAGTTTTCAGATGACCCTGATAAGTACATTGAGGTCTTTAGGGGAGTTACCCAAACCTATGAATTATATTGGAAATATGTAATGTTATGTTTAAATCAAACGTTGAATGATAATGAAAAACAAGCAGCATTGCAAGGTGTCACTGTGTATAGAGATGAATATCATGCTATTAATTTTAGGGAGCCAGAAAAAAGACAGCTTGTGGAGCAGCTGATCCATGCCAGAGACCAAGAAGTCCCAATACAGGATCCCAAGTGGCCTACTAACCAGACAGGAGATTATAATAGGAGTTATTTTAGGATGTGTACCCTTGAAGGTCTAAGAAAGACAAGATCTAAGCCACTTAATTATTTTAAACTAGCAACTATTCAACAGGAGGAAAAGAAAACCCTTCTGCCTTTTTAGATCAGTTACAAGAGGCATTGCTAGAACATACATCCTTAGCTCCTGAATTGACAGAAGGACAGATTATTCATTTTTTTTGTACCAAGGATCAAACTTGGGTCCTTGTGCTTGCACAGCAGGCAGCAAAACCACTGATTTAAATCCACAGCCCAGGACAGATTATTCTTAAGGATACATTTATTACATAGTCATCCCCAGGAAAAAAAAATTACAAAAGATGACTTTTTCCAGACAACTCACTTAATAATTTATTAAAAATTGCTTCTTCTTTATTTTACAATCAAGAACAGGAGGAAACCAGGGAAAGAAAACAAGAATCAAAAGAATATGGCAGCTTTAGCAGTAGCTCTAAAAGAAATAGACTCTAGGTCTGATTCCCAGGGCTCCCATAAGACCTGGACAACTGACGCTACTTGCTACTGCTGCAAAAAGCCAGACCATCTCAAGAAAGAGTGCAACAAGAGCCCCCATGGACCATGTCCTGATGGTAAAGATGACCATTGGAGGTCAGCCTGCCCCCTGAGGTGAAGGCCCCAGAGTTCAGACCCATCCTCCCAGTTTGACCAAAAAGATTGAAGGGCCCTAGGGCACTCTCTGCCTTCTCCCTCTGGCCAGACTGTCATCTCCATGGGAGAGACCCGGGTAGTCATGACTACAGAGGGAAAAGAAAAAAGCCTATTGCTGGACACGGGTGCCTCTCTCTATTCTTCTTGTCAACCCTGGCCTTCCTTCCAGCCATCATACATCAGTAAAAGGAGTCACTGAAGAGGAGGTAACTCGCTATTTTACCCAACTCTTAGGTTGTAACTGGGATGGCTTTCTCTTCACCCATTCCTTTTTAATTATGGCTGAAAGTTCTGCACCCCTCCTGGGGAGAGATATTTTATCCTGTTTAAATACTGTAATCTACATGCACCCAGGTCAGGTACACTGCCTCCCTCTTGTAGAAACAGAAATAAATCCTGAAAGGCAACTAAAGGTAAAATAGGAAGGGCAGTAAATGCTGCTCTGATACAGATTCATCTCAAAGATCCTACTATTTTTCCTCACCAGAGGCCTGAGGTTAAATAAGGATTATTGCCTATAATTGACAACCTAACAGCACAAGGTTTACTTAAAGCCTGTAATAGCCCATGCAACTTTCCAATCTTGGGAGTCCAAAAACCCAATGGAGAATGGAAGATAGTACAAGATCTTAGATTGGTAAATGAGGTAGTAGTACCAATCCATCCAGTGATACCTAACCCATACACTCTCCTCTCTCAGATCCATGAATATGCCTGTTTGTTTTCAGTGTTCAATTTAAAAGATGCCTTCTTTTGTATTCCTTTACATTCTTTTTGAATTTGAAAATCCTCATGATCAGGCTTCTCAACTGACTTGAAGGGTACTTCCTCAAGGATTAAGAGACAGTCCTTACCTTTTTGGACAAGTGCTTTCTCACAACCTGGCATGTTTTGAATTTCCCCAGGTCACAGTCTTACAATATGTCGATGCTATACTGGTATGTGCCCCCTCAGAAGAATACTCTAGCCAAAGTACTAGTGCTCTGCTAAATTTTCTAGCAGACAAGGGTTATAATATTTCTAGATCTAAAGCAAATTTTGTACCCTTGAGGTAAAATATTTAGGCCTTATCATATCTTAGTGAACCTGAAGACTAGGGGAAGAAAGAATTAAACAAATACTTTTCTTCGCACTGTCTAAGACCCTAAAACAGCTAAGGGAATTCCTAGGAATTATGGGCCTTTGTCACCTTTGGATAGGAAGGTATGGTGAGATTACACAATCTCTTTATCAGCTTATAAAATAAAGCCAAAAGACAGATACCCATATTTTAACCTGGAAACCTGATTCCCAAGGTGCATTCCAGAAGCTTAAACAAGAGCTTCTAAATGCCCCTGCAGTGAGCCTACCAACAGGACACCATTTAAATCTGTATGTTGATGAAAGGCAGGGAATAGGTTTAGGAGTACTTACTTAGGATAGAGGACCTGTTCAACAGCCTATAGGGTATCTAAGTCATGAACTAGATACTGTAGCAAGGGGAGGGCCTGCATGCCTTAGAGCAATAGGTACAGTAGCTCTCCTAATTCCACAGGCATCCAAGATGATTTTAGGCAAAAATCTCACTCTATATACACCCCACTATGTGGCAGGAATTTTTTATCCAAAGGGACCTTATGACTGTCAGATAACCAACTTCTTAAATATGAGGCTCTACTTCTTGAAGGACCAGCCATTCAAATAAGGACACGTTACTCCTTAAACCCTGCCACTTTTCTACCAGACAGGGAGGAAATTGACAGACATGACTGTGAACAGGGATAACAGGAAGGAACATAAACCATGATCCTGTCAACTTCATCAGCAGTCAAGGTAGCAGGCCTGGACTCCTGGATACATCACACCTGACTCAAGCCCTGAATCAGAGACTGCTGGTGAGTGTGAGCAACCACCTGAATACTCCTGTGAACCCATAGAAGACTTAATATTCTTGTTCAAGAAAAAGGATAAGCTCTCAGATAAGTAACCTAAGATATTATCCCTGGCCTTTTTACTATTTACCTTACCACTTAAAGGACAATGCAATTCTTTCCTAATATGGGCACAGGAATATGCAGCATCACTACAACAATAATCTTGCTGGATATATGGCCTGCTCCCCTTGTCAAGTACATCAGAAATTCCTTGGTAGGTATTCCCACTTCAACAAGATGATTAGAATAAACTGCAAAACTATATAAATGAGGCACGAGACAGATCAGTTTTTTGTAGCTTAGCCCACCATTACAAATTAGCCAAGTGTCCTATAAACTCCACCATTAGTGATCCTGGGCATAACTGAAGGTTTTCTAAAAGTGCCACTAAAGCACAGTAGCACTACAGGACACTAATAAACCCCCTATTATGTAATAATAAAGACCCTATCCTGAGAGCCAACAATCACAGATATAAACAGGGCTAATTCTGGATATGGGATGATTATATGTGGTTAACTCCTACCATAAGACAGCTTAATAGAAAAGCCTGATTATTTTGGGAACAAAGGAATCACTCTTATTCTCACTGGAGTAACTCTACTAAGTACCTGTGATGGACACCCCTTGAACAATGCATACAAACTATAGTTTTACAGGTTGAAGACTGGTTTGCAACAGATGGGTTAAATTTCCCTGGTTCTAGATGAGAAGCCCCCAGTTGCACTCATTGGTACTGAGGAACCAATGTGTGGCTCTCGCTACCACCTAGATGGATAGGGAGATGAACACTTGTATTTGCATGGTTACAAGGCAGGAGTGTCAAAAATATTGACAGACCTGCAAACTTACCCCACCTACGACATCAGTGGTCTAGAAGTGTGTTTCACTGGTATGATCATTTAGCCTCCACCTTTGTCCCTTCCTTACAATTAGAGATGGTATGTAACACATTGAGGCCTTAAGTAAGTACACTCAATGGGGCTTAAATGACAGTGCAACTGGTCTCTCTCTTTTAAATGAAGACGAAAATTAATGAGACAAGCTGTCCTCCAGAAATGAATGGTGCTAGTTATCTTACCAGCAGCCCAAGGAGGTACCTGTGCAATTGTAAAAACTGAATGTTGTGTATAAATTCCTGACACTTCTGCTAAAATCTTCATGGCTGTTCAAGATATTAAACAGGTTAAGGCCATGTCAGATTCTGAGATTCCTTGGGACTTCTCTTTATCCTCCCTATGGAAGGCTATTACAAGCTCTTCCTGGTGGGAACATCTGTTGGCTATACTCATAATATTTCTGTTGATCTTATTGTTTGGCCAAGTATACTTAACTGCCTTTCTAGCCTTGTCTCCTCCAGACTTAAAGCTATATTCCTACTCATGATGGAAATACCTGATGTCTATCAAGGACCTTTAGATAGACCTTCTGAAGGGTATCCCTGAGTGCCAACCACAACTACAAGCCCCTTTAGTCTGAAGTAGCTAGAGTGGTCATTGCTCCATGGTCACTCATGGCAATTCACTATACTTCAGGGGAATATTATATATAGATGAGCTAGGTAAAAATACTGTAGGCAGTCAGATAAGGCTAAGTTCTCGAGAGAGCCAGGACAAAGGTGAAACACACCACAGCTGCACATTGGCTGAAAACCAGGCCTCAAGATGGAGAAAATATGACCAGACACACATACTTCTTCAAAGAACTGGGATTAGTGAAGTACAGATAGGCATCAACCACCCTGGGGGTGACAAGAGACTTCTGGACCCACCGCCTCATAGGAAAATCCTTTTTCTTTCCACCCATGCTTGCTATGTAACTTGCTTCCCAATTGGACCACCATTACCTAAGTTACTATACTTGTAACCTTATTAGATGTTCATGGCTGTGGCCCAGGTTGTGCCCAAGTGCATTTCATCCTATAAAACTTCTCTGTAAAGTGGGGTCCTTGGCTACACACTCAGGACACCTCCTGCCCATCAGGAGCTTTCCTATCAATCAATATCTTCCTACTTTTAACCTCTGTTGTTCCTAGGACTCATTCTTTGATTTCTAAAAAACAAAAACTCAGCATGTCCTAAAGTTAACAGGTTGGGAGATATATCTTATTTCATATTTCCCATAACAGAAGCACCATGTGTGTGATTTTGTAAGCATTATGCTATTGTGTGTGCATGTACAGGGTCTTACCTTGTTTTGTTAGGTTCTTTCCTGCCAGTGTTTTTTCACAGGCTTTCCAACATTTTATCACACATGTATCTACTAATTCTTTAACTGGATTCATGCTGTCCAATTTTCTTTTGTTATTTATATTCCCCACCTTTCTTTTTTAAATTCCTCCCCTACCACACCTCTTGAATATCCCTTCCCTCTATCTTTTCTTATACGTAAATGTTGTAACTAAGGCCTTTTCCCCCTAGCCTATTCCACCTACTTGCTCCCTCCTCCTTTCTGATCCAAAATTAGGAAAAACTTTGGAAAGTTTCTCAAAAAATTATAAATTATATGTTGGTGAATGATTTTTTTCTCTAGATATTGACATTACTGATCATTATTCTCTCTACATAAAGCAGTGCTAAGAATTCAACTTCAGGGCCAGGGATTTATCTCAGTGATTTTGCTGCCTGTTGCACAAGTGCAAGGACTCCAGTTCGATCACCGGGACCAAAAAAAAAAAAAAAAAAAAAAGAATTCAACTTCATAGGTTCTGTAACAAGACCCTAAACTTAACTCTCAATTAACCCTTAATAAAATATTTCAGCTTTACCATTGGGTTTTAATTTCTTCTTATTCTTCTCCAGACAACGTCTTACATGATGATAATATATAGCAAAGTAGGTATTTTCCCACTAAGCATTGCCAATTATATGGTAGTATCCAGGCTGGTTATGCCTTTGTACTTATTTTTCTTTTATAAAATAAAAAATATCATCTACACTAAAATGATGTTATATTACATGAATGTTGCCTGTAGATGAAACCAGACAGAAAGACAAACCAGAATGTAGGATTTGCCCCATCCCTGTGGGGCCTAAGGATCCCTATTTATCCTCTTAGTTCTGTTAGTGAAGACTGGAGTCCTGTCCAATGCATGAGACATGAGGGGGCTCCTTAGCAATAGGCTAACATACGTGGTTCTGGCAGAAAATATTGAGTCAAAAAATTAGGATAAAATACTCAATGCACTGTAATATAATAATTATGCAAACAAAGGTACACATCCGAATTAGTTTTTTTTTCTCACAAAAGAGAAAAGTTTGGAGGAAATTACTATTATGCAAATGAAATGTAACAAGTCTTGAATTGCTTTATTTTCATCTTTGAATTTTAATTTTTTTAAACTTTTTTCTAATGACTGTGTGTTATGTCTGTGGCCAAGTCATTCATCTAAGTATAAAACATTTCCAGGACAAAAATTTTATTGTTACATCCATCATAATGTCAATTGTAAAGAAAGTATGATTCAGGAAATTTCTTCTCTAACTTCCTAGTCAAAAAATTCTGATTAATCATCACTCAAATATAAAGATTATTTCTGGCAAGTTTGCATGACTGTATGTCATTTTAAAAAGTAAATGAATGAAGTTCAATAGGAACTTGGAGCATCACATGAGATGAAGTGTTTATGTTCTAAATGTGGGACTTTTAAGGGAAAAGACAAAATCTTGTATTCATTAATTCCTTGAATTTTTGTTTTAGGATTTGGGCCAAGAAATCTTCCCTGAAAATTGTTCCCCGAGGATGAGCAAAGGCTGCAGCATTATGAATGCACAATATATGAGGGCTGACAGGGAAGAGAGGCACACACTGGTCTGTTTCCATTCACAGGCCCTCCAGCAAATTCTTTTCTGAGGAAACTTTGGGATGATATTTCCATTTGATCAAGACTTGAACAAAACTACTAGAGTGATACTGTTTTTCTCACAATAAAAATATGAATGCAGAAAAGCATAAAGGTAAGTTACCCCTAGAAAAACAAACATTACAATAATTTCCAATTCACTATATGTTTTCCTGTATTTTTTCTGAAAATACTTTGTGGTTGACAAATTTTTAAACAAGCAAAATTGGAAGACAGTTTTTTCAGCAACTTTTGTGCACAGTAAGAATTATTCTGAGAACTAGATGGGATTATACTAGATAAAATAAAAGGGATTTTGTAAAATAAATGTCGGTATATATCATTTGTATGTCACCATAAGCAATGCTAAGATTTGCAGAAAAATGAATAGTAAAGTATACTAGCAATGTACATATTCTGAAAATATGTTGTCAAGAAAATTCATTTTGCATGGGCAAGTTAAAAAATACATTGTTACCAGAGCTGAAGGTCCACCCTGCTTCTGGTTGTCTCAAAAAGGATGGGGTCAAGTTATTTTTGTGGAAAGAAAAGGGTTTATTTACTTGCCAGCAGAGAGAAAGTATCCACTTCTCCCCAAAAAACTCTATCTCCCTGTGTTAGTTTCTGCAAGGGCTTTTGTGTCCAGGTGAATCCAAGCTCCCTGCCTCCCATTTCCAGGTTAAAGTAGACCATGACCTCCTGGGGTGGTATCTGAATATTGTTCACAGGCAGTGATGATATTTCTGAAACTGAGCAGTAATTCTTTGTGCAGTCATTTGAATGGAAACAGGAAGCGAATTCTTGTTCTTGGCCAGGGGAAGCTGGAGAAGCAGCCTATTTTTAAAAAACCAAACGTTTTAAAGATTGATTTTTTTTGTCTCAGTTACTATATGTTCAGGAATTTAATATTAATGTGAATACCCTAAGTCCTCAGACAGAAATTGTTATAATTAGTGTAATAAGTCATTGGGACCAAAAGGACAATGAATAAGACATTAAATTGTTTCTTAGCATAGTCAATTATATATCATCATTCTGGATTGGTGAACCAAATCCTGATCAGGACCACAGCATTGTAAGTCTGTTATCAGAAGTAAAAATATCTAGGTTGAAGAAGTGGCAATATATAACTGCTCTCTTTTACATAAGTAATCTCTGTGCCTTTTTTCTAAAGTTAAGGATGTGGATAAAAGTCTTTATGGTATAATATTTTCCTCAGAATCGAATATGTTAATAACAGAAAGTTTAGAATAGCATCAGTTTCATGCTAAAAACAGAATATATCTCTTTAATGTATTAGAAACAAATGGCATTATATACCCAAATCTATACATGGTGATTGTATTTTTTCACTCTTCACAATGGTTTTCGTTAATTTCTAGGAAGGCAATGAAAAATATTGAGCAATTCACATAAGTAAAAATATTTTGGGGGACAAGGTAATTATTAAAAATTATTATTCAACAGAGAAGTGCAGCAAATCACCATGGACAGATGGAATATTACCACTGTGCCTGGCTTTGTCTTTATGGGGCTGATGGACTCTGCAGAGACAAAGCTGGTCCTCTGTGCTCTTTCTCCTGATTTACCTGATCACAGTGCTGGGGAATATGGATATGATACTAATCATTCGCCTGGATTCCCAGCTGCACACGCCCATGTACTTTTTTCTCACTTGCCTGTCATTTCTTGATTTCAGCTACTCAAGTGTCATTACCCCTAAAACCTTACAGAACTTACTGACTTCCACCAGGAGCATCTGCTTCCTGGGCTGCTTCATTCAGATTTTTTTTTAATAGTTTTTGTGGTTGCTGAATGTTTTCTTCTCTTCTCAATGGCCTATGATTGCTATGTAGCTATCTGCAGCCCCTTGCACTATCCAGTCATTATGTCCACAAGACTGCCATGCCCTGTTCACTGGCTCCTATTTAATTGCCTTTGTGTATTGCAGTGTGGTTAGTTTCCATCAGCAGACTGTGCTTCTGCAACTCGAATGTCATCCAGCACCTCTTCTGTGACACATCCCCTATTTTAGCCCTGTCCTGCAGTGACATATCTGAAGAAATCATTGTATTTATTTGGGCTGTATTATTTGGGAAATCATTGTATTATTTGGGAAATCATTGTATTTATTTCTAATATAGTGCTGTCCCTTATCAAAATATCTGGATCCTATGTGACAATCCTCTCCACTATCCTGAAAGTTAATTCCACTACAGGAAAGAAAATAATCCTCTCCACCTGTGCCTCCCATCTCCTGGGACTCATCATGTTCTACAGTACTACAATCTTTACTTACCTAAAACCAAAGATGTGCTACCCTTTGGGAAGGGATCAGTTGGTTTCTGTGTTTTACACAATTGTGATCCCCATCCTGAACACTCTTATTTACAGTCTCAGAAACCAATAGGTGAAGAAAGCTGCCATAAGGCCTGCAAAAACCAGCAGATTTAAACAATTAAAATAACAGTGATGCTAGGGATTTACACTTTTCCCCTGTCTTTTTTTTGTTCTCAGAAATTCATTGTTCTTATTGAAAAAAATTAAATCTTATTTTTTTCCCTTTCCAGCTGCTCTTAACAAACACAATATTGGATATTTTGAGAAACAAGTACTTACAAAATCATATAATTTGGAGACATCAATTAAGATTTAAATCTAAGATGTAAAAAATCTGCACTATTAAGGAAAATTTATATGCCACATGTGAAAATCTTTATAATTTTATAATATATATCAATATGATATATCTGCAAACCTCAATTTTAAAATATTTTACAAGGAAACCTCACTACATTTTGCATGTGTCATTCTGTTCATAGTAATTTTCAGCAGCAAATTCTGGGGCAATTGCTTTCAAATCAAGATTACTGTATTTACATTCTGCATCTGGTGCTTGTCTAGCATTTGACAAACACTAATTCACTGAATAATAAGGTTATGTATGCCCACCTGCATGACATATCATAATTCCATTTCTCTCTCATCAGAATTTGGGCATAAAACTTTTAGGACAATAAAATAAGTGCTGGCCATTATCAACAGAAGGCTTGCATTCCTATAATATTTTGACATAACAAACACTACATATTTCTGAAGTGTTCCTTTATTTTTTACCAATGTCTTTTTAAAATTTAATTTACAAACTAACAAATAGCTTAAAAATTGAGCAGCACTTTCCACTTTAGTATTAAGTAATATATTGAATTAGAATTAAGTTATAGGAGAGTGATATATCTTAATGTTGAAAACAATTTAGAAAATTATGATTATATATAAAGGAGAAATACATATCCTTGTTGTCAGTTTTGTGCATGCTTTTCTACATAATTCCTGTCAGTTTTTGTATAATCTCTGCCATTTTTTGTATTTGCCTTCAAGTTTACTATCTAATAAGCTGTATAATTTAAACATGTAAGATTACCATGTACTCAATATATTGGAAAAATTGCTACTTTCATTGTGTCATGCTTTGAACCTGAAGTGGATAATACCAGTTAGATGTATTCCTGTGAGCCATGGACACCAAACCTTTGTGTAACATGACAATGAGCAATCAATCACTGGCTTCTTTGCTTTTCTCTGGATGTCTTCAGGCTTATACTGTTCATTCAAAGTAAATTAATAATTATCACATTTGCCTCATATGTTACACTTTTAAAATACACTTGTGGCAAAGGGAAGAATTGACAATGAATTTACACTATATGGCAGTCCTGAAGCTTAGATCAAGAATATGGATAAAAATCTCCTATTTTTAAGAATATTTTTCTCTAGATTTATAATATCAGTTTAAAAATTCTGTTTGATATCTTAAGGTTATTGTGTAATGTGTAGTTCCATTTCCTAAGTAAGCTGTTTTATTTGAACTTGTTTAAAAATGATGACACTGCCTTACTCCTTACATGTGATTATAAAAATAACTACTTCTTGGAATTCAAATATTTAATCCAAATAGATTAAAATGTAACACATTACTTATACTTTCAAATCAGTGACAAAATTTTGTCTTTTATTACATAAATATTACTTATAATCTTTTTATACTTAACTTGAATATCTGTCTTTTCTAGAATATATATTTGTAGATATTCATGGTTGTCTTTGAGATTAGGATTAAGAATTTAATAAATATTTACTGTTTCATGTATTGTTAGGGCTCTTCTCTCATCACATAAATGTCTTAACAATTTCATATGTTTATGGACTATTTCCACTTTCCATTCTCCAGGTATTTTTATATGGCATATTTTTATCTTATACTCATGCATTTGTATTTTCATGATTTAGAAAATATATCAGTTTTTTGGCAAACCAATCAATAGAACATATGGCCTTGTAGATAACATTTTAGTTTGAGAAATGTTTTAATTTTAATTGAATTTAAGCTGATTTTTTTTTCGTTACATGAGGTGGAAAACAAGAATACTCTCATGAAGGCCTATTTTCCTCCTTTCCCATGGTGTTACTCTCCCTTTGTGTTCCTGGGTAGTGAATTTTGCAAAGAAGTTTTAATGTACATGTTGACATATATTGTGTTCATCAGATAGTGACATTATTGGTGACTACTATGTCCTCAAAAACAGGGCTAAGACCTTAGACTCATGCCAAAGTTGAGAAGCAAGGAGCAGATTGCATTGTTTCTTGCTGAGACACCACAGCCTAAAACACATCACAACAAGAAACCAATTACTAAAAAGATCTCCACACAATAGGGCTTCCATTCTCCATTCCCAGTGATCTTCAAACTTCAACACACACACACACACACACACACACACACATGCACACACACACTCAAAGAATCATCAGGTAGCAAGGAAATAATATGTTTTCCAAATTCATAATTTCCTCTCAAAAATTGATCCCACTGATATTGCAGTGGAAGAAATTTCAAATAATTTATAAAAGTGATAGTGAAAATGATTGATGATAGAAAAGGTGGTGCAAATAAGCTTAATTAATCAAATTCTTAAGTACTTAATGAGAGCAAAGATACAGTAGAGAACTGAATGATTCCAGGAGGAAAGCATGGTACAATATATGATAGGATTACTAAAAATAGAAATTCTGGAAAAGGAAATAAGATCCTAGAAGTCAACTCTTAAGAAGTCAAATGAAAAATTCATTTGAAAGTCTGAACAATCATTAAAATGAATAAGAAGAAAGAATATCAGAATTAAATGATAAAGTGGATGTGCTGCAACAATGGCCCAATAAGAGAATAAAGAAAGAGAAGTAATGAGAAGATGATTTGAGAAACATTTGAAAATCTGAAAGAATAAAATGAAACTCAAGTACGATGATAGAGTACAGGCCAATGGCATAGAAAACCTATTCACTGGAATTGTAGGAGAAACTTCTACTAGGGAACAGAGGCAAATAAACACAACCAAAAAAGAAACTCCTCATGGCATATCCTGGTCAAATTGCTATAAAAATTTAGACATAGAAGGTTAAAAGCAGTTGCAAAGAAATGCTAAATTCCTCAGAAGTATTAAATCAAAGGCAACAATGCTTTTTTTCAACTGAAAATCTAAAATCCAGAAGGGCTTGAACTGATGTGCTTTAAGACATGAAGAAAATAATTACAAACTTACACTCCTATACCTAGTCAAATTGAAGAAAAAATAAAGACCTTCAAACATAATTCTAAAGAAATACTTACTGAATAATAAATGATGCTAAAATTCCAAAAGGAATTTTCAAAACCAATAAACAGGGCAGTCACAAACTTGAGACTAAGGAAAAAAATGAATCTCATTGTAGGAATAGATAAAAAAGTGGAAGAAATACAAGATATGAAACAAACACTAGAAAATGAACAAAATGTACTAAAATAATGAAAACTACTTAACAATGTTTAAGGAAATTGTTTTGTGTCTTCAGTAAGTGATATAAAGTGACTGACTGGATCAAAACACACCTTGATATATGTTGCCTGAAAGAATCATAAATGGCCCAAAATGACACTGATTGAAAGGAAAAGGAGTCTTCAGTCAGCTTGAAGACTAAAACAGGTCAGAGGAGCTATGCTTAGATATACCAAGGAAGAGTTCAAAGAGAAATGATTCAGTAGAGGCAAAGAAGACCACTGCCTATTGGCAAAAGGAGTCATTTACCAAGAGACAACCACTGTAAATATGCATGTACCCAACATTGATGTACCCAGTTTCACAAACACTTCTTGATATAAAAGGTCACATAGAATTTAATGAAATAATTGTGTGTGCCTTCAATATCCTACTCTCACTAATAGATGGTCAAATAGAATTAAAACAACCAAGAAAAATTAAAGTTAGACTGTGCTATACAATTAAAATAGATTTAACAAAAATGTACAGAGATTATCATATAAAAACAGAATAGTGCACATTCTTTGTAGCACCCCATGGAAATTTCTCCAAAATACACAATATTTTAAGCCCATAAAGTAAGTGTTATTGGAATTAAATATTAAAATAATTTCAGGTGGCCTATAATATTACAACATGATTAACCTATAAATCAACAGCAAAAATCCATGGAAAAAGACTACTACAGTGATTGAAAATTACACTATTGAATAATCAATGGGTCCCTGAAGATATAAAAGGAGAAATTAAAAAATGCTTATAATTAAGTGATAATGGAAATGCAATATATCAAAATCTGAAGGACACAATGAAAATAGTTCTGAAGAAAATTTACCACTGTGCCTGTTAGAAAATCATTGATCATAAATAAAGAACATAATGATGTAACTAAAGTTCCTAGAATAACAAGCACTAATTGAACTTAAGCCCAATGGATGGAAAGAAATATATACATATGAGAGGCCAGGTTGAAGAGATGCAGGTATGGAGTGGGAGGAGCTTACAGAAAAGAATCATGAAATATCATGTATGTGTATTACTCCCTGCAATTAAGGTAATCATTATGTACTACAAATATGTACCAATAAAATTATAAAAATGAAAATTAGGGAAAAGTGAAAATGATATTTGAAGTGAAGAGAACCCAACTGTTCATGGATTGACATAATTTACTTTTTGTAAAACACCATATCACCAAAAGTGATCTGAAGTTTGAATATAACATCTACTAAAATACCACCATTTTTCACAATTCTAGAAAAAGCAACCCTGAAAAGCAAATGGAAACTCAAAAACTCAGAAATTCTGCAATATTCCTGAGCCAAAAGAATGATTCTGAAGGCATCACACTACTGCATTTCAAATTAAAATACAATGCCATGCTGAAAAGAAACACACATTTTTAATATTGACACAACAACAAATATGAACACTGGTAGATAAGACAGAAGACACAGAAACAACCACATGGACTGCCAGACACCTGCTTGTTGACAGAGGGAACAAAAATATATTCTGGAAAAATGACAGCCTCTTTAATAAAAGCCAGTGGAAACCTGGATAACCACAACCAGAAGGTAGAGATATGATCTCTATCTCTCCTCCTGTACCAAAATAAAATAATCATGGATTAGATGTAAATCTGGAAATTTGAAAACTGATGGAAAATAACTTATAGGAAACCCTAGAAGTTGTAGGCATAGAGAGAATTTCTAAACAGCACCCAATAACATGAGGAAGCAATATAATGAGTCAACAGATGGGACTATAGCAAATTAAAACTTCTGCACAGCAAATCAAACAATCAAGCAACTGAAGAGGCAACCCACAGAATGGAAGGAAAGCAGAGCTAGCTAATGTTTTGGTAGTGGGTAATTATGTCTTACCAAAAAATTTAGCACCAGTAAAAGAAAAAATTCCAAACAATAAAAGGGTAAATTAACTTAGCAGATAATTCTTAAAAAGAGAAGTAGAAATATTCAATATTTCTACAAGAAATACCAACTTTAGCAACTATGGAAATACTAATTAAAACAATGAGATTCCATCTCATACCAATCAGAATACCTAACATTGTTAATTTAAAAAAAAAAAAAAGGTAGGCAAGGATGACAGAAAGGTAAACTAGTACAATTAGTATGGAAATTGGCATGGACTGTCTAAAAAAAAAGAAATAAAAAGAAAACTAAAAAGGAAAATGCCATTTGATACCGCTATAAGACAATGTCAAATTAATGGTACAGGAAACCATAATATTAACAAAATAAGCAAGTCTCTGAAACCTGTATATCATGTTTCCTCCTATATTTAGAATTTTAAAATAAATGAATAATGGATGATAGGAAGCAAGAAAACAATTTGCTGATTTAAGGAAGTGAATCTGGGACTGTGGAGGCAAATTTTGTAATTAAATGAAAATATATCATATGCATATATCCATATAGCCAAACAAATCTCACTATACTGTATTACTAATTTTGCCACAATGTAAAAAAATACATGGCATATGCAACCTCTGAAAGGAAGACCAAAGATACAAGCAAATTAATCATTTTTATCTAAATGTGAAATTAAGAATAGATTGCCCTATAGAATGGGCACTTGTAAACAGGGATTGCTGGCATAATGGCCCCCTCTGAGGACAGAGCACTTCACATGGTCTCAATGTCCAGGTTCTCCCTGGCCCCTTTATACAGCAATTCCTTCCCTTGAGTACACTTCCAGACTCTTCTAGATTAGGGATTAGATGACATACTTCCACATGAGGTAGGTCATAAAATTTCACTGTGGCCAGCTTGTGCACAGAATTGGTCATAGAAGGACAGAAGGCTATTACCTGGTTTTGAATTATTTGGAAGGACAGGAGTTTGACTGTATATGACCTTAAGAAGTTGATTGGTAATTGATACAGCCACCTTTGCGGGTTAAAGCAGATCCTGAGAAGTGTTATTAGAGGAAGATTAGAGAGATATTGCTGCTGAGGTGCTTCCCAACTCCTTAATTTCAAAGTTCTCAATCTGTCAAAGAGATGTACTTTGTTATGTAATGTTCTGATCCATAATAATTTTTCCATGTGGAACTTCCATAGAAGTTTCACAAAAATTGAGAGTTGAGCATCAGGTATGGACAGGAGAGTGGGGTTAGTAAATGGATGGTAAACTATTCATAAAGGGACTGAGGTAGAGATAGGAAGGAGAATAGGTAAATAGAAAAGAATTAACCTAAGAATATTAAAACATCCAAGCACATAAGGACAAGCATAGCTCATTCATTCATTTATTCTTCACTTAATAAATTTTTAAGTCAATCATATGTCCCAGGCACATTTTCAAGTCTTTGAGATACATCTCTGATGCTGATCAATACCTAGCCCCATGAACTTGACAGCACCATATTAGTAGATATAAATTGTAACCAAAACTCACAAGCAAAATAATAAAATAAAGCTTCCACATGGTCAGAAAGAAAGTGTACAGGAATAGGGAAAATCAAATTATTTTCTAAATGGAAAAGTTGCTTAGCCTTGAGGAATGAAACTATTAAGTTGAGTGTTGAATAATCTCATTATTTTAGATTATTTTATATTGATCTAGAAAATAACTGACAATGAGAAACTGACTTTTTCCAACATTTGATTTCTGTGGTCCTGACATATAAAAATGATCTTTGAATTTTATTGCAAGTTAATTGAACACCAATACTTGATGGATTTGTTACTAATACTAACCAGATTCCTAAATATAGTGAGATCACCCCAGTTTTTTGTCCTCCATTCTCATTACCTAGATAATGGTTATTAAGCTTAATGTCAAAGAAGAACACACTAATGTTTAAGCAGACAACCTTGACTAAAACACTTCTTGAACTGCTGCATGAAAAAAGTCTAAAGAACTTGGAATTATGCACAATTTTGGAAGTTCATAATACAGAAATATGCAGAAATATTGTACAGTTAGGTTCTTTGTTTCTTGCAGAAAACTCTCTTTAAAATATGATGTGAGATTTAGGTATGACAAATTGTGTCACTGTAAACATGGGTGTATGTATATCCCTGTGGTCTGATGCTTTTAATTCTTTGGGGAAGATAGCTAGCAGGGAAATACCTGGGTAAAATGGAACCTCTAATCCTAATTTTTGAGGAATCTCTACACTCTTTTGTATAGTGGTTGCACCAGCCTACATGCCCACTACAGTGGAGAAGGGTCTTTTTTTCCCCACAACCCTGCCAGCATTTGCCTTAGAAACAGCACAAATGCCCATCAACTGATGCCTGGATAAAGACTTTTTTTATAAAATGGAGACTACTCAGCCATGAAGAATGATAAACTTGAGACAGTTGTACCTAAATGGATGCACACTGAGGCAATAATCTTAAGTGAATTAAATAGGACCTATATGTGTAAATACCGAATAGTTTCTCTGATGAGAGAAACTGAAAGTGTAAATGAATACCAAAATGTATAATAGATAATGTGAAATAGGAAGAAAATGTCCACATGGGAAGAGGAAGTATGGCAGGGAGTGATGGGGAAAGGAGAGAAAGAAAATAATATGCATAAAGGAGAAAAAATGGAAACAAAGATATTTGTAAATAGGGAAGGGTGAGGGGTTAAAGGGAAGGAAGGAGAAGGAAGAACCAAGATATATCATGTACAGGTACAAATTCCCAAAGATGAATGTGACCATAATATATACCTAAAATGTAACAGTAAACTTAATGAATAAAAAATACTATGAATTAGAAAATGAATTTTAAGGACTATGATTCTGATTAGCTTAGTTTTAATTACATAAAATTGTACCAATAATGTAGTCAGTGCTGTGTGCCTGAAAATCTAGTTGCTTTAGTTTTACAGAATTTTTGCATATAGAGTCTGCTGCCAAAGTTTGCTTCTTCCAATAAAGATGTGTGAAACCATTTTCATAGCATGTACTACCATAAATCCAGATCATTTTACCCTTACTATATATTCCTCCTTGGATTTCCTCAAACTCTGTATCCCAAAATCTGTGCAGTCTTTCCAACTGAAGGGTGTCTGGCTGGAACAACTTCCTCCAGGTTACTTGTAAGACTCCTCTATCAATTGCTTGCTTCCTTGACACCTTTCCATTGAATTATACCTTGACCACACTGTTGCTCATTGCTTCCTCCTGCTACAACTACTGAACCCCATTTACTACTGTGTTCTTTTGCATGTTGTTTCTTCAATTATAGTACATTTTATGATCTAATATGTTGTATCACTTATTTTTGCATTTTTCTGCATTGAGGGGTATCTGTCATCTATGACTACTACTGTTGTCAAAACCAGATCTCCACATCACTTTTCAAATCCTTTCCCGATCTATCAGTTATTTATATCAGGTAATTACAAGTGTTACATAGATGTCTATATGTTGGCAAAGCTTAAATAAAATGAGTCATATTTTCTACCCACAATGAAATAGAACATAAAGTTAATATTGCAGAGATATAAAAGAGTTAACTAATATGTATTTTAAAAATGAATTCAGAACTTCATATTCTAATTTGCCATTAAAATAGAATACATACTTTACATAGGTAATGTAGAAGAATTGTACAGAGCAAAAGGAAAACACATAAATGAAAAATACAGTGACAGGCACATGGTAAATGAATTCATTTTAATACCATGAAATACATAAAATCTAAGAAAAGCTGCTCCTAGTACTAGATGTTAGAGAGAAAATTAAATTTAACCTAGAAAA
This sequence comes from Heterocephalus glaber, assembly GCF_053883595.1. NCBI lineage: Eukaryota > Metazoa > Chordata > Mammalia > Rodentia > Bathyergidae > Heterocephalus > Heterocephalus glaber. Next base: position 5,512,217 of record NW_028258410.1, read on the forward strand.
ATTAGGGAAATAAAATATAGCAATGAAAATACTATAATTTGCCCAAATATTACATACTATTTAGTAAAAAATGAAAATGGTTGCAAATTATTAATCACAAAGAAATGATAAAGGTGTATTTTGATGGGTATGCTAATACAGTTGAGTACATTGCTACTCATATGCATAAATCAATTTATCACAATCTACATAAATTGGTGTAAATATTTTCATGCAGAAATGAAAATAAGATAAACAAACATTTGATTCTTTAATCAGTCAAAGCTGAATGGAAAGAAAAACCACCATGACAATATTAAAGAGAGTGAGAGAAAGATAGAAAGAAAATAAAAAGGAAGTCAATAAAAGTAGGAATTTCGTGATGAACTCGCAGTTAAACTACATGAATGTTTACACTGAAAGGGATTATAAATCCTTAGTGTGACTTTGGTTGCTGCTGTGAAACAACAGTTACAAGAATGGCTCCTCTGTCTTCAGTAGCACTACACATGGCCTCAATGTGTTTCAATGATAGATCTTGAGTCAAAAAATCTTCCTCATGGCATCTTGCAATCTCATGACTAGTGAGGTGATATTGGGTTAGATGTTCACCCTCAGCCTCTCATTTGGCTTAAACCTAAACATTAGGTTTAGGCTTTATGGTTAGGGTTAATTTTGTTAGGGTCATTGTTAGGTTTAGGATTAAGATTGTTAGGGTTAAAATGTGGATGAACAGCATTGCCTCTGTACAAGTCTGTGAACAATATAATACTCAATAGAATTAGCTCTTATTTGCCATGACAAATTTTCTCTTGAAATTTTCAGAACACTTGTTTCCTAAAAAGGTCACTTTTTTCTATAAATCACAGTTGATTTCATAGGATGTAATATAAGATGCACAATATCTATGTTCCTTGATTCACACTGTCTATCCAATCCTACATTTGCTCCCTCTTCTTGGATTGAAAATATTTAATGAAATATTTGTTTTATTATATTTTAATTTATTTTTATCTTTTCAAAACAGTTGATATATATATATATATATATATATATATATATATATATATATATATATCACCAAAGCAAGTTTTTGTCCATTGAATTCACTACAAAATTTATGTTAGATTCTGGGCTGATTTTGTCTTTCTAATCATTTTACATTTTTAAAATAAAAAACAAAATCAAGTGCCACAAAACAGGAAAACACATTCCACATGTATAGTTTGTCCTTGAAACAGGTAACCCTGGACAAAGGGAATGGATGTTCTCTCCCATTCCTGTGGGACCTCAAAATGTGCATTTATCACCTGTGAATAGATAGTTCACTTAGTGGAGGATGAGGTGCTATAGAATATGTAACACATTGGGGTGTTGGTTAATAAAAGGCTGATCTAACATATATCATGTTATATTATGTTGTTTTAGTTATAATATTAGGATGAGACAGGATACACAGTATTATTATAATTTTATAGAGGTCTAAGTACACATCCAAATAAGCTTTAAGGGCACAAATGAAAACAGTGGGAAGAATTACTAGTATGTAAACAAAAGGTTAACAAATCGTACATTCCTCATTTTTGTCTGTGAGTTTTCTATTTTTTTTCTAATGAATATGTCTACCTTCTAGCATCATGTCATACTTCTAAGTATAAAAGGCTTTCTGGTGAAAATTTTATTGTTCCATCCTTTAGAGTCTGCCATTAGGTAAATATGTCTATGTAAAAGGGTTCTCCATCATGCTGATCCTAAAAATTCCTCATTGGTCACTTGAATGAAAGCATTATTCTTTGAAAATTAATGTAGTTGTGTGTCATTTTAAGAATTAACAAAAATGTAATCTAGACACTCTTTAGAGTATCTCAAGAGGACATGAAGTGGTTTTGTTTTCAGGTGTGGATTCTGATGGAATAGGCAAAGTCTTTGTTTACTTAGTCCTTCAACTTTTGTCCTTCAAACCAGGCCAAGTACTCCTTCCTAGGTAACTGTGCTATGAGGATGACCAAATGATCCAGTGTTCTGAATTCCCATTAAATGAAGTGCCCTGAGGTCAGCAGGTAGGAGGGAAGGTGTACAATCTTTGCCGTGTATTCACTGCTCCTTCCTCCATTCTTTTCAGACAAGATGTTCTGGTGAAGTTTTCATGTGACCAGGCCATGAAAAAAAATTTCTACCATGATATAATTTATCTCTTTAAAAATGAATGCACTATCACATAACAATTAATTATATCAAGAAAAACAAATATGTTTGAGAAAATTTCAGCTCCTTATATGGTTTTCATATTTTATTTCTCAGAATAAGTTCACATTGAATACTTTCTACCCAGAAAAACTTAGAAGAAGTTTTATTTTTCAAGAACTTTGTGTCACAGTATCATTCTTCACATTGGAATAGATAACATTGTACAAAATAAAATGAGTACTTCATTAGAAAAATGTCCATTCAGATATCATTTAGGTCTTACTATAAGCAATGGCTAGATCTTTAAGCAAGAATGTGGAGTTGATGGTTTCAAAATATGGAAGCAATGTGCATATTTTGAAAATGTAATATTTTGAAGAAATGTCATTTTGAACAGTCAAGTTAGGGAAATATGGGAGGAGACAGACATCCGTACTGCCCTCACCCCCACCCTCAACACTCACAAAAGTGGGAAAATTATTTTGCTTTGAATAATTACCTCTAAGGATTAATGAGGCCTGTTATGGCTCAGATCTCTACATCCCTGTGCCAGAGCTCCCAGGGATTTTATATCCAGGTCACCCCTAGCTCGCTTCCTCTCTTTTTCAATTTAATCCAGACCATGGCTTCCTGATATGTGGATCAGCACATAATTTTCAAAGGGATCTGATAATTTTCTAATACATCATCACTTCTCTGTCTGCTCTTCTGAGCTGAGGTCAGGCATGATGAATATTTGAATTCTGAGTGGGAGAAATTTGAAGAAGCAATCTAGCATTATAAAGTAGAAATGCGTAAAAATTCCTTTTGCCCTCACACCAAGAATATCATAGTCAAGCCAAGTACTAAATTTAATTATTAAACAGTTAATGGCAAAGGAACATCATGAGTAGAAGGAACTCGACCACTGGGCCTGACTTCATCCTCATGGGGTGACAGACTCTGTAGAGACACAGCTGGTCCTCTTCATGCTCTTTCTCCTGATTTACCTGATCTTGGGAAATGGGTAACATGGGGATGATGCTGATCATTCACTTGAATCTCAAGCTTCACACCCCCATGTACTTTTTTCTCACTCACCTGTCACTTCTGGACCTCAGCTACTCAAGTGTCTTCACCCCTAAAAGATTACAGAACTTATTGAATTCCACCAAGAGCATTTACTTCCTGGGCTGCTTCACTCAGATGTACTTGTTTGTCTTTTTGAGTGGCACTGAGTGTTTTCTTCTCTCCTCCATGGCCTATGATCATATGTAGCTATCTGCAGCCCCCTACACTATCCAGTCATTATGTCCACAAGACTGTGCTCTGCCCTGCTCACTGGCTCCTATATGTTTGGGTTTATAGATTCCATTGTTAGTGCAGCTTGCATGAGCAGTCAGCATTTCTGCAACCCTAATGTTATCCATCACTTTTTCTGTGTCTCATCCTCTATGTTAGCCCTGTCCTGCAGTGACACTTATGATGTTGAAGTCACAATATTCATTTTTGCTGGCTCCACCCTAGTACTGTCCCTCCTCACTATATCTGGATCCTATGTGTCCATCCTCTCCACTATCCTGAAAATTAATTCCACTGCTGGAAAGAAAAAAAGCTTTCTCCACTTGTGCCTCCCATCTCCTGTGTGTTACCATTTTTTATGGCATTCTAATGTTTACTCATTTAAAACTAAAGATGTCCTACTCCTTGGGAAGGGATCAGGTGGCTTCTGTGTTTTACAGGACTGTGATCCCCATGCTGAACCCTCTCATTTACATTCTCAGAAATAAAGAGGTGAAAAATGCTTTTGTTAGAATCATGTAGAAGAGAAAGGGACTAAAATAATAGTGCTAAATATTTATACTTGTCTTTTCTCTTTTTCCTTTTGAGAAATTTTTGGTGTCTCAAAGCAATTTAATATCTTATTTTTTTTTACTGAAACTGCATTTTACTTAACTTTTATTTAACACAATCTTTGACATTTTAGTGAGTATTATTTTAGAAATTCACTTTAACTGGAAATAATGAAGACTGTTTCTAGTCCAGTATGGAATTTCCTGTGATGTTAATTGGAACTAATATGGAAAATAGGAAAATTTGCTTCTCATTTTAAAAAATTAATATCATTTTAATATTATGAAATATCCATACTTACTCTATCTTTAGACAATTTTATAATAAAACAGGGCTCTACTTTTCCCATAACTCATTGTATTGATAGCATAGTAAATAAGGGCAAATTATTTAGAAGAAATGGCTTTCAAAACAAACATTCTGGCATTCAGATACTGGATCTTCTATCTTTTCCTTTTGTAACACTCATTAATTTACTGAAATGCTATGGCTCAGTCCTTCCACCTGCACAAGATACATAACAATGCCACCTTCATCTCATCAGAAGATAGATGTAAAACCTATGGTGCAATCATAAAAATGCTGGAATTATCTTCAGAAAAATGGGATTTTTACCGTATTTTAGTGCATAATATTTTGAAATGTATCATATTTTGCTAGTTTCTCTTGATTAATTTAGTAGAGCAATATACTTATAGAGAGAAGAAAAAAAACAAAAGCCATTAGTTCCCAATTTTGTGTTCAGAATAAAAGAAAATACTGAAATACAAGTTAAATATAAGAAAGTGGAATAAGTGTTGTAGATAATTTGGAAAATAATGAAAACTATTAAAGCAAAGAGATACACCATAGCAAATATTGAAAATGTTGTACATATTCCTCTAGATAACTGTTTATTAACACACATTATTTCACATGAATTCTGACATTTCCTGTGTGATCTTTGCTGCTTTCTGTATTCATTTTAAAGTTTATCATCAAATAATTTATTTCTAGTTGAAGTCAATAGATGAATATATTCTCAGTATATGAGCAAAATTAATACTGTCATTGTGCATTGCTTTGAAACTAAAATACTGTAAATTAACCAAGGTAAAATTCTGCATGTGGTACTCTCTTTTACCTGCATACTTTTTAAACATACTAAAACCATAACTTTATGTGACATGCAAAAAACATTCAGCCTCCTGTTTCTTTGCCTTTCACCAGATAGATATCTTTAGATTTGTAACGGCATGTAAAAATAAATTACAGAACTCATCATAAGCATCATTTACATTACATTTTAATGAGAATAATTTGGTTAAAAAAAGGATTGAAAATAAATTTTGAATATGTTGCATTGAATTAGTTTAGGACAATAGAGAAATAAAATCTCATTTGTAATAACTGCATATTTAAATTACTCTCCTTTATTTCAGTTTATTTTATATAATAGTTTCATTTTCTAAGTAAATATTTTATTTCAACTTATTAATCTTTTATTATATTATTTTAATCCCAGCATGTTTGTTGAAATTATTTTTTTTGAAGTTTTACTGCTTGTAAAATTATATTTGTTTATTTTTATTGTCTAAAGTGCAACATCTCTATTTTAAAAGTTATGAATTTATGTATCACAAATTCAATAAACTAGTTTGTAAATATCATATAAATATATAGTATATTATTCAAATTTCTGAATCTTTCACAAAGTTATTTCTTCTCCTAAATCAACATTACCTCAAATAATTATTTTTTTCTTTTCTACCTATGTTTTTAGACTACATTTTATAGGTATGCCTGGTTATTTTTATTTGCAATTCAAGTCAAGATTTTCATAAGCTTTTATTGTTCAATATGTTTTCTGGGCTCATCTGTCATCACATACATATCTTCATAATTTCATGTATTTATGGTCTCGTGCCACTTTCCCATCATTTTTATAAGATGTGAGTTTATATTGTTCTATTTTGTATACATTTTCATGATTTAGACAGGTTATGCTGGGTTATTTTGGCAAAGCACTCAATTAATATTATGGAATCATAAATGATATTTATGTTGAAAAAACCCAAACTTTTATTAAATTGAGACTAACAAATTTTCTTTAAAATGTACACTGGAAATCAATTATATTATAGTAAAAAATAAGCATAATATAATTCATTGGCAATCAGAGACAAATATTTCAATGACTTACAATTGCCCATTTACTTTATTAGAGCACTGCATAGCTCATGTAATGGAAGTTATGTTTTTGAAATAATTTATTATCAGCTGTTACATGGTGCCAGGTCAGAATATTATACAATATAAATAAAACTTTTAAAAGAATATAGTACAGCACAGCAAAATGTGAACAGCTGTTCTTAATTCTACACAGTTAATGTAGAGATACCAGTAACATTCTATCTTGCTAAACACTAACCATGTTTCAGACAGTAAATGAACAGGCTAAAGACATCCAATTCACACATTTTATCCTTACAGAGTAACTCTCAGGCAAGTACTAGTGCTATTCAAATTGAGGGTCATGGAATAGAAAATCATCCTTTCTAGGTTCAAGAAAACCTTAATAAATTTTTTCTGGAAATTTCTTTATATCTAACCGAGTTCATATTCTTTTCATCAGAATAAATTGATTCTTAACATAGGACATATTTGGAGTCTACTTCAACACTTTCCCTGTTACTGTCCTGGAATGAGAAATAATCATTTCATTTTTAAAATTTTTGCAGTAGCACCTTAGCTTCTTGCTGGATTTACTTAGTCAATTATGAAGCACAATGAAAAAGACTCTAAGGGAATTAAGGTAAAACACACAGTCTAAGTATGGTCTCTTCTCCATCACTGAACAGTGATATTGTTTCATGGTAGTGTATCCTTTTCTCAAACCCTACAGGACTTCATCACATGAGATGTACATATCTAAGCTTTTATAAGGACCTACTGCTGAGTAATGACACTGTTCACTCTCCCTACACCTCTAACTCTTGCCATACAATGCTCTCACTCTTGGGTTTCCACTGAAGGATCTCCTCACTCTTCCCTCCAAACCAAGGTCCCCAAATGACCCAGGTCACTTTCAGTGGTCGGTCTTCAAACTTTCTGCTGTCAAATATCAGCCATCAAAAATAATTCTACCATGCCACCATTCCACGTTCCTAGGGCAGAGAAGGTGAACCAGTCCCAGCACAAAGGAGGAGGCTGCCCAATGGTCATTCCATGATCCTAGGGGAGAGAAGGTGACCTACACAGGCACTAGAAGTACACCGACCCCCCCCCACCTGTGGAATTCAGAAGACACATAAAAAGGCCTCAAAAACAGACTTCCAGATCACCTACAGCAACCCCAAAAGGAAAGGAGATGGAACAATCTGATACTCAACCACCTGGACAATCTGAACTGGCAATGAAAGAGGATCTGGGAAAAATGAAATCAGAAATAACTACTCAGATAACAGCAAAGATTGTGTTCATAGTGCAAGACATGATTAACAAATCTAGAGAGGACACAGATTAAAAAAAAATAGAGGATCTGAGGAACATGATGGAATCCCAACATAGGAAACAAATGGAATCCATAAAACACATACAGATTTCCAAGAGATTAAAAACTCCATCAAAAGTCTGCACAGCAGAATGAACCAATGTGAGGATAGAATTTCACATATAGAAGACAAGATTGCAATTAGTGACCAAGAAAAGAAAAATTGCTTTAAAATTGTAAGGGAACATGAGAAATCAATCCAGCAGCTGCTAGACAATGCAAAGAAGAATAAAATAAGACTGACTGGAGTCAATGAAGAAACAGGAAAGTTTGCAGATGACATAAAAAAACTGTTCACAGAAGTGACGGCAGAAAACTTCCCAAGAAGGGGAAAAGAACTTGACATACAGATAAGTAAGGCATATAGGACTCCAGCTAGCCTAGTTAAAAAAAATCTACACATAGGCATATAATAGTTAGGATTCCAGAAACCCAACAGAAGAACAAAATTCTACAAGCAGTGAGAGAAAAGAAACAAATCACAGACAAAGGAAAGCTCATCAGAATCACAGCAGACTTCTCAATGAAAAGCCCTCAAGTCAAGAAGAGCTTGGAGTGATGTATTTCAAGCCCTAAAGGAAAACAGCCTCCAACCCAGATTGATGTACCCTGCAAAACTATCTTTCAAAATCGATGGAGAAATAAAATACTTTCATGATAAAGAGCACCTTAAGAACTTCATGAATACCAAATCAGCACTCCAAAAAAATTTAGACAATATCCTAGGAAAAGACAATAAGGATCACAACCCCAGGAAGTCCAGCAGAATGACTCTATTGGGTGTGACAAATTAAATGCAAAGGGGAAGAATCCAACAAAAAGAAAAAGCCATGAGAAGCCTTTTAAAACTTTTAACTTCATCTCCCTAATGAGTGTATAATTCAATCTTGTTATGTACTGATTATTATTTTTCTGATTCTAGAGTTGCACACCTTTCCTTGTGCTATACTGGCTATTTATCATCTTCTTGCATCTACTTTTTAATTGGGTTGTCTATTAATGAGCTGTAAGAGTTCTGTATATATTCTGGTTATATGCATTATAAATATGGTCTAAAGACTACTTTTCATTTTAATGATGTCATTTAAAGTTCTAAATTTTGATAGAATCTCATTCATCAATTTTTTTCTTTTACACATCATGTTTTGTTATCTTAGGTAGTTCTTTTTTTTTTTTGGTACCAGGGATCGAACTCGGGTCCTTGTGCTTGCACAGCAGGGAGCAAAACCACTGAGCTAAATACCCGGCCCGCTCCTAGGTAGTTCTTGCCTACCCTAAATTCGTAAACATTTTCCCTTATAATTTTTTCTTAAAGTTTTACACTTTTAGGCTTTCATATTTAGGTTCATAGATACTTTCAAGTTATTTTTATGTACGGAAATAAAGGTCTGAGATTATTTTTTATATATGGATACCAGGTGTTCTAGTGTCATTTGCTGAAAATACTATCTTTTCCTTAGTGCTTGAATTTAGTTTATATTCTATAAAATATTAATGTTAATCTTTCAAAACTCAGTGGACCATATATGTGTGGTTCTATTTCTAGATTCTCTGTTTTATTCAAATAATCTACATGTCTTTCCTTAGACCAACACTGCCTTGATTACTGTACCGTTAGAAGAAGTCTTAAAATTAGGTACTAAACATCTTCCAGCACTGTTTTTTTTTAAATTGGAATGTGTTATGAGGAAAAAAAATTTTTGTTAAATTCTTTTATTCGTACATTTCAGGTATACAAAACAGTTACATTTCTCATTGGGAATTTTACCTTTACAGAATGCATCTTGCTTCTTATTTTTTCCTCATTCTTAGCCCTCCCTTCATACCCTCCACCCTTTGCTATTTACAAAGACTTTCTTTCCATTTTTTCCATTTCTCATCATTTTTCCTTTCCCTTCTTTCCTTTCCCCTGCTCCTCCCACTACCCCTACCCCTTTGAACCTTTTCTTCCTATTTTGAATTATTGATTATTCATTCTAATCATTGGTACATTTTAGGTATACAGTATAATGACATTCATCATTGGAAATTTGCAACTATTCCACTGCTTCTGGGAGTGTAGACTGGTGCAACCACTTTGGAAATCAGTATGGAGATACCTCAAAGAACTAGGACTGGAAATTCCATTTGACCCCACTATTCCACTGCTGGGGATCTTCCCCAAAGAATTAAAAGTATCATACCACAGTGATATATTTGTGCCCATGTTCATAGCAGCACAGTTTGTGATAGCTGAAATTTGGAAACAGCCCAAATGCCCATCAACTGGAGACTGGATAAAGAAAATGTGGTTTTTTTAAATAAAATGGAGTACTACACAGCCATCAAAATGAGAAATTGGAGATATTTATAGCTAAGTGGATGCACATTGAGGTGATACTCTTAAGTGAAATAAATAGGACACACGTATAAATACTGAATAGTTTCTCTGGTGTGAGAAACTGAAAGTGTAAATAAAGACTAAAATATATAATAGGTAATGTGAAATAGGAAGAAAAATGGCATAGGGGAAGGAAGTGGGAGGGATGGGGAAAGGATAGAAGGGAATGGGATTAATATGAGAAAATGGAAAAATAGGAACAAGATCTTTGTAAATAGGGAGGAATGGAGGGGTTGAAGGGAGGGCTGGGCAAGGGTGAAAAATAAGAAACAGTACTGTTTTTATTCTCTTTTTCTTTTACTTTTCTAGGTCCTTTGTACTCCTATGTAACTTTTAAATTTCAATATCCAATTCTTCATTTATAGTAAGTACACATAGACCTGAATTTTTTTATATCCCTTGTGTTTTCTAATCCTGCTAAATTCAAATACAAGTTCTAGAGCTTCCTAGAGATTTCTTAGTGTTTTCTCTGTAGATGATCATTTTATCTACATATAAAGATTTTGCTTGCACCTTGCCAATCCTATCCTAATTGTGTCATTTTATTGTAAGACTATTTTGGTTTAGGTCTATATTTCAAAGTTTAATAGACAGATGAAGATTAGGCATATCTGCCTTTGTTCCCCACCTTAGGGAGAAAGCATTGTATCTTTTCTACTCATATAAAGTATTTCTGCTGAAGAATGGAGTATATGTATTATCCATTGAGAAAGTTCTATTCTACTTCTAGTCTCCTAATGGCTTTTACCATGAACAGCAGTAGAATTTAGTTCAATACTTTTTCTGCAACTACTGACAGTATCATATGGCTCATTCCTTTCCTGTGTCAAAGTGATGACTGTGAAGGGTGAATCTTCCAATGCTGAACCAACACTGCCATCCCTGTAATAAAACCACTTTCCACATACTGCCAGATCTGACTTCTCATAGTTTGCTTTGTTAAACAAATTTTTATCTATGTTCCTACTTTTTTCTTCTATTACCTTTATCCAGTTTTAGTGTTAGCACAATGTTGATTTCCTCAAGTGAGGGGGGAGAAGAGTTCCTTCATTTTTCTCCATTAAATATTTGATATAATTCATCAGGTACAATGTATATGAACCTGTTGTCATATGGGTAGGTTTTCAAGCTGGGAATATACTTTCTCTAGTAGGTGCTATTCAAATTTTATATTTCCTCCAGAGTCAGTTTCATTAACTGTCTTCCAAGGTACTTCTTAGAAGTTGTCAAATTTATTTCAAAAAGGATTTTTGTAATATGTTTTCTATATCATTTTAAATTCTGTAAAATCTGTAGTCATGTCCTCTAAATTTTGATATTGTAATTGCAAAAATGTATGACTGATATTGTGTGAAAAGAAGAAAAGGTCTGAAGTAGTAGGGGAAGTGGGAGGGTTAGGGGAAAGGAAAGAAGGGAAAAGAAAAAAATATGAGAAAAGGAAAAAAATGGAAGCAAAATCTTTACAAATAGGGAAGGGTGGAGGGGGTGAAGGGAGGGCAGAGGAATGGGGAAAAAAATAAGAACCAAGATATTCATGTAATGGTACAAGATCCCAATGATGAATGTAACTATATTTTAAATGTACCAATAAAGTTAATGGGGGGGAAATAATTCTACCCCTCACTGCCTTATTTATAACTGAATCTGTCTGCATCCCTCTCTGCTTTCTTTTCCATAGGAGGTTTTTCCAATCTTTCATTCTGTATTCTTTACTGTTGCCTTCTGTCGTGTATCTGTTTTCCCATGTGATAACATAAGGCTATGGACCCAGATATTTTCTCAGCACTTAGAGCAGGGTTTCAGAAGTGTATTTGGAAGCTGAATTTGTAGAGGATGCCACTGTGTGGAGCACAGAAAAGCTAAATAACTCACTTGCGGTCTCTCCACTGGTTATAGCCATGCTCATTTGAACTTAGAGCCACAATATCAGTCATTATCCTATTCCATAACATTATTTATAATAATATCCTGTGAAAATCAGGTTGAATTTCTTAATATATTAACAAAAAAAATACAATGAAGGTCATTGAAAATTGTACATAGTTGTGAAAAGTTTTGTGGTATTTTTGATATAAGATAGTGATTTGATACTAGTAGTTATTTTTTTTAAGTACACAAGTATAAATTTATTTACAGAAAAATTAAATTGGTAAAGCAGAGAATGAATATATGATGGTTGGTGATGAGAAAGTTAACTGTGTTACAATGCAGGCTTTCCTAAAATAACAACAGGATTCAGGAAGACTGGCTCAATATGGAGAAATTTGCCTGGATATAACTGGAACCTTACTTTGTGTTTAATTATTGAATCTTCATCTAATTATGATTTTGGGATAGCTATATTTGGCAAGCTAACTCTGGGACCCTGATTCTTCTCTGCTTTTCCTGTGATACTTTATAACTATTACACACTTACCCAAGGATAAATAGTTAAACCATTACCTGTCCACAATTTCCACATGAGGAACAGGTGAGAATTATTTTACAAAGGAAAAACTATTGCAATTTCATTTCAGATGAATGAATGGTGATTACACAATAATGTAATCTCAAAAGATAGATATAGGACTATTCAGATGACCTATTTCTTCTAATGTAACTTCAAAGGGTTGTACATCTTAATTACCAAATTTATTAGCAATATTTGGTTTACAACATGATTTCCTTTCCTTTTTGATATTTTTGATTTCTGTAGTGAGAATTTTCATGCTTTTTTTTCTTTATTTTTCTATATTAAATTATTTTAATGGTACATTGTAGGTACACAGCAAAATTACATTTCTCATTGGGAATTGTACCGTTACATAATGCATCTTGGTACTTATTTTTTCCCCATTACTAGCACGTACTTCACCCCCTCCACCCCTCCCTATTTACAAAGAATTTCTTTCCATTTTTTCCATTTCTCATCATTTTCCTTTCACTTCTTTCCATTCCCCTGCCCCTTACAATACCTCTACCCTTTTGGACCATTTCTTCCTATTTTGCATTATCGATTATTCATTCTCATCATTGGTACATTTTAGATATACAATATAATGACATTCATCATTGGAAATTTGCACCTTTACATAGTTTCTCTTAGATCTTATTTTTCACCCTTGCCCAGCCCTCCCTTCAACCCCTCCATTCCTCCCTATTTACAAAGATATTGTTCCTATTTTTCCATTTCCTCATATTAATCCCATTCCCTTCTATCCTTTCCACTACCCCTCCTACTTCCTTCCCCTTTGCCCCTTATTATTTCACATTAAGTATTATACATTTTAGTACTTATTTACACTTTCGCTGTCTCACACCAGAGAAACTGTTCAGTATTTATACATGTGTGTCCTATGTATTTCACTTAAGAGTATCACCTCAATGTGCATCCACTTAGATATAAATACCTCCAATTTCTCATTTTTGATATCTGAGTAGTACTCCATTTTATAAAAAAACTCACATTTTCTTTATCCAGTCTCCAGTTGATGGGCATTTGGGCTGTTTCCAAGTTTTAGCTATCACAAACTGTGCTGCTGTGAACATGGGTGCACATATATCACTGTGGTATGATTCTTTTAATTCTTTGGGGAAGATCCCCAGCAGTGGAATAGCGGGGTCAAATGGGACTTCCAGTCCTAGTTCTTTGAGGTATCTCCACACAGATTTCCAAAGTGGTTGCACCAGTCTACACTCCCACCAGCAGTGGAGCAGGGTTCCTCTTTCCCCACAGCCCCGCCAGCATTTGTTATTGGTTGATTTCATGATAGCAGCCATTCTTTCTGGAGTGAAGTGGAATCTCAGCATTGTTTTCATTTGCCTCTCTCAAATGACAAGTGACGTAGAATATTTTTTCATGTATTTATTTGCTATTTCTAATTCTTTGTCTGAGAAAAGTCTGTTCATTTCAGGTGCCCATTTTGGGACTGGGTCTTTAAATTTGGGAGGTCTAATCTCTTTAAGTTCTTTATAGATTACAGATAGTAGACCTTTGTCTGAGGAAGAGAATGTAAAGATTTTTTCCCACATTGTGGATTGTCTCTTCACACTGCTGGTGGTTTCTCTTGCTGTGCAGAACCTTTTTAATAAGAAGAGATCCCACTTGTTGATTGTTTGTGCTATTCATGGGCAACTGAGGTTTTGTTCATAAAATCTTTTCCTACACCGATATCTTCAAGAGTTGTACCTAACCTCTGTTCCAAATGGTTAAGATATTCCATTTTAATATTTAGATATTTAATCCATATTGATTTTAGTTTAGTGCACTGTGAGAGATATAGGTCTAGTTTAAATCTTTGACAAGTTGAAAGCCAATTTTTCCAGCACCATTATTAAAGAGGCTATCTTGCCTCCAGTGAGGGTGTTTGGCTCCTTTGTTGAAGATGAGATGGCTGAGTGTGTCTGGCGTTGTTTCTGCATCTTCTAGTCTGTTCCACTGTTCCTCAGGTCTGTTTCTTTGCCAGCACCATGCTGTTTTTATCACAGTAGCTTTGTAGTAGAGTTGCAGGTTGGGGATTGTGATACCCCCTGCCATGTCTCTGTTACCTAGAATTGCTTTTGCTATTCTGGGTCTCTTCTTGTTCCAAATGAAGTTTTGGATTGTTTTCTCAAGGTCCATGAAGTATGCTGCTGGGATCTCAATTGGAATTGCATTAAATCTACATAGCAGTTTTGGAAGTATGGTCATTTTCACTATATTAATCCTTCCTACCCAGGAGCAGGGGATGTCTGTCTATTTTCTGATATCATCTTCAATCTCTCTTTTCAGAGTGCCAATAGTTTTCAAAGAGGTCGTTGATTTCTTTCGTTAGGATGATTCCTAGGTATTTCAGTTTTTTGGATGCTATTGTGAAAGGAATTATTTGCCCTATTTCTCTCTCAGTTAGTCTGTCATTTGTGGAGAGGAAAGCTATTGATTTTTGTGTCCTGACCTTGTAACCAGCTACTTGATTGAATTTGGTTATTAAGTCTAGAAGACTTTTGGTGGAGTTCTTGGGGTCTTCTATATAGAGTATCATGTCATCTGAAAATAATGACAATTTGATTTTTTCATTTCCTATCTTTATTCCTTTTATTTCTTTCACTTGTCTTATTGCCACGGCTAATGTTTCCAGAACTACATTGAACAAGAGTGGTGATAGTGGACATTCTTGCCTTTTTCGTGATTTTAGTGTGAAGGATTTAAGTTTTGAACATTTAGTATGATATTGGCTGTTGGTTTTCATAGATGGCTTCTATCAGTTTGAGGTAGAGACCATCTATTCCAATTTTTGTAGGGTTTTTATCATAAATGCATGTTGGATATTGTCAAATGCTTTTTCTGTGTCTATGGAGATAATCATATGGTTTTTGTTCTTGGCTCTATTGGTATAGTGTTTTACATTGATTGATTGCTGTATATTGAATCATCCCTGCATCCCTGGGATCAATCCCACTTGAGCAGGGTGTATGATCTTCTTGATGATCTTCTGCATTCTGTTTGCCATTATCTTATTCTGGATTTTTGCATCTATGTTCATTAGTGAGATTGGCCTATAGTTCTGTTTTTGGTTGGGGCTTTCTCTGCTTTGGGGAACAAGGTGCTGCTTGCTTCCAGGAATGAATTCAGGAGTACTGCTTCCCTTTCAATTTCATTGAAGAGTTTAAACAGTAGTGGTAGCAGTTCCTCTCTAAATGTCTTGTAGAATTCAGCAGTGAAGCCATCAGGGCCCGGACATTTCTTAGTTGATAAGTTTTTAATTACATTTTCAGTTTCATTCATTGATATTGGGTTGTTCAGAATTTTTAGGTCTTCTTCATTCAACTTTGCTAATTCATATGTATCTAGGAATCTGTCCATTTCTTCTGTGTTGTCCATCTTATTGGCATATACATTCTGGAAGTAAGTATTGATGATCCTCTGGATATCTGCCGATCTGTTGTAATTTCACCCTTTTCATTCCTAATTGCATGGATTTGGGCCTTTTCTTTCCTTTTTCTGACAAGATTGGCTAAGGGTTTGTCAATTTTGTTGATTCGTTCAAAGAACCAACTCTTGGCTTCATTGATTTTTTTGTATCATTGTCAGTCTCCATTGCATTGATTTCTCCTCTGATCTTTATAATTTCCTCCCTTTTATGAGCTCTGGGGTTGTCCTGTTCTTCTTTTTCTAGAAGCTTCAGGTGCACCATCAGGTTGTTTAATTGGGCTAGTTCTGTTTTCCTAATATGCATATTCACTGCTATGAATCTCTGTCATAAGACTGCTTTCATTGTGTCCCATAGATTCCGATATGTTGTATTGCCATTGTCATTTAATTGAAGGAACTGTCTGATTTCTTCTTTAATTTCCTCTGTGACACGTTGGTTATTCAGAAGTGCTTTGTTCAATTTCCACATGTTTATAAAAATTTTTGAGTTTCTTTTTGTATGGATATAAAATTTCAAAGAACTATGGTGTGATAATATACAGGGGATAACTGCAGTTCCTTTGCACTTACTTAAACATGTTCTATGTGTGAGTATGTGGTCCATTTTTGAGAATGACCCATGTGCAGCTGAGGAGAATGTGTATTCTGATTTTGTGGGGTGGAAGGCTCTGTAAACATCTGTTAAGTTCATTTGTTCAAGAGTTCAATTGAGTTCTAATATTTCATTTCTTATTTTTTGTCTAGTTGATCTATCTATTTGTGACAGTGGGGTGTTGAGTTCCCCCACTACAATTGTATTAGTGCATATATGACTTTTCATGTCCATTAATATTTGTTTTATATAGTTGGGTACACTAATGTTTGATGCATAGATATTTATGATTGTCATCTCTTCCTCTTGGATTCTTCCCTTTACAAGCATATAGTGGCCTTCTTCATCTCTCCTAATCAATGTTGGTTTTAAATCTACATGATTTGCAAAGAGGATAGCTACTCCTCCTTTTTTGGCGGTTCCTGTCACATGGAGTATTGTTTTCCACCCTTTAACTTTCAGTCTATGAATTTCCTTTTGAATTAAGTGTATTTCTTGTATGCAATATATTGTTGGATTTTGCTTCTTGACCCATTCTGCCACTCTAATTCTTTTGATTGGTGAATTGAGACCATTAACATTGATGGTTATAACTGAAATGTATTGACTTGTCATTGCCATGACTTTTTCTTTTTGTTGGGATCTCCCCCTTTACATTTAATTTCTTGTCATGCCAGATGGGTTCATTCTGCTTTGCTTTCTGTGGTTGTGATCCTCAATGTCTGTTTCTAGGATATTGTGTAAAATTCTTTGGAGTGCTGATTTGGTATTCATGAAGTTCCTAAGGTGCTCTTTGTCATGAAAATATCTTATTTCTCCATCCATTTTGAAAGATAGTTTTGCAGGGTACATCAATCTGGGTTGGAGGCTGTTTTCTTTTAGGGCTTGGAATATGTCACTCCAAGCTCTTCTTGCCTTGATGGTTTGTGTTGAGAAGTCTGCTGTGATTCTGATGGCCTTTCCTTTGTATGTGATTTGTTTCTTTTCTCTAACTGCTTGTAGAACTTTGTTCTTCTGTTGAGTTTCTGGAATCTTAACAATTACATGCCTATGCGTAGATTATTTTTGATCAAGGCTATTTGGAGTCCTCTAAGCCTCACTGCTCTATATGTCAAGCTCTTTTCCTCTGCTTGAGAAGTTTTCTGCCGTTATTTCTGAGAAGAGATTTTTTATGTCATCTTCACTCTCTCCTCTTTCTTCATTGAGTCCAATCAGTCTTATGTTATTCTTCTTTGCATCATCTAGCAGTTGCTGGATTTATTTCTCATGTTCCCTTCTAATTTTGAAGCAATTTTTCTTTTCTTGGTCACTAATTGCAATCTTATCTTCTATATCTGAAATTCTGTCCTCACATTGGCTCATTCTGCTTTGTAGACTTTCAATGGAGTTTTTCATGTCCTGGAAATCTATTTGCATCTGTTTTATGGATTCCATTTATTTCTTATGTTGGGATTCCATGTTCCTCAGCTCCTCTCTAGATTTATTAATCATGTCTTGCACTAGGAACACAATTTCTCCTGTTATCTCAGAAATTATTTCTGATTTCATTTTTTTCCAGATCCTCTTTTGTTGTCAGTTCAGTGGGTCTAGGTGGTTGAGTATCAGGGTGTTCCATTTAATTTCCCTTCGGGGTTGCTGTAAGTGATCTGGAAGTCTGGTTTTGAAACTTATTTATATGTTTTCTTCACTTCAACTGTGGGGAGGCTGTTGGCACCTGCAGGAATTACCTCCTCTGAGCTGGGAGAGTTGGGAAACGGGCTGGGAGCAGTGGTAGGGGTGGTGGCCCAAAAGCCCTTTCCTATGGGTTGTGATCAGTGGGAGGGATGGTGGCCAGGAAGCCCCTTACTCTTTTCCAGGAGCAGTGTGATGGTGCCTCAATAGCCCTTACTTCTGGACCAGGAGTGGTGGGAGGGATGGTGGCCCTGAAGCCCCTTCCTCTGGTCCTGGAGCATCTGGACAGAAGGTGGCCCAAAAGCCTTTTCCTCTGGACTGGCAGCAGCGGGAGGGATGGTGGCTGGGAAGCCCCTTCCTCTGGACCAGGAGCTGTGGTACCATGCCTCAAAAGGCCCTATGTCTGAGCCAGGAGCAGCAGGACTCAGTACCATGGTCTGGTGGTCCGGTGTCCTCTGCATCTTTGTAGTGTGGAACCAGGTGGGTGCCTGTCTGCAGCGGGGTGATTCCTATTTCATTCTTAATATAACAATATTTGTTTCTATCTTGGAAATGGTAACCTTTGATCATAAAATACACAATGTATTAATTTCTACTTAAAATGTTATTTAAAATGACCTTTAAAATAAGACCTTTTGAGTAGTACAGATGAAATTTTTCTTTCCAACTCTTTTTGATTAGTGAGAACAATTTATTTCTATGATGATTTAAATACATATTAGTATAATTTAATATACAGTCCTTTATTGTTTAAGTAATTATAATTAATTTTTCAAATCTTATATTTTACAGTTTTAATCTTATTTCTTTATTTTCATAGAGCTTTTCATAAAAACTTCTTCATATTGATCCTTCTAGCATCCTCTGACTTGCTTCACAAATGATTTCAAGCATTTCTTATTTTAAAAATGCTGACTAGGGCTGCAGACTTAGCTCAGTGGTTCTGCAGCCTTCCTTGCAAGCAAAAGTTCCTGAGTTCAATCCCTGGTACCAACAATAACAAAAAATTACTGACTAGTCTTTCCTCAAATTTTTCTTATTTAATGTTTTCTCTACATTAGTTTCCTTAGCATTGCTCCATAATTATTGTATACTTTTATTACTGCCATTTCCTTAACATTCTTTTTGGTTAGTCAACATCTATTGGTTTATTTTCAATTTCACAATGATTTCTCAATCTGCACTGACTCTACTGAGGAAGCTGTAGGAAAGCCCACCCGTCTGATGTCTGATTACCTGTGTGTGTGTGTGTGTGTGTGTGTGTGTGTGTGTGTGTGTGTGTGTGGATTCTGGAGGACTAGAGTCTTCTTCTGAAGCACTTGTCTAGCTTCTCCTAATTTGGAGCAATGCATGGAAGAAGAAAAGCACAAAGCATGACAAAGTTTGCTTGAAGAAGTAAAAGTGAATGATAAGGATACATTGGCTGTGCATAGAGAACTTGGGCTGAATGACAGAAGGAAGGAAACTTACTCCCTGAGAAATGCAGGGCAGACACAATGGCTGTGTCTTTTTATGTCATCCATACCTGATGGGAATCTCTGAGGACTTCCACATACCAGGTCCTGAGAGTGGGTTGCTGCATAGACTCTGGGATCCCAACATGCCTTTCTTCTCTGCCAGAGGCCCTTCTCCTGTCTCCTGGATGTTTGTATTTCCCTATTTCACTGGGCTCTGGCAGCTTCCATCTGTCAGTGATAATATTAGTACATATATGCATTTATTATTTATCTTCTCCAAGGAAATTGTTTTTCAAGCCACTGTGGATGTCTGTAGACAAATCCTACAGACATGGAAGTATTTGAACTAGCTGACTTTATTAGTCATTCTGATATGTTTTTGACAGCAACCTGAAAAAAAGGCTTGAAGATTAAACAAGCTCCACATTCTCCACTTTTGCTATGTGCTCATAGTTGACATTCAGTCTGAGGCCAGGTTCAGTTATATAGTGAGTTTAAGGCCAGTCTGAAGTACATAGTGAGACCCTGTCTCCAAAAAAGAGCAACGTATTTAAAACCTTTGTATGCAGTTTTCTCATCTGCGATAAAAGGAAATAGTATAGTAATTTCTTGGAGATGTTACTAGAAAATATAGATACATTAAAATATGAAAATTATTAGCACAATTTTCATGTACCTAATAAGCTTCATATAAATTCATGTTATTACTTTTGCATGGGAAGAATATTTCCTTAACAATTCTAGGTTTTCTTCCAGTGAAAATAAAACAGGCAGAGTGTTTACCTAGAATGAACATGAAAATTTATTGCATAAAATTTTATACAAGGAGGGCTGAAAAGTGGCAGACAGGAGGCAGCACCCACAAAACATTCCAGGATATTAAAAAATAATCTGCATATGTTTACCATGCAAAGTAGTTACATTTGTTTTGGGGGAGTCAGTATATCTGCATACTGCATCCACATCATTTTAATTCCCCTTACTCTCTCCACCCTCATCTCTCCCTTTTCTCATCAGTTCTCTACCTCCCTGTTTCCTCCTCTCTCTCCATCATTTTTATTTTTAAATTATTTACAATTGAGTTTCTCATATATGACAAATTGTGCTATTCAGGATATTTGTGCAAATCAGCAGATATGTAGCTGTATGTGGAGATAGAAGAACCAGAGAAAATTACCCCATTGCAATTTCAGTGTACAGGGAACCAGGCTAAACCCAGGCATATTGGTGTTTCAGGAGGAGAGCAAAGGAAGTAATCCACAGCACTGAGTGGCTGCCCTGCAAGGGAGGGAGGGAGGGAGGGAGGGAACTTTTCCTGTAGCTGCAGTAAGAGAGGCCTCAGCACACTTTCAGGACTGCTGGCTTTGATACCTAACAGAGCCACAGCCTGAGCAGGAGGAAACCTGAGTGCAGCCAAGTCAAGGGGCCCAAGTGACAATCTCATCTTTCCTTCTGCCTCAGACAATGTTGTGTCAGGAGTCATCTTAGAAGTCCCCACTTCCTCTGCCTCCCCATAAAAAGCAGGAAAAGAACAGAGAAGAAAGCCTCTGAGTGCCTAGTCCTCTGCTCTGCTGGGAGGCATTGATAGTACACAGGGAAGCACATAGACATGGGCTAGCTGTACCTCTCCAGCTAGGGCTGGGAATAGAGGTGTTGGGGACAAAGTCAGGACCTGAGCACTGATTATGGAGACACAGTATTTTCCCCTCACATTTGATCCTAAGAGCAGAGGGGATGAGGGCAGCTGTGGTCCAGGCTCCCCAAGGGCAAATCTGGTAGAGTTCAGAGGTCACCGGAGGGCAGAGGTCAGCTCCAGACTCCCCTCAATGGCTTCTCATATATGGGCAGAAGCTGAGAAGGAGACAGGGAAGAAGAAAGTAAAGATAATTTTGCTGTTCCTTCTTTTACAAGGCATTGTCCACCAACAGGCACCAACAAGGCTACAATTCTTCTGTCAGTGTGGTGCCTTTCACTTGAGTAGCTGCTGCTGTGTTTTGGAAGTGGGCAGAGCCACATGATACACAGATCAGAGAGTGAGAGTTTTGGGCCCACAGCTAACATACCCAGTCCCAGAGATGGCCTTCCATAGGATTCAATGTTTTCAGCAGGACCTCCTCACTGGATCCCAGCCATGAATCCAAAGGCTCTGTGCAGCTGGGTACCAATCACAGGCCTGAAGCTGCTATATGACCAGCACTCCCCACCACTTCTTGGGTCAGTCTAGAAGGCTCCTCCTGTGGACTGAACCCCTGTACTATACCACAGGTCCTCATAAAATAGGCTGCCATTGGTGGTCCTGTAAAGAAGCTCCTGATTTATCTTTTGGGTAATGTGGGCTCAAGACATCCTGTCTATATGCTCAGGACTCATGTTCATAAGTAGGGTGTGCAGAGGGGTGGATTCCAAAGCAAAAGCAAAAAACACTGGGGGAAGTTATGGTTGGGGAACTGCAGAGAGCAGCAGCCAACAAAGCTCAGTAGTGGAGACTGGCACACAGCAGTGTACACAGAGTGTTTGGTACAAACCAGCTCTTGAAGGCAGCAACTGGCAGCCAAAGAGGCCAGTACTTGATAGAGTCACTGAACCTTGACCAACAGAATCCAGTACAACAAGGAGGAAAGCAGCAGCTAAGACGAGGACCCAGGTGGATTACCACAGTCTGTGCAAGCCTGTGGTGGATGGTGGTGGCCAACAGCAGCCCTGGCTAGCACCCCCTCTGTCACATGCACCAGCCAGCATTACCTGATGTCATCCTGTGCCAGCAGGACTTCAAGCAGAGCTACATTTTGCCAGTTCAGAAATTCCATCTTAATTTGACCAAAAGACTCCTAGTTTCATTGACAACACAGTCAGTCCCCCTCCCAACACCACCAAGAAACAGTAGTTGCACTCTGTGGACCTCTTTGATTGTAATCAAAGTCTACACATTTGCATCTGCACATGGGTTTCCCCTGGTGGGCCTCCACCTGGAACAGGCTCCTCACAGGTAGCTGTAGGCCTCCTCCTTCAAGTCTCTGCTTCATAGTCATATTTTTATTGAAGTCAACCTTGACCACATGATTTCTCATTGCTGTCTCCTCCTCCAACTACTTAACCTCCATTGATTGTGTTCTTTCCCAAGTTATTTCCTCATTTAGAGTGCATTTTATGACAATATATTATCATATCACTTGGTTTGTTTTAGTTTTCTTTTCTTTGATGGGTATTTATAATCTACCAATTCTACAGCTGTTACACTAAGATGTCCACATCTACTTCTGCATCATCTTCAGATTCTATGAGTTGTTATACTTGATCATAAGTGTTCTAAACATTTCTATAAGGTTAATAAATTCAATTAAAAGAAGTCCTATTTTCTGATCACAGGATAATGGACTATAAAATTCATATTTAAAAAATATGGCACCAGCTGTTGACCATTATTATTAAAATAAAACATGATTTTAGAATACTGTTAGATGAAAATTATCTATAAAATATACAAGAATAAAATCTTCACCTGCTCTTCCTCAGACAAAGGTCCACTATCTCGAATCTATAAAGAACCTAAAAAAATCAGACCTCCCAAATTTAAAGACCCAGTCTGAAAACGGGCATCTGAAATGAACAGACATTTCCCAGACAAAGAAGTAGACATAGCAAATAAATACATGAAAAAATGTTCAACATCACTGGTCATTTGAGAGAGGCAAATGAAAACAATGCTGAGATTCCACTTCACTCCAGAAAGAATGGCTGCTATCATGAAATAAACCAATAACAAATGCTGGCAGGGCTGTGGGGAAAGAGAAACCCTGCTCCACTGCTGGTGGGAGTGTAGACTGCTGCAAATACTGTGGAAATCAGTATGGAGATACCTCAAAGACCTAGGACTGGAAGTCCCATTTGACCTGCTATTCCACTGCTGGGGATCTTCCCCAAAGAAGTAAAAGAATCATACCACAGTGATATATGTGCACCCATGATCATAGCAGCACAGTTTGTGATAGCTAAAACTTGGAAATAGGACAAATGCCCATCAACTGGAGACTGGATAAAGAAAATGTGTTTTTTATATAAAATGGAGTACTACTCAGCCATCAAAAATGAGAAATTGGAGATATTTATATCTAAGTGGATGCACATTGAGATGATACTCTTAAGTGAAATAAATAGGACACACATGAATAAATACCAAATAGTTTCTCTAGTGTGAGAAACTGAAAGTGTAAATAAGGACTAAATGTATAATAGGTAATGTGAAATAGGAAGAAGAGGGGAAAAGGGGAAGGAAGTGGGATGGCTGGGGAAAGGAGAGAAGGGAATGGGATTAATATGAGAAAATGGAAAAGTAGGAACAAAATCTTTGTAAATAGGGAGGAATGGAGGGGTTGAAGGGAGGGCTGGGCAAAGGTGAAAAATAAGAACCAAGAGAGACTATGTAAAGGTGCAAATTTCCAATGATGAATGTCAGTATATTGTATACCTAAAATGTACCAATGATGAGAATGAATAGTTGATAATGCAAAATAGGAAGAAAAGGTCCAAAGGGGTAGGGCAAGTGGGAGGGGCAGGGGAAAGGAAAGAAGGGAAAGGAAAAATGATGAGAAATGGAAAAAATGGAAATGAAGTCTTTGTAACCAGGGAAGGGTGGAGGGCGTGAAGGGAGGGCTAGGAATGGGGAAAAAATAAGAACCAAGATGCATTATGTAAAGGTAGAATTCCCAATGAGAAATGTAATTGTGTTGTATACCTACAATGTACCAATAAAAGAATTTAATATTAAAAAAGAATAATAATAGTCCAAAGCAATATATATGAGTGAAAAATAAAGTGACACTCACAGAACAAAGGGAAATATTACATTTCAGTGTGATTGAACAGAGAAAAAGTAAGATAAGGAGCTACTACTACTAAATGTGAGAGAGAAAAGTGAATTAAACTGAATAAAGTTGGGGAAACAATATAATTAAATAGAGCAATCAAAGTTTTATAACTTTTTATTTTTATTTACTTATTTATTGGTACGGGGGATCATATTCAGGACCGTGTGCTTGCAAGGCAGGTGCAGTACCATTAAGCTAAATCCCTGGCTCTATTATAACTATTTAAAGTACCACCCATTAAAAACTGAATATAACCAATGTATTCACCATGAAGGAATTACAAAGGTATAAGTTTTTGCAAAAGCTAATTCATCTGAATCGATTACTGCCTATATGTCTGAATCAAAATGTCAATCTTTACTTAGGAAAGTTTTCTATTATGTCATTTAAAATTAAAATCAAATAAAGAAAAGAATATTCAAATATTTAAGAAGTCAAAGATGAATGAGAAGAAAATATATAGTGAGAATAATCCAGGACCAAGGATTTAGCTCAGTGGTTCTGCCACCTGCCTCCTAAGCACAAGGTCCCAAGTTCAATCCCTGGTACAAAAAATAAATAAATAAAAAATAAAAGAATAATCCAGGAGACAGTGTAGAAAGAGAAAGAGAAAAAGAGAGTAAAATAAAAGTGATGACTTAAAATGTGATGACTATTTCCCATTTGTAAAAGATCTATATACATATTTCATACTAAGAAAACAAAAACTGAAAAGAATTGTGATGACTAAGTAGTTAAAATATATCATGGTTTAAACTAAAAGGGAGTATACTTCCCTGCCTTCACTTTGGTTGCGATTGTGAAATAGTTGTTACAACCATTTCTCTGCCATCGTAAGTACCTCAAAACATGGCCCAAATGTGTTTCAATTATAGAAACTCTTGCCTAAGAAAAACTATCTCATGGCATCTTTCAAATGAATGCCTACTGAGGAGATATTGGCACAGAAATTCACCCTTAGTATTTCATTTGGATTAAATTGCAACATTATGTTGTAGGCACATAGTGTAATATTGGCTTCTAAATTTCTAAATCTATCTGTCTCAGTAGAATCTAAAATATCAATGAATAAAGTTTTGTCTAAACAAGTCCATTGCCAATAAAATACTTGACAGAAATACTCCTTTATCCACCACCACATAGTTCCAGGTATGAGAAACATTTCCTAGGAGATTCTAATATATATTTGTTCATGAATTCATGCAAATTTCACAATAATTTTTCTCAGATTCAAACTGTGCCTTATTTTATTCACTCTTTGCTTCCTCTTTTAAGACAAATAATGCTGAATGAAACATTTCACCTTCACTGTTATTTTCATTTCTTCTTACCCTTTTTAAGGCATCTGATTAGATTACACCAAAAGTGTTTGTCTATTGAATTCATTGCAAAAATTGATTTTAGCTTCAGGGCTGATTGACTCTTTCTGTTCTTTTACAAAAAAAAAAAAAAAAAAAACACACTAGGGGAGTAACCCGCACTTTACAGCATGGACTAATAGATGCAGCAGGTGACAGAGTCAAACTGGTGTGGCGATTCTGACCCATTTCAGTGATGCCTTAAAATATCCATTTATCAGCTGAGAGCACTCAGTTTACTAAATGATGGACAGGACACTGTAGAATATGTAACACATGAATGTGTTGGTTAATAAGAGGTCAACCTCCCACAGTCATGGAATAGTATGCTATTTCAGCTATTTAATTAGGATGAGATTGAAGATACAGAATTATGATAATTAGGTAAATCTAGCATTATGCATCCAAATAACTTTTACAGGCACAAAGGAAAATACTTTGGAGAAAGCATTGTGTAAGGAAAATATTAAGGAGTATTGAATTGTTTCATGCTTTTCCTTGAATTTTGCTGTTTTCTATTTTTTTTAAATAAAGATGTCTTACTTCTATGGTCAAGTCATACTTTTAAGTATAAAATATTTCCTGGTGAGATTTTTATATTCCATCCTTTATATTGCTAGTCATAAATACACCTCTGGAAATATCTTCTCCAGCAACTTAGTCAAAAATTACTGACTGATCGCTTCAATGCAAAAGCTATTCTTTGCAAATCTATACATCATTTGTCACTTTGAAAAGGAAAAACTAAATTTCAGCAACAGTTTCAAGGATTACAAAAAAGAGTGTTTATGGATCTTTCCAAGGGAGAAAAAAAGCTTTTGTAAATTTAGTCCTTGAACTTTTGTCCTTGAAATCAGGCCAAGCAACCTTCCATGGAAATTATGCCCCAGGGATGACCAATGCCATGTTACTCTGAGTGCCCATTATATGAGTGCCTGGAGTTGTTATCAGGGAGGGAAGGAGCACACTGTTGTGTTCACATATACACTTCTGCCCTCAGATGCTCTCTGGATAAAACCTCTTAGAGTTTGCATTTCATCAAGAGCTGAACTGAATATAATTTACTTCAGAATACAAAAAGAAATGCACAAAACCATAAAAATAAACTGCATCAAGAAACTAATCTATTGGAAATTTTCAGCTGCTTATTTCTTTTTAGTATTTTATTTCTGAAAACAATTTGAGCCTGACAAGATTCTACAGAGACAAACAGGAAAAAATTTGTTTTCAGCCATTTTGTCTCACAGTAAGTATCAATCTTCATATTAGAGGGGAGTAGATTGTACAAAATGAGATGGAAATTTTGCCAGGAAAATTGGCACAGGTGTATCATTTAGGTCTTACTTTGAATAATTTTAAGATTTTTGAAACTAAATATAGAGTGGGTAGAATCAAAGGCTTCAGCAGGTGTACAAAGTTTGAAACCGTATTTTCAAATTAAATTAGATTTTGATCAATCAAGTTGGAAGAAGATACTGTTAACAGAGTTGTAGTTCTGTACTGCCCCTTGTCCCACAAAAAGTGGCAGAAAATTTTTTTGGTGGAAAGATAAGGATTTATTCACAGCTCTGTGAATGAGCAGGGTGGGGGCTCTTAGCTTCTCTGATCTGGATCTTCCTGTGCTCAGGGGCACAGGGGCTGTGACACCAGATCCCTCCAGGCTCCCTTCCTCCGGAGTCCAGATTACAGCAGACGCTGACCTCCCAGCGGCTCTGCATGCCCTGCTCAGAGGGACACGGTGTCTTTCTGGGCAGCAGGACTTCTCCCTGACTCTTCTGAGAGGAGGAGAGGCAGGGGTGGAGAGGGCCGTTCTCAGCAGTAGGATGCTGGAGAAGCAGCAAACCTTTACAAACCCTGATATTCAAAAATTAATTTGTTCTGCTATAATAAACAATAATAATTTGTGGATGTAATCTTAATATGCCTCACTTAAGTCCCTAGTAGTAAATTTAGTAGTAAGTTTTTCAAAAAGCTTTGAAAAGTAAGGGACAGTTACTAACACAATTAAACTGCTTTTAAACTACTTTATTAAATATCATCTATTTGGTTTGTCAAAAATCCTCATAACCAAGAAGAAAGTTTTCTAATGTGGTCAAAGTTTTCTTTGCAGTCGAACTATCTTGGTGGAATCACACTGTGAACATGGAATTGCTCACATTTCAGATGTTACTTTCTGTACCCTTGCTGTGTTATAGATTAGACAGATATGTACTAGTGACAGGAGCACATTGTCTTCACGAGGATTGAATATGTTAAATCAACATGGGTAAATGGAACTCCACAAGTGTTCCTGGCTTCATTCTCATGGGGCTGACGGACTCTGCAGAGACACAGCTGGTCCTCTCACTGCTCTTTCTCTTGATTTACCTGATCACAGTGCTGTGGAACACGGGGATGATACTGATCATTCGCCTGGATCCCCAGCTTCACACCCCCATGTACTTTTTTCTCACTCACCTGTCATTTCTCGACCTCAGCTACTCAAGTGTCGTCACCCCTAAAACCATAGAGAACTTACTGACTTCCACCAAGAGCATCTCCTTCCTGGGCTGCTTCACCCAGATGTTCTTTTTTGTATTCTGTGGTGGTACTGAGTGTTTTCTTCTCTCATCCATGGCCTTTGATCGCTATGTAGCTATCTGTAGCCCCCTGCACTATCCAGTCATTATGTACACAGGACTGTGCCGTGCCCTAGTAACTGGATCCTATATGTTTGGGTTTATAGACTCCTCTGTCAATGCAGTTTGTATGAGCAGACTGCACTTCTGCAACTCTAATGTCATCCATCACTTTTTCTGTGACACATCCCCAGTTTTAGCCTTGTCTTGCAGTGGTATATATGACCTTGAAATCACAATATTCATTTTTGCTGGCTCCACCCTAGTGCTGTCCCTTCTCACCATATCTGGATCCTATGTGTCCATTCTGTCCACTATCCTGAAAATTAATTCCACTGTTGGAAAGAAAAAAGCCTTCTCCACCTGTGCCTCCCATCTCCTGGGAGTCACCGTTTTTTATGGCACTATGATCTTTACCCATTTAAAACCTAAGACATCCTACTCCTTGGGAAGGGATCAGGTGGCTTCTGTGTTTTACACGATTGTGATCCCCATGCTGAACCCTCTCATTTACAGTCTCAGAAACCAAGAGGTGAAAAGCGCTGTTGTTAGAGTCCTGGAGAAGAGCAAGGACTCAAGGTAGTTAAAATAACAGTGATAATAAATATTTACAGTTGTCCTCTCCCTTTTCATTTTATGGAAATTCTTTTGTCACTTTTTGAAAACAAGTTTATGTATCTGATTTTGTGAGTGAGTGAGTGTGTGTGTGTGTGCACATATAAGTTTACTTCCTAAATTTTGCTGGACAAATTTCATAGTGTCCATCTACCTATTGACAATTATGAAATATTTTTGCATGCGGTTTCCTGTCTCAACTATATGTGTTATTCAAGATATTGTGAAGACCTCTAGATAAATCTAACAGGAATACCTGTAGTTGATCAAAATTTTATTAGTCATGCTAATATATGCTTAATAGTACACTGGGAAAGAAGACTTTGGGATGAAATGTAATGTCTTTCATTTCTGGATTTTCTGCTCTTCCCATCTGCGCAGGGTTGGTGTTAAACATCTCTGAATATGTATCTGAGCTCCCTACATGCTTGTCATGCTTATTCCTTTCTCCATATTTTGCTCAGAGTGAGATATTTCATATGGTCCACATGGTCCTCTTTGGAATTGGGGTTTTTGATGAATGTGAACTCAGACCTGGGAGAGGCTCACAGAAAAAATATACGATATTCTAGATTAACAGAATTTTTTAAAACAGGGCAGTGGAAGGCTCACTGTAGGTTTTCACATCCTATGTGGAAATGGAAATCATACACTCCTTTAAATCTTAACCACAGCTATCACCTCAAAGCTATCTTTGATAGACAACTTCACACATAACAGTGGGGCAGCATCTGCTGCACTTCTGAAGTGTGAGGAGAACTCACAGTCAGTGCAGTGCAAACTGTGCCAACCTAGGCTGCTTGCAGGCTGTGGCATTGTTTTTTCACTCCTGCCTTGCTTTATTCTTTCTTTCATTTTTTCTTTCTTTTTATGACTTTGTCTTATTAGTAACTCATGCCCCAAATCTGTTACTACATGTCTAAAGGAATGGAATAAATTACCAGATGCAGCAGAAATTGTTTCTTCAAAGCCTTTTAGTACGTTCTTTTTTCTCTTTTATTTCTACCATTGACTTAATGAAGATCATTAATACTTTCTATTTTTTGTGGAAATTGAATAATACAATTGGTAATTGAATATATCAAGTAACTCCTGCATTTTTGCATGCATGACAAGCTTAAAAGTAGGAGTTCTGCACACTCACAATTTAAGATCAGATTCAGACCTCACTGGGAAGAGCTATGTGCCACTGAGCATATTAGCTGTAATTAAACTTTTGGACAGTTTTTACATTTGTGATGAAAGGAAACAACATTTTGTTGGAGGTGTTACCACAGAAATTACATGAATACATGTAAAATATCAATATAATTATCCACTACCTAATACACTTTATGTCAGCGTGCATAAGTAGTCTTAGAAGAATGCTTCCTCAATCATTCTAAAGTTTCTCAACAGAACCTTTACAAGCCAGGAGACTTGGAATGTTGTGTTTCAACCCCTGGAAGAAAATATTTACCAACCTATTTAATTGTATCTTAAAAGATTGTCCTTCAAATATGATGCAGAAATAAAGCCTTTCTAAAAAAGTATAATCTAATGATATTTTTTCCATCTGGAACTTGGAGATACATTTCACAAAGATTAAGAGTTGAACAGTGGGTGTGGACTGGAGTGGTAGGTTAGTAAAAGACTGATAAACTATCCACAAAGGGGTAAAAGCACAGATTAAAATTAGAATAAACAGAAAAGAACCAATCACAGCACAGTGAACAACCTAATCCCGCAGGAACAAATATGATTCATTCACTATTCATCTTAAAATTTTGAAAGGAAATCACAAGTTCCAGGTACATTTTAAAGCCTTAGAAATACAGCTGTGAGGCCAAACATACACAGTATCTATCTTTTGAGCATTGCAGCAACATAATAGTGGATCTAATTTGTAATCCATACTCATAGCCAAAAATATTGAAATAGAACTTTAAAGGGATTAGCTAGGAAAGGCGTGTAAGGACAGCAAAATGAAAGAATTATTTTAAAGGAGTAAAAAGTGCACAAATGAAATATTATTAAATTTAGTTTCATAAAATACCATTATTTTATACTTTTTATACTTTATACTTTCTATATTGATCTGGAAACAGTAAACGGTAGGAAACTGATTTTCCTCAACATTTGATTTCTGTGGTACTGGTATATAAAAGCAGACTGTAGAACCTTATTGGGACATAACTGAACATCATTTCTTGTTGAATTTTTTTTAAACAATATGAAGCAGCTTGATGTGGGTATCCATGAGATCACTCCACTTTATTGATCTCCTCTTTGTATTTTCCAAATTCTCTTTATTTTGTTTAAACCCAAACAACAACACACTGATATCTCAAAAGTAAATCATGACTAAAACATTTCTTTAACAAATTTGGAAGCCCAGTGTTTATGAGGGAAATCTAAAGTGGTTCTTGAACACTGGAAAATTTCTGAATTTTAAAGTAAAAGAATATGTTATTTTTTCCAGAAATCTCTCCTAAAACATTATGATCAGGAAAATGAATTTGATGTTTTCAAATATTATCATTTTATAACACAGAATCTTACCTACAATGACTACTCCATGTTATGTCTGTGAAAATTGGATTTTTTAATTTTAAATTTTTTTTCTAGTATAGGGTGTCAAACTCAAAACTGTGCTAAATCCCAGTCCAGAATGTTGAGTGTAGAATCTGCTTCCAAACAACTTTTATGTCCAATAAAGATGTGTGATCTAGATATGCACAAATAACCAGAAGAAGTAAGAAGCAGAAGTACCAAAAATATTAATTTGAGTCTCTAATGTACATTTATGAATTAACTCTCTAAACCAATGTTATTTTGATTGCTATATTCTGATGAAATATCCCTGTGAAAATCACAGCACAATCACTTCTTTTATATTTACATATATTTTACATATATTTCATATATATATATATATATAATAAATGAAGCAGAAGGAGATGGAAGTTAAAGAGAAATGAGTTTGTTTCTATTTTCAGGTCCTTGTTTATTAGATATAAATACTGTGCACAAAAAACAAACCCAAGGCCATTCTTCATTATAGATCATATACAAGGATATGAGCAAAGACCCGAACTTGGGAACAAGAATTGCAACATCAAATGAACTCTGCAGTCCTGGTAACAGCCATGTAGCAGCCACTTGTAGATTTCTCTCTAGGATATACGTTTTATCATTTGTTATTATCCTTAGGTACAAACTCAATAAACATTACTGTGCAGCACCAGTCTACCTTCTGGGATTTCAAGTGGATTTTATCACTTTCTGTGATTAGGCTGTAAAAAAGGAAGATCTCTACTAACAGAATATTTAGGTTCTTGATAAAAGGGGGACAAAAACTCATACAGACATCTGGTTTTATTTGTGCATGTTAGGATAAGTTGGGCAGTTGTAGTAATGTTTAGCAGAAGAGTAATGAAAAATTAGGAATTCCATTTTAACACATGTGAGAACATTTCAAGCCATAGAATCCAGAAAACATCTTTTGTAATATTAATTTAAATTGAATTTATAAGAAGACTGACTTAAGCAATATATCACCACCTATTATTATTTAATATACATAAGTGTAAACAAAGGTATATGTATACTTAAAATGTCATATACAGACATTTCTCACATACTACACTAGATGACCAATTAATGCTTTATTGGAAATATTCTGGGAATATAAGTGCTATCAAATAAAAGCAAGAATTTTTTTCTAGATTCTGACCAGAGATATATAGATCTACAGTCACTATTATTTTAGACTTAATAATTTTTAAAAATTCACTTTAGTTAGAAACCAATTTCTATGAAGAATTTTTCATTGCCTTTTTTACCTCTTTATTCCTCAAACTATATATGATGGGGTTCAGCATGGGACTGACAATGGTGTAGAATATGGACACTACCATATTGCACTCCAAGGCATAGCTGGAACTTGGTATCTCATATATGAAGAGGATTGTCCCATGATAAATGGACATGCTGGCTAGGTGGGAGCCACACAGCAGAATGCATCCTCAGAATGGCCAACAGGATGAAGCCATAGGAGATGAGGACAATCAGGATGGTGACCACCTCAATGACCCCCATGCAGTAGAAGAATAGAAGCTGGATTGTGTATCAGAACTGGAGATAGTGAGGAAAGGAGGGATATCACAGAAAAAGTGTCTAATTTCACTAGATCCACAGAAGGACAGGCTAAATGTGGCCCCAGTATGTACCATGGCAAGTAAAATGCCACCAGCATAAGAAACCATGATCAGTGGAACAAAAACTCTGGGTGACATCCTTACTGAATAGAGCAGTGGGTTGTAGATGGCCACGTAGTGCTCATAAGCCATATCCACCAAGAGAAAGCACTCTGTGTTCCCCAAAGCAAAAAAGAGAAGCATCTGTGTGGCACATCCAAGAAGTGAAATGGTTTTATCCTTTGTCAGAAAATTGACCAACATTTTGGAGGTGACAACTGTGGAGTAGCAGGCATCTAAGAATGATAATACACTGAGAACATGGCTTTGTGTAGCCGGATGTCACTGATGACCAATGCTGCAAGACTCAAATTTCCTACTAGAGTGAAAAGATAGATTTCTAGGAATAGGGAAAACAGGAAGACTAGCAGGGTGAAATCATCTGTGAAACTGATCAGGATAAATACAGTGACTTTGGTCATGTTGCTCAAATGAATCACTTTGAATCCATGGGGTTTTTTTAAGCATTCCTGATATTTCAGTTATTATTTACATGTCTTAAAGGCAATATCTGGAGAAGATCGAGTGTATTCCATCATATTCATGCATTTATATTTGGGGAAGGGTACAGAAATGCTTGTCATTGAGAGAAATAAAGCAGCAATGAAGAAGTCCAGACCAAATCATCAATTATTATCTTCAGTTACTGAATTGAATAAATTATGTTATTTGGTTGTAAACTAAATGCATCTTATTGAAAGAATCTGTCCATTTAATGTGTTGAGTTTTCAATATGTTCTCTGAAACTTCTTCACCTGCTTTTGTATTGCCTTTTCTTAAGGTTCATAAAGATGGATTAACTTTACTGGTTTTCATTCACAGAATAACTTTCTTATTGCTCTTAGTTTCTTAAATGAGAACATCTATGCTTACATTATCAGATTGCATTTAAGTGAGAGAAGAAATGTGGTAATCACTGAATAAATATTCTTAGTTAACTAAAAAAATCTGATGTTACTTTTATATTTTTATCTGTCAATGAAGGCAGCCTACATGACCAAAAACTGTCAAGCTCAATCTTCTAATAATTATTTCACCCCTTCAATACATGCAGGACTGTGAGGGATAGAATGCAAAACCATCTCTTATTTCTGATTCATTTTTTATTTTTTTGCAAAAAATAAAAATTCAGTTTTTAAATTTCATTTTAGATTTTGTGTTTCACTTTTCTTTTTTGAATCAAGATATTATTATTTTCTACTTTGGGCTTCTGTTGTTAGTTTAAGCCATCATATTGTTTCATGCTAAAAAAAAAAATACTGGTGGCAGGTGTCACAATTCCTATGCTAAATGTAGATACCATATCTCGGGTTATATTTTTGAGATATACTTGTGTCAACAGCTCATAATGATTTCTTCAAAATATAGGTGATTTAAAATTTCTAAAACTACTCTAAATTAATAATACCAATTAAAATATTTGTAGAAGCTGTAAGAACAGTACTTACCACAAATGTGAGAGATGCAAAAGTGACAAAAATACAGACCTTGGAGTTTTTACAAAACATGAATAATCTGGAAAACCAAACAAAAATCATTCCTTCACTTCTCAAAATCTGAAAATACTAGTTATTTCTGATGTTAAAAACAGTAAGCTGGCAAAAAGAGAGAATTTTACATAGCAGCTAGCACATTAGTTATGATTCTATGAAGGATAAAAATTGTGTGAACATTATCTTGTGGACTATGCACAACAACTTGCACATAACTGGTTCCATATCCTTGTATCAATGAGAAAACTGTGGCCCAGAAAGATACAGAAATTGACTAAGTCACACAGTTAGCAGAGCTATGATTGAAGCCCATGTTTCAGAGTCCACATTTAATGCTATTTTCAGTTCACCACACTGCAGACTCATTGTGATACACTGGAATTCTGAAATCATCATCTAGAAATAGTGCAAAATCATATCTGCATGTATTTGAATTTATTTAAAAGCAATCAAGCTTAGAAAGATTATCATGTTTAAAAAGTAAAAGCTAAACATCCTACTCAATCAGTTTTCTAACTGGTAAATAAATTTAAATCTCTTAGTGAGAAAAAATTCCAAAAATACCATCTAACCAATATCTGGTTAAAATGTAATTTTATCTCCATTGTGCCATTAGCACAAATTATAATTATTTTATTCTATTCTCCTTTTATATTACCTTTTTAAAGGTAAATTAAAGCAAATTCTTCATTCACTGCTCTATTGGCTGATATTTAGAGGACATTCTCCCATTTTCTCTGCTATATTTCCTGAAAGGAATGGGATTAATCTGTACTATAATCTCGTTATGTCCCTTCTCTTAGACGTAAATACTGACAGACTTTTAGATTCAAATTCAAGACTATAAATTGTAAATATTTCACAAGCAATGGAAAGCATCTCCTATTATCACCAGAAATGAACTACTCACTGAATTAAATGTAAGTAAGGTGGTATATATTTGCTTTCTTATATAAAGTCCTTGAGTTTCTCTTGAAGTCCTCCAGGATGCTCCAAAGAGTATACCCAAGAACTTTTTTCTAGGACACAAAGTTACCAAGCTGGTTTTGTGTTTTCTACAATAAATGGCTGAAGGATGTGGAACAATGATTTACCTGATAAAAATGGCATGAATGTATATATGTTCCTGATAGAAGATGCAAAATGTATATGCATAGAGGTAGAAAGAAAGTACTTCTAGACTTGATAGTAAATATGTACAATTGGAATGATAACAAAAATCTAGTTCCCTTTTGTGGAAATATAACCTGATGAATTCTCTATCTTGGAAGGATACATATTATCTGATAATATAAAAGCATAAGTTAGGATTAATAATCATTCCTTAATGATCATCATACTTATTTTAATTTTTGCTTTCTAAATAAAATGCAGTTTACATTATTTTCTCTATCATACCTTCTTTTTAATTGACAATGTTTCATAATATAGTCACATGCTCTTGAACTAAGAATCCTCTTAATTTGTAATATAAATGTGTAGAAACAATCCTTTTTGGCTGATTTAAGTTTTCTCTGTCTGCTTTAGTGTTTTATTAACAGATTTTAAGGGAAATGTATAGGTTTTCCTGATATTAGAATATTTCTATTTCTGCTTTCATTTTTCTTGTTTTAGAAGTTCCCTACTATGGTTGCTACATTACTTTTTAACACATAAAACTCATTATCTAAGCCTTTATGTTAAATTAAAATAAATGATTACATAATACCATTTTCTTTTATTTTGACATACTCTCACATATTCTGTACTTTTGCATAAAAATTTCAATTGCTGTTTTCTTTTCCTGTGTATTACCAAAGTGCTCTTTTTGCTCATTTTGCAATTTTCTGAAGTACTTTGTAATATACTTGCCTGATTTTTAAAATACTATATTGAGATACAGAGTAGAGGATGATTTGGAGTGGGAATATTTACTAACAACTCATGCATCTCCAAGAATTTCAACTATCCATGCACATAAATGCAGCTAAGGAATTTAAGTAAGAGCACAGTACCTGTAGCACAATAAATAAGAAAGAAAAAAAAGAACATAGGAAGGACAGTTTTACAATCCCAGCATCACACCTTGCACAATTTAAGGCAACACAGATAGAGGAAAATCACTTGAGATAGGGACGTTACCATAGGACTTTGCCTTGTAACCCACCATGGAAACCTCTCTCAGGAAAATCCAATATTGAGGAGAATCCCACAGCCCCAAGTCTATGCCACTACATGCAGACTGAGGCTAAAGACAGTCACATCCTCCTGTAAGGAAGTCTTCCTGTAAGAAGATGGGTCTTCTGGGACCCATTACTGCAACTTCCCTTCTCTTTGAGTCCTTTGACTCACGTACATGGAGGGCTCCAGAGAAGATGGATAAATTGCATGAGTTTCCTAATTTAAACTTCAGAAAAATATGTGAGAATTGATACTAATAGGATGGGTAGCAGTGGAAGTGGTCCACTGTTAGGTCACAGTGAATATATTTACATGGACCTACCAAGCAGATTCTGAACTTCATATTGAAGCTCAAAACATTAGTAAAGTTGTAGGAATATGCCTTTTCAGCCAAAACAAACCAAGAGGTAGCTCACACAAAATGAGTTAGAAAGGATCTACCTGCTTTTAAAAAGTTCATAGAAAATGTGACTCAAAGGATCAGGGAGATTTGAAATATAGATAGTGGAGCTGTCTTTCAAGCCTACAAACACATGCCACTGGTGATGAGTACACATCTATAGACCTAGTACTTGAGAGGTTAAGGCAAGAGAAAGATGGGGAGTTAGAAGTCAGACTGGGCTACACAGCAAGTTGAAAACCAGCTTGCATAACAGAGTAAGATCCTATTTCCAAAAAAAAAAAAAAGTGAATACATAACCAAACATGATGGTATCAAATACATTTTTGAGAAGAGTTCCATCCCCAGCATCCTTGAAGGTCTCTTTTATCTTTCTTTTCTATACGAATCCATGGTGATGAATCTCACTATTTAATAGAAAACTCTAAACTCAGGGAAAGTAATTAGGATATAAATAGTAGTGGTCAAGTATCACAAACCTCAAAGACAAAGTGGTTGTTGTTGCTGTGGTGGGAACTGACATTAATGGGACAATCAATAACCAATCTACATGCATCTACCATGTTGCCTAGATAACCATGGCTTTCCTAGATAGGAAGAAAACTAAAAACCTGCTCGATTATTTCTTGATCACTATAACATGAGAATTCTAAGACAAATGGACAAGAGTCTAACTTGGCACGTAAAGAGTGATATCTCCATACTGGATCCAGTTTATAAAACTAGACTATTGTGAATGAAGAAGATTCCATATGCCCCAAAGGAAGGGTCTCGTTACTCTCAAAAATTTATATTGTTGATATTTTCCCAGTCACCATCAAAATACATAAGAACTTATAGCAGAAAATATAGATTGAGGAACAACATCTTTTTTATATCTTTATTGGTACATGTTAGGTGTACAATACATTTACATTTATCATTGGGTGCTTGTACCTGAACATGCTGTATCTTAGTTCTTATTTTCCCCCATTATCTGTGTGCCCTTCACCCCCTCCACCCTTCCCTATTTACATAGACTTTGCTTCCATTATTTTCTTTCTCATATTTTTTCTTTTCCCTTCTTCCCTTTCCAATTCCCCTCCCACCACCCCTACACCTTTGGACTTTTTCCTATTTCAAATTATCAATTATTCATTTTAATCAATATAATCCTTATATAGACTTTCAGTTTCTCACACTAGAGAAACTATTTGGTATTTATACATGTGTGTCCTATTTATTTCACTTAAGAGTATAGCCTTAATATGTCTCCATTTAGCTATAAATGTCTCTGGTTTCTCATTCTTTATGGCTGAGTAGTACTCCATTTTATTGAAAAAAAACACGTCTTTATCCAGTTTCCAGTTGATGGGCACTTGGGCTGTTTCCAAGCTTTAGCTATTACAAACTGTGCTGGTATAAACATAGGTGCACATATATTGCTGTGGTATGATTCTTTTAATTATTTGGGGAAGATACCCAGTAGGGGAATAGCTTGGTCAAATGGGAACTGTAGTCCTAGTTCTTTGAGGTATCTCCATACTGATTTCCACAGTGGTTGCACCAGTCTGCACTCCCACCAACAATGGAGAAGGGTTCCTTTCTCTTCACACCCCCGCCATCATTTGTTATTGGTTGATTTCTTGATAGTAACCATTCTTTGTGGGGTGAGGTGGAATCTCAGTGTTGTTTTCATCTGCATCTCTTGAATGACCAGTGATGTTGAACATTTTTTCATATATTTATTTGCTGATTAGCATGGTACTGGCAAAGAAACAGACACGAAGATCAGTGGAATAGATTATAAGATGCAGAAACAACTCCAAACATACTCAGCCATCTCATCTTTCACAAAGGAGCCAACCACCCTCATTGGAGGAAAGATAGCCTACTTAATAAATGGTGCTGGAAAAACTGGATTTCAATCTGCCAAAGATTAAAACTAGGCCCATAGCTATCACTGTGCACTAAACTAAGATCGAAGTAGATTAAAGATCTAAATATTAAGACAGAAACACTAAACTTTCTGGAAAATAAGTTAGGTAGAACTCTTAATGACATTGGCATAGGAAAACACTTTATGAACAAATCTTCAGTAGCATGGGAGCTAGCACAAAGAATCACCAACTGGGATCTCATCATATTAAAAAGATTCTGCACTTCAAGAGAATCTACCAACAGAGCTAAGATACAACCTACAATGTGGGAAGAAATTTTTAGCAGCTGTACCTCAGACAAAGGTCTAGTATCAAGAATATATAAAGAATTGAAAAAAATCAGACCCCTCAAATTTAAAGACCCAATTCAAAAATGGGCATCCGAAATGAACAGACATTTCTTGAACAGCATCTGTTAAGGGCTTCCAAACATTATTGAGCAATGTCTCTGAAATGCCAGAAAAGATAAAAACCCAAAATGTCCCTGTGTTCTAATAATCAAAGGAGAGTCTTATGAAGTTTAGGTTGTAAATGACATTTTATCTCAATTTAGTGTCACAATCAGTCTGTTTTTACAAATATACCCTGTGTTTATTTTCCAGGTCTGGGATCCATAATTGTAATAAATGATCTCTTCATGTTCAATAGGAAGGATTCATACTCTGTTTCCTGATTGTAGACTAAGTCCACAAGTACTATAGTGGGAAATGCCAAATGGACTCCATTAGATATGTATATTATTAGAAACTAGTAAATCAAAGGCAATATTTCATTAGTGGGGAGGCTTGTAGAGGTTATTGCCACTGTGCAGGACTTGAAATATGAATGGGCAGTGTGATATTTAATCTTAATTGTGTCATCTAGATTGGCTTGAGATCTACAAAGGGGATCAGTAATGTCCACTTCAGTGTGTGCCTAGCTGGATTTTCTCTCTCTAATCGATGGTGAGAGCTCTGAAAGTGAGGAATAGAAGTTATTGATGTCAATGTCAATCTCATACTTCAAATTTAACTTTTAAAAGAAAAACTTCCTTGAGTACTAAGTTTTCTAGTTGAATATTGCTAGTGAATTCACACAACAGATACTCTTGGGGGACAGAGTCTGATTTCACTAACTGTATTCATCCTAATCCCAGACCCTTCTCCCCTTGTCTAGCCGAAATGTTTTATTCTTTGATAAGAGCTCCCCATTCCCTTTCCCATGCTCTGATGCTTGGACATTGGTAACCATCATTCAGTCTCTACTCCTAAGAATTCAGCTTTCCTTAGATCCCACATATAAATGAAGGCTTGAAATTTCCTGTGCCTGGCTAATTTCATTTAACATAATGTTCATTAGATCAAGCCATGTTGTCCCAAGTAATATAATCTTATCCTTCTTAAAGGTTGACGAGTACTGATTATGTATATTTACCACCAGATTTTCATCCACTCATCTGTTGTTGGATTCCTAGCTTTTTTTTTAAATAATTAAACTTGGTGAATAATGCTGTAATGAGCATGAGACTAAGATTTTTATTCTTTTAGATATATCCCCAGCAGTGGTATGGCTGGATCATATGGTAACTTATTTATCCTTTTTAATATATCTTTTTAATATATCTCTATAGTGTTCTCTATGATGGCTGAAGTAATTTCATTCAGCTTATTTTCTAAGTTAAATTTTCATTACTTTTCCATATTGTAAGTATCTCCTGTGTAGTATTACAGATTTCTATCATTTTGAGGTATGTGCAACACAGATATAATCAATTTCTGTGATTGTTAAGTGGAAAATTGTGATAATTGAATAAAACTGTATGCTATTGAGCAAACTAGACCAAGCAGCATGTCCAAAGTCTAGAACAGTTTTTAGCATGTCAGGGTAGAGGCAGAAAAATAACATCTTGGGGGGTCAAATCCTTCACAGGTTCTCTACAATGAGGTAATACAATTAAAATGAGTGATGAAGACTAGGTCTAAACAATGTGTGGTTATATCAATACATGGAAAATAAAATTACACAAGTAACAATTGTATATTGACATCAAAGATTATTTAATATGGATATCATTGAACATAGTGATCAGGATATGGGTGACCTAATTAATTTACATTGAAAAATTGTATTGGAGAACAGATGCAAGCTTTATTTGGAAATTTCTGACGTTATACAGCACAAATACATTAAAGCAGAAAATTTTCCTTTTCAGTTTCAGAATGAATGAAAATAGATTCAACATGAAGTATATTCAATTCTAAATATTTACATTATTTATAGAACAGTACCTTAAAAAGAGTCTTTGCATTGGCTCTTTTACATATTTGCTCTGAAAACTGTAGATGCCAGGATTCTGCATGAGAATGACAATGGTGTAGAAAATGGACACCACCATATTGTGCTCCAAGGTGTAGCAGGAACTTGGTCTCATGTACATGAAGAAGATTGTCAAGGGATAAATGGACACTCCATTTAGGTGAGAGCTACACGTGGAGAACACTTTCCTCCTCCCTTCGTCAGAATGCATCCTCAGAATGGCCAACAGGATGATGCCACAGGAGATGAGGATGATCAGGATGTTGACCACCTCAATGGCACTCACAAAATAGAAGAGTAGAAGTTGGTTTGTGTGAGTATCAGAACAGGAGATAGCAAGGAGAGGAGGGATATCACAGAACATGTGCCTAATTTCATTGGATCCACAGGACAGGCTGAACATGGCCACTGTATGTACCATGGGATGTAAAATGCCACCAGCATAGGAAGTAGTGATGAGTGGCAAGTAGACTCTGGGTGACATCCTTACTGAATACAGCAGCAGGTGGTAGATGGCCAGAGAGTGGTTATAAGCCATTGTCGCCAAGAGAAATTGGTGATTTCTGTGCTTCCAAAACTAACAAAGAGGAGTATCTGTGCTACACATCCATGGAATGAAATTGATTTATCTTCTGCCAGGATATTAACCAAAATTTTTGGAGTGACAACAGTGGAATAGCAGGCGTCCAGGAATGATAAAACACTCAGGAAATAGTACATTGGGTTGTGAAGTTGGGCATTCCCAATGACCTGTACCACTTGTCCCAGGTTTCCCATCAGAGTAAAAAGACAGATTGCAAGGAATACTAAAAATTACACAACCTGCAAGTCCCAATCATCTGTGAAACCCAAAAGTATGAACTTGGTGACTTCAGTCATGTTCTTCAGATGAACCTTGCATGTATCCAAATCTGATTATGATCTTTCCATTTCAGTTTTTATTACAGGTTCTAATGGGAATTTCCCTTGTCCTTGGAGTCCACTCAACCATGTCTACATGTGTGTTTCTCACTAAGGCATAATGATTTCCTCAGTAGGCAGGGGATGACCAGTGGTAAAGAAATTGGACCCAAGTGGATGGATTTTGCTGTATAAGGAAAAGGAAGAAATAATTTAATTCATTTGTTGGCTGAATTTATTATGCCAAAATACTGTGTTGCCTATATTTATGGGTTTTACATCCATTTATTTTTGTTACATTTTCTACCATCTGCTATAAGATGATTTTAAAATTCACAAAAGTTAAGATAAGAATATTTAAGCCTCAAAATATTATAGTGAAAAGCATGTCTCTGTATATTCATTCTTGGTTTGCTATGAAATACAAGAAATGCCCCTCTTGTTAAAATGGGAGCAAGACAATTTATGTCAGAGACTGTGTGGGATCAAAATGAGGACAAATTCTCAAAATTATTTAATTAAAAAATTTCTCCTCACAGAGATATATGTGCACCCATGTTTATAGTGGCACAGTTTGTAATAGCTAAAGCTTGGAAATAGCCCAAGTGCCCATCAACTGGAATCTGGATAAAGAAGATGTGTGTTTTTTATAAAATGGAGTACTACTCAGCCATAAAAAATGAGAAAATAGAGTCATTTATAGCTAAATGAATGGATATTGAGGCCATACTGTTAAGTGAAATAAATAGGACAC
The DNA here is from genome assembly GCF_053883595.1 of Heterocephalus glaber. Classification (NCBI taxonomy): domain Eukaryota; kingdom Metazoa; phylum Chordata; class Mammalia; order Rodentia; family Bathyergidae; genus Heterocephalus; species Heterocephalus glaber. The sequence continues at coordinate 5,555,353 of NW_028258410.1, forward strand.
ACATGTGTAAATACTGAATAGTTTCTTTAGTGTGAGAAACTGAGAGTGTAAATAAGGATTAAAAGGATTAATAACTAATAATTGACACTTTGAAATAGAAAAAGATTCCAAGGAGTAGGGGTGGTGGGAGGAGATGAGGAAAGGAAAGAATGGAAAGGAAAAATTATGAGAAAAGGAAAAAAAAATGGAAATGGAGTCTATGTAAATAAGGAAGTGTGGAGGAGTGAAGAACGCACAGGTAATGGGGAAAAATAAGAACCAAGATAGATCATGTACAGGTACAAGCACTTAATGATAAATGTAAACGTATTGTATACCTAAAATGTACCAATAAAAGAATTTAAGCAAAAAAAAAGTCTCCAAGTGACTAGAAAAAGAGATTTTATACTTACATTTGAAGTTATCATATGAGATTGCAAGAAAAATCATTTTATGCCCTGCTCTGAAAACCATTGCCATCAATAGAACATGATGTTATAGCCTGGAGATAAATACACTTTGTTTGCAAATGAAATCACTGTCATTTTATGTTTAGTTTTTTTCTTAAAATATGTATCTCATGTTACCTTTGTTCAACCTCACTAGTTTATTGCATCCTTGTATTGTTTTAATTTAACTTAACAACCCGATATGTTTTTGATTTATTTGCTCATTTTACTTTCAAAATCTTTTAAATAATTCTGGGATATATTTTTCTTGAAAGAATACATTGTTGCTATTAATGATGTGTTGTAATTGATTTTGGCATTTCTAAAACAACTAGGAGATAAATTTCACTTGAAATTTTTACTTAGAAAAAGCCATTGTTAAAATTTTAAAAATTGCCAGATGCTGGTATTGGAGCTCAGAGTTTTTCCCTAATATCCTTATAATTTTTCTCATTACACAGGTGCAATAAAGAAAAATGCATGAATACAGAATTAACAACAAAAAAAGTAAAGTAACCTGTTTCTTACTGAAAACTTCAGGTCTAGAAACGAAATGAAATACTGGATCAACTGTAGTTAAGGAGAAGTTCTTATCATAGAGCTGCTGTTTATCTTTCAGTATTTTATAGATGAGAAGACATTTTAGATTTAAAACCTTGGTGTATTGAGGTCCAGGGTGATTTCAGGGATTTATAAATGATTTACAGTCATGATCTTAAACATGGTATAGTTTGTTTATTTTGAGTCACGCATACATCAGGAAGATAATAAACAATGAACTCACACTACTGTTAGAGGAAAGCAATATATGTATATTATCCCAGTTATTGACTCACAGATCCAGTAGAAATATTCTTTGTTATATATATATATATATATATTTAGCTTCCTAAGTAGGAAATCACACAAAGGAACAAAAATTATGCTCATTAGATTCTTTGCAAAACCTATATATGATTCATAAGAAAACACAGATTTCTTATAATAAGATATATATATTTTTTTACTACACTGCTAAATGAGCTTTTCAAAACAACTGATAAATGAGCTGCACCAGAACGATTGGGAAGACACCAGCAGCAGCAGCCCTGGAACCATTGTGAGGATGGACCACACATCATGGGCCATGCTCTGCCAGACCATGGAGGAGGCTGTACTGTATCTGAATCCACACTGCAGAGGTGCACGTGGGTGACCATAAAAGCCATGGTTATGAGACCCAGAAGATAGAGCAGAAGTGAACAAAAGAGAGGGCCTCTTGGAGGCTACTCAATGAAAATTGAAGCCCAGTGGGAAAGTGAAGAAAATCTGTGCAATAAAGGCACCCTGGAACACCATGATTGGTAAGTTGGTATGATCAGCACCTCCCATAGAAACTCAGACTCACTTAGGGTGGAGGAAAGCTGGAACCTGAAGCAGAACCTTGCAGAGTTCAAACCTGCAGGAGGTCAGGGAGCTTGACTTAGGCCTTGCAGGGAGAAATCAGACTGAATCTCAATAGACTACAGCTGGCTTGCAGAGACTAATTGACATAGACCTGCACACTGCTGCCCATATTGTCTACCAGGACAGCAGAGACATATCCTGAGGGAGGCCCTTTCCTTTTCCTTTTTTTAATATATGTAGTTTTTCTTTGTTTTGGGGTTTTTTAATATTTTTTCTTTTCCTTTTTCTCTCTCTTTCCCTTCTTGTTTGTATTTCTCTCCCTCTTTGTTCCTGTTCCTGTCCCATTTCAAATTGTTTCTCTCTCTCTCTCTGTCCTCTCCACTATTCCTATTCTTATTGGAAGGTGAATACAACTTCTAGCTTCCCTATTGATGTCAGTTTGTTCTGTTCTTGTCTCTGTTCTTTTGCTCTGTCTTTTCCTCCTGTCTTCAGTAGTTTCCCACAATTTATGTAATCTTCCCTTATTGTCTAGCCTCATTTCTAATCTATTCCTCTCCTTCTATCTCTCTATCCCTCCCTTCGCAACCACTTCTAAATCCTTATCCCAAGGAGGAATTTTGCTATATTGAAGGGTTTATTTACCACAAACATATTTTGGGCTGGGCATAGATTTTGATCTAGCTCACATGGTTAAAGGTGAAAGATTATTGGCTGCCAGAAATTGTCATTTTCTAAGCTGTGTTTGATAATATTGTTGATGCTGATTGTATCAATTGGGCTGGGGTGTTATGATTGATCTAATGAGTTGTCCTCCCTGGTGTACTGAAAACAAGATTGCCTAAGAGTCATTAGTGAGGCAAAGCCTAAAAAGACTAGCTATACCAGGAAGATATCACTGAGAATCAATCACTCCATAAAGGCTCTGAACACAAATAATAAATATTGAAGCAGCAGCCCAGAAATTAAAAACAGCAAAAACAGAAACAACAACAAAATTAGAAATGAGAAGATACCTTGGCAAGGTGCAAACTCAGACTTCCAGTTCACCAAAGACAAATTCTGGGGGAAATGAGGTGGAAAAATGTGATAATCAACCACTTGGACACCCTGAACTGAAGTAACAAAACAGAAGAATGAGGCTCTAGAAAAATTCAAAGGAGAAATAATTTCCCAGATAACTACAGAGATGGTGAGAAGAATGAAAGACATCATTAGAGACTCTAGAACAGAAACATATAAAAAAAATAGATGATTTCCAGAGCATGATGGAAGACATGAATGCTCAGCATAGGAAATAAATGGAAACAATGAAATGAACTCAAACAGATATTCAGGAGATTAAAAACTCTATTGAAAATACACAGCAGACTGAGCCAATCTGAAAACAGAATATAGAAGACAGAATGGTGGTCAGGGACCATGAAAAATGTAATCTCATAAAAATAGTAAAATATAAAAATGCTATAAAATGCTAATGTTAAATAATCTTTCAAAACTCAGTGGACCATATATGTGTGGTTCTATTTCTAGATTCTCTATTTTATTCCAATGATCTATATGTCTTTCCTTACACCAACACTGCCTTGATTACTGTAGCTTTAGAAGAAGTCTTAAAATTGGGTACTAAATGTCTTCCAACACTGTTTTTGTTTTTATTTTTGGCTTTTCTGGGCCCTTTGTACTCCTACATAACTTTAAAATTTCAATAGCCAGTTCTTCATTTATAGCAAGTATACACAGAACTGAATTTTTATATATACCTTGTGTTTTCTAATCCTGCTAAATTCAAGTACAAGTTCTAGGGGCTCCTAGAGATTTCTTAATATTTTCTCTGTAGATGATCATTTCATCTACATATAAAAATTTTGCTTCTGCTGTGCCAATCCTATCCTAGTTGTGTCATTTTATTGTCAGACTATTTTGGTTTAGACCTATGTTTCAAAGTCTAATGGACAGATGAAGAGTAGGCATATATTCCCTTGTTCCACACTTTAGGGAGAAAGTATTGTATCATTTCCATTCATAGAAGGAGTTTTTGTTGGAAGTATGGAGTACATGTCTTTGATATGTTGAGAAGGTTCCATTCTACTTCTAGTCTCCTGATAGCTTTTACCATGAACAGCTGTAGAATATAGTCCAATACTTTTTCTCCAACTAGTGACAGGATCATATGGCTTTTTCCTTTCCTCAGTTAAAATGATGACTTTTGGGAGTGGATCTTCCAATGCAGAACCAACACTGCCATCCCTATAACAAAACCACTTTCTACATACTGCCAGATCTGACATCTAAGAGTTTGTTTTGTTAAACAAATTTCTATCTATGTTAATACATTTTCTTCTATTATCTTTATCCAGTTTTAGGATTAGCACAATGTTGATATCCTAAAGTGAGGGGAGAAGTGTTCCTTCTTTTTTCTGCTTTAATTGTTTGATATAATTTATCAGTTAAAATGTTTATGAACCTGCTGTTTTCATATAGGTAGGTTTTCAAACTAGGAATATACTTTCTTTAATAAGTACTATTCAAATTTTATATTTCCTCCAGAGTTAGTTTCATTAATTTGTCTTCCAAGGTACTTCTTAGAAGTTGTCAAATTTATTTCAAAAAAGATTTTTGTAATATGCTTTCTATATCCTTTTAAATTCTGTAAAATCTGTGGTAATGTCTCCTAGACCTTAATATTGTAATTTAAAAAACGTATAACTGATATTGTGTAAAAGGAAGAAAAGGTCTAAAAGAGCATGGGAATTGGGAGGGGTAGGAGAAGGGAAAAAAGGGAAAGGAAAAAATATGAGAAGAGGAAAAAAATGAATACAAGGTCTTTGCAAATAAGGAAGGGTGGAGGGGGTGAAGGGAGGACAAGGGAAGGGGAAAAAATAAGAACCAAGAGACTCATGTAAGGGTACAAGATCCCAATGATGAATGTAACCGTATTGTATACCTAAAATGTACCAATAAAGTTAATGGGAAAAAAAATAACTCTCAAGTTAAGCAGTCTCAATTCCCCAATCAGAAGACACATATTGGAAGGTTGGATCAAAAAACAAAACCCAATGATAACTTAAATACATGAAACATGAAACATATTTAATCAAAAAAGAAATTATAGAATAAAAAGTAAATGATGGAATATAATATTCCATGTAACATGAACCTGAATAAAAGCAGGAACAGCTCTCTAAAAAAAAAAAACAGTAAGGGACCATAGAAATCAATACAACAGCTCCAAGTTAATGCAAAGAAGAATAATATAAGACGAATAGAAGGCCACAAAAAAGCAGAAGAAAGTACAAATGACATAAAAAAAACTGTTCACAGAATTAATAATAGAAAACTTCCCAACAGAGCAATAGAATTTGACATACAGATAAGTGTGGCATATAAGACTCCAACTAGCCCTGATCAAAAAAAAAATCTATACCTAGACATATAATAGTCAAGATCCTGGAAACCCAACAGAAGAACAAAATACTACAAGATGATAGAGAAAAAAAACCAAAGGAAAGCACATCAGAATCATAGCAGACATTTCAACACAAACTCTCAAGTCAAGGAGAGCTTGGAGTGAGGTATTTCAAGCCCTAAAAGAAAACAACCTCCAACCTAGACTAATGTATCCTGCAAAACTATCTTTCAAAACTGATGGGGATATAAGATACTTCCATGACAAACAAAACCTGAGAAGCTTTATGAATAACATCCAGCACTCCAAAATTTTTTTAAATACCCTAGAAAAAGACAATGGAGGTCACAATTCCATGAGTCCAAAGAGAGAAAATCCAAAATATTTTATCAGGCAAGGCAAGATATTAAAGGGAGAGGGGGCAAAATAAAAAAGATCTAACAACAGGAAAATAACATGACAATAAGTCAATACATATCAGTTATCAACATCAATGTAAATGGCTTCAATTCACCAATCAAAAGAAATAGACTGGCAGAATGGAATAAGAAACAAAATCCAACAATATGGTGTAAACAAGAAATGTACCTAATTCAAAAAGAAACTCATAGACTGAAAATAAAAGGATGGAAAACAATTCTCCATGAGATAGGAACCCTATCTTATTTACAAACAAAGTAAATTTCAAACCAAAACTAATAAATAGTGATGGAGAATGTCACTACATCCTCATAAAGGGAACAATCCAAAAGGAAGTGATGACAATCATAAATATATATGCACCCAATACTAATGCCCCCAACTATACAAAACTAATATTAATGGACATGAAAAACTAAGTAAGCACTAATACAATTGTAGTGGGGTACCTCAATACCCCACTGTTACAATTAGACCATGTAGACAAAAAAAAAATCAACAATGAAATACTTGAACTGAACAAAGCTTTTGAACAAACGGACCTAATAGATGTCTACAGAGTGTTCCACCCCACAAAATAAGAATACACATTCTTTTTGGCTGCATATTGGTCATTCTCCAAAATGCACCACATACTAACTCATAGAACATGTTTAAATAAAGGCAAAGAAATTGAAGTTATCCCGTTTATATTATCAGACCATAATGCAATTAAACTGGAGATCAATAGCAAAAGAAACTGCAAAAACTCCACAAACACATTAAAATTGAATATCACCCTCCTGAACAACCAATGGGTCACAGAGGAAATTAAAGAAGAAATTAGACAGTTTTTATAATTTAATGATAATGCCAATAAAACATGCAAGAATCTATGGGACACAATTAAAACACTTCTATGAGGGAAATTCATAGCAGTGAATGTTCCTACCAGGAAAACAGAGCAAGCTCAAAAGCAGCCTAATGCTAAACTTTCAGCTCCTAGAAAAAGAAGAGCAAGACAAACCCAAAGCTCATACAAGGGAAGAAATCATAAATATCAGAGCAGAAATCAGAACAATGGAGAGTAAGAGAACGATACAAAAAATCAACAAATCAAAGAGTTGGTTTTTGAAAGAATAAATAAAATTGATTAATCCTTTGCCAATCTTATCAAAAAAGGAGAGAAAATGCTCAAATTCATGAAATTAATAATGAAAAAGTTGAAGTCACATTAGATCCAGAAGAAAGCTTGAGGATCATCAACACCTACTTCAAGAACCTGAAATTGCAAAACCCCAACAAACACATGGAAATTGAATAACAATCTCCTGAACAACTGATGAGTCACAGAGTAAATTATGAAAGAACTGAGACAGTTTCTACAAGTAAATGATAATCCCAGTAAAACACACAGAAATCTATGGGACACAATGAAAGCAGTTCTATGAGGGAAATTCATAGCACTGAATACCCATATAAAGAAAATAGAGAGAACTGAAATAAACAACCTAAAGCAGAACCTCAGGCTCCTAGAAAAAGAAAGGCAGAAAAAACCCAAAGCTCATACAAGACAGGAAATTATAAAGATCAGAGCGGAAATTATAAAGATCAGAGCAGAAATCAGTGCAATGTAGACTAAGAGAATGATACAAAAAAAAAATCTATGAATCAGAGTTGTTTTTTTGAAAAAATAAATAAAATCAATAAACCTTTAGCCAATCTTATCAGAAAAAGGAAAGAAATGGCTAAAATCCATGCCATTAAGAATGAAAAACGTGAAGTCACAATAAATCCAGCAGAAATCCAGAGGATCATAAATACATACTTTGAAAACCTGTACTCTAATAAAATGGAAAACAGAAGAAATGGAAAAATTCTTAGATACATATTAATTGCAAAAGTTAAATGAAGATATAGAAATTATAACACCCCAATTACAATGAGTGAAATTGAAAATATAATAAAAAATTTACCAAAAAGGAAAGTCCAGTTCCTGATAGCTTCATTGCTGAATTATACAAGACATTTAAAGATGAACTATCACCATTACTCTTTAAATTCATCAAGGAAATTGAAAGGTAAGCAAGGCTTCCAAATTCATTCCTGGAAGCAACTGTTACTTTGATTCCAAAACCAGGGAAAGACCCAACCCAAACAGAGAACTACAGGCCAATCTCCCTAATGAACATAGATGCAAAATTCCTCAACAAGATACTGGCAAACAGAGTACAGAGGGTCATCAAGATCATACACCCTGACCAAGTCAGATTTATCCCAGGGATGCAAGGATGGTTCAACATACATAAATTAATAAATGTAATACATTATATTAACAGAGCCAAGGACAAAAACCATATGATCATCTCAATAGATGCAGAAAAAGCATTCGACAAAATCCAACATCCATTCATGAGAAAAACCATACAGAAAATTGGAATTTAAGTTTAGACAATTGAAAGAATGGAATAAGGAAATTGCTCTGCCGTGTATGAATTCATTTTCCTGGGATTTACTGATAGCAGAGATATCAAAATGAGCCTTTTTGCTGTGTTTCTCCTGGTTTATCTCTTCAGTCTCCAGGCAAACCTTGGCATGATGACTGTAATAATGGTGAATCTCTATCTGCACCCACCCATGTACCTCTTCCTCAGCCACCTTGCTCTCCGTGACCTGTGTTATTCCACACCAATTGGGTCAAAGTTGCTGGTGGACTTGGTGGCCCAGAATAGGTAAATCCCTTTTTTGGGCTGTGCTCTGCAGTTTCTGAGCTTCTGTAACTTTGCAGACTCTGAGTTTCTGCTGCTGGCAGTGATGGCCTTCAACTGGTACAGGGACATCAGCAGGCCCCTGCTGTACACAGCCCACATGTCCAGCAGGCTGTGCTCCCTGTTGGTGGTGGGGGTTTACCTGGTGGGACTGGCAGACACTCTGATACACACCATGCTGTCATTCCACCTGTGTTTCGGTGGGTCTAGTGAGATTAATCATTTCTTCTGTGATCTCCCTCCTCTTCTGTTGCTATCTTGTTTGGACACATGGGTTAATGAGTTAGTGATACTCACTATTTTTGATTTTATAGAACTGAGCACCATCTCGGGCATTCTTGTCTCTTATTTTTATATTATCTTATAAGTCCTGAAGGTTCAGTCTGCTGAGGGAAGGTTCAAGACTTTCTCTACCTGCACCTCCCACCTCATTGCATTTGCCATTTTCCAGGGAACCATGCTCTTCATGTATTTCCATCTGAGTTCTTCATCCTCCCTCTATCAGGACAAAATGACTTCATTGTTTTACACACTTGTGATTCCCATGCTAAACCCGCTGATCTACAGCCAACAGAACAATGTTGTGAAAGAGGCCCTGCAGAAGCTGAGAAATAAAAAGTTGTTTTAAATAATTGCATTATATCTAGGTGTAACACACATACAATGTCAGTTATTTTGAAAAATTGCATTGCCTTATGGACCACGAATTGTGGCACACAGTTAAATTATTGAAATAAGTGTTTATATTAATTTCTAATTCAGGGAAATGTTGCAGATCTCCATATGTACCATGTCCCATTATTATCATGAGTTGATACGTGCTGTTCCCTGTGGTAAGTTTTCCTGATTTTCTCAGTTGTACCACAGTAGGATTTGCTCACGTTCACATTCAACTTCAATTATATGGAGGTTTATTAAGTGTTTACTAATTCCCCTTTAGCACTGTATATTTCATGGCAAATCCAGTACATTTACCAGAGAATCTCATATTCTAAGAGAAGAAATAAAAAGTAACTAAAATGAGCAATCAATCCACAATAAGGCTTTCAACAATTCTGAGGTAAGGAGAATGTGGAAAAGTAATGTGAGAAAGTAAGCATTTTTTATCCAAAGGCAGCACCTTCTCTCCTTATTGTCCAAAGAACTTGTATCATGTCTGAGGCACACAGAATGGGAAAGTAAAGAATAAAAGATAACCCAACACTTATGAGTGCTTATTGGATGTTGATATACAAAAATTCCCTGAAGGTATGATAAGTATCTAAAAATCACAGAAACTTACATATACCTGTACACACACTACCATCTAAATACATGTAAAATGGGTGTGAATGAGAAGGTAAAGAATCTACAAAGTCACGAATAATAATTTCCTGAGAATATGAAACATCCATCTGTGTATCTCCTTGATAATTTCCTTTGTTATGATCTCTAGTTTTGTGAGACTCAGGCACTGAATGAGCTTCTTGGGAAACCCAAGGAATGTCTGTACATTTGAAGGCCAACATAAGATGTCCTGGCTTCCTTAATTATCCATTACAATTGCAAAAGCTTCAGACAGAGGTCGCCTTATGTTCCACACTGTAAGTGTGACATTCCCAAAGTAAAACATTTCAGGATAGAACTAAAGCCCAAGGTAAGTGGGTTTCTTCTACCTCCAGTCCAGGCCCTCTGGGAAGTTCAGCGTGGAGGGTGGCAAGTTGTAGCCCAACCTAGGCTACTTTGAAAATTAGGAAGAGGCTGGCTCAGAGATAGACAGAGAACAGACAGACTACAGACAGAAAATTAAGGGGGATAAATGTGGCTCAGGGTGAAAATCCTGAGCTCAATCCCAAATACTGAAGAGAAGGAAGGCAGGCAGGAAGGAAGGAAGGAAGGAACATTGGTACATTTTTGGTATAAATACACTTACATTCATCACTGGGATCTTGTAACTTTACACGAGTATCTTGGTTCTAATTTTTTTCTCCTTCCCTTGCCCTCCCTTCACTCCCTTCACCCTTCCCTATTTGCAAAGACTTTGATTCCATTTTTTTCCTTTTCTCATATTTTTTCTTTTCCCTTTTTTCCTTTCCCCTACTCCTCCCACTTCCCCTGCTGCTTTAGACCTTTTCTTCCTGTTATACAATGTCAATTATATATTTTTATATTAAAATATCAAGATCTAGGAAACATTATCACAGATTTTATAGAATTTAAAAGGATATAGAAAGCATATTACAAAAATCTTTTTTGAAATAAATTTGACAACTTCTAAGAAGTACCTTGGAAGACAAATTAATGGAACTAACTCTGGAGGAAATATAAAATTTGAATAGCACCTATTAAAGAAAGTATATTCCTAGTTTGAAAACCTACCTATATGACAACAGCGGGCTCATATACATTTTAACTAATAAATTATATCAAACAATTAAAGCAGAAAAAAGAAGGAACACTTCTCCCCTCATTTTAGGAAATCAACATTGTGCTAATCCTAAAACTGTAAAAAGATAATAGAAGAAAAAATATGAACATAGATAGAAATTTGTTAAACAAAAGTCAGATCTGGCAGTATGTAGAAAGTGGTTTTGTTATAGGGATGGCAGTGTTGGTTCTGCATTGAAAGATCCACCCCCAAAAGTCATCATTTTAACTGAGGAAAGGAAAAAGCCATATGATCCTCTCAGTAGTTGGAGAAAAAGTATTGCACTATACTCTACAGCTGTTCATGGTAAAAGCTATCAGGAGACTAGAAGTAGAACAGAACCTTCTCAACAGATTAAAGACATGTACTCCATAATTCCAGTGAGAATGCTTTCAGCCAAGCTGAAGATGGTGGGCATGCCCAGGGGCGTCCTCCTCACCCTGTCTTGGTCACAAGCCTGTCTTGGTCAGAAGCCTGTCTTGGTCAGAAGCCTGCCTTAGGCACAATCTGGTGGAGGAAGCCAGAGGAAGCAGGTTCCAGTAAGGCTGCACCTGCTTCACACAACTCGGCCCCACTCAGCCCAGCACTGCCAAGCTAGGGCTGGTGAGTGTGCCTGGGGGGTCCAACTCACCCTGTCCTGGTTGCAAGGCTATCTTTGTTGAAGGCTGGTGGAGTAAGCCCAAGGAAGTAGGTTCCAATCAGGCTGCAACTTCATGGCCCTACTCAGGCAAGCTGGGCCTGGCGGGTCTGCTCTCACTGGTCCTCCTCAGTCTTCATTGTAAGCCTATTTTGGTTGCAAGCTGGTGCAGCCAGCCAGAGGAAGCAGGTTCCAGTTAGGCTACAAATACTCGGCCCCACTTGGCATGCTCAGGCCCTACTCAGCCAAGCTGGAGCTGCTGGGCATGCCCAGGGGGGTCTTCAACACCCTGTCTTGGTCACAAGCTTATCTTGGTCACACACTGGTGGAGCAAGCCAGAGGTAGCATGTTCCAGTCAGTGTGCAACCACTCAGGCCCACTTGGCCTGCTCGGCTCCCCTCAACCAAGCTGGGGCTTATGGGCATTCCTGGGTGGTCCTTCTGACCCTGTGTCAGTTACAAGCCTGTGTTGGTTGCAAGGTGGTGGAGCAAGCTGAAGAAAGCAGGTTCCAGTCAGCCTGCAAATGCTCAGCCCCACTCAGACCCGCTCAGTCATGGTGGGCCAAGCTCAGGCTGGTGGGCTTGGCCAAGGGGGTCCTCCTCACCCTGTCTTGGTCAGAAGCCCTCTTTGGTCGCAAGCTGGTAGAGCAAGCCAGAAGAAGCAGATTCCAGTCAGGCTGCAACTGCTTCGACCCACTTGGCCCCACTCAGCCCTGCTTGGCCAAGCTGGGGTTGGTGGGCATGCCCAGTGGGGTCCTCCTCACCCTGTCTTGGCCACAAGACTGTCTTGGTCACAAGCTGGTAGAACAAGCCAGAGGAAGCAGGATCCAGTCAGGCTGCAAGTGCTTCACCCAACTCGGCCCTGCTCATCCTGGCTTGGCCAAGCTCGGGTTGGTGCGAATGCATGGCAGGATGGGGGGGGGTTCTCCTCACCCTGTTTTGGCTGCAAGCCTGTCTTGGTCATAAGCTGGTGGAGCATGGTAGAGAAAGCATGTTCCAGTCAGGCTGCAATGACTTGGCCTCACTTGGCCCCGCTCATCCCCGCTCAGCCAAGCTGGGCCTGGTGGGCATGCCCAAGGTGGTCCTTCTCACCCTGTCTTGGTCACAAGCATGCCTTGGTTGCAAGCTGGTGGAGCAAGCTGGAGAAAGCACGTTCCAGTCAGCCTGCAACTGCTCAGCCCAACTCAGCCCAGCTTGACCCACCCCAGCCAAGGTGGGGCTCGTGGGCATGCCCAGTGAGGTCCTTCTCACCCTGTCTTAGTCACAAGCCCGCCTTAGTTGAAAGCTGGTGGAGGAATCTGGAGGAAGCAGGTTCCAGTCAGTCTGCAACTGCTTCACCCCACACAGCCCCGCTCAGCCCCACTCCACCAAGCTGTGGCAGGTGTGTGTGCCCAGGTGAGTCCAACTTACCCCATCCTGGTTGCAAGACTATCTTTGTTGCAAGCTGGTGGAGCAAGCCTGAGGAAGCAGGTTCCACTCAGTCTGCAACTGCTTTGTCTCACTCGGCCCCATGTAGCAACATTTGGCCAATTTAGGGCTGGTGGGAGTGCCCTGGGATGTCCTCCTCACCCTGTATTGGTAGCAAGCCTGTCTTGGTCAAAAGCCTGTTTTGTTCACAAGCTGGTGGAGCAAGCCGGAGGAAGCAGTTTCCAATCAGGGTGCAATTGGTTGGCCCCACTAGGACCTGCTCTGCCCAACCTGGCCTTTTAGCTCCACATGGGTCATTCTCCAAAACAGACTACAGACTCAGTCATAAAACATGTTTCAGTAAGTGCAAAGGAATAGAAGTTATGCCCTTAATAGTATCAGACCATAGTGTGATGAAATTGGAGATCAATAGCAAAAGAAACTGCCAGAATTTCATAAGCACATTGAAATTGAATAACACACTTCTGAATAACCAGTGGGTCACAGTGGAAACTAAAGAATAGATCAGACAGTTCCTACAATTAAATGGCAATGCCAGTGCAACATATCAGAATGTTTGGGACACAATGGAAGCAGTCTTACAAGGGAAATTCATAGCAGTGAATACACATATTAGAAAAACAGAATGAGCCCAATTTAACAACCTGTTGCTGAACCTGTGGATGAGCTCTGGTTTTTGCCATTGCCTTTGGATGCAATTGATTTTTATTTTAAAAGTGGCTATTTAGCCCCAGGAGTCATCAGGGAAATAAACATGCATGGTCTAATACTAACATGATACACAAAATTAAGATTTTTGAATATCCTAAACAGAGGATTCAAACACTGATCGTGAACACTCATGCATATCACACACACACACACACACACACACACATACACTCATATATTATTAACTCCTGTTTCTCACACGGATAAATATATGTCTACCCAAATAAAGGCATAAGAATGTTCACAATATTATTATTACTAATGAGAAAAGGGAAGAAAACTAACTGTATGACTATCAACATTAGAGAAAATAATGATATTTTTGCACAAGTACACAGCAATAATAATTAATCTACTGCAACTGCATGCAGAAACTTCACATGGTTTGCACTAAGATTACAAGATTGAAAATAAGATCCAAGAGTTGAATAATGAGAAATACGCTGAATAGTGTCATTTGGATTTCAGGATTACTGAAAACTTCCCAGAAAATGAATTCATTCAAGGAGGTAGTTTTCCAGTTTTATTCTTTATTATTGTGTTTTCTGTAGTGCTCAAATGTGATCAAGAAATTGATGGAAGTATTAACTCTTATCTCAGTCAGAAAAATAGAATGTGTACCTCAGAAAAGACTTCTGGTGTTATTGTCTTTATTGCCAGCATCTTCTTAGTGCTATCACAAAATCCTTGAGTTGATACTCTGTAGAAGAAGCAAGTTTTGTTTTAGGTCACAGCTTTAGGGGTTCAGCCATTGTCATTTGGCCCCTTTGTTTAGGCTTTGCAAGGTGTCCCAGCAGGGTGCCTGCGCATGGCAGAGGGAGTTGCTGACCATGTTGTAGCTGGGAAGGAAGCAAGGAGAGGAAACAAATGTGCCAGGGCCTCAGTAAGGAGTGAAGGACATGTCCTCAAATGGCTGGGAGATTTCCAGCTAGCCGCACCTCTCACTGGGCCCCACACCTCCTATAGCTCCCTGCTATGGTGCAGACTTTTAGCACATGAGCCTCTGCATGACATTCACCCACTCCATACCAGGTCCTATACAGCTGTGCACCCACTACCATGACATTTCCATGACATAGAATTTGAAGAAATTACCATGTAAAAAGGGTGGTGCTTAAATAGATTTAGTCTTCTGAATCTCATCCTACCTGTCTTCATTGCTATGTTTCTTTCAGATCAAAAAGACAAGAAATCTAGTCTAATATTATTTACACATCTTGGGTGACTCATCTTTTTCATACTTGGTCCAGGACTGCAATGTGTTTCCGAGTCACTTGAAATGTGCATTCCTCTTTTTCATTCTTTCTTTCTTTCTTTCTTTCTCTCTCTCTCTCTCTCTCTCTCTCTCTCTCTCTCTCTCTCTCTCTCTCTCTCTCTCTCTCTCTCTCCCTTCCTTCCTCCCTCTCCCTTTCTTCCTTCACTCTAGCTAAGGTGTTATGATTGATCTAATCAGTTGTCCTTCCTGGTATAATGAAAATGAGCCTGGGAGCCATTAGAGACTCAACATCTAAAGAGCAGCTATATCTGGAAGATACCTCTGAGAAGAAATCATTACATAAGGTTTCTAAACACATCAACAAAGATACTTACAATAAGCAATTTCAAAATATCAACCTAGGAACTAAACCAAGAACAGTACCAAAAAAAAAATGAGAAGACATTTCAGCAAGTTACAAACTCAGACTTCCACCCTCCAAAAGGCAAATTCTCAGGGAAATGAGGTGGAAAAGTCTGGTAATCAACCACCTGGACACTCTGAACTGATAGCACAGGAAGTAACAAAACAGATGAATGAGACTGTAGAAAAATTCAAAGCAAAAATAATCTCCCAGATAACCACAGAGATGGTGAACAGAGTGAAAGACATGATTTGAGGCTCTAGAACAGAAACTGATAGAAAAATAGATGAGCCCAGAATCTTGCTGGAAGCCATGAATGCCCAGTATAAGAAAGAAATGGAAACCATGATCACAGAACATAAGGAAGAAATAGAATCCATGAGACAGATTTAAAAAAACATTCAGGAGAATAAGAACTCCATTGAAAGCATGCAGAGCAGATTAAGAGAATCAGAAGATAGAATATCAGATATAGAAGACAGGATTGCAGTGAAGAACCATGAAAACAGAGATTTCTTAAAAATAATAAGGGACCATGAGAAATCAATTCAGCAGCTGCTAGATGATGTAAAGAAGAATAACACAAGACTGATAGGAGTCCATAAAAGAATGGGAGAAAGTACAATTGACATAAAAAACTGTTCACAGAAGTAATAGTAGAAAACTTCCAAGATGGAGGTGGAGAATTAAACATACAGATATGTGAGGCATATAGAACTCCACCTAGCCATAATAAAAAAAAAGTCACCTAGACATATAATAGTCAAGATCCCAGAAACCCAACAGAAGAACAAAATCCTACAGGCAATTAGAAAAAAGAAACAAATCACCTATAAAGGAAAGCCCATCAGAATCATGGCAGACTTCTCAACACAAACCCTCAATGCAAGGACATCCTGGAGTCAAGTATTTAGAGCCCTAAAAGAAAATCACTTCCAACTTAGACTGTTGTATCCTGCAAAATTATCTTTCAAAATTGATGGGAAAATTAGATACTTCCATGACAAAGAACACCTAAGAAGTTTCATGAACACCAAACCAGCACTCCAAACAATTCTAAGCAATATCCTAGAAAAAACACAACGAAGGTCACAACTCCATGAGGCCAAACAGAGGGAAGCCACCAGACAAGGTAAGAAACTAAAGGGAATGGGGGAAAAAGAAATAAGATCCAACAACAGTAAAACATCATGACAAGAATGAGTCAATATCTGTCAATTATAACTATCAATGTTAATGGCCTCAACTCACCAATCAAAAGAAGTAGACTGACAGAATGGATTAAGATGCAAAATCCAACAATATGCTGTATACAAGAAACACACCTAACTCAAAAAGAAATTCATAGACTGAAAGTAAAAGAATGGAAAATAGCCCTCCATGTGACAGAAACCCCGAAAAATGCAGGGGTAGCAATCTTATTTGCAGACAAAGTAGATTTCAAACCAAAACTAATTAAGAGAGACAAAAATGGTTACTACATCCTTGTGAAGGGAAAGATCCAAGAGGAAGAAATGACAATCCTAAATATATATGCACCAAATATGAATGCTCACAACTATGCAAAACAAATATTAATGGACATGAAAAACCAAATAACCATGAATACAATTGTAGTGGGTGACCACAATACCCCACTATCACAAATAGACAGATTATCTAGACAAAAAATTAACAATGAAATTCAAGAACTGAACCAAGCTATTGAACAAATAGACTTAATAGAAATTTACAGAGTGTTCCACCCCACAAAATCAAAATACGCATTCTTTTCAGCTGCACACAGGCCATTCTCCAAAATAGACCACATGATTGTAGGGGACAGGGGGAAGGGGAGATTACCAGAACTCTGCAGTGAGTCCTGGTCTCCTGCGAGCCACTGCAGCACACGGTAAAGTACAGGACAGGTAGAAAATTGAGACTGAGAAGAAGCTGAGCTTTGCGTCTGATCAGTGCTGCTCTGGGCAGCAAAGAAAAAAGCCCCCAGCTTACCAAACCTTTTATTCAGTACATAGGGAGAAACAAATGTAACAAATGACTTGCAGAGAGTTCAATAGTTCACATTGGGATAAACAAGGTGTAACAGAAGGCTTGCAGAGAGTTCAGTACATCTCCGGCAAACAAGATATTAACAGCCCAAGAACAACAAGGAACTGAGCAGATGTTTGTTCTCCCAGGATGTTTCTTGTCCTGGAGAATCACAGCATCACTGGATCACTGAAGTGTCAGTTGTGACCGGAGGCTAAACTGGAGTTATTCTGTAGCTGGGCTGTAGGCAAGAGAACTAGGCTAACCAAATGATTTTTCCCTAGAATTATGTAGCTTTGCTCCCAACACATGATAGCTCATAGGACATGTCTAAGACAATGTAAAAGAATTGAAATTACCCCCTGTATAGTATCAGATCATAGTGCATTAAAATTGGAGATCAATAACCTAAGAAACTGCAAAACTCCCACGAACACCTTGAAACTGAATAACACCCTCCTGAACAACCAATGTGTTACAGAGAAAATTAAAGAAGAAATTAGACAGTTTCTACAAGTAAAGGATAATGCCAGTACAACATACAGGAATCTATGGGACACAACGAAAGCAGTTCTACCCTGAAAATTCATAGCAGTGTATGCCCATAGTAGGAAAATAGAAAGAACTCAGATAAACAACCTAATTCAGAACCTCAAGCTCCTAGAAAAATAAGAGAATAACAAGCCCAAAGCTCGCACAAGAGAGGAAATTATAAAGATCAGAGCAGAAATCAATGCAATGGAGACTAAGAGAGTGATACAAAAATTAATGAATCAAAGAGGTGGTTTTGTGAAAGAATAAATAAAATCAATAAACCTTTAGCCAATCTTATCAAAAAAGGAAAGGTAAGGCTCAGATCCATGCAATTAAGATTGAAATAGGGGAAGTCACAACAGACCTAGCAGAGATCCAGAGGGTCATCAACACCTACTTCAAGAATCTGTACTCTAATAAAATGGAAAAGACAGAAGAAATGGACAGATTCCTACATATATATGAATTTCCAAAGTTAATTGAAGAAGATATAGAAATTCTAAACACCCCAATTACAATGAGTGAAATTGAAAATGTAATAAAATATTACCAACAATGAAAAGCTCAGGTCCTGATGGCTTCACTGCTGAATTCTACAAGACTTTTAAAGAACTAATCCCATTACTCTTTAAACTCATCAAGGAAATTGAAAGGGATGAAACGATTCCAAATTCATTCCTGGAAGCAAGTGTTACTTTGATTCCAAAACCAGGGAAAGACCCAACCCAAAAAGAGAACTACAGGCCAATCTCCCTAATGAATATAGATGCAAAAGTCCTCAACAAGATACTGGCAAACAGAATACAGAGGGTCATCAAGAAGATCATACACCCTGACCAAGTCAGATTTATCCCAGGGATGCAAGGATGGTTCAATATCCATAAATCAATAAATGTAATACACTATATTAAGAGAGTCAAGGGCAAAACCATAGGATCTTCTCAATGAAAGCAGAAAAGGCATTTTACATAATCCAACACCTATTCATGATAAAAATGCTACAGAAAATTGGAATAGAAGGTCTTTATCTCAACCTGATTAAGGGTATCTATGAAAAACCAACAGCCAACATCATGCTAAATGGTCAAAAACTGAAAACTTTCACACTAAAATCAGGAACAAGACAAGGATGCCCACTCTCACCACTCCTCTTCAATATAGTTCTGGAAGCATTAGCCACAGAAATTAGAAAAGAGAAAGAAATAAAAGGAATAAAGATAGGAAAGGAAGAAGTTAAGCTGATTATTTGCTGATGATATGATACTTTACATAGAAGAACCAAAAAACTCTGCCAAAAGACTTCTAGCCTTAATTGACAGATTCAGTAGAGTAGCTGGATATAAGGTCAACAATCAAAAAACAACAGCCTTCTTATACATAAATAGAAGACTCACTGAGAGAGAAATTAGGGACACAATTCCTTTTACAATAGCATCCAAAAAAAATGAAATATTTAGGAATCAACTGAACAAAGGAAGCAAAAGACTTCTACACTGAAAACTACAGCTCTCTGAAAAAGGAGATCGAAGAGGATATAAGAAAATGGAACAATATCCCTTGTCCTGGGTAGGAAGAACCAATACAGTGAAAATGGCCATACTTCCAAAACTACTATATAGATTCAATGCAATGCCAATTGAAATTCCAACAATGTACTTCACAGAACTAGAGAAAACAATCCAAAAATTCATTTGGAAGCAGAAGAAACCTAGAATAGCAAAAGTAATTCTAGGAAACAGAGACATGGCTGGGAGTATCACAATCCCCAACTTGAAACTATACTACAAAACTACTGTGATAAAAACAGAATGGTGCTGGCAAAGAAACAGACCCGAAGATCAGTGGAATAGATTAGAAGATGCAGAAACAACTTCAGATGTACTCAGCCACCTCATCTTTGCCAAAGGAGCCAATCTCCCTCATTGGAGAAAAGATAGCCTATTTAATAAATGTATTTGGAAAAACTGGATTTCAACCTGCCAGAGATTAAAACCAGACCCATATCTGTCAACATGCACTAAACTAAGATTGAAGTGGAATAAATATCTAAATATTAAGACAGAAACACTAAACTTGCTTGCAGATAAGTTATGTAGAACTCCTGAAGATATTGGCATAGGAAAAGACTTTATGAAAAAAACCTCAATACCATGGGAACTAGCAGAAAGAATCAACAACTGGGATTTCATCTTATTAAAAATCTTCTGCACTCCAAGGAAACCAGCAACAGAGCTAACAGTCAACTTACAATGTGGGGAAAAAAAATTAGCAGCTGTAACTCAAACAAAGGGCTACTATCTAGAATATATGAAGAAGTGAAAAAAATTAGGCCTCCCAAATTCAAAGATCTAATTCAAAAGTGGGCATCTGAAATGAACAGAGATTTCTCAGAAAAAGAAGTAAAAGCAGCAAATAAACATTTGAAAAAATGTTCAACATCACTGGTCATTCAAAGATGCAGATGAAAACAGAACTGAGATTCCACTTAACCCCAGAAAGAATGGCTGCTATCAAGAAATCAAAACATAACAAATGCCGGTGAGGGTGTGTTCCTTCTCCATTGTTGGTGGGAGTGGAGACTGGTGGGACCACTATGGAAATCAGTGTGGAGATATCTCAAAGAACTAGGGGTGGAGGTCCCATTTGATCCAGCTTATCCCCTGCTGGGTATTTTCCCAAAAGAATTGAAAGAATCATACCACAGCGATATATGTGCACCCATGTTTATAGCAGCACAGTTTGTAATAGCTAAAGCTTGGAAGCAGCCCAAGTACCCATGAACTGGAAACGGGATAAAGAGAATGTGTTTCTTTATAAAATGGAGTACTACTCAGCCTTAAATAATGAGAAACTAGAGACATTTATAGCTAAATGGATGCATATTGAGGCCATACTCTAAAGTGAAATAAATAGGACACACATGTATAAATACTGAAGTTTCTCTAGTGTGAGAAACTGAGAATGTAAATCAGGATTGAAAGGATTAATAGCTAATAATTGATACTTTGAAATAGGAAAAGATTCAAAGGTGTAGGGGTGGTGGGAGGAGATGGAAAGAATGAAAAGAAAAAATTATGAGAAAAGAAAAAAATGGAAACAAATATATGTAAATAGGGAAGGGGAAGGGGGGAAGGGCTCACAGGTAATGGGGAAAAAATAGGAATCAAGATACATCATTACAGGTACAAGCACACAAGAATAAATGTAAATGTATTGTATATCTAAAATGTATCAATAAAAGTATTTAAGCAAAAAAAGCAAAGGTAAATCCAGCAAACTGATATATTTGTAGTTCAGAAATACAATTTTCATAATTTTTGAATGGAGTCTTAGAAAGAGAAGGCTGTCCCTCTACCAGAGAAGTCATTTGCTTGTTCAAAGACATGTATGATTTTTTTGTCATGGAGCATAAAATAGATAAAAGATAATGAAAATTTCAGGTTAGCTAGCTCTGAAAGTGTTTTTCTAAATGATACACAGTTTTCATTGCAAATGCAGAGTAATATCATCTGCTGACTGTAAATTTTCTTACTCTGGAAAGTAAATCCTCACTCACGCCTGGATACCTCTCTGATACTAGCAGTACCTATCTTTGGGGGCATTTTGAAGCAAATGATACTTTTTCAAACTTCCTTGGATCTGTAAATGGAACTGTAACCTACAATCTTGAGTTAAATAAAGCAGTCCTAATGTTCTCTGGAGCCTCAGGAGTTGGCCTTAATAAGAGACCTTTACTTGTCTGACTTTAATTCAAGGAAAAAATTTGATGACCGATGCCATTAGTGAAGGTACAGGTCTCAGCACCATGTCTGTCTCATGATAATCCCTGTCCTGTGAAGGCCAGTGTACAGAAGAACACTTATTTAATAAATTCAAGAGACAGCTCTAATGAAGACTTTGACTCAACAAATAAATGAAATTCATTAGAATTTTTCTCATCCTACCTCTTTCCATTGGTGGTAATGAGAGGGTACCTGTACATCAAATTCATTGCCAACTTCCTTTGTAGTCAGCAGCAGCCAAGTGGCTGAATTGCAGCCAAATCAATGTGAGGAGAAATTATTGCAGCTCTTCCTGGACTGGTCTCCTTCCTCCTCCTGCCAGCTGGATGCAAAGCTCTCCAGGAGGCACAGTGGGGTGAAGGACTTCCTTGGAAGGAGGCTACATCCCTGAGTGACTGTGACATTTGGCCAGAGTATGAAATTGACATGTATTGCATTAAGCCTTTGAGTTTTGTGATTTGCAGTAGTCTTTCAGCTTCACTGAGAGATATAGAGTGGATAAAGTTACAGACCTCTTTGACTGTTAAATTCTGCTGGAAAGAAAGTGAGTGATAAATTGATGATCACTGACTTTGCTGCTCTTCAAGCAAAAGGAAGAGTTAACCTGAGGACAAAGCCATAGGTCAGGCCTTTCATATTTCTGGCCCTCAGTTCAGTTTTGAAGCAGAGAACTTCTGTTCTATGTCACAGCTCCACAGAGGAAGAGAAATTTGGCTTCAGATAAAGGCACTTGGACTTTCTAACTTAAATTGATTTAATTTATTCAGATCAGGGGATCTGAGACTTTTGGTGATGGCAAACACATGTATTTTGAAAGTCGATTGATGGGAATTTTCATATGGGTCAAAAGAGCTTCTCCACCTTCAATAAGGTTGTGAACAAGTCCTTCCCTACATGTCTTCATGTAGAACTCTCTGGGTTACATTTCTCAGTAATCAGGGCTTCATTGCCTCTGATAGAACAATGAGGGACAAATTAGGGCCCTAAACTCAGTTCCTGGAAGGGTCTGGAGGGAACTTGTTAGGTGTATGGCCCCCAGGATCTGTCACCCACACCCTGGCACTCTCCTGTCCTCAGCCATCCACCATCTCCACCTCACTGTTCCTTTTTCTACACCCCTCAAGTGCCTTCTATTCCAGAGAAGCTGGTGTCACCTGTGATTCTCACCTTCCTGTCTTTCCAGTTTTCTGGGTGGTCTTTCTGCAATATCACTACTCTGACGTGTCCAAGCATAGGTAGGGATGGTTTGTTTTGATAGATTTCTGTAGTTTTGATGCTTTTGGTGGTAGCCAAAAGCTTTTCAGGTTGGATCAGAAAGTAGAAACGCCTTCAGCAGTTCATTTGTGACCTGTTCCTAGAGGCAGGGCTCTGCTCTCTCTAAATGTAAGTGCCATGTGGACATTCATGGAGAAAGTTGAGAAGACTCTGAGGTGGAACATAGCATGTAATTTGTGAGAAGGTCTCAGAAACTTCAGGCGTCTCTTGCAGGCTGAAATTCAGAACAGTGCCCAGATGGCTCTGACATGGGTGGTGGCCCACTCTGGAAGGCATCCCTACCCTGGCCTGAAAGCAGCCAGGTGCACCTGGGACATTGTACCAGGTACAGGAACTCTCATTCCTTAAAGACACATTAGTGGTGATGCTGGTCCTTGTGAGTTTCAGAGCAGAATGATGAGATGGAGGTGCCCAGTGCTTCCCAGATTGTACTGGAAGGGGAGGGCCAAGGTCACTTCTGAGAGGCAGTGGTCTACAGGTGAAGTATCTCTTCAGCTCTACCTTCAGGAACCAATGCCTCACAGGAAATCATTAGTGCAATTCATTCCTTAAATTCTTGTTTTACAGAAAACTGTACCAGGAGCTTCATATTTTGTAGGTCAAATAATGGTTATTTCAGAGAACTTATATGTGACTGATGAATGAAATGTTAAATAAAATAATTACAATAATGACAGTCATGAGAAAACTCTATAGAAAAGAAAATATGAATATTTGGAAATAGATATATACATGTATATGTGTGTGTGTGTTCTCTTAAATGTACCATTAAATGTATTGAAGCTTGTGTATTTGTGCATGAGAGAGAAAAGAAATGGAACAGACAGTAACATGCTATTTAATGAATTCTTGAATTACAAATTCTGTGGTGCAAGTTCAGGCCCTCGTCCTGTTCAGCCACTGGAGACAGAGAGAGCCCAGTGAGACCCTAACTCTTCCCTGAGTCCACTCAGGCTTCCCTTCTTCCCTCTTCCCCTGAGCACAGGGCTCCACATGGTGCTGGGGCTGAGCCTGGGGCCTGGGTCTCCTGAGGTGGCAAAAGCAGAGGAGGGAGCAGTGTGTTCTCAGACCCCATAGATAAGGTTGTGTAGGATTTGATTATGTACTCCAAAACAAAGATTCCAGCCTGATTTTATCTCTCCTTATGATGAAAATATTGACAGGTTGATTTTTAGATGATGATGAGGATGTTAACTGGACATTCTAAGGATAAGTTAATCCTGAATATTTACCTTTTATTTTTAGGTATATCCAAATTGTATTTGCCCTTCCAGTGAAATTTCTTAACAGTACACAAAGAAAATAAGATAACATGCATATATACGTGTCTGTGTGTGTGTGCACATATGTATATTACAAAATTTAACACAACTTTATTGGAACCTGGATATATCACACATCAATTGCAGTAAATTTACTCCAAGATCTCTGACGTTTATACCATGGCAAAAGAGAGGAAACCCCAGGGACTGACAGAAAGGCCCTCTCTTCCCAACTTCATTCTCTGCATCTGTGTCTTCTTTCTGGTGCTCTGTGAATCCAAAGACCAGATGCTGATCCCCGGGTCACTTGCAGTTCACGAGCGCCCTCTGCAGGTCAGGTGTCCTCATTGCTGGACCTAAGTGCCCACTGCTGCTGGGGTTGAAAATCCTGCAGGGAAGATTTGTGTGTGTGTGTGTGTGTGTGTGTGTGTGTGTGTGTGTGTGTGTGTGTGTGTATCTATGTATGTGTGCGTGTGTTTCAATTAGTGTGTATTTTCAATATATAATACATGTATTCATCTTTGGTAAATGGTACATAATCTTCTCACATCCAAATCTTTACTTCCCTTTCTTCTGTCCTCTCTCCCATGTCTCTCAATCCTCCCTTCTCATCTCCATAACATCCCATTTCCTACAACCTCTCATTTGTTTTGGTCTTTATTTATACTTTCAGTTTCTCATATGGGGAAGCTATTTAATAATATAATATTTAAACTATTATATTTGAAAGAGATGACTGCATTTTATCTTTCTCTGTACCTGAGTTGTACTCCATTGTGTAAACACACCACTTAATTTTATCCATTTTTCTTTATGGGTATGTTAGTTGCCTAAAGATTTAGTCATTATAAGTTGTGCTATGATAGACAGAGTATGCATGGCCCACTGCATTATAATGTTCTTAACTTGTTTGGAATATACCCAGATGTGGTAAAACTGAGTCAAATGTAACATCTCATATTAGATTTTTGAATCATCTTCACACAGATTTCCTTAGTAGTTTTACCTGTTTACATTCCTAAAAACAACAAAGTAAAAGTGCACCTTCTGCCCACAACCTAGCCATCATTTGTTGTTTTTTCAGCCCTTAATAATGGCCATTCTTACTAGGATAATGTGAAACCTCAGTTTTGTTTTCAATTGCCCTTTTTCAATAGCTAATTAAGTACTTCTTGGGAAGCCAAATCAGGGGACAGCTCAGGACCAAGAAGGCACAAGAACCCTCTGTATCAGTCCTCTCATGAGGCCACAGGATAGAAAGTGGCTGGAGTTGAAGTATGATCTATCCATCTTCTCCCTGCTTCAATTTTTGGAACCCCCCCTCTCCTCCCGGTGGGACACTCAGTTTGTCCTGAGCACAAAACAGATGTGATTCATGTACTCAGACAGGGAATATACTGTGGGTCCCCTGTCCTCACAACACTCTGGACCTGCAGGTGCTGAGGAGGAGATGGCCCACAGAGGGTCATCCTACCAATCAAGTGAGTCAGTGTGAGACTCTGAGCTCCATGAATAAGAGGGTTGTTGGGACCCAGTCAGCTGGTCCCCATGCACTGACACACAGCCAGGCAAGACCAAAGCATAAGTACATTGCTCTGGGAACAGAATCATGCTGATCTAGGTTTGAGACCTGGATCATTGGTATGAGACTTGGGTCATTGGCCCTAGTGACATGTGTGTATGGCCTAGGACTGGACCTCCTGGTGGGTGCCACATGTGGTCCTATCCCTGTTCCCTAGGTGAATTGGCTCTATGCCAGGACCTATACTTCATGACAATTATTGATGCTCCAGGACAGAGCAGTTTTGTGGCTGTGTGAGTGCAGCTCCAGCCTCCTTAGTTTTGACCATAGGAAGGGTCCGTGTGTTGTCTAAATCCACCAGAGGCTGCATAAGACCTGAAAACGGTAAGGGTGACTCCAGCATGGCTATAATACTGCATCCTAGAGAAGGGTCTTTTGCAATGCGAATTCCAGTGCCTTCCACAAGAGCTGGGGTGTGTGTCCTCACACCCTGGTTTGGCCCTGGACCCCACAGCTGCCAACTGATATGCCTGGAAATCAGGACCCTGTGCTGCAGCCATCACCAGGACCAGGAGCAAGCACTGCAGTTGAGCACATCAGGAAGCTGTGGGTACAGTCAGGTCCCTGAAACCCCATTTTGCAGATTGGAACCCTGGAGAAGACAGAAGTGGTGCCAATATCATAACTACTGACCCTGGTGATGTGGTGTCAGGGTCACCTGTATGGGGCAGCAGCTTCCTGGTGAGGGAGTTCATCTCCATGAGACACTCAGTTTCTGCAGGACATATTTTCACCAGGAAGGACACAGTGCTGGCGGGGTGGGCTGCAGTTACTGGTCTCTTCCATTCATGACCTCAGACCCCAGGGCAGACATGGACACAAACTCATGGGTCTCCCAGGTATGTAGCCAATTCCCTGTAAGAACATGTGTGTCCTTTCTGGGTCTATGACTCAGCTGCACCCAAATATCCCAAATACTTAAGAGGAGATAAAACTTGTAATGAACACCAAAAGGAAATGGAGAAATAAGCCTGAGGCCCTGGGAGCTCTGACCGTGGTCTGGGAGGTGATGGAGGCAGAGGCTCTACAAGGCTGTCCTATCCTCTCCTCAGACTCTTTTGCTGTCTGCACCTTCACCAAGTTCTCCTCTCAATGAATCTAGTTCCAGCAGCTCCTTCAGCTCTAATCCACTCTCATCACACTGCTGTGCATGACAATGTGGAATTCTATGTGTCCTCTATGATTTCCTGTCCATGTAACAGTCTTAAGGAAAGTCTAGGAATTGGGCTCATTTTACTCTAACATCAAATCTTTTCTGTGAGACAGCCCATTTCCTTTAATTTGTTTCAGCTATGTTCGATTTTGACTCCTTAAGATCACATTTGAAGAATGGTTGGTTGTTCTGTAGTTAGAATACTTTTTATTCCAGTAGGATACATTTCCAGAATGTTCTTCCCTGTCTTTTGTTTGGACCAGGATCTGTGTCCATTTTTCAGTGATCAGTCCTCCCTTCCCCCATTAGAAATCTGTGTGTTCTTTTAAAATATTTCCCTTGAAATTCTGGGGGCTTCTGGAGGTAACATGTGGGCGGAGGGCCCACAGGTGCATGATGTGAGCTCATCCTGGTCCCCTCTTGTCCTCCCGTCTTCCATTATCTCCCCCTCATTACTCCCTCTACTCTTTGCCTACAGCTCCTTCTCCACCAGAAAGCAGGACTCACCTGTGATTCTGGGTGTTTAGTCTCCAGGTTTCTTTGTGATCGTTTGATCTGCAATTTTATTTCTTTCATGGACTCATGAGAAGATAGTGATGCTTATTTTATCTACATTTTTGTGATTTGAATATGTGGGTAATGGTTTTCTAAGACTTTACAGGTTGGAGTAAAAGCCAAGAGCACCTTCAGTTGGCTTATTTGAACTCTTATTTGAGCCAAGGTTTTAAGATCAGTAGTTGAAAATTACACTTGCACGATCATGACTGCACACTCAATGAGAGAGAGGGAAACTCATGAAAAGTTTTAGACATTACAGGGATCTATAGGTAGGTGAAATTCAGAAGGTTCACCAGAGAGAGTCTGGCTACATCTCAGGTGATGACATATTCTGGAAGATGTCCTCTTCTTGGACTGGAAACAGCAGATGCACCTGGGATGTCACATCAGGAACAGGAAATCTTAGTCCTCAAACAGAGGACACATGAGTGATGATGCTGGTCCAGGTGAGGTGCACAGCAGGGTGAGGATGTGGAAGTGCATTCAGCTTCCCATGATGAGTGTGACTGTAAGGTCCTTGGTCACAGCTGTGTGATGGGGTCTCTGTGTGAGAATGTCATCTCAGCTCTGCCTTTAGGAAAAGGCATGTGTGGGGGTTGGATATGCAAATTATTTTCTTCTGTTCACTAAATACCTGATTCAATGAAGACCATAACCATAAGAATATTGTGTAGAGATGTATTTTATTATTTTATGAAAATTTAGGTATATATATATATATATATGATAAATACAGTATTAACTGATAGTACAAACTGAGATAATATACAGAAAACGTGTAAAGCAGAATTATGAGAATCTCTGTAGGAAAGGAATAGTGAATAAAATTAAACTGGAATTTTTGAACTTACATATGCTCCATTATTTAACTGATTGAAATGAGAGAGAGAGAGAGAGAGAGAGAGAGAGAGAGAGAGAGAGAGAGAGAGAGAGAGAGAGAGAATGGTTACACTGTATTATGCTTACATTGTATTTAATTTCTAAGGTCCCAAAAGCACCCTTGGACAGGAAGAGCACACTGGAAGTCTGTGGACTCTCCTCTGAGTCCTGCCAATCTGCCTCTTTTCTCTCATTCCTGAGTGCAGGGCTCCACATGGTGCTGGGGCTAAGGCTGGGGACCAGGTCTCCTGAGGTGGCCAAGGAGAGGAGAGAGCTTCGTGTTCTCAGATACTGTACATAGGGATGTGAAAGATTTAATTTCCTAATCTGAACCATTTATTTCATGAGACAACACCTCCTGATCAGGATAAAATCAGATTCATTTTCAGATGATGGTTATTTTACATTTAAAGGAAACCTAATTTCACAACTTTATATGTTCCTTTGAAACAAGTCAGGTTTACTCCTGAAGTGAAATTCATATATAGATGAAAAATTTCAATACATGCATATATATTTATGCAATTAAATTTCACACAGAATGTTACTTGAACTTGGATACTTCAAAAGTTATCTTAAAACTATGTATTTTGGGGTCTCCTCGGGTCATATGATGTGAAGACATGGCGGAAACCCTAGAGGCCAACAGGAAGCCCTCACTTGCCAGCTTCCTTCTTTGCACCTGCTTCTGAGGCCCTAAATGCTTCCCCGGAGAACACAGTGCCCCCTGCTGATACTGAGTGCCTCAGCCAGGCAACTTGCCTCTGGGCTCACACTGATGTCCCCTCACTGTGTGTCTTGCACAGTAATACACCGCTGTGTCCTCAGTTCTCAGGCATTTCATTTGAAGGTAGAGCATGTTCTTGCTGTTGGCTTTGGAGGTGGTGAATTGACCCTTCATGGAGCATGCACAGTTAATGCAACTACTATGGTACCTGATAACTGAGAACCACTCTACCCCATTCCCTGAAGCCTGGTGGACACAGCTGATGCCAAAGTCACTGAAGGCGAATCCCAAGGCTGCACAGGAAAGTTGCAGGGACCCCCTCCCCCCCAGGCTGCACCAAGTCTTCCCTGGACTCCACCAGCAGCACTTCACACTGGACACCTGCAAACACAGAGACATCCAGCTCAGGAAGCTGTCACATATGTCCACTGTTTATCACAGTTATGTCCACTTCCCCATTCTACATCATTTGTTCTCAATAACTTACCTTTCATAGGTCCAAACAGGAAAACCCAACTCAACTCAAAATCCATAGTAAGCCATCTGTCTTCAGACCCAATCACTGAATGGGAACAACTGGGCATCCAGGGCTGGGCTCCTATGCAGAGGTACAGGGTCAGGGCTGGGCTGATTTTCATCAGCACAGGGAGGCCCTATTTGCATGTCCTCCTGCTATAAAGACAGCTGTGTGGCTGGCCCCTCAGAGAGGGCAATGTCTGCATCTGAGTATAGTGGTGAAGTTTGGTAGCCAAGACATATTCAAGAAAATATGATAGCTTATGTGACAGTGTTAAGTTTTTAACTCTTCATCATGTTTCATTTTTGTCCATGTGCACAGATCATGCTTTTTTGTATTAATAATTCTTGCTTCGTAAACATGAGAATGTGTGTGACTTTGTTTTGTTCTGCTTTTTTCTGAACAAAAACAGCACCAATATTCATGTGGATGTTAATGATGTTCATGAGTTTCTCAGCTTCACCTGTCTTTATCTATCTCTGTCATTCTTTTTTTGCCTTCATATTTTTTTGTTTTTAGTAATTTTATCAATTGAGTTTACAGTATATAATAGGAACATTTGTCATGGAAGTTGATATATGTACATGAAACACCTTAATTTTTTTCATTTCCTTCCCTCCCACAATCCTCTTTTAGTTGTCTACTTTTGCAAAATATTTACCTTTCTTTATTATTATCTTTTATTTTGCCTCAATTTTTTTATATTTTTGGTTTTTTATATAAAGTAAATTTTGTGATGTTTCAGCTTTTATCTCTGCTTTATTTCACATCCAGAATGTGAAAATTTTGCCAGGTATTCCAATGACAGTGAACTAATATCAAGAATGTACTGAACAGAGAATTAATAAACTTATATAATTTCAAAATGAAAAATGGGCAATTGAAACGAATAGACACTTCTAAGGAGTAGGAGAATAAATAGCCAATAAATATGTCAAAAATTTAACAACTCTGGCCATTAGAAAAATTAAAATTGCAAATTTCCAATGAAGAATGTCATTATATTGTATACCTAAAATGTACCAATGATTAGAATGAATAATCAGTAATGCAAAATAGGAAGTAAAGGTCCAAAGGGGTTGAGGTAGTGGGAGGGGCAGGGGAAAGGAAAGAAGGGAAAGGAAAAATGCTGAGAAATGGAAAAATTGGAAATAAATTCTTTGTAAATAGGGAAGGGTGGAGGGGGTGAAGGAAGGGCTAGGAATGGGGAAAAATAAGAACCAAGATGCATTATGTAAAGGTACAATTCCCAATGAGAAATGTAAATGTGTTGTATACCTACAATGTACCAATAAAAGAATTTAACAAAAATATAAAATTATATTAAATTAAAATGACACTGAGATGGAATTTGCATATATTGCTTATCTATGACATCTAAATTATACATGCAGACTGCCCATATATCAAGTGTGCACTGAGAAGTGTTAACTCATATGGGCTCTTGCACAATCACACACACAATCAATGAGTTGAACACACATGCCATCCTGTAGTGATCCCTGTGGCTCCTCTGCAATTTGTTTCTCATGCTCCTTCCCTCCTGCATCCTATCCCCCAGGAAGCTCATGTCCTTCATTGTGTTGCTTTACATTAACTGTTCTAGCTCATCATTTTGGAAATAGAACATACACTATGAATTTGGTTATGTTTAACTAAGAATTTTATTTGAAATTCCTCATGAATGTGTGAATCAGAACTTTTAGATATTTATGTTGATTAATTCCCCAATATATAAAAATAGAGCTAGGGCTGTAGCTCAGTGGTAGACTGCTACCAATCTTATGTGAGGCCCTGATTTCAATGCCAGATTCCATAAAAACAAACAAACAAGACACTTCAGTTTAACTTACTCAGTTGTTTGTTAATGGGTAATTAAATGTTCTAAGTTTCAGCACATTCCAAAGAAAGCCGCCCATTCTCTTGCAAATGTAAGTACATGGAAAAGAGTTGATCTCTATGTTTTTTAAAACAAAGAGAACATAACAGGAAAACTGGATTAACTCCAAATTAATAAAGTTTCTTAATTCCATCAAGCAACTGAAGTTACAAAGCAAATGAAATTATGAAATCTGGAGCTGCAGGACCTACATCAGAGAAACAGAGATCAGCTTTAGCTACCTGGGAAAGAGATCACCCTAAGTCATGTCACTAGAAGATAAAACTGGAAACAATTCATATGTTACTAAATACTGTGTGCTGAAGCATCAGAATGTGAATATGACAGGGTGCACAAACTGAGGGGATTGTGTATGTCCATTATTTCTGCTATAAAAATACTCACAAAGGGGAACTTATAATAAATACAGGTGTCTTAGTTTCTGTTCTCGTTTCAGTGACAAAATGTCTGACACCCACAAGTTAAAGGAGATGTTTATTTCAGCTCAGAGTTTGTAGGGATTTTAGTTTGTGGTCATCTGGCTCCAAGGCAAGGGAGCATGGCAGAGGAGCACAACACAGGAGAAGCAGTTCATGGAATGGCAGGCACAGGGCAGGGAAGCAGCAAGCAGTGAAGTAGCAGCAGCAACCAAGTTTGGCTTTATATTTCATCCATGCTACCCACACTTTGGGTGGTGCCACTCACACCTAGGGTGGGGAACCCTGAATACCAGCATCAGACCCTTAATACCAGTATCACATACCCTAAATCCAGCCAGGTCTGAAACTCTAAACCTAGGACTGCATGAGACACCTTATTGGGGGGGGGGGGTAGGAATCTAGATACAAACTATAACAACAGGTTTATTTTTTCATATTTCTGGAGATGTGTAGTTTCAAGAACAGGCAATGGCAGAATGGCTGTCAGGCAGACAGGCAATTGTGTCCTTTCTTCAATGTTAACTTTTCAATCAAGTTATGTTTTTCCAGATCTTCTTGTCCCTTTTTTGCATCCTCATGTGGCAGAAAAAGTTTCCACTGTGCCTTTACAGAGAATGCAGGCAAAAGAACAATCAACTCATTCCCCAAGCTTTATGAGCACTGATCTCATTTACTAATTTACTTCATTCCTGGACAAATGTACTGACAATTGGCACATGTGTTAATGATATTATCCTGGGGGTGAGTTTCAGTATTTGAACATAAAGGGGCTCATGCATTCACAACATAACTTTCCATGTTGTCCTCCCAGTTTCATATCTTTCTATCACTTATACCATCATAATTGCATTAAAGTTTTCAATATCTCTAGTGTCAGTTTTTAAATCTAAGTCCCAATTCTGAAGTAAATAACTCCTCAATAAATTACAGGTAAGACTTTTGGTATGATTCTCCCCAATTTTAACTGAGGAAATTAATCAAGTTAAGTGGTTCTAAATTACAGTTTTGGCCTGGCATATGGTGGGCATTCACAATCCAAAAGTGATAATGGAAACACAGATAATAAGTCCCAGCCAAATCCAAAATTCAGCTGGACAACACTTACACTTGAAAATCCACACTATCTTTCTTCAAAGTAAGGTCCTCCCTTCCATGTTGGGGTGTAGATTGGGCCCAAGTGGCCCTAGTACCTAGTCTTCTTGTTCTGCCTGATCCACTGATACAAGTGTCCCCATGCATGAGATAAGTGCCTGCAGATGTCCCCAAATGACTTCCAATGCTGGTAGCACTAGAGGCCTGAGGTACTGCGAGAGACCCATTGGACAGGTCTGCTGTGCATTGTAATTTTGGAGGCTCTCACCCCACAGTTCTGCAGGCATTGCCCTAATGAAGGCTGTCTTAATGTCTCTTCTTCTGGAGCTCTGCAATTTTCCCTGCCTGTCCCTGTTCTATCTCTCTCTCCTCTCCCCACCCCCTCATATCTCTGTCTCATCTTGGCATTCTTTGGAAGTGTGATGGGGTCAATATGTCCCCCAGCTCCTGGACCCTGTACCTGCAGTATGAGCACAACATAGACGCCATTGGATTTAATGGTCTGTGCCCTCAAGAGGGACAGTCCCAAGGCTCAAATTCTACCTTAGTGTTGTGCAGCCACCTTAGGATGTGTGAGGCATAAACTTGAAGCAGCCCTCATAAGTGAGACTAGAGGCCACAGAGGTACCCTCAGCCATCCACAACACTGTCCCACTGTCACATGCCTTCACTCTGGAACTGTAGTGGGAATGGCATCCTCTGATTTAATTTTTGTTCATTCTTGCATTTACCTGGTTGAAAGCAGCTGGAATTCTTCCACTCAAAGTAATACCTATAACACCTTTGTTTCCTTTCCAAAATATTTGCATTATTCACAACATAGGTTGATAATTTTCAAAATCTGTAAGTTTCCTTTCCCAGTGGTTTTGTATTCTACCTGTACCATCTCACATTTTGTGATTACCAATTGAAGGAAGGAATGCCAAACCTTTAACTCATTACTTGAAGATTTATTCTGCAATATCTCCCTGTACACAGTTATTAAATTTCCACATTTACTATACGGTGCATGAAGACTCTTCTTTTCCATTGTACATGCATGTCTTTTCCTTTGTTTCCCAATATCCTGGTCCATCATATTCACCTGAGAATTTGTACAAATTTATTTTGCCATCTGAGTTTTTGCAACATTCTTTTTAACTTTTAACAGTACATCTTTGTGATATATATTGATTGTATATCACATCTTCATAGTTTTTACATTCCCTTCCTTCTGCATCCTGCCTCAGATTTCTTTGCATTTCTATAGAGGCTACCTTCCAGTTCCTTATACATCACATTTTCTAAATTCATTCATCCTTTATGTTTATATAGGTCACTTCCATAATTTAACTCCTCTGAGCTATGCTAGTGTAAACATCTGTCACTATACTAGGATGGCTTTAATACTGTACTACCAAACATGTAGAGTAAGTTACAATCCATTATGTACAAACATAATAGTTGTTAAAAATAACAAATGATTAGGTTACTTGTCTATTTGTTTAAAGTTTTAAAGATTTCCTGGTTTGTGGAGGCACTCATTAAACATCTAAAAATACTTTTTTTGCAAAGCAGTGTGTGATTGTTATGGCTTATGTCTAGAAGTCCCCTCAAAGCCACATGTTGTCATAGGCCTCTGCAGAGGTGGCTTGATCTAGAGTTGTGTGAAGCTTGAAACAATTATTGATGCAATACTCGGCTTCAGTGTACTAGGATTAAATGTGTGAGTGCTACCTGCCCTAAGTAGTCTGAATAAGTTAAAAGGGCAGAAAGGCATTGTTAAATTCCCTTGCTTTTGTTACCTTCTGGAAACTGGAAACTGCTTCTCCTCTTCAACTCCTGTCTATCATGTCACCCTGCCATGGAGCCAGCCAATTATGTACTAAAACCTCTAAAAACTCTGAGCTAAATATGCATTTCTCCCCTTAACTTTGGGTGTCAGGTATTTTTTTCAGCAATGAGAGAAAAGTAACTAAGACAGTGATGTTACACTTGAAAGAGTTTCATACATTTTGGTGTTACCACACATTTGTTAAATGATCTCTTTTATTAAAGGCAAGGACACTATATAAAATTAGAGAAGGAACTATGAAGCAAACGGGTAAATTTCTCATGAACCTCACTGAAGAGCAGACACAGAGACATGACCCTTTTAGCACCATGGTCATGGTCAATGGACAAGATTTTTTGTGATTTTGAAATTAAAATATGCTGAGTGTGGTGACACACACCTATAATCCCAGCACTCAGCATGCTGAAGCAGCATTCAGGAGGCTGTGAGTTCAAGGTCAGCCTTGGCTACATAGTGAGTTTAAGACCAAGCTAAATTACATGGATTTACCCTGTTTCAAAAGAGAAAGAAGGAAGAAAGAAAGAAAGAAAGAAAGAGAGAGAGAGAGAGAGAAAGGAAGAAAGAAAGAAAGAAACAAAGAAGAAGAAAGAAAGAAAGAGAAAGTGAGAAAGAAAGAGTAAAGAAAAGAAGTATGGACCCAAACATGGTGTAGGATTGGTTGCTAGCTATATATAGTTTAACAATCAAATGGATTTTCCTCACTAGTGAATTCAACACACTGTTATATTTCAAGGCATTTTAGGACAGGATAACTGTCTTATGTCTGAATTTTCAGGCTACAACTTGAATATTGTTGTAGTCTGGTGCAGGCCTTCAAGCACATTAACATGCATGGATTCCAATAACTATGGAAGGCACAGGAAAAAAATGTAATGTATGTCCTTGTTCCTCTCTGAGGTCTTTACCTCCTTTACCATATCAGAGATGCAGAAGTTCTTTTTGGACAATAGCAGGCCGTGTGGATTTTTGGAATTGTTGATAATATATCTCCCATCCTTTTTATTGCCATTTATTACTCGAAAATGAAAGTGACGTTTCTCCCTGGAGACACTTAACTCTCTGATTCATGTCTCAAGGTGATACAGCAACTTATACCACTGAATGCTTGAGCAAGACATATTCTCAGAATATTGTTGCAGCCTCAAAAATATTCTACAAAACCACAATTGCAATTCTGGAAGGCACACAGCATTTATGGTTGAATCAAAAGTCCTTTACTGGCCAGGAATGAGGTCAACATAGAGTGTAAGAGTGGTTTCTGGCATAAGGCACTCAGGGAATTTTCCATGTCTTCACACCAATTCCAGGTCTGGTGAGGTTGCAAATATCAACAAGGCTTTTTTTAAACTGACCAATAACACTACCCTGGGTGTGGATAAGGATGACTTGGAGGAGCTCCTAGATTTGGTCCTGAGGAGGAATTGCAAGATGAGAAAGTGATTAAATTGTATCAGAAAAACTGGTAAGACAAAAGGGAAATTGTTTGAGGAAACAAAAAGGAGTAACTTGCCCGAAATTTCACATGGTATAACAGAATGTTACACAACCTCACCTGACTGCTAAAGTCTTGCAAATATGGGCCTAAACACTGCAGTGTTTTTATTAACAGAGAGAACGTTTCCCTGTGCCTGACCTTCTTCTAGGAATAAACTATATATGATGAAAACAAGCCATCATGGACAGGCTTCAGGAAGGGTGACACCTGCTTAGGAAGAGTCCCAAGCAGGTCTCCCAGGAGGATATTGGCATACATGGTTGTTGGAGCAGTTGACAGTTCTGTGCATGTTATTTCCACTAAGGAGCTTCCAGTAGGAAGAGGTATGGAGGTGGAAGCCAGAGGTGTAGAAGACCCTCTTCCATGTAGGCCTAGGCTAATATGCAATATTTATGTTTTTAATGCTATGAAATAAAAATAGTCAAAGAATATTTATAGAAAGAAAAGTACTGTTATAAATTTATTGTATCTGAAGTGCACAGTGCATATAATCCTTACAGCAGTGTGTAGTGATGCCTTGGCTGTCACATTCACCTCCCACTCACACTGACTTAATTCCCATTCTGAAATCTCTATTCATAGCAGA
Organism: Heterocephalus glaber; assembly: GCF_053883595.1. Taxonomy (NCBI): domain Eukaryota; kingdom Metazoa; phylum Chordata; class Mammalia; order Rodentia; family Bathyergidae; genus Heterocephalus; species Heterocephalus glaber. Next base: position 5,592,164 of record NW_028258410.1, read on the forward strand.
TATGATTTGTGTGTGTACTTTGTCCTTTAAGGGTCTACATCTTTACGGGCCTAGTTTTCAATGTGGTCCTGTAGAGTTGGTGGTGATTTTAAGAGGTAAGGTGTAGTGGGTTGTCCATTAGTCAGCAGGTGGGTGGCTCTGAAAGGATTAAAATAGTTCTAGTGGGACCCTGAGTTTGTTCTGATGGGTCTGTCTTGATACAATAGTGATCCTCTACCCTAAATTGCTTTCAGCATCCTGACTATCCTATAATTCTAATCTTTTGGATGTGCTCCCTGCCATGGAGATTACACTCACCACAAGGCTCTCATTGGAGCCAGATCAACATAGGACCATGATCTCGAATCCTCAGACATGTGGAGGGAAAGCAACTCTTTTATGTATAAGGCTGGCCTCAGTTGTTTTATTGTATTAACAGAAAAGAAAGTATTGTATGACATGTATTAGGGTATAATTTTTACAGTTTCTGTATTATTTTTATTGTTCATGTTCTCCATTTAGATATTTTTGACACACAAACATCCCATTGTTTCAGATGTTATAGTTTTCAGTGGAGTGACTTGTTCTTCTGATTTGTAGCTAAGGAGCAATAGTATATTGTATAACCTAGGTGATAGGTGGCCTACTCCATATAGGTTTGAGTGGATGATGGTCACACAATGAAAACATTGCTTAATGCAATTTCTTTGAACACATACTAAGTGGCACATACTACTAAATGGCCTAAGATGATTTATGCTCTCGGTATAGTTATTTTTCTGAGCCCTCACATGACTCACACTTGATGCTGCAGTTATGATAATTCAGGCCCTTCTAGAATGCACCTCAAAACCTTTCAACCTGTGCCCATGAATTAATTCCAAAGCTGCTTCCACATAACCCTAAAACATTTGCTGAGAAACAACCCACGCCCTGGAAACTTTCTTTCTTAGTCTTTTTGTGCTTCTGCTACAAATAATTGTAGAATGGATGAATTATAAGTCAGAGTAATCCACTGGACACAGTTTTGGAGGTTTGGAGGTTCAACATGAGATTCCTCCAGCATCTTTTCTGCTGCCCTGATGTTATCTTGCTGCTGAATCCTCACATGGCTGGGGAGACAAATGCTCTGTGTTCATATGGTACAAGGAAGGGAAAGCAACAATCTCACTCTCTCCTCTTCATTTATAAGGGTGCTAATGAGATCCATGAGGAAAAGCACTAATGAACCAATAACCTCCATATGGTAAAACCTCTTTATATCTTTTCCTTATTTACGTTTTATCATTTTCATTTAGGAGGTATACATATATTGAAATCATTGAAAGGCAGTCTCCACCTTGAAGAAACTTCTTGATGACTGAAGAGTCCAGAAAAGCCCTTTCCCCATATGTGATTGAACTCAATGTGTTACAGAAAGTGTAGACTGGTGAATTTCTCCCAGAACTACCTCCCTCCTCTTGACAGAAAAAATGCAACAAAACCAATACCCTGCATTCAGTAGTACAGTCTCATAGAAAATGTATTGCTACCATGGATGCTGTATTCAGACAACCTTCCATATGAAATAGATGTCTGAATCTGTGCCAGAAAGGCACCAAATCCTGAACCCGAGCATGGTGGGAAACCATCGCGTGTGGGGACTATGAAGGTGGAGTCAGATCTGACCTCAGAGAAACAGACATAATTGTTTTGACAAAATTTGTGTCTGTAGAAGCAGCTAAAGTACTGAGATGTCATATCCCAACAGTACTCAATGCTTATTTGTTAAAAGCCAAGAGTCACAAGGTGTGATACTATCTTCTTAGCCTACCACTGCTCAAAACCAAGGATGAACAACTAAAAATAACACTGGACTTCACCCAGGAGTGTTTAAGGGGAAGAGCTCTCTTTTAGGATCAACACACAGAAGAAAACAAATTCAAGTGGGAGTTCAAAAACAGAAAATCTAAAATATTCTCTAAAAACTATATAAAATAAATAAAATGTATAGAAATAAATATATAGGTTTTGTCATATATGCATGTGATATATAATTGATTGTGTCAACTTGAGCAAGAAATGCCCAACTAAATTGGATCACCACAGTTCTGGCAGTGGTAGAAGGGATTTACTGAAAAGAGAATTCCCACCATGAGTGTGAGTGACAGTGAACAATAGACTTGTTGCTGAATGTAATAAAAGGAAATTAAGATGGAAGTATCACTTCTGTTTCTTAGGAGCACCTCCAGTCTCCACCTTCACCTTGAACATCATCCCTTCGCTACCAGTGCAGATGTTTCTGCCTTCACTGCACAGACTCTTCAATCTTCCATCATAGACCCTTCAGCCTCCTGAGATGGACTCACACAGGACACTGCAGTGAGCTCCAGGCCTTCATCTGGATCCTTCTGATCTCTATCATGGAGACAGACAGTCCTTTTGCACTTTTTCACACCTGACTCTGTGGGAAGCCATTGTCAGCCAATCTTGCACATTCTTATATATTTGTATATCTTGGAATAAATGTTTCTCTAGTAAGCACTAACTGATGCAGTCTGCTATTAAAGGGTCATAGAAATGGCAGTACCCATACAATTTTCTATTTTCCTTAAATGATCCTCTTTTCTCCTAATTCTTGGCAAGTTTCATGGTCTGTCCATGTATATTTGCCTTTTATAGTGTTTTATTAACACAATTACAAACTGGACTATGTAGTCAAGTCTGTGCTAATTTCTGAAACCATGAAACTATTTTCCATATTAATTGTTTTCTGAATTAATAAACCATGTTTTTTTCCTCCAGTTTGTTATTCTTTTACCGGCAGGTCTGCATTATTCATTAACTTATTGTAAGTCATATTGAATGAGTCCAGGTTTACAAAATTATCAGTAATATAAAAAAAACTCTAGTGCTGAATATTTTCCTGTGGACAGAAGCTTATTATTTCTCTTGGTTAATAAGTAAATGGTCAACTGTTGACCTGTATGCTGAGCCTCATTTTTACTGTGAAAGAACTGGTCCCATGAGTTTCAGAATGGTTATACCACTTGTATTTCCTCAGGAATAAATGTGACGTTATGATGCTTTTTATCCTCACTAACATTTGATTTTGAATATTTTTCTTTTCATCCTTTAGAGTAGGTGTGAATTTTTAATCATATTTAATATTAGTGTTTAATATTTATACAGATTGGTGAGCTTCATTTTGCATCTTTAAACATGTGGGCAACATATTTCGATTATGTTTACCCTCATTAGCTCCTTTCTTTCCCTCTTCCCAATGATATTTATCCTTCTTTTCTAAGTCTCCTACATTCATGTCATCTGTTTTTTATTAAATTGAATTTTCTTGGCCAGAGATTTAGCGCAGTTGTTCCACTACCTGCCCCGCAAGCACAAGGTCCTGAGTTCAATCCCCAGTAACAAAAAAATAGAAAAAAAAACCACATTGAATTTTCTTGATGACATCTAATATTTTACATTGTTCAATTCTTATTTATCTTCCCTGTCTTTATTTGCTGAAGATTGTGTTGAGATTTTTCTCTCATTTTATAATTGCATTTGTAGCTTTCTTTTATACAATCTAAAATATTCTCTCTATATCTTGAAGGTATTCATCTTTCTCATATGGATCTTATGAATGTTTAGTACTAGGCTATGGCTTTCCTGTGTATTACCTTTACATAGCTTTTCATGGATTCCTCCAGTATTTTCATGTTTTAGGGATATATTGTGGCTTCCTATAAATTTTTTTCTCTTTTTTAGGTAGTATGAGTTTAGTATGTTTATACCTTAGCTCGTGTGTGTTGCTTTTGTTTGCACTGTGATTTCAGCCTTGAATGTCCTCCAATCCTGTTTTAGTTTTGTCTCCTGCATATGGCACTATAATGACATAGCGGCACCTGCAGGAGGTAGGAATAAATAGAAGGAATTTTGGTCACTGACAGAATGCTTTAACAGGAGATCTAAGGACTACAGATATGAAGCATCAGGGTTGTACAACCGTAGACAAAATGATCTGAAATCCTGAGTCAAAATGAACTTTTCATCTTTTTAATTTGCCTAATCTCTGATATGCATTCCAGAAACATGTGGCTGACAGATACAATGTGCATGTAAATAAAAAATTATTGGTACATTGTAGGTATACAACACAATTACATTTCTCATTGGGAATTGTACCTTTATATAATGCATCTTGGTTCTTTTTTTTCCCCCATTCCTAGTCCTACCTTCACGCCCTCCACCCTTCCCTATTTACAAAGACTTTATTTCCATTTTTTCCATTTCTCATCATTTTTTCCTTTCCCTTCTTTCCTTTCCCCTGTGCCTCCCACTACCCCTACCCCTTTGGAACTTTTCTTCCTATTTTACATTATCTATTATTCCTTTTAATAATTGGTACATTTTAGGTATACAACATAATGACATTCATCATTGGAAATTTGCACCTTTACATAGTCTCTCTTGGTTCTTGTTTTTCACCCTTGCCCAGCCCTCCCTTCAACCCCTCTAGCCCTCCCTATTTACAAAGGTTTTGTTCCTATTTTTCCATTTTCTCATATTAATCCCATTCCCTATTATCATTTCCCTTAGTCCTCCCACTTCCTTCCCCTTTGCCCCTTTTCTTCCTATTTCACATGACCTAATGTACCAATAAAAGAATTGAATACAAAAAAATTATTAATCTTTGAATTCATAAATCCATCAAATTAGTTTCCTCTTCTATTTGCTTTATCATATTTTATACATCAGCATTACCTCAATATTTCACTTCCTTTATATTTCACAGCTACTGCAAAGGAATTATTATTTTAATATTTGCCAAATTATTTACTATTTGTATTTTCAAGCATTACCAATCTTTTAAATTTTTTATCCTGAAGCATTTTTTAATTTATGAACTCTTTCAGTTTTTAGTGGAGTCTTTAGAATTTTCCGTATCCATGACTATTATGTTACCTGCAAATGAGGAAAAAGATTTACTCTTCCTCATTTGTTTTCTTCAGTTTTTTCTTGCTTTGATGGGACATTCAAGTAATATGTTGAATGTAAGTCATCTGAGGGGAGATACTTGTCTTATTTCTGATCTTACAGAAGTAAAGTTTCAACTGTTCCCTATTCAGTTTAATGTCAGCTGTGTGTTTGGCATATATACCCTTTACTTTTCGAGGTATTATCTATACCACACTTGTTTACAGTTTTTATCAGGTCAGGATTTGGAATTTTTCAAAAAGTTTATATATATATATATAGAGAGAGAGATAAATACGTTTCCATCATTGTCATCATTCTCTAGATGTGCTATGTCATGTTTATTGATTTGCTTATGTTGAGCTCTATTTCCGTGACTAGGTGTAAAAAACATTGTCATGGTGAATATTGATTTAAATAAGCTGTTAAAATTTGTCAGCTGGTAATTTTTCCAGTGAGATTCCTCAGAGATATTGGTCTGTATTATTTTGATGTGATATCTTTCTCTGGCTTTGAGATGATTGCATTGTGTCATAGAAACAGTTTGCATTACACCCCTTCCTGTCATGGTATACATTTGAGAAGATGGATTTGTTTACCATGATTGAAATATTGAACATGTAGGGATATATAAAAATATCACATGATACTCAGTAAGTATGTACCATTTTGTGTTTAATGAGTTGGTTAACAAAAATTTATTTCATTTAGTTTTATTTTCATTAGTAAATATTTGCATTATTAGTGATTTTATTCCTTGGGGGAGTTGGTACATATATAAAACCTAAATTTAAATAAAATTCAAGATACCTATTTTGGAATAGTTATAAAAATATTATTGGTTACTATTTAAATGTTGGATAAACTTCAGCATTAAATCCGTTGGTTCCTGTACATTTCTTTCTTTCCTTTTTTTTTGAGTCAGGGTCTCATTATATAGTTTAGTCTGGCCTTAATCTCATTATATACCCAAGGCTGGTTTTGTACTCACAGTTATCCTCCTGCCTCAGCCTCCTGACTCCTAGGATTATAGATGTGCTCAAAAACAGCTGACTTATACTTTTCTTTCATGGTAGATGGGTTATCTTGATTCGCTCTCATTACTTACTATTATTTTCTTATGCTTTCAAAATTTATTTTTGATTAAAATTTGTAGATTTTATTTGTTCAGGGATTTATTCATTTCATACAGATTTATGTTCATTTATATTGACAACAGTCTAAAATACCAGGAAAAATGATGTTTATATATTGATTCTCATGAGAAACCTCTATAGAGTTTGGATGATGTCTGTACTGATTTATGTTTCTTCCAGCAGTGTACTAGGCTTCCCTTTCTCCATATACTTAAGAACATTTGTTGTTTTTACCTTGTTGGTAATGGCTGTATCATGTGGGACCTGATAAGTTCTTGTAGTTTAATTTGAATTTATATCATATAATATGTTCAAGTGAATATCTTTTATCAATTATATTCTGATTTTAAATATGTAGAAAGAAAAGAAAACTACATTGCCCATATTTGAATGGGTTAATTTTTACTTCCCTGTTATATTGTTTATCCATAAATGAGAATCATTTCACTATCAGTAAATAAGTTAAAATAAAATTTTGATTGTTAATTTGTCTTTGGAATTAAGTGCAGTGTTAACTGTGTGATTGTCATTATTTTCTTTATTGTTTTGAAGGGTTTTTCTTCTATACATAACTAGTTGGGAGACTTTATTTTTTAATTTTTTAAATTTTTATTAGTCCATGTTTGCAGTACATAATAATTAACATTCATTGTTGGAATTGGTACATGTACATAAGACATCTCAATTTCTTTTTTATCCATCTCTTCATCACCATTTTAGCCAGCATCAGTTTTATTTATCTTATAAGTGCTTTATGGAGTTAATTCTCATACATGAAGACTAACAACCAAACTAATCTGTGGAAAAACATATAATCTATAGTACAGTTGTATTAAATCAATGTACACTTTTAGATACATTATCCATCCAGGAATAAAACATCATTTTGCTATTTTTCCTTCTATTGGTCTTTTATTTTGCATTTTATTTACATAGTCAGTTTTTTATACAGAGAAACCATGCATCTAAGGCAAATCTAAATCACTTCACTTAACTTTATCATAATGTAGGGATGTTGAATTTTATGACATGCTTTTTTCTGTATCTGTTGATATAATTATGTGGGTTTTGTCTCTAAAATTCTGCAGTGATACTGTAATATTTATTTGCCAATACTGAACCCTCTCTGGTATGCTGGGTACACCCCAGTGGATCATACGGAGTGATATTTTAAATATACTTTTGAATTTGTTTGATCTACTAGAATTTTGTTGAGGATATTTCTATGTATATTCATTGGATATATTGGCCTGTAGCATTCTTCTTTTTAATTCCATTTTGGGGGTGGTAATGTAGACTCTGATGATGAGTTTGGCAGGATTCTTTTCATTTTTATGATGAATGTTTAAGAAAATAGATGTAGAGTCACGTAGAAGAAGCTGAATCACCTTGCTGCAGACAGGCAGGTCTGCCCATGCCCTACCGAGGTCCTGAGTCACACGGAAGATGCTGAATCACCTTGCTGCACACAGGCAGGTTTGTGCATGCCCTACCGAGGTCCTGAGTTGTGCGGAAGACACCGAATCAACCTGCTGCAGACAGGCAGCCACCTGGTTCCACACTAAAAAGACACAGAGGACACCAGACCACCAAACCAAGGTACTGAGGTCCCACTGCTCCTCTCCCAGAGGTAGGGGCTTCTGATCTGCCATCCCAGTGTTCCTGGTCCAGAGGAAGGGGCTTCCCAGTAACCATCCCTCTTGCTGCTCCCAGCCCAAAGGAAAGGGCATTTGGGCCACATACTGTCCCAATGCTCCTGGCCCAGAGGAAGGAGCTTCTGAACCACCATCCCACTGCTCCTGGTCCAGAGGAAGGGGCTTCCTGGACACCATCCCTCCCGCTGCTCCCAGCCCACAGGAAAGGGCTTTTGGGCCACCATCCCTACTGCTGCTCCCAGCCCCTGTCCCACCTCACCCATCTCAGAGGATGTAATCCATGCAGGTGCTAACAGCCCCCCGCCCCAGTTGAAATGAGAAGACATGTAAATAAGTCTCAAAAACAGACTTCCAGATCACCCAAAGCAACCCCAAAGGGAAAGGAGATGGAACACCCTGATACTCAACAACCAGGACCCACTAAACTGATAACAAAAGGGGATCTGGAAAAAATAAAATCAGAAATAATTTCTCAGATAACAGGAGAAACTGTGCCCCTAGTGCAAGACATGATTAATAAATCTAGAGAGGAGCTCAGGAACATGATGGAATCCCAACATAAGAAACAAATGGAATCCATAAAACAGATGCAAATAGATTTCCAGGACATGAAAAACTCCACTGAAAGTCTACAGAACAGAATGAGCCAATGTGAGGACAGAATTTCAGATATAGAAGATAAGATTGCAATTAGTGACCAGGAAAAGAAAAATTGCTTCAAAATTGTAAGGGAACATGATAAATCAATCCAGCAGCTGCTAGATGATGCAAAACAGAATAACATAAGACTGACTGGGCTCAATGAAGACACAGGAGAGAGTGGAGATGACATAAAAAATCTCTTCACAGAAATAATGGCAGAAAACTTCCCAAGCAGGGGAAAAGAATTTGACATACAGATAAGTGAGGCATATAGGACTCCAAATAGCCTTGATCAAAAAAAAAAATCTACACATAGGCATATAATTGTTCAGATTCCAGAAACACAACAGAAGAACAATGTTCTACAAGCAGTGAGAGAAAAGAAACAAATCACATACAAAGGAAAGCCCATCAGAATCAAAGCAGACTTCTCAACACAAACCATCAAGGCAAGAAGAGCTTGGAGTGACATATTCCAAGCCCTAAAAGAAAACAGCCTCCAACCCAGACTGATGTACCCTGCAAAACTGTCTTTCAAAATTGATGGAGAAATAAGATACTTTCATAACAAAGAGCACCTTAGGAACTTCATGAATACCAAACCAGCCAGCACTCCAAAGAATTTTATACAATATCCTAGGAACAGATATTGAGGATCACAACCCCAGGAAGCAAAGCCGAATGAACCCATCTGGCATGACAAGAAATTAAATGGAAAGGGGGAGATCCCAACAAAAAGAAAAAGTCATGGCAATGACAAGTCAATATTTTTCAGTTATAACCATCAATGTTAATGGTCTCAATTCACCAATCAAAAGAAATAGACTGGCAGAATGGGTCAAGAAGCAAAATCCAACAATATGCTGAATACAAGAAGCATACTTAATTCAAAAGAAAACTCATAGCCTGAAAGTTAAAGGGTGGAAAACAATACTGCATGAGACAGGAACCTGAAAAAAAGCAGGAGTAGCTATCCTCTTTGCAGAACAAGCAGATTTCAAACCAACACTGATTAAGAGAGATGAAGAAGGACACTACATCCTTGCAAAAGGAAGAATCCAAGAGAAAGAGATGACAATCATAAAAATGCACAAAATACTAGTGCACCCAACTATATAAAACAAATACTAACAGAAATGAAAAGTCATATATGCACTAATGGAACTGTAGTGGGGGACCTCAACACCCCACTGTCACAAATAGATACATCAACTAGACTAAAAATAAGTAATGAAATACTAGAACTAAATCAAAATCTTGAACAAATGTACTTAACTGATGTTTACAGAGTGTTCCACCCCACAAAATCAGAATACACATTCTTCTCAGCTGCACATGGGTCATTCTCCAAAACAGGCCACATAATCACACATAGAACAAGTTTAAGTAAGTGCAAATGAATTGAGGTTATTCCCTGTATATTATCAGACCATAGTGTGATGAAATTGGAGATCCATATCAAAAGAAACTCAAAAAATTTCATAAACAGGTGGACAACACACTTGAATAACCAATGGGTCACAAAGGAAATTAAAGAAGAAATCAGACAGTTCCTTCAATTAAATGACAATGACAATGCAACATATTGGAATCTATGGGACCCAATGAAAGCAGTCTTATGAGGGAGATTCATAGCAGTGAATATGCATATTAGGAAAACAGAACGAGCCCAATTAAACAACCTGAGGCTGAACCTCAAGCTTCTAGAAAAAGAAGAGCAGGACAACCCCAAAGCTCATACAAGTGAGGAAATTATAAAGATCAGAGGAGAAATCAGTTCAATGGAGACTAAGAGAATGATACAAAAAATCAATGAAGCCAAGAGTTGGTTCTTCAAAAGAATCAACAAAATTGACAAACCTTTAGCCAACCTTGTCAGAAAAAGGAAAGGGCCATATCCATTCAATTAGGAATGAAAAGGGTGAAATTACAACAGATCCAGCAGAAATCCAGAGGATCATCATTACTTGCTTCCAGAAACTATACGCCGATAAGATGGACAATACAGAAGAAATGGACAGATTCCTAGATACATATAAATTACCAAAGTTGAATGAAGAAGACCTAAAAATTCTGAACAACCCAATATCAACCAATGAAATTGAAAACATAATTAAATACTTATCAACTAAGAAAATTTCGGGCCCTGATGGCTTCACTGCTGAATTCTACAAGACATTTAGAGAGGAACTGCTGCCACTACTGTTTAAACTCTTCAATGAAATTGAAAGGGAAGCAATACTCCCAAATTCATTCCTGGAAGCAAGCATCACCTCGATCCACAAAGCAGAGAAAGACCCAGCTGAAAAAGAGAACTATAGGCCAATATCACTAATGAACATAGATGAATAAATCCTTAATAAGATACTGGAAAACAATGCAGAAGATCATCAAGAAGATCATACACCCTGATCAAGTGGGATTCATCCCAGGGATGCAGGGTTGGTTCAATATATGAAAATCAATGTAATACACTATATCAATAGAGCCAAGGACAAAAACCATATGATTATCTCCGCAGATGCAGAAAAATCATTTGAAAAAATCCAACATGCATGTATGATAAAAACCCTACAAAAAATTGGAATAGATGGTCTCTAACTCAAACTGATAGAAGCCTTCTATGAAAAACCAACAGCCAATATCATACTAAATGGTCAAAAAATGAAATCCTTCAAACTAAAATCAGGAAGAAGACAAGGATGTCCACTATCACCACTCTTGTTCAATATAGTTCTGGAAACATTAGCCAAGGCAATTAGACAAGAGAAAGAAATGAAAGGAATAAAGATAGGAAATGAAGAAGTCAAATTGTCATTATTTGCAGATGACATGATACTCTATATAGAAGACCCCAAGAACTCCACCAAAAGTCTTCTAGCCTTAATAACCAAATTCAGTCATGTAGCTGGTTATAAGGTCAACACACAAAAATCAATAGCTTTCCTCTACACCAATGACAGACTAACTGAGAGAGAAATAGGGCAAATAATTCCTTTCACAATAGCATCCCAAAAACTGAAATACCTATGAAACATCCTAACAAAAGAAATCAAAGACCTCTTCTCTGAAAACTATGGCACTCTGAAAAGAGAGATTGAAGATGATACCAGAAAATCAACAGACATCCCCTGCTCCTGGGTAAGAAGGATTAATATAGTGAAACTGGCCATACTTCCAAAACTGCTATATAAATTTAATGCAATTCCAATTGAGATCCCAGCAGCATACTTCATAGACCTTGAGAAAACAATCCAAAAATTCATTTGGAACAAGAAGAGACCCAGAATAGCAAAAGCAATTCTAGGTAACAGAGACATGGCAGGGGGTATCACAATCTACAACCTGCAACTCTACTACAAAGCTACTGTGATAAAAACATCATGGTACTGGCAAAGAAACAGACCTGCAGACCAGTGGGACAGATTAGAAGATGCAGAAACAATGCCAGACACACTCAGCCATCTCATCTTCGATAAAGGTGCCAAACACCCTCACTGGAGGAAAGATAGCCTCTTTAATAAATGGTGCTGGAAAAATTGGTCTTCAACTTGCCAAAGATTAAAACTAGACCTGTATCTCTCACCATGCACTAAACTAAAATAAAAATGGATTAAAGATCTAAATATTGAAATAGAAACTCTGAACCACTTAGAACAGAGGTTAGGTAGAACCCTTGAACACAACGGTGTAGGAAGAGATTTTATGAACAAAACCTCAGTTGCCCATGAACTAGCACAAACAATCAACAATTGGGATCTCTTATTAAAAGGCTTCTGCACAGCAAGAGAAACCACCAGCAGTGTGAAGAGACAACCCACAATGTGGGAAAAAAATCTTCACCTGCTCTTCCTCACACAAAGGTGTACTATCTCGAATCTATAAAGAACATAAAAAGATCAGACCTCCCAAATTTAAAGACCTAATCTGAAAATGGGCATCTGAAATGAACAGACATTTCTCAGCCAAAGAAGTAGAAATATCAAATAAATACATGAAAAAAATGTTCAACATCACTGGTCATTCGAGAGAGTCAAATGAAAACAACACTGAGATTCCACTTCACTCCAGAAAGAATGACTGCTGTCATGAAATCAACCAATAACAAATGCTGGCAGGGCTGTAGGGAAAGAGGAACCCTGCTCGATTGCTGATGGGAGTGTAGACTGGTGCAAGCACTGTGGAAATCCGTATGGAGATACCTCAAAGAACTAGGACTGGAAGTCCCATTTGACACAGCTATTCCACTGCTGGAGATATTCCCCCCAAAGAATTAAAAGAATCATACCACAGTGATATATGTGCACCCATGATCATAGCAGCACAGTGTGTGATAGCTAAAACTTGGAAACAGCCCAAATGCCCATCAACTGGAGACTGGATAAAGAAAATGTGTTTTTTCTTAAATGTAGTACTACTCAGCCATCAGAAATGAGAAATTAGAGACCTTTATAGCTAAGTGGATGCACATTGAGGTGATACTCTTAAATGAAATAAATAGGACACACATGAATAAATACCAAATAGTTTCTCTGGTGTGAAAAACTGAAAGTGTAAATAAGAACTAAATGTATAATAGGTAATGTGAAATAGGAAGAAAAGGGGCAAAGAGGAAGGAAGTGGGAAGGCTAGGGGAAAGGATAGAAGGGAATGGGATTAATATGAGAAAATGGAAAAATAGGAACAAAACCTTTGTAAATAGGGAGGAATGAAGTTTGAAGGGAGGGCTGGGCAAGGGTGAAAACTAAGAACCAAGAGAGACTATGTAAAGGTGCAAATTTCCAATGAAGAATGTCATTATATTGTATACCTAAAATGTACCATTGATGAGAATGAATAATCAATAATGCAAAATAGGAAGAAAAGGTCCAAAGGGGTAGAGGTAGTGGAAGGGGCAGGGCAAAGGAAAGAAGGGAAAGAAAAAATGCTGAGAAATGGAAATAAAGACTTTGTAAATAGGGAAGGGTGGAGGGCGTGAAGGGAAGGCTAGGCATGGGGAAAAAATAAGAACCAAGATGCATTATGTAAAGGTACAATTCCCAATGAGAAATGTAATTGTGTTGTATACCTACAATATACCAATAAAAGAATTTAATAAAAAAAAGAAAATAGATGTATTCACCCTGATGTACATACTAAAGAATGTACACAGATATCTAAAATTTATATAATACCTGATCATTGTGTATAAAGTTATTTTTTAGAATAAGTTGAAATAAATTTACATAAAAGAAGAAATTACTTTTGCATATGTTTTTAAAAATCGGTATTATTTATTCTTTAAATATTGGTAAAACATCAGCATTGAATACAATTCTTCCAAACTTTTGTGGGAAGAGTTCTTCTATTTCCAACTCAATCATGTTCCTAATAGAGTTCTGATTAGATTTTTTTTTCTTTTTTTGTTTTGTTCATATTTGGCAGATTATACACCTTTGGGAATTTATCCCCTTGTTGTATTTCTATTTAGTTATAGCTTAAGGAAACATGTTAAGCCAGATGGGTAAGATGGTAAGGCAGATTGTATTTTTATTTTTAGTTTTTTCAGGAAACTCTCTGTAGTTTTTGATAATACAAAAATGAGTTGTCTATACTAATTTACATTTTCTCCAACAGTGTTCTAGGATTCTGTTTCTTCCACAAACTGTCTAAAATTCACCTTATGAACAGTCACTGTAACAGGTGCAAGATGATGTTTCATTGGAGGATTCGAATTTCCACAGCATTATTTATTGAAATAAATACATTCTTAAATTAAACTATTCTTTGCATTTTGCTTAAAACAAGTTGTGCACCTCTGTATGGGTCTATTTCTTGTTTCTTTATCCTCTTCTGAGCATGGTTTCTTTCACTACCCGTGGATTACAGGAACTTTAAATTTCATGTTGGGTGATGTTATGTTGGTCCTGTGGAATTGTTATTTTTGGTAAAATGGATTCTAATTCATAGTTTATATTTCAAATTTTAATAACTATTTAAATGAAATTTAATCCACATAAAATACCTTCACATTTAAAATGTGCAGTTGAATGGGACTGTGTATGTTCAAAATCTTCTGGCTTGGCAGTAAATGTACTTACCAACATGATGATCACCCTTAAGAGAACCCACAGCCCTGAGTCATCATTTGCCATGTAACCTCACTGCACAAACCCTGGAATTGACTGCTCTTTGCTGTGTGCAGAAATACACCTACTGAAGGTAATGCAAGTCACCAAATCATACATTATGGTTAGTTTGCATCTAAAAATACCATTCTGATGCTTACCCCTAGGATTATATGTAGGTTTTCTCTCAATCGTTATGATTTGTAAGTCCATGTTTGCAGCACATCATAACATTCCTCATGGGGAGGTTGTACATAATACATCTTTACTTTTCTTTCATTCTTTCCCCCTCTTCTTCCTCCTTCTTCCTTCCATTTCTTGGACCCCTTCCTATCTTCAAAAGATCTATATATCTATTTCCTATTATCTATCTTATATTTGGTCTTTAAATATATCTTTGGTTTCTCTTATAAGAGAAATCATGTGATATTTAAGCTTATGTGTCTGATTTATTGTACTTGACATTATGGTCTCAAGGTGCATCCATTTTCTTACAAATCACTGGAATTTCTTCTTTTATGGCAGAGTAGTACTCTACCATGATTAAAAACATTTATTTATCCATTTATCTATTGATGGATATATAGGCTACTTCCAGGATTTAGCTATTATTAATTGCACTGATAGAAACATGGGTATGCATGTGTCACTGTAATGTGATGTCTTTAACTCTTTTAGGAAGATATCTAGAAGCAGACTATCTGGGTCAAACAGAGTTTAGTTTTAGCTTTCTGAAGGATCTCTATACTTATTTCCGTAGTGGTTGTACCAGTTTACATTCCAACCAACCATGTAGAAAGTCCCTTTTTCTCCATAGCCCAGCCAGCATTTCTTAAATGATTTCTACATGATGCTCATTCTTCTGCAGTAAGATGGAAACTCTTGTTTTAATCTGAATTTCTTTACTGGCCAGAAATGATGTGTATTTTTTCATACATGAATGTTAATTTGCATTTATCTTGTGGCTAGAGATGTTTTACATTTCTTCATACATGTATGTTAATGTCACCTTTTTAAAAACACTCCATAGAATTAGTATAGTTCATTTTTGTTGTTTCTCATCTTGGCAACTGTGAAGAAATGTGCTATAAATATCAGATTGCAAGATTTTCTGTGGAGGTGCTCTTTCAATTCTCTTATGTGTATAACTAATGATAAAATATAGTTCATAATTTTATTTTGATGGTATAAGAAATGTAAAACTGGGCCAGGGATTTAGCTCACTGGTTCTCCCAACTGCCTCACAAGCACAAGGTCCCAAGTTTGATCCCCAGTACCAAAAAAAAAAAAAGAATTAAATTGTAAAACTGCTTCTCAAAGTGGCTGTGTAATTTCATCTTTAATGACTATTTTTATTGATTATACAGACTTAATGAATTTCAGCACTGTACAAGGGTTCCAATTAGTCTATATCTGTATCAGTGCCAGCTACTGTCTAGTTTTTATCCTATGAAAAATGGCACGTAATGTGTGAAACAAAAACTACTTTTCTATGTAAATGAATATATATATATCTTATGTTCATAGTTAAAATTTTTGACAATTCCCCAGAATTTGTGAATCCCTAAATGTAAAAATATATTTCTCCTCACTTTGACAGTGCCCAAAACAGGGAGGAGAAAGCATGAAAATAGATAGCTAATATCAGTGTGGTGATCCTTTTGGGAGTTTAAAAATATATCAAATTATACTGCGCTAATGGCTGTCCAGATTTGTGAGTGGAATATACAGACAATTACTACACTATGTAATTGTGAAGTAAGGTGGGAGCTAAAATATCTTTCAGTGAATACATAAAAAGTCCATCCAGAAAATTTATATTTTTACAGTGATAAAATAATGTGTGGAAAATAATTTGCATAAAGAGTAATTTCATGAAAGACATGTGGAACCTAAAACTACATCCTCATAACAAAGGTGGAGAACTGACTCCCAGGGGGGAACAAGGAGTACCCATATCTCCACAAGGAGTTTGCCCCTAGGTCCACAGGCCACCTACTCCTCTGTTTGGACACCATGAGGGGTGGATTAGGAACCAAACTGGCAATCTCTGAAAGGCCTCTTGGTCATACTTGAGAGTTCTCTGCTGGTCTCGTGAGCAGTGAGTTTTATGCTTAGTCTCACACCGATTCCCCATCAATACATGTTCTACTCCTCACCAAAATTTTACATCAATTCTTTAGTTCTTTAGTTATTGCCATTTTAAATTAGGCACTGAGCCTGATTATCTACTATCTTGCTCTAATCTGAAACCCAAACAGATAGTAAAAAGAAAAATCTCACTCAGGTGTCTTTTTTTCCCTTAAATTCTTTTATTGGTACATTTTAGGTATATAATATATTTACATTTATCATTTGATACTTGTAACTGTACTTAATGTATCTTGGTTCTTATTTATTCCCCATTCCCTGTGCATCCTTCACCCCCTCCAACCTGCCCAGAGTGAGTGTGAGAGAAAACAAAGAGAAAAATAAAATTTGAAAAGAATAGGAAAAAATAAAAATAAAAGGAAAACTAAAAGAAGGGCCTCCTTCAGGGTGTCTCTGCTGTCACAACAGACACTGTGGGCACCAGTGTGCAGATATAAGTCAGTGAGTCTCAACAAGCCAGTCGTAGACCCATGAGATTCAGGCAGATTTCTGGCTGCAAGTCCCAAGTTGAGCAACCTGTCCTCCTGTAGGGTTAAACGCTGCAATATTGTATTGCAGGTTCCAGCTGCCCTTCCCCTGAAGATAGTCCAGGTTCCAATGGGAGGTGATGATCCCTCCAACTTAGCAAGTATGGTGGTCTGGTGTCCCCTGTGTCTTCGTAGTGTGGAACCAGGTAGCGGTACAGCCAAGGGGCCAGAGGAGGTGGGGAGGATCACCGCCATGGGCATGCCCAGTGGTGAAGGTTCCTCATCTTCTGGCTGGTCCCCACCAGTGTGGTGAATGGGGCAGGGCTATTAGGTTGATTTATTATCTATAGCATATAAGTTGATTTTATGATGTATGAAGAGATAGTGTGGTTTTCTTTTGTTTTGTTTAGTTTTTAGTAGCAGCTTTTGAACTTGGGACCTTCTGCTTGTGGGGCAGGTGGCGGCACCACTATGCTAATTTCCTTGTCCAGAGATGGTGTGGTTTTGACTTTCATTTTCCCAATAATTAGTGGTATTAAATATCTTTGGTGTGCTTATTTACTACTTTTAATTTAATTTGGAGAAATGAGTATTAAAATTGTTTGCTTACCTTTAAATCAGTTTTGTTAAATTGAAATTCCTTGTATAAAGCAATGCATCGATTCAAGAATGCTGCTGTTTGCAAACAACTCAGTTCCCAAACAAAAGGATTCACAAAATTTTGCTTCCATTTGCAAACTCCCCATCAGGTGACAAACATGACCATGGCCATCTTCCCCACATAAACACAAACGCAGCCATCTTCCCCAAAAAGTAAAATAAATTAAGTTGAAAAACCAAGGCATCACTGTATTTTGGATATTAACCTTGTATTAGATAATATTTGCAAATATTTTCTCCCATTCTTTAAATTGTTTCCTTACACTCACAGAAGTTTTAAAGTTTTATATAGTTCCATTTATCTGTTTTTATTTTATTTCCAACATTTTTTATTCAGGAAGTCATTGCTCAATTCAGTGTTTGGATTCCTGATTCTTCTGAGAGTTTCATAATTTTAGATCTTGTGTTTCGATCTTCAGTCCATATTGAGTCCATTTTTAAATGACATATAAGGGTCCAACTTTATTTTTTGCAGGTGGGTATCCAGTGTTCCCCACACCATTTGTTGAGGTTATTTTTTGTCATTGTGTAGTGTTGTCACCATTGCCAAATCACTTGGCCAGATATTGAAGAGTTTATTTCTGGGCTCTCTATTCAGTTCCACTGGTCTATGTGTCTTGATGCCAGCCCCACATTCTCTCAATTATTGTTGTTTTGTAGCATGTTTGACGACAGGAAGTGTGAGGCCCCCAGTTGTCTTGTTTTAAGATTGGGTTGGCTATCTGGAGTCCTTTGAGGTTTCATATAGCTTTGGGGATCACTTTTTTCTGTTTCTGCACAGAATGCCATTAGGATTTTGGTACAGATTTCCTTGAATCTGTAAATTGTTTTGTGTAGCATGGATATTTTATCAGTATTATGACTTCCAATCTACAATATATCTTCATTTGATCATATCTTGGATTTATTTATGTGATAGTTTGTAATTTTATTGTAGAAATCTGTCCCGGCCTGCGGGTAAGTCAACGGAGACCCTAGAGGGGGAGTGAGAATGACAAAGGACAGGGGACACGAGAGATGGAGACAAGACAGGTTTCTGATCAAGTCTCCTTTATTGCGGAAGCTGCTACAGCATATATACCATAGGGCTAGAGGGAGGGAGCAAGGGGAGGGTACTGGGGCTACTTCCTTGTTGCTGGGTAGACTTGCAGCAGGCTTAGACATGCCCGTAAAAGGCACTCAAGAGTACTAGCGGGGGGGGGGGGGACAAGGTCCCCCACAGAAGTCTTTCACTTCTTTGGTTAAGGTCATTCCTGGATATTTTTATTCTTTTTCATGCTATAGTTTATGCTATAAATGGATTTCTTAATTTCCTTATCATGTTTGTCATTACGAGTGTATAAAATGCAGCTGATTCTATTTTTATTCTGCAATTTTACTTTTTTTTGTTCTAATAACTTTTTTTAGATGCTATCTTTAGGTGTTTCTAGAGATGAGCTCTTATTACCTGTGAACAGAACTAATTTTATATTTTTTTCCATTTGTATGCCTTTCTTTTTCTTATCTAATTGTTCTAGTTAGAGCTTACTCACTAGTTTCAGTTATTCACTGTGTGAATAGTGGTGGTGAGAGTGGGTCTTCTTGCATTTTTCCTGATATTAGAGGAAAAGTTTTTAGTTCCTTCCTGTCAGTATGATCTGCAGTGTGAGATTTTCATATATAATGTTTTCTACCACTTTCCATGTTCTGTTTATTGATTTTTTAATTATAAAGGGGTGTTTGGTTTTATTATAGAATTTTTCTGTATGGATCAAGTTGGTCACGTGCTTTCTGTTCCTTATTTTGTTATATGATTAATTTTTCATAAGGCTACCTAACCTTACATCCCAGTAATAAGTTCCCCTTATCTCCTGAGTTTGAGGGTTTCTACTCAGGCCTCCCTTTCTGCAACCTCTTTGATCCTATACAGAGTCATGGTGCTGGAGCATGCCCTATTGTCTACATAGGGTACAACTGGTAAATATGGTACAGGTGGTACCCGTGGTACTGCAGACTGTGGTGCAGATTCATGGTCTGTTTTCAGGGATCCCCTACCTAAGTTCTTTTCCTTTTGCTACTTGGATACAGCAAGACACAAAGCAGTCCTTCTGCCACACAGAAAGGTAGATGTTTCGGAAAACTTCCACAGCAAGGGAGTATGTCATTTTAAATTTCCACTACCAATTTATCAGAGTACAGATTTTCCCATAATCTTTTCAGTTGAGTGTATTATCACCTCTTAATATTTTACTACTTTTAGATATCTTTTTGTTTTTGGTACCAGAGATCAAACTCAGGTCCTTGCGCTTATGAGGCAAGTGGCAGAACCACTAAGCAAAATCCCCAGCCCGAAGTTTTACTACTTTTGATGAGTGAGAAATGGTAGATTTGTGTAATTTTATACTTTATTTTTATGCAGGCCTTTAAAAATCTTTCCATGTGCTTGAGGACCAGTTTATGACCTTTTGTAATTATCTGTTTATCTCTATTGACCTGTTCCTTACAAGATCCCCCCCATTCCTTGTATATTACCAATATTGACTTATATCTGCAATTCTTTGCCCTTCATCTTTTGACTTTGTTGATATTTTAGTAGTGTAAAGTCATTTTCATCTCTGTCTGCCTCCTTCCTGTTTCTCCTTTTCTTGAATTGTTAAGCAGTCAAGTGTATGGATTTAATGTATTAAAAACATATCAATTGTTTATAGTACAGGCATTTTTAATCATAGAAAACCTTTTCCTAAAGTCATATTGTAAAGGATTCACCCATGTTTCTCTTAGTACTTTTATAGTTTCATGTTTTTTATATTTAGAGCTCTCCTACATGCGGAGTTTCATCCTGTGGCCAGTGTGATAAGTGATTTATTGGATCTCTTTCCAAATGGCTTTCTAGTTGTTCAACACTATTTTTTTTTTTGGTACCAGGGATTAAATTCAGGTCCTTGTGCTGGCAAGGCAGGTGGCATAAATTCTTAGCTAAATCCCTGGCCCTATTCAACACTATTTGCTTAAACCTTTTTTGCCCTGGTGATTCCATCATTATCATATTCTAGAATTCTATATTCCTGTGTTTCTATTTAGGGACCCACATTTCTATTATAGTGGTGGGCTTTTCTACTCATGTGACATGCTAACTTGATGAATTTTAATTAAAATTAATTATAATTTCATTATCTGTCAAGTCTATCCTTCCTCACAGTCTTTGTGTTTTAGTGCTTTCCCAACTGTAATACATTGACTTGTACTCCTCCAAAAGATATATCTAAGTCCTAGGCTCCATTGTTTGTGAGTGTATTAGCAGATGAGCAGATAAAGTAAATGGGCCCTAGATTTGGTAACACATCTGTTTATGAGAGAGAGAAGAGAAGAAACTACAAAAGACAAGTTTGTTTGAAGATGAAGACAAGAGCAGCAACTGGAGCCATGCACCCACCAGCCAAGGAGTAGTTGAAACCACTGGAAGCTGGAAAGAAGAGATGGAATCTCCCTTAGAGCCTTTGAAGGAGCTCAGCCATACTGATGACACCTTGTGATTTGTTTGTTTGTCTGGAGAGGTTGATTTTGTGGTTCTTTTGCTAAGCACATATTCTATAGTTGAGTTACAACCCAACCACTGATTGCTTACTAATTGATTTATCTTAAAAACTATTTTTGAGTAGTTTTATGCACACAGAATTGAAGTTACAGAGACTTTCCATATATATATTTTGGCAAGACATGCACAGACTCCCCTACATATCAACATCAGAGTAGCACCTTTTTCCAGCCCTTAACTCTACATTAACACACCAGTAGCACCCAAAGTCTATAGTTTGCATCTGTGTTCACTTATGCATTTCACATGTTTTCATTTAGTAATGCAAATTTTAGTTTATTTAACTGCATATTATTGTGTATTTAAGTAATTCTATCTTTTCGTGGAGTGAAAGTACCTTTTTTTTAGTGCAGAATAATAGTATATTATGTAAGTTTTTCACAGTTTGTTTTCCCATTTCCTGAGAGACATGACATTTTAGTTGCTTTGACGTTTTGGCAATTATGCATAAAGCTTCTACCAATATCTATATGCAGGATTTTGTGGAATTAAAATTTTAATTCACTTGGGAAAATATCAACGAGTAGGCCTGTGGGTTTGTGGTAGTAATATTTGTAGTTTTAGGAAACTTTCATAGTGTCATTCAGTGTGAGTATATCATTTTCCATTTCCGCCAGCACTGAAGGAGAGTTTTGTTGTTGCATGTCCTCACCAACAGTTGTCAGTGGTTTGATTTTGTGTCTTAGACACGTGGTGGAGTCTTGTTTTTATAATTTGTATTTCCCTGATGACATATTACATGGAGCATGTTTTCATAAGAATCTTATTTGTCATTCTTTCATAAGGTATCTGTTCACCTCTTTTACTCATTTTACAGTTGTCTTTTATTTACACATGTATATATATGTGGGGTCTAGAGTGACATCTTGATACATGTACACATGGTGTAGGATCAAGTCAGGCTAATTAGCATACCCATCTCCTCAAACATTTACCATTTCCTTGTGGTAAAAGCATTCAAAATGCTTTCTTTGAGCTATTTTGAAATATGCAATACTTGTTAACTATAGTCACTGTATGTTCTATAGAACTCTAGAACACATTTCTGTCATCAGACTGTAACTTGATACTCTTGAGCAATATCACCTCCTCTTTCTATCTTCCCAGCCTGTGTTAGCTTGAAACATTACTGAATTTACTAGTTGTATAATAGCACTTTGGAGAACTCTTTATGGTTTTCTATGTAACATTATGCCATTTGCAAACAGGGATAATTTGACTTCTTTTTATTTTTTTTGTAATTTGTAATTTCTTTGGTGCTGCTTTAGTCTTGTTATTCTCTAAGTTTTTGGCTTTATGGTCAAGATGAGACCTACATAAAATATTTTATGACTATAACAGACTATTTTTACACTGATAACAGCTGAACTCATCATATACAAAAGTTGTGTATTTTTAACCTTCTTCCACACAACTTATATTTTTGATGTAACTTCCACCATTTTATATTGTATGTCTTTACAACTAGTGTTAGCTTTCTGTCACTGTGAGAAGATACCTGAGATAATCAGCTTAGAATTAGAAAAGGCCTATTTTGGCTCACAGGTTCAGAGATTTTGTTTCAATGTAGCTAGACCTTTTCATTATGGGCCTGTGATGACACAGTAAAGAAACACTACCACCAATTCTTACCTTAAACCTCAAACTGAACCCAATCCTCACCATCACCCTAACCTTCACCCTCATCCTGACAGTGTACCTAAGGCCTAAGATTACATTTTGTCACACTCCAATATGATTTAATTATCAATGTATTCTGTGATGAAAATAATACAGGCCATGGGCACTAAGCAAAACCTTACCTCTCAAATTATCAATCAACAAATCCTAATAGAGCACACCCTACCACCTACCCTTAAAAGACACATAAGCCTAACCCTGACATGCACATCAAAGTCTCAGCCTAACCTGACCCCAATTGTCTATGGCAACTCACTACGATAACCACACAAACATGCTTCAAGGTCTTATCCTCAAGCTTTCCCTAGCCCTCACCAGAGGTCTATAGACATAATATTGCCAAGAAGGTAAACCCTTCAGCACAACCCTCAACCAAACCTCACTCCAATTCTTGAACATACTCCCTTAACCTTAACAATGAATAGGACCACCTGGTTCTTAAGACAACTGTCTCTGCACAAAGGTAGTTGGATACATTCAGGCCTACATGCAGATGGTAGCGCAGGGTAAGATGGGTCAATGTGTCCAATGTGCATAAGGCAGGTTGGGAAGGGGCAGTCAAGAGTGTGAGGTGACTTCATAGAAGCAGGTTGGAGAGGGGTGCCCAGGAAGTGAGCTCACTTCCTTGACAATGGAACAGACTTGGAGCCCCAGAAGCTGGTGGGATGCAGTTACTTGCGCAGAGACTGAACTACAGGAAGTATGTATATTGTGTTGCTTCCCAAATTACCTAGGCTAAGGATAAAAGAGATGGTGGAGTGAGAGAGATTACAAAGAATAAACTGCAAGTCAACACCACAGAGACTAAGAATGAAGGCCATGTAAGAACTAAAACCCAAAATTCTCCAGGTATTCATAAACTTGAAAACGAAGGACCCTGCCAAATTTGGTATTATAGATAACACTACCCCAATCTTACCCTTCACACTGACCCATCAATCTAACCCTGAATTAAAACCTACACCTTCAACCTGACCCCAACTCTAAATCATGACCCTAACATTAACCCATTGAACTAACCCGAAACTTAATCCCAATGCCTGAGCACAACTCTAATAGAAAGGCTAACCATAATATATCTAACAATAACACAAACCAAAACTGAAAACTAGCTCTAGCCCTGAAACTCACCCTGACCCCAATACCAATCCCTAAACCTGAACCCTAACTCACACATTAATCCACATCCTACCACTAAACCTCACTACAACCCTCTTGCTCACCCTTATCCCCAATCCAAATACTCACACTCATCCTAAGCCTAAATCCTAAACGTATTTGTTAACTCTAACTACAAACTCGAATCCTGATACTCAAAACTTAACACTGACCACAACCTCAACACAAACACCAACCCAAATCCAACAGGTATCTCAACTCCAATCATGACCCTACTGCCTCCCTTAAGCCTAAAACCTAACATAGTATACACCCTAATCCTTATACCCAATTCTAAAGTTCACCCTAACCATTAACCCCAATAGTAAAAATTAAACAGTATCCTAACCTGAAACCCTAATACTATCCTGTACATAACACTGAAGCTGAAGCCCAATGGTAATCCTACCCCCTAGCATCTAACAGGAACCTCAAGTTCAAGCCCAATAGAAACTCATATGCAATGCCAAGCCCAACACTAGCCATTGCTCTAACCTGGACCCTACCACTAAAGCCTAACCTAACACTAAAGCCTAATCCTAATATCCAACCCTACCTTTCAACCTTACTGCTAATCCCTACAATATTTTCATCAAAGAGTCTCAGAGAGACACTCTTTCTGTTGCTCACCTCTGCTCTAACTTCTGGAGCTCAGAACAATGTCCTGTATAACCCCTGCAAGTCTTTGGAATGGACTCAGGTAATGGCTCTGCACAGCCTCTGTAGGGGGGTTGGGGTGGGGGTGCTGGTGTCACCAGCTCGGATCACCTCCTAGGCACTAGCAGGGCTCTGCTCCTCAGAGTTTGAGGGCTGTGGTACTCAGGGCCTCGACACAAACCTACTCCATGCTTGCAGGGCTCTGTTCTTTGGGACTCATGGGTGGTGCTACCAAGGTCTGAGAGCTTCACCTCCTTGGTGCAGAGGGGGCAATATGGGGGAGGGCTGAGCGGGGGTGAGTCTGCTGCTCTGCCCTCTGGGGCTGTGGTAGGCATGTCCAAGATGCTCACCCCCTGGGTCTAATCCTCAACTAAAACCTAAACCTAAACCTTGAACCTGACCCCAACCCTAAATCATGACCCTAAGACTAACCCATTAATGGAACCTTAATCTGAAACGCAATCCCTGAACAGAACTCTAATAGAATCACTAACCACAATATTAAATCTAACTGTAATTCATACCAGAACTCTCACAACTCATTCTAACCCTGAACCTCACCCTGACCCTAGCCCCAAACCCTAAGCCTAAACCCTAACTCACATATAATCCTCATCCTACCACTAACCCTCACCATAACCTTCCTGCTCACCCTAACACCCATACCTAATACTCACATTCACTCTCAGCCTAAACCCTAAACATAGCCCTTAACTCTAACAATAAACTCGAATCCTGATACTTAAAACTTAACACTGACAACCACCTCAACACAAACACCAACCCAAATTAAACAGGAATCCCAACCCCAATCATAACCCTACTGCCTACCTTAACCCTAAAACCTAAACTCACTTCAACCTTAATCCTTATACCCAATTCTAATCATAACCCTAACCACTAACCCCAATGGTAGAAATTAAACAGCACACTCACCTGAAACACTAATACTATCCCTATGCATAACACTGAAGCTAAAGCCCAACACTAATCCTAATCCCTAAACATCATCTTCACTTTAACAATTATCCTCATTCTAAACCCAACACTCTCCCTTACCCTATGGCCAAACCTCACCTTAAGCCTCAGACTATCCATAACCTTCATCCTCAGCTTCGTCCTCACCTAACACTCTCAAATCCTAATCCTACTTTTCCTCACGATCCAATCAAATCTATTATCAATGGGTTTAGTGATGAAAGTCGTACATAATGTGACCACTAACCAAAACCCTAGAAGGCAGAATATCAAGAAAGAGTGAGGAAAGAACAAACTCTTCAAACAGAAAACAAATACCCATATAGTATTCTGAAGCCTCACAAGTCTCATTTACAAGTTTCTGCTGGGTGACCACCAGTGGTACATGGATGACTGTCCCAATGGGTGGCTTTTTATTTTTATTAGTAAAAACACCAATAAAGGTGGTATGATCTGTTGGTACCACCAGAGGTAAAAGCTGCATGATGGGACAGTCACACATGTACCACCAAGGGTTGAGCTGCCCAGCAGTGAGACATGAATGATGGCCCCATTGTGAATGTATTAAATATCAAAGGTCTGAGTGGTGCTAAGACACTCCTTGCCACCATTTCCAGTCTCCCTCCAAGGACAAGTATAATTTTTGTCCTATACCACTGGATTTTTCTAAGAATACAAAAAAATAC
The DNA here is from genome assembly GCF_053883595.1 of Heterocephalus glaber. NCBI lineage: Eukaryota > Metazoa > Chordata > Mammalia > Rodentia > Bathyergidae > Heterocephalus > Heterocephalus glaber. Next base: position 5,618,650 of record NW_028258410.1, read on the forward strand.
AGAAAAGATAGAATAAAAACTAAGGATCTAAACAGTTGCATTATGTCTAGGCAGGTTGCAGAGGGTGAAAGAAAAATTTAAAAATTTTTGTTGGTATGTTAAGATAACCATAATTTAAATGACATTTTTAAATCACACTAAAATATTAATGCAAAACCAAAATCTAATTCTCTATGATTAAAATAAGGATTTTCTTATATATATATATATATAGAGAGAGAGAGAGAGAGAGAGAGAGAGAGAGAGAGGAGAGAGAGAGAGAGATTTTTAATGACATTTACATAGTACTGACTTAGAAAAGAAAGACTTTGTGTTTGTCAGGGTGTTGATTACTTAAGTGAAGTGAAGCACAGCTCATCTGCCTGACCTACACAGCCCCACAGCTCAGCCTGCTGACCACAAGTGTTTCGGACACTGGGACACTTCCCTCACCCAAGCTATCTTACAACAAAGGGATGCACAGTGTGTGCCACGGTGCAATGCAGCACAGTGTAATGGCCACTGTCTCCCTCCCTCCAGAACACAGGGCTGAGCCAGAGCTGCAGCTGCCCAGGAGCTAGACAGGATCAAGCCACAGGTCACCAGCCCAGGACAAGATCTGAGTTCTCCATGCCAAAGCCAAGGGAGGCCTCTGATGATGCATGTGCCCTCCACACCCCTGTGAAACTGAGGCCTCTGAGGTGAGCTCAGTCAGCCACAGCATCTGTGGCAGCTGAGCTTTTATGAGTCCCTGCCTCTCCAGGCTCTGGGTCTTGGTGTGGAGTGAAAGCCGGCCCTGGCCTGGCAACCCTGGCAAACACCACAGTCAAGTCATGGGTAGAGGAGACAGAGTCCTCGTGCCCAGCTCTCCAGACCGTCCCCTCCCTCCTGAGCATCCACACCCAGCACCTGATCATTCTCCTGCAGCGGAAAGGAAAACTATGGCAGGGAACTATCATGCAGAGTGGAGGGTAAGTCTGGATGTGGGGTACAGTGGGGCCCGACCTCAGCAGGCTCCACCACAGGATGCCATTTTCATGCTTTGCTAGTCCCCATTGGGGGAACAATGGCCTGGAGTGAGAAGGAACAGTCATACACTCAGTGCGATGCCACAGAGGGCCTGGCTGAGGCTCCATTGCTGGTGACCACCCCACCTGCCACCACCACAAAGTGACAATGTCCAATGCCACTCAAGGCCAATGCCAGGGCTGGGCTCTATGCAGGCAGAGGGAAAATGTGCCTGGCTGTCCTGGGGAGCATGGGGCCCCTTTCACTGTCTATTTTCCATTCTGCCCTCCTGGACCTTCCATTTCAAGCATCCCCACTTCCAGGAAAGAGGGCCTTTCTAAGCTCTCTGTTCTCTTGTCTGGAAGACCTGGGTCCAGGGGCCCTCCACATCCCATCCCACTGCTGTCTGTGGGAGGGTGCTGTGCACACCTCTCCAATGGGGCTGTGAGGGCATCAAGGGCTAGGCTGGGTCAACCCTCAGCCCTGCATGTGCAGCATGTACCTGGCATGGCCTGAGGGTAGATGGGGTTTGTGAAGGAAGGATGAGGTCTGCCTGAACAGGGGCAGCTGTGCACCATCCTGAACTTAGGAGCAGATTGGCCCAGCCCCTCACCTGCATCTGCAGAGACACACTGGATTCTGGACTCCATATACCTGGGTCTTAAGGAGTCCACTTCACAGTCTGTGGTCATCACATCTTCTATGGTAGGCATGGCAACCAGGAATCTTCAGGAAGTCACCAGGATGCAGCTCCCTCTGCACCTATGAGCCTAGTGAGGAAAGTCACTGTGGGAGGCCTGAGCTCCTGGTACTGTGCCTGCATGAGGAAACCAGAGGGGTTGGGCTAAGTGTGCACACTCACACTCATACACACATGCTCACACTACAGATGCTCCTTACTTGAGCCTGTTCACTTACACTACCACATGCTATCTCACCTGCTCATACGAACACACCTATTCCCACACGTCATCCTCACACACTAAACCACTCATCTATTCACACGTACATGCACAATCACCCACCTGCTCACAACTTCCCATCAGCCAAGTGTTCACACTATCAACCCACACTGTCCACTCATGTGCACACATGTGGACTACTTCCCATACTCACACTGGACACCTATGGATGGATGCTCACCATACATCCACCAGACATGCTTACACACTCAACAGACACACACACACACACACAAACCTCCATCTGGTACAATTTGGATCAAAAATGTCCCCCATAGGTTCCTTCTTTTGAGACTGAGCTTTGGAAGGTGGCTGGCTCATGGAGGGTTGTGCTCCTCCATGGATTGATTAATCCAATCATGAGTTCAAAGCTCAGTTTAAGGAGGATGTGTGTCCATGGGGCCTGCCATGGAGGGTGGATTCTGTCCCCAGCCTCTTCCTTTCTCTGATTCCTGGCTGCTTTGATTTTAGCAGCTTTCCTCTACCATACTTGTCCACCGTGTTTTTTCCTTGAAGCTAGCTGACCATGGACTGCACTCAGTGAAACTATGAGCCCAAATTAAACTTTTATTCTTTAAGACTCTCATATAAGGTGTTTGTCCCAGCAAGGGAAATGTTATCTAATACAAATTTAGACCCAGACACTCACCCAATGTCATCCTGTCCATCCTGATGGAAAAACATTTCCGCCCTTGCTGTCCAGCTGTCTCATTTCTGTTCTACATTGCCTGGGGACCTTCAGACTGACATACCCAGCCACACACCCATGACACTGGTCTCAGGACTTAGTGACATCTCCTAGATCTCAGGCTGGCCACCGAGTCTCCTGCAGCAGGCTACTTTTGTGAATGGATACCAACTCCTGCCAGCATGTACCCCTGCAGGGTCCCAACTGTCTGCTGAGAAACAAAGGACAGTCCTGCTTCTTCCCAGGTTGATGTCACAGTCAGAGTGAAGGAGAGCAAGGTAGATGCTTGTACACAGAAGGAATATCTTTCCATACTTCAAGCAGTTACAGGAGGGAGAGAGACCTGCTGACTTCCAGGGCTTCAGCCACATCTGAGGTCAATTCGTGCACCTAAGGCCAGGCAGAAACATGACAGACAGTGCACAGTAACACTTGCTATGTGACTTTGATGGAGATATTTCTCCCCAAATCTCATGGTTTTTTTCTAAGTGTATTTAAATCACTTTTGATAAAATATGATTTTTTAGAAGTATGGTCAAATGGACTCAGAGCTGTGTTCCAGGATGTCATCATGTACTTTCTTTACTGTGTTTTACTTGGTGACTTTTTCCCCTGAATATCATATTATGTGAAATGGGAGCCTCAGAAAAGACATCAACCACAAAGACTTTCTCATTGAAAATTCTCTCTGAACAATAGAAACTACTATTAAAAATAACAGAATAGACAACCACAATTTCACAGAAAACTCCCAGGAAACTCCAGAGTTGGCATCTAGGGTCCCTATACTGAGGGCTGATAGGGGAGCTCCTCTGGTTGCTGTAGAAATGTCAAGATGACAGGAAGGAGGTGCTGGGGATGGGAATTTCCACATCTAGGTGTTCCACAGGGTCACCTGTCGCCTCTGGAACTGTGTCTTACGGGGTGGGACTGGTGCCTCACAATGACAGCCAGCACTTGAACAGTTTTTCCCAGCCATGCAGACGCAGGTCTCACTCTGGAGATGAGGACACAAAGGGAGATGAGTGCTTCTGGAAGACAGAAACAAAAATGCCAACAACCTGCATGCTTCCCAGGACCCGCGGGGATGGATTTCCAGGACATGTAATGTCCTCTCACAGAAATGCTGTGGACAGCACCCTCAGTTTGCCCCTGGCAGGATGGACACGGTTGTCACCGCTTTCCTTGGGGTGAGTGAGGCTTGTGGACACGGTTCAAATCCCAGTGGTGCAATGGTAGTGGTTGAGGTACTGCTATCATGGCCCAGTCCATTCCTTCTTGTTCCTAGCCACAGCCTCTGGCGGTCTGGAGGCCTCTGTGTGGGTGGAGGAGGGGAAGGCTGTGCCCGTCTCTACTGGTAATGCCCCAATCCTACCTGCAACACCCAAGAAAAACTTAGGAGCACTAAGCAGCCCAAGCACAGGGAGGGAGGCTGGCAGCGCCTGGCCTGGACACAGCTGGATACTCCATCTAATGCTCTTGCCAGACAAGGGCTTGATCCCCAGTCCCAGAAGGCACAATTTCTACAGGGCTCCCTGAGGGAGAAAGAGGACCCCTGCCTTAGGTGGCTCTGGCCTCCTGGGGCTAAAACCAGAGGAGGAAGGACCTCCCTCAGTGTCCTCAGCCATCTGCTAAGGGGGGCACTGAGGGACTGGACTCAGGGACTCTGCTGCACACAGGGGATGATGGCGCCACCTGAGCACAGGGCTCTGCCATTGTCTTGCCTGGGTGTGCCCCTAAAGTAGGAGGAGGATACCTGTTGAAAGAGCAGGTTCTTTAGAACCCTGCTGCTCTGGGACATCTCTCAAAACTGAGCATGAGCAAAGCTCCCTTACCCCAGAGATGGGACACTGCAGCCTCCTCCATATGCAGTGGCTCAAAGCAGACAAACCAAGCAAAGGCTGTAAACGGTATCATGGCTCACAGATTTCTCATTCTCTATTGTGTCCCTGGAGAGAGCAGGAACAGTCACCCTGAGCCACACCCCACAGCCAGCATCCCATGACCCACTTTGTGACAGTCTCTTGGATGTGGGCCAGGAGCACAGGATCCAGTCTTCATCCTGGGCATCAGGATGCTGTTCCCAACTCTGGCACTGTGCACTCCTCTGCAGTGTGGGGAGGAGGTGCACAGCAGATGCCGAGAAACTAAGAACCTGTGGAGGAAGCTGTCATCAGAGTGGATCCTGAGATTCCTCAGAACCCAACACAATATTCCCCATTCCCCATACCTCCTTTGGTGTAGGGGACAGGGGAAGGGGACGTTACCAGAACTTCTGCAGTTAGTCCTGGTCTCCTGCAAGCCACGGCAGCACACGGTGAATTACAGGAAAGGTAGAAAAATGAGACTGAGAAGAAGCTGAGCTCTGGGTCTGATCAGTGCTGCTCTGGGCATCAAAGACAAAGTCCCCAGCTTACCACACCTTTTATTCAGTACATCGGGAGAAACAAATGTAACAAATGACTTGCAGAGAGTTCAATAGTTCACATTGGGATAAACAAGGTGTAACGGAAGGCTTGCAGAGAGTTCAGTACATCTCTGGCAAACAAGATGTTAATCAGTCCAAGAACAATGAGGAACTGAGCAGATGTTTGTTCTCCCAGGATGTTTCTTGTCCTGGAGAATCACAGGATCACTGGATCACTGAAGTCTCAGTTGTGACCGGAGGCCAAACTGGAGTTATTCTGTAGCTGGGCTGTAGGCAAGAGAACTAGGCTAACCAAATGATTTATCCCTAGAATTATGTAGCATTGCTCCCAACACTTTGGGGTCTGGGTCCCAGAAATAAGTGGGGGCCCTATCCACTCTGGCCTGCTTAGAAATGTCTCCCACCTACCTTCACTATCCCTATGGAAATGCAGGCTCTTGGAAACACCAACCCTGTCTGCCAAAAGCCCTTGGTCAGCCTCCCATGTCCCAGCATCTGCCCCACACATTCCTCCCATAGGACACCAGGGACCAGCTATACTGTGATCTGCTTCCCCATCCAGTGTGACAAGGGCCATGTGCTCAATTAAAGGAGAATCCAGGACCATCCTGCTCCAAATATGTCAGAGCCTTGGAGCTTGGTTAACTCAGCTACTGGGTATTGGGAGACTTGTCAGGGCAGGAGGTAGGCTTGGTGGCCCCTCAGTGGCCAGGGAACTGGTATTCCCCACTGTCTAGTGTACCCCAGGCTCCAAGAGGGGCACTGAGCACCCATCTCCCTGCCATCCTCTGTTTCTGTATGACAGGAGGAGGCTGAGATTCAGGTGGGTCAGAATCCTGACAAAGCCCACGGACACGAAGCAAGAGGCCATTCTGGAGTCAGTATCCTGGGACTGGACAGCCTCTGTTTATGAACCATCAGAGCCACAAAGTAGGCCAGGGGCCAGCTGGAGGATGGAGCAGCAACAGAGGAGGAAGAAACACGTCTGAGTTGTTCCCCAGGGCCCAGGGAGGAGAGAGGGAGATGGAGATTCATTCACACAGAGGACCCACACTCAGCCCCACCCCTGCAAGCAGCTGCACCGACCTCCATCTCTGGAAGGGGAAACCAAGGCTGAAAGGATGGATGGTGGCACTGCCCACAGGCGGCCACCAGGAGAGGCTGAGACAAGAACAGAGGCCTGTGGCAAGAAAATCCTGCACTCTTCAGCTGTCCCTCCTGGGCTCTGAGGCAACATTCGATGTAGATGGATCCCCTCATGCTCCAGTCTATGAGCGTGTCCATGTCAGGAGGCTGTTGCAGAACATGGTCCTTCATTCCTCCTCACCCTGGAGGGGAGCAAACCCCTTCCTTCCTGGCACAGGGAGAGAATCGAGGGTGGGGACAGCATCCCTGGCCATCTGCTTTCACATGATCATCCCCATCTCTTCACCTTGCTATGACTCCCCTGGGGGTGGGGACATCCCTGAGCCCATCACCCACTTCTGAAGATGTCCTCTCTGTGAGGAATTGCAGAGCCCAGGGTAGGACAGCTCACCCTAAAAATTCACTGGACAACTGGGGGCACTTGCTCTACCCAGCGCCGAGTTCTCTTCACTTGGTGGCTTTACTGGCTTCTTCCTTGGACATTCTGAGGCCCCTGGCCTGGTATGGCCCTCAGCCTGTGCTTCTGGGAATGTCCTAAATTTTTCCTCAGTTGGGAGGACAGTTTTTCTGGATACAGAATTAGTAGCTGACAGGGCTGGTTTGGCTTTGTTTTCATTCCAAACTGTAAATAAAAACCAGTTTCCTGACCTCCAGGGTTTTGATGAGAAATCTAATGATCTGCTCAGGGCATTAGGATGAACAGTGTCTACTGATAGCCTCAGAGACACTGACAATATGCCTTTCTGTGTTTTATGAACACTGACTGTATTATCACACCAGTGACCTCTTAGCAGCATTTTGAGACCAGTAAGAATTTAAAGAACAGTGTATAAAATAAATTTAAGAATAGATTTCAAACCAAAAAGGACATGAAAATATTCCATGAACTTTAATTCATAAAAAACTAAATATTCTCCATACTCCATGAAAGCAAAAACGTGCATCAATTAACTGAGGGTTATGCCCCTCCTGTGGGATGCTGCCTGGGGCCTGGGCTGCCTGCACACAGCTCTCCCCTGTCTCCAGGGCTGGGTGGGAAGTGGGGCAGGTCTGCTCTGGTCCTGGAGCGTCCCACTAAAAGCAGGGACAAGTGACCCCAGCTCTTAGTCCTGAGGACACAGCAGCTTCTCACGACAAAAACAGCAGAAGGGCCATGCTGCCACCTGGAGGGTGGTTCCCTAAGGAATCCTGATGTCCCCAGGTTGGCAGAGGGCCCAGGCAGGGCCTGAGTCAGAGGGACCCACTGGGAATGCCCAGCAGGGCTCCAGCCACATCTGCCAGGTGTCCAGACCACATGCGATGCCAAGCAGCTCAGGACTGGAGTCTTCTCACAGTGCCCCAATTAGGAGCCACTCTGCATTTGACTCCTTTGCTCTTCCAGAATTGGATTCCAGGAGGTACCCAACTAAAATCCCATCAAAGTCCCAGAAGCAATTGGAAAATCCTTTCCCTGAAACCAGTGAGGTAACTTTATCTTTGGACAACTTTTCAACCCAGCTTCTGACTGCTCAGTTGTTTTGGATTGATTAATGGTTAACTTGTAATGGCCAGCTGAACTGAATCACCCTGATCTGATGTGGAGGATCCAATTGAGGACTGTCACCAACAGCCATAAAACAGAACTGGAGGGGAAGATCGTGGGCTGTTGATTCTCTAGGGGGGAGTTTGCTATGGATGCTTTTCCTGATGTGAAGTCCGCTGTTGTCATTGGAGGAGGAGCTCAGGGCCTTGCTGTAGCTGGGGATAGCTATTGTTTTCCTCAGGGGAGCTCCAATCTTCACTGAGAACATCACTTCCTGGTTCTGGCATAGATCCCTCAGCCTGGGGGCACAAATCCTTCACCCCTCTGGCATAGGTTTCTGGCTTCCTCCACTTTGGGCCTTCTGGGTGCAGATCCTCAATACAGACAAACTGGAGACATTGCCATGGGCTCTAGGCCACTGGCTGGACTTGTGGAGGACAGTGCCTTGGACTGTAAGCATTTAGCTGGATTTGTGGGGGACACTGTGGGATCCAGGCTTTTCTCTGGATTCTTTGGGGCTCTAGTGTGTGGCTTATCTCTTGTACTCCTTGGTATTTAACTTTTTGGGTAAATATCATGAAATAATCCTATAAATTATGTGTCCTGTATTAAGCATATTCCCTTGCTAAAACCCTACTTCACGACCAGCCTTGAGAAAAAAAAATCATTATTCAATTAAAATGCAACTGCCATCTAAAAAATCCCCACACAATCACACATACAAGAATGAACTAAAACTTACCAGCTTGCAAGATTTTGAAGGAACATAACTTTAATATTTCTGCACATAAGAAGCTAGCCAGGTGTGGAAGGATACACTTTCATTCCTAGCACTTGGGAAGGCTAAGGCCACTCCAGGAGGCTGACTGCATGTTGAGGTCCCACCTGGGGAGCTTAGCAATTTAGCAATCATTGAGTCAAAATAAATAATACAAAAGAGTGCAGGCTGAAGCTCAGTGTAAAGGCACTTGTTTCAAATCCCAGTGAGAAAGGGCCAGAGGGCCCTGCAGGAACATCTGCAAAACTCGGCAGAGATTATCAGGGTAGCACCTCTGGGCATCCACCCACTCCTGGCAGTGAGACAGGCTCAGAGCCAGGGGGAGAGGAGGCTGCCACAGGCTGAGGGACGGTAATCTCCATATGCACAGGGTGCTCCATGGAGGGATGGAGCCCAGGGCCTGTGCATGCAAAGCACATGCTCTACAATAGAACTACAAACCTGGCCCTTGGCATCTTCATTACTTTGTGCAGAGAGGTAATGGCCTATGCAAGGTTCTCAGCTTCTGCAAACACCAACTTTGAAGGACAAGGTGTCTCTTTATGCTTCCTACCAGGTCAGCAACTGCCCCTCCACACTGGCTCCATACTGGTTTTTGCTCTGATTTACCTTAGAGGAGCCATTCAATGGCTCTACCACAAATAACCACCTGCTCTACAGTGATATTCTCCTTCACCTAGCAAGGAACTAAAATATTACCTCCAAGTAACCAGTTCTATAAGGTAATATGAAACAAAGCAAATACCACAGTCTCACTAATCATTCACCTTCAACACAGAGCAAGTGACCCCTGGTCATCACCTCCCCATCTCTAGCAATCGAGGCTTCTTTGTTTGTGTTATCCCCCTGACCTGGACCAGCAGGTGCAGACTGAACTTCACAGAAGTGTGCAGGCATCTGGGCCAGTACAAAAGGATCTGAGAAGAAAAGGAGCTTCTCCCAATTTTGTAGGACTGTTGCATCCTGGCACCATCCTGTGGCTGGGCCTGTAACTCTGCCAAGTCCCCAAAGCTGGCCTTTCTCAGTACAAAACCCACTCATTGAGATATACTCTAAAGATCCCTGAGTTTGCACGCTTTGACTGAGCCTTCTCTTTGGGGAGAGAAATGCACAGAGGTTAAGCAGGTTACTTAGGTCACACTGCAAGGTGGGAATCAAGATTGGAATTGAAGCCCAGGATCCTAAAGACCACAGTCACTGCTTCCCCAGAATCTGAATTATCTCAGAATTTAGTACATGTAGAACAGCGCTGAAACATAATGGCCCTGGAGTCCACCCCGGTGCACAGCACTCATTTGTAAAGTCTTAGGAGAACATGACCATGTCTATTCATTTCTGTACTGAGTATGGTAGCCTGAGAATCACAGAGAACAGGACAATGTCAACAAACCCTTCACAAATGCACCTAACAGCTGTCTACAGAGTGTTTCATCCAAAAAGAGAATATGCATTTTTCTCATAACCACAGGGAACTTTCTCGAATACACATCATGTCTTGGGCCATAAAGGATGATGAAATTGCTACAAATGAGCTGAAAGAATCCCCTGCACGTTAATGGATCATAGTGGAATAAAACCAGAAATGAATAACAAAATAGGCCACAGAAATTATTCAAACAGATGGGGATTAATGAATACATTCTTAAGCAATGAATGGGACCCAGAAGATACCACCTGAAAAATTTAAAATCTCCTAGAGTCAAATGAAAATGTAAGCACAACACAACCAACTCATGAGACACAATGAAAGCAACAGAAAGAAAATTTTATAAGTGTGAAGGCTCACACTGGAAAAACAGAGCCATCCTAAATAAATAACCTATACTTTGAGATCCTAAAAACAAGAACCATCCAAGTCCAAACCTAATACAAAAGAAAGTTACAAAGATTAAAATGAAAATCAAATAACACTGAGACTAAATGAAGATTTTACCAGGAGTTCATGGAAGAACTACTGTCAAAATTTTTCCAAAAGTTGTGAAGTTGAAAAGAAAGGACACTGCCAAATTCATTGATCAAAGTGAGAATTTCCTCATACCCTAATCTTAACCCTAGCACTGATCCTTAAATCTAATCCTAAATAAAACCTAAACCTAAACATTTACCCTAGAGAACTAGGGTAACCCTGACCCTAACCTTCAAGCCAAACTCTGAAACTAACCCTAAACACTAACTCTAATAAAAACCCTCAGCATAATATTAAATGTAAGCATATTTCAATCCAAACCCTTAGCCATTAACTCTAACCATAAGAGTAACCCTGACTGTAACCCTGAACACTTACCCTAAATCACACTCACCATAACCTTCATGTTTACCTGAACCCTAAATATAACATTCATAATCACCCTAAATCTTAACCCCAAACATAACTACTAACATCAAACTCTAATCCTAATCCATAACATCTAACACTAACCCTAACTTCAACCTGAATACAATGCTAAACACAACCTTAGCCATAAGCCTAACCCCCACACTACCCCTAAAGCCTAATTTAATATAATCCCTAATCCTAATATCCAAGCCTAAGCTTAAACCTTGCTGCTAAGCCCTACAATATTTTCATCAAGGAGTCTCAGAGAGGCTCCTTCTTTCTGTTGTTCACTTCTGATCTACCTTCTGGAGCTCAGAACAATGTCTTGTATGAACCCTGCAACTCTTTGGTACAGATCCAGGTAATGGCTACACACAGCCTCCGGAAGGGGGTTGGGAGGGGTGTGCTACTGGCTCCAGCATAGCTCACCTCTTCTTCACTAGCAGGGCTCTACTCCTCAGGGTTTGGGCGCTGTGGTACCCAGGGCTTTGAGCCTCACCTACTCTGTGCTGGCAGGGTTCTGCTCCTTGGCACTTGGGGGCAGTGCTATGAAAGCCTGGGAGTCTCACCTCATTGGTGCTGCAGACGGGGCCTGGGTTCTGCTCCTTGGCACTCATGGGCTGTGTTATGGAGGCCCAAAAGGCTCACTTCCCCAGCACTGGAGGTGGGGGGGGGGTCTCTGGTAATTGGTGCTGCGCCAGTGCTACGGTGGCCAGAATATCTCACCTCCAAGATGATACGGGACTGTGCTGCAGAGGTCTGAGAGGCTCACCTCCTTGGCGCTTGGGGGTGGGCTCTGCTCCTTGGCAGTGTGTGTGGGGGGTGGTACTGAGGCTGGAGAGTCTCACCTCAGTCCTCTGATCCCTACAATAAATCCTGAACCTTATCCTATCCTGAAAACTCTAACCCTCTACATTAACCATGAGAGGGAAGCTAAAGCCACACACACACCAACCCCAACCCTAACCCCTAACCTTGAACCTCACTCTTACAATTATATTCACACTGAACAGGACACTCACCCTTACCCTATCACCACTCTCACCTTAAGCCTCAAACTAAACCCAATCCTCACCATAACCCAAACCTTCATCCTCACCCTGACAGTATCCCTAAGGCCTACGATTACATTTGTTCACACTCCACTATGATTTCATTATCAACCTGCTTTGTGATGAAAATAATACACACCATTGCCACTAAGCAAAACCTTAGCTCTAAAATTATCAATCAACAAATCCTAATACACCTAGCTCTAACACGAGCCCCTACAAAATACATAACCCTAACCCTGACCTTAACATAAAACCCTCAACCTAACCTGACCCCAGTTTCCTACGGCAACTCACTACCATAACCACTCAAACCAGCTTCAAGGCCTTACCCTCAAGCTTACCCAAGCCCTAACCAGAGGTCTAGACAGAATATTGCCTACAAGGTAAACCCTTCATCATAACCCTCACTCAAATCACACTCTAATTCTTGAACATAGTCCCTAAACCTTAACAATAAGTAGGACCACATGGTTCTTAAGCCAACTGTCTCTGCCCATGCAGGCCTGCATGCAGAGAGTAGCACAGGGTATGTTGGGGTGAATGTGTCCAGTTTTGCATATGGCAGCTTGGGAAGGGTCAGTCAACAGTGTGAGGTGAATTTATAGAAGCAGCTTGGAGAGGGGAACCCAGGAAGTGACCTCACTTCCTTGACCACGAACCAAACAGAACTTGGAGCCCACATTTAGGGCATTATGGAAGGACAGGAGGCAGGACTGCAGTGTTCCCTGCTCTCTGTGCCAAGGACACCTGGGCTGTGCATCCATCCTGGGTCCTCTCATCCAAGCTTGGGTGAGTAATCCAGCACTTCCCACTGTTGTAACCGAGTGAGTTGAAACTCAGTGAGGTGCCACACTGAGTCAGGTTCCAGTCTGTTTATTTAAAGCTGACCACTCAGAGGGGCTAGTGGCCAGAAAGAACTCCTGGCCCTGAGAAGTGACTTGGTTTCTCCTTTTAAGGCATGCTTTCAGTTAGGGAGGCCTCAAGGGAAGAGCAAGCAGAATTTTACATAGCAGAACCATGCCAGGTTAGTGGGGGGCTAGAGGAAGTTTCACACACTGGGTGAGCTACAAAAAACATCTTGCAGCTGCAGCAAGTTTTCTGCCAAATAGGATCTGGGTTTTCGGTGCTTTGTAAAGCACAAGCACAAAATGGTGGTGAGGCTCAAGATGGAGCCATGTTGGCTATCACACCACTGCTCTCAGCACAGCCTCTTCTGCAGACAGGGTCTGTCCCTGCTAGGCGCTCATACTCGAACACCCTGGATGTGCCAAAAAGTAAAGGCCACTCCAGACAGATTCGGGACTTGAAGTTGCAATGTCTAGGGACAGGGACTGTTTGTTTGTAGAAGCCACTTTTACAGCAATCTATGGTTGACAGAACAAACCAAAATGCACCAGGTAGGGCCTAATTTCCATTCTATTCAAGCAATGCACCAATTCATTATGAATATATTTATTATGTACTGCAAACATGTACTAATGAAAACAATACAAAACATTATGACCACAATCAAATGAGGAAATAATGTTCTGACACTTGCTAAGAAATATAACAGCCAAGTGTAGTAAAGCCTGCATAGGCTGAGACCCTCTACTTAGTCCTTCAGGCAGATGCAAGCCTGAGGCATAGAGCGGGCCCTGTCCTGAACCCATGCACAGGCTGATGGGTTCTCTGTGGCCAAGCCTGGTGTCACAGGAACGTGCAATGTCATAGCACTTGGCTCTTTGCACAGCCCAGTGCAGACAGATAGCTTGCTGTGTGCTGACTGCCCGAGATCCCCAGAAGCAACTCACCCTTTGGGGAGATGAGCAAGCCCTCACTCCCAACACCCAGTGAGGACTGAGTAACAGAACAGAAAGTGAACACAGTATTCAGACAAATCTCCTCAAGGAGGTCCTCAGTCTCCCCTACCCCACTTTGGACCTCTGATCAGGACTCTGATCCTCAGTCCTAGCAGTGTGACCAGGACTGCTAACTCCTCTCTGGTTCCAGGATTCAAGCTCAGGGGTGGCCTGGAAGTGACAGTTGGAGACGCTCCTCCCCCATACCTGCTCTCTCCAAGAAAGGCCCTGGTCTTTCTGCACCACACACCTTCCCCAGGACTCTTTGAAGACTGTGCTGGTGTGAAGAGGTCTGGGTGGGAGAGGCTTTGCAAGGGCTTTCAACTATACTTCTCTAAACCTGCCAAATATACATAGCTTCATAGTAAATGTTTGTGGGAGGAACGAGGTGGAAACAAAGTGATAGCTCACTTAAAGGAACCCTGCTGTACACATCACCACAGCAGCATCAGCGGTGCCTAGAAGGAATATGCAATAGTGACTACCCCACTCTACAGCCTCTCAGATCACAGCCTGCCCCTTTGCTAATTGCAGGTGCTGCCCCCTACCACCACACTCACCTTCAGAACCTCACAACCACCTGTGTCTAGGGCACTATATGATGTGACTCTGGCACCAATGGGCAGGGCAGGTGCAGAAACAGGGCAACCCGGCCACTATCTGGCCATCAGCCAGAGCTGGACCAGCACCTTGGTCATGCTGCAGTCAGGAGTCTCCAGCTTGACCTCAAGCTCTCAGTTCTGACCACTGCATCCCTATGAGAATGCCTTGTGCTGCTAGGAGCTGCCTGAAGCTGCCATAACACAACAACTGGGGCTCCTGGTAGCCTCAAACCCAGGCCCTGGACCCAGGACAAAGCATGTTAGTTCCATCTTGGTCTCTTGACCATAGAACAACCATCCCTTGGAAAACTAGCTTCTCCCTGAGGCAGAAAGGGCCTGGGGGAGCACTGAGCAGCCCCCAGGACAGCCATGTGCAGCACAAGGCCAGGTGTGTGGATGAAAGGACAGCATTCAGGGAACAGGAGGAGGAGGAGAGATGGATCAATGGGGAAAAGAAGGCAGAAGAAGGAAAGATCAGGAGGAATAGGAAAAAAGCACTCCACTGGACAAAGTTCTGACTCCTCATTTTGCCACTCATAACACTTGCACACCTACAGAAACATCCAACAAAGCAGAGACAGCCTGCACAGGGAGAAGAAATTTGCCACCGACACCTTAAACAGATTAGCTAATATCTAGAATGTATAAAGAACTAAAGACTACTCCCCCAAATAAAAGGCCCAAACACAAAATGAAAAACAGAATAAATAGACACTTCACAGCAGTACAAATGACCAAGAAATTCATGAAGAAATGTTCAAGGTCAAGGCCAATAGGGAAATGGAAATTAAAACAACACTGAGATTCCATCTCATTCCAGAAAGAATGGCTATAGTAAAGAAATCAAAGAATAAAAAATGCTGTTGAGGTTGTGGGGAAAAATGAACACTTTTACATTATGATTGGCTGGAATGTACACTGGCACCACCACTATGGAAACCAGTATGAAGATTTGTCCAAAAACAAAACTACAAACTCTTTGTGACCAAGCTATTCCCTTTCCTGATATCTTCCCCAAAGAGTTAAATACAACATGTCATGATATATGCATACCAGTGTTTATTACACCAAAATTCACCATAGCTAAATTTTGGAGCCAGCATATATCTCCATCCGCAAATGAATGGATAAACAAGATGTGCTTTTACAAACAATGGAGGAGTAATAATCCATGAAGAAGAATTTAGTCATTTTTAGGTAAACAATGATGCACCCTGAGGTCATAACGGTAAGTGGAACAAATCACACACACAAGCTTCAATATTATATGGTTTCTTTTATAGGATAAACCTGAAATGTACATGTAGAGCAAAAGAAATGACAGGTCAGAGGAGGTAGCAAAATAGGTCTTTTCAAGTAGCAATGAGATCAAGAAATGGAGGACAGAGGGAAGAGGAAGGGGATGAAAAAAGAATCAGTAAGTGCTGAATGCAAGCACTAACTTACCACAAGGAATGTAAACATCAGTACTGCCAATCTCTACTAATAATGAAATGTCAGAAGACATCATGCTCTAACATCATTTGAATGTACACATCATGAAAGGTGTTTTTATCAGAATTGGCATACTTAGCTCGAATCACACTTTATTGCATACTATCCAGATATTCTTGAACAAGTTTCTCAGCCTTTATACTTTTATACTTCTATTGTTTAAGGGCTTGCAAAAGGAGGATTTCAGAAATTTCAGCTGGCTCTCCTGAACCCATGCTTTTATTCAGCACTGTCCGATAGTACACTGTGCTTATTACCATGATCACAGGATCCCTAAACAGGAATGCCACACAATAAGGAATCTTCAAGATAGCTGGTGTAAATTCCTAAATGCTCCATGAAGAGCAGATGGAAGCCAGTTGTCTGAGGTCTGGTGTCCAGGCCCTGGAATCAAATAACTTGAGGGAGAGGAGGAGGAAGGACATGGGTCCCTGGGACACAGGAAGTATCGGAAGCAAGAATCGAAGTTGAAGGGAGAGTAAAGAAAGAGTCTACAACAAACAAGAAGGAGGTGGCAGGCTCTGCATCCTCCCTGAGCTCTGATTTACTGTGTGGGAATGCCAGCTCGAACCTACAGATGAAGCATGGCTACTGGCCACACAACAGACCTGCAAAGAGAAATGCAGTGGTGGGCACAGTGGTCCGCAGCGGTTGGTGAATGGTTGGGGTTTGGATGTCCTCCAGGAGAGAGCAATCAACAGATAGCCATTTTGGAGAGGGGCCCACTGAGCTCAGAACTCAGGACAGCTGCTGGCCAGCTCCATCTAGTGGCTGCCAATGTCAGTGTGGGAGTTCAAGTCAGCAGGTCAGGGAGCCCAGCTCAAGCAGGCAGGGAGCCAAGTTGGAGCCAGTGGAAGGGGTGCCTAAACTGTTGAAGGTTCCACAGGTGCAGTTCCAGAATCACAGCCAGAAAACAGCCGGAACTTCAGTGGAACCACAGGTGCAGGCTTGCTGGGATTATCCACTACTCCACCATAAAGCTAAAACTGGCTTGTTGGGATTAATCAACTTGGATTGGTATTCTGCCGACATTGTCTACCAGTAAAAGCAGAGTCAGGCCTTGAAGCAGACATTGTTTTTCTTATCTTATTCCCTTGTCCTTTTAAAAAAATTCTCTCTTTCCTTGTTTTTGTTTTGTTTTGTTTTTTCTTAAGAGTTTGTTCTAATTTTTATGAGTGTAAACACAGTTTCTAGGATTTTTTGGTGGTGGTGGTTTCCTCTGTGATCATTTTTATTTCTTCTATCTCTCTTTCCATCCTGTCTTCTTCACCAGTTTTCTAAAATTGGTGTGATCTTCCTTTGTCCTCTAGCCTTGCCTCTAATCTTTTCCTCTTTTTCTATTTCTCTACCTTTTCCCACCTAACTCCTTTAAAATTTTCTCTGCTGAGGATAAAATCCCCATATTGAGGGCTTATTTACTGCAACCCATTTTCTGGTTCATTTTAGATTTCATTGTATAACTAGAAATCTGGTTCATACAGATAAAGGTGACAAATTAGCAGTTACCACAGTTTGTCCTTTTCTAGGCTGTGTTTGATGCAATTGTTATTGCTGATTGTATTACTTTAGCCAAAGTGACATAATTGTTCTAATCAGTTGTTCCTCCTGATATACCAAGAATAATATTGACTAAGGGTCATAAAAACTATTATACGTCAGTGCCAAAGCACAAGAGGCTAGGTCAAGTAGGCAGCAACTTCTCATCCCCCAAAACTGAAGAGGCAGGATCTTGCAAAAGACTCAAAACCCAAAGCCCAGGTAACCTGGAAGACACCTCGGAGAGGAAGTCATTTCCTAAGGTTTCCAAATACCAGCAATAAAGCTACTCACCATTAGCAATTTACAAGCATCAGGCCCACCCAGATATGACTACTAAGTGTGTGCAGACCCCAGCCAGCAGCCTGTGTGGGACAAGAGTGGCATAGGTATGCAGGCCCCAACCAGGACCCTGCCCAGACACCAGGGGCTTGGGGATACAGGCCCCAGCCAAAGGCCCTCCCAAACAACAGCTATGCAAGGTGGGCAGGACCCAGCCAGAGGCATGTCAGAGACCATTCTAAGCATGCACAGGCCTCAGCCACTACCCCACTCCCCAGCAAACATTTCAGCACAGGGATCCAGAAGGCCACCATTCACAATCCAAGAATTGGTGCATTGGTGAGCAGCAGAGAAAAGGCCTCTGTGCGGTCTGCTGAGAAGTGAAGCCCACTGGGTGAGCAAAAAGTCACCCCAACAAAGGCACGGCAGGCTGCATCTTTTGAAATGAGAAGAAACGTGAACGAATCTCAAAAACAGACTTCCAGATCACCTAAGGCAACCCCAATGGGCAACAAGATGGAACAAACCGATACTCAACCACCTGGACTCCCTCAACTGGCAACCAAAGAGCATCTGGAAATAATGAAGTGAGAAATAATTTCTCAGATCCCAACACAGATTGTGTCCATAGTGCAAAACACGATTAATAACTCTAGAGCAGACACAGATAAACAAAAGAGAAGACTGAGGAACAGGATGGAATCCCAGCATAGGAAACAAATGGTATCCATGAAACAAATGCAAACAATATCCAGCAGATTAAAAACTCCATTCAAACTCTAAGCAGCAGAATGAGCCAATATGAGGACAGAACATCAGATATACAAGACAGGATTGCAACTGGTGACCAGGAAAAGAAAGGTTTCTTAAAAATAGTAAGGGACCACGAGCAATCAACCCACCAGCTGCTAGATGATGGAAAGAAGAATAACATAAGAAAGATCAGAGTCAATGAAGAAATAAGAGAGAGTACAAATGACATTAAAAAAAATGCTCACAGAACTAATGGCAGAAATCTTCCCAAGCAGGGGAAAAGCATTTGACATACAGATCAATGAGGCATGTAGGACTCCAACTAGCCATGGAGTACTACTACTACTCGGCCATAAAGAATGAGAAACTAGACACATTTATAGCTAAGTGGATGGACATTGAGGTCATACTCCTAAGTGAAATAAATAGGACACACATGTGTAAACACCAGATTGTTTCTCTGGTGTGAATGACTAAAAGTATAAATAAGGTTCAAATGGTATAACTGATAATGTGAAATAGGAAGAAAAGGTCTAAAGGAGTTGGGGAAGTGGGAAGGGCAGGGGAAAAGAAAGAAGGGAAAAGGAAAAACAATGTGAGAACAGGAAACAATGGAAACAAAATCTCTAAATAGGGAAGGATGGAGGGGGTGAAAGGAAAGCATGGAAATGGAGAAAAAATAAGAACTGAGATACAGCATGTAAAGGTACAAGGTCCCCAACAATGAATGTAACTGTATTTCACACCTAAAATGTACCAAGAAACTTAATGAAAAAAAGATACAGGGGTTTCTTTTCTACAATGGAGCATTTATCAGCCACAGAAAAGGGTAAACATGAGAGGCCTGATGCACCTTGAGAAAATAGTCTTTATTTAAATTAAATAAAAATGCATTTTAAAATAATGCCTTGTTTCCCTGGTGAGAGAAACCAAAAGGGTAAGAGAGGTCCAAAATGTATAAGAGATATTAGGAAGTGGAAAGAAAATGTCCAAATAGAAAAGAGAATGAGGGAGGTGGGAGGGGGAAATTAAGGGACAAGGAAAAAAGAATAGAAAGAAAATATGGAACCAAAGCTTGTCTAAATAAGGAGCGGAAGAAGAGTTAAACAGAGGGAAGAGGACTGGGGAAAAGGAAATCAATACACATTATGTAGAGAGCCACATTCTCTAGGATTACTGTGATCAGTATGTGTATCTAAAATGTACCAATAATATTGTTTTCAAAGCTCAATAACTGTAAAATACTTCTGGAATGATATATACATGAAATGAGACAGAAGATTTTTCTGCCAAAATAAAATTTAAAATAAAAATAAAGTAAGGGGCCATAGGGTCTTCTTCTCAGAGGGGGAGGCTCCACTTATGGACCCCAGTACATGACCTCACTTCCTTGGTGACAGGTCCCAATAGAACTTGGAACCCTGGAGTCACCGGGTATCACAGTCTCACCAAGGCTGCCTAACAGTCCCTTGGCTGAGAGAGTCAGCAGCGAACATGCTGTGCTGCTGTCCCAGGGCTCCAGGCCACAGCCTCAGGACCCCATGCAGGGAAAGCAGTTGGGAATGAGTGAGAGGATGGTTGACTAAGTCTAGGCGCTACAGGCCACGCACCAAGAACTGCCCATCCTCATGGGCAGCACAGAGTAGGTCTCACCACATCCAGAGACCTCGGGACCTGAGATGTGAGGGAGCCCAGGACAGGTCTCCCTGGGCCTGGCCACCAGGCACTCTGAGACACTGAGTACAGGACAAGAACATTTAGGCCTGCCCACCGTGAGTCCCCTGCACCACTCCCACCCTAGGTCTTCACTCTCTGTGTGGGGGTTGGGAGGACAGGGTCAGGAGAGAAGTTCCTCCTGGGCTGGAGCGAGTGCTGGGAGGCTGTGAGCCCGGGGTCCTGTCACATCTCACCCAAGACAGGGCTGGCAGGAGGAGAAGGCCACTGCCCAGGGATGATCCACAGCCTCAGGAGCCATCTTCTGTCCTCCTGGGGTAGAAACCTGTGACTGAGCTGTTTGCCTTTCGGGAAGCACAAAGTTACTTGGGGCAAAACCACCACAAACTGACGAGGCAGGCCTTTGTGCTGGCTGCCAGCCGCTGGAGACTGTCCCACCAGAGCTGCACATAAGATATCAGGACATTGGGCTGGAGCTGTCACTGGGGCTTGTGTGCCATGTGTCTGAGATGGACACTGTGCCAAAATAACAACAGGTGCCACCTCAGGCACGAGGTGTGTGTGTGAGAGCAGAGGGGACTCTGTACTGAGGCCACAGGGGGACAGAGAGCCCCCTCGGGATAGACAAAACCTTCACCTCCTCCCTGCAGGGCTTGGTAACAGTGGGCCAGGGTCCTGCTCCCAAAGGTGTCTGGGTCCCATGTCACCAAGATCTATATCATCTCTGCTCAGCCTCCACATTGGCCAGGGGCAAGGTCACCATCCACAGGCTGGAGACCCAAGAAAGGGACATGGACAAGGTGTCACTTCAATCCTTCCATGAATGCATTCGGCCATTTCACCTCACTGTAACTCCTGGCCCAGGCATCCATGTGGCTGATTCCTCATCTCTACCCTGGAAGGGGCCTCAGGACCTATGGGATGTTGCTCTTAATACACAGAGGTACACACAACCTCTCCTCAGCTAACAAACTGGCCTGAAATGCTAGTATTTCTAGGTGTCCCTTCTGAAATTTAACTCTTATATGAGGCTCACTTTCTGCCAGATCCTCCTGTGCTCTCCTGCTGGGAGTCACTATGGACAATTCAGAGTTTGATCAAGGCTTAATCGTCCATCCCTCCTGATGAGTCATGAGTGGGATGACAATTCCATTGTCTCCCCACTGTTCTCTTACAGACTGGAAATCAGGGGGCCCAGAGCCTGGCAGAGGTCTGCACGGTGAGGACAGCACAGGCAGGCATGCCCAACACCCTGAGGGTGGCCTCAGGGCAGGCCTTCCTGGACAGCTGGCCCATCAATGGACCCTCCTTCCTGGACCCCAGAAGGGCCTGCATTTCCTCCCCACAGGAGGGGATGGTGGGAAGGTGAGTTCTGCTCTCAGCAGCACAGTGGACTTGGCCACCATGGCTCCAAGGCTTGGGAAGGTGCAATCCCCTCTCAGGCTCACTTGCAACAAATGAAGCTCACATTGTGACTGTGGGATGGAATGGGACCTCTATTGTAAGGGTTGATAGTGGCCATCCTCCCATGGAAGATCAGCTAAGGCAGCCCTGCTGATTCCCACAGATGATCTTTGCAGATGATCTGGAAAGCTGTGTATCCCCCTGACTGAGCCTTGCACTTAGGGATAATTGTGCTGGTCACTGTAAAGATTGCAGAATCACTCTATTGGCTTCACAGTTTTCACCCCAGGAAACCTTGGGGTGTGCAAAGGCCCCAGGCCCACTCAGACATCATGGAAGAGCAGGTGGCCACATCACTTTACCAATATACATGAAGACAAACTATGTGCAGACACTTTTCCAGGTACTGATCATGAGCCAATGTCCACAGCAGATCCAATCACTTCCCACTCGCATTTCAGTGATATTTGGTGTCTACACAGTCACAATCAGAGCAGATATTATTCAAATTACAGTAGATGAAGCCCCTCCTTTCCTCCCTTGATGTGGATTCACAGCAGTGCAAACAAGTCCAGAGGAGGCACAGACACTGGGCAACACTTCACTACATACCTTAAAGCCTGAGGAGAGGCAGGGCAGCACAGATGCCTATTGTCCCTCACTTCTCAGATAGTTATGGAGCAGTAGCCCTGTGCCCTTGACTACAATCGAACAGCAGAGACCAGACTCTGTCCTCATGGAGCTGACAGTGGGCACAGGCAGGGAGACACTGTGTCTGGCTGGCCTGAAGAAGACAGAGGTGTTCACACCACTGAACAAAGACTCCCTCCCACTGAGCCATCTGTCAGGCACTCAGGGCTGCTTGGGCCAGGACTGCTCTACTGGGGGTGGGAGAGGGTGCGGCTGGAGCATGCGCAGATTGGGCAGGAGGCTCACTGGTCCTTCTCTGCATGTTTGCTAGGCAGGTAATGTGGGAGGAATGGCCAGACCTCTCATTCTGGCTCCTACCTGCCTTCCCCAGCTCCATGTCCTCTGTCCTTGAGCCCTTGCTGGAGCTGCACTCCCAGGTGCATCACACTTCCAAACTTGTCCTGGCCCAGCTGGAGCATGCCTAGCCCACTGAGGCAGAGACCAAGGGTGAGGAGGACTGTGGCATGAGGCTGTGGGCATGTTGGGGAGAGATGGGCCTTTGGACACAGAGAGAGCGTTCTGCTGCTGCGTGTCCCAGTAACCTTGTGACACTCAGTAGCCAGAGGGCTGTTGTGTCTGGGGGGACTTTCTGGGGGAGGCTTCCTGCACAGAGCTCTCTGACAAGCAATGGGAATGTTGTGGCCCAGGAAGAAACATGGACAGTTGGTGAACTTTTCTTCTCTTTCAACTTCAAGGGCAGCTCCAGTCAAAGCTGAAGTCCCAGCTGCAGAGCCTGTGCTAGCTCTACCTGCAGCTCCCTCCCCAGCTCTGGCACCACAGCCAGAGTGAGCACCAGGAACCCCTTCTCCTCCAGCTGCACAACTGGGGGTCCTGGTGGCTCCTCAGTAAGTGTCACCTCCTGACCTCCCCCTGGGGCCAGGTCCTGCCCCACACCTGCCATTCCTCTCTATTACTGTTGTTCATGTTTTCTTCTTTACTTTTCCACTTACTTTCTGGATTTATGTACATGATACGGTTATTTTTAAATAAAATTTAAGGTTTTACTCTTGTTTAAAATGATCAGCTTGGTGGCACGAAGTGCCTGCTCAGTGTTGTGAACTTGACACCTCTGTCCAGGTATAGGGCATTTTACTCAGTGCTATACCAGCGAGTGGTTCCTCCCCTCTCCCCTGAACCTAGTCCCTGGCCACCATTCTTATTATATCTCCGTAATTCACCTACTCTAAGTTTTTCACAGCAATGCAATCAGATTTCTCCCTGGCCACATAATCCGGGAAAGGATTCATGAGTCTCAAAAGACAGTGGGCCAGGACACCACAGCTGCACTTCTCCCGGGTGATGAAAAATCATTCTCTAGATTTTGATTGAATTTTATTTTTAAACTATGAAATCTCAGAGCATCCTGGACACCAGGGGCTCAAGGTTCCAAGGGATGAGTGGTCCAATTTTGTCCCATGGACACTACAGGACTCCTGACCCAGGCACTATACAAATCAGTAATCGGTTTTTAGTACTGGGGATTGAACCTAGGACTTTCTCAGTGAGCTACATCACCAGCTTATGTAATTTTTGATTTTAGTTTTGTCACAGAATCTCATGAAGTAGCTGACTTTCCCAGCCCGGACTCAAACTTCTGATCTGTTTGCTTTAGCCTCCCAGGGACTATACTAATCCCTCAGTCCTGGCATTACAGATTTGCACCATCTCAACTGGCTTCTCTAAGGATTTTTGAAACACAAACTCCAAAATGGACCTCAAAATCCTTCCCAAGCTATAGGAGCTGCATACAGCCCCATGCCTGAGCTGCAGGGACCATCCTATCAATCTCTATGAACATCTCACAGCTCATGACCAGCACCGGGCAGTCCTAAGCCCCCTCCCTGACTGTACACACTCACCCCCCCCTTTCCTGGCCAGATGCTGTTGGGCTCTCAACACTGTGCACCATTACCAACTGCACTTGCCATGAAGAAAGGATCATCCAGACAGAGTCTGGACCCGAGGTGGCAATGCCTGGGGACAAGGACCGTGTGGCTCCACAGAAGTGACTGTGAGAGAAAACTATGCTCTATAGATCCCACCATAACGCACCCAGGAATGGCCCAATTTCCATTTTACACATTAAATGTACCAACTTCACCATGAATTAAATCATCATGTACTGCAATCATGTATTACTAAAATTCATGTAACAAATTACAAACATTACAATTTTATTGTATTAAATTTAAAATATTCAAATTATAAACACTAAAAAGAGGAATGAAATTTTGACAAATGCAAACAAATAGAATAGGCAAGTCAAGCAAAGCCAGACAGACTGAGAACCTCTACCTGGCAGGCAAGGTTCCTTCAGGCAGATGAAAGCCTGATCCACAGAGCCACCCCTGTCCTGAACCCATGCACAAGATGATGGGATATCTGTGGCCAAGCCTGGTGTCACAGGAATGTGCAAAGTCATAGCACTTGGCTCTTTGCACAGCGCAGTGAAGACACACAGACAGCTTGCTGTGTGCTGACTGCCTGAGATACCCAGAAGCAGCTCACCCCTGGGGGAGATGAGCAAATCCTCACTCCCAACACCCAATGAGGACTGAGTAAAAGAACAGAAAGTGAACACAGCACTCAGGCAAATCTCCTCAAGGAGGCCTCAGTCTCCCCCACCCCCCTTTGGACCTCTGCTCAGGCCCCTGATCCTCAGTTTTAGCAGTGTGAGCAAAAGTGATGTCTCCTCTGGCCCCAGGATTCAGGCTCTGAGGTCAGCCTGGAAGTGACAGTTGGATATGCACCTCCCTCTATACTTGCTCTCTCAAAGAAAGGTCCTGGTCTTTCTCCACCTTACACCTTCCCCAGGGCTCTCTGAAAATTGTGCTGGTGTGAAGAGGGCTGGGCAGGAGAGGGTTAGTAAGGGCTTTCAAAGATACTTATCTAATATACTCTGCTGTACACATCACGATCCCAGCATCAGTGTGGCCTAGGAAGGAAATACATGGGTGGCTTCCCCACTCAAAAGCCCCTCAGAACACTGCCCACACCTCTGCTGGCTGCAGACACTGCCCACTCCCAGCCCAATGGCCTTAACAATGTCACAGCACCCTGTGTCTTGAGGGCTATGCACTGTGACTCTGGCACCAGTGGGCAGTCAGGGAAGGAACCAGGGGCAGCCTGGCAACTACCTGGCCTTTAACCAAAGGAAATGAAGATAGCTTCAGAAGACTTCCTCACCTGAGGCCCAAGAGCTGGGGCAGAGGCACATCCCATGGGTGCATTATACACAAGGATCCCCAGGGACCTCCCTGGTCCAGCTGGTGTCCAGATCCTGAGGACCCAGGGAAAAGCCAGCAGCAGGCCATAATGTCACCTCCAGGCCTCATAACACAGACAAACAATGGTTGGCCAAAGGGAGGATCTGGTCTTGGGACTGGGACAGGGATGGGTGGCCCTACTCGGGAACCTTGTGTCCCAGGACCTAAGTGGGCTGGTGCACCTTTATTTAACTTTCTGCCAATGTGGTCCAGATCTGAAGGCCCAGCTGCATGCTCTCGCACACCCTCCAGGGCTCCTTGGCCAGGTGCAATTCTGCCTGTCCCCCATCAGCCAATTCTACATGCTCAGTACTCACCTGGATCCGGCCAGACAGGAAGATCCAGACTCATCTCCCAAATATCCTGGTGAGCCCAACTCACACAGGGACCCAAAGCCTGGGCCAGGCCCTGGGATGCTCTACAGCTTGACCTAAAGACTTGGTTCTGACCACCAAGTCCTCTGAGAGCATCTGGTCCTGAAAGCTGCCTGAAGCCACTATATTCCAAGAACAGGGGTTCCTGCTACCCTCAACCCCAGATCCTGTATGAAGAGCACCAGCCTGTTGGTTCAAGGTTGGTCTGGATGTCAACAGACCAGCCATCCCTGGACTACTGACTTCTCCCTGAGCCAACAAGGGACTGGGAGCACACACAGAGCAGTCCCCAAGCCAGCCATGTGCAGCACAATGCCAGCTGGGATGGTGGGAGGGAAAAGGGAGGACAGGGACAGGAGGAGGACAGATGGACGGATGACAAATGGATGGGAAAAAAGGAAGAGAGTAGAAAAAGGCACTGCACTGATGAGACCCTGATTTTTCCACCCACTACACCTGCTGGGTGACAGCAGAGGCCAGGGACTCTGGACTTTGGGCAGCTGGACGCACAGGATCTCCTCCTCTCGTGATCCCATCCCAGGGTCTGGGGGTCTTGGGGGAACAAGGAGGGGACTCAGAATGGTAAGTCAGGCAGAGGAAGAACAAGGGAAGCATAGTACAGGAGTGTGTCCTGGGAAGGTGGCTGTGGGACACAGTCTGTGGTTTCCCACGTGCCCCAGTGGGCCGCCAGGCACACCTAGTGCCCACTGCCCCCCATCCAGGCTCAGTGCCAGCAGGCAGGGATCCTCCTTGATCATCACGAGAGGGCCACACACACACACAGACCCTGGACCCCTGACACCTCAGAGAAGCGCTGTGCCCTCTGTGGGTCCCACAACACCTGCTCCTGCCCTTGCACTCCACACTCCTCATGCTGCTCAGCACCAGCAGTGCTAGTGACCTATGCTTATGATTCTTACCCATGTTGTTGGAAGCAGATATGAAGCTGCCACCCTAATGTTACACTTTGACAGAATGTTACTTCCAAGGGGTATGCCACAACAGCCACAGATTTGGGTTAAATTCCAGCAATGGCAATTACTGAAATTTTAATCCTAACAACAATATTTTGTATTTGTCACTTACTATGATCCAAGTACTATGCAAAATATTTCTTCTAATGACTTCTTTTATCTTCATAATAAGTCTGCTAGCTTGGCCTTATTAATATTTGCATTTTACAAATAAGAAAACTGAAGCACACAGTAGTTCAAAAATTTCCTCAACAGTATATAAACAGTAAAATTTCAGAAAGTTACTTAATCACTCTGGATTCTCTTACTCCACATCTATCACAGAAGGGATAATACCTGGGTGACTGAATTCTAATTTCAGTGTATTTTTCCTTCCTACCACAGGGACAATCAAGATGGGAAATACAGCCACTATATTTTCAAGTATGAAGTCTTTTAAATGGACCATTTTACCTTTTTAGAATATATAATTTGTTGTGTGAAAAAGTTATGCCCTGAACAGCATAGCATCAAGATGCCATTTGAATTTTTTAAATACTTTTAATATATATTTTTTTTAGAAAAGACAATATTTAGAGAAGAAATGCAGCATGGACTCTTGAAGGGGGAGATTTTGCGATTAACTGAACCTAAGCCCATCCTGGCTTTGATGTCTTAGAGCCTGGCCACAGGTCATGGTCACCTGGGGTGGACAGAATGATGACAATACCTGCTCCATGCCAGCAATTGCTGCCCTACCACCTCCTGGGGGTTCACAGTGCAAAACTGTGCCCATAAAAGTCAGCATATCATGTTAACCTACCTTATTTTCACACTTGGTCTTCATGTTTTCACAGCTACTGGAGTGGTGGTGTTCCACAGCCTTCCCAGACTTCGCCACACTGACCAGACCCCAGTCACTTCACAAGCTGCTTGGAGCTGCACTCTCTCTCCCACTGGTCCACAGTTTTATAAGACACATCCAATGGAATCGAGACCTGTATCTGTTTGACAAAATCATGAGAACACTTTAAAAAATAAACAAGGTAGATTTAACATTTTTGCTGAAATGAAGACTTCAGGTATTATTTGGGGGAAATACTGCTTTTAAAAACAAAGTACTGTGAATTATATTCTAATTACTTTAAAAATAGAAAACAATTCTGGGAGACACAGCTCTGCTAATACATTATGTGCTTCCTCTTCCAATCAAGTGCCTTGCTGTCTGTCTGTCCCATTCTGTACCCAATGCCACCCACATAAATTTCTGCATTGACTTCTCTCTGCCTCTCACCTTGGCCAGGCCCCACCCCAACTTCCAGACCCAGCTGAAGTGCCACTCACTCACAAGTCCTCCTCAAACGTATTATATGCATCATATTATTTTTGTAAAATAAAATTTTTTCAAATTTATTTTTTCATTTCATTCATTCACTCATTCATGCCTTCTTTAGTAAATAAGTTTTTAAGCATCAATATGGTGTCATTAAGTGTACCAAAAGGCAAGGCTTGCCTTCCTAGAGTGCAGAGTCAAGTTTACCATCTGCCATATCGTCTGTTACAACTACTAAACTGTGCTGTGAGGACCCCCAAATCAGCCAAACACAGTTGATAAATGAGTATATCTCTTTCAGTAAAATTCATATAAAAAATTGAATATGAGACAGTACTGGACCACGAGCCATAGTTGAGCATTTCCACTTGAAATCAAATGAAAACTTTTGTTTTTCCTTAACTGACATTGCATGGCAAATAGATATTCAAAAGGAAAAGTTAACTTCCAAATAAATGAACACAATTTGGATACAGCTCACCTTTGAGGACCGTTTTCCTGGACTGACACAGGCCATTGCTTATCTTAGTGTAAGAGCTCACAATCTATACAAAGCTCAAAATGTTTTTCATTGGGTCGAAAATGACCCCTTCATCAGCCTACCCATTGTGGTGTTCACAACTTTGTCTAAAACTGAAACTCAAATAGATGCTGTTAATAAACTTCCTGCCAAAGCCAAGCAGATTTACTGATTTTGTGGTGATTTTCCAATGCATGGAGTGAAATTTTCACAAAATTCTCTCTCTATGTATATATATATATATATATATATCTCAACTTTTTCTCAGAAAAGTTTTAAGGAAGTTTATAAAAGATACATACTCCAAAAGGATAAAGAAAAAAACAATTGGACGATCATACTGAAGGAAATGTAAGGTACCAATAAAGGAGTAAGGTTAGCACTAAAAACTTGCCATGCTTGGAAGCCAGCTAGACTTGATTAAGGCAAGCTGTCAAACTGACTCTGTAACTCTAGCAAGGCAAGGAAGGGCACCTTATCCATTTCAGAAGTCACAGTGTTCACAAAGTGAAATCGCAAAGGTATTAGGAAACAGTGTGACTTTTGCCCATGGCATCCTATAACACAGAGACTGAAGTACAGTGGTGTCCTCAGTACTATCTTCCAATAGCAGCAGGCATTCCTCAGGGTCTCTCAGTACATTGCCTTTCACTGCGGCATGATTACACAGATTCCTACCAAGTTCAACACAAGCAGATCCATAGGCCTAAAATGCCGCAGTTCTCGTATGGCACTTTCATGCAGGACTGCTTAACCCAGAGGGGAGATCTTGCAGCATCAGAAGGAATAAATAGACTGCATTCATTTTAGGTAGTCTGATTTATAGGGGATTCTTTGTTACTTTGGTCTGCCACCAACAGTTGTCCCTTCTGTCAACAGGACTCTGGTTTTCCTCAGAGGGTCATTGCTCCCTCCCAGGTAAGAGCACATGATGTACAGGGACTTAGTGCCCACCTGGAGCTGAGAAAAGCATAAACAGGGCAATCACAGCCAGGAAGCCACCAGGGAGCCCCAGGCAGACAAGGAGAGTTTTGCTGCTCCTGTGGTTTTGCGTTTTGTTTTCATTTCTATTTTTACGGCTGGGAGTTGGGAGCTATTTGTTGCGTCCTTTGCCCCAGCTTGTAGAAAGCTCACTTGAGAGGATACACAGCCCAGTGCAAGTAGTCCTGATTTGAAAAGTAGAGCATAGTGCCTGCATCGAGGAAAATGTGGCTTCCTGACAACAGGACTGGATTACTTTTTGCTGAAATTAGTTTGAACTGAGATTCCAGCACTAACCTATTGATGAATACAATGTGTACTCTTCTTTCACTTAGTAAAGTTATCAGTAAGTATTGAACAACATTTACTACAAATATAATGTTTTAGTCACTTTTCTGACACTGAAAAGCAATACCTGACACCCACAACTTAAAGGAGGACAGGTTTATTTTGGCTCACAGTATCAGAAGCTTTAGTCCATGGTTGGTTGGCTCACACAGAAAAGGCATGGTGGAAGGGGCTGCCAGGGAGGAAAGCTGCTCCAGTCATCCACTGTGGCCCAGAAGCAGAGAGGGAAGGGAGGAGCCAGAGAGGAAGGTACAGCCCCAGGGAACCACCTCCCTGACCAAGCCCCACCTCCTAACAACACATTGAGCTATGGATTCATCTGTGAATTGATCCACATGAGGCTTTTTAGAGACAATGAAGAGCTAACCATATAGCTATTCTGAGTTCCCTGTAAATATGAAACCACCTGCTTCAATAGCCAGTCAAGCTGGAGCAATGGGGTCATGAAAAGAAACAAGGCTGAGTAAAAGATACCCAGCCCCAGCATGGAGGTAAACTGAAGGCCTCACAAAAACTGCACCTTGCAGTCACCACCTGCTAACCCCTCACACTAGGTCACAGCACTGAACACTACATTTTGTGATTGAGATCACTGTCTGAGTGTGAATAACTATCCATGTGGACCTGAAAGTTACAATCTGCTATGCATCCTCCACTCTGGGCCATCCAGGGGATATAATCAGAAACTGCTTTATTCATTAAGGAAAACTCCTATGGACATTTGTGGAAGACCTACATGGTCCTATTGAAATTAAAATGAAACTGAAGGCAACCCAGGAAAGAAAATCCTCCTCAAATAAAACAGATCTCTCAGTGATGACCCTGATCACAGCATCTTGAGAGAGAATGAACTCTTTGGATGGAAAAATCACACCTCCTACTGTGCCTGCTGCATCTGAAGCATCTATCCTTTCCTGACATAAAACTTGAAGTTCTTGAATCTCTGAAATCATAGACAGATTTCCTAGTTTTTCATTGCTGTTTTTAAGGAGCATATAAATTTCTTCCACTATGAAAAGGATGAGAAGTATCTTCCCAAAATAATTGAAAGCTTTACACCACAGCAATATATGCACAACCTTGTTATAGCAGCACAATATGTAATAGGGAAATCTTGGAAACAAGATGGGGAAATTCCCATCAATGGATGAATAAAGATGTGATGGTTTTTTATACAATGGAATACTTACTGCTCAGACTAATAAAAAGATAACCTAGGCCCAGGGAATTTAGCTCAGTGGTTCAAGCACCTGCCTCGCAAGAACAAGGTCCCAAGTTTGATCTCTGGTACCAAAAAAACGTTTCTAGGTAAACGGATGCACCTTGAGACTATATGCTTCATCAATCAGACACATATTTGAATATTGCATTGTTTCCCTGGTGTCAGAAATCAAAAGGGTAAATAAGGTCCAAAATGTATAACATATGTTGGAAAAAAGGAAGAAAATGTTTAAATGGGAAGGGGAAAGAGGGAGGTGGTAGGGGGAAACAACAAGATAAAATAGAATAGCAGGAAAAAATGGAAACAAAGCTTTTATAAACACAAAGAAAAAGAAGAGGTGAAGGGAGGGACGGGAATGGAGCAAGCACAAATGGGGATATATCTCATACAGGTCACTCAACTGAAAAGATTATGGGAAAATCTGTACTCTGATAAATTGTTATTGGAAAGTTAAGGTGACATACTCCCTTGCTGTGGAAGTTTTCCAAAGTATCTACCTTTTCGTGGGCAGAAAGACTGCTTTGTGTCTTGCTGTATCCAAGTAGCAACAGGAAAAGAACCCAGGTAGGGGATCCCTGAAAACAGACCACGAATCTTGCACCACAGTCTGCAGTACCACGGGTACCACATGTACCATATTTACTAGTTGTACCATATGTAGACACTAGGGGGTGCTCCAGCACCATGAATCTGTATAGCACAAAAGAGGTTGCAGAAAGGGAGGCCTGAGTAGAAATCCCCAAACTCAGGAGACAAGGGGAACTCATTGCTGCGATGCAAGGTTAGTTAACCATATGAAAGTCGATCACCATATAACAAGATAAAGAACAGAAGGCACCTGATCACCTTGATCCATACAGAAAACCATTTTAATAAAATCAAACACCCAGTTCTAATTTTAAAAAACCAATAAACCGAGAACATAGAAAACGGTAGAAAACGCTATATAACTGAAAACAGTATATACGAAAATCTCACAATGCAGATCATACTGACAGGAAGGAACTGAAAGCTTTTGCTCTGATATCAGGAACAAGGCAAGAAGACCCAGTCTCACCACCACTATTCACACACTGAATAGCTCCAACTAGTGAGCAAGCTCTAACTAGAACAATTAGACAAGAAATAGAAAGGCATACAAATGGAAAAAAAACATAAAATTAGTTCTGTTCACAGGTAACACAAGCTTATCTCCAGAAACACCTAAAGATAGTAATAAAAGAAGTATTAGAACCAATGAAAGTAAAATTGCAGAATAAAAATACAGAATCAGCTGCATTTTATACACTCACAATGACAAACATTAGAAGAAAATCAAGAAATCGATATACAGCATAAACAATATATAGCATGAAAAAGAATAAAAATACCAGGAATGACCTTAACCAAAGAAGTGAATGACTGCTACAATAAAAACTAGAAAATATCGCTTAAATAAAAGATACAAACAAATGAAGATATATTGTAGATTAGAAGTCACAATACTGACAAAATGACCACACTACACAAAGCAATTTATAGATTCAAGGAAATCTGTACCAAAATCCTAATGGCATTCTGTGCAGAAACAGAAAAAAGTGATCCCCAAAGCTATAAGAAAACTCAAAGGACTCCAGATAGCCAACCCAATCTTGAAACAACACAACTGGAGGCCTCACACTTCCTGTCTTCAAACATGCTACAAAACAACAATAATTGAGAGAACGTGGGGCTGGCATCAAGACAGACACATAGACCAGTGGAACTGAATAGAGAGTCCAGAAATAAACTCTTAAACATCTGGACAAATGATTTGGCAACAGTGCCAACACTACACAATGACAAAAAATAACCTCAACAAATGGTGTGGGGACCACTGGATACCCACCTGAAAAAGAATGAAGTTGGACCCTTATCTTATACGTCATTCAAAAATGGACTCAATATGGACTGAAGATCGAAACACAAGATCTAAAATTATGAAACTCTCAGAAGAATCAGGAATCCAATTGAGCAATTGACTTGGTTTATCAATTTAATTTGTTTAACATTTTTGGGAACATTGATGGCTGTGTTTGTGTTTGTGTGGGGAAGATGGCCGTGGTCCTGTTTGTCACCTGATACACAGTTTGCAAATGGAAGCAAAATTTTGAGAATGCTTTTGTTTGGGAAATGAACTGTTTGCAAACAGAAGTGTTCGTGAATCAAGGCATTACTTTATACAAGGAATTTCAACTTAACAAAACTGATTTAAAAGTAGGCAAATAATTTTAATACTTATTTCTCCAAAGAAAAGTAAAGGTGGCAAATAAGCAAACAAAAGATGTTTCATGAAAATGAAAATCAGAACCACACCATCTCGGGGCCAGCGATTTAGCACAATGGTCCCACCACCTGCCTCACAAGCACAAGGTCCTGAGTTCAATAGCTGGTACCAAAAACTAAACAAAACAAAGGAAAACCACAGTATCTCCTCATACCTCATAAAATCATAAATATGCTATTTATAAGAAATAAACCTAAATAACATTAGAAAGATTGAGAAGGGAAAAGATTTATACATTAACATGTAAAATAGTAACACTCCTATCAGAAGAGTACTCAAAGGCATGAAACAGGACAAAATGAAGGATAAAATGAAGGCAAGACAATCCAGAATTATAAGAGAAAGGAGGGGCAGAGTCTATGTAAATGGAAAACAGAAATACTACAGAAAAGGTGACAGACACACAAGAGCTGGCAATTGCAACACAATTTAGTGAATCTTTGACAGGTAGCTGAGGCCAAGGAAAAAAGATATGTTATTTAAACAGTACTATGAATGAAGTTGGATATTTGTATTTATTACAACGCCTAAACTCTGAACCTTATAGAAAAATATTATACCTATTTTTCCAGTAAAAGTAGACGACTTAATTAAAAATATAAATAATCAGTTTCAACCAATCTAAAAAGGCTTGGAAGGATTTCAAAAAGGAAAAAAGATCGTATAATTTTTAAATGAGTGTGAATTACTACAACTAGGCACAATATTATGACATTTAAAAAATAATGCATAGAAGTAAGGAAATGCAGGAAGGCAACCAAACATGGTAATAGCAGTTCTTCATTTCTGGGAAACAGGATTATGGTGAATTTTATTTTCTTCCTCTAGCCTGACTCTACTTTTAAAGCTTTCCTTAATTATTACATTATATTTATGATGTGGACTTATTTTAAAATATCAAAATATAAATGTCATGCTTAAAAATACAAATACAAACGTTGTACTTCAAGAAAAGTTCACCCTTCTAAATGCCTATGTTAAGAATAAAGAAAAGTAGCGCGCTCCCCAAGCACCCCCACCCCCCACCCCGGAGGAGCAGCCCCAGCACCAGGCCTCTGAGCCCCTGCCTCGCCCGCCACCGCCCAGTGCTGCTAGGCGCTGCCTATGCTTCCTCTGCGCTGGTGCTGCCGCAGCGCAGCCTCCAGGGCCTCATCCCCAGGACCTTGGGAGCCTCGGCGACCCAGCCCACTGCCATGTCCAGGAGCCTGAGGAACAAGAGCCACTGGACAAGCAAAGTCCACCAGGGCGGCTCAGAGCAGGGCCAGTTCCCCTACCTGAGTGACTTGCAGCCCTGCAAGATGGCCTAGGAGAGCGGCAGCAGGCTGGTGTTGGAGGAGCAGCTCCTGCAGGTGCAGGAGACCCCGGTGGCCAGGCTCACCACCAGGGACCTGCTGTGCGAAGGCCTGCTGCAGCTAAAGTGCATCTGGCAACGCTGATGCTGCACATAGACCCCGCACGTCTACGCCGCACTCTTACACTGCACGCCATCGCCACACGCCAAGCCTGCACACCGACTCCTCATGCCTACGCCACACTCAGACCCCGCACGCCTACCCCGAAAGCCACCCCACACACAGACGCGAACGCTAAATCCGACGCTGAGGCTGCACGCTAAGCCCGCCGAACCCAACGCCACATGCAAACTCCGCACGCTAACCCCACAGGATGATGCCACACTCCTAACCCAACGCCACACGCAGACACCTCACCCCGACCCTGTACACAGACGCCACATGCCGAACCCAACGCCAATGCCACACGCAGACCCCGCAGGCCGCTGCTAACCTCTCGGGATGCAGGTCCTGATGACCGCAGCACGTGGGGCAAAGATGACCTTAAAGACAAATAAATTCAAAGAAGGGAAATTCCGTATGGAAAGTTCATCTCTACAAGTTTCATCACAGCATGAATCATCCACAAACAGTTGCTCAGGTGTCAGAGGATCTAAGGGAATAAACCTCAACAGGGTTCCCAAAGCAGCAGCAGCCTCAGGTGCTGCCTCCTCCTCCTCCGCCTCCTCCTCCCCCTCCTCCTCCCCTCCTCCTCCTTCTTCTCCTCCTCTTTCTTTTTCTTCTTCCTACATTTCTTCCTCTTCCTCCTTTTTCTTCTTCCTCTCTCCCTCTCCCTCTCTTTCTCTCTCCCCCCTTTGGGTTCTCATTAACTCCTCATGGATTCTTACGAGTTGCAACTCTCCATGAAATCCCAGGCTCTCTGATGACAGTCAGTGTTTTCTGACCTACGTCTCCACACTCTCACTGCAGGAGCCTCACCTCTCCCCACCTGCTTCTCCTCCATCTCAGGTAAAATGTACTCGTGGGAGTTAGGATGTAGCTCCATGGCAGATGTGCAGTTAGTGTGGGGAGGCTCGGGGTTCAACACACAGCACCAAAACAACAACAAAGAATGTGTGAGAGGGTGAGGTTTTCTTTGAGTGTGTACAAAAATTTCTTTCTCTTCTAGCAGATCTCATAGAGTGGTGAAATAGATTTCTTCACTTCCCTAATAAAGCTGGGTTGTTATAGATATTGGGAGGCAAAAACATGGCACCCAAAATAAAAGTGTGGGTACACAGCTTTCTTAAACAAAATAATGACTTCAGTTCCCCACTCAGAAATGTAGTTATCAAGAGCAAGGAATTATTGGTTCTGATAATATGTATATATTTCTGAATACTAGTGGGTAAGTACTAGTGGAAAGTGCTGTAGCATCTACCCCCCCCACACACACACAGGAGAGGAGAGACAGAGAACAATAATCCTCCAAGGAAAATATGGAACCTGTAGCAAGAGTCAAGTTTTGCACTAAATGTCACATAAAGGCTGATAAAATAAGTCAAAAGAACATAAAACCACTTTCCTTTAATATCTTACATGATGATGGAGATGAGTACTTTGATCAATATTAATGTTTGAACCAATTTTTCAGTGTCTGATAGAGTTGTGTTGTACTGTATTTCTGTTATCTTGGTGTCCTACACTGTGAAGAAAGATGAGACAAAGTAGGGAAATTCAGGGCTGGTAAACCTTCTGTTGCCAGTTTTTCAACAGATTCTCCCTAAGTGATTAATGTGTGTGTAGAGCTGAGTGGGCTGTGACTCACTGGGCTTAAGGTAACAGCAGAGTCAGATGTGACAGGGAGGCAAAGGCAGGAGCTCCTCCTGCCCTAAGCTGCCCTTGGGACACCTGCAGCCTCCGTGTCTCTCCTGAAGAAGGCTGAGGACAGAGGTGCCTTCATAGCTGGACCTAAGGTGTCTGGGTCCTGTGTCTGCAGAGCCTGTGCTCAGAGATGCTGATTTTGGATATAAACAGTGCCATTGCTGAGGCCAGTTGTCTACCACATCCATGCCACCCCCAACATACCCACCCCCACGCTCCACACAGGGCCACTTTTCATGTGTGCATCCAATTAACCCATATCCTGTGTCACTGGCCACACTTTTTCCAAATGCTTGCAAATTATTTGTGTAGTACTCTCTTCTAGATTTCCCAAGGTGATCACCAAATTTAATGAATATATAATCCTGGGATTTGCTTTCTCTTCTTTTGAAACTTTTCCTAGCATTCACCATTCTGATCTATGGAGGCTTTTTCTGATCTGCAAGTGTTTTTCAGGACTGCAATCATCTTCAAGTACTTCTAAGGACTGTGCTGTAATAACTCTGTGAATCTAAAGAATTAAAAATGTGTTATCATGCAAGATCCTCTTCCTAGTGGATTCAAAATGTGGAGCTCAAATACTGTTGTGAAATTTACTTTTCTGGATAAGATGGATTGTATTAAGCAGTAATTCTTATTTTCCCTGTTCTTTTTCTTTAAAATATAAAAAAAATCATTTATGACATTACCTAAAACCGTCTGATGCTTTTATATTTTTAGCATTTGGACAATTATTTTTCTAGGATGATGAATAAGGAAGAGAAATAAAATATAATGAAGGTAATGTTAGCTGTGGCTGCTACAAAACAACATTATATACAGCCTATTGTAAAAGCAAATATTTATTTTCTCACAGATGGGGAGCTTGAAAAGTGCTAGATAAAGGTGAAATTAGGATTTGATTTACAGTCAGGGTTCCCTTCCTGGTTTCATAAGGTCACCCCAGCATTTGCTTCTCTGTGTCTATATATATATATATATATATATATATATAGAGAGAGAGAGAGAGAGAGAGAGAGAGAGAGAGAGAGAGAGAGAACCACTTCTTCTAAGGCTACAGGCCTGTCAGATGGAGGCCTCATCTGTACCTCTTATAACATTAGCAACCTCCTGAAGGGCCCCAAATACAGACACATGGGGGTGAGAGCTCCAACATATGAATTGTGGAGGAACAATGAGGTCCTCCAGAGATGACAATGTAATGTTTGTACAAGATTGTGATAGGCAGATATCCATGTGGCCCAGGAGAGTACCATGGGGAATAACACACAACCATGAAAATAGTGCTGTGTTTAAGTAGTGATTCCAACACTTATGGCACAATGCTGTCCGACAGCAAGCCTGGCTCATGCAGTGCTAGCAGCTAAGCATAGGAGCCAAAAGCTACTTCCTGCCTCAGGGAACTGTGAATCAAGGGCCACAGAAGGGCACTCTCCTCAGGAGTGGAAGAAGCAAATTTTGAAAAGTGAATTTCCTTTTAATTAACTATGAAATCACCCAGTTAGATATTTAAATGCATAGGTGTAAAAACGTTTAAAAGGGAAACATCTAAAGCTAATGAGGCTGTTGTTGAGAGATGTCTGTGGGTACACTGAGTTCCAGGGCAGTGGGTAAGAGTGCAAACATGCTCATCCAAACAGGACCTGGGGTGAGGCTGAGAAGCCAAGACTGAACGTGCACAGTGTGCAAAGTCCATTAAACATTCAAGGCTCCAGTGTGGTAGGAGGCTCCTCTACACATTGAGATAGGAGCTGTGATCTGAAGATCACTGTGCCCAGGGACATGAGAGCTAACAGGGACATGTGCACACACCAGTCAGGGGCACGTGTCTTCCATGTGCTGCTCAGTACTACATGCCCTCTGCAGTCTCAGTGCTCCAGGTAATGGCTGGAGACCCTGATTCTTTCAGGATGGGAGGAAGGCGACCCTGAGCAGGGCAGGGATGGAAGGGTCCCCTCACAATTGAAAGTCAGGACTTCAGGGTGTCTGGGGCTGAGACATAGGCTGGATTGCAGAGTGAAGTCTCCATGTGTAACTGGAAGAGGACCAAGAGAGGGAGGACAGAAGGGGGGTGTGGGTAGGGAGATGAGAAAAATAATTGAGATGAGTTACTTACTTACAGCAAATCCCATGGTGCATGTAGTTACTCATCATGCACTGCAGACATGTTTATAAAAAATAAGTAAGATATCTGAATCAGAAATGGAATCATAGTTCTTGAACATTCATGGCCTACAAAAATTATATAATACTGTAATTTTTTTTAAATGCTGAAGGACACGAAAAGTCTGACAAGAGACTAGGGTATAATGAAATGAGAGAGAGAGAGAGAGAGGTGAAAACAGCAGAGACAGAGGGACCAGAGTCCTGATTTGATGCAGGATCCCATCTGTCCCCACTGACCTGGTTGCCCACACAATCCCCAGGTGACTGATAGATCCCTGGTATCCAGCAGATCCCTGGTGGCCAGTGAATCCTGTGAGCCCAGAGACAGCTTCTGATATGAACTGTGGTTGATACAGGTCAAGTGTGTATTCTGCCTGGCAGCAGGACCAGCAGTGACTCAGCTCTTGAAGAGGCTGCACCACAGTGCATGGCTGGGGGATATCTGGAGAGCCCTCTCCATTACCAGGGAGGAGGCACCTGCAACATAGGCACTGGAGGTCAGGTTTGGAGGTCCATGTCACACTCCAGCTCTGGGGAAGTGAGCTCCAGGACCAAGTAAGAGGTACTGTTTCTTAGCAAGAGCAGTCTCTAGGGCTCAACTGTCTCATAAGAAACCACAAATAGCGGTTGTAAAGAGTAGCATGTTAAGGACTCAGGCATGCACTGGCCTTTTTCCCCAAGGCGGTCTCTGATGATCTCAGTACTGCTGACCACATCCTCATAAAATTCTTACATATTCTTTCTTCAGTCATAATCTCTGGAATTACCCAGGGTTTCCCACCAAACAAGTCTCTGTCTCTGTCTTTTCAACTTTTGAAATTTTGTACAATATTTCTCTCCATATATAGTACTTTTTTTTTTTAGTTCTTTTATTGGTACATTTTAGGTATACAATTCGTTTACGTTTATCATCCGGTGTTTGTACCTGTACATGATATATCTTGGTTCTTATTTTTTCCCCATTATCTGTGCACCCTTCATCCCCTCCACCCTTCCCTATTTACATAGATTTTATTTCCTTTTTTTTCTTTTCACATAGTTTTTCCTTTCTCCTTCCCCTCCCCTTCCTTCACTCCCTTGTCTTTGGACATTTTTTCCTATTTCAAATTATCAATTATTCATTTTAATAATTTTAACCCTTGTTTACACTATAAGTTTCTCACACTAGAGAAACTATTCAGTATTTACACGTGTGTGTCCTATTTACTAAATTATCAAGAATTTTTTGTATTTCAAAATACTTGCAAAAACAGTGTACTGTAATATCTAGAAAGCCAGAGAACTTTAAACTGTTATAATAACAATTCTTAGATGCTTGCAAATTGGTCCTGAAATGCTATTCTAGAAATCACTTTCCAGTTAGGGCTTGGGTTTTGCAGTGATTTCTTCCTTGTCTATTTTCACTTTCAACATAAAGGAAAACTGTTGTTAATAATTTGCTAGAGAATCCAAAGGTACATAATGGAACATCCAAGCAAACTGAGTATAGGACCTTAAAAATTGACAAATCTGAAGAACAAAAAGTTAAAAGATCAGAGAGAAATGAGCAAAGAAGTGGGGGGACACAACAAACTAGACCAACACAGCATTTTGGGAGTGCTAAAAAGAGAGAGAGAAAGGGCAGAGGCACATTTGAAGAAATAATAACACTCAGCCTTCTAACATCATGAAAGATGAAAATATAAACACAGAAGTAACTCAAGAACTATGAGGAGAAAAAGCTAAAAACACAGTACAAACACACTGCACAAAACACAGGAATCACACTACAGAGGGCCAGATGGGGAAACTTGAAAACAGCCAGAGTGAGGAGATTTCTCACATGTACCTAGTCTTTAATAAGGATCACTGAGGGGCTGGGGATTTAGCTCAGTGGCTCTGGCATCTGCCTTGCAAGTGAAAGATCCGGAGTTCGATGCCCAGCACCAAAATAAATAAATAAATAAATAGATAGATAAATAAGGATTACTGGGATGTTTCACATCATAAAATTTTTTATCAGAAAAGAACAACTATTGGTTAGAATGTTTAAAAAGGGAGCCCTCCAGCATTATGGTGGGTATGTGAAATGATACAGATTCTATAAATGCAGCAAAATAGATCAAAATTAAATAACAAGGTCTCCAGCCCTTCTACTTCAAATTATGTACTCAGACTCATACTAAAACCCTATCAGTGAGTGGCAATTAAAAAAAACACATCTAATGCAGACTTTATAGTGCCAAGTGTTTTGATGCACTTTCATTGTACATTAGAACCTGGTGGCAGGATTTAAGTCAAAATCTGGCACTTATTTTAATTCATTCATGGCCTACCCATTGTTTTCTTTGTCACTTCGATCCGCAGTTCATCCCTGCATTGTGCACTTTCTCAGTCACAGTTGTGATAAGCTCACAGGCAGAGCCCAGGGAAAATGAGTAAAAGAAAAACCTCACTGGAGAGCTTCTTTGAAAAGGG
Source organism: Heterocephalus glaber (assembly GCF_053883595.1). Lineage (NCBI taxonomy): Eukaryota > Metazoa > Chordata > Mammalia > Rodentia > Bathyergidae > Heterocephalus > Heterocephalus glaber. Next base: position 5,659,889 of record NW_028258410.1, read on the forward strand.
AAAATACTCAATGATACAACAGCAGAAGAGTAAGGCTGCCAACCAAAACAGCTGTATTTAAAAGAAAACCCAAGAGTCCAGCTTAAATTGTAAACACATTAACAGCTGACTCACACTCTTCAAGTATGCCGTGTATGGAATCCATTGTGCCCAGGTCTTCAATAAAGCCATGAAACCACTGAAATTCCTTCACCGTATGAAGACCAAGCACCTGAAGTAAAAGAAAAGACTTTGAAGTTTTTCAAAATGAAAATAAGAAAAGAACAGAAAGAACAGAAGCAATTATTGAAGACCACCGCTTCTTCCATTGTGTCTGCATCATTTTTTAATTCATTATTTTTTTTGTATATTTTAGGTATACAATATACTGACATTAATTATTGGAAATTTGTACCTTTACATAATGTATCTCGGTCCTTATTTTTTCCCTATTCCCCTGCCCTCCCTTCAAACCTCTACTCATCCCTATTTACAAAGACTTTGTTTCCATTTTTTCCTTTTCAAATATTTGTTCCTTTCATTTCTTTTCTTTTCCCTACCCCTCCCACTCCCCCTTCCCCTTTATACCTTTTCTTCCTATTTCCCATTATATATTATACATTTTGATCCTTGTATACATTTTCAGTTTCTCACACTGGAGAAGCTATTCCATATTTATATGTGTGTCTTATTTATTCCTCTTAAGACTATCACCTCAATGTGGATCCATTTAGCTATAAATGTCTCTAATTTCTCATTCTTAATGGCTGAATAGTACTCCATTTTATAAAACAACACACATTTTCTTTATCCATTGTCCAGTTGATGGGCAATTGGGCTGTTTCCAAATTTTAGCTACTGCAAAATGTGCTGCTATGAACATGGGTGCACATATATATCTGTGATATGATTCTTCGATTTCTTTTAGGAAGATACCCAGCAGAGGAATAGCAGGGTAAAATGGGACCTATAATCCTAGTTCTTAGAGGTATTTCCATACTGATTTTCACAGTAGTTGCACCAGTCTACACTTCCACCAGCATTGAAGCAGGGTTCCTTTATCCCCACAGCCCCAGTAGCATTTGTTATTGGTTGATTTCATAATAGCAGCCATTCTTTCTGGAATGAGGTGGAATCGCAAATTTTTTTAATTTGCATCTCTCCAGTAACCAGTGATGTTAACATTATTTCATATGTTTATGTGCTATTTCTACTTCTTTGTGAAATATCTGGTCATTTCATATGCCCATTTTTGGATTGGATCTTTAAATTTTGGAGGTCTGATTTTCTTTATACTTCTTTACATATTCTAGATAGTAGACTTTTGTCTGGGGAACAGTTGGTAAATATTTTTCCGACATTCTGAGTTGTCTCTTCACTCATTTTTGGTGGTTTTGCTTGCTGTGTAGAAGCTTTATAATAAGACAATATCCCAGTTGTTGATTGTTTGTGCTAGTTCACATGCAACTGAGGTTTTCTTCATGAAATTTTTCCTATGACAATGTCTTCAAGAGTTCTACCTAACCTCTCTTCCAGCTGGTTTGCTGTTTCTGCTTTAATATTTAGACCTTTAATCTGTTTTGATTTTTATAGTGCATGGTGAGAGATATGTCTAGTTTTATTCTTTGGCAAGAAGAAACCCAATTTTTTCAGGGCCATTTATTAAACAGGCTAACTTTCCTCCAGTGAGGATGTTTGACACCTTTGTTGAAGATGAGGTGGCTGCATGTGTCTGGAGTTGTTTCTGCATCTTCTAATCTGTTCCACTGATCCTCTGGTTGGTCTGTTTCTTTGCCAATACCATGCTGTTTTATCACAGTAGCTTAATAGTGTAGTTTCAAGTTGGGGATTGTGATATCCACTACCTTGTCTTTGTTGTCTAGAATTGCTTTTGATATTCTAAGTCTCTACCAGTTTCAAATGAAATTTAGGATTGTTTTCTCAAGGTCTGTGAAGTATGCTGTTTGAAATTCAATTGGGATTATGCTGAATCTATATAGAAGTTTTGGAAGTATGGCCATTTTCTCTATATTGATTCTTCTTACCCAGGAACAAGGGATGTCTTGCCATTGTCTGATATCCTCTTTGATCTGTTTTTTCAGAGTGCTATAGTTTTCAGAGTACAAGTCTTTGATTTCTTTCATTAGGTTGAGTCCCAGATACTTCATTTTTTTGAATTATATTGTGAAAGGATTTGTATACGTAGTTTCTCTCTCAGTGAGTCTGTTTTTTGTGTACAAGATGGCTATTTTTTTTTTTTTGGTTTGACCTTGTACCCAGCTACTATAATGAATTTGGTTATTAACTCTAGAAGGCTTTTGGTGGAATTCTTGGGGTCTTCTCTAGAGAGTACCATGTCATCTGCCAGAAATGGCAATTTAACTTCTTCATTTCCTATCTTTCTTTGTTTTATTTCGTTCTCTTTTCTAAATGCTTTGGCTAATTTTTCCTAAAGTGTATTGAACAAGAGTGGTGATAGTGGACATCCTTGTCTTCTTCCTGATTTTCCTGTGAAGGATTTCAGTTTTTGACCATTTAGTATGATCTTGACTATTGGCTTTCCATAGATAGCTTTTATCAGGTTCAGATAGAGACTATTTATTCCAATTTTCTGAAGGGTTTTTACCATGAATACATGTTGGATTTTGTCAAACACTTTTTCTTCACCTATTGAGGTGATCAAACAGTTTTTGTCCTTGGCTGTATTAATATAGTGTATTACATTTATTGATTTGCATATGTTGAAGCATGCCTGCATCCATTGGATGAATCCCACTTGATCAGGGTATATGATCTTCTTGATGATGTTCTGCATTCTGTTTGCCAATATTTTATTAAGGATTTTTGTATCTGTATTCATTAATGAGATTGGCCTATAGTTCTCTCTCTTTTATTTTTTTTTTTGGTTGGGTCTTTCTGTGCTTGTCTGGAATCAAGGTGATCCTTACTTCCAGGAATGAACTTGGGAATATTGCTTCCCTTTCAATTTCATTGAAAACTTTAAACAGTAGTGGCAATAGTTCTTCTCCAAATGTCTTATGCAATTCAGCTGTGAAACAATCAGGACACTGCCATTCTTTTATTGGTAATTTTTAAATTATGTTTTCAATTTCATTGATTGATATTGGTTTGTTTAGAGTTTTTAGATCTTCTTTGTTCAACTTTGGTAATTTATACATAACTAGGAATCTGTCCATTTCTTCTGAATGTTCCATCTTATTGACATAGGTTCTTGAGGCAGGTATAGATGACCCTCTGGATTTCTGCTGGGTCCATTGCAATTTCATGCTGTATATTCCTAATTGCATGAATTTGGGTATTTCTTTCCTTTTTTTGATAAGGTTGGGTAAGGGTTTGTCAATTTTGTTTATTCTTTTGAAGAACCAATTCTTCAATGATTTTTTGTACCATTTTCTTAGTCTCCATTGCATTGATTTCTACTCTGATATTTATGATTTCCTCCCTTGCATGAGCTTTGGGTTTGTGCTACACTTGTTTTTCTAGATTCTCATCATCAGGTTGTTTATTTGAGCCAGCTGTCTTTTTCTCATATTAGTATTCACTGCTATGAATTTCCCTCCTAAGATTGCTTTCACTGTGTCCCATAGATTCTGCTATGTTGTATTCACATTTTCATTTAATTGTGTAAACTTATTTCTTCTTTAATTTCCTCTGTAACCAATTGGTTATTCAGAAAGTGGTTGTTCATTTTTCTATGTGTTTATGAAATTACTGCAGTTTCTTTTGCTACTGATCTCCAATTTCATCACACTATACTCTGATAATATACTAGGGATAACTTCAATTCTTTTGCATTTACTTAAACATCTTATATGAGCAAGTATGTGGTCTAGTTTGGAGAACAACCTGTGTGCAGCTAAAAAATAATGTGTATTCTGATTTTGCAGGGTGGAACACTCTGTAATCATGTCAACTCCATGTGTTCAAGAGTTTGGTTAAATTATATTCTTTCATTGTTTATTTTTTATCTAGTTGACATACCTATTTGTGATAGTGGGGTATTGATTCCCCCACTACTATTGTATTAGTGCTTTTTTGATTGTTTATGTCTCTTAATATTTGTTTTATATAGTTGGATTCACTAATATTTTGTACATATATATGTATGATTGTCACCTCTTCCTTTTGAATTGTTTCTATTACAAGGATATAGTGGCCTTCTTTTTGTATCTTAATTAATGTTGGTTTGAAATCCATTTTATCTGCAAATCAGATAGCTACTGCTACATTTTTGGGTTCCTGTCTCATGGACTATTGTTTTCTACTCTTTACATTTCAATCTATGAGTTTATTTTTCTGCTTGATGTGTTTCTTATATGCAGCATATTGTTGGATCTTATTTCTTGACCCATTCTGCAAATGTATTTCTTTTGGCTGGTGAAGTGAGACCATTAACATTGACGGTTATAACTGGTATGTACTGAGTTAACTTTGTAGTTACTTTTTCTTGTTGGTTTCTTCCAATTTGCATTTAATTTCTTTTGTTGCCTGATGGATTAATTCTCCTGGTCTTCCAAGGATTGTTATCCTCATTGTCTTTTCCTAGAATATTGTCTAAAGTTTTTGAAGTGCCGGTTTGGTATTCATGAATTTCTTCAGGTGCTCTTTTTCATGTAAATGTCTTATTTCTCCAACAATTTTGCAAGATGGTTTTCCAGGGAATATCTATTGGCTTGAACATTGTTTTCTTTTAGGGCTTGAAATACCTCACTCCAGCCTCTTCTTGCCTTGAAGGATTCTGTTGAGAAATCTCCTGTGATTCTGATGGTCTTTCCTTTGCATGTGATTTGTTTCTTTTCTCTAACTATTTGTAGTATTTTGTTTTTCTATTGGGTTTTTGGAATCTTGACTCTTATATGCCTATTTGTATACTTTTTTTGATCACAGCTAGTTGGAATCTTATGCCTCACTTATCTGTTTGGCAAATTCTTGTCTTCTGCTTGGGAAGTTTTCTGCCATTACTTCTGTGAACAGTTTTGTTTTTATGTCATTTGTACTCTATCTTGTTGATCAGTCTTATGCTATTCTTCTATACATCATTTAGTAGCTGCTGGATTGATTTCTCATGATCTCTTACTGTTTTTAAGAAAGACTAACCAAACCCATTTATTTGTGTGACGTGTTTAACCTGTTCAGTAAACACAGTTTGTCACTTCAGAGGAGACTGGCAATTGTGTTCAACATGACAGATAAAGTGGTTGAATTCAAAGTCAAACAGGAATTATGGGGGCAAAAAAGAATTTTGGAGTTAAAAACATATTTAAAACATCACCAAAGATTTTGAGAGACAGAGGCAGGGCCTTCTTTCTACCAGCTGGTTCATGACCATCAATCTCAGCTTTCAAAAAATGCAGACTGCATCTGTTCAAATGAGAAGAACTTAAGCATTACTTCCCAACCACAAAAGACCTCAGATGGAAGGGAATAGTTGCTCATTTGTCAGTCAGACAGGTGTGTAAACTTTTTCTGTGCTACAAGAAGGTATAATTCTGTGGATCATAAAATATAGTGGCCTTAAAACTAAGTTTGAGACAACTTCAAATCTTCATAATTACTGAATTGAAGTCAAAATGTAAAATCCTGAGATTACCACAAAAGCATGGAAATCCCTGGTTCCATTTTCAAACTCCCACATTTATGAAGCAAGTGTTTCTTCAATAATAGTAATTAAAAAAAATCTGGGTACACTGGACATAAGCAACACACTTCATATGTCACTGTCTCCCATCTTTCACAGATAGGTCCATCTAGCCACAGTAAAACAAGCTTAGGGCTCCAATTGATTAGGCATCATGCAGAGCTGTATAATCATTTCATAATATAGGAGAGTGTGCTCATAATAGATATAAAGTGCATAATAACTGTAATGCAATGGAATCATCCCCAACCACCCCCATCCATGGTCCATGAAACAATTATCTTCTAAGACACAAGTTACTGACCTAAAAAGATTCAGAAACACTGATATGTTAAATATTCCATCAGAACATTATAATTAATGTAGAAATTGATTTCTGAAGTATTAAAAAAGCAAAAACTATAGACAGAGTAAGGTGAAATTTGCAGAGCAGAGGAGAGGAAGGAGTTTGCGGTCTCCTTGTTTCCCAGGCCCAATCTGGGCACTACTAACTGGAAGGTGGTGGTGGTAGTAAAAAAAACATGAATGCACACAGCACCACTCCTCGGTGTGCTTGAGAGTACATAAAATAGAGAGTTATTTTACCATGAAAATGTGAGTATAGGTAGACAGCTGTTCAGAGTAGCTTCATTCCATGGACTCTACACACTACAGAGGTTCATAGCATGTGTAACTGCATGAGATCTCTCACCTGAACCCTAAATGGTGCAGGCCCATTTTGCATCGCTCCACTGGACTAGAAGAAACTGATGCAGTCTGTTCTTTAAGAACATTTCTGAAAGTAGGACCTTAAATGCACAAAAGGACATAGCTCCCTCCATGTAACTAAAGAGAAGTACAGCAATGAATGGACTGGAAGACAAAAGAGAAGGAATGAAAACCTGAGAGTTTTGGGGAAAGACAAAAAGGAATAGGGACATATCTTTTTATAACCAGATTATTAGTTCAGTAGATGTACCTTTATGCAGAAATTTTCTTCATGTTTTTACTCATTTTTATCCTGACTTTGAACTCAAGGGATAGGGCAGGGCTCTGGACATATTCAAGAATTTCCCACTACACGTATGGAATTATTAAACCAACATGGTGAAAGGTCTGAGGATGCTACCATAAAGGTACTGAAGGAAAGGTCATGCATATCCTCAAAATTTCCTGTTTGCTTTTAGGTATATACAAGGCAAATGCCATGAAAAGGGGAAACATGAGTTTTCCCAACACTTTTGTCCTGCTGGGCCTCTCAGAGGTTTTGTGTCTGGAGAGGTCACTCTTTGCAGTGGTCCTGGTCTTCTACATCCTCACCCTCCATCATCCTCCTCTCCCTGGTGGACCCCAGACTCCAGACTCCTTTGTACTTCTCCCTGGATAACCACTCTCTGTTGGAGCTCTGTATCACCTGCACCATAGTGCCCCAGCTGCTGGCCAATCTGTGGGGACCATAAAAGACCATTAGCTCCTGGGGCTGCATCACACAGAGCTATCTCTTCTGTTTGGCAGCCATCAGTGAGTGCAGCCTGTTGGCTGGGCTGTGATGGCCAATGATCACTCTGCGGCCATCTGCCAGCCCCTCTGGTACACTCTCATGTGTCCCTGGATGTATGTGCAGATGGCTGGTGAAATCTGGTCCAGTGGCTTGGCCAGGTCACTGATTCATGCCACACTTTGTATCTAGGTCCTCCTCTATGGGCACCACACCCTGGACCACTTCTTCTGTGAGGTGCCTGTGCTCATCAAGCTGGACTGTGAGCACACCACTGATAATGATCTGGCCCTAACTTTATGATCTGTCCCTTTTCTAGTGGTAGTTCCCCTGCTGGTATTCATCTCCTAAACCACATTGCCAGGGCTGTACTGAAGTTTCCTTCAGCTGAAGGAAAGCACAAGGCACTCAGCAACTGCAGTTCCCACTTGCTGGTGGTCACCATGTATTTTGTACCAGGCATCTACATGTGCTTCCAGCCTCCTACCAAAAATTTGCAGACCATTGTGTTATCACCCCACTGCTCAATCTATTCAACTACACCCCGAGAAACAAGGATGTGAAGGCAGCATGGAAGGGCATCCTGAAATCCCAAGAAGGGGTGAAGTCTTTAGAAGCCAGATGATTTGTGCCTGTCTTCTAGAGTGAGCACGTGCGTATATCTTTACTGCTGGCTTATCTGACTTTCAAAGTGAGTGTCCATGACATCAAGGAAGAGATCTTCCTTCTCAAAATATAAATCTGTTTATAGGAGAAACTTTATTGCATAGACAATTGTATTGTATGAAATCTGAAATAACACCATTATTCTCTTATCTTGATTCTTCCCAAAGGTTGGCTCTGCATAGAGCACTCACCAATGGGAAGGGATGCCTGCATCCATGGGCACTGACACACTATTCAAAATAGCCATGGTGTGGAATAAAGCTAAGCATCCACCAGTGAATAAATGGAAAATGAAATGTAGTGTGTAGACACAAAGGACTGTTATTTGAATGTAAAAAAACAAATACCTCCATTTGTGGTAACACTAATGGAATTGGAGAACACAATGTGTGAAATAAACTAAACAAAGAAAGACAGACACTGCCTGTACTTACTTCTACATGGAATATGAACAATTAACTCTTTAAAAGAGGAGTGGTCACCAGTGGTTGCTGTTTGAGGTAATAAAGAGATGATCATTAAAGAGTAATGCCTGAGGCATACCCTCTGTTTTCTTTAATACATTTTTATCAAACTCTGAACCAGGACATTAGGTAAATTGAATTTTGGAAAAAAATTCTCCCATAAAACTATATAACCAACTATAGACCTGATATTCAAAAGAAGCAAGCAAATAAACATTTTTCACTTGAAAACAGCTTTGTAATTTTAAAGTGAACATGTCTTTTTAAATTTTTCTAGGGTTCTTCATTTTATGAAATTCCCATTATCTTGAAATAGTCTATAAGATTCAGAGGAGACTTTTTTGGTTTCTCTAATTATATCTTACATCTGTATGGCACAGTGACCTTTACAAGGTGCTCACTGTGCATTTATCACTTGGTACATTTATGCAGAAGTAACCTACATCAAGAAAAGTTTAGAAAACTCTGCCATATTCTGTGTTTAAATGATATCTCCATAAAATGTATTCCTGTGACATCCTTCTCACTTTTGAATTATAATTCTAAGAGTGTATTAATGAAGAGATGAGACACGAAGGTGAGATCATGGCTTCAGGCTGATGGATGGGAAGGATGATAGGGAGGCATCCTGAGGCTCAGCATGTTTGCTCTGAAGGAACCAGGCCATGCAGCCTTCACTGTCTTCTACCTAAGGTCTCCGTTATTTGTTATTTCAGTGCTCTCTGCCACAAATGATGGCTCTCAATACTTTCCCTTTCTAGAGGGGAATTTTCACACAGCAATGCTTTTTGGTACTATTCAGGTTGAGAACATTCTTGTTGACTGTGAAGTAGAAGAAGAGGGGTTGTAAAAATGAGTGGAGAAGGAGAAATTTCTGGCAATTTGCCCCTGGGCTCTCAGGTAGATGCATTACAAAAGAGTACAACTGAAAACTGAAACATTCCTTCTGTGATGGATAGTCTTGATTGTGAACTTATTTGTCTTGAGAGATGCATAAGTCCAAAGTCTGCTCCCAGACTTAAGGCAATCTTTTAGCTGTGAGCCCACACAAATTTCTCAAAACAAGTTCCACAGGGTAAACATCCCATTCTAAAATGGAGAAACAGGAATGTAGAAAGGTGTGGTCCATGAAAATTCCAGAACTCAATAGGACAAACATAAAGTCTGGTAGCTCCATGTCTAATAAAGAGAGCATATGGTAATGAGATGTGAATTCCACAGGGCTTCTTTTGCTCTGTTCCATTGCCTTTGTGGTTTCATGGCCTCTCTTGGGGTGGCTCCACATGCTTCCTGTGGCTTTCCTCAACAGGCATTCCATATTCCTTGCATCTCCAACTTGGTTTAGTCTCCACTACCCCATCATCTTCATCCCACAACCTCACACATAGCCCTCTCAGAAACACATTTTTTGGTCTCACAATCTCCCCTTTGATATCAGTGAAAGCCCCCATCCACATGAACTCACAACTCTTCTGCACAAGTGAAAAACAACATCATGTTGATAATGCCGAGGTCTGCCACCAGCAATACATGGCCCACCTTGGAATATTTTTTTCATATCCATATAGGCCATTTGTATATTTTATTTTGAAAAATGTCTGCCCATACCTTATTTCCATGTTAAGACATTTGACTTATTTAAACTGTATTTATGTTTTGCTGATTTTTGCAGTTCCTTAGATATTCTGGATACTAAGCCCTTATCAGATATATAGCTAAAAATATTTTCTCCCTTTTTGTAGGTAGTGTCCTCACTGTGTCACTATTCCCTGTATTGTGCAGAAGATTTTAGTTTGATGTAATCACACATTTATTTTTGCTTTTCTTCCCTAGATAGTCACACTCTTATCCAAAATAATTTTTACAGACATATTGTAGAGTGTTTTCCCCATGTTTCCCTTAGTCTTTTTATAGTTTTGTCTTTAATACACTTTTGCACATGGTGTGTTATATGACTTCCATTGTTTTACATGTCGATATCCAGTTATTCAGTGACTTATTTAAGAGCATGTCCTGACTACATATATGTTATTTCAATTTTTCAAAGTAGTTTGACTGTGAAGGTGTGGGTTTCTATCTAGATTTCTATTCTGTTTCATTGAATTATGTGTCTATTTTTATTATAATACCATGACATTTTAGTCTATCTCAGTAATACATTTAGAAACTGGAAAGTGCAAATCAACATCACAATGGGATATCATCTCAACTCAGAATGACTATAAATAAAAGACAAGAAATAACAAATGCTATTGGAGATGAGGCAGAAGAGAAACACTTGAACACTATTTGTAGGAAAGCAAGTTAGTAGAGCCATTATTGAAAAAAGTATAAAGGTTTCTCTGAAAACTAGAGTAGTACTACTTATGATCCTACAATCACACTACTGCATATTTTTCAAAAGGAAATCAAGTTATTGCATCCAAGAGATATCTCCATCTCTACATTTATTTCAACACCATTCACAATGGCTAAGACATGGAATCAATGAAGGTGCTACCCCTGGATGAATGGATAAAGACTATACACATGGGATAGTATTCAGTCATATGCAGGACAAATTCTGTCATTGGTGGCAACATGGATGGAACTGGAGACCCTAATAGGGAACATACACCAGGCACAATATTATACACATGATTTAACACATAGTGGACGCTAACAAATCTGAATGCATAGAACTAATGAGCATAACAGTGGTTCCTGGAGACCAGAGAGGGAGACACTGGTGATGGAGGGAAGAAATTGCTCAACAGATACAAATGAACAGCCCATGGGAAGAAAAAATGCTGTGTCACACCACATAGATATTGATAATGGTTAATATTATTATATCATACAATTCAAAATACCTAAAGAGAGGAGGCAAAGACCTGATCGAAATGCAAGGATAAATGTTTGCAGAGATCAAGAACCTGAATATTTGTGTTATACAACATATAATGTACAAATGTGCTGAAACATAAGATGGTATCATATAAAAAAGTACAATTATTACTTGCCAATATAACATTTTTAATATAAAATACGTGTGGGCTGTATTGCCTTTAAAATATGAGCTAAGATTTCTCTGTCCTGATGATTTTGATTTTAAAGTTTAGATAAATTAATTCCTGAGTATCACATGTAATCCACAATACCTTGAAATCACAATGGAAATTTTTGATATTCAGAATGCAAGCTTATATTCCTTTCTGAAACACAATAATATTACTTTCAATTAATGTTTTTAAAAATATAGAGTTGTTATGCTATAAATCATAAATACTAAACCCAAGTAAGTCCACAAAAACAATAAACAAGTCAAGCAACTCTTGAAACAATAAAACTAAATTATTTTTTGTTTCAAGGGTTATGATTTCAGTGGGGATAACCTTTCATAGCCAGCTCCCCTTGCTCCTTCTCTCTCCTTCAGACAACCTTCTTGAGGCCAATGCACTTGTTCTCACTCTTTCTCCCCCACACATGTCACAGATGCATTCTGGATCCTATACCCTTCTCCATGTAAATGTGAGAGGTCTGTTTCTCCACACCTTACCACTTGACCATGGTCTAGAGGATGCTGACCAACTGATTGGGACCTGTGGCCATGGAGACAGAATGGAATCTTCCACAAATATCTTTTCCATTACTTGTCAGTGAAACAGATGGACATAATAGAAGGTTGGTGGATATAATGTAGACATGAGCTGAGCCTCAACTATAGACATTTTCTGACTATTCTTTCTCCAAACTGTGTGAACCAGCTTTCCACCAGTCCCCATGGTATGGTAATAGAGCAGTACTATACAATACAACAGTCCCTTGCCTTGCCTCTATTTTTTCCCCCACGTAATGTTTTGTTCCAGAAATATAACAGTTTGTGGTACTGGGCAGTGGCTTCCACCCAATTTATCAAAATGCTATTGAGTGTTTGAACTGTGTGACCTTTCAGAAATGTTCTCTTAACCTCTTCCCCCACTCAAGAATGTTGGTAACCTCTTCCCCCTCACAAGTATGTTCTGTTAGGCTCCTTCACCTCACAAGAATGTTCTTGTAGGTTCTGGGTCCTTTCAAGAACGTTCTGTAACTCCAGACTTCTGCTTCAGTAAGGATGCTCACACACCATTTGTTTCAGGAATGTTTCATAACTCTGTCCCTCTGCTTCAGTGAGCATGCTCACCTACATACTCTATAGATCCCTATATAAGAAGACTTTCATTTATGGTAGAGCACTCAGTCTTTGTAGTATTAACTCCTCTGAGCCTTCAGGCATAGTAAAAGTTTTCTCCACCTCTTTGACCATTGGATTCTTGAGTCTTCAAATTTCAATAGCTAGAGCTGTAATATTGAGTTCTAACACTCAGCTGTGCCTCAGAGCTATAACACTTGGGTATGGCACTGAGCTATTTTGCTTTGTCACATTTGGTTCCCTGACTGGGCATCTGATTGAGCTGGACCTTTGAGCCACTGGTTTGGAGTTGGAGAGTGACAACAGGCTACCCTCTCCAATGAACACCAGTTTGGTGGCTTCTCCTCCATTGGGTGAGAGTGGTGGTTGACTGTGTTTGCTTCTCCTGACCAGACTCAGGAAAAAAAAGTGGACTAAATATCCCTTCAGGATTTCAGGAATTCAGGATACAGTAAACCCTGGGGCCCAGTTTGAACCTAGTCAGTCCTGCCCTAATGGACACAAGGAATCTGATGTTCTCTCTGAGTCTCAAGCCAGAGACTTCAGTCAGAGTTCTCACTGGGAGGTGGGACAATTAAACCTCTGAGTAACTGGTGAGAGTGAGTGATACTGGGCATGGTCCTCCACAACTGGCCCATGTGGCTCCATGGCTTTGGCTTTGGGGTTTGATTGGGTCCTACCCTGCGGTTCCATGGCAGTGTTGTAAGGAATATGGGTGACTCACCATCTGTGATGGGAGGCTGATAAGGTGAGGGATTACCCATGCACCTTACCAAAAATTGCCTAAGCTCCCAAAAGAGACATAGCCAAGTGTACATCTATGTGGTCTCCTTTGGGAGGTTCCCATCCTTTGTCTGTTGCACCATCATTCAAGGGCACTATGTACACTATGGGTAACAACCATAGTAAACCCACGGTCCTGGATTGCATGGTCAAAAAATTTCAAGAATGGATTTAGTGGAGAACATGGAGTTAGAATGAACCCTGCAAGGTTGTGAACCCTCTCTGAAATATATTGGCTCCAGTTAAATGTAGGGCGACCCCCTTAAGGAATTCTGGATGTTCAGACTGTGTGTGCAGTCTGGAGAGTCATTACTGACAAAGCAGACCAATCTGATTTGGTTCCCTATTTTGATTTTCGGCTACAGGTTGCCCAGACCCTACCCCCGGGTCCAATTCTACATTGGCAGAAAGGGACAGAGTCAGGTTTTCATAGCCCAAAGTAGTGGCCACCTCTCCAAGATCCGAGAAAGGCCAGTTTTTCAGGGCCCACTAGAAGAAGATCTGCTGCCCCAGTCTTATGTCCCAGAGCTGCAATATGGACCTACCCCACTGATTCCACCTCCTGTCATCAGTCTCACCTGGTAGCCCATCTTCAGATCTGCTGCCTACTCAAGCAGCAGCCCTTATTCAAAATCCTCCAATAGGCCCATGTCCATCTCTGGCCAGCCTTCTTCTTCCTTATCTGCCTCTTCTGGATCCAGCCTCAAGTCCCTCCAGCATCCCACATGGTGATGAGATTGCTTCCCTTGAGGCACTTATTGTCAGGTTTCTTCAGTGACTCAAACCTCAGCTATCCAGCTACCTATCTGTGAGACTCTACCACTGTCCCAAATCCTGGACTATGGCACCATTTAGCCTGGCTTTGTCACTCTACTACTAGTCCTTTACCACATCAGATTTTCTGACCTGGAAATAATACACTTTGTCTGCTTACTCTGGCGATTCCACCAAGATCAACAACTGCCCCTCTCAGGGGTGTGGGTGTATGGGGCTGATCAGACCAGCCCTCAGAATCCATCTCCCTCAGTTTAGCCTCCAGTGCAGCCTCCCATTTTGACTCAATGGAACCGCTCCCCCCAGAGTCCTCCCCAATCCCATTGATGAGGGGCCCTGTTAGACAGTTCATCCTCTCTTATCCCCTATCTTCTGCTGGGTGCTCCAGAAACACCCACACAGCCATCAATGTTCCAGGAGTTGGGGGAAAGGGAAGGGAACTTGCCCATCTCAGGATACTCTTCATTACACAGGATACCCTAACAACTTGAGGTCACCAGATTAGTGCTGGAAGGAGGCACCAGCTCCCATGGTGCCTCCCTGGTACATCAGAGTGAGATGAGACTGGGTGAATATGTCTTAATTTTCAATTTCCAGGGCAAGACCAAGCACCTCTTCTTGTCACTGAATAAGGAGAGTGAGTGCTGGGTTCAGCTCCTGAGGGTCCAGTCCATTTTCCATATGCCCAAGTATATATGAGTATGTCTCATCCCTCTGGAGTCTGGAGGCTCCAGAGATGCTGTCTTTGTCATCAGCTATGTGCCCTCCCAGTGGCAGCAGGGCCAGGAGAAGGGTGAGAGCCATGCTGGAGTGTGCAAGAGAGATCAATGTTATTCCAATGCCTCTTCCACTCTCCTCAACTCTGGGGAGAGGCATAGAATTTTCACAGAAAATATCTACAGGCTCAGGTCCCTGGGGAATTCATGGGCACTGCAGAAGTGGAAAAGGCTGTAGTTCCAGATACTGAGCCGGCCTGGGACACTCAAACCCCTGCCAGACAAGGCCCTCTCAAATGACTTGGAGAGACCATCCTCAGAGGAATCCATGTTGTGGCCAAAAAGCCAAAAAACTTGTCAAAATTGGCCTCAGTGACTCACAAACCAGATGAGTCTCCCAGTGACTTTTATAAGCAATTCTGTGAAGCTTTCTGCATCTTCAACCCATTCGATCCCATGGTTCCTGAAATTCAGCTGATTGTTAATGCTGCCTTCATAGCCTAGTCCACCTGGGATACTAGACCTTATTCAAAAACCAAGACCAACTTGCAAGGTTGGGGGAAGACCAACTCCAGGCCCTCTTGTGTCCAGACCAATGTGCATATTGCAAAGACAGATACAGGAAAAACAATTGCCCCAACTAAAACTAGGACATAGCTTGTCAGAAGCCCTCCAGTCATGCCAGCCCTCAATTCCAACCTAAGATACCAGTGACTAACCTGATTGGCCTTGCTGAGATTGAATCTGACTAGCAAAGTTCAGGCTGCCCTACTCTGGGCCTCTGGGAACTCATGGTCAATGTGACAGTTAGGGGGATAAGCAATGACTTTTATGGTGGTTATCGGAGCTGAACATTCTGTGGTGACCATCCTGGTAGCCCCCTTCACCAATAGGAATGCCACCATCATGGGGGGAACTGGATTTCAGATGACAAGAATGTTTTGTTATAAGCATGGACCTGCCAATTTTGGGGACACAAAGGGGTCTACAAGCTCCTTTGTCTGAGTGCCTGTCTGTCTCCTAAAAAGAGACTTGCTGACTAAACTCGGTGCACACATAATGTTTACCAACAAGGGATCTGCTAAACTGACCCTAAACATATGAAAAGGACTGATACTGTCTGTAACCATCCCCAGAGGGCAAATGGAAACTGCATACTGAAGATAGGGAAAAAATTAACCCCCCAGAGCTGCTAAAGACATTTCCAGAGGTGTGGACTGAGAAGGCTCCACCTGAAATGGCCAAGAACTAGCCCCTAATCCTGGTAGAACTTAAGTTGATGGCAAAGTCTGTCAGACTGAGACAATATGTCATACCCAGAAAGGCATGACTCAGGATCCAGGAACCTATCAGCTGGTTGAGTAGTTCAGGGATCCTAAAAAGGAGTCAGTTCCCTTGAAACATGACACTGCTACCAGTTAAAAAAGCCAGGCAGAAATGGATACTGACCAGGACAGGACCTCTGGGCAATCAACAATGCCACAGTCCTTCTGAATCCAGTAGTTCCAAACCACTACACCCTACTATTCTGCTCCCACTATGAGCAGCCTGGGTTACCTGCCTGGATCTTAGAGATGCCTTTGTCTGCCATCTGTTAGTCCTCAAAACCAAGCCGCTCTTTGATTTCAACAGGAAGACTCCAATAATGGGTGAAGGATATAGTGAATTTGAAGGAGATTTCCTCAGAGTTTCAGAAACTCCCCAGTGCTATTTTGGGAAGCCCTAGTTGTCAAGCTGGTTGCTTTCCCTGAGGAAATACTGAATTGCACTCTATTACAAAATGTAAATGACCTCCTGGTAGCAAGTATAAAACCAAAGTCTCTAGATGCTGGCTACAAGTTTCTGGGGGCAGCCAGATTCTGTAGGATTTGGATATCTGGGTTTGCCAAGGGAGTGAAAGTCATCTATGCTGCCCTCACAAGACCAGAAAAGCAGCCCTTAAAATGGGATGCTCAACAGGAGTTTGCTTGTAAGGAGATTTAACAGCTACTCGCCAGCACCTCTTTTTGGGGTTACCAGATGAAAGCCAAGAATCTCTTTGTTCATGAAAATGACCATGTAGCCCTGGGAGTCCTGAGTCAGACAGTAGGGCCTGCTAGAGGCCAGTGGCCTACCTTCCAAACAATGGGACACAGTGACAGCGAGATAACCCCCTACCTCTTCTCTGGTGACAGCTTTGACCCTAATCAAGGAGTCGGGCAAATTGACCTTGGGATAGAGCCTTCAATTACAAGTACTCCAAGTAGTTATGATCCTGATGAATAATTAGGAACATAAATGGCTTTCAAATGCCAGAATGACCCGGTAACATGGGTTACTCTGTGAAAATCCCAGGGTCACACTGGAAACTATGCAGAGTCCACTTGCCAACTGGAAGTGACAATGGTCCTGCCTGTGTCACTGAAGCTCTCCCAAGTCCTCTCTCATATGCTAAAGAATGAATGAAATTTACACACAGCCTATAGGTCCAGGGAAAATTGAACACATGAATCTAACCCTTAAAATTATCTTGGCTCAGTATTGCTGAGAAACAGGGACAGAGTGGCCAGACAAATTACTTTGGGCCCTGCTAAGTGTTAGGTGCACACCTGGACTCTCAGGTTATTCCCCATATGAAATGCTCTTTGGGAGACCTTCCCCAATCATTAGGCATTTTACAGAAGATGTTATTAGGAAATAATTATGTAGCCTTCAAGTTACAAGCATTGAGCAAAATCTTTTCACAGATTAATAAAACAGTTCTAGAAAGAACCCCCATCCCTATATATAACTCAGCTTGTCTCTTTTAGCCAGGAGATTCACTTTGGGTTAAAGATTGGAAAAAGGCACCCCTCCAACCTTTTTATGCTATAATATACTGTTGTGCTTGCTACCCTCTCTGCTGTTAAAGTCGCAGGTATC
The DNA here is from genome assembly GCF_053883595.1 of Heterocephalus glaber. Taxonomy (NCBI): domain Eukaryota; kingdom Metazoa; phylum Chordata; class Mammalia; order Rodentia; family Bathyergidae; genus Heterocephalus; species Heterocephalus glaber. The sequence continues at coordinate 5,677,479 of NW_028258410.1, forward strand.
ACCCAGTGGATCCATCACACCTGACTGAAAAAGGCCTACCTCACACGGTCTTGGACACCTGTACTACACACCTGGACCCCCCAAATCCTCTCAGGACTCAATTCAGATGGGAGACCTCTGGACCCAACCTGACCTTGGAGACATAACCAGCAGACAATAGCCCTGCTCTAGTCACACCAGGGAGCTGACTAGTCTATGCACAGCTGAAGCCTGAGGCTATTATTCACAGGGCACCTTAAAATTCATTCCATGGACTGTTATAATTATCCCTGGTTGCTAGTCCTCCTTAGACTGCTTACCTTAATTTTTCTGTGGATCTTGCTACAGTTGCCCTGGCAGGCTGGATGAATGTCCACAGAAGATTCCTAGCCCTTATCTTTATCATTATTATGCGATATTTCACCCGTATTCTTGCTCTCCTTTAAAGATAATTTGGTACCCCTGAATTAACAGGTAATGGCACCAATAGTCTGATGTTGCTGGTGGGCTCCATGGTGACAGTTCTGGGACATAATAATCCAGACCCACTGCCCCTCTATGCCCCCAACACCCTAAAACTGGTAACCAATAGTTTAAAATGTATATGACTCTATGATAGACCTGCAGAAAGAGACAGATTCTTTAGCTGCAGTCACACTTCAAAACCACCACACCTTGGACTTTCTAACAGCAGACATGGGAGGGATTTGTGCCTTTTGAAACAAAGAGTCCTATTTCTAGGTAAACAGGTCAGAGGTCATTCATCAAGCTGTAAAGTGTCTCCAAGATTAAGATACAAAATTCCAGGAATGACTCCAAACCAGGAGGTTTTGGAATTTCTCCCAGGATAACTGGATGTCATGGGGTGCTCCTCTGTTGCAGATTTTGGTCCCCATCTTCCTGATACTTGGTTTGGCCTTTGTCTGATTAGATACTTCACATAATTCCTCCACAACTGGCTTCAGACTCACACAAGACAGTAAGTGCATGAGCTATTGGGAATATAACCCTGTAGCTACTAGTGATGCCCTATGAAGCTATCCATAAATAGAGGGATCAAAGAGGGGAAATGATAGAGGAGTACTATACAATAAGACAGTCCCCTGCCTTAACTCTATTTTATTTCCACAGAGTGTTTTGTTCCAGAAATGTAACAGTTTGTGCTGCCTGCCGGGCAGTGACTCCTGCCCACTATATCAAAATGTTTTGTAACTGTTTGAGCTGTATGACCTTTCAGAAATATTTTGTTAAGGTTCATCCCCTTACAAGAATGTTTTTAGGCTCTCCTCCCTTACAAGAATGTTCTGTTAAGCTCTGCCCCTCACAAGAATGTTCTGTTTAGCTCCACCTCTATAGAAGAATGTTCTACTAAGCTCTGGCTCCTTTCAAGAATGTTCTGTAACTCCACCCCTCTGATTCAGTAAGCATGCTCACACAGCATGTTTCAGAATAATCTGTAACTCTGCTCCTCTAATTTAGTGAGCATGCTTGCCTATCTTGTAGATTCCTATATAAGAAGGCTCTCATTTCTGGTCGAGTACTCACACTTTGGAGTATGAACTCCTCTGAGCCCACAGGCATAATAAAGTTTTTTCTCCACTTCTTTGAGTGACCATCAGATTCTCAAGTCTTCAAGTAGCAATAGCTGAGACCCAGGGGTGCAGTATTGAGCTGTAACAATCAGCTGTGACTCAAAGCTGTAACACTTGGCTATGGCACTGAGCTGTTCTACTTTCCCAAAATAGTGGAAAAGGCACTGTGATCAGCAAGATGTTCAAAACAAGCAAGGAAGTTTTATCTCTTCTGAAGTTCTCTAAGCAGAAGTAAATTGCAAAGGCAGAAATCTAAGTCAAAGTGATGATCTTGAGACAGGAGACAGTGTGGGACACATCTAATTAGGATCATAACACATGGGATACTTCCTGGGTCTTAAACTCACACCCTGACTTGAGCCTGAGAATTCCCCTCCTGCCCTAATCACACTTCTTGACCTCTGCCAAGTGCCTTAAAACATGTGCACTACCTGTTTTGGGGAACCCAAGGGTGACAACATGGCCATTATGGCATCATTAGCATTGTGGATTCCACACTCCTCCTCCAACAGCCTTAGTCAGCCTCCAACACTGGTTCCAACAAGGCCCATATAAAGACAAAAATGCTACTCCCAATGTGAGGCTGGAGATTCTCAATAGGACAGAGTCCTCTTAATCCCACCACAAGATATAGGAAAGTTCCCTATTTTTAAAAGGCCTCAAATCTTAAACCCACTCTTGAGTTTTCTCATCAGTCCACTCCCCATCTGAGTAGTGTATCTTTTTTAAACAAATTCCTCCATTCTTACTACTGCTGTGTGTTTTGCTCAATTCCTTGTTCAGGACAGGAAGAACTGGAGTTATGGGGTAAGGTTGACACTAGCTGCTGATAACAGGTTCATCTGATGAAGGAATCACACTTCAAGAAAAATGTTATTGAATTGTTTCTCTAGTGTGAGAAACTGAAAGTGTAAATGAGAACCAAAATGCATAATAGATATTTTGAAACAGGAAGAAAATGTTCAGAGGGGAAGGGAAATGGCCAGGGTGGGGGTGGCGGACAAAGAAAAATGAAAAAAGAAGGAAAAAATGGAAAAAAAGCTTTTTAAATAGGAATGGGTGGAAGAACTGAAGGGAGTGCAATGGAATGGAAAAAAAATAAGAATGCAGATATATCATGTACAGGTACCAACTCCCAATGATGAATGTCATCACTTTGTATACCTAAAATGTATCACTAAACTCAATGATTAAAAAAAGGAAAATGGTGTTGACCCATGCAATATTTCATAATGATTCCATAAAGTTGTCTCATGTAAGGAAAATAAGTATCTAACCAGCTAAAGAGCTCCCACATTTTCTACAGTAGTTCTGTGCTTCTACATATAGTGTACTGATTCAAATGTAATTAAATGTGAAACTTTTAGGTAAAAATTCTCCTGGGGTGTCATCAGTCTGCTCTGTGCATAATTTCTCATAGAGAGCCATGGGTACAGCACAACGTGGCCATAGACTCCCTATCTATTCATCAGTATGGTAAGTTTATTGTTTCAGGGTCTTGTCATTGTCTCATGCAGGCAATAAATTAGGAAGAAAATTGCCTGTGGACTATTAATCTCTACCCACATGAGTTCCTGAGTTAATGGTCTCCCTGCACTAGCTCAGGCCTCAGAGGAGCCCAGCCAGGTGACCTCAGGAGCCCCTACTTGTCACTCTGTCTCTTGTCTGGATTCTGATCACTCTCACCTCACTCTCTTTGAAGCCAAGCCTCTGAAGAAAACCTGCACTACCACTAGAGCTGGCTCAAGTTTCTACTGATGACCTCTCACTCATAGTCCTCTTCCTTCTTCATCTCAGGGTGAGTGGAGACTGGGTTGTCCTTGAGCAGGGTGTTAACTTCCTTCTCTTCCAGTGAATCACACCATGGAATGTAGTAGAGATTATCTCACCTAATGAGCATGGGTTGTTCACAAGAGAATATAATCATAGGAACCAAAATGAAATCTTTAAGGACTAAATCTTCTCAAGTCTACTTATTACCATCAACTCCCATCACCACACAAGTTTTCAGGTTCACAAAAAGATGAAGACTAAAAAACTACACATTGTAAAAGTCACTGGGGGGGGGGGGGACTCGGAGTGGTAGGAGGCAAGCAGTAGCAGCAGAGCTGCAGCTCAGAGTGGACCAAAGAGCCCTTGCTCCTCCCTGCAGGCTGTGCTGTGATCCAGGCTTCGGATTGGGATCTCGATCCCCCGTCCCTCTCCTCCACCACCCTTCCCTTCCTCTTCCTGAGAACCCTCTGCAGTGGCGACCTGAGGACCAAGCACCTATCACCTTGGCTCTCTTCCCCAGGCCATGGAGCATGCCCTGGCACTGCTGCAGCAGCTGCTGGGAGGTCTGCTTGCCATAGGTGAGAGCGCCTGGGGAAGACCACTGGAACGTGCCTGGTGGAGCCGTGCATCTCCTGCTGAGGCAAGGGTGATGGGAAAATAAAGAACAATGATTGGCTGAATCACCCCGCTGCAGACAGGCAGGTCTGCGCACTCTCTACCTAGGTCCCCAGTCACGCAGAAAACTCAGAGGTCCCCAGTCCAGTGGAAGACTCTGAATCACCCTGCTGCAGACAGGCAGCCACCTGGTTCCACACTACAAAGACTAAGAGGACACCAGACCACCAGACCAAGGTACTGAGTCCCGCTTCTCCTGGCCCAGAGGTAGGGTCTTCTGAGCCACAGTCCCACTGCTCCTGGTACAGAGGAAGGGACTTCCCAGTAACCATCACTCCCACTGCTCCTAGCCCAGAGGAAAGGGCTTTTGGGCCACCATCCCTACTGCTGCTCCTGGACTCTAACCCACCTCTCACAGTTCAGAGGACTTAATCCCTGCAGGTGCTAACAGCACCCCACCTGAGGCAAAATGAGAAAACATGTAAACAAGTCTCAAAAACAGACTTCCAGATCACCTACAGCAACCCCAAAGGGAAATGAGATGGAACACCTTGATACTCAACCACCTGGACCCACTGAACTGGCAACAAAAGGGGATCTGGAAAAAATGAAATCAGAAATAATTTCTCAGATAACAGGAGAAATTGTGCCCCTAGTGCAAGACATGATTAATAAATCTAGAGAGGAGCTCAGGAACATGATAGAATCCCAACATAAGAAACAAATGGAATCCATGAAACAGATGCAAATAGATTTCCAGGACATGAAAAACTCCATTGAAAGTCTACAAAGCAGAATGAGCCAATGTGAGGACAGAATTTCAGATATAGAAGATAAGATTGCAATTAATGACCAGGAAAAGAAATATTGCTTCAAAATTAGAAGGAACATGAGAAATCAATCCAGCAACTGCTAGATGATGCAAAGAAGAATAACATAAGACTGATTGGGCTCAATGAAGAAACAGGAGAGAGTGGAGATGACATAAAAAAAAAATCTCTTCACAAAAATAATGGCAGAAAACTTCCCAAGCAGGGAAAAAGAACTTGACATACAGATAATTTAGGCATATAGGACTCCAAATAGCCTTGATCAAAAAAAATCTACACAGAAGCATATAATTGTTAAGATTCCAGAAACACAACAGAAGAACAAAGTTCTACAAGCAGTTAGAGAAAAGAAACAAATCACAGACAAAGGAAAGCCCGTCAGAATGACAGCAGACTTCTCAACACAAACCATCAAGGCAAGAAGAGCTTGGAGTGACATATTCCAAGCCCTAAAAGAAAACAGCCTCCAATCCAGATTGATGTACCCTGTAAATCTATCTTTCAAAATTGATGGAGAAATAAGATACTTTCATGACAAAGAGCACCTTAGAAACTTCATAAATATCAAACCAGTACTCCAAAGAATTTTACACAATATCCTAGGAACAGACATTGAGGATCACAACCCCAGGAAGCAAAGCAGAATGAACCCATCTGGCATGACAAGAAATTAAATGTAAATGGGGAGAATCGAACAAAAAGAAAAAGTCATGGCAATGACAAGTCAATACATTTCAGTTATAACCATCAATGTTAATGGTCTCAATTCACCAATCAAAAGAAATAGACTGGCAGAATGGGTCAAGCAGCAAAATCCAATAATATGCTGCATACAAGAAACACACTTAATTCAAAAGGAAACTCATAGACTGAAAGTTAAAGGGTGGAAAACAATACTTCATGTGACAGGAACCTGAATAAAAGTAGGAGTAGCTATCCTCTTTGAAGATCAAGTAGATTTCAAACCAACACTGATTAAGAGAGATGAAGAAGGACACTACATCCTTGGAAAGGGAAGATTCCAAGAGGAATAGATGACAATCATAAATATCTAGGCACCAAACACTAGTGCACCCAACTATATAAAACAAACTAACGGACATGAAAAGTCATATATGCACTAATACAATTGTAGTGGGCGACCTCAACACCCCACTGTCACAAATGGATAGATCAACTAGACAGAAAATAAGTAATGAAATACTAGAGCTCAATCAAACTCTTGAACAAATGAATTTAACAGATGTTTAAAGAGTCTTCCACCCCACAAAATCAGAATACACATTCTTCTGAGATGCACATGGGACATTCTCCAAAATAGACCTCATACTTACATATAGAACTTGTTTAAGTGCAAAGGAATTGAAGTTATTCCCTGTATATTATCAGACCATAGTGCAATGAAATTGGAGATTCATAGCAAAAGAAACTGGAAAAATTTCATAAACACATGGAAATTGAACAACACACATCTGAATAACCAATGGGTCCCAGAGGAAATTAAAGAAGAAATCAGACAGTTCCTTGAATTAAATGGCAATGACAGTAGAACATATCAGAATTTATGGGACACAATGAAAGCAGTCTTACAAGGGAAATTCATAGCAGTGAATATGCATATTAAGAAAACAGAATGAGCCCAATTAAACAACCTGGTGCTGAACCTCAAGCTTCTAGAAAAAAAAGTGCAGGACAACCCCAAAACTCATACAAGGGAGGAAATTATAAAGATCAGAGGAGAAATCAATGCAATGCAGACTAAGAGAATGATACAAAAAATCAATGAAGCCAAGAGTTGGTTCTTCAAAAGAATCAACAAAATTGACAAATCTTTAGCCAACCTTGTCAGAAAAAGGAAAGAAATGCCCCAATTCCATGCAATTAGGAATCAAAAGGGTGAAATTACAGCAGACCCAGCAAAAATTCAGAGGATCATCAATACCTACTTCCAGAACCTATACATCAATAAGATGGACAACACAGAAGAAATGGACAGATTCCAAGGTACATATGAATCACCAAAGTTGAACGAAGAAGACCTAAAAATTCTGAACAACCCAATATCAACCAATGAAATTGAAAACATAATTAAAAACTTATCAATTAAGAAAAGCCTGGGCCCTGATGGCTTCACTGCTGAATTCTACAAGACATTTAGAGAGGAACTGCTGTCACTACTGTTTAAACTCTTCAATGAAATTCATTGAATCCCAAATTCATTCCTGGAAGCAAGCACCACCTGGATCCCCAAAGCAGATAAAGACTCAACTGAAAAGGAGAACTATAGGCCAATATCACTAATGAACATAGATGCAAAAATCCTTAATAGGATAATCTCAAACAGAATGCAGAAGATCATCAAGAAGATCATACACCCTGGTCAAGTGGGATTCATCCCAGCGATACGGGGATGGTTCAATATATGCAAATCAATCAATGTAATACACTATATCAATAGAGCCAAGGACAAAAAACATATGATTATCACCATAGATGCAGAAAAAGCATTTGACAAAGTCCAACATGCATTTATGATAAAAACTCTACAAAATATTGGAATAGGTGGTCTCTCCCTCAAACTGATAGGAGCCATCTATGAAAAGACAACAGCCAATATCATACTAAATGGTCAAAACCTGAAATCCTTCACACTAAAATCAGGAACAAGACAAGGATGTCCACTATCACCACTCTTGTTCAATATCATTCTGGAAACATTAGGCACGGCAATTAGGCAAGAGAAAGAAATAAAAGGAATAAAGACATGTAATGAAAAAGTCAAATTGTCATCATTTGCAGATGACATGATACTCTATATAGAAGACCCCAAAAACTCCACCAAAAGTCTTCTAGACTTAATAACCAAATTCAGTCAAGTAGCTGGTTATGAGGTCAACACACAAAAATCAATAGTTTTCCTCTACACCAATGACAGACCCACTAAGTGAGAAATCGGGCAAATGATTTCTTTCACAATAGCATTCAAAAAATTGAAATACCTAGGAATCAACCTAATGAGAAAAATCAAAGACCTCTTCTCTGAAAGCTATGGCACTCTGAAAAGAGAAATTGAAGATGATATCAGAAAATGGACAGACATCCCCTGCTCCTGTGTAAGAAGGATTAATATAGTGAAAATGGCCATACTTCCAAAACTGCTATATAGATTTAATGCAATTCCAATTGAGATCCCAGCAGCATACTTCATGGACCTTGAGAAAACAATCCAAAAATTCATTTGGAACAAGAAGAGACACAGAATAACAAAAGCAATTCTTGGTAACAGAGACACGGCAGGGGGGTATCACAATCCCCAACCTGCAACTATACTACAAAGCTACTGTGATAAAAATTGCATGGTACTTGCAAATAAACATACTTGAGGACCAGTGGAACAGATTAGAAGATGCAGAAACAATGCCAGACACACTCAGCCATCTCATCTTCAATAAAGGAGCCAAACACCCTCACTGGAGGAAAGATAGATAGCCTGTTTAATAAATTGTGCTGTAAAAATTTTGCTTCAACTTGCCAAAGACTAAAACTAGACCTGTATCTCTCACCATGAACTAAACTAAAATCAAAATGGATTAAAGATCTAAATATTAAAATAGAAACTCTGAACTACTTGGAACAGAGGTTAGGTAGAATTCTTGAAGACATCGGTGTAGGAAAAGATTTTATGAACAAAACCTCAGGTGCCCATGAACTAGCACAAACAATCAACAAGTGGGATCTTTTCTTATTAAAAGGCTTCTGCACAGCAAGAGAAACCACCAGCAGTATGAAGAGACAACCCACAATGTGGGAAAAAAATCTTCACCTGCTCTTCCTCACACAAAGGTCTACTATCTTGAATCTATAAAGAAATTAAAATGATCAGACCTCCCAAATTTAAAGACTCAATCCAAAAATGGGCATCTGAAATGAACAGACATTTCTCAGCCAAAGAAGTAGAAATAGCAAATAAATACATGAAAAATGTTCAACATCTCTGGTCATTTAACAGACGCAAATGAAAACAATGCTGAGATTCCACTTCACTCCAGAAAGAATGGGTGCTATCATGAAATCAACCAATATCAAATGCTGGCAGGGCTGTGGGGAAAGAGTAACCCTTCTCCATTGCTGGTGAAAGTGTAGACTGGTGCAACCACTGTGGAAATCAGTATGGAGATACCTCAAAGAACTAGGACTGGAAGTCCCATTTGACTCTGCTATTCCACTACTGGGGATCTTCCCCAAAGAATTAAAAGAATCATACCACAGTGAGATATGTGCACCCATGTTCATAGCAGCACAGTTTGTAATAGCTAAAACTTGGAAACAGCCCAAATGCCCATCAACTGGAGACTGTATAAAGAAAATGTTTTTTTTAATAAAATGGAGTACTACTCAGCCATAAAAATGAGAAATTAGAGACATTTATAGCTAAGTGGATGCACATTGAGGTGATACTCTTAAGTGAAATAAATAGGACACACATGAATATATTCCGAATAGTTTCTCTAGTGTCAGAAACTGAAAGTGTATATAAGGTTTAAATGTATACTAGGCAATGTGAAATAGGAAGAAAAGGGGCAAAGGGGAAGGAAGTGGGAGGGCTAGGGGAAAGGATAGAAGGGAATGGGATTAATGTGAGAAAATGGAAGAATAGGAACAAAATATTTGTAAATAGGGAGGAATGGAGGGGTTGAAGGGAGGGCTGGGCAAGGGTGAAAATTAAGAACCAAGAGAGACTATGTAAAGTTGCAAATTTCCAATGATTAATATCATTATATTGTATACCTAAAATGTACCAATGATTAGAATGAATAATCAATAATGTAAAATAGGAAGAAAATGTCCAAAGCGGTAAAGGTAGTGGGAGGGGCAGGGGAAAGGAAAGAAGGGAAAGGAAAAATGATGAGAAATGGAAAAAATGCAAAGAAAGTCTTTGTAAATAGGGAAGGGTGGAGGGCGTGAAGGGAGGGCGAGGAATGGGGAAAAATAAGAACCAAGATGCATTATGCAAACGTACAATTTCCAATGAGAAATGGAATTGTGTTGTATACCTACAGTGTACCAATAAAAGTGTTTAATAAAAAAAAGTTAATGATAAAAATCCCAATAGCAAAATACTCCAGATGAGAAAGAAAATAATAAAGAACCAGCATATGCTGTGCATGTAGTAAGCATGAAGCATTGCACTACACATTAGATAAAACACAGCAAAATGGAACATAAAATGGGTCATTCTGTTTTCCTAATAATGACAAAGACAACCATTTTGTGAAAAGTTAAGTTTTTAAGCAAGTTTAGAGTGTTGGCAAAATTTGGGGAGAAAAAATGGACAAAATTGTATGACAAATGAGAGAAATATCACTACTAGTGACTCTAAATATTAACCTCTGTATTTGTTAAGCCACTGCTCTGAGACAAAACAAGGTCCTAGGAAAGCAGAAAAATGTAAACTCTGGTCAAACTTCCAAAGTGCTCTCAGGCAGAAATGGAAGTGAAAGAGTGAATTAAAAATAGGACATGGAGACAGAAGGGGAGGCCATGAAGGTCCCAAAAAGGACTTCCATGGGTGCAGGTGTCAGCATGTGTCCTCAAGGGGTGATCAGGAGGCACAGGGAGAAGCCATGTGTGCAAGGATCCAGGTGGGAAGTGACAGCAAGGAGAAGAGAGGTTGAGGATGGGGGGAAAGAAAGCAGGGGACCATGTAGGGTCACATCAAATTGGGTCTGGGAGTGACAAGGGGATTTGAAGGGCCCCTAAAAGCTTTAAGATGAAAATTGTAATTTCTGGAGATCACTCAAGCAGGTGACTGTGTGGAATAGACTGGGGTTGGCACCTCTGGATGCAGAGCTGTTCCAGTGATAGTTAAGTGGCATTATTACAAAAATTGAATCCAATGAAACTGTGCATCCTTTTGTGAATTTCATGAGGAATAGTTTTGTACCATTCTCAAAAGCTGGTGACCCAACTAAGCCAAGTTTTCCAATGGTGTTTTGCACTGAAAAACTTCTTTTCAAAGCTAACATTTGTCTTTCTGTGCCTGGCTTATTTCAATTGACATAATGGCTTTAGTTTTATCCATCTGTCCCAAAGGACAGGATTTCCTTTATTTTCCTGGGTGAATGTTATTATAAAGCACATACATACCACATTGTATTTAACCACTCATATATTGATGGACACTTAGGTCAATTCTCTGTTCTGTCTATTTTGAATAATGATGCAATATACTGGAGATAATTCTTCACCAAATGGACCTCATTTCCTTTGGTTATATACTCAGAAGTGGGAGTGACTGATTGCATTGTTGTTACGGTTCAATTCACATTATTTGGCACAGTGGTTGCACTAATGCACACTCCACCAATGTGTACCTTGGCTTTCTTTCCTCCACATTTCCCCATTCCCCTGTCCACATTTCTTCTTTCTCTTTTCTACACCAGCCATTCTAACAATGGGGAGGGGAGAGACAATACCACATGGTCTCACTAAAACTTGGAATCTAAAATTGAAGATCATTTTGAAGTAGAGCACAGAGATGGTGATCAGAAGTTGGCAGTGGTACAGAGATGATGTTGAGAGATGGTGGCTAAAGGACATGAATGTAAGCTAGAGTTTGAAAGTTCAACTTTTCTATATTGAATTATTGAAAATATTAGGAAAGTGGATATTAAATGTTATAACCAAAAAATATAATGGTGTGTATAATGCATACTATAATTAGCTAAAGTCAGCCAGTCCATGGTGTACATATACCTCAGAATATCATACTGTACATGGTATATAAATATAACTGTCAATTTAAATACATTTGAAAATATATAACATTTATCCAAATAATGCTCTACAGATTTTTATGAAATATCCTAATGAAAATATTTCAAAGTGTATTTCCCTGTCCTACAAATGAGAGCCCATGTAAGGAACATGATGACAATGTATCGCTGCTAACATTCTGTAAATCTCATTTTACAGATAAATATATTTCTATGCATGAGTCATAAATGTAGGAAGTTCTAACATATTCTTCATTAGAGGCATTTTTAAAATACGGGGTCAGAGAAATACTCATCACAGAATTATGACTGCTGCTAGATTCTAATTTAGTTAAATGACATTGAACATAGACATACAGTAGAATGGAGTTTTCTATGGTGGGAGGAGGACAAGAAGATATGTAATAGGTTCATATCAAGTTTGCAAGATGAAACTGTTATGGAAATGAGTGGTAGTGATGTTGTATAACATTGCATATGTACTAAATTCCACTGAAATATATGCAAAAATTTGGGAGTTACTAAATTTGGTCTTTTGTGTATCTTATCATTACATAATTTTGGAAAAAAGAAAATGAGAGTGGATTGCCTAAATTATATTTTATGCACCCTTTCAGGGAAAATGTATATAAGGTACGTAGCTGCATGAATATTTTGTATCATAAATACTCATTAAAAAACAGAGGGGAATAAAAGAAAAACAAAAGTCCTATTTATCCTGCAAATTTGTTGCTTTTTTTCCAGCCATATATTAAAGACAGATGACATGGAAAGAGAAAATGCAAGTTTTCCTAACACTTTTGTCCTGCTGGGCTTCTCAGAGTTTCCATGGCTGGAGAGGCCCCTCTTTCCAGTGGTCCTAGTTGCCTATATCCTCACCCTGTTGGGGAACACCTCCATCATCCTCCTCTCACTAGTGGACACCAGACTACAGATGCCCATGTACTTCTTCCTGGACAACCTCTCTCTGATTGACCTCAGTCTTACCTGCACCATTGTGCCCCAGCTGCTGGCCAACAACTTGGGAGCACACAAGACAATTGTTGCCTGGGGCTGTAACACACAGGTCTTTCTCTTGTGCTGGACAACTTCAACTGAAAGTGCCCTACTGGCCATGATGGCCATTGATCGCTATGTGGCCATCTGCTGGCCCCTCCGGTACACTCTCATCATGCATCCCTGGGTTTGTGTGTAGATGACAGCTGCCTCCTGGTCCAGTGGTTTGGCCTATGCTCTGCTCCAAGCCACACTCACACTCCATCTCCCTCTCTGTGGAAACCACAACCTGCACCATTTCTTCTGTGAGATACCTGTGCTCATCAAGCTGGCCTGTGCGGACACCTCTGCTAATAAGCTGGCCATCATATTGGCATCCATCCCAGTAGGAATGATGAGTCCCCTGGTGGTGATCATCTCCTACATCTTCATCGCTAGTGCTGTACTGAAGCTACCTTCAACTGCAGGAAGGCAAAAGGCACTCAGCACCTGCAGTTCCCACTTGCTGGTGGTCACCATGTACTTTGGGCCAGGTATCTACTTGTATCTCCAGACTTCATCCAAAAGTTCACAGGCCAAATTCGTGTCCTTCTACTGTGTTATTATGCCCATGCTCAATCCACTCATCTACACCCTGAGAAACAAGGATGTGAAGACGGCATGGAACAAGATCCTGCAATCCCGTGGTGGGGTGAAATCTCTACAAGCCAGAAGATCACTGTCTGTCTCCTAAACAACAACATCTATACATCAATAAACACTGGCATGTCATACTTACTTTTCCAAAAGAGTGTCCATGACTTCCAAAACAGTTTCCCAATTCTCAAGGTCAGCCTCCTTGATGACTGGAAAAAATTTTGAACTAGAAAATTCTCTCATCATTAGTCTCACAGACAGCTTCTATGAGTAGTGCCACAATAAACATTGGTAAGCAAGTATCTGTACTTTATGCTGACTTCAACTACTTTGAGAAATACATAATGGAGTGATTTATGGTACCTGTATTTGTAGTTTTATTTTGGTGATTTTAAAGGAATCTCCATATTGATTTCATTGTGGGTGTACAAATTTACATTACCACTAAAAAAAATATATAAGGGTTCCATTTGCCCTGTATCCTCCTCACCAGCATTTATTTTAATTTCTATTCTTTTTTTTTTCTTATTTTTTGGTACCAGGGATTGAACTCTGGACCTTGTGCTTTTGAGGCAGGCACTGGGACCACTGAGCTAAATCCCCAGCAATTTGTATTCTTAATAATACCATTTTAATTGGGGTGAGATGGATTTTCAACATAGTTCAGATCTGCATTTCCCTAGTGGCTATAGGTATTGAGTATTTTTCATACTTCTTTCAAATTTCTTTTGAGAACTTTCTGTTCAGACCTTTGTCCCATTATCCTAGTTCCTGTTATTTCTAAAAATTAACCATCAATCAAATGAATACCTGAATAAGAATTTAGCCCATTATGCAGGTTGTCACTTCACTCTGTCATTGTTTCCTTGGGTATGCAGAATGCCTTTAAATTCATGAAATTCCTTTGAACAATTCTTGCTATTAATTTCTGAGCTATTATATCCCATTCAGAAAATCAGTTTCTGTTACCAATATCTTGAAGTGTTTCCACTGTGTTTTTCTCTAGCAGTTTCAACTCTTACATTAAGGTCTTTGGTCCATTTAGAGTTGATGTTTGCATAGGGTGAGACATAGGAATCTAGTTCCAATCTTCTAGAATCTTCTTGTGTCCAGTTTCCCAGTATCATTTGTTGAAAGAAGCTATTTTCTCTAATGTGTACTTTAGATGCTCTTTTGAGATGGTCTTTTTCTTAGTTCATCTATTTTTATCCACTGGATTATGCCACTCTGTTTGAAGGAGGGAAGTGGAAAGAGATGAAAAAAAGAATGAAGACATTTTGTGTACATGTACCAAATCTTCACAAGGAATGTAATCATTATGTACAGCAAACATGTACTAATACAAATTTTAAAAATAAACAAAAAACAAAGTCTCTATAGGATATTTTGAAATGAGGGGTTTTTGTACCAAAAGCATTATTCTGCTTGCTTAGGATTGCTTTGGCTACACAAGATCTTCCATACAGATTGTTCTATATGGATTTTAATATTTTTTCTCATTCTGTGAAGAATGAAATTTGTATCTTCATAATCATTTTTGATAGTATGCCCATATTAAAAATTTTAAGACCAGGTGTGTTGGCACATGCCTGTAATGCCAGCCCTTGGGAGGCTAGGCAGAAGGATCTCTGTGTGTTCAAGGCCAGTCTGAGCTACATAGTCAGTTGAAGGCCAGCCTGAACTACATAGTGATAATTTGTCTCAAAAAATAAAAAATAAAAATATTAAATAATTCCAACCCAAGCACATTGGAATTCATTCCATCTTCTAGGGTCTTCCTCAATTTCTTCAGTGATTTCTACTTTTCATTTTAAAGATCTTTTTCTCATTGGGTAGGTTTATTCATATGTGTATCTGTGTGTGTGTGTGTGTGTGTGTGTGTGTGTGTGTGTGTGTGTATACAGTGATTGGAATATTTTTCTGATTTCTTTCTCTGTGAATTTGTGATTAATATATAGGAAATCTAGTCACTTTCCATTTTGATAATTTTCCTATGTCACTGCTAAATTCGTCAGCAGAGAATTTTAGTGGACTCTAGAAATTTCTAGTTATAGAATCATGGCATCTTCAATCAGGAATAGTTTGAGTTAGTCATCATTGCATTGCCTAAATGAGACTAATTAGATCATGGTGTATGATTTTGATTGTGATGTTGGATTCTATTTGCAAATATCTTTTCAAGTTTTTTCATGGCTATGTTCATCAAGGGTATTGATCTACAGTTTTCTTTTTTGTTGTATATTTATCATGTTTTGTTAGCAGGGTAATACTGACTTCATGCAACATATTTGGAAACACTCCTCTATTTTCTGTCAAAGATTGTGGAGCATTTGTATAATTTTCTCTTTAAAAATTTGGTAAAATACAGCAGAGAATGTGCTTAGTTCTGGAATTACTTTACTAGAAAACTACTACTGCTTCAATCACATTGCTTATTATTGATCTGTTTTGGTTATTTATACTAACATCTTGGTTCAGTAAGGTGTATGCATCTACAAATTGGTCCATTTCTTTCCACAGATTTTCCAATTATTGCCAAATAAAATTTCAAAATATTTCCTGATGATCTGTTGGATTTAAGCTTGTCTATTGTAATATTTCTCACCTCAAATTTTGTTTATTGGGCCTTGCTCTTTCTTTTGCTTAGTTTTCCTAAGGGTCTGTTCATTTTCTTTACCAATTCAAAGAAACAATGTTTGCTAGAACTCAGGTAATGAAGCCTAAAAGTAATAGCGACAGAACGTGTTGACTTACATATTAAATAAACTAAACAAAACCTTCCTAGGCAGAGTGTTTGTAATAAATGTCTTAATGTTCAAAACAAAAATGATATTTTGCTTTACTTCTCAACTCAATATACTTATCCAAGATCCCTGCAGGGTGATGGTGACTTCTTCCAATTGGAACCTGGAAGATACTCAGACCTTCTTGTCCAAGTGTTCATTCTCCCTTTCAGTAGAGTATGTCTGATCCTGGCTTCAAAGTGATATTGTCCTGCTGATCATGTCGAATTTGTCAGAGACATTTCTTTCCAAATACCATCCCTGTGAAAATACACACAATAATTTATACCCAATCTAGCCAAGAAATTGTGGAGGAGCTATCTTTAGCTGGCTGTTGAACTAAATCTGCCAAAAGCTATGCCTTTTTCTCTAATTTCTTATTCATCTTTAACTGGCTAGTCCTGGTTATTACAACTTGTGAAGGCCTCTTCTACCAAGGTTGTCAGTGGGATTTCAGGTCCTGACTCAAGTTTTGTAACTTCCTTCAAATATCTGGATAGAATACATTATGCAATGCATGGGTGTTAGGGCTCTCACTGCTGATGACCCTGGGTTGGTTTTAGTACACCTTAAGAAAGCCTCTAACAAGTGATTTTAAAACACAGTAGGAATATGCTCTCTTTCTTACATGATCTCTTTGACCCTAACACAATTTACAGTCATAACTTGTCACCTTCCCATTCCTACTGTAATACAAGATAAAAAAAATTCTCCAACCTCCTTTATGGATAGAATTTCCAGGTCTCATTTAGCATCTTGATTGGGGACTTGATTGCAGAGGTGCAGGGAGTCATAAAGTGAGGCACTATATTTAAAACACTCAGAGTTAGATATTTCTGGAGCTCTCAATAGTGTCTTCTATTGAAGTAGTTCATCATACAGCTAGCTATCATGCTCTTATTTCTGGATCTAATACTCTTTTGTATGATATAGGAAATTTGATATAACTTGTTCTAAGTATCATTAATCAGCTCTTTCTGGGGCTCTGGGAAGATGTCTGCTTAGGAGAAAAAGTCTGATGATAAGGAAATAAGAAATAGGCAGCTGAATCATATTATGGATTTAGGATCAGCCTAATCTTTTTTCAACAGAGGCAAGAACAGCTACATTTGCATATATAAAGTTTAATTGTAGCTGGTAAATCTGTGAGATTAAAGAGGTGTTTATAAATTTTCTGTAGTTTCAACTTACTATATTTATGTAGTAGAAAACCAACTGTAAAAGGTTATATGGGCAATGTGAATCTCTGACTCTCAGGGCATGGGTTCTCCAATGTTCTTTCCTGAGGGCAGTCACAATGAGGAGAGGCTTACCATGAGGTTCATCACTTTCTGCTTTTGTCTGTTCTTTTTGTTTGTTTTCTGTGTTTTGAGACAAGGTGTGGCTTTGTAGTCTTGGCTGGCCTTGAACTCACAACAATCCCCCTGCTTTAGCCTTCCCAGTGCTGGGATGACAGGTGTGTGGCTCCATGCCCAGCTTGTCTACTTAATGATTTTCTCTTCATACTACTTTTCTGTCTTCTGTCTATGAACTTAATTCTTTTAGGTTTAAGGGGCACATATTTTCTTATCTTTGCTTTATGAAAAAATTTCCCCTTTGAATTTTGCAATATTATTTTTGCTCCCAATTTTGTTTTCTTTTTCAAAGATAATAAGGCAGACTTTATTCAGGAAGAACCATAGGTGAAGCTTTAGGGATCACTGTAATGGGATCTTGCAACTGGGGGAAGAAAAGAGCTTCAGCTTCCTGCTCCAGTTTTTGTTTTATTTTGTAAAGAGAATAAAAGATGTTGCAAAGCCTTTACAAGCATCTGACCTTATGGGGCTATCAAAACATAAATTATATGTATAGGGAAAATCAATGAATGTTACACTGCATATGCTGTAGCCAATTTTAAAGTGCCTGTTTTAGGGGGAAATGTAGTTGGCAAAGTGCTATATTGTAAAGGGAAACCATTCTCTGGAAGTTTGGAAACAAAGTCTAAAAGATACACATACAAAACATTTTGTAAAGTACTTAGATAAAATTTTAGAAAAACCTGTCATCTGAGAATGATAAGCACTACTTCAGGATTGCCAAAGGACATAATTCCTTGTTTAAAGGAAGTATATCTCAATCTTGAGATTATTCTGCTACTTCATGGCTGTTGAGTACTGTGACCAGAGATTGTTGTATAGTTCCATTAGTTAGCTGGCTGAACTACAACTAAAGTCCCTTCTTTTGAGTGGATTAGCCTTAGATTTAAGAGAAAGAATTTGGTGGTGGCAGTAAACTAAGCTACAGTTTTAATGCTAATTAGAAAAATCAATTTTGAGGAATTTAATTCTGACCACTTTCTAATTATGGCACTTGTGTGGAGATTCTCACTGAAGCTGTAGGAAAAGAACTGATATTGATATTAGTTGGCTTTGTATCATGGGAAGAGATTCAAGTTAAAATGTGTTGATAGATTTTTAAAAATGATTCATCTTTTATAGCAGATAAATAACAAGTAGGCCATGTAAAATATTTCTGCACACTGTGTCAAATATATTTGATGTTTAGAATGGTGTCATTTTAAATGAAGCTGTATTAAATTATCAATGTCAGTCCTCATTCATAATTTTTATAATCTGCTTCTTGTATATTTGTTTTTATGTAACTTCAAGCATCACAAATAGCTGAGAATTTGTGATTTCCTATGACTGAAAAAATAATACTAATAACCACGAGTCCTTAACCACAACACAGAGAATGAAAATGTCTTGCAAGATAAAAATAAAAGTAAAAAAGAGCCAGGGATTTAGCTCGGTGGAGCTACTGCCTGCCTCACAAGCTCAAGTTCCCAAGTTTGATCCCTGATACCAAAAAAGAAAAAAGAAAGAAAAGAAAAAAGAGGCAGAAACAGAAACAGAATTCAGGTTACAAATCACCTGTACAGACACTAGAATGATACAGAGGAGATGGTACTATTAATCAAACACAAGGACATCTAAAGAACTCAGGTCTCCTATCCAGAAAATCAGTATTCAGCAGGAAATGATTAAATGCTACACAAAACCAGCAAATAAAGCTCCTTAGCCTGAAACAAAGGCACCAAACCAAACCATGAAACCCTACCTCAAGAACTAAAGAGGCATAATGTGTCCAGTGCACAGTTAATTGCAGGGGACCAAGGCAGGCCTGCTGGGCAACAACCTGCCCTATGGGGGGTGTCTGTCTCTCATGGAAAAATACACAATTGTTGCCCTCCAGCTTCCCAACAGATATCAACCAGTGAACAGGGATCAGGATCATACTTTTTATCCCACTTGCCTGGGGGTGACTGGTGTGTACCTAAAACCAGTCTATCAGTTCCCCAGCTCAACAGTGAATTTCAGCAAAATTTTAAGTTCAAGGGCTAGAGGGAACCTTTCTAAAGGAGATGTAGGCCAATTTCCCAGAAAGCACTGTTGTAGTCAGGGTTTACAAGGGAAATAGATTTAATACAGGATACATAATGTATATAATTATTTTATAACAACTTATACTTTTCTAATTTACAATTTTATAATTATTTTACAACAGTTATCCAAAATTCAAGTGCAGCCAGAGACGTAGCTCACATATCCTGCCTGGAAAGTGCAAAATCCTGAGTTTGATCCCCAGAATTAAAAAAAAGGTCACATCCAAAGGAGGGCAAGAGACCTACCCATACACTAGATACCCAAAGATTCTAGAAGGGCCTGAGTCCCACTGCAGTGTTCTGCACAAGTCCAGGTGAAGGCCTAGAGTCCAAAGCAATATCATCCAAGAGTCTACCCAGAACCCGCAGCAATGTCTTCTGCTTGTCTGTATTGAGGATCTGCACATGGAAGAACCAAAGGCTACTGGTGGAAGCTAGAAAACTTACAGAGGGGGATGAAGGATTTGTGCCACCAGGCTGAGGGATCTATACTGGAGCTAGAAAGGGATGCTCATTGTAAAGATGAGAGCTCCCCTGACAAGAAAGGAAGCCATTCCCAGAGGCAGCGAGGACTCGAGCTCTTCAGATGACAAAAACAGCCAGGTTTGCATAAAGCTTTTCCAAGAAAATCAATAGCCCCCAACCTTCCCCTCCAGTTCTCTTTTTATATTGTTGGCAATGATCCTCGGGTGGGTCTTCGATGCACAGAACCTCACTGATTCAGTCCAGCTGGGCATGACAAGTTGATCATTAGTTAATCCACCACAACCACAATTCAAATTTCTAATTTAAAATGCATTATTATGAAAGCAATTAATCCTGACGGGGGATCTGGGTGGAAAGCCTGTTAAAATTCTCGGAGTTCATAAGCTCAAAACAGAAAAATGTCTAATGAGACAGGAAAAGAAGGTAAAGACAGAAATGGAAGTCAGGTACAGAACAGAAATCAGAAGGGCAATTGGAGGCATTCAGGTGGGGAAGACAAGGAGAGGCCCTGAGCAGTGGTGGCTGACACTGAAGCAAAGGCTTGGAGACCCATTACTCATCCATCTCTCATCACCGATGTCTGTCCTATTCCTAGGGACCTTCAAAAAGGAGGTGTCCCCTTGTGGTCACCAAACTGTTGCTAAGCAATTGAGGGTTATTTTTCTCAGTTCAGATTGAAACCATGAATTTCAAAGTGCAGAACAGCTAGAAGTCCTGATGCCTCCAGATGATGCCAGGTAAAACTGCATGTCAGCAATTGATACCACTGGCTGCTCATCAGTACCACTGCTGCCCATGGTGTGCTGGGTGCCACAGATCAATTCTGCTAGGTGCTGGTCTCTAATGCTCTTTCTTCTTTGCTGCTTTTTTCCCATACACTTTGTCTATACTACTCTATATTTTAAAAATGAGTATATTTACAGGACCTTTGGACATCATATTCTCTGAGAAATAAATCATGACCAGAGTTACAGGACCAGCAAAGCAAGTCTTCATTTTAACAGTGCCTCTGCTGCAGCACACAGGGCCAGTAAAGTGGAGGGAGGCCTCAGAGACTAACAAGAAAGTGTGTGCAGGAATTGGGCTTGTTTGAATTTTGGCCAGCTGACTGGTATACACACAGGTGTAAGATTGGTCCAGTGTGTGCAGGTTTCCAGGACAGCAGTAGCTGTCATGCAGCAGTTTGGTGGGGGTAAGGCCAACTGTACTATCGGACTGACAGCAGTCACATCTCTGTGATAGGAGGTTAGGGCTGAAACCAGGAACACTTCAGAAGGCTAGCTGTGTTCATCATGGATAATTGAGGTCCTGGAAGTTAGAGATGTTAACAGTGGGCCCAGATCATTCCCTCTCTGATCCTGGCCACATTAGGGTGCCCTCTTCTTCAGAGAGGTGGCAGGGCTTCTGAAGTGCCAGGACCAGGTCAGGGGCACCAAAGCTCACAACCAAGCTGCATGCTTCTCAGTCTGACTGGCATGAAGGAGTGTGGATTCTGAACAGTCAGGGGGCCACCAAGAAATTTGTCTTGTTCCATTAGGGGTGGGGGGAATAAAAGCAAATGGAAGGGGCCACGCAGCCATCAGCCAAGCCATGCCCATGGGCAAGCTTGAGAAAATCAGGAAATCCAGCTGCTTGGCAGCTGTCTCATGTATACCTGGGACTCCAGCAAATATCCAAGCCACACCTAACCTCTTGGTAGACAAGTCTGCTCAGGAGGAGTCAGACCTCTGAGTCTTGGGCTGGGAAAATATGGGGACTAAGCAACTTGCTGTCCTTTTCTTGGTGCTCTCAGATATGGCTCCCTCTGAGGACCTCACAAGATGTGTCCTGCTCTTTGTCACACAAAGGACCACTGTCCAGAAATGGAATCTGTCAATGCCATGATCCCGGTCTGCCAGCCTCTAGAACTGGGAGAAAAAAATGTGTGTGGTTAATGGCAACCAAGTTATGGCATTTGTTATGGCAGCCCACTGTGTAAAAGTCTCATTCCTTGTGGACTTCAGGTTCCTCTCCCCATGATTTGAAACTGCAGCCTGGCTATATGGGGATGTGGAGGAGGCATCTGTGGGATGCCCTGTGCATAGGTGCAGCCCACACAGAGCAGACCAAGTGCTGATCCACTAGGATCAAGGGATCTTGAGAAGTAGTACATGGAGTCTTGAAGTAGCCACAGAAAGCTGAGCTGCCTGGGACCTGATCCACTCCAGTGCAGAGAAGCAAGAGGAGAGGTCCCCTATGTGACAGACTGCCCAGGGATCTGGGATCCCTGTAAGTAATGAGGTCTGGACAATCTGCAGATTGACAAGAGCTTGTGTTTATGTAATTAAGAGAAATTATCTCATTCCTGCTGCCATGGTTTAGGTGTGTCTCTCAAATGCCTCATCCCAAGGCATGATGGGTGATGGTGGAATCATTAACAATTTGGTCTATTTGGAGACCTTTTGGTTACATGGTCAAGGCCTGCTAAGAGACCCTGGGAAAGACCCCTCCTCTTCCCATTCTTTCTCACTTGATTTGTGTCCTGGCCAACATGAGTTGAGCAGATTTCCCTCACCACACACACCTTCTACGCTTTCCTGTGCAGTCACAGGCCCGGAGCAAAATGGCCTACCTTTCATGGACTGAAACCTCTAAACTATGAGCTAAATTAATGATTTCCTCCTTTTAAGACCATTCTGTCAGATATGTTGTTAGACTACAATAGCTAATGATCATAGGGGAAATTTCAAACTCATATTTCTCAGACTAAGTCCAAATATTGCCCACAAAATAAAATTCCCCAGCAATTCCACAACACTAATTGTGTGGAACCCATAAAGGCAAGAGTTTGACAAATTCAACAGGAAAAATTACTGTGAAGTTTGCTGTTTCAAATAGTTTAATACTTCAATTAATTATCTACAAAGACACTTGGTCTGCAACAGAGAGTGTGACAGTGAACACAGGTCTCCTCACAAAGAAATGGGGTTCCCAAATTCAGACAGTCTGATGAGCCCCCTCAGCATGTTCCAAACCCTGATGTCCAATGGTGCTCACATGAAGTCATACAATAGGGACTCTGGAAGGTAGATTTTCCTACTCACATATGTCAAGTGCAAGGTGAAGAGATTGTATTGGGCAGAACCATCCAGAAAGCAGTGGGATTTCCTGCATGAGGAAGAAATGGATAAAATATTCTAAGAGAATAAAGAATGTGTGTATGGCCTTAGAATGGAAAGGAAAAGGATAAACCTATCTTATCTTGAGAAATATGACAAACTTACTCCAAAAGAGTGTCAAGGTTCTGAACATATTCTGTATGGATTGTTTATCCAATGTAAATTAATAGCCATAACTAAATATATATATATATAGCATTTTTAAAACAATAAGTAATAACCTATGTATAGATTCCAACCATGAATAAGAAGGTTAGATAATTCTATGCAGAACTGTCATTATGAATGCATCTTTACTCATCTACTAAAATAATACAGAAAAGTACATATATGCTTATGCATTTTAGATTGACTCAGCCAAAATTTTTCAATTTTGACAGGGAGAAGAAATAAATCTGGGTATATTTTTATGTGTTGGTCTCAGTTTTTAACTGTATATAAATTATAAATTTATTTATAAATTTGTAACTGTACATATATATGGGATGCAAAGTAATTAATTTTTAATAATGTTACTTTTCCCTTTGCTGTGCAGAAAATTTCATTTGAGGTAATCCCACTTGTCTATTTTTGCTTTTCTTGCCTGTGAACTTAGCTTCTTAATTAGAATGTCTTTGTGCAGAGGGATATCATAGTGTTTCCCCTCAGTTTTCATCTACTATTTCTATAGTTTCTTCTTTTACATGTAAGACTTCAATCCATTTTGACCTGATGTTTGTGCATGGTGTGATATGAGACCTCCTCCATTCTTTTACATGTGGATACCATGATATTCAGGAATGGTTATTGAAGATCATGTCCTGACTACATATGTATTATTTCAATTTGTCAAATCATTTGATTGTAATGATGTGGATTTATTTCTGAATTATACTCTGTAACACTTTGTTATGTGTCTATTTTTGGTATATAGCATGATGTTTTTGTTACTTATCTCAGTATTATAATTGGAACTGGGAAATGCAAATCAATATCACAATAATATACATTCTCAACTTAGAATGGATATTATAAAAAGCTAGAAAAAGACAAATTCTGGCAAATATGAGGCTAAAGAGAAAGCCTTGAACACTGTTTGTAGAAATGTAAGTTTGTAGAGCCATTACTGAACAGAGTATGAAAGTTCCTTGGAATAAGAGTAGAAGTACCTATGATCCTGCAATCCCATTACTACATATTTCTCAAAAGAAAATTAAGTCAGTGCATCCAAGAAACATGTGCACTCCCATGTGTATTTCAGCACCATTCACAATGACTAAGATTTGGACCCAACCAAAGTACCCGAACCTGGATTAGTGGATAAAAACCATGTGGTAGACACACACAGTGGAATGCTATAATCATATGTGGGAAAATTCTGTCATTTGTGGCAATGTGGTTAGAACTGGAGATCCTAATAGAAAACATAAACCAAGCACAAAAGGTACATATGATTTAGCAGATATGTGGAAACTAACAAAGCTGAGCTTATAGAACTGGTGAGAAGAATAGTGGTTCCTTAAGACAAGGAAGAGGGAGACCAAGATTAGAGAGGGGAGAAATTGTTTAAGAGGTGTAAATCAATAGCCCATGGGAGGAAAGAATGCCGTGTCATACCACACAGATGTGTATTATGATTAACAATATTGTATCATACAGGTCAACATAGCTAGAGTGAAGATGTAAAAGACCTCATCAAAAACCAGGAATATTTATTTGCAGTGATCAAAAAGCTAAGTATTTGAGTTAATCAACAAACAATGTACAAATGTATTACAACAGAAGATTATATCATATAAGGAAGTGCAACCATTACTTGCCAATAAAAAACTTTTAAAATAAATAAAATAATGCCTCAGTATCATATGTAACCATCAGTAGGATGAAAACATAACACTTCTGAAAGCAAACATATTCCTTTCTGAGATGCAATATATTTTCAAGGAATTTAATATTTCAAGGATACAAAGGAGTTGTGATGCTATAAAAACTGAATAGCTTCTCTAGTGTGAGAAACTGATAGTGTAAACAAGGGTTAAAATGATTAAAATGAATAATTGATAATTTGAAATAGGCAAAAAGGTCCAAAGACGAAGGAGTGAAGGGAAGGGAAGGGGAAAGGAAAAGGAAAAACTATGAGAAAAGAAAAAGGAAATGAAATCTATGTAAATAAGGAAGGGTGGAGGGGGGTGAAGGGTGCACAGGTAATGGGGAAAAAAATAAGAACCAAGATATATCAGGTACAGGTACAAAAACCGAACAATAAATGTAAATGAATTGTATACCTAAAATGTACCAATAAAAGAACTAAAAAAAAATCCAAAAAACTAAATGCTAAACCCAAAGAAGCCCACAAAGACAATGGCCAAGTCCAGCAACTATTGAAACAATAAATGCAAATTATTTTTTATGTTTCATGAATTCTGACTCCAAAGGAGATGACTTCATTCATTGACATCTCCCTTTGCTCATCCTCTCTCCTTCAACCAACCTGCTCATGACCTCTGCCCTTTGTCCCCCTCCTTCTTCCCCACAGGTGGGTCACAGTTGTCACACTGCTGCTCTCTATATCCTAGACCCCTCTCCATGTAAAGCTGAGAACTGTTTCTCCACAGCCAACCACCTGGCCCTGCTCCATAGGATGCTAGACAGGTGATGGGGACCTGTGGTCACAGGGATAGAGCCGCCTGTTCAGTGGGTCACACACAGGTCAACTTTCCTTGGAACAGAGTAGGCATAGAAGAGGCTGGTGGAGATATCACAGACCTGTGCTGAGCCTCAATGGTAGACCTTAGGTGAAAACTTGCTTTCTGAACTCAGCTTGCACCAGCTCCTCATAAGTCCCCATGGTGAGCAAAAGCCATTGTGCTCAACAAGGTGTTCAAAACCAAGCCAGGCAGCTTAATGCCACCCAGTTTTCTGAGAGGAAACAAATAACAAGAATGAAAGATTAGGGCCAAGGATGTAACTCAGTGGTGCCATATCTACCTGACAAGTGCAAGGTCCTGAGTTAAATTCCCATTACTCAAAAAAAAGAAAAAGAATGGAAGACTAAATAAGTGATGGTCTTGAGACAGGAGGTAGTGTGGGACACATGCTACAATCAAGTTCACAATAAATAGGGTGCCTCCTGATTCTTGAAGACCATATTTCCTTAACATCTTGACATGAGCCTGAGAAATCCCCTTGGGAACTTATAGCATTTTTTGACCTCTGCCACGAGCCCCAAAATATGTGCTCTATCTGATTTGGGGAACCCAAGGGTGACCACATGGCCATTATGACTCCATTAGCATTGTGTATTCAACACTCCTCCTCCAACAGCCTTAGCTAGCCTTCAACACTGGTTCCAGCAAGGCCCATATAAAGGCAAAAATACTCCTCCTAATGTGAGGATAGAGATTCCCAATAAGACTGAGTCCCCTTAATCCCACCACAAGACACAGGAAAGTTCCCAATGAAAATCTCAAACCCTAAAGCAGATGGGGCCAGTCTAGTCAAATCCACTCTCGAGTTTTCTCATCCACCCACTCCCAACCTGAGCACTGTACCTTCCTTTAACAAATTCCTCCATTCTTACTACTACTGTGTGTTCTGCTCAATTCCTTGTTCAGGACAGGAAGAGCTGGATTTCTTGGGTAAGACTGACACCAGCTGTGGGTAACAGGTTCACATGGTGAAGGAAGTACACCTCAAGAAATATGGCATTGACACAGGCAGCATTTCATAACATCCCATAAAATTGTCTCCTGTAAGGAAAATAAAGATCTAACCAGATAAAGAGCTCCTCCATTTTCTACAGTAGTGTTGCATTTCTGCATACAGTGTACTGCTTCAAATGTAATAAACCATGAAAGTTTTAAGCAAAAAATCCCCTGGGGTGGCATCAATCTACCCTGTGCATAATCTTTCATACAGAGCCATGGGAACAGCATGCTGTGGCCACAGTCTGCACATCCATCCATTGATATGATAAGCTTATTGTTTTGGGGTTTTGTCTTCACCTCAGGCATATTTCTCAGAGCAAGATGATTCTATAGACAAACAAATTGGGAGGGAAATTCCTTGTAGAGCATTGGTCTCTACACATGAAGCTCTGAGTTAATGGTCTCTCTGCACTAGCTCAGGTCTCAGAGAAGCCAAGTCAGGCACCCTCAGCAGCCCCTACTCATCACTCTCTCTCCTGCTTGGATTCTGATCAATCCCACCTTCCTCTCCATGAAACACCAGCCTCTGAAGAGAACCTGCCTCAGTAGAGCCAGGTCAACTGTCAACCTCTGGTGTCTCCCTCTTATGTCTCTTCCTTCTTTCCCTCAAGGTGAGTGAGTGGATGCCAGGGGTTCTTGAGCAGGAGAGTTCATTTTTTCTCCTCCAGTGAATTTCATGGAGAGTCACAGTGCAGACTCTCTCACTTACCTCATGAGGGTGGGATATTCTTGGTCATATGCACTAAAATCATGGGAGTAAAATGAAATCACTAGGAGAAAACTCTCTTAAACCTAATTTTTACCCCTAAACCTCTACTACCACACAAGATTTCAGGTCCAGAAAAGATGCAGACTGAAAAATCATAAACATTCTCAAAATTCAGTGGTAAAAAAAGAATAAATAGCAAAAGACTCCAGAAGGGAGAGAAAATAATCAACCCAACTCACACTGCCTATAGTATGTATGAAGCTCTGCATGGAGCATTGGGTAAAACACAACAAAGCACAACATAAAATGTGTAGCTCTGTACTTTAAATGGTGACAGAGCCAAACTGTTTGGGAAAACAAATTTCAAGCAAGTTTAGAGTGTTGGGCAAAATTTGGGGTAAAAAATGGACAGCTTTGTTGACAAGTGAAAGAAATGTCACTTGCCAGTGACTCTAGACATTAATTTATGCATTTATTAAATAGCTGCTCCAGGCCAACACAATGTGCAAGAAACTTGAACCCTGGTCAAACTCCCAAAACATTCAAGGGCAGAAGGGAAGACAACAGAGTAACTGCAAATGTGCAGGAACTCACAGTAACATGGGGAGACAGAGTCAGGGAGGCTAAGGGAGGATTCACAATGCAGCCACACTGGTGCAGGGGTCACAGAATATGTGCTCTCCATGGTTCAGCTGCAAGGCAGAGGGAGAAGCCAGCTGTACAAGGGCTAGAAGATGGGACCAAGCAGTGCAGATGATGGGGTTGGGACCCAGGAAGCATGGGACACCATAGGTGTCTCAACAGATGTTGCCTGGGTGTCACATGACTGTCACCAGGAAGACAAGGCCAGACACCATGGGGAACCCCCACTGTCCCTCAGTTCTTTGTGCCTTCATGAAGCAATCCACTCCACACATAGGCTGCCATGTAGAAGTACACATAGACTTTAGCACAGATTTAATACTCAGAGCTTCACACTCTCAGGGAGAAGGCAGGAGGTGCCACACAGGCCTCTGCCTGCCCTGAGTTCGAGACTAATGTGTGCTTTGTGCAGAAGTGTTTTTCCTGGGCTTCTGTGTGCCAGAGTGACTGATGCTGCCTGACCAGTTCTCTTAGAGCTGACTTTGGAACTTCCAAGTGTCTTCTGGTACTTTCAGACAGTTAGTGTTAACCTCAAGGGCTCTAGTCCCTTAATAAAGGTACCAAAACCATTTTAAAAGATAAACCGAACTCAGGTCTCAGTGAGGCAAGAGGGTGTATAAAGAAAGTCGCCTCTCTAGTGTCATTTGGCACAGGATATGAAGCAGAATGCTGTGTTCCAGGTTCTCCTTGGGTCTGAGACCTAATAAGTGAGTGAAATGGGTCATACTCTGAGGTCTGTGTTTCCTCATTTATCTGTAGTGAGCACAATGTACTACTTTGGATCTCCTTGTCCCTCAGGCCAGCTAATGTCAAACAACGTGACTCACAGTGGGGCTGTTTGGTGGGTCCTTGTGGGTTTTAAAATAATGAAGGATAAAGTGAGGGGTGTGATTCCTGAGAATCCTCACCCAGGGGACAGCGAGGTATAGATGAGGCTGGAAACAGAACCATCCCAGTGGCTGGCAGTGAGTCAGACATGTCAATGAGGAGACCCAAGGTTGGCCTGAAACTCATTCCTGCCTTCAGGAGGAGTTAGTGTCTGTAATTCTCAAATTCTGGTGACCCAAAGAGAAACAAATCAGTTGTCATGGTGTTGATACATACTAAGAACACTTGAAAACTTTGGGTTTCACTGTGCCTTTTTTTTTACTTAATGTCATGGACTTCAGGTGGATCTGTGCTGCCATCCAGGGCAGGATCTGCTTCTTCATTAAGGTGGGATGCTGTTTGATCTTTACATTTACCACATTATCTGTCCAATTCATCCATGGCTATAAACTGGTTCATTCCATCCTTTAATTGCCATGAAAATGCTTCAGTGACCAGAGGAGGGGAGATGTGTCTACACACACTGATCACTTCTGTGGAAAAGTATCTAGGAGTGGGACTTCTGAGTCATATAGAAATTCTACCTTAAATCCTTTGAGGAGCTCTAACCCTACTTCCATATTGGAAATACTTACATTTACACCAACAGCATTCCCCTTTCTCCACATTCTTGTCAACATTTATTTTTGCCTTTCTAGAACAGCTCCTCCAGCAGTAGTGAGTTAGAAAGATAAACACTCCCTGCTCACACTCACATGTGGAGGTGAAACAGTTAATCTCCTAGAAGCAGAGTGCAGGGTGGTGATTACCAGAGTCTCAGGCAGTTGCTTCCTCTGGGTTGGGGTGACTGTGGTCACAGATGCAGAGTCACAACTACCCAGGAAGCAGGAGTGGAGAAGATCTGTGATACGGCATGGGGACTGTAGCTAGTGGTGACATATTGTAACACAATTACAATATTTAACAAAGTGGATGTTAAATGTTCTCACCACAAAAATAACTATTGGTGATGATACACAATTTAATTAGCTTTAACCTTTCCACAAATTACATGTGCTCAAAAATATTGTTCTCTACATCGTAAATACATACATTTTTATATCTTCACTTAAAACAAAATTTGAAAAAAAGTATTATCTTTGCTTTATGCACAGTAGAGTCCTTTATATGTTTTTATATATTTTGCCTGGTGAGAATGTTTCTATGGACATTTCTCTCTCTTCCAAGTGTGAACCTAAGGGAACAACAGTCCTGCTGCTGTGTGTCAGTGTTGCTGCCAACAGCACCCAGACCTTCACAGCCAACCCTCCACAGCGCACCTCAGACTCTGACCAGAGGCCCTCACAACACTCCAGTAGATCAACTTAAGATGTGACCTGAAGTCACAAACAAAAACAGATGTTGCTTGGTCATATAGAGTGTATACTTTCTGTAAATTTCATGGACTAGACTGTGCCTCCACTAAGGAACAAATTCCTCAGGTTTATCCAATAATCTGGTTTCCTTCCCTGTGTGATCAAAGGAAACTGTCAGACTTCTTTTACAGGTTTAATTCCTAGACCAAGGTTCCCATATCCTCTAATGGAGCAATCCTGGGTAAGCAGACTCCCACTGAGAGGTAAGCTCTGCTTCAGGTGGCAGTGGGGAGGACCAGGCCTGGGGTTCAGGGGACTCTGGCTCTGACATGACAATGCTCTGCCCTCTCTGCTCACCTGCCCTGTAAATGTGTTTTGCTCCTTCTGCATGGGGTACATATGTATCCCAAGTTACAGCCCCATGGATCAAGTGCAAATTGTTTGTAGGCTGGGATAACCCTTGGTCCAGAGAGGAATGGAGGATCCTTGGCACAGGCTCCTTATCCATAAGGGAATAGTATTTAAATCCAAGCAACAAAAATTATCTCCTCTGACACTGGATCTTGTGTGATATCGTGGTTTTGCTTGTTTTTGTGTATTTGGTTGTTTCTTATTCACAAACAAAAATCTTTTCTAGAATGAGGAAACCATTGATGTCCTCATCCCTTCTGTTCCCACAAATACTGCTGTCCTCTGAGTTTTTCTAAACCCTGAGAAGGGAAGATTTTAGTGCCAGCAGATTGACAATCAAAGTGATGACACTCGCCATCCTACACCCTCCAGGTCACTGAGTGGGCTGACAGAATATGGGTTAGACAGGATTACTCTCCATGGCAACACTGCCCATTTCCCTATTGTACACACTTATACACAGTGCCCACACCCAACACCCAATCCTCCCTCTCCAAACTGTCCTTTTACCTTTCCTTCAATCTAACCTGAATTTGACATTCTCACTAGACATCATCCAAGGAATCCTCCACCCCAAGAGGAGATGTGGACCTCAACTCAGCCCAGACATGTTCTTGATGTCTCATTACAGAAAAGCATTTCAGGAAGGGTCAGTGAGAGACAAGGTCTGATTCATTAGATAGAGGTAGTAAGAGAAAATGGGAGAGGGATTTTAACTTGAGGAGCTGAAGAAGGCACAGCTCTGATGGAAGGGATCAGCCTTGACTACAAAGGAATGAGTCCAGTTTTTATACAAAGGGGTATGTGTGGCTGGGCTCAGGTTGATCATTGTCTCAGTTTGGGCTTTATACAATGGTTCCTGAGAAGTCCTTAACATTAGAGGATGAAAACCAATCTCTATGAGATACTCATTTCCACTTGGGAGGGTCTGATTTCAGTTTCTGCTATATTCCATGGTTGGCTTAAGGCAGTGGTCGAGAATTCTGGCACTCATCATTAATTGAATGCCCCTGTCAATTTTTTATCACAGTCCTCTCTGACTTGAAGGAGAGGAGGTGGGTTGTATAAATACAGTTTTGCTCTTCCCTGTGTTGCTGGTTCCAGACAGACACTCCATTCAAGGCTAACATGCCGATATGAGAGAAGAAATGTGATGTGACCCAAAGTTTTAAGGTAAGAAAGGCAGAAAGAAATGAAGGGGAAGCTTTGTTCTGCTCTCAGTTATTCATTCTACCCCAGTAGGCCCATGTGAAGAGTTTCTGTCTTTTAGAAAAAGGTTTTAACTCCCAACTCCTTCAAAAGAAAACACACATCATGGTTCACTGAGTAGCAGTTTAAGGCTTTAAGAGCATATATGGCCTTTCTCCCCATGGTGGTCTCCAAGAATCTCAATACTGCTGATCACACCATCATAAAATGCTTAGGTGCCATTTATATAGTCATCCTCTATGGATTGCTTAGGTTTTATCATGAAGAATAGTGAATATTTAATCCCAGGCTTTTATATTTTCAACTTTACAACTGCTGTGCAATATTTCCCTTCATGTACAGTGAACATTTTCAAATTATCAATTTTCTATGACCATAAATGTTTTAAAATATTATGCACTAATATCTATGAAGCTTAGAAATTAAATATATGTCATAATGCAAATTGCACATTTCTAATTGCTATTTTTCAATTCAATTTCCAGAATATGGCAGGTTGGAATTTCTAATGATGCTTTATTGTCTCTTTTCAATTTTTAAATTAATTTTATTGGTACATGTTAGGTACACAATATAATGACATTTATCATTGGAGAGTTGTACCTTTAAATGATATATGTTGATTTCTATGTTTTCCCCATTCCTCTACCCTCCCGTCAACCTGTCCACCCCTTCCTACTTACAAAGACTTTGTTTCCATTTTTTCCTTTTCTCATATTTATTCCATTCCCCTCCTTCCTTTCCCCTACCCCTCTCACTTTCCCTTCCCCTTTGCAACTTTTTTTCTATTTCACATTATTAATTATACATTTTGATCCTTATTTACATGTTCAGTTTCTCATACCAGACCAACTATTGGTATTTGCACATGTATGTCCTGTTTATTTCACTTTAGAAAATATTCTCAATGTGCACCCAGTTAACTATAAATATCTCTAATTTCTCATTATTTATGGCTGAGTAGTACTCCATTTTATACCAAAAAAATCACATTTTGTTTATCCATTCTCCAGTTGATGGGCAATTGGGTGTTTCCAAGTTTTAGTTATTACCAACTATGCCACTATAAACATGTGTGCACATATATTGCTGTGGTATGATTTTTTTAATTCTTTTTGGAAGATACTCAGCAGAGGAATAGCTTAATCAAATGGACCACTAATCCTATTTCTTTGAGGTATATCCATACTGATTTCCACCAGGGTTGCACAAAGCTACACTCCCACCAAGAGTACAGAAGTGTTTCTTGTCCCCACAGTCCCATCAGCATCTGTTACTGGTTGATTTCATTGTAGCAGCCATTCTTTCTGGGGTGACGTGGAATCTCAGTGTTGTTTATATTTGCAGCTTTCCAATGACCACTGGTGTTAACATTATTTTATATATTTATTTGCTGCTTCTATTTCTTTGTCTGAGCCATGTCAGTTCATTTCAGATGTCCATTTATGGATTGGACCTTTAAATTTTTGAGGTCTGATTTTTAAATCCTCTATGAAGTCAACATAGTAGTCCTTTGTCTGAGGAATGGCTGGTAAAAATTTTTTCCCACACTGAGAGTTGTCTTTTCACACTGTTGGTGGTTGATCTTTCTGTGCAGGAGCTTTTCAATAAGAAGGTAACCCACTTGTAGATAGTTTGTGCTAGATCACGTGCAATTAAGGTTTTGTTCATGATATCTTTTCCTACCCCAATGTCTACAAGAGTTCTACATAATTCCTCTTCCAACTGGTTTAGTGTTTCTGTTTTAATGTTTAGATCTTTACTGCATTTTGATTTGAGTTTAGTGCATGGAGAGAGATATAGGTCTAGTTTTAATCTTTGGCAAATTGAAAACCAACTTTTTCATCAAAAAGGCTATCTTTCCTCTAGTGAGGAAGTTTGGCTCCTTTGTTGAAGAAGAGGTAGCTGAGTGTGTCTGGAGTTGTTTCTGGATCTTCTAATCAGCTCTACTGATCCTTGGGTCTGTTTCTTTGCTAGTACCATGGTGCTTTTTTATCACAGTAAATTTTTAGTATAGTTTCAAGTTGGGGATTGTGATACCGGCTAATGTGTCTTTGTTGCCTAGAATTGCTAGCTTTCTTCTGGTTACAAATGAATTTTGGGGTTGTTTTCTCAAGTTTTGTGAAGTATGGTGTTGGAATTTCAATTGGGATTGCATTAAGTCTATACAGCAGCTTGGGAAGTATGGCCATTTTCACTATATTGGTTCTTCCTGCCCAGGATCAAGACATATCTTTCTATTTTCTGATATCCTCTTTGATCTCTTTCTTTTAGCATGGTATAGTTGTCAGAATAGAGGTCTTTGGTTTC
This sequence comes from Heterocephalus glaber, assembly GCF_053883595.1. Taxonomy (NCBI): domain Eukaryota; kingdom Metazoa; phylum Chordata; class Mammalia; order Rodentia; family Bathyergidae; genus Heterocephalus; species Heterocephalus glaber. The sequence continues at coordinate 5,711,677 of NW_028258410.1, forward strand.
TTTCATTCGGTTGATTCCTATGTGTTTCATATTTGTGATACTATTTTAAAGGGAGTTGATCCCCAGTTCCATTTTCAGTGAGTCTGTTGTTTGGAAACAGTGAGTCTATTGAGTTTTGTGTGTTGACCTTGTATCCAGCTACTTCACTGAATTTGATTATTAAATCTAGAAGACTTTTGGTGGAGTTCTTGAGGTCTTCTATATAGAGTATCATGTCATCTACAAATGATGACAGTTTGACTTTTTCATTTCCTATCTTAATTCCCTTTATTTCTTTCTCCTGTCTAATTGCTGTGGCTAATATTTCCAAAAGTATATTGAACAGGAGTGGTGACAGTGGGCATCTTTGTCTTGTTCCTGATGTTAATGTGAAGGACTTCAGTTTTTGAATATTTAATATAATATTGGCAGTTTTCTTATAGATGGCTTTTATCAGGTTGAAGTAGAGGCCATCTATTCCAATTATTTCTAGGGTTTTTATCATGAATACATGTTGGATTTTGTCAACTTCTCTTTCTGCATCTACTGAGATGATCATATGGTTTCTGTCCCTGGCTATTAATATAGTGTATTCCATTTATTGATTTGCATATGTTAAATCATCCCTGCATCCCTGGGATGATTCCCACTTGGTGAAGGTATATGATCTTAAAAGAAAGTTCCCTTTCTTTCAGCTGAGTCTTTCTCTGCTTTTTGATCTAGGTGGTGCTTGCTTCCAGGAATGAATTTGGGAGTATTGTGCCCCTTTCAATTTCATTGAAGAGTTTAAACATTAGTGGCAGTTGTTTCTCTCTAAATGTCTTGTAGAATTCAGTAGTGAAGCCATCAGGGCCTGGTCATTTCTTTGTTGGTAAATTTTAATTACATTTTCAATTTCATTGATTGGTATTAGGTTGTTTAGAATTTTTAGATCTTCTTACTTCAACTTTGGTAATTCATACATATCTAGGAATCTGTCCATTTCTTCTATGTTTTCCACCTTATTGGCATATAGGTTCCCAAAGGAGGTCTTGATGATCCTCGGGATTTGTAGTGGCTTGGTTTTAATTTCACCTTTTTCATTCCCAATTGCATGAATTTGGGTCCTTCCTTTCCCCTTTTTCAAAAGGTTTTCTAAGGATCTGTCAATTTTGTTTATTCTTTCCAAAAATCAACTCTTTGTTTCATTGTTTTTTGCATCATTCTCTTCGTCTCCATTGCATTGATTTTTTTCTCTGATCTTTATCATTTCCTCCATTGTATGTTCTTAGTGCTTGTCCTGCTCTTCTTTTTTAGAAGCTTGAGATTCAGTATCAGATTATTTGTTTGAGCTCACTCTATTTTCATAATATGGGTATTGACTCCTATTAATTTCCCTCATATGACTGCTTTCATTGTGTCAAATAAATTCTGATACATGGTACTGTCATTCTCATTTAATTGTTAAAACTGTCTGATTTCTTCTTTCATTCTCTGTGTGACTCATTGGTTATTCAGAGGTGTGGTATTAAATTTCCATGTGTTTATGAAATTCTTATGGTTTCTTTTGCTATTGATCTACAATTTCATTGCACTGTCTGATAATATACAGGGGATATGTTAAATTCCTTTGAACTTACTTCAGCATGTTCTATGAGCAAGTATGTGGTCTATTTTGGAGAAAGACATATGTGCAGGTGAAATGAGTGTGTATTCTGATTTCTTGGGGTTTCACACTCTGTAAACATATCTTAAATTCATTTGTTGAAGAGTTTGATTTAGTTCTAGTATTTCACTGTTTATTTTTTGTCTAGTGGATCTATTTGTGACTGTGGGGTATTGAGGTCCCCACTACAACTGTATTAGTGCTTCTTTAATTTTTTTATGTCCATTAGTATTTATTTTGTATAGTTGGGTGCACCAGTATTTGGTGCATATATATTTATGACTCTGATCTCTTTCTCTTGGATTTTTCCCTTCACAAGGATGTAGTGTCTTTTTTTTGTCTCTCTCGATCAGTGTTAGTTTCAAATCATTTGATCTTCAAAGAGGATAACTACTTCTGCTTTCTTTCAGATTCCTGTCACATGGAGTACTGTTTTCCACCGTTTAACTTTCAGTGTATGAATTTCATTTTGAAGTCATTTTGTTTCTTGTATGAAGTACATCATTGCATTTTGCTTCTTGAACAATTCTGCCAGTCTATTTCTTTCTTTATTTTTCTACTTTGGTACCAGTTATTGAACTTCAGTTCATGGGCTTGTACAGCAGTCAGAGAAACCACTGAGCTAAATCACTGGCCCTCAGTATCTTTCTTTTGACTGGTGATTTGAGACCATTAACATTGATTGGTATAACTAATATGTATTGACTTATTCTTGTCATGACTTTTTCTTTTTGCTGTTTTCTACCTCTTTGCATTTAATTCCTTGTCATGCCTGATGGTCTTCCTGGAGTTGTGATCATCATTGTCATTTCCTAGGATATTGTTTAAAAATTTTTGCAGTGCTTATTTAGCATTCATGAATTTCCTCATATGTTCATTATCATGAAAGAATCTTATTTTTCCACCAATTTTGAAAGATAGTTTTGCAGGGTACATTCATTTGGGTTGAAGGTTGTTTTCCCTTAGGGTATGAAATAAATCACTCTTCTTGAGCTGTGTTGAGAAATCTCCTGTGATACTGATGGGCTTTCCTTTGTATGTGATTTGTTTCTTTTCTCTGAGTGTAGAATTTGGTTCTTCTGCTGGGTTTCTGGGATCTTGATTATTACGTGTCTAGGTGTAGAATTTTTTTTGATCATGACTACTCAGAATCCTATATGCCTCACTTATCTGTAGGTCAAGTGCTTTTTTCCTGCCTGGAAAATTTTCTGCATTACTTCAGGGAACATTTTTTAATGTCATTTGCATTCTCTCCTGTTTCTTTATTGATTCCAGTCAGTCTTATGTTATTCTTCTTTGCATCATGTAGCAGCTGCTGGATTGATTTTTCATGATCCCTTATTATTTTTAAGAATTTTTTTCTTTTTCTGGTCACTAATTACAATGCTGTCTTCTATGTCTGAAATTCTGTATTCAATTTGGATCACTACTCTGCATTCACTTTCAATGGACTTTTTGATCTCCTGGAGATCTGTTTGCGTCTGTTTTATGGTTCCATTTGTTTTCTATGTTGGGTTTCTGTCATGTTCCTCAGCTCCTCTATTTCTATCTGTGTCTGCTATAAATTTATTAATCATTTCTAGCCCTATGGACACAATCTCTTTTGTTATCTTAGAAATTATTTCTGATTTCATTTTTTCCAGATCATCTTTCATTGCCAGTTTAGGAAGTCCAGGCTGTTGATTATCAGATTGTTCCATTTCCTTGCCCTTAGTGGTTCCCTTAGGTGGTCTGGAAGCCTGGCTTTGAGACCTGTCTATGTGTCTTCTCATTTCAAGAGATGCAGCCTGTTGTGCCTTTCTTGAGGTGACTTTTGCTCACACAGTGGTCTGCAACTCTCAGCAAGATACCCAGAGTCCTTTTCACTGCTGCTCACCCCAATTGTATTGGGGTGGGCCTCTGGCTCTTGCTTGTGCCTCTGTACAGTTGTTTTCCATGCAAGCCTTTGGCTGGGCCTGTGGGCCCCAGGTTCTGGTGTTGTGTCTAGGACCTGCCTACAACCATGCCAGTCTGGTCCCAGCAAGCTTCTGTGTGGGATCTCTGGGCATTTACTGATGGTATCAGGGTTGGCCTCGGTATATTGCTTGTGAGCCTGTGTAGCTTTTTTCCAGGCAGGCCTTTGGCTGGCCCTGTGGGTCCCATCTCTTGTCTCTTTTCATTTTAAACATAAAGAAAAGTAGTACTGTTCCCAGCAACTCTGTAAGAAATTCAATGGCAGAAAACACATTGGAAAAAATCAGGAAACTTGAGGGCAGGACAAGTAAAAGTATCAAGTGTGAAGAACAGAGAATAAGACTGTAGAAAAATGGATGGACACAAGGACTCATGAGACATAATGAACAAGAGCAACATGGCATTATAGGAGAGCCCAAAAAGAGAGAAAGGACAATGGAACATTTGAGGAAATACTGGCACTCAACTTTTAAAGATGATGAAGAATGAGAATATAAACATTCAAGAAACTCAACAACTACAAGAAGAATGTGCACAAGCAGATTCACACAATGCATTAAAATCAACAAAAAAGAGATCAAACAGAATGAATAGCAAATGAAAACAGCAAGAATGAGAGTGACTTTTCACATCCAAGCAATCTACAATAAGGGCCATTGGGGGCTTTCTCCTTATACATGTTATTAACATGAAATAACAGCATTGGTGAAAATGAGAAGTATTGGAGATCTTGGGCACTGTGGTGGGAATGTAAAATGGTACAGCTGTGATAGGACACAGTATAAACAGATACAAATGAAATGACATATGGCCCAGGAACTCTACTTCCTACTATGTCCTCAGAAGTATTGAGAGCAGAGTTCTGCAGAGGCATTTGGGCACCAATAATCACAGAAGCACTACTCACAATAACAAAATACAGAAGGTTCTAATGTTGCCTTAAAAGATGAATACCTAAGCAAAATGTAGTGATTTTTTACAAGGCAAAGGTATTCTAACTTTAAAGTCATAGGAAATTCTCACAAGTACAACATGGATTTATCTCCACAACATTACACACGCCAGGGGTTCCTACAACCCAAACCACAGACCAGAACCACCACATGGTCTGTTAGCTGCCAAGCTGGACAAAAGGAGGTGCACAGCATGGGAGCAATTGAAGCTTCATCTGTGTTCACAGTGTTCACCATCTCTGCCTTGACCACCTGAGCTCTGGATCCTATCTGATCAGCCTGTGGTTAGATTCTCTTTGGAGCATGAACTCTACTGTGCAGTGCACATGCAATAGATCTGGGTTGCTTTCTCCTCATGAGAATCTAAAGCCTGGTGATCTGAGGTGGAGCTGAGTGGGTGATGCTAGCACTGGGGAGCAGATGAAAATACAGATGAATGTTAACAGAGACATTTCACTTCAGAAACCATGATAAATCAATTGCTTGCAGATTCAGATAAAAATAGCTCCAGTAAGTAGCAAATCAGAATTAAGCTCCATGTGGTGTCAGACTTTATGGAAGCTGTGAGTTCATGTTCTTCATTTGTTCAGCTGCATCTGGTGGCAGACCTTAAATCAAATACAACACTTACTTTAGTCTACATTTGTCCCACCTTTCATTAACACTTTCAACTGTGTTACTTTCCTCAAGTGTGCATTTGTCTCTGGTACAGTTTTGGTAAGCTCCAAGCTACCCCTAGCCATAATGCATAAGTAACAATGTGCTTAAACGGCTTCTGTAAAAATGGGAAATAACCCAAACATGAAACAGCAGAAAAGTCTTAAGACTTCCAACAGAAATAAAAAATGCATTTAAAAGAAAATACAAAGTGTCCTACTTAAATTATGGCTTCATTGAAAGAAGTAATTTACATTCTTCAAGCCCACTTTGTATAATATGTGGTGACCAGTTATCCAACTAAGCTATGAAAACCTCAAAAGTGCCTTGCCACATGAAGGCCAAACACCCTAAATTTGTAAAAAAAAGTCTTGGAGTCCTTCAAAGGAAAAAAATGTGAACACGAATAAAGGAGTGATTACAGAAGGCACCACTTCCTCAAATGTGCCTGCACTAAGAGCATCATTCTTAGTGGTGGACCAGATTGACAAAGCTGAGAAAGAAGCCCTTTGCTATTGGTAAAGAGTTGATCCTGTTGACCACTGCAGAAATTTGTCAGAAACGTTTAGGTCAGACTTCAGTCCAAAAGGTGGCATGTGTTCTTTATTTGTCTAGCATCATTTATAATCAAATTGATGAGCAGCAGAGGATATTGAGGAACAGTAGAGAGGATTAATGAGGTCCTGATACATATCACGAGTCACCACCTGATCATGACAGCACAGCCACAGTGATTATTTTCAGGCAATATGTTTTTCAGGATTATGTACATGAGTGTATGTTATGTGCAATTTTCTTGCCATCCTAAACAACAGCTGGAGAACTACTAATGTCTTTGAGTGATGTGTCACAGAAGTCACTTCTTCCAGTGAATCTGTGCACTGTGTTATCCATAGAGAAAAGATGGAAAGCCAAAAAATGTCCACTGAACTAAACAATATTTTTCAAGTGTGATGAAATTAACAACCACATTAAAGTCCATGCTCTTACATTACGTCTCTGCTTAAAGCTCTTTCAAGATGTAGGTACAGGACATATGTTTTCTCTTACACACAGTGGGGAGATTATTTCTAAAGGTAGATCACTGGTTGGGGTTTTGAGTTCGAAGAGCTTCTTTAGAGATTTCTTTGAGAATAACAGTGACCACAGGCAGCACATTTTGGTGACATTGATTGCTTGCTTGTGTGATCTACTCAAACTGTTCAATAAACTCAGGCTGTCACTTCAAGGAAGAACCACAGTAGTGTTTAAGTATGCAGAGATAATGATTGCATTCAAAGCCAAACTGGAAATATGGGAGCAATGAGTAAACATTGGAATTTTTAACATGTTTCAAACATTAACAGAGATTTAGAAGAGGGGAAAAACCTAGGGCTTTCTTCTTCCAGCCTGTGGATGATCACCATCTCAGCTTTCAAAAGAATTCAGGCATTAGTTACAAAAGAACAATGCCTTCAAAATGAGAAAGAGTGGGTCCAGTACTGATCTGAGAAGATGCTACGTGATGCAATTTTATTCATGCTGGAAAGGTATGAATTGCCTGAGATCACAAATAACTGGCCTTAAAATTGTTTGAGACAACTTCAAATCTTAACACATTCTAAACTAAAGTCAAGATGGAATATCCTGAGGTTAACACAAAAGCACTGAAAAGCTTGCTTCAATTTACAATATCTGTTCCTTATGAAGCAGGATTTTCTGCAATGACAGCCAACAAATTGAGATTATGGAGTAGATAGGACATAAGCAGCAGATTTAAAAGTATCACATCTCCTATTACCCCCAACTGGGACTGTCTAGTTTGAGGAAAATAAGCTCAGTGTTCTGACTCATTCTGCATTCTATATTTGTTACATTAAATTATTGCATAATCTCATTCTATATAATAATAATCCAAATAAAGTACACAACATATACAATACACTTGACTCATCCAATCCCACACCTATTCACAGTCCATAGAAAAACAATACCAACCAGTACTAAAAGTTTCATAGACTGCTGATATATGTTTAATAGTCTAATCACAATATATCAAAAATAGTATAGTATTTTATTTCTCTGAGACATTTACAGAAGGCAAAACTGTAGAGAGCATAGTGGACTGGAGAGTGTCAGAGTTAGAGAAGGAATGTGGAGGTATTCTGTACTGATTTCAGTCTCGGAAATGGAGAGTGGTGGATGAAGCAAAAAAAAAAAAAAAAAAAAAAAGGCAGCCAACATCACATGCTCTCGAAAGTAGTTTATTTATATTTTTCCATTAAGTTTGTGGCACATTTTAGGTATACAATACAGTTACATTCATTATTGGGATCTTGTACCTTTACATGATGTATCTTGGTTGTTATTTTTAACCCATTCCCCTTCCCTCACTTCACACCCTCCTCCTTCCCTATTTACAAAGATTTTGTTTCCATTTTTTCTTTTCTCCTATTTTTTCCCTTCATTTCTTTCCCCTCCCCCTCCCACTTCCACTCCTCCTTTAGAACTTTCCTTCATGTTACACAATATCAATTATACATTTTGATCCTTACACTTTTAGTTTTTCACACCATAGAAACAATTCAGTATTTACACAGGCATATCCTATTTATTTCACTTGAGTATGGCCCCAATGTGCACGCACTTAGCTATAAATGTCTCTAGTTTCTCATTCTTTATGGCTGAGTAGTACTCAACTTTATTAAAAAGAAACACATCTTCTCTACCCAGTCTTCGGTTGATAGGTATTTGGGCTGTTTCCAAATTTTATCTATAACAAATTGTGCCACTATAAACAAGGGTGTGCATATATCACTGTGGCATGATTCTTCTACTTCTTTTCAGAAGATACCCAGCAGAGTGATAGCTGGGTAAAATGAGACTTCTGATCTTAGTTCTTCGAGGTATCTCCATATTCCTTTCCACAGTGGGTGCACCAGTCTGCATTCCCACCAACAATGGAGAAGGGTTCCTTTCTCCCACCAACACCACCAGCATTTGTTATTGGTTGATTTCTTGGTAGCAGCCATTCTTTCTGAGGTTAGGTGGAATCTCAGTGTTGTTTACATCTACATCTCTGAAATGACTAGTGATATGGAATATTTTTTCATGTATTTATTTGCTATTTCTATTTCTTTGTCTGAACAATGTCTTTTTATTTCAGATGCTCATTTTTGGATTGGGTCTTTAAATTTGGGAAGTCTGATTTTTAAAAGTTATTTATATATTCTAGATAGTAGGCCTTTGTCTGAGAAAAAGCGGGTAAAATGTTTCTCCTACAAATTACTTTGGTAGTCATTTCATTCTATTGGTGGTTTCTCTTGCTGTGCAAAAGCTTTCTAATAAGAACAAATCCCACTCATTGATTGCTTGTGCTAGTTTGCATGCAACTGAGGTTTTGTTCATGAAGTCTTTTCCTATGACAACATCTTTAAGAGTTCTACCTAACCTCTCTTCCAGCCATTTTAGAGATTGTTTTAATGTTTAGAACTTTAATGCATTTTTATTTTAGTTTAGTGCATGGTGAGAGATATAGGTCTAGTTTTAATCTTTGGCACATTGAGACCCAATTTTTCCAGTACCATTTATTAAAGAGGCTATCTTTCCTTCAGTGAGGGTGTTTGGCTCCTTTGTTTAAAATGAGGTGGGTGGGTGTCTCTGGAATTGCTTCTGCATCTTCTCATCTTTTCCACTCGTCCTTGTGTCTTTCTTTGCCAGGACCATGCTGTTATTTACATCATATTTTCATATCATAGTTTCAAGTTGGGGATTATGATACACCCTACACTGTTTTTATTGCCTAGAAATGTTTTTTGCTAATCTAAGTCTCTTCTTGCTCCAAATATTTTTGGATTGTTTTCTCAAGTTTTGTGAGTTGTGCTGCTGGGATTTCATTTGGGATTGCTTTGAAACTATATAGCAGATTTGGAACTATGACCATTTTCACTATATTGGTTATTCCTACCAAGAAGCAAGGGATAACTTTCCATTTTCTTACATCCTCTTCAATATCTTTTTCAGAGTGTTGTAGCTTTCAATATAGAGGTATTTTGCTTCCTTCTTTAGATTGATTCCTGCATATTATATTTTTTGGATTCTATCATGAAAGTGATTGTTTCACAAATTTCTCTCTCAATGAGACTGCTATTTGTGCACAAGAAGACTATTGATTCTGGGGATGCCCTACTGAGGTCACAAGCCATACAGAACATGCTGAATCAGCCCATGCCCTGGCAGCAATCCACTGGACACCTGCCCCACTCCTCTGTACAGCCACCTGGTTACACACTACAAAGATGCAGAGGACACCAGACCACCACACCACAGTACTGGTTCCGGCCACTCCTGGCCCAGAGGTAGGGGCTTCTGAGCCACCTTCCCACTGCTCCTGGTACAGAGGAAGGGGCTTCCAGGCCACAATACCTCCCACTGCTCCCAGCCCAGAGGAAAGGGCTTTTGGGCCACCATCCCTATCGCTGCTCCTGGGTCCCATCTCAACTTTCCAAGCTCAGAGGAGGTAATCTGTGCAGGCACCAACATCACCCACCCATTCAAATGAGAAAACATGTAAATAAGTCTCAAAACCAGACTTCCAGATCGCCTACAGCAACCCCAAAGGGAAATGAGATGGAACATTCTGATACTCAACCACCTGGAACCACTAAACTGGCAACAAAAAGGGATCTGGAAAAAATGAAATCAGAAATAATTTCTGAGATAACAGGAGAAATTGTGCTCCTAATACAAGACATGATTAATAAATTTAGAGAATAGCTGAGGAACATGATGGAATCCCAACATAGGAAACAAATGGAATCCACAAAACAGATGCAACTAGATTACCAGGAGATGAAAAACTCCACTGAATCTCTACACAGCAGAATGAGCCAATGTGAGGACAGAATTTCAGATATAGAAGATAAGATTGCAATTAATGACCAGGGAAAGAAAAATTGCTTCAAAATTATAAGGGAACATGAGAAATCAATCCAGCAGCTGTTAGAAGATGCAAAGAAGAATAACATAAGATGGATTGGAGTCAATGAAGAAACAGGAGAGAGTACAGATGACATAAAAATCTCTTCACAGAAATAATGGCAGAAAACTACCCAGGCAGGGGAAAAGAACTTGAAGTACAGATAAGTGAGGCATATAGGACTCCAAATAGCCTTGATCAAAAAAAATCTACACATAGGCAAATAATTGTTAAGATTCCAGAAACTCAACAGAAGAACAAAGTTCTACAAGCAGTTAGAGAAAAGAACAAATCACAAAGGAAAGCCCATCAGAATCACAGCAGACTTCTCAACACAAACCATCAAGGCAAGAAGAGCTTGGAGTGACATATTCCAAACATTAAAGAAAACAGCCTCCAACCCAGATTGATGTACCCTGAAAAACTATCTTTCAAAATGGATGGAGAAATAAGATACTTTCATGACAAAGAGCACCTTAGGAAATTAGTGAATACCAAACCAGCACTCCAAAGAATTTTACACAACATCCTAGGAAAAGACAATGAGGATCACAACCCCAGGAAGCAAAGCAGAATGAACCCATCTGGCATGACAAGAAATTAAATGTAAATGTGGAGAATCGAACAAAAAGAAAAAGTCATGGCAATGACAAATCAATACATTTCAGTTATAACCATCAACGTTAATGGTCTCAATTTACCATTCAAAAGAAATAGACTTACAGAATGGGTCAAGAAGCAAAATCCAACAATATGCTGCATACAAGCAACACACTTAATTCAAAAGGAAACTCATAGACTGAAAGTTAAAGGGTGGAAAACAATACTCCCTGCCACGGGAAACACCAAAAAATCAGGAGTAGCTATCCTCTTTGAAGATCAAGTAGATTTCAAACCAACACTGATTAAGAGAGAAGAAGAAGGACACTACATCCTTGTAAAGGGAAAAATCCCAGAGGAAGAGATGACAATCATAAATATCTATGCACCAAGCACTAGTGCACCCAACTATATAAAAAAAAGTACTAAAAAACATGAAAAGTCATATATGCACTAATACAATTGTAGTGGGCGACCTCAACACCCCACTGTCACAAATAGATAGATCAACTAGACAAAAAATAAGTAATGAAATACTAGAACTCAATAGAACTCTTGAACAAATGAACTTAACAGATGTTTACAGAGTCTTCCACCCCACAAAATCAGAATACACATTCTTCTCAGCTTTACATGGGTCATTCTCCAAAACAGACCACATACTCACACATAGAACATGTTTAAGTAAGTGCAAATTAATTAAAGTTATCTCCTGTATATTATCAGATCATAGAGCAATGAAATTGGAAATCCACAGCAAAAGAAACTGGAAAAATTTCCTAAACACGTGAGAATTGAACAACACACTTCTGAATAACCAAGAGTCACAGAGGACATTAAAGAAGAAATCAGACAGTTCCTTCAATTAAATGACAATGACAATGCAACATACCGGAATCTATAGGACACAATGAAAGCAGTCTTATGAGGGAAATTGATAGCACTGAATACATATATTTGGAAAACAGAATGAGCCCAATTAAACAATCTGATGCTGAAGCTCAAGCTTCTAGAAAAAGTAGAGCAGGACAACCCCAGAGCTCATACAAGGGAGGAAATTATAAAGGTCAGAGGAGAAATCAATGCAATGGAGACTAAGAAAATGACACAAAAAAATCAATGAAGGCAACAGTTGGCTCTTCAAAAGAATCAATAAAATTGACAAACCCTTAGCCAACCTTATCAGAAAAAGGAAAGAAAAGGCCCAAATCCATGAAATTAGGAATGAAAAGGGTGAAATTACAACAGACCAAGCAGAAATCCAGAGGATCATCAATACCTACTTCCAGAACCTATACCCCAATAAGATGGACAACACAGACGAAATGGACAGATTCCTAGATACATGTGAATTACCAAATTTGAATGAAGAAGGCCTAAAAATTCTAAACAACCCAATATCAACCAATGAAATTGAAAACGTAATTAAAACACATCAACTAAGAAAAGCCCGGGCCCTGATGGGTTCACTGCTGAATTCTACAAGACATTTAGAGAGGAACTATTGCCACCACTGTTTGAACTCTTCAGTGAAATTGAAAGGGAAGCAATACTCCCAAATTCATTCCTGGAAGCAAGCATCACATTGATATTCAAAGCAGAGAAAGACCCAACAGAAAAGGAAAACTATTAACCAATCTCACTAATGAACATAGATGCAAAAATCCTTAATAAGATACTGGCAAACAGAATGCAGAAGATCATCAAGAAAATCATACACCCTGATCAAGTGGGATTCATCCCAGTGATGCTGGGATGGTTCAACATACATAAATCAATCAATGTAATACACTATATCAATAGAATCAAGAACAAAAAACATATGATTATCTCCATAGTCAAAGAAAAAGCATTTGACAAAATCCAAAATGAATGTATTATAAAAACCCTACAAAAAATTGGAATAGATGGTCTCTACTTCAAACTGATAGAAGCCATCTATGAAAAACCAGCAGCCAATATCATACTAAATGGTCAAAAACTGAAATCCTTCATACTAATATCAGGAACAATACAAGGATGTCCACTATCCCCACTCTTGTTCAATATTGTTCTGGAAATATTAGCCACAGCAATTAGACAACAGAAAGAAATAAATGGAATAAAGATAGGAAATGAAGAAGTCAAATTGTCATTATTTGCAGATGACATGATACTCTATACAGAAGACCCGAAGAACTCCACCAAAAGTCTTCTAGACTTAACAACCAAATTCATTCAAGTAGCTGGTTACAAGGTCAACACACAAAAATCAATAGCTTTCCTCTACACCAGTGACAGACTCACTGAGAGAGAAATAGGGCAAATAATTCCTTTTACAATGGCATCCAAAAAAAGTGGAATACCAAGGAATCAACCTAACAAAAGAAATCAAAACCTCTTCTCTGAAAACTATAGCACTCTGAAAAGGAGATTGAAGATAATATCAGGAAATGGAAAGACATCCCCTGCGTCTGTGTAGGAAGGATCAATATAGTGAAAATGGCAATGCTTCCAGAACTGTTATATAGATTCAATGCAATCCCAATTGAGATCCTAGCAGCATACTTCACAGACCTTAAGAAAACAATCCAAAAATTCATTTGGGACAAAAAAAGACCCAGAATACCAAAAACAATTCTAGGTAACAGAGAGATGGCAAGGGGTATCATAATCCCCAACTTGAAACTATTTTACAAAGCTACTGTGATAAAAACAGCATGGTAATGCAAAGAAACAGACCTGAGGACCAGTGGAACAGATTAGAAGATGCAGGAACTACTCCAGACACACTCAGTCATCTCATCTTTGACAAAGAAGCCAAACTCCTTCACTGGAGGAAAGATAGCATCTTTAATAAATGATGCTGGAAAAATTGGGTTTCAAATTGCCAAAAAATAAAATTAGAAGTATATCTCTCCCTGTGCACTAAACTAAAATCAAAATGGGTTAAAGATTGAAATATTAAAATAGATACACTAAACCTGCTAGAACAGAGGTTAGGTAGAACTCTTGAAGACATTGGTGCAGGAAAAGATTTTATGAACAAAACCTCAGTTGCCCATGAACTACTACAATCCACAAGTGGGATCTGTTCTTATTAAAAGGCTTCTGCACAGGAAGAGAAACCACAAACAGTATGAAGAAACAATGCACAATGTGGAAAAAAATCTTCACCTGCTGTTCCTCAGACAAAGGCCTATCATCTCGAATCTATAAAGAACTTAAAAAGACTAGACCTCCCAAATTTAAAGACTCAATCCAAAAATGGGCATCTGAAATGAACAGACATTTCTCAGACAAGGAAGTAGAAATAGCAAATAAATATACGAAAAACTGTTCAGCATCACCAGTCATTTGAGAGATGCAAATGAAAACAATGCTGACATTCCACCTCACTCCAGAAAGAATGGCTGCTAACATGAAATCAATCAATAACAAATGCTCACAGGGCTGTGCGGAAAGAGGAGCCCTCTTCCACTGCTGGTGTGAGTGTAAACTTGTCCAACTACTGTGGAAATCAGTATGGAGATACCTAAAAAACTAGGACTGGAAGTTCCATTTGACCCAGGTATTCCACTGCTGGGTATCTTCCCCAAAGAATTAAAAGAATCATACCACACTGATTTATGTGCACCCATGTTCATAGCAGCACAATTTGTAATAGCTAAAACTTGGAAACAGCCCAAATGCCCATCAACTGGAGACTGGATAAAGAAAATGCATTTTTAAAATAAAGTGGAGTACTTCTCAGCCATAAAAAATGAGAAATTAGCGACATTTATAGCTAAATGGATACACATTGAGGTGATACACTTAAATGTCATAGGTAGGACAAATGTGTAAATAATGAAAGTGTAAATAAAATAAAATGTATGAGATATTGAATGTGTAAATAAGTACTAAAACATATACTAGATAATGTGAAATAGGAAGAAAAAGGGTGAAGGGGAAGTGGGAGAGGTAGGGGAAAGGAAAGAAGACAATGGAATTAATATGAGAAAATGGAAAAATGGAAACAAAGTCTTTGTAAATAGGGAAATGCAGGGGTTGAAGGGAGGGTGGGGGAAGGGAGAAAAATAAGAACCAAGAGAGATTATGCAAAGTTGCAAATTTCCAATGATGAATGTCAATATTTTCCATACCTAAAATGTACCATTGATTGAAATGAACAATTGATAATGTGAAATAGGAAGAAAAGTTTCAAAGTGGTAGGGGAAGTGGGTGAGGTAGGGGAAAGAAAAGAAGGGAAAGGAAAAATTATGAGAAATGGAAGAAATGGGAACAAAATTTTTGTAAATAGGGAAGGGTTGAGGGGTGAAGGGAGGGCAGGGAATGGGGAAAAAATAAGAACCAAGATGCATCATGTAAAGCTACAAGTTCCCAATGAGAAATCTAAATGTATTGTATACCTAAAATGTACCAATAAAGGAATTAGAAAAGAAAGATTCTTGGGGCAGTAGTTTCAATATATGAGATTTGTGGGACATCAATGATGCTTTTCTGTTGGGGCTCTAACTTGGCACACTGTTGTTTGTGAAGCTCTGTTTTTACAGTTCATTTAGTCTTGATCATAACATAGTTTATTCAATGGGATGCTGTATGTGTTCTTCAGTCCCAGTAGTTCTTTGGTATAATCTGTATTAACTGTCACCATGCTTGAAATACGGGACCCAATGAGCATAGTTGTTTAGGCTCTGCTTCTTTACATTCCTTCTGCAATACCAAAGTGTCATCTAAACATTCTTGGTGATTATGGTAACACTTCCTCTATTGCATCTCCAACACAGGCTCAATACCTCCATCATAGCATTCTAAAATTAATATGTAGATTGCTCATTCCCAACATAATCTTATGGCTTTTGGGACATGATTTTTCCAACTGTTATTCGTGGGGTTTTTTGATACCTCTTATGGCCAGATATTTCATGTTCTCAAAGTCTCCAGAGAACTATTGTCAGCATCCTGGGAAACTGTTGATCCTCTTAGCAGAATTCTTACACAGAAAATCAGTCTTTTCTTGTATGTTTTGAAAGACAAAAACCATAAAGAGAAGTTAATTGGGAGATTGTTTTTAAGGGATGCAGTCAGACAGCAGAGAAATTTGGAGACAATGTAGCTTTCTCTAAATTAAAATGTATGCATCCTCATGGAAAAGTGGCTAAATAAATTTTATTCAGTGTGAATCCATTGATATACATCTCAAACATTAGGTAACATGGTTATTTTAAAAAATGAAGTCAATATCATAGGATGGCTTAGCTTCAAAACAGCAAATATTTCTCTTGCTGTCTGTTGTAAAAACACACATACACACATACACATAACACACCAAACACATACCTACACATACAAGGGTGGCAAGGGCAACATTTTTGTTCATAATTTTGCTACAAATATTTCTCACATTCCAGGCAGAAGCTTTGGAATGCTAAGATTGTCTTCTATTCTACTTACTGTGTTTGGTATGTATTAGTGTTCAAATTTTTGATACTCATCACTATGGAATTCAGACTATGGGAGAATTATATCCTTTATACTCCATTATCATTAGAATTGGTCATAAATTTTTGCCTAATATATATGGAAAGAAATAACATCATTTGTATGCCTGTGTACTAACTTTAAGAGCCATTATGTCTTTCACAGCTTAGTATGTTTTCCCTTTATCATGAGCCTAGAAAATGCCCAGATAATAACTATATTTTTGTAAACTGTGATCTAAAATGAAGAGGAAACAGCACAGAAGCTTGTGGAGCCATGATGTACTGCGAGGAGAAAATTAAAGACAAATATTCTTGAAGGAAAGATTTTAAAATCCTAATGTTCTATAAAATAAAATTTGACAGAACACTAAAAAATTTTGCACTTGTCTGAAAGAGAGTTTATACCTAAGATGCAAGGATGTTTTGACATGCATAATTCAATAAGTGTAATACACTACTTAAAAAGGATAAAGCATAAAAATCATACAAGCAAATAAATAGATACAGAAAAATCATTCTGGCACAATTTAACATCATTTCATTGTAGGGGACAGGGGGAAGGGGAGGCTACCAGAACCTCTGCAGTGAGTCCTGGTCTCCTGCGAGCCATGGCAGCACACGGCGAATTACAGGAAAGGTAGAAAAATGAGACTGAGAAGAAGCTGAGCTTTGGGTCTGATCAGTGCTGCTCTGGGCAGCAAAGACAAAGCCTGCAGCTTACCACACCTTTTATTCAGTACATCGGGAGAAACAAATGTAACAAATGACTTGCAGAGAGTTCAGTAGTTCACATTGGGATAAACAAGGTGTAACGGAAGGCTTGTAGAGAGTTCAGTACATCTCTGGCAAACAAGATGTTAATCAGTCCAAGAACAATGAGGAACTGAGCAGATGTTTGTTCTCCCAGGATGTTTCTTGTCCTGGAGAATCACAGCATCACTGGATCACTGAAGTCTCAGTTGTGACCGGAGGCCAAACTGGAGTTATTCTGTAGCTGGGCTGTAGGCAAGAGAACTAGGCTAACCAAATGATTTATCCCTAGAATTATGTAGCATTGCTCCCAACATTTCATGTTTTTAACTCTCCAAAAATTGTGTATAGAAGGAATGAACTTTACTAAAATTAAGGTCATGTTGGACCCAGGATTTAGCTCAGTGGTTCTGCCGCCTGCCCTGTAAGTGCAAGGACCTGAGTTCAATCCCTGGTACAAAAAAAAAAAAAAAAAGAAAAGAAAAATTAAGGTCATGTGTGCTAAGTGTACAAGTGACATCATATCAAATCCCAAAATGTTAAAAATTTCCCTCCAAGTTCAGGAAGAGGATAAGGATATTCACTTTGTCACTTATGTCAAAGAGTTCTGGAACCCTAGGCTGAGCGATTTGTCACAAAACAAAAATTAAATGCATCTACATTGTAAAAATCATAGTAAAATTGTCTAGCAGATCATACCATTTCATGTACTGAAAATGTCAAGAACTTTAGCAATAAAACAATTAGCTCTAGTCCAGAATTCAGTAAGTTGCAGGTTATAAAATCAATATATAAAAGTCAGTTGCCTTTCCATATAGCAACAATGAGCTTTCCAAAAATAAATAATCCCACTTATTAGCATCAGAAATAGTAAAATACTTAGAAATAATCAAGTAGGTGGAAGTTCTGTACATTAAAACTTCCAAAATTAATTAAACCAAGTGAAGCAGGCTGCACCCCAAGTCCCGCCATTCTCTGCTACCCTCAACCTAACCCTGTGGCTATATGAAGACCAGGAAGTTGACCCATCTCTAGGCCAGCTGCTGAAGGACGGTGGCTGGGGTGGGACAGTCATCAGGAATGTGGGACCATAATGATGGAGCTGGTGTCCAGGCTGCTGTCCTGGATGTGGAGCTCCTGTGGCTCTCATGTCTCTCTGAGTGAGGAGCTTCCTGGCAGTCCAGGGTCCTAGATTCCAATTATCCAGGATGCAGAAAAGCCCAGTGGGTTAGAAGAACTGGAAATGTTGATGGAGAGTTTCATGAGGTTCAACAGATAAACAGAATGACTCTGGTGAGTATCAGGTTCAGGACAATGGGACCTCATTGCTCCTTGGAGACTGGAGATTCTCTCTCTGTCAGCTTTTTAAGTTTTTTTTTTTTAGACAGATCCTAACTGTGTAGTTCAGACTGGCCTTGAACTCACTATGGACCCCAGGGACTCTTGGCAATCCTCCTGCCTTAGCCTCCTGAGTGATGGGTTTACACATGTGGGTCACCATGCCAGTCATCTTTGGACATTCTTACTGGGCTGTGCTTAAGAGTAAACTTCCAGCCATGTTTGTCTTTTAATAAAAGTTAGAAATCTACATTTCCGAAGGAACCCACTCAACAGAAGAGGACATCATCAAGGACACAAATGACACAGAGCTGATGGCAGTTACGGCAAAGAAGCATGGCTCACAGGAAAGTGTGGGTCAGTGTTCTTGAACATAATAGCTGCCTTAAAGCCTCTAAATTGTAAACGTTCACTGTATTTGTTCAAGCCCTTTGTAAAATATAAAAGATGGGAACCTCAAAGCATGTTTCAAAACATTATTTCTAAACAAGTCTGAATTATAAAGTAGGAGCTAATTTGTTCAGGGTTTGTAATGTTTAAAAAATGAGGTAGAGGAATTTTTTTCATTATATAGGAGAGTACTTTTCTGATGCATATTTTAATACAATTGCTTTTTATGTCAAATAACTACAGTACCCAAATATATTCAACTTAAATTATTAAAATACAAAAGTTCCACCAAAATTAAAGAAGATATAAAAATGTGATGTTTTGATGTGTTTATAATGTGGTATGATTTAGACCAACTTAATATATTTGTCATGTCACTTACATTTTTTAGGATGAGACATTTAAAATTTATTCACTTAATTTTAAATGTATAGTGCATTAGTACTGGCTACTGTCGCCCTCCTATATAATAAGATCTCAAATTTATTATTTCTATTGGAACATTTTACTACTTAGTCAACAATCCACACCTCCTTATATGATAGAATTATAATTTCTTGATCAAAATAATATTAATAAATTTTAAAATATATAAATAAATACAAAGGTATCCTATTTTCAAGGAAAGAAAAACTGTTGTTAAAACATCCACAGGACTCAAAGTAGTCTACAGATTCAGTGCAATTCCATTCAATTCTTGACCTCTGTTCTGCTCTCTCATTCCTCGAGCTTGGCTGTTTTTCAGAGTTCACACATGGGCAAGGAGTCCTGTGGTTTTTGCTTTTCTATGTCTGGCTATTTCACCTAAAATTTTTATTTCTAGCTCCACCCATGTTGACACAAATGGTAGGGTTTTGTCCCTTTCTTACAGCTGAATTTTGGTGGATTGCATATTTGTGCCTTGTTTCCTTTACTCAGTGAGCCCCTAATGGATTCTTGGGTGACTCCCTATTTTGGCCATTGTGACTGGTGATCAGTAGACACAGGTCAGGTGTCTTCTCATACACCCACTGAATTGCGTTTGAGTAACCAGTATGGAATTTCTGGCTCATATGGTAATTCTATTTTTATTTTCTTGAGCAAGTCCTGTACTGATCTCCAAAGTGGTTGTCCAAATTTACATTCTCACCAACACTCTTTAAGATTTTCTCTTTCTCCACCTCCTCACCAGTATGTCACGTTTCTTTCTGGTCAGAGTATTGTAATGAGAGTGACTATCTCATTTTGCTTTGATTTTCATTTCCTTGTTTGGTAACGTTATTGAGTGTTTTTCACATAGAAGTTGGCCATTTGTGTATTTTATTTTATAAATTATCTATTCAGATAATTTACTCATTTTAATTGGTTTATTTTATTTTGTCTTTGGGATATTTTAGTTCCTTGCATAGTCTATATATTGGTATATTGTGCAGTAAGCGGTTTACAGATCTATTCTCCTTTTCCATACGTTTTGTCTTTGCCATTCATTTCATCCTCTGCTGTTCAGGGGCTCTGTAGTTCGATATACACCAGCTGTCTATTTCCATTTGCCCCCTGCCCATCAATGTTCTCCTCTGGAAACTCCCTGCTCAGACTCACACCAGTTTGTTTTCCTTTACTTGGGGGACAAGGTAGCCTTCTACCACTAGGTGGCGCCCTAAGTCCAGGTTTCCCAGGGATCTTCCGCGAAAGTCCAGCTCTGCTCTTTTCAGTGAGCGCCTCCGCGCCCACGGAGTGGGGAAGCCCAGAGCGCCCCCTACCGGCGGCACCCTGCAGAGCTGGGGCTCAGAGTCAGAGTTGCCTGCAGACCTTGATCCCTTCCAGGCTAGGGCAGGACTGCATGCAGGGACCCACTTTCTCCAGGTCAGAGGTCGTGACCCAGGAGCAAGGGTCACCGTCCCCACCAAGGAGGCCTAGAGAGCAGGAGTCCGCATGGATGCGGATCACAGCTTCAGGAGCTCCAAGGCTGAGAAAGGCTTCTCGGGACGCCTCAGTGAGAGGCGGGAAGGGATTTGTTAGGAATAATGGAAAGAGCGCTCAGAGATCCCAGAAAGAGGTGCCTTGTGAGCCTGCGCCATGGGTGCGTTCATGGGGCCCAGTGACCCCGAGACAGCCCACGCCTCAGCTCAGATCTGCCACCCGCCAGCAACACTGCTTCCCGGAGGGAGGGGCACAGTTCACGGAATAGGCCTACATGTCTTTAAGACCTTAGGGAAAAGAGATTTTTTAGTATGTTTCCTGGAAGGACGAAAGGCCTGAATAGCTGCATTTTTTCTTAAAAGTACCTTTTTAAAAATCCTGATCTTTCCTGTTCTTTCTCATAATGGCTCCTCACCGGTGTCCATATCCCAGTCCCTAGAAGCTGTGACTATGTCACTTAACATGCCAAAAGGCCTCTGCAAGAGTATTGAGAATAAGGACCTGGAGATAGGAAGACTGTTCTGTACCCTCAGGAGGGGCCCAACCCAATACATGAGCCCTTAAAAGAACTACCCCTAGCTGAAGCTGGCCTCGAAGGGACATGTGATTTTCCTAGAAAGATCAGAGCTGTACCCCTCTGATAGCTCTGAGGACAGGAGGCAGATACAAGCTGAGAGGAATTTGAGCAATCTGTAGAAGCTGAGAAAAATCAAAGAAATGGATTCTCCTCTCAGGCCTCCAAAAAGGAATACAGCCCCTCTGAGACCAGGACTTCAGCCCAGTGAGACCCACATTAACCTTCTATCAACAAATTTGTAAGGTGAAAATCGGTGCAGCTCACAGCCCCGTGTTTGTGGTGTGTTACAGGTCTTTTCCTCACCAGCAACAGAGGGTGACAAGGACAGGATGCCTCTTCCATGACTAGGTTACCCTGTAATGTAACTGGCACCATGCAGGGAGGCTCTCCGTCTGCTTGGCTTGCGCTCTGTGGGGGCACTCACTGTGCAGGAGAGGCCCACGTGGCAGAGATCTGAGGAGGCTGAGAGCCAGCAGCAAGTGAGGAGCCACTGCACCTATGCTGTTATGCAGCATGATGTTTAACACTCAACCAGATGTCACAGACACGGTCGCTATGATGGAACACCACAGACTGGGTAATTCATAAAGAACAGAGCTTTCACTAGCTCATAGTTGTGGAGGCTGGAGAGCCTCAGAGCAAGGCAGGGAACCTGGAAAGGGACTTCATGCCAGTGGAGACTCTAAAAAGACAGCCAAAATGGATAAACTGGCTTTTCTAACAACCCCACTCTGGGGATAACTCCCTCTGTAATCCATTAATCTATGAATTCATAAGCGGTGACTCCACCACAGGAGCACAGCATCCAGGAACCAAGCACCTCCCAGAGGTCCCCACCTCAAAGCATGGCTGCCCTGGGGACCAAGTCTCCAACTCATGAGCTTTTCCAAGACCACAGAGCTGAGGATGCAACTGGTGACTTCTGGAAGAACAAAAGAGAGCTCAAGGGTGCATCATGGAGCTGGCAGCTGGTGGGAAGCAGGGCCACAGCAGAGAGAGGTCTGCGAAGGTGGCCTCCACATCCCCATCCCTGACCCTGGGCCCACTTTAGCTCCCTGTTTCCCGCCCCCGCCCCGACACAGGAAGCAACAGCAGGCAGACTCCCAAGAGCCTGACTCAGACTGCCACATTTAGCCCTCAGGGTGACCGTCCCTATAGACCAAAGATACTGGAAGAATTTTATCCATCACTCTTAATTCCTACAGAAACTCAGAAAGTATCACCACCCACAACTTAGACCAGGAAACGCAGGCAGAGAAAGGAATAACCTCCCTAAAGTAATTCAGCTAGTAAAGTGGCAGGGCTGAGACTGTAAACTCCGGCAGTGTGGCTCCCAATTCTAAGACTATATGGATGAGGGACCAGGAGCAAGCACGCGAAGGACCCAGTGACTGGGGTTAGCTCACAAGGGAAGCCTGTGAGGAAGGGATAACTAACCAGTCTCATGAAATCATCGGATCACTCTACAGTAAGAGAAGGACACAGCTTTCTCACCTATCATCTCACCTGTCATTTTGCAGCTGCTTTCCCCAGGCCTGTCCTAAAGTAATGGCAATAACTCAGAATTGTTCTTAGTTCTTCAGCCTATATTAGGGCTTCCCAATATTGGGAATATATATATGGTGGTGGTGGTGCTTGGGGTTGAAATAAGCTACATCCCAGGGCCTTGGCAATAAGCTACATCCCCAACCATTTTTAAATTTTTAGGCAGGGTCTTGCTAAGTTGCTAAATTGCCCAGGCTGGGCCCCAACTTGTAATCATCTCACCTCAGCCTCCCCGAGTGCTGGGATTGCAGACACCACACCCTGCTCTTTTCCCCAGTACTGTAGGTGGATGGAGCTGTGATTTCCCAGACTTCTGTTTTGCTGAGGTGGAAACTAAAGCAGAGAAAAAAATGAAGTGACTTGTGCAAAGCCCTGGGGTCAATCCCATGTGCCCAGAGGGCTTGAGTTCTGGTCAATCTTGGCTCCTTTCATGTGTGCTAGGTCCATCTAACTCAACCCTTGAGATCCTCCAATGGGAAGTTTGGGAGGCATTACAGCGCTTCCTGGTGGGGCTTCAGAAGGTGACCAGACTGGGCAGTATAGCTGACTTGCTGTCAGAGGTGGGTTGGGGTGGAAGAGGTGGGTTGGCAAGACCCAGAAGCAGATCTCCCTCTCTGGCTCCTCTGACTGCTTCCTAGGCATGCCATAAGCAGCCCTCCTCTGCCTTGCCCCCGTGCCTCTTCTGCCCTGGAGCCAGAAGACCACAGACAGAGACTCTACAAACTGTGAGCCAAAATAAACCTCTCCTCCTTAAACTGTGTGTGTCCAGGATTTTATACCCACAACAAAGGAAGTGTCTAAGACAAGGGGTTAAATAAGCATTCTATTCAAAACTACACAGCGTGGCCAAAATAAACCTGTTGGGAGCAATGCTACATAATTCTAGGGATAAATCATTTGGTTAGCCTACTTCTCTTGCCTACAGCCCAGCTACAGAATAACTGCAGTTTGGCCTCCGGTCACAACTGAGACTTCAGTGATCCAGTGATGCTGTGATTCTCCAGGACAAGAAACATCCTGGGAGAACAAACATCTGCTCAGTTCCTCATTGTTCTTGGACTGATTAACATCTTGTTTGCCAGAGATGTACTGAACTCTCTACAAGCCTTCCGTTACACCTTGTTTATCCCAATGTGAACTATTGAACTCTCTGCAAGTCATCTGTTACATTTGTTTCTCCCGATGTACTGAATAAAAGGTGTGGTAAGCTGCAGGCTTTGTCTTTGCTGCCCAGAGCAGCACTGATCAGACCCAAAGCTCAGCTTCTTCTCAGTCTCATTTCTCTACCTTTCCTGTAATTCGCCGTGTGCTGCCATGGCTCGCAGGAGACCAGGACTCACTGCAGAGGTTCTGGTAACGTCCCCTTCCCCTGTCCCCTACATAAACCTACCCTCCTTAAACTGTGAGTGTCAAGCATTTTATTCCAACCAACATAAGAAGTATCTAAGTCAAGAAATTAACTAAGCAATCTGTTCAAAACTACAGCATGGCAGTGTCTACATACAACTCTTTGGCTTCAGAGGTAGGGCTGCACCAGGCTTTGGGCCTAGTATCTGTGGACATTGCTCCATCCTGGCCTCACACTGGACATCCTTCCCAGTCCACTCAGATGGGTGGGAGAATCAGACAGCCATTGTGGTCCAGTCTCCACTTGCCAGGATGGTTCCTATTACCAACCTCCTAGAAGGCTCATGAGTGTTTTGTGTTGGCCTTGAAAACAGCCTTCCGAGATAGTTTCAAGGCCAATCTCCCAGTATGGTTCTATCTACCGGCCTGAACAAGACAGTAGGTGGGACTCCAGCCTCCCCTCAGTGGCCCAGGGTTCATCTCCAGTGTCCTATGTGAGTCTTCTGAAGCAATATGGAGAAATTTTATCATGAACATCCAAAGACTTCAGAGACCTCATATCCTGGTGGCTCATAAAGGGCCATAAACAGGCTCCCAGAGAACTGCTTGTTTTGCTCTGAACATGGATGGCTTCACTGGTATCTTATGACCAGCTTTGGAAAATGATCTGTTACAGGAACTGTAAAATGGTGTGCCACAGGGTTTCAGATGGGCTAGAAACTAGTTTTCTGCACTGTGAACTACAGACTTTCCATACTGGCATCCCAGGATGACCCTATTAGGCCATCTAGGCCTCACAAAGCCAGCTTCCCATGGTAGCCTCATATGTTTTGTTCCCTACCTCCCAGGATTGCCATTTGTTTGGTCTTCAGAAACTGGCCTCCTAAGGTAGTCTGTGTGCTCCTTAAAAACTGACCGAGAAGACTTCATGCTGTAGACCATGGGAAACAGCACTCTGAGAAAGAGTGGCCTCCCCATGGCCACATGAAACAGCCTGAGTAATTTTTTTTAACTGCAGATTTCTTCAGTGAATGCTAATACTGCCGACCCTGAATGGGAACTTCAGGCCAGGTGTACAAGTTCCAGTTTTCAAAATGCTTTCAGATAGCCTCTGTGGCTACTTGCAAAGGCCTCCTCCTGATGGGCCTCAGGACTGATCTTAAATGCAGAGCCTCTACAGGGCCTTGCATGAAGTACCTGGCAACAGCTGGCCATGTCAGTCCTATGGCCTGTCCCTATGTTCCCAAACCTCTCATAATTTGATCTTTTAATCAGCTCCCACCTCAGAGACTTTGGGCAAAGAGTCCAATCTGGATATATAAAACATACTTCCACAGTGCCCTGTGACCTGTTTTAAACATCTTGCTTCCTTATAGTCCAGGGCTTACCTGAAGGTCAGGTGAACCTGGATTTTGCTTAAGTTTTAGAAATCAATCTTCCAGGGTTTTTTAATAATAAAGGACAGCAAGTGTTCTATTTGTTGTGTCCATCATCTCTCCAGGAAGCAGCCTCATGGGCATTCCTGTCAGCCATGAGGGGGCCTTGGAGGATAAGCTGTGGGAACATTTACTTGTTGGCTCTGTGAATAATCTTCCATACAGTTGGCCTCATGTGGGCTGGAAGAAGCAGCCTTCCCACAAGCAACTATATGAGCTGGTCCTCCAGCCAGGATGAGGTATGGGTTCCATGGAACTGCCTTCCAAATGGCCTTACACCCAGGCTTTATGAAACATGCCCACATCCTGTTCCAACCAAATGGGTTCTTGACAGTTCCATGGAACAGTTTCCACAGGGAGGGACCAAATTGAGCAGCTTTTGGTCTGGCTTTGTTGACTGGCTTCCTGGAACTCCTCACTGAATTTCCTTTTGTATTAACCCATCTTCCAGAGGACAGAGTCAAGATGGGGAAAAAAACAGTGCTTCAGAGTGTACCAGAGACTCCCCTTTCAATTGGTTTCCTAGAGCTCCACATAATGGGGTTTATTGTGAGGTGTATAAATGGTCAGGTATAGGTAGAATAACTATATAATTTATCAACTAAACAAGGATACTATTAATACAAATGTCTGGACAATAAAAACCTAGGGTCATTCCAGGCAAAATGACACCTACAGTCACCCAAGTAGAGGCCATATGAGAAACCATGAATGGGCCTGCCTGTACCCTCACTTTATAAGGTGGTCTCCCAGAACTTGGTCATACAAGAACTCTTTTTGGTCAGAGAACATTTCCTTCTGAAGGGGTGGTAGTGCCAGGCACTGAAGTAGCCTGAGTGGACCTGTGTTCTTCCTTTGCAAACTGGCCTTCAGGTGTCATGGGCACCAGCCTTGTGACATAGGACAGTGCTCAGGGAAGTTCAGTTAGGAGTCGTGTAAGACTTTTCTCAGTAGAGTAAGTTATCCATCACTAGAAGCTCCTTATATAAAGGTGCGTTTATTGGTGTACAAAATGATCCTTTTTGGAAATCGAGTCAGGAAGAGATTGCATGAGCTGAGTGGTTCTGTCTCAGCTTTACAAGTCAGTCTGAGAACTTCTTGTGGGATTAATCACAGAGGAGTCAAGTCACAGAACAGCCCAAACAGGCCAGGTCGTGACTTCCTGAATTCACCATCCAGGGTCCACTATGCAACTTAGCTTTTAGTTTGCTATTAGAACATAGCCCAAATGGGCTCCTGGTGGCTATGACTCAGGCTTCTAGGAAGCTCCTCTATAGTTATCATCTTTTTTTTTTTCTTTTCAGTACTGGGGATTGAACTCAGGACCTTGTGCTTGGAATGCAGGCGCAGCACCACTGAGCTACATCCCCAGACCAGAAATCAGCTCATTTAAGCACTTCTTCGAGTCATGTTTAAGCAGCCTGGTGACAGGGCTTCTGAAGAACCCACTACCATCACCAGGGGATCTCAAGCTGGCCACACATTGCAGCCAGTGACAGCAAGTGGGTCACAGAAAAGCTTCTTCCCATGGAGGCTTCCAGGATACCTCAGCCTCTGTCTGGCCTCCTGGGAGCAGTCTGGGCACACAGCTGAGTAACATCTTCAGTCTCACAGAAGAAGGATTCCACATCCACAAAGGCTCTGTAACTGCTGCAGTGAGGTATGGACAACACAGGTACTGTGCCTGTGGTGTGGCTCCAACACCTGACCACCTCCTGCCACCTAATACTTTTGGGCACAGTGACTCAATTTGCTGGATCATGAGTGTGGCAAAGTGACACCAGTGCTCAGTGACTTCCTATAAGTTGACAGCCACCTTTCCTTGGGGCAGAGGAGCTCGGGACCCAGCTAGGTTTGCAGGAAGGACTAAGCACCTGAGTGCCCCAAGTCACTTGGCCTTGTTCTGCTGTCCCAGAATCCGTGTTTCCAGCCTCTCAGATGATTGCTGGTGATGATAGGTCATCCTTACTGGTCTGTCTAATATTCCTGGAGGGCAGGGTGGAATTGCTTAAAATAACAGGTTCTCATATCCCTCCTATGGAGGTTTTGATTCACTGGTTCTGGGCAGGCCCAGGATTCTGCATTTTCACTAACTTTACAGAAAACTCAGAGGTGGGTGTTAGCCATACTTAGGAAACCTAGCCCTGGGACACAAAGTCATCTGGAAAGCTGGCACTAGGGGGCCTGAGGTCAGACCTGGAGCCTCTCATCTGGGGCTGAGAGTTGTCTCCTGCTGCAGCAAGGCCTTCTCTTTAATACTACTCTGGTTCACACCCAGAGCCACCACCTGGGCCACAGCCAGCCCTAAGGTCCTAGCAGAGACAGGCTCAACCATTAGCTCCCTGACATGTGATGTGCTTCTGCCCCCCTTCACTGGGCCCTGGAAGACATTCTCCTAATCCCATGAAGGCTATGGATCTTGTCTGGTCTCTCTCCTCTTCACCCCTCCCTGTGATAGGACCTATTGCTCTGTGCTCATTCATTCAAAAAATATTAGCCTAGGGCTGTTCTAGGTATTAGATTAATAAGGACCAATATAGTCAACATTTTCTACCTTCTCATTCATTAATTCATTTGGTTTGTATATTATTTTAGTTAGTGTTTTGTTTTTGTTTTTGTTTTTGTTTTTTTTATGGGACGTGGTCTTGCTGTGTAGTTCAGGTTGTCCTTGAATTCACTATGTAATCCTGGCTGGCCTTGAACTTGTGAAGATTCTCCTGCCTCAGCCTCTGGAGTGCTGGGATCACAGGTGTGCACCATCATGCCTGGCTATTTCTGTTGTACATATGCATCAAGCATTAAGTTATGTGCTTGTATCAGTAATCAGTTACCGCAAATAATGCTGCATAATAAACCATCCCGAAATTCAACAGTTCAGAACAATAAAGCTACAGATCACCTGGGTGGTCAGGCTTGGCTGGTTTTGGTGGGGTTGGCTCATGAGACTGGCCTCATTCAAATGTCTGGTGGTCAGCTAGTTGTCTCCTAGGGCACTGCAATGCCTGGACTACAACTCAGTTATTATCCAGCATGCCAGCCTGGTCTTATTCACGTGACAGTGTCAGAAATTCAGGAAGGTGACAAGAGCTGTCAGCTTAACTCCTAAGTGACACAATTCACTTTGATTGGCTAAATCAAGTTCACGAGGCATGTTAGCTTTCCAGAAAGAAACCTGAAATTGGCTTATGGTTTCAGAGGTTTCAGTTGATGACTGTTTTAGTTACTTTTCTCATTGCTGAGACAAAATATCTGACATCCAAAGTTGAAGGAGGAAAGGTTTATTTAGCTCACAGTCTGTAGAGGTTTCAGTCAGTAATTGGC
This sequence comes from Heterocephalus glaber, assembly GCF_053883595.1. NCBI lineage: Eukaryota > Metazoa > Chordata > Mammalia > Rodentia > Bathyergidae > Heterocephalus > Heterocephalus glaber. The sequence continues at coordinate 5,740,489 of NW_028258410.1, forward strand.
TGGCTCTAAGGCAGGGTGGCATGGCAGAGGGGCATTGCAAAGGAGAAACAGTCCATGGTAGGCAGAAAGTAGCAAAGCAAGCAAGGGCCAAGACAAGCCTTCTTCTGTCCGTCATATCGAATCCAGGTGACCAGGATTAGGATGGTGCAAAACAATCAGTGGACTGATTTAGTAATCACCCATCCTTACTCCTAGCACCCTTAATCTTAGCATTGTACCATGAACCCATCACACACTCTAGATCCAGCCACCTCTGACACAGCCACACCTATGACTACATGAGGCTTTGCAGGGACACCTAGACACAGCTGTAATGATGATCAAATGGGCTTGTTGCTTTTGGCCATGTGGAGAGGCAGTGTGTCATGGGAGAGAGTGTGAGGTGGGGAAGAGGAAGGACCAGTTCCCATATCCCTCTGCATGGGAACTCTGGACTTACCTGGAATTTCCAGGAGATCAATGTCTGTTAGTTCCCATTTGCACATTCTACCTGGAGGGGCTTAGACAATACTCACCAGAATCTCTTCATTAAGGCAGATCAGTCAGAGGTTAAATTAAAAGATCTGGATTTTTTATTTGATTTTAAAGTCCAGTAGCTTGTATTTGGCTACACTGTTTCCCCAGATACCAATTAGGGGTGTAAATCTGGTGAAAAGGGGCTTCTCAAGCCTCTGTGTTTGAGGAGTGCTCTTCACAGAGCAGCATGTGGGAAGTGGATCAGGAGCGGCTCCCAACCTACATGAAAAGGGACGGAATGGAGCGTCACTTCAACCCCAGCACTGGAGCCCAGTTCATGTGGATTAGTCGGGAATTGGGTCCTGGCATAGAAGTTGTATGTTGGAAACTGCTAAAATATTCATGTGCTTGACTGTGTCTTCCAATTAGATGTAATAAATGTGGATTTGGTGGCAAAAAAATATCCTGATACCCTTGTCTCTTTCCTGGCTATGTAAAAAAGTCTGACCTACCTCACCAGGGACTGCACAGCTGCTGTGTTAAACTGGGAATCTCCAGGTGGAAAATTTGCCTCTGGAGAGTTGTAATTGACTTCTGCAGGGGAAAGCCTAGATGCTACTATTTTTGTTCTGGTTATTTTTAGTTGTTTAGATGCACATGAGGTACAGGTTTTAGAATAAACCAATAGCTTGCTGTGTTAATGAGGGATCAGCTGAAAATGGATAAAGTGGTAGCTTCATTCATTTAGTAAAACTAAGGGCAGTCTCTTTTCCTCCTCTATGCTTTGGAACATTTTGGGCCTGGCAGATAATTTTCTGCAAGGAGGGAAGTTTCTGGGAACTACTGAGATGCCAGCCACCTCTGTGCTCTTTATGCTCTTGTCCTCAATGCAAATAAACATGGTTCAGCTCTTCCTGCATCTGATGATGCTGCCACAGGGCCTTGTGCTTAACCAGGGAGTCACTGGAGTGAGGAACTGAGATGAGGCCTTGGGACTGTCTTGGGGTGGTCACCAACATGTCCTACCCCAAGAACTCCTGGAAATGAATGCTCCCCTTCTCTAAATAAATTCCAGTAGGACTGTGTTACCTTATCTTTCTTTCTGTTACTTCTAAACCTCAGTGCCAAAGCAACAGGAGTGAGCAATTAGAGCCTCCCACTAGGCTTCAGGGTTCTCTGCTGGTCTCAGTGAGAAGTGATTCTCTTCTGGAGCATGACCATGCAGTACACCATGCCATCCTTACAACTTGACCATTGTTCTCCTCTGTGGACCCTTTTTCAATAGAGAAAGAGGAAGGTATGGGATCCAGGTGACAAGGAACCCACAGGTAAAGGGATAATGGTGAAGGACCAAGGGAGGAACCTTGCAGCCAACCACAAGGGGAAGCAAGGAGGAGGACAGAGGTGGCAGGGGGGAGGACAATGAAGAGGAAACTGAGAGAATTCCTGAAGTAGTCACTGTTTCAATAGGATATTTATTAGTACAAAACATATGTATGACAGAGAAGCAAATTAAAGCAAAGAAAATAGATGTGTCATTACAGGAAGAAGAAAAAATGTGTTTCCTTTAAGGAGACAGAAGGATAATGTTTCTACTGAATCAGTCAACAATATTTATAACTTCTGGATAATATAAAAATGGAGTATTCATTTAACAAAAGTAGTGGAACTATCATTTTATGGGAATTATGATAAGAAGACTGAGATGTCCTATATTCAGTTGCAGGCTGAAGAGAGAAGGGAAGAGAGAAGAATTTTAGTTAACTGACATTTTTGGGCTAAACTAACAGAGAAGGAGGAAAGAGACCTGCTCCACATGTCTTTTCTATATATTGGAGATTTGCTATCAAGGAGAGATTGCATTCTGCTTGCAAAACCAACCAACAAAGAAACAAGAAGCAATTTTCTTGTTCATTACCCTCCTATGCCAAGACATCCTGCTTTGTGTTGTTCTGCTTCTCAGTCCACAGTCAATGTAGGTTCAGGGCAGATGATTTATGCTTTGTCTTCTCCAAAACTTCCTGTGAATTGCTGTGGATTTTTAGAACCTAGCATGTAGGACAGGCCTGAAGAAAGTCTCACATGGAAAGATATCCAAAACACAGCACATCACACAGGGAAGGCTTCTTTCTAAAAATGACTCCCAACAAACACTGGAAGAGAAATTCTTCCCAAATGACCTGCACCCTGAACACAGAAACAACTGTAATGACAATACAAGGCAAGGAGATGTCTCAAACAATTTAAAACCCCTCGACAGTTAATCCCACATGTACTGAAGTAGATAAAATTCCAGATAAGAAATTCAAAATCTCATGGTTAAAATGATCAATGAGATCATTGAAAAAAGAAGAGAAAAATAAGCACCTGAATGAAATACACAAGACAGTGCAGGAGATGAAAGACCACTTCATGGATGCCTAAGCCAGAATTCTCAGGTAACTTGGGGTTTGCCTGAGTGGCTGTTTTGAAGAACTGCATTTTCATTCTTGAAGCTCATGAAAGATTGAACCTTTGTATCACAAGTTCACATGTTTGTTTTTGTTTGGTAATGGTGCAACTTCAGTCAAGTAATAATGAAGATTTTTTTCCCCCTGCTTTGGTATTGCATGAAGGCTATGAAGTTGGAACAGGCAAGTCCTGAGTGTGAAAGCTTTAATTTATCTACCTCATTTACTTTTTATTTTTGTAACCATAGTCTCTATTTTCCTATTTTATGACTGCAGAAGTACTCCAGGCTCCATCTTAAACCTAAGAATTGATATACTGTGGGAACAGCTGGATGTTCAAGATGTCTTTGATTCCTTTTTTTAAAATCCTACTTTGTACATGTAATAATATCGAGCAGATGGAGAAATGTTGCTCTAACAGTTTAACGAGGAAGGAGAAAAAAGTCCCAGCTGCTGGTAGAGAAGTCTTTCCCACAGCTGAAACCCCTGGTTTCAATTCGGATTGAGACTGTTACTCCAAGTTCTGTTGCTTAGTTATTGTGCCTGACTTTAGGATCCAAAGAAGTGTTTTTGCCAAATTGTGCTTTTCCTTCTGGAATTGTAATGGAACACAATAATACTACCTGTTTACACTGTGAAATGCATACTGTTATGAGAACACCCCAGTGGCTTTCTCACTGTTGAGCTCAGAATGCCTTGTGAATGTATGATCTACAGAGGAACCCTGTAGTTGTATCTGCTGATTATGTCCATCTGTTGGAAAATAAATTTTGAATGTTCCCCACCCCCCAAAAAGAAAGACCATTTCAGTAAAGTGATAGGGTTTCCAAAAATGAACCAACCAGAAATTCTGAAAATGAAGAATCAATAAGTCTAACAAAAAACTCAACTTAAAGTCTTGGCTGTCAGCAAATTGAATCACAAGAAACAATATCAAGACTTAAAGACAAATGGATATACTAGAACATTCAGACTGTATCGAAGGAAGAAGACTAAGAAATTGTCAACAGATTATTCAAGAGGTCTTGGATAAATTTTTTTGGATAATTTTTTTTAAAAAGCACCTTGGTCTAGAGGAAGGTGATGAAATACAGGCTAATAGCATAGAAAATCTCTTCATTAAAATTATTGCAGAAAATTTCCAGACCTGGGGAGTGCAATGGATACACAAGTAAAGGAGGCATTTACAACTCTACCTAGACATGGACAGAGAAGAATCTCTCCACAGCACATTGTAGTTAAAAGGTGAATAATTCAGAACAAAATATTTTTATTAGAGACAATTGACAAATCAACTTTAAAACCAAACCAAATAGAATAACAGCATATATCTTAATAGAAGTTTTAAAGGCTAGGAGAGCATGGTATGATGTACTTCATAGATTAAAGAAAATAATTGACAAGTCCAATTACCATATACTGGAGACTACTGGGCAAAGTCAAATAAGAAATAAAGACTTACTTTGATAACTACAAAATAAAGAAATTTGTGTTCATTAATCTAAAATTGCGTGCAATACTCACAGTAATCCTAAACACAACCAACCATGAGGTCAATAGAATAACAACCATTAGACCAATAGAATAAATCTCATTGGGCAGATAACTGAATGAGAAACAAAAATGAATCAAGCATTAGTAAAACAAAATGAGAAGAATTACTACATGCCTTTCAATGATAATGATTAATCCAACTGGTCTTAACAATCCAATTAAAGACAAAGATTGGCAGATTGGATAAAATCAAGACCCAACTCTGTTGCCTGCAAGAAACGTGGCTCACATACAAACATATTCACGTGTTGAATGTGAAAGGATGGAAAGTGATACTCCACACAGCTGGAGCCTGAAAACAAGCTTGAGTAGTTATATTTAGAGGTGACAAAATAGATTTTGAACTAAAATGTGTCAGAAGAGACAAGAAAAACCACTAAATTTTGGTAAAGACAAAAATCCATTAAGAAGAGAGAACAATTGTAAATATATATGTACTGATCATTGGCACAGTCATTTTTATGAAGCAAAAACTATTTAACCTAAAAGGACAACTAGGCCCAATAACATTGTGAGGAACTTTAACATGTTACTCTCACGAATTGAGAGGTCTTCCAGACAAAAAACCAACAAAGAAACATCAGAATTAAACTATATTATTGATGAAATGGATTTCACAGGCATCTACAGTGTATTCCATCTAACAACAACAGACTAAACATTCTTTTCAATAGCATAAGGAACATTCTCCAAAGAAACCCACATTTTAGGCCATAAAGTTTCAGTAACTACAAAAGAAATGAAATGGTCTCACATATCCTATCAGATGGTAATGGACTAAACTAGAAATCAATAGCAAACAAAACCATTTAGACCACAAAAAATCCCCCGAAGAATATAGAGTAATACATGTTTTTATGTTTTCGTTAACAGATAATAGAAACTATGTGCAATAAACTTTGTCTGTATTTTACATAAGATAGTCAGAAATTTATGTAGATGAGAAGGAAGATATATGGTTAAGGAGGGCCCAGTCCTGCAGAGCATGAAAATCAGAGTTCAGTTGGGGAAAAGTGTTCAGAGTGCCAGATTAAGTGAATGTTAAAAAAAAAGCTAAAATTCAGCCCTTCAGGTAGATAACCAGATGCTGGGACCACCAATATTTCAAAGACACCATTCTTAATCACAACTCCCATCTAGTCATCTATGTGGATTCTTGCCTATGACTTAGGAAATACCATTTAAAAGTTGTTTTTTCCATTATGCAAGTCTCAAATATTCATTCAGTCTGGGACATAGGGATGACCTCTCTTCCTTGCCCAGAATAGGAAGAAACCCACAACTTTTGTACCCTGCTGACACAATCTCCCCAATTTTAGTCCTTATTTCCACTTTGTTTCTCACACCAGAGAAAAAAACTCGACACTCAAACATGTGTGTCTGATTTATTTCACTTAAGAGTATGGTCTGAAGGTCCATCCATTTAGCTATAAATGTCTGAATCTCACTCTTCTTTATGACGGAGTAGTGTTCCATTGTATATAAAAAACTGCATTTCTTTATCCATGGTTGAAGAGCATTTGGGCTGTTTCCAAGATTTAGCTCTTACAAAGTGTGCAGCTATAAACATGGGTGTGCATATATTGCTGTGGTATGATGCTTTTAATTCTTCCAAGAAGATAGCAAGAAGAGGAATAGCTGTGACAAATGGAACCTCTACTTTTAATTTTTTGAGAAATCTCCACACTGATTTCCACAATGGTGCACCAGTCTACACTCCCACCAACAGTGGAGAAGGGTTCCTTTTCCCCAACAGCCCCACCAGCATTTAATATTAATTGATTTCTTGATAGTAGCCATTCTTTCTGGAGCAAGTGGAATCTCAGCATTTTTAAATTTGCATTTCATGGATGATCAATGATGTTGAACATTTTTCAATATTAATTTTCTTTTTCTACTTCTTAATCTGAGAAATGTCTTTACATAAGCAATACACTCTTGAAAAATCAGTGGATGACTGAAAAAATCAGAGAAGATGTTTAAAACATCTTAGGATCAAATAAAAATAAAGAAAACAATGTAACAGAAGGTGTAGGGCACAATGGAAGCAGATCTAAGAGCAAGGTTTATAGATATGAATGCCTACATTAGAAAAAAAGTAATGCTAAGAAAACAACCAAATAACCAAATTATGCAGCTCAAGAACCTGATAAAACTAGAATAAACCAAACCTAAAGTCAATAGAGGGAAAGAAATGATAAAGAGAAGAGTGAAAGTTGATGAACTCAAGACTAACAGAACTTCATAGGATCAGTGAATCAAAGAGTTGGTTTTTAAAAAAGACAAAAAAGACTGATAAAGGCTTAGCCAAACTTATCAAAAGAGAGAAAAGGCCCAAATTAATAAAATTCAATATGAAAGTGGTGAAATAACAGAATTTATCTTTGAAATCTGGAAAATTATTGGAAAACTTATATTCCAATAAATTTGAGAATGTAGAAGAAATGAGTAAATTTCTACACACATAGAACATATTAAAGCTTAACAAATAAGATATAAATATTTTAACACTTCTGTGATAAAAAAATGGAATTGATGTGATAATTAAGACACCACCAACTGAGGAAAACCCAAGACCTAGTTGATTTATTGATGAATTTTACCAAACCTTTAGAGAATAACATCAGTACTCCTCAAACTTTGCCATGTACTAGAAAAACAAGGAATGCCTCCAAACTCATTTTCTGTAGCCAGCAGTACCCTGATATGAAAACTGGCCAAGAACTCAAGAAGAAAAGAAAATGACAAATTAATATTCTTCATAAAAGTAGATGTTAAAATAGATGTATGATTCTTACAAACAGAATTCAACAACACTTTATAAAGATCATACACTATGGCCAAGTTAGTTTCATTGCAGGGATGCAAGAATAGTTCAACATAGGTAAATCTGTAAATGTGATATATTACATAAATAGAATCAAGCATGAAAACCACATGATCATCTCAGTTCATGCAGAAAGCAACTTCCACAAAATCCAGCATCCTTTCATGATAAAAACCATGATGAAAATGTGTATTAAATGATCCTCCTTCATACCAGTAAAAGGCATAGATGACAAACACACCACTGACATCAGAGAGAATGGGGAAGAACTGAAGGCCTTTCCTCTAAAATCAGTAATGAGACAAGGGTGCCCACTCTACTACTCCTGTTCAATGTGGAACTTGAAATTTTAGGCAGAACAATCAGGCAAGAGAATGAAACAAAAGGAATATGAATACAAAACCAAAAAATCAAATTAACCCTAGAAGACCCCCTAAAAAGCTTTTAGATCTGATAAACAAATTCAACAAATGCTCAGGATAAGTCATCAATAAACAAAACCTCATATTTCTATACACAAATAATGAAATCACTGAGAAAGAAATCTATAAAACAGTTTTATTCACAGTAGCTTCAAATGTAATTACATGCATTGGAACCAACCTAATCAAGGAAGGGAAAAACTTCTGTAAGGAAAATTACAGAACTCTGAAAAAAGTTGAAGGGCATTTTAGAATTTAGAAATTCCTTTTTCATAGATCAGAACTAATACTGTTAAAATGGCTGAATTACTAAAAGTGATCTATGTATTCAATGCAAACTCTATGAAAATACCAAGAACACTCTTCACAGAACTAGGAAACAACTTGAAAATTCATATGAAATAAAAAATACCCAGAATAGCCAAAGAAATCGAGAGCAAAAAGAGCAACACTGGAGACATCACAATACTGCATTTCAAGTTATACTACAAAGAAATAGCAAAAATCCCCAACATGGTACCAGGACAAAAACAGAAATGTAGACCAAATGGACTAGAGGACAAGAAAAGCAACCCCATGGATCTTTACCATCTGAATTTTGACAAAAGAGCCAAAAACACATTGGTGCAAAACAGCCTCTTTAAAAAATGATGTTGGGAAAATGTGAGAGCCAGATGCAAAAAATTGAAGCTAAATCTTTATCTCTCATCCTATACTAAAATCAAATCAAAGTGGATTAAAAACCAGATATGAAACCAGAAACTTTGAAATGCTGGAAGATAACAGGGAAAACGCTTGAAGCCATAGGCACAGGCAAAGACTTTGAAAGGATAACTCCAATAGCATAGAAAATATTGAGAATCAACAAATAAGATTACATAAATTCAAAAGCTTCTGGACTGCAAAGGGAATAACCAACAGTTTGGAAGACCAAACTACAGAATGGGAGAAAATATTTGCTTGGTATTCTTCTAATAGAAGACAAACATCTGAAATATATAAAACATTTAAAATTTCTTTAAAAATGACCCAAGCAATATATGGGCAAATGGACTGAATAGAGACTTCACATCAGAAGAAGGAAAATGGTCAATAAATATAGGAACATATCTTTAGGTACTAGGGAAGGGCTCACCTTACCCCAGTCAAAATGGCTACCATCAAGAATATAAAAAATGATGAGCTCTGGGTTAGATGTGGTGAAAAGGGAATCCTCCTACATTGTTGGGGGTAAGGTAAACCAGTGTGATCATTATGGGAGTCAGTGTGAAGATTCTCCAAAAAGCTAAAACTAAAAATACCAGTTGATTCAGCTATAACTCTCCTAGTATACTCCTGAAATAATATAAGAAAACATATATATATGTGTATGTTTGTTTATAGTGGCTCAATTCTCAAAAGCTAAGCTATGGAAATGGACTAGTTGCCCATCAACAGATGAATAAAGAAAATATGATTGATATATATAAATATTATCTAATCATAAAGAAAAATGACATCATGTCATTTGCAGGAAAACTGATCAAATTTGAGACAATAATCATAGACAAAATAAGACAAGTCAGAAAGTTACATAACACAATTTCTCTTACATGAAAAATAGACAAATAAATAAACAAAAAAAAACCCAAAATAAAGGAGAGACATCAGGGAATGAAAAGGTAGATTTTGGCAGAGTGAAAAATGGATCTGTAATGGATTGACTAATGGTCAACATATAATGCCCAGCTCAACTGAATCAGTGCAGTCTGGGTGTGGAAAATCCATCTGAGGATTATTGCCCAGAGCCAAAAAAATAACTGGAGCGGAAGATCTTGCCCTGCTGATTTTCTAGGAGAAGCTTTCTGTGGATGGTTTTCTTGATATAAACCAGGCTGTTCTTGTTGGAGAAGCTCAGGGCCTCACTGTCCCTGGGAATTGCTGCTGTTTTCATCAGGGGAGCTCTGGTCTTCACCGTGAGCATCACTTCATGGCTCCAATGTGGATCCCTCAGCTTGGTGGCATAAATCTTTCATCTCACCAGTGTAGGTTTTCTGGATTCCACCAGTGGCCTTTGGACCTTCCCAGTGCAGTTCCTCAATGTGGACAAGGATGAGACATTGCCATGAGCTCTAGGCCACTGGATGGACTCATGGAGGACATTGCTTTGGACTCTAAGTGTTTAGCTGGACTTGTGTGGCATATTGCTGGGATTCAGGCCCTCAGCTGGATCCTTTCGGCCCCTAGCATATGGATAATCTCTTGCATTCCTTTGCATTTGACTTTTAGGGTAATTAGCATAAAATAATCTTCTAAATTATGTGTTCTTTAGTAAATGAATTATCTTAACAAAACCCTGACTACAACAGGATCAGAATGAGTGGGTAGAAAATGAAGGGAAGTAACGGAATTTAAAATAATAAAGATATGATATATAAGGAACCTCACCCTTCTGTATTACTAATAGTATTAATATATACATATATGAATAATATGAAATAGCTGTAAACAAAAATTCTCAAGCAAATGTTTCCCATTGTTGTAAGTATGTATAAATTTTTTCTTCAAGTTTAAAAAAATTGAAGGTTTGACAAAGAAATATATTTAAATATTAAATAATATTTAATATATATTTAATACATATTTAGCATGTATTTAAAGTTCTACATTTTGATTACATCTATACATGCAGAAATAGATCTCATAAAAAAGAAAACATTTTAAGCAACTAAATGAATGAAATAATCATACAGAAATTTCTCATATGAGCTATGATTTTTCCAAGTGTTTGTGGAGCAGTTGCAGAATGGATAGAGTAGGTACAGTTGCACTCAGGTATTTGCACACCCAAGCCTGGGTCTTCAATCCAGAGCATACCCGGAATGCATTGGGTGTGGTGATCATTCTGATGGTGGTGTTGATCACACTGAATAACACTACCTAACCAAGATCCAGGACAGAGCTCCAAGTATATCAACACATTCACTGCTCATGAAGGTTAAGAGATTGAAGCCCAGGCTTGAGTGATGCCCATGGCTGTGAGCAGTGGAGCTGGTTTGAGACTTAGATCAGCTGTGCTCTCACACACAGAAGGCAGCTCCCTATTAGAGCTGTTGATGCCAACAGACACCTTTGAGAACAGAAAATGCCTGATGGCAAAAGGACAGGGACAGGGAAGTGACCTTCAGCTGTTCAAAGGCACCTGTTAAACAATTCCACTGTCGTGTGTGTGTGTGTGTGTGTGTGTGTGTGTGTGTATGTGTGTTCTTTACCTCTGCAAGTGATGTACACTGTTTTAAAGAACAAACCAGGAGCACTGTTCAAAGACAGTCACATGAGCCACAAGCAGAAGGATGATGTCAGTGTATCCTATAGCACCACCTTTTGGAGATATCAAGATGGACTCTGCAAATACCCACCTCATGATTGTGTTCATTGTGGAGACAGATCAGCAAATCAAGGCAAAAGAGTAAATTCAAAAGTGTCAGACACAATTACAAATGTTCATGTCTGTAGTGCCTGAGATATAAACTAAGAATCCAGAGTATCCTCGCTCCACGTAGAGAACTCACAAAAGAACACCAAGGGGCAACATGGCAAAAGCAGAGCCCTTGCCTCAAGGAACAAAGCTACCAACTCAGAGCACCTGTTCTAAGAAGCCACTCCCATTCTTGACATCAGATTAACTCTTAGCAAGACATAAATGGTGGCACGGAGATTGAATATCCTGCTCACAGGAGCACAGCCTGAAAAGGAAAAGACCAAGATTCAAACTCAGATGGGCTTCCATCCAAGAAATGGACGTTAATGCCATTAAATTGCCTCTGAACATGGGGGTTGGAGTAAAAACAATGAAATACAATTTAAATATTAACTGTAGACTATGCATTCTAAACATGGAATATTGAGATATCACATACAAAGATAGGAGATGGAGTATTTTAATAAAATCTACTAAAACAGAAAGGAGATTTACTGAGCACATGAAGAATGCTTAGGGCAGGGACCTTTTTACACACTAAATGGAAACCCAACCATCTGAAAGACATTCCAAAGTCCAGAATACAGCGGGAATATTTTAGGGGTAGGTCTTAAACTTAGCAATTAGAAGTGAAAGATTGTCACTTTATGATGCCAAATCATTCTGTGTTATCTAAGAAGCCCCACTCAGGCAGGCATGTTGACTGTATAGTTTTTAATTGCCCCCAAGTCCCAATTAATAGCAACAAAGAGCTGTTGAATGTCTATTGCATGCTGCAATTATAGCCATTGGAAAAATGTGACTATGAGATGTTTTCCACACAGAAGTAATGGTAATTCTGTAGTAGTAATGGTAAAAGTTGCTGGTACCACTATCTTGTGTTGGTTGTTACTGTATGTAATTGTAGTTAAAATGATGAGCACTTGCTCTTTGCTAGGCACTCTGTAGAGTCCATTTCATGGGCAATCTGAGGGCATGCTTACATGGGATTCATTAACCCACTCCCAAGTGAGGGGGTGGTCAGAGCCTTTCCTATGCTCAATTTATCAAATACCTTTAAAAATTAAACCATCTAGAGCCTTATACTCTACTCAACTTGTCAGCTTCTACTCCTTTTTTTCTTCCTTGAATGCACTCCAAGACTATCTCCACTGAAATTGCTCTATTAGTATCTCAAGTGATTTTCCATTTCTAAATACAAAGATCACATCTCATTTCTCATTTTAATCCAAAACAAACTGCACTTGTAGCATTTGATTGTACCCTCCCTTCATACCTACCTTCTTCATTTGTACCTCTGAGCATATTTCTTACCTCATCAAACCTTATCTATTTATTTCTCATTTGACCCCAATTGCTTCAAGTCTGACTCTGAAACTCCTTCCTATAAGGAAGTGATCTCAGATAACTTTGGAAGTTCCCCTGAATCAACTAACTTTGTGTCTTTAGAGAATCTTTATACCCTGAAAACTACCAAATGCATTCCTTGAGTTTAGAAATCTAATATAGACTCTACTTGACTTGATATGTGACAACACATCAAATAGGACTGTGAAAATTACCTTGACAACAACTGAATCCTTAGAAAGCAATTTCTCTTACCTAGCACTGTAGAAGTTTTCAAAACTTCAGGAAATAAAACTCCATTTTCCATTCACTTAAGCCAAAATTAATGGTTTCCCTTCTTTTCACATTAATTCTGAACATATATAAAATGCATGAGCTAATCTTCTTTGGTATCCACCCTACTCCAGATACTGTTGTTTCTCTTCTTTGAAGCTTCCAGTATTATCTTCCTGCATCCATATTTGCTCTCTGTTTTTTCTCTGCCCATAGACATAGGGAGGCTTTAAAAAATGTACATCTTATCATGTCCACTTCTATGAATGTCTACAGATGTTCTTCCCACCACACTCAGAACTGAAAACAAACTGCATCCCTATTCTCTTGTGGAGTCACACAAGCCTGGGGAACTTGAAATTTCTGGCTTGAGTACATAGCATTTTGCTCTCAGACCTTCATAGAAGGGTATGGCAGTAGTCTCTTATGTTAAATGTTCAAGTCTATGCTCCTTGAGCATTTGTGCAGTGCTTGATATTCATTCATAGTTGCTTCCATTCAATTCATGCACTACTTGTTGTGGCTGAGTATTCAGCAGCTGCTATACCCAGCTCAGAAGATTCCAAAATGATCAGAACGTGTACAGTTCATTGGTAATAATTTCTAATGAAAAACATGATTAAATTGTGTGATTTCTTTTTTCTCTTTTACTATGTTCATATGAAATAACCACAGAATATTTGGCACCCAAAATTTGGTACCTGATTAGTTTTTTGTTTTGTTCAACCAAGAGTAAATTTTGACGGAGAACTGGGTCATGGTGGAAGGGTTGCTGTGAACTCTGCTATTTTTGTGTTTCCCTTTGAAACAAGAACCAAGAGCTGATGAATACTTCCATTTAGTTCTAAATTGTTTTTGATAATTTGATTTGCCTACAGTCTCTATGCAATGAGTGAAACATTCTTCCACCTTTAAGAGCAAGAATCCAAATGAAATGAACACTGTGATAGCTACCCAAATGGTCTCAAGAGGATCAGAGCTCCAGGAGGAGGCTCTTGGGAAGGCCCATTCTCATGTCATTGAATCTTTAGCTGGTGTGTGTTCCTACTTTCTGAGCTGAAGAGCAATGTATGAATATCCCCCTAGATGCCCCCATGATGTCCTTGTTTTGGAGGCTGTAGAGGAGTGAATTAATCATGGGAGTGACAATGATATAGAAAGCAGATACCACCTTGTTCTGCTAGGGTGTGTGGAATGACTAGGGCAACACATAAAGTAGAAGCCCTATAGAAAATTCTGACCACAGTCAGTTGGGATGAACAAGTGGTGAAGGCCTTCTTGGGTCCCTCTGTGGAGTGCATACAGTGGATGATTAACAAGATGGGAGAGAGTGGGAGTTGGAGATGATGGAGATGGGGATGAGCAGCATGAGCACACAGCAGATGCACATCAGTGTCTTGTACAAAGACATGTCTGGGCAGGCCAGTTTGAGCATCACAGAGATCTCACAGAAGAAGTGTTTGATGCTGCAGGACCCACAGTAGGGGATGTTCATGGTGATGGGTGTGAGCAGAAAGCCATCCAGACAGCCCCGAAACCAGGCCCCAGCAGCCAGAGGAAGGAAAACCTTGTGGTTCACCAGAACTGGGTAACTAAGAGGGTTTCCAACAGCCACATAGTAGTCATAGGGCATAAGCCCAAGCAGGAAGAACTCTGAACTTATCATAGTCAAGTAGAGGAAGATCTGGATGCCACAGGCCACAGAGGAGATGGTATTCTCTGTGGAAACCATGTCCACCAGGAGCTTTGTGACTACGGTGCAAATGAAAACCATGTCCGTGATGGAGAGATGGCTGAGCAGGAAGTAAATGGGGCTGTGGAGTTGAGGGTCTACCTGAATCAGGAATACCATGACCAAGTTTGCTGTTATGGCCACCACAAAGCCAGTGAAGATGACTGTGAATACAATCCCAGTAGCCTCAGTGTTCACTAGAAGCCCCAGCAGTGGAAAGTCAGAGGAGGAAGTTGTGTTTCTCACTGACATTGCTGCCTATGCAGCTTAAGGGAGCAGGGACACAGGAATACCAGGAAGGAAAGTGAGACCAGGTGCATTCAACAAGGGGATGATCTTGTAATGGAGGACAATGCACAGAGTGCTGTTTGGGATGAAATTTTCCAGGGTAGAACAATAGAGCAAAATGAAAGGAAATATGCCATACAGTGGTAAGGGCAGCTGTGTCCCCTGATGGAGATCAGCCCTTATTATATCTGTGTTATTTCCTGTAGGCAGAGTTTATATAGTTTATGGTGACTGCATGATACAAGCAGTGCACGCAATACCCACAACAGAGTTTTGACCACCTGTGTTCATTTACCATTTTTCACATTCATGAGAGGTCTAAATGAATTCTGGATAGAGAAAAATATGATTGCTTCACTAATTAAATGGCTGAACATGAGTAAAAGAAATAACTTAGGGAGTGAAGGGTTAAGATTTTCACAGGTGCTCATGCACTATACCTTCCCTGTCTTTCCATTTTTGTTTCTTGTTGTTGTATCTAAAGTGATTTCTCCTCTGTTCTGCCCACAGAGCTTTGTTATCCTCCTGCCTGATAGTTTATCTCATAGTTTCTTTACTCTCTAGGTGTTCTGCAGACAGCTTCTAGAATTAGACAATTAAAAAGCATTAGACTATGTCAGACTGATTCTCTTATTGCTCCCCAATACTACTATGGATTTGAGGAACAGATGAAGGTGGTTAAAAATGTTACCATCTTGGATCCATGTCACCAAGAGACAACAAGAGCAAGGAGTTAACCATTAACCATGCAGATGTCTGCTGATGTTCACCTGCACCAAGGCCAGGACTAGGCTTAGGACTAGAGAGCTATGGAGCAGGTATAGGAGCAAGATAGCAACTGGCTGCACGTAGAAAAGGGATTTTTATCTCTTGCTCTTACCAGATGGATTAAAGATTTATTTTAAAAAAGAAAAGGAAAACAAACATACCTGTGATAAAATGTTCTGCTCCTCCTGCAGTGCCAGGCCTTTGTGACTTGGTGTCAAATATCTGTGTATGTCAGAATCAGAGTCCAATCCTGGGGGAAGCCTGGGCCCATGCTGAGACTTCAGTGTTTCTCTGGTCATAGGACAGGGGCCTTCACCCCAGGAACTAGGATTACCTGAGGTAGTAAGTGAAAATGCAGGATGCTGAGTCATCTTGCCTTTCAGATAAACATTTAAAATTTATTTTAACATAAATTTGTGAGACACTTACACTAACAAAAATCACCATTTATCTGAGATTGGAATCTGGATGGTTGTTTTTTTACCATGCCAAAGTCATACTGAGCTTCACAGAATTCAAGAATTGTAATGACAGTGCAAAATTTACTAACAGAATCAGTAAAACACAATCAATATTGGATATGGAAATGAGATTCCAGCATTAGCATTAAACAGTCTCACTCCAAACTCCACTGGTTGCAGTGGAGGGCTTCAGGCTGCCTCCTCCTCTGGCTGCCCCAGAACCCTGTGCTCAGCACTGAGGGCCTTGTGGTGAGACCCTGCCACACACAAACTCATTCAAGTTCTCTTCCACCTCCCCCAGAGAAGTGGAAATAAATATTATCTAAGGTACATTTTTGTGCATGTCTGTGAATATAAAAGACATTCTATTTTAGACTTAAAAACTTAATTAAGTGATCCATACTAAGAGTGAGAGAATGAATACATTTCATAGTTTATTAAGAGAATCAAAACATTTTATCCAAAAGGAATAAAAATCTTCACATGAAGCATGCACAGTTCTCAACACATTCGCACCTAGCAGCCTGGTCTGGTCCATCATTGCATCCTCCTCGTCTTCCCAGAGCTGTCCCTGACCTCTCTCCCTTGCCTTCTGTCCCTCTAGTCTCCTCTCAGGATGGAAGTCACACTGATGCTGGAGCCTGCACTGCACCATGCTGCTTTCTACCTCAGGGCCCATCAGCCTCTGGACCCTTTGCATCCTCCAGTCTGTTTGTTCAGTGACTCCTACAGAAGTGATCTCCTGGCTCTGTGCCCACTCAGGTGCCCCAGCCCAGGGCCTTGATCCCCACAGCTCACCTACCCAGGGTCCCCAAGTCTGTGCAAGGTCATGACCTCATGTTCCTCAGGGCTTTGTGCAAAGTCACCTGCTAACAGGGGCCTACTCTCACCCTACTTGATGGCCTCACACTTCTCCCCATCTCCTAACCCCACCTGACACCCTGTGTGCTTACTTAGCTTAGCATTTGTCTGTTAATTATCACATAGTGAATACTGCTGCCCATTTTATGAAATGGGTACCCCGCCATCTAAAGGAGTGACTGACACATGGTAAATAAATAAAGGAAGGATCTTAAAACATGCACAGTGAATACAAAAGAAATTGTGGATATTTTTATTTTTATTAACATGATAATTGCTGGTAGTATTACCTAAAGTAATTCTATGTTTTTACATAAAGTGTGATAAAGAGAAATACAAATGCCGGCCTTTATGTGTTTTTATTTTTAATCCAAAATAAAATTGCCATACAAAAAAGATCTACCATGGCAAACAGCAATAAAATTTACATCCAAATCAGTGAGATTAATACATATAAATTTGAGACAGGTTTTTTCTGTGGCTTAAAATCAAGCCACTTGGTTATGGAGTAACTAGGTTGTGAACAAAGTTCATAACATAAGAGGAACTAGAGACCGAGGACTGGTCTCTTTTCCTTCTGCTGCAAAGGCCAAAGAGCAGGGAGGAGAGTCTGCCATGTAGAAATGGGATTTCAGCCAACCTCATTCAACTTGAGCCTCTAGCTGAGGCTGCATGGTGTGAATATTGGGGTTCAAGGAGGGCTCACATACATTGCTGCTTTGAATGAGAATGACTTTGATTTTTGAGAGACTGCCCATTCACTGTTAAGTGTGTGAAAATAGTAAATTTCTACTCAGAAACTGTAGTATGGAGATAATCAAATGAGTGGTTAACTTATTGTATAACAATTCATCTTGCTGCTATTTCCCATGATAAGACAGCAGCGGTAACTGAAGCATTTGCTAACTGAAGTCATCCTAAATTAAGTTTTAGCATATAATAGAATTCCAAATGGTAGTGGATATAAGGGACATCTAGATTCCTATTCATGGGTGACAGTTTCATTGCATTCTTATTTTTTTATTTATATATTTATTGGTACACTTTAGGTATACAATACATTTACATTTATCATTGAGTGCTTGTACCTGAAGATGATGTATCTTAGTTCTTATTTTTCCCCCATTACAAGTGTGCCCTTCACCCCCTCCATACTTTCCTATTTACATAGACTTTGTTTCCATTTTTTTTTCTTTCACATAATTTTTCCTTTCCCTTAACTTTCCCCTTCCCCTCCTGTCACCCCTACACTTTTGGACCTTTTCCTATTTCAAATTATCAATTATTCATTTTAATCATTTTCATCCTTATTTACACTTTCAGCTTCTCACACTAGAGAAACTGTTCGGTATTTACACATGTGTCCTATTTATTTCACTTAAGAGTATGGCCTCAATATGCATCCATTTAGCTATAAACGTCTCTAATTTCTCAATCTTTGTGGCTGAGTAGTACTTCATTTTATAAAAAAACCATATCTTCTTTACCCAGTTTCCAGTTGATGGGCACTTAGGCTGTTTCTAAGCTTTAGCTATTACAAACTGTGCTGCTATAAACCTAGGTGGACATATATCGCTGTGGTATGATTCTTTTAATTCTTTGGGGAAGATACTCAGTAGGGGAATACCTGGGTCAAGTAGGACCTGTAGTCCTAGTACTTTGAGGTATCTACATACTGATTTCCACAGTGGTTGCACCAGTCTGCACTCCCACCAACAATGGAGAAGGGTTACTTTCTCTCAAACACCCCCACCAGCATTTATTATTGGTTTGTTTGTTTGTTTGTTTATTTATTTATTGGTACTGGGGATCAAACCCCACACCTTGCACTTGCAAGGCAGGTGCCAGAACCACTGAGCTAAATCCCCAGCCCTATTCGTTGATTTTTGTTTTTGTTAAATTCTTTTATTGATACATTTTAGGTATACAACACAATTACATTTCTCATTGGGAATTGTACCTTTACATAATGCATCTTGGTTCTTATTTTTTCCCCCTTCCTAGACCTCCCTTCATGCCCTCCACCCTTCCCTATTTACAAAGACTTTATTTCCATTTCTCAGCATTTTTCCTTTCCCTTCTTTCCTCTCCCCTGACTCTCCCACTACCCCTACCCCTTTGGACCTTTTCTTCCTATTTTGCATTATTGATTATTCATTCTAATCATTGGTACATTTTAGCTATACAATATAATGACATTCATCATTGGAAATTTGCAACTTTACATAATCTCTCCTCTTTCTTATTTTTCACACTTGCCCAGCCCTCCCTGCAACCCCTCCATTCCTCCCTGTTTACAAAGATTTTTTTCCTATTTTTCCATTTTCTCATATTAATCCCATTCCCTTCTATCTTTTTCCCTAGCCCTCCCACTTCCTTCCCCTTTGCCCCTTTTCTTCCTATTTCACATTACCTATTATACATTTTAGCCCTTTCTTACAATTTCAGTTTCTCAAGACAGAGAAACTATTCAATATTTATACATGTATGTCCTATTTATTTCACTTAAGAATATCGCATCAATGTGCATCCACTTAGCTATAAATGTCTCTAATTTCTCATTTTCTATGGATGAGTAGTACTCCATTTTGTAAAAAACCCACATTTTCTTTATACAGTCACCAGTTGATGGGCATTTGGTCTGTTTCCAAGTTTTAGCTATCACAAACAGTGCTGCTGTGAACATGGGTGCACATATATCACTGTGGGATGATTCTTTCAATTCTTTGGGGAAGATTCCCAGCAGTGGAATAGCAGGGTCAAATGGGACTTCCAGTCCTAGTTCTTGGAGGTATCTCCATACAGATTTCCACAGTGGTTGCAACAGTCTACACTCCCACCAGCAGTGGAGCAGGGTTCCTCTTTCCCAAAAGCCCTGCCAGCATTTGTTATTGGTTGGTTTCATGATAGCAGCCATTCTTTCTGGAGTGAGGTGGAATCTCAGTTTGTTTGCATTTGCATCTCTCGAATGATCAGTGATGTTGACCATTTTTTCTTGTATTTATTTGCTATTGCTAATTCTTTGTTTGAGAAATGTCTGTTCATTTCTGATGCCCATTTTCAGACTGAGGCTTTAAATTTGAGAGGTCTGACCTTTTCAAGTTCTTCATAGATTCGAGATAGTAGACCTTTGTCTGAGGAAGAGCAGGTGAAGATTTTTTCCCACGTTCTGGGTTGTTTCTTCACACTGCTGGTGGTTTCTCTTGCTGTGCAGAACCTTTTTAATAAGAAGAGATCCCACTTGTTGATTGTTTGTGCTAGTTCATGGGCAACTGAGGTTTTGTTCATAAAATCTTTTCCTACACCGATGTCTTCAAAAATTCCACCTAACCTCTGTTCCAACTTGTTCAGAGTTTCTATTTTAATACATAGACCTTCAATCCATTTTGATTTTAGTTTAGTGCATGTTGAGAGATACAGTTCTAGTTTTAATCTTTGGCAAGTTGAAGCACAATTGTTCCAGCACCATTTATTAGAGAGGCTATCTTTCCTCCAGTGAGGGTGTTTGGCTCCTTTATCAAAGATGAGATGGCTGAGTGTGTCTTGCATTGTTTCTGCATCTTCTAATCTGTTCCACTGGTCCTCAGGTCTGTTTCTTTGCCAGTACCATGCAATTTTTAATCACAGTAGCTTTGTAGTATAGTTGCAGGTTGGGGATTGTGATACCCTCTGCCATGTCTCTGTTACCTAGAATTGCTTTTGCTATTCTGGGTCTCTTCTTGTTCCAAATGAATTTTTGGATTGTTTTCTCAAGGTCCATGAAGGATGCTGCTAGGATCTCAATTGGAATTGCATTAAATCTATATAGCAGTTTTGAAAGTATGAACATTTTCACTATATTAGCCCTTCCTACCCAGGAGCAGGGGATGTCTGTAAATTTTCTGATACCATCTTCAATCTCTCTTTTCAGAGTGCCAATAGTTTTCAGAGAAGAGGTCTTTGATTTCTTTCATCAGGTTGATTCCTAGGTATTTCTGTTTTTTGGATGCTATTGTGAAAGGAAATATTTGCTCTATTTCTCTCTCAGTGAATCTGTCATTCACGTAGAGGAAAGCTATTGATTTTTTGTGTGTTTACCTTGTAACCAGCTACTTGACTGAATTTGGATAAGTTTAGAAGACTTTTGGTGGAGTTCTTGGGGTCTTCTATATAGAGTATCATGTCATCAGCAAATAATGACGATTTGACTTCTTCATTTCCTATCTTTATTCCTTTTATTTCCTTTTCTTGTCTAAATGCCATGGCTAATGTTTCCAAAACTATATTGAACAAGAGTGGTGATAGTGGACATCCTTGTCTTGTTCCTGATTTTAGTGTGAAGGATTTCAGTGTTTGACCATTTAGTATGATATTGGCTATTGGTTTTTCATAGATAGCTTTTATCAGTTTGAGGTAGAGACCATACATTCCAATTTTTCTATGGTTTTTATCATAAATGCATGTTGGATCTTGTCAAATGTTTTTCTGCATCTATGGAGAAAATCATATGGTTTTTGTCCTTGGCTCCATTGATATAGTGTATTACATTGATTGATTTGCATATATCGAACCATCCCTGCATCCCTGGGATGAATCCCACTTGATCAGAGTGTATGATCTTCTTGATGATCTTCTGCATTCTGTTTGCCAGAATCTTATTAAGGATTTATTCATCTATGTTCATTAGTGAGATTGGCTTATAGTTCTCCTTTTCAATTGGATCTTTTCTGCTTTGGGGATCAATCTGATGCTTGCTTCCAGGAAAGAATTTGTGAGTATTGCTTCCCTTTCAATTTCATTGAAGACTTTAAACAGTAGTGGCAGCAGTTCCTCTCTAAATGTCTTGTAGAATTCAGCAGTGAAACCATCAGGGCCCGGGCTTTTCTTAGTTGATGTTTTTAATTACTTTTTCAATTTCATTGGTTGATATTGGTTGTTCAGAATTTTTAGGTCTTCTTCGTTCAACTTTGGTAATTCATATGTATCTAGGAATCTGTCCATTTCTTCTGTGTTTTCCATCTTATTGGCATATAGGGTCTGGAAGTAGGTATTGATGATCCTCTGGATTTCTGCTGGGTCTGTTGTAACTTCACCCTTTTCATTCCTAATTGAATGGATTTGGGCCTTTTATTACCTTTTTCTGATAAGGTTCGCTAAGGGTTTGTCAATTTTGTTTATTCTTTCGAAGAACCAACTCCTGGCTTCATTGATTTTCTGTATTGTTCTCAGTCCCCATTGCATTGATTTCTCCTCTGGTCTTTATAATTTCCTCCCTTGTATGAGCTCCGGGGTTGTCCTGCTCTTCTTTTTCCAGAAGCTTGAGGTGCAACATCAGGTTGTTTAATTGGGGTCATTCTGTTTTCCTAATATGCGTATTCACTGCTATGAATTTCCCTCATAAGGCTGCTTTCATTGTGTCCCATAGTTTCTGATATGTTGTACTGTCATTTTCATTTAATTGAAGGAACTGTCTGATTTCTTCTTTAATTTCCTCTATGACCCATTGGTTATTCAGAAGTGTGTTGTTCAATTTCCACATGTTTATGAAATTTTTTCAGTTTCTTTTGCTATGGATGTCCAATTTCATTGCACTATGGTCTGATAATATACAGGGGATAATTTCAATTCCTTTTCACTTACTTAAACATGTTCTATGTGTTAGTGTGTGGTCTGTTTTTGAGAATGACCCATGTCAGCTCAGAAGAATGTGTATTTGATTTTTTGGGGTAGAAGACTCTGTAAACATCTGTTAAGTTCATTTATTCAAGAGTTTGATTGAGTTCTAGTATTTCATTACTTATTTTTTGTCTAGTTGATCTATCTATTTGTGACAGTGGGATGTTGAGGTCCCCCACTCCAATTGTTTTAATGCATATATGACTTTTTATGTCCGTTAGTATTTGTTTTATATAGTTGGGTGCACCAGTGCTTGGTCTATAAGTATTTATGATTGTCATCTCTTCCTCTTGGATTGTTCCCTTTACAAGGATGTAGTGTCCTTCTTAATCTCTATTTATCAGTGTTGGATTGAAATCTCTTTGATCTTCAAAGAGGATAGCTACTCAATCTTTTTTGGGGGGTTCCTGTCTCATGGAGTATTGTTTTCTATCCTTTAACTTTGAATCTATGAGTTTCCTTTTGAATTGTGTTTCTTGTTTGCAGTATATTGTTGGATTTTGCTTCTTGACCCATTCTGCCAGTCTATTTCTTTTGAATGGTGAATTGAGACCATTAACGTTGATGGTTATAACTGAAACATATTGACTTGTCATTGCCATAACTTTTTCTTTTCTTTGGGTTCTCCCCCTTTACATTTAATTTCTTGTCATGCCCGATGGGTTCATTCTGCTTTGCTTCCTAGGGGTTGTGATCTTCATTGTCTGTTCCTAGGATATTTTGTAAAATTCTTTGAAGTACTGGTTTGGTATTCACGAGTTTCCTAAAGTGCTCTTTGTCATGAAAGTATCTTATTTCTCCATCCATTTTGAAAGATAGTTTTGCAGGGTACATCAATCTGGGTTGGAGGCTGTTTTCTTTTAGGGCTTGGAATATGTCACTCCAATCTCTTTTTGCCTTGATAGTTTGTATTGAGAAGTCTCCTGTGATTCTGATGGGCTTTCCTTTGTTTATGATTTGTTTCTTTTCTTTAACTGCTTGTAGAAATATGTTCTTCTGTTGAGTTTCTGGAATCTTAACAATTATATGCTATGTGTAGATTTTTTTTATCAAGGCTATTTGGAATCCTATATGCCTCACTTATCTATATTTCAAGTTCTTTTCCCCTGCTTGGGAAGTTTTCTGCCATTATTTCTGTGAAGAGTTTTTTTTCTGTCATCTGCACTCTCTCCTGTTTCTTCATTGACTCCAATCAGTCTTATGTTATTCTTCTTTGCATCTTCTAGCAGCTGCTGGATTGATTTCTCATGTTCCCTTCTAATTTTGAAGCAATTTTTCTTTTCCTGGTCATTAGTTGCAATCTCATCTTCTACATCTGAAATTCTGTCCTCATATTGGCTCATTCTGCTGTGTAGAGTTTCACTGGAGATTTTCATCTTCTGGAAATCTATTTGCATCTGTTTTATGGATTCCATTTTTTCCCTATGTTGGGATTCCATCATGTAGCTGAGCTCCTCTCTAGTTTTATTAATCATGTCTTGCACTAGGGGCACAATTTCTCCTGTTATCTCAGAAATTATTTCTGATTTCATTTTTTTCCAGATCCCCTTTTGTTGACAGTTCAGTGGGTCCAGGTGGTTGAGTATCAAAGTGTTCCATCTCATTTCCCTTTGGGGTTGCTGTAGGTGATCTGGAAGTCTGGTTTTGAGACTTATTTATGTGTTTTCTCATTTCGCCTGGGGCAGGGTGCTGTTAGTGCCTGCAGGGATTAAGACCTCTGACCTGGGGGAGGTGGGTCAGTGTCTGGGAACAGCAGTAGGATTGGGGGCCCAAAAGCCCTTTCTTCTGGGCTGGCAGCAGCGGGAGGGTTTGTGGCTGGGAAGTCCCTTCCTCTGGACCAGGGGCAGTGTGATGGTGACTCAGAAGCCCCTACCTCTGGACTGGGAGCAGCAGGAGCTTCCTCTGGACCAGGAGGATTGTGAGGGTGCCTCAGAAGCCCCAACCTCTGGTCCGAGAGTGGCGGGACTCAGTACTGTGGTCTGGTGGTCTGGTGTCCTCTGCATCTTTATAGTGTGGGACCAGGTGTCTGTACAGAGGAGCGGAGGTGGGTGGTGGTGTCCAGTGGATTGTTGAGCGGGCTGATTCCACATGTTCAGCACAATTCCCTACCTTGATAGGGCCAGTTGATTTCTTAACAGCAGCCATCTCATGATATTAAAAAGCTTCTGCACTGCAAGAGAAACTACCAATAGAGCTGCAACAACCTACAATGTGGGAAGAAATTTTTAGCAGCTGTACCTCAAAGGTTTACTATTGAGAATATATAATATATATATATATATATATATATATATATATATATATATATATATATAAAAATCAAAACCCCCAAATTCAAAGACCAAATTCAGAAATGGGCATCTGAAATGAACAGACATTTCTCAGACAAAGAAGTAAAAGCAGCAAATAAATATATGAAAAAATCTTCAACAGCACTGGTCATTAGAGAGTTGCAGATGAAAACAGCACTGAGATTTCGCCTCACCCCACAAAGAATGACTGCTATAAAGAATTCATTTTATTTTAAAATGAGAAATGTGGCACATTTGCAATCTTCATATTGGGTATATATATATATATATATATATGATATATGAGAATATATATTTTATTAACACTAATTTCTTTCTTCACATTAAAGCCATTTAATGCATTCACAGTGTGCATTATATTTTATTAAAAATACTCAAAAATTAAGCTTTTTACAATCTTCCAAATTAAAAAGAACTATTATTTTTGATCAACCATCCTGGAGATCACATGACACTACCTTTTATCCCTTTGAAGATATTTCCCACAGTTTTCTGATATAGAAGAGCTGCTTTTTTGGTTGAGCCTTAATTCATCCAGTGGTCAGAAATATAGGCTCAAAGAATATGGTTTTAGCTATAATGAAACAAGTTTTCTGATTTTTTTCTTGTCAACTGTGTACTCTACTCCATTGACATCATGGCTTATTGCAGTTAAGCATTTTAGAAATTCAGGGAAGGAACACTTTTGATAATATCACTGACATAGGGTATTCTAAACCTTGTTCTCAGTCTCTGGCTTTAGTCAGCACAGAAAGGTTCCCTTCAGTTCTTAGCCTTGGGCAAGGCTTCTCTGTGTGACTTACGTCTTGTCAGCTCCAGAGGAGGAAGTATCTGTGAAGAATCTGGAAGAAGCTAATGACAGTTCTTTACATGAGCCACAACTATGAAAACACTTGGTAGAAATCACTGAGGATTGCATGAAGTTGAAAAGATTTTCACTACAGTTCTGCTTTCAGCTTCTTTCTTAACATCCAATTTTTTGCATGCTCTCCTAATTTTACTGACTTGTTTCCACTGATATTCTTCAAACCTGAAATGCTCAGCAAAACATAAAAGAAGGTATTAAAACTTAAAATGTATACTTCAGAAAGCTAAGCCTTCTAAAGTGAAATGACTTTCCTCTACTCATTTCCTAATAGTTACTGAAAACATATTTGACATCAGGAAACTGTCCAAGTACTTGTTATGTATCTCCATGCAAAATGAAGATCCCTTTTTTACTTATGTGATGAGTAGAGTAAAAAATTAAATAAGCTTAAAATGAACAGAGAAACAACTACAAAAAAGCAGCAGAGCATAATCACAGTGGATGCTGTCAGCATCTACTTGTCATCTTGATGGTCTTTTGGTTGTTGTGGTTAAATTATTTTATTGGTACATTTTAGGTATACAACACAATTACATTTCTCATTGGGAATTGTACCTTTACATAATGAATCTTGGTTATTTTTTCCCCATTCCTAGCCCTCCCTTCACGCCCTCCACCCTTCCCTATTTACAGAGACTTTATTTCCATTTTTTCCATTTCTCAGCATTTTTCCTTTCCCTTCTTTCCTTCCCACTGCCTCTCCCACTACCCCTACCCCTTTAGACCTTTTCTTCCTATTTTGCATTATCAATTATTCATTCTAATCATTGGTACATTTTAGGTATACAATATAATGACATTCATCATTGGAAATTTGCACCTTTACATAGTCTCTCTTGGTTCTTATTTTTCACCCTTGCCCAGCCCTCCCTTCAACCCCTCAATTCCTCCCTATTTACAAAGATTTTTTTCCTATTTTTCCATTTTCTCATATTAATCCCATTCCCTTCTGTCCTTTTCCCTACCCCTCCCACTTCCTTCCCCTTTGCCCCCTTTCTTCCTATTTCACATTACCTATTATACATTTTAGTCCTTATTTACACTTTCACTTTGTCACACCTGAGAAACTATTCCATATTTATACATGTGTGTCCCATTTATTTCACTTAAGATTATTGCCTCAATGTGCATCCACTTA
The DNA here is from genome assembly GCF_053883595.1 of Heterocephalus glaber. Taxonomy (NCBI): domain Eukaryota; kingdom Metazoa; phylum Chordata; class Mammalia; order Rodentia; family Bathyergidae; genus Heterocephalus; species Heterocephalus glaber. Next base: position 5,767,361 of record NW_028258410.1, read on the forward strand.
GCTATAAATGTCTCTAATTTGTCACTTTTTATGGCTGAGTTGTACTCCATTAAAAAAAAACACATTTTCTTTATTTGGTCTCCAGTTGATGGGCATTTGGGCTGTTTCCAAGTTTTAGCTATCACAAACTGTGCTGCTATAAACATGGGTGCACATATTTCATTGTTATGGGATTCTTTTAATTCTTTGGGGAAGATCCCCAGCAGTGGAATAGTGGGGTCAAATGGGACTTCCAGTCCTAGTTCTTGGAGGTATCTCCATACTGATTTCCACAGTGGTTGCAGCAGTCTACAGTCCCACCAGCAGTGGAGCAGGGTTCCTCTTTCCCCACAGCCCCACCAGCGTTTGTTATTGGTTGTTTTCATGATAGCAGCCATTCTTTCTGGAATGAGGTGGAATCTCAGTGTTGTTTTCATTTGCATCTCTCGAATGTCCAGTGATGTTGAACATTTTTTCATGTATTTATTTGCTATTTATACTTCTTTGTCTGAGAAATGTCTGTTCATTTCAGATGCTCATTTTCAGATTGGGTCTTTAAATTTGAGAGGTCTAATCTTTTCAAGTTCTTCATAGATTCGAGATAGTAGACCTTTGTCTGAGGAAGAGCAGGTGAAGATTTTCTCCCCCATTGTGTGTTGTCTGTTCACACTGCTGGTGGTTTCTCTCACTGTGCAGAAGCCTTTTAATAAGAAGAGATCCCACTTGTTGATTGTTTGTGCTAGTTCATGGGCAACTGAGGTTTTGTTCATAAAATCTTTTCCAACACTGATGTCTTCAAGAATTCTACCTAACCCCTGTTCCATCTGGTTCAGAGTTTCTATTTTAATATTTAGATCTTTAATCCATTTTGATTTTAATTTAGTGCATGGTGAGAGATATAGGTCTAGTTTTAATCTTTGGCAAGTTGACGCACAATTTTTCCAGCACCATTTATTAAAGAGGCTATCTTTCCTCCAGTGAGGGTGTTTGGCTCCTTTATCAAAGATGAGATGGCTGAGTGTGTCTTGCATTGTTTCTGCATCTTCTAATCTGTTCCACTGGTCCTCAGGTCTGTTTCTTTGCCAGTACCATGCTGTTTTTATCACAGTAGCTTTGTAGTATAGTTGCAGGTTGGGGATTGTGATACCCCCTGCCATGTCTCTGTTACCTAGAATTGCTTTTGATATTCTGGGTCTCTTCTTGTTCCAAATGAATTTTTGGATTGTTTTCTCAAGGTCCATGAAGTATGCTGCTGGGATTTCAATTGGAATTGCATTAAATCTATATAGCAGTTTTGGAAGTATGAACATTTTCACTATATTAGCCCTTCCTACCCAGGAGCAGGGGATGTCTGTAAATTTTCTGATACCATCTTCAATCTCTCTTTTCAGATTGCCATAGGTTTCAAAGAAGAGGTCTTTGATTTCTTTCGTTAGGTTGATTCCTAGGTTTTTCAGTTTTTTTGGATGCTATTGTGAAAGGAATTATTTGCTCTATTTCTCTCTCAGTGAGTCCATCATATGTGTAGAGGAAAGCTATTGATTTTTGTGTGTAGATTCAGAAAAAGCATTTAACAAAATGCAACATGCATTTATGATAAAAACCCTACAAAGAAATTGGAATAGATGGTCTCTACCTTAAACTGATAAAAGCCATCTATGAAAAACCAACAGCCAATATCATACTAAATGGTTAAAAACTGAAATCCTTCACACTAAAATCAGGAACAAGACAAGGATGTCCACTATCACCACTCTTGTTCAATATAGTTCTGGAAACATTAGCCACGGCAATTAGACAAGAGAAAGAAATAAAAGGAATAAAGATAGGAAATGAAGACGTCAAATTGTCATTATTTGCATATGACATGATACTCTATATAGAACACCCCAAGAACTCCACCAAAAGTCTTCTAGACTTAATCACCAAATTCAGTCAAGTAGCTGCTTACAAGGTTAACACCTTGATTGTCTTAGATATTTCCTCAAACAGCTGGTCAACAGTGCACCCATCAGTGCCCCTCTAGTCTCTGACCTTTTGAAAGAAGCACATGATGTGGTGTTTGGAAATGACCATGGTGATTATTTGGATTTAAGTATTTCTACCTCAATGCAAGCTCAAATGTAAAAACAGTAAAATTGAATCTTCTTAACTTAATACTTGTGTATGAACCAGCACTTTCTCTTAAGTAACATCCCAATACTTTGAAATTATCTACTGTTTCAATTACCCTGACCCTGTATTTAATGTCTTTGTACAGTCAGGATCTAATATTTCAGGCCATTTGTGTTCACAACCTCGCAGCATAAATTGAGGGCTATTCTTCATTTTGTGGGCAACACAGTCTCCACTGCCTTTTAAACTACTAAGTATTTTTAGTGGAAATCTTCAGAGGTTTTAAGAAAGTCTTTTGTAGGGAAACTTTATGGTTTTCACCATTAGACTTTAACATTATAGAACCATTAATATCTACATAATCTGTAGAAGAAAAGCTTCATATAATTTCATATCCATACCCCTTACCTGCAAGAAGGGCCCAGGGGGTCTTGTGACCCTTCAAGATGAGTCATCAGGTCCTTGCTATTCCAGCTCAGCTGGTGCTAATCATTGAATAAACGTGGATTTTATCTGTGTAGTGCTCCCAGAGGGGCCTTTGTCCCCAGGTCATGATTAGGAGTGTCACAAACTAGAAGCTGCATTTGGAAACATGTTCTCTCCTTTGGAAATTGCCTACTGATTAATATCAATGTTTGGGAGCAAAATATCAGACCACAGGTTGGAGATCCAGTCTGCATCAGCTGGAGTGATGCAATAATTTACTCTGAATGTGGTTTCTCTATCTCCTGTTGGGGTAAGTCTTCATCTAAACACTTCAGAGGTGTTTGTGAGGATCAGGATCAAAATCCAATATTTTATTGATAATTTTTTAAATGATACCTTTATCTTTAACTTTTCTTCATTATCTGGAATAGTTCATGACACAGTGAAAGTATGGAAGTGGTATCATTAAAATTAATCTTAAGGTTCTATAATTCATAATTTTCTTTCCTACATTAATATATTGTTTTTAACAAAGAGGAAGGTCTGGTGACCACAAATTACCTTGTATATAAATTTTGTGAAATGACTGAGGAAAAGCCTTGGTCACTCCCTTTTAAGAGAGGACTAATCTATGAGAAGGGAGTGGGCAGCCACAATGTGTAGGGTGAGATTCGAAATTTTAAAAAAGACTGTATTAGAACATATAAGCTGTCCAAGATGGCATTTGGATGTAGCCTGAGCTACTGATCAGGCTGAGGTAGGAGAATTGCTTAGCTCAGGAGTTCAAGGTCAGCCTGGGCAACATAGCATGACTGTCTCTCTCCATCAGTCAATCATTCAGTAACCTATAGAGCATTCAGTGTAATATCTCACACTTCAGAAGCGGGAGGATTGGTGAATCATTATAAATGAGCATATGCAGGTAGCTACCACTGTTTGTTGAAAAGACATTGAACAGCATTGCAAAAGACCCCTTCTTCCATGCCCAGCCACTAACACCTGCAGTATCTAGGGATCTGTCTAAATGCACTTCTCTAACTTGTTTTTCAAGTATTTTTGATGTTGACATGCTCTTGTTAAATGTGCACTTTCTGGTCCCCCATCTGTCTCTCATAGGCAGAAGCTTTCTTTCTCTCAATAAGTTTTTCCTACTCTTAAAAAAAAATAGAGGGGACCGGTTGGGCCCCTGAGGTACCACGCTGTCCCCAGCTGCCCTCACTCCCGCTCCATCCTGTGTGGAGGACAGGTGCGGGGCGCACCTCGCGGTCCCATGTGCTTCCTCCCTCTGGAATCACAGCACCCTGGGATGCGCTCCTGCTCCTCTGCAGAGGGCCTGCTGCCACCATGTCTACCAACTCACCGCTCAAATCGGTGGACTATGAGGTGTTCGGGAGCGTGCACGGTGTTTGCTTCAGAAGGTACACTGAAGGTGAAGCTAAGAAAATAGGAATAGTTGCCTGGGTGAAGAATACCAGGAAAGGCACTGTGACAGGCCAAGTGCAAGGCCCTGAAGAGAAGGTCGATTCCATGAAGTCCTGGCTGAGCAAGGTTGGAAGTCCTAGTTTTCACATTGACCACACAAAGTTTTCTAGTGAAAAAACCATCTCTAAACTTGAATACTCTAATTTCAGTGTTCAATGCTAATAGAAAAGAAATTAAAATTGTAATAACTCCAATGCACAATAGATACCATATATTCTGAAGTCTATATTCTAGAATAGTAGTACCAAAGTAGGATTTTAAAAAGGGTGCTTTCTGTTCTGAAAGCTACAGAATTGTGTTGCTAAAAATGTTTATCGCTGAAATAATTTTAGACCTTTTTGAATAAGCAAAACAATTCTGTTTGAAAATGTCATTATGAATATTTAATATGAACATTCAATTTAAGCCTGTCTCATGAACTCTTTCATTTCAATGAACATTATAGCATACATATTATTTGGTTAGACATAGAAAATAAAGTGAACCATCCAAGTTATTTTAAAGTACTGTTTGTCTAGAGTGAATTCTAATGCTGTCGGAATAATAATTTGCTATTAAAATTGAGTTTAATGATTGAAGTCTTTAAAAGAACCAGTGGTTAAAATAAATATTTGTATGTGATCAATATAATCATAAAGTAATATCAATAAAGTTAATTTAAAAATTCTGTAAAAAATGTGCAGAGTTAATCTTGGACATATCACAAAAGCCCTACTAGGTATTAATATATAGCAACACAGCTCCAAGCAAGACACTATGGAAAAAGGGAAGAAGACACAAGTTCCTTGGGTGGGTGGGGGGGAGAAATGTGAAGTGTGAGATGCAGTGATTCTGTAGAGGGAGAGATTAAAAGAAGTTTGCTGGTGAAGGCAGGAGGAGGGGAAGGGAGAAAGCATTAGTGCAGAGGTACAGGGATTTCAAAGGGAATAGAACCACTGAAACAAGGCTGAAGGTATTTCATGAATGAACCAGGTCTGTTTCTTCACATGAAGACATTCATCCCTCCAGGACATTCTGTAATCATTTTTCTATTTGTTTCCTTGTTTTATTTCAAGGCAAAGATAAAATTATTAGAAATCTTCTGAGGCAAAACCAGGTGCTATTCTTTACCTGCATTTGCATTGGGGGAGGAAAATCATTTTCCCTCTGTCTCTACATCAGTGCCAAAACAACATAAAATTGAGTGACATTTGCTTGGTTGCCTGTTATGTGTCTTCTGAAAGCTCATCCAACATTCTCTAAGCCTCCTACTGATAGATAAAATAGACACCAGGTGAATCAATACAGGCTTTGCTAACTTTTTTCTTTTAGGACCTTACATATATGAGGAAGTCAAAGATAAATAAGTAAATGATAGAAGGGTCACTGTAGACTTTGCTTAGCTAAAATTCTACCTACTTTGTCTACCTGTCAAGATACCACATCTAGCCAAATGTCCTTAAAAAAGAGAAATATTTGTCTCCCAATATACCAATGGAAAGGCTGAGAATTATACTAAGCAACATATTTAACCCAAGAAAGCTAAGTTAGCTAATGAAGAGTCTCAACTTTTTCATTTTACATTTTTCTATTATCACTTTATTAAAGCATGAATGGAAGTTTCGTATGTTTATAGCCATGTTTTAATATTAATGGTAGAATAAAATTTGAACCAATCAATAAATGATTAAATATGTTTTAATTTCCAGGCTTATATTAGACTCCAATGACTAAAAGTATGGTAATAATCTATAATGTAATTTCACATGTAAAAAATGAAATAGATATTTTACAAAGTGACTCAGAATATAGAACCCAAAATACAATCCCATCATCCTCCCAAAGGTTCCTAAATAAAACTACTGCACTATGAGAAACTGAGAATATTTTGTTTAGTGAATTTTTGAAATTAAATCAGCAAGAGCATGGGTTTGCCAGGGATTGGAGTTTTCATTTGAGAACCCAGTCAGGAGGGACTGCGGGTGTAACTCAGTGATGCAGCATGGGCTTAGCATGCCCAAGGCAGGTCATGGGTTCAGTTCCCAGCCTGACCCCTAAAGTGGGCCAGCAATGCAGACACAAGGGACACATAACCACAAGTCTCACATAACATACCCTGCATGGCCTGGCTGACAGCACTACTTGGAGAAGGTCAGAGAATCCAGATAAGCAAGTTGGGCGAGGCTGCACTGTGGTACACCTTCAGGGACAGCCCTTACATGATGCTTCAGCAGGAGGAGGATGTGCCAGCCGAAAATGCTCATTGGCAGTGTGACACAGTGTTCTAATCTCCAAGAAGCATATTCTGGGAGGACTGTGTTGCTGGATTCATCATCCAGCTGCTGTGGCCACCCTGACTTCTCCTGGGTCCAGCCCCACCCTGACTGTCTGGAGGGAGGCACATCTGCCCCGTGCCCACCTCAGTACAGTGGCCACATCCCTGTTCCTCTGGCCATAGATGAGCAGGTTGAGCAGATTTGTGAAGATGGTGTAGAAGGCGGACACCACCTCGTCCTGCTCGGGTGTGTGGTAGGAGTGGGGCAGCACATTGGTGTAGAAGACTGCCCCATAGAAAATGCTCACCACCAGGACGTGTGAGGAGCAGGTGGCCCAGGCTTGGCACCAGCCATCCACTAAGGTCATGCTGTGCATGGTGAGCAGGATATGCATGTAGGACACAGCAATGATGGAGATGGGCAACAGCAGCATCAGCATGAAGCACACATACATCAGGGTCTCCTATAGTGACATGTCTGTGCAGGACAGCCACAGAATGGCCGAGATCCCTCAAAAGTGGATTTTCCCAGGATGTGCAGTAGGGGAAACTGATGGTGACTGGCATCAGCATGAAGCCATCAAAGGAGCTACCCAGCCAAGAGCCCAGTGCCATGCACAGGCAGACCCTGTAGCTCATGAGCATTGGGTAGTGCAGAGGACTGTACATGGCCACATAGCTGTTGTAGGTGATGAGGTCCAGCAAGAACAACTTGGACCCCATCAGGGTCAGGTAGAGGAAGATCTGGAGTGCACAGCCCAGGAATGAGATAGATGGTCCTCCCCTCAGACAGCTGGTCCTGGAGCAGCTTGGAGGCAGTGACATGTATGTAGATCCTGTCCATGATGGAGAGCTGGCTGAGCAGGAAGTACATGGGCGTGTGCAGCTGAGGATACACATGGATGAGCAGCATCATGACCATGTTTGTGACAACAGCCACCATGAAAATGGAGAAGACCACAGTGAAGACCAGGCCTGGCAGTGTCAGGTGGGCAATGAGGCCCAGGAGGATGAAGTCGGTGGAATTCTGGGAAGCAGCCTCCATCTCTGTATCACATGGTCGGCCTGGGGTGCAGGCAGAGAGTTGGGGTTAGGGATGATCCCATACTTAACAGCACCACCAGGAACCATGTCAGATGCCACGTGGATAAAGGAGACCATCCCCTTCAGACTCCTGAGTCCTGTTGCAGTGTTAATGATTCATGTGACAATGTGCAGATACATTCCTCTCTGATCCAGGTCATCATAGCCTATACTTTACAGGGAGAGTTTGAGATGTGAATGTAAGGATTCCCCCAGTACATTAAAAAATGGCAGTATCTTTCTTTGGAGCCACCTTCTGTGTGCATCCTATAACATCATTTTAGGCTGGAAGTTTCTTGAGGCTGGCCCTGTGCCATATTCCCTAATTGTGTCATAATCTAAGTTCCTTGAGCTTGAATTTCTCCTTGCCATTAGGATGATTACATTGTAAAGGTCACACACCGACATCCACATGTGACTTAGGAAACTGATATGACGTGAATATAGAGTTAAGCTTTTTAGGTAAACTGTATGGTTTTGGTGACATTATTACTACACAGGCCTTGAGAGTTTGAGGCATCAAAGATATAGCACAGCAAGGTTGCTAACCTCATTGGAAGCCGGGGTCCTAGCTGCCTGTGGGCAGGTGTGTTGAGAATCATTATGTTCTAGGATGGAGTGTTTTAAATACTTGGGCCTGTGTGTTTTTCTAGGTCTACGTGGGGTCATAAATCTCACTCTTAGCTACAGGACTTGGGCTTTACATCATGGATGTGTTTTCTACTGGCAACATGATGTCTGCTGAAGTGTGTGGCTTAGTGCTCCAGTCCAGCCATCGTCCTTGACCTGAGCATCCCTCAAACCATTGTTCAGCAGGACATGGACAGATTTCCTGGTAGGGAGCATCCTGAAGCTGCAGGATATGATGTTATTTTAGGAATACATTGCTAATGAGAGTTTCTTTCCTATATTTATTATTTATTTTACTATTTTATCATCGCTCCCTCATGTTTATAAGTAAAAATAACTACAGATAGTAAAGAAATCCTGTAAGTTAGAAGGAATAAGGTGGAATAATATTAAACTTTCCTTGAATTAAATAGAAATAATTCTTATGCTTTTTTTCGCCAGAACAAAGCAAATGCACACTTCTTTGATATATTCAGGGAAATTGAGACATAATCGGTCAGCTTCCATTATTAGATCATGGTGCACTTTGCTGCATTTCAGTGACAGAATGTTAGAAAAAGCATGCATTTGGAAAATGGACTGTCCATTGATATAAATACATCTACTGGTTCCACAGTAGCCAAACACATAGAATCTGAAGCATCAGGGAGAAAAAATATCCCAGAGGTTGAAAAAAATTATTTGTATCAACAAAGAACACTTTTTTTTCTTAGTGTTCATCCAAGATGGAGATTTATTATGAGTAATAGTCCAGATAAAGGAGTAAAATTACAAAATTCTTGTGCTGAAAATTAAATCTGTCATAGGTTATCAGTGAAGGAGGAGAAATTTTTTAAAAAAACTGAGAATCAAATATTGATTCTAAACTAGGTTGAAAAAGATCAGCAATTTTTGCTATGTTAATAAGTGAAAGAGCATCTTGATAACCACAGCTCTGGCCCATAGGCAAAGAGACTTCATTTAAAGTCATTACAACTAAGCTTCCATAAGAGTTCTTCTGGGAACACTGGTTGGAAATTAAAATATTCATGCCAGCAGACAACTCATTTTGGCCAAAAATCTTTGTTTTCTTTCTCTGGATTTCATTTTTTTTCTCAATATAAGCATGGAATTATACCACTAATTCAAACTACCATGTAGCTCTAAAGGTAGAGTATTATGTTTTTGTAAATGAGGAAAAGTGTGCAAAAGACAGCATATATATATATATATATATATATATATATATATATATATATATATATGAAAATATTTGTAAGTAAGTACAACTAAAGATGTGAAAGACACCAGTAGGTGGAACAGGAGAAACAGTAAGTTATATTGTTCCTGAACCAGAAACAACAAACACAGCTGGCTGTGTGCTAGTCACTTTAGAAGGTCTGCTTTCACCTGAAGACAAAGCAAATAAGATGCTGTGTGTCAGCTATAGTGATATCTTCCAAAATGCTCCACCTGACAAGCTTACCCTTGGATACAGGCTGAAATACCCTCAAATCATGAAATGTTTAAAGAGCATGCGTGTGATGACTGCTTTGGATAAAGTACATACCTTACAAGCCAAGAGAAGTTGGGGTCCACTCAGGGAAAACAGTGACACTAAAGGTGTAAATTCATCTGAATTAAAAATTTCAGACTTGAAAAAGGAAAGACCCACTGGAGTGCTAAAAAAATTAGGCTACCTGGGTGGCAGATGGTACAGCTAATATCAGGAAAGGCTTGCAAGCACGCATTGACATATATACATGGAGGGAGAGGAGGGGAGTGGCCCCAATCCAACCTCAGCTAAGACCACCTTGGAGAGCCCAGGAGTGTGGTGCACAAGGGGCTGGAAAATGAAGGCTTGGAGTATATGGCTCAAAATATCTAGAAACAGGCTGTAAGTATGTGTTATTGCAGGAGTAAGTCACACAATAAAACTATCATTTCAGAAAGATATACATAGCAGTTTTATAGTGTCGAAACCAACATCATTGCTATTAATTACTACTAATAAATTTCTGTAGCCACAACAGAGCAATCACTGAACTCTTCTTTTGTGTACACCAGCTCTCCCTGTGATCTTTGTCTATGTTTCTAAATTAAGAACCATTTCTTCAGGTACTGAAAAATCAGACATCATTGCCCCCTTCCTATGCCAGCTTAGTATCCAATGATGTGAATTTCCCGTCATTCCTTCACCTTCTCTGTAGTTCTCCTGATCATGTATTTCCGGAGATGTCCTCTCATATGCTCCACTCATTAAATGCTGATTCCATATCAATTACATGGGTATAATAGGGAATCCCTGTTATAGAGAATCAGGCCCCTACTTTCCCTGGTCACTCTCGTAGTCAATTTAGAAATTTCCACAGTAGAAAATAAAGAAGATAGGAGACCCTCTTCTTATTTCAAAAAATTAGTGCTTTAATGACTTGTGGGTGGCAGCTATTGAACACTCACTAAACCAGGAATTAGTTCTGTAGGAAAATTATCTAGGATGCCAACACATCTAAAACAAATATTGTTAAAGATACCAAAAATGAACCAGAAAAAATGTACACTTGGGTTCCTGGAGCACTGAGTGAAGCTACCAGCTGCCCCTGCCAGAAGGGGGCTGTGACTCTCTCCCCTGTGAGTCAGAGCTCACTCAGCTCTGCACCCACATTAATCACTTAGGGAGAATCTGTTGAAAAGCTGGCAACACGAGGTTTACCAGGGTTATCTTTGTCCTGAGGAATTTGCCTGGGTGAGTTGAAGATAGGACCATGAAAAAATAAATTTATTGTGCAGAAAAATTGAAATTCTCTGGGCCTTCTATCAAAGACCATGCACAGGAGCAGACTCATCCTATGCACACAGGTTTTAAAAATAAGTTCCACAGTTAATTACACATGAAGCAGTACACTTTAAACAGAAACACTACTTCTGTAGAAAGTTGAGAAGATCTTTAGCTGGTTATATATATTTATGTTCTTGCCATGGCACAATTTTATCACAACAGTTAAAATTTCTACATCAAAATATCCATTTTGACTTTGTATAATTTAATTTTTATTACTACATGTTTGTGGTACCTACAGATTACATTTCTTGGGGAGCCTTCTGGGATTTTATGATGTGTCATGAAGATATTTGCATCTTGTCATAATTACTTAGAGTTCTGTGTGTCTTAACTATATTATGAGTTGTTTCCACATACTTGAAAATTTTTCAACTATGATCTCTAAACATTTTTTATTCCATGGCTGTTGACTGCTAATATTCCTGTCACTCCAAGTAGTCTTAGGTTAGTCATTTTTCCATTGTAAGTAGCTGTTTGATCAATTTTCCTTGCTATCTTGTTGTTTTAAGATATCTAAGTATATGGTCCTGTGATTCCTATTCGTTTTCAAGGTCTAGCCCTCTCCTTACATCGATCATTTATACTGTCCATATATTGAATAGACTTCTTTACCTTTGGATTTTCTGTTTGGGACATCTTTGTGGACTTTATTTATTTGGTAAACTTCTCCCTGATATCTTGTGTGGTTTTGGTTAGTGCTTCTAGTATTTATTTGATTCTTGTTTAACCATATTGGTCAGTTTGTTAACTCAACTCTGATTTTTTTACATCACTTTGGAACATACCAAGTTTCTTTGTTTCCTCTTTGATAATTTTGTATAATTCATCACTTGGTGTATGATTTCATCTCAATCAGTGCTGCTTGGATCTGCTCTGGGATTGTTGGACAACTTCGAAGACATTTTTGCCTTTTTTCATGTTCCCCTTTTTGTGCTGAAAGTTGAGGACAAATACAATGAGAAGAGTTTGTTGTTTGTAAAAGATATCTTTAGCTTCTGTTTTCCAGTGAGATGATCTTGGTTTTATTTGTGAAGAGGTATTGTCTACCCCTTTAAGCTATTCAGTTTAACTAGGTTAGACTCAGTCACTGTGTTATAGGGAGATGATTCCTATTGGATCCAATCATGCATCAATCATGAACATTAAAACTTGTTTTGTTAATTTTTCTCTTCTATCATCAATCCTCAAAGACTGTACTATATTGCTATTATCAATTGGGCTGCAGTGTGAAGGGATGGGGAAGAAATGGAGGTGCTAAAAATGAAGGAGATAAGTCAGTAAGAAGAGAGGGAGATAAGGGACATGTCAGCATGTAAAAATATTTCAGATTCTGTTGCAGTTAATTTTATAGATGGATAAAGGGCTATTGTAGAAGAAGGTTAAAGAATATTTGTGGAGGGTGGAGGAGAGATACGGAGGTAGGAAAGTATAATTTGAGATTGGGGGAGGCTATAAGGTTGTTTGTAATTAGTTTTGTTTGAATCTTCTAAGTATATTTCTGCTGAAAGTTACATGGCCACAAGTGGTCCAATTCCAGTTAAAACACTGGTGAATTCTCACTCACTATTGGACGGATATAGAACTTGTTACATACGTGTTGTAAAAAAGTTGAGAAGGAGAGAGAAAAGAGAAGGGGATAGGGAAAATGAGGATAATTAAAGAGGAATGGCTGTTTAAAAGAGAAAAGGAAGGCTGAGAAAAAGCAGAAAAAAGGGAAACAAATCTTAAAAATAAAAATAATATTAATAAAGAAAGCAAAAATAGGAGAAAAAGGAAAAAAAAAAACCCAGAGCAGACAAGGTAAACAAACAGAAGCCCACACACAGCTGATGCACCATGGAGCCAGTGTGTCCACACAGCTACCTGCATGCTGTCCTTGTAGTTTCATTGCAGTTATTCCTCTGGACTTCTTAACCACCTCCCTGGGCATGGTGAGCACTGTCATCAGATGTGAACCTGCCTCCTGGCTGCAGGCCATGCTTTAGGTGTGACTCACTGCAGACCTTTCTCTCTGTCTCAACATCCAACCTCCTGAATTAATTTGGGAGGAAGAGGATACAGCCCAGTTTGCCCAACACCCAGTTCTCTGGTGACCTCCACCAGTGACCACCCTTCACTTGCCCCTCACTCCAGGACAACTTCTGTCATCACCTCCATGCCCTCCCTCAGGAATTCTGCCCTGGGTAGTAGCAGAAGCCCTCAGCTCAGGCAATGCTTTCTGTTCCTTCACCCTCAGACCTTTACCAACCTTTGATCCCTGTCCAAAGAGCTCTGCTTTCCAAACTATGCAGCTCAGCCCAGTCCCCAGGGCCAGTAGAGAGTGTCCTTTCCCATGTAGGACAGTGGGTTGTGGGAAGGATTTCATGCTGTTTCAGATCTTTCTGGTGTCTGGGGAAGCAATAGGAAAGTGCCCACTCTGTCCAGCTTCAGTGAATCTCTCCCCTCCCACATGTCTCCAGGAATGAGATCTCCCAGCCCTTCCCAGGGAGCTCTGGGGTGCCCACAATTTGTTGTGTTCAGCCTCTCTGTGCCTAGGGTGTGAGCCCTCCCTTTTTGTCACTGAGGTGTGGGGGGTGGGGAGGATGCTGCAGGGACACAGTATTCTGTGTGTTCTGAAGGATGATGGGGGAGAGTCCCTATTTTTCTGTTGCTGGCCCTTCCTTTCTCTGGTTGCAGTCCAGGGTTTCCCTGGTCCCTAAGTGCAGTTCATCCCTATGCCGTGTTTCCCCTTCCTTCTGGGTGGGAGGGAGGGAATGTCAGAGCCTGTCCCAGGAGTCTGTCCTATGCAGTGCTGTCTCTTTCCCTCAGGCTGTTAGAATCATTCCCAAGATGGCCCTGTAGCTCAGTACTAACCAGCTAACCCTTTCCCTCATTAATCACTCAAATATTCTGGGCTCTGCACTAAATTTCTTCTCCAACTCTAGACTGCCTCATGGAAGGAGTTACTTTCAGATAAAACTCCATGATCTTTTTGCAGTGTACAATAACTGGGATTCTTGGGATTTGGCACTAGTGACCCAGTCCATTGCTTCTCCCTGGAGGTGATAATCTCCCATGCTTATCCTGGATTAGTGGAGCCAGGACCCTGTGAGACCTGAGGTTAGTGTTTCAGACAGTTTCATTACTTTCACTGCACTGCACTTGGCCTTTTCAGTTTTCTTGTTTGCCTAATTTCATTGTCAAGTATTTTGTGATTTCTGGAGGTCTACTTTTAATTCATTAGAAAAAAGGAAACAAATAACCAAAGATCCCATGCTGTTCCTATACCAGGTGTCTGCATTCCTGGTCCCTGGAAACCAACAGTCTGTATTTTCCTGCTGGTTTTTACTGTGCCATTTTAAATCTCCATGTGAATTTGCATTTGGGTCCTTTATTCTGGTCTACATGTCTGGTTTTTGCTGGTACCATGCTGCTTTTGTTACTATAGCTTTGTGATACAATTTGAATTTGGGTATGGGATGCTTCCAGACATTTTCATTTTACTTAGAATTGCTTTGGCTATTCTGCATTTCCTGTCTTCACATGCATTTCAGGATGCTTTTCAGGTTCCGTGAAGAATGTCATTACAAATTTGATGGGGATTGAATTGAATCTTCAGATTGCTTTGGTAATACAGCAAATTTATTTCTTTTTTTACTTAAATTATTTTATTGAAACATTTTAGGTATACAATACATTTAAACTTATCATTGGGAAATTGTACCTTCACATGATGTATCTTGGTGCTTTTATTTCGCCCATTCTGTGCCCTCCCTTCAACCACTCCACCCTTCCCTATTTATATTTAATTTCCATTTTTTCCATTTCTCAGCATTTTTCCTTTCCCTTCTTTCCTTTCCCCTGCCCCTTCCACTACTCCTACCACTTTGGACCTTTTCTTCCTATTTTGCATTACCAATTATTCATTTTAATCATTGGCACATTTTAGGTATACAATATAAGGACATTCATTAAGGGAAATTTACACCTTTACATAATCTCTCTTGGTTCTTATTTTTCCTCCTTCCCCTGCCCTCCTTTCGACTCCTCCATTTCTCCCTATTTACAAAGATTTTGTTTCCATTTTTTTATTTTATCATAGCAATTCCATTCTCCTCTTTCCTTTTTCCTAGCCCTCCCACATTCCCTTCCCCTTTTCCCCTTTTCTTCTTATTTAACATTATCTATAATGCATTTTAGTCCTTAAATACACTTTCAGTTTCTCACACTAGAGAAACCATTCAGTATTTACACTTGTGTCCTATTTATTTCACTTAAGATTATCACCTCAATATGCATCCATTTAGGTATAAATGTTTCTAATTTCTCATTTTTTATGGATGAGTAGTACATCATTTTATAAAAAAAAAAAGAAACACATTTTCTTTATCCAGTCTCCAGTTGATGGGCATTTGGGCTGCTTCCAAGTATAAGCTATTACAAATTGTGCTGCTATGAACATGCGTGCACATATATCACTGTGGTAGGATTCTTTTAATTCTTTGGGGAAGGTACCCAGCAGGGGACTAGCTGGGTCAAATGGGACTTCCAGTCCTAGTTCTTTGAGGTATCTCCATACAGATTTCCATACTGGTTGCACCAGTCTACACTCCCACCAGCAGTGGAGTAGGGTTTCTCTTTCCCCACAGCCCTGCCAGCATTTGCTACTTGTTGATTTCTTGATAGCAGCCATTCTTTCGGGGGTGAGGTGGAATCTCAGCATTGTGTTCATTTGCATCTCTGTCTGTTCAATTCAGATGCCCATTTTCTGATTGGGTCTTTAAATTTGAGAGGTCTGATCTTTTTAAGTTCTTTATAGATTTGAGATAGTAGACCTTTGTCTGAGGAACAGCAGGTGAAGATTTTTTCCCACATTCTGGGTTATCTCTTCACATTGCTGATGTTTCTTTTGCTGTGCAGAAGCTTTTTAATAAGAAGAGATCCCGCTAGTTGATTTTTTGTCCTAGTTCATGGGCAACTGATGTTTTCTTCATAAAATCTTTTCCTACACCAATGTCTTCAAGAGTTCTACCTAAATTCTGTTCCAGGAGGTTCAGCATATCTATTTTAATATTTAGATATTTAATCCATTTCAATTTTAGTTGAGTGCATGGCAAGAGATTTAGGTCTAGTTTTAATTTTTGGCAATTTGAAACCCAATTTTTCCAGCACCATTTATTAAAGAGGCTATCTTTCCTCCAGTGAGGGTGTTTGGCTTATTTATCAAAGATGGTGTGCCTGAGTGTGACTGGAGTTGTTTCTGCATTTTCTAATCTGTTCCACTGGTCCTCAGGTCTCTTTCTTTGCCAGTTCCATGTTGTTTGTATCATAGTACCTTTGTAATATAGTTTCAAGATGGGGATTTGTGATAGCTGTGGCCATGTCTCTGTTACTTAGAATTGCTTTTGGTATTCTGGGTCTCTTCTTGTTCCAAATTAATTTTCTCATTATTTTCTCAATGTCCGTGAAGTATACTGCCAGGATTTCAATTGAGATTGCATTGAATCTATATAGCAGTTTTGGAAGTATGGCCATTTTCACTATGCTGATCTTTCTTACACAGGAGCAGGGGATGTCTTTCTATTTTCTGATATAATCCTCAATCTCTCTTTTCAGAGTGCTATAGTTTTCAGGGAAAAGGTCTTTGATATTTTTTGTTAGGTTGATTCTTAGGTATTTCAGTTTTTTGGATACTATTGTGAAATGAATTGTTTGCCTTGTTTCTCTCTCAGTGAGTCTATTGTTCCGGTAGAGGAAAGCTATTGATTTTTTGTATTAACCTTGTATCCAGCTATTTTACTGAATGTGATTTTTATGCCTAGAACACTTTTGGTGGAGTTCTTGGGGTCTTCTATATAGAGTATTATGTCATCTGCAAATAGTGACAATTTGACTTCTTCATTTCCTATCTTTATTCCTTTTATTTCTTTCTCTTGTCTAATTGCTGTGGCTAATGTTTCCAAAACTATACTGAACAAGAGTGGTGATAGTAGACATCCTTGTCTTGTTCCTACTTTTAGTGTGAAGGAGTTCAGTTTTTGACCATTTAGCATGACATTGGCTGTTGGTTCTTCATAGATGGCTTTTATCAAATTGAGATAGAGAGCATCTATTACAATTTTTGTAGGGTTTTTATCATAAATGCATGTTGGATTTTGTAAAATGCCTTTTCTGCATCTATGGAGGTAATCATATGGTTTTTGTCCTTGGCTCTATTGATATAATGTATTGCATTGATTGATTTGGGTATGTTGAACAATCCCTGCATCCCTGGGAGGAATCCTTCTTGATCAGGGTGTATGGTCTTCTTGATGATCTTCTGCATTCTATTTGCCAGCATCTTGTTAAGCATTTTTGCATTTATGTTCATTAGTGAGATTGGCCTATAGTTCTCTTTTTCAGTTGGGTCTTTCTCTGCTTTGGGGATCAACGTGATGCTTGCTTCCAGGAATGAATTTGGGAGTATTGCTTCCCTTTCAAATTCATTGAAGAGTTTAAACACAAGTGGCAGTATTTCCTTTCTAAATATCTTGTATAATTCAACAGTGAAGCCAACAGGACCTGGACTTTTCTTAGTTGATAAGTTTGTAATTAAGTTTTCAATTTCATTGGTTGATATTGGGTTGTTTAGAACTTCTAGGTCTTCTTCATTCAAGTTTGATAATTCACATATATCTAGGAATCTGTCCATTTCTTCTGTGTTTTCCATTTTATTGGCATATAAGTTCTTTTAGTAGGTATTGATGATCCTCTGGATTTCTACTGGTGTGTTTTAATTTCACCCTTTTCATTCCTAATTGCATGGATTTGGGTATTTTCTTTCCTTTTTCTGATAAGGTTGGCTAAGGGTTTTTCAGTTTTGTTTATTCTTTCAAAGAACCAACTCATGACTTCATTGATTTTTTGTATTGTTCTCTTAGACTCCATTGAATTGATTTCTCCTCTGATCTTTATAATTTCCTCTTTGTATGAGCTTTGAGTTTGTCCTGCTCTTCTTTTTCTAGAAGCTTTAGTTTCACCATCAGGTTGTATAATTGGCCTCTTCCTGTTTTCCTAATGTGTGTATACAGTGCTACAAAATTCCCTCATAAGACTGCTTTCATTGTGTCCCATAGATTCCAATATGTTGTATTGTCATTGCATTAAATTGAAGGAAGAGTCTGATTTCTTCCTTAATTTCCTCAGTTACCCATCGGTTATTCAGAAGTGTGCTGTTCAATTTCCATGTGTTTATGAATTTTTGCAGTTTCTTTTGCTTTGGATCTCCAATTTCATCACACTATGGTCTTATATACAGGGGATAACTTCAATTCCTTTACAATTACTTAAACTTGTTCTATGTGCTAGTATGTTGTCTATTTTGGAGAACAAGCATGTGCAGCTGAGAAGAATATGTATTCTGATTCTTTGGGGTGGAAGACTCTGTAAACATCTGTTAAGTTCTTTGTTCAAGAGTTTGATGGAATTCTAGTACTTTATTACTTACTTTTTGTCTAGTTCATCTATCTATTTGTGACAGTGGTGCATTGAGGTCCCCCACTACATTTGTATTTGTGCATATATGACTTTTCATGTCCATTATTATTTGTTGTATATAGTTGGGCAAACTAATGTTTGGTGCATAGATATTTATGATTGTCATCTTTTCTTGTTGGATTGTTCCCTTTACAAAGAGGTAGTGTCCTTTTTTGTCTCTCTTAATCAGTGTTGGTTTGAAATCTACTTGATCTGCAAAGAGGATAGCTAATTCTGCTTTCACTGGGGTTCCCATCCCATGGAGCATTGTTTTCCACCCTTTAATTTTCAGTCTATGAGTTTCATTTTGAATTAAGTGTGTTTCTTGTATGCAGCATATTGTTGGGTTTTGCTTCTTGACCTGTTCTGCTGGTCTATGTCTTTTGACTGGTGAATTGAGACCATTAACATTGATGGTTATAACTGACACATATTGAGTTATCATTTTCATGACTTTTTCTTTTTGTTGGATTCTCCCCCTTTACATTTAATTTCTATTCGCACCTCATGGCTTCATTCTGCTGTGCTTTCTGGGGTTGTGATCCTCATTGTCTGTTCCTAGGATATTGTCTAAAATTTTTGGTAGTGCTGGTTTTGTATTCATGAAATTCCTAAGGTGCTCTTTGTCATGAAAGTATCTTAATTCTCTATCAAATTTGAAAGATAGTTCTGGAGGGTACATCAATCTGTATTGGAGGCTATTTTCCTTTAGGTCCTGGAATATATCACTCCGAGCTCTTCTTGCTTTGACAGTTTGTGTTGAGAAGTCTGCTGTGATTCTCATGGGTTTTTTTTGTTTTTTTTTTTGTTTTTGTATGTGATTTGTTTCTTTTCTCTCACTGCTTGTAGAACATTGTTCCTCTGTTGGGTTTCTGGAATCTTAACAATTATGTGCCTATGTGTATATTTTTTTTTGATCAAGGCTATTTGGATTCCTATATGCCTCACTTATCTGTATCTCTAGTTCTTTCCCTGCTTGGGAAGTTTTCTGCCTTTACTTCTATGAAGAGTTTTTTTTTTTTTATGTCATCTGCACTCTCTCCTGTTTCTTCATTGACTCCAATCAGTCTTATGTTATTCTTCTTTGCATCTTCTAGCAGCTGCTGGATTGATTTTTCATGTTCCCTTCTAATTTTGATGCAGTTTTTCTTTTCCTGGTCACAAATTCCAGTTTCATCTATATCTGAAATTCTGTTCTCACATTGGCTCATTCTGCTGTGTAGACTTTCAGTGGAGTTTTTGATCTCCTGTAAATCTGTTTGCACCTGTTTTATGGATTCCATTTATTTCTGTTGGGATTCCATCATGTTCCTCAGCTCCTCTCTAGATTTATTAATCATGTCTTGCATTACAAGCACAATCTCTGTTTTTACCAGAGAAATTATTTCTGACTTCATTTTTTCCAGATCCTCTTTCGTTGCCAGTTCAGGGAGTTCAGGTTGTTGAGTATCACAGTGTTCTCTCTCATTTCTCTTTGGGGTTGCTGTAGGTGATCTGGAAGTCTGTTTTTGAGACATGTTTACATGACTTCTCTTTTTGACCCGGGGTGGTGAGTGCAGTTGGTGCCCATACGGCTCCCCTCCTCTGAGTTGGGAGCAGTGGGATGGTGGCTCAGAAGCCCCTTCCTCTGGGCTGGGAGTGGTGGTGGTGATGGTGGCCCAGACTCCCCTTTCTCTGTGCTGGGAACAGTGAGCCAGACAGCGGCCAAGAGACCCCTTCCTCTGGGCAGAGAGTGGCAGGAAGGACCAATACAGCCAATTTAGTAGTATTAATTCTGCCTATCCATGAACATGAGAAGGCTTTCCTTCTTCTAGTGTCTTCTTCAATTTCCTTCTTCAGTGTTCTGAAATTTTCATTGTGGAATTCTTTAACATTATAGGTTAGATTGAACATTAAATATATTATTTTTTAAAAACTAGTGTGAACGAAATTATTTTCCTGATTTCTTTTTTAGTTAATTCATTTTTGGTATGTGGAAAGGCTATTGATATTTTTTCTAGTTCATATTTTCAGTACATAATGCTCATATTCATCACGGGGAATTTGTGCATATACATAACATATATTATTTCTTATTAACTCTTCCCCTCCTATTTCCTCCCTCAAAACATCCTTCTCTCCTCCATTTTCAAAAGCCCTATCTAGCTTTGTATCTGGCATTTTCTTTTTAAAGACTTTGCCCTACCTTGGGATTGCAGGATTCTTTTCCATACTGTCTGCACATCTTTGTTTCTCAGGGTGAAGATGAGTGGATTGAGTACTGGGGTGATAATGCAGTAGAAGAAGGACATGAATGTGGCCTGTGTGCTCTGGGTAGGTGGCTGGAGGTACATGCAGATGCCTGGCCCAAAGTACATGGTGATCACCAGCAAGTGGGACCTGCAGGTGCTGAGTGCTTTTTGCCTTCATTCAGCTGAAGGTAACTTCAGTACAACCTTAGCAATGAGTATGTAGGAAATGACCATCATCAGGGGAACCATTAGCACAAAAAGGATTGCTCCCAAAGCCAGTGTCAGGTCATTAGCAGAGGTGTCCTCACCAGCTAGCTTTATGAGCACAGGCACCTCACAAATAAGTGGTCCAGGATGTTGTTCCCACTGAAGAGGAGCTGGAGGCTAAGCATAGCATGGAGCAGAGAACTGACCAGACCACTGGACCAGCAAGCACCTGCCATCTGCTCACACACCCAGGGTCAGATGATGAGAGTGTACCGCAGAGGCCAGCAGATGGCCACATAGTGATCAATGGCCATCACGGCCAGCAGGATGCATTCAATGAAGCCTGTCCAGGTGAAAATATAGGCCTGTGTGATGCAGCCACGGGCAGGAATTGTCTTCTCTTGTCCCCAGAAATTGGTCAGCAGCTGGGGCACAGTGGTGCAGGTCACACTGAGGTCCAGCATTGAGAGGTTGTCCAGGATTAAGTACGTGGGTGTGTGGAGCCTGGGGTCCAAAAGAAAGAGGATGATGATGGAGCTGTTCCCTACCAGGGCGAAGATGTAGGAGACCAGGGCCACTGCAAAGAGGGGCCTTTCCAGCCACGGAAACTCTGAAAAGCCCAGCAGGAGAAAATTGTTGGAAAAGCTCACGTTTTGCCATTTTCATGGAAGCTGCCTTACATATGCTTAGAAGGTAAGGAACATAATTTGAGTATAAACTGGACTTTTCCACTTCAATAACTTCATGGCTGCGTCCTCAAGTCTTCCATAGTTTTGGAGTAATAATTCTATGAACAGTTTGGAGAGGATCTTGACTGTGTGCCTGAAATTTTCCTATCCCTTGATTTGGAAGTCAGCATAAAGGTGGATAAAGATATGCTGAGAAAGTTTACATTGCACTGAGTTCACTGAACTAGGATCCTTTTTGTAGAAGACATCTTCCCAGGATTTTCTCCCCATTTCTCCCTTTTATTATCACTCTGCTTCTTTCTTTCTGTCTTCCAATCTATTCATTGTCATGTCCTGTAGTTGTGTAGAAAGGGCCATGTGGACCCTTGGATTTAGGGCACTGCTTTCAGGAATGTGGTATAAGATGACTGCCTCATATTTCCTCTCAGTCCTAAAGGGTGAAGGTCGTGAGACTCAGTAGGACACAATCGAGTTTGAGAGAGGCAAAGTGGCTTACTGTGGTTGTGAATTTCTGTGGTGGGGGAAGCCATCAAATAGTTATTCTGGGGACTTACCTATCCTTACCCCCACTTCTTTTCATTTAAAATGCACCTGATATCCTTTGCTATTTAAGCTCCCTTCAAACACACTGTAGTGTTGGCTGCCTTCATTTTTGGAGGGTGGGGGTCCCTCCACCACTCTCCATTTCATGAGAATGAAATCAGGACAGAATACCTCCACATTCTTTCTTGAACTCTGGCCCTCACCATTACCCTTCATTAACAGTTTTACCTTCTGTAAATATCTCAGAGAAATAAAATACTATACTATTTAATAAATTGTGATTAGATTATTAAACATATGCCAGCAGGCTACAAACATTTTGGTACAGGTTTGGTGAAGATAATTTTTCCATGGAATGTAAATAGGTGTGGGATTGGATAATGCAAGTGTATTATATTTATTGTGTCCTTTATTTTTATTATTATTACACAGAATGTGATTTATATAGTAATTTAATGAAACAAATATAGAATGCAGAATGAGTGGGAGGACTGAGCTTATTTTCTTCAAACTAGATGGTCTCATTTGGGTGTAATGGGACATGATACACTTTAAATCTGTTGCTTATGTCCTATGTACTCCGTAATCTCAATTTTGTGGCTGTCATTGCAGAAAATCCTGCTTCACAAGGAATAGATGCCATAAATGGATGCAAGGTTTTCAATGCTTTTAAGGCAACCTCAGAATGTGTTAAGATTTGAAGTTGTCTCAAACATAATTTTAAGGCCAGTTATTTGTGATCTTAAGCAGATCATCCTTTTCTAGCATGCATAAAGTTGTACTACCTAGCTTCTTCTCGATGGGTAATGGACCTACTTCTCAGTTTGAGGGCCTTTTTGTTTGGGAGATATTGCTTGAATTCTTTTGAAAGCTGAGATAGGTGAATATGCACAGGATTGGAGAAGAAAGCCCTAGCTTTGCCCCCTTTTCTAAATCTCTGTTAATGTTTAAAACATGTTAAAAATTCCAATACTTATTCATTGCTACCATATTTTTAGTTTGGCTTTCAATGCAATCATTTGGTGACTTGAACACTGCTGTGCTTCTCCCTTGAAGTGACAGACTGAGTTTATTGAATAGGTCGAGTACATCACAGAAGCAAGCAAGTTTAGTACCCAATCAGTGTCACTGAAATGTGCTGCCTATAGTCACTGTTTTCTCAAAGCAATCTCTAAAGCAGCATTTGTAGCTCAAAACCCCTGACCAGTGATCTACGTTTAAAAATCACTTCCCCTCTGTGTGTAAGAGAACACATATATGTTCTGTGTCTACATTCTCAAAGAGCTTTAAGCACAGACTTGAGTTAAGAGCATGAACTTCAATGTAATTGTTAATTTTGTCACATTTGAAAAACATTGTTTAGTTCAGGTGACACTGTTTGGCTAGCCAGCCTTTCTCTATGGATCGCACAGTGCACAGATTCATCTGAAGTGACTTCTGTGACACATTACTCAAAGACCTGAGTAGCTCTCCATCTGTTGTTTTGAATGGCAACAAAATTGCACATAACATATCCTCGTGTACATCATCCTGAAAAATATATTGCATGAAAATCTTCACTGTTGCTGTACTGTCGTGATCATGTGGTGGCTCCTGTTGTGTATCAGAACTTCATTAATCCTCTCTACTGTGCCTCAATATCCTCTGCTACTCATCAATTTGTCTATAAATGGTGCTACCCAAATGAAAATCACATGCTACCATTTGAACTGTAGCCTGACCTAAAAGTTCCTGACAAATGTCTTTAGTGGCAGGCAGAATCAACTCTTTACCAATAGTGAAGGGCTTCTTTCTCAGCTTTAGCAATGTGTTCAGCCACTCAGAATGATGCTCTCAGCGTGGAGACATTTGATGAAGTTGTGCCCTTTGTAATTGCTCCTTTTTTATGTTCGCATTTTTACATCTGAAGGACTCTAAGCCTTGTTTTTGAATGTAGGGTGCTGGCTTTTCATGTTACAAAGCAGTATTGAGGTTTTTATATCTTAGTTGGATAGCTCATCACCACATATTATATTAAGTGGGCTTGGACAATATAAATCACATCTTTCAATGAAGCCATAATTTAAGTAGGACACTTTGTATTTTCTTTTAAATGCATTTTTCTTTCTGTTTGAAGACAAGAACTTTCTACTGTTTAATTTTTTAGTTATTTCCATTTTCAGAGAAACTGTTTAAGCACTTTGTTACTTATGCATTATGGCTAGGGATAGCTTGTGAGCTTACCAAAACTGTAACAGATTCAAGTGCACACTTGAGCAAAGAAACACAGTTGAAAGCATTAAATGAAAGGTGGGCCTCATGTAGACTGAAGTAAGTGTTGGATTTTACTTAAGATATGGCACAAGAAGCAGCTGCACAAATGAAGGACATGAGCTCACAGCCTTTATAAAGTCTGACATCACATGCAGCTTAATTCTGATTTTCCACTTACTGGTAGGGTTTTGATCTGAGTCTGCAAGCAATTGATTTATCATGGTGTCTTCAGTCAAACCTCTATGCTGATATTCGTCTGTATTTGCAGCTGCTCCCCAGTGGAGTATCATGACCTGAACTCCATCTCAGCCTGCAGTAGGATTTAAATTCTCATGGGGACCAGGCACCCCATATCCCTCACATGTGTACTGCACAGTAGGGTTCATGATGCAAAGAAAATCTAATGCTGTGCTGATCTGATAGGAGCCAGAAGTCAGGTGGTCATGGCAGAGATGTGAGCAGGGTAGACACAGATGAAGCTTTGATTACTTCCATGCTGTGCACTTCCTTTTTGCCAGCTTGGATGGACCATGGGGTGGTAGAGGTCTGTAGTTTGGGGGTTAATGACCCCTGGCATATATAATGTTGTGGAGATTCATCCATGTTGTTGTTGTCAGAGTTTGCTGTGATTTTAAAGTTAGAATATGTTTGCCTTCTATGTAGTTACTACATTTTGCTTATGCATTCATCTGTCAATGCAATGTTGGAAACTTCTGTATTTTTATTGTTTTGAGTAGTGCTTCTTTGATCATTGGTCCCCAACTGCCTCTGCAGGACACTGCTCTCAATACTTTTGAGGACATAATTGGAAGTAGATTTCCTGGATCATACGTTATTTTATTTCTATCTATTTATGATGTGTCCTATCACAGCTATACCATTTTACATTCCCACCACAGTGTCCAAGGCCTCCAATATTTCTCCTTTTCACCAAAGAGGTTATTTCATGTTAAACATATGTATAATAAGAAAGCTCCCTATGGTTTTTATTGAAGACTGCTTGGATGTGAAAAGTCATCCTCACTCTTGCTGTTTTCATTTTCCACTCTCTCTGTTTGATCTTCTTTTGAGTGATTTTATTTCATTGCGTGAATCTGCTTACATATATTCTTTCTGTAGTTGTTGAGTTTTTTTGAATATTTATATTCTCACTCTTCATCATTTTAAAAAGCAGAATGGTAGTTTTTCCTCAAATGTTCCCTTGATCTTTCACTCATTTTGCGCTTTCCCATACAGCCATGTTGGTCTGGTTCATTATGTCCCATAGGTCCTTGTGTCCATCCATTTTCTGCAATCTTATTCTCTATTTTTCAGACATGACACTTTCCATTGTCCTGTAATCAAGTTTATTGATGCTCTCCAATATATGTTCTGCCTTTATATTTCTTAGAGAACTGCTAGGAACAATACTATTTTTCTTTATGTTTAAAATGAAAAAAGAAAAGAGCTGGGACCCACAGGTAAAGCCAAAGCTCCAATTGAAAAAAACCTGCACAGGCTTACAAGCAACAGTCACAGAGTCCCACCCCAATACAATCAGGAGGTGCACACCGATCCCAGGGAGAAGCCCAAGGGGACCAGGGTGGAACCATTGCAGGCATGTCCTATCCTTGACCCCAGCAGCTGGGACCCACAGGCCGAGCCAAAGGCCATCTGGAAGAGGTCTGCACAGGGGCCCAAGCAACAGCCAGAGGCTTGCTGAGATACCATTGGGTTAAGCAGCAGAAAAAAGGCCTCTGGATAGCTTTCCTGAGAATTGAAGATCACAAAGTGAGCAAAATATCACCACAGCAAAGGCACAGCAGACTGCATCTGTTGAAGTGAGAAGGCATGTACACAGGTCTCAAAACCAGACTTCCAGATCACCTAAGGCAATACCAAATGGAAATATGATGGAACAATCTGATACTCAACAACCTGGACACCCTGAAATGGCAGTAAAAGAGGATCTGGAAAAAATGATATCACAATTTGTCAAATAACAACAGAGAGTGTCCATAGTGCAAGAAACAATTAATAAATTTAAAGCAGACACATAAAAAATTAGAGCTGAGCAACATGAAGGAAACCCAACAAGGAAATAAATGGAATCCATAAAGCTGATACAAACTGATTTCCAGGAAATTAAATACTCCATTGAAAGTTTACACAGCTGAATGGGCCAATGTGAAGACAGAATATCAGATATAGAACACAGGTTTGCAATTAGTGAGCAGGTAAAGAAAAATTTCTTAAACATAGTAAAGGATCATGAGAAATCAATCCAATAGATCCTAGTTGATGCAAAGAAGAATAACTTAAGACTGACTAGAGTCAATGAAGAATCAGGAGAGAGTGCAAATGACATTAAAAAACTATTCAGAGATGTATTGGCAGAAAGGTTCCCAAGCAGGGGAAAATAATTTAACATACAGATAAATGACATAAAAAGGACTCCAGCTAGCCATGATCAAAAAATCTAAGCCTAGGCATATAATAGTTAAGATTCCAGAAACCCAACAGAAGAACAAAATTCTACAAGCAGTTAGAGAAAAGAAACAAATCACATACAAAGGAAAGCCCATCAGAATCACAGCAGACAATCTCAGCACAAAAACTCATGGCAAGAAGAGCTTGGAGTGACGTATTCCAAGCCCTAAAGGAAAACAGCCTCCTACCAAGGTTGATGTACCCTGCAAAACTATCTTTGAAAATCAATGGGAAAACATGGTACTTTCATGACAAAAACACCTGAGGATCTCTATGAATACAAAACCAGTACTTCAAAATTTTTCAACATTATCCTTCAAAAAGACAATGAGGATCACAACCCTACAAAGACCAGAAGAATGAATTCATCAGCCATGACAAGAAATTAAATGCAAAGGGGGAGAATACAACGAAACGAAAAAGTCATGTCCAGGATAAGTCCATACTTACCAGTTATAACCATCAATGTTAATGGTACTAATTCAACAATCAAAACCAATAGACTGGCAGAATGGGTCAAGAAGCAACATGCAACAATATGCTGCACACAAGAAACACACTTATTTCAAAAAGAAACTCATAGACTAAAAGTTAAAGGGAAACATTACTCCATGAAACAGAAATGTAAAAAAGGCAGGAGTAACCATCCTATTTGCAAATAAAATAGATTTCAAACCAACACTGATTACAAGAGACAAAAAAGGACATTATATGCTTGTAAAGGGAAATATCCAAGAACAGGAGATGACAATCATCAAGATACTTTCACCAAATGCTAGTGCACT
Organism: Heterocephalus glaber; assembly: GCF_053883595.1. Lineage (NCBI taxonomy): Eukaryota > Metazoa > Chordata > Mammalia > Rodentia > Bathyergidae > Heterocephalus > Heterocephalus glaber. Next base: position 5,794,822 of record NW_028258410.1, read on the forward strand.
AAACTGTATAAAATGAATATTAATAGACATGAAAAATCAAATGAGAACTAACACAATAGTAGTGGGGGGCCTCAATACCCCATTGTCACAAATAGATCAACTAGACAGAAAATAAACAATGAAATACTAGAACTCAATAAAACTCTTGAACAAATGAACTTAAGATGTTTACAGAGTATTTCAGCCCACAAAATCAAAATACACATTCTGTTCAGCTGCACACAGGTCATTCAACAAAAGAGACCACATACTTTCTCATAGAAATTAAAGAATAAATCAGACAGTTCCTACAATTAAATGACATTGACAATACAACATATTTGAATCTCTGGGACACAATGAAAACAGTGTTAAGCGGAAAAAACATAGCACTGAATACTCATATCAGGATAAAGAGCAAGCTCAAATATGCAACCTGAAGCTGATCCTCCAGGTTCTAGAAAAAGAAAAGCAGGACAAACCCAAAGCTCACACAAGGGAGGAAATTATAAAGATCAGAGCAGAAATCAATACAATAGAGACTAAGAGAATGGTATAAAAAATCAATTTAGAAAAGAGTTGGTTCTTCAAAAGAATAAGCAAAATTGACAAACCCTTAGACAACCTTATCAAAAAGGTAAGGAAAAGACCCGAGTCCATGCAGTTATGAATGAAATGGGTGAAATTATGAGACCCAGCCAAATTCCACAGGATCATCAATACCTATTTTGAGAACCTGTAGGCCAATAAGGTGGAAAACACAGAATAAATGGACAGATTCTTAGACACATATGAATTACCAAAGTTGAATGAAGAAGACCTAAAAATTCTAAACAACACAAAATCAATCCTCATAATTAAAAATTTATGAATGAAAACAAGCCTGGGCTCTGATGGCTTCACTGCTGAATTATACAAGACATTTAGAGAAGAACTATTGCCACTAATATTTAAACTCTTCAGTGTAATTGAAAGAGAAGCAATACCCCTAAATCCATTCTTGGAAGCAAGCATCACCTTGATCTCAAAAGTGGAGAAAGATCCAACTGAAAAAGAGAAATATAGGCAAATCTCACTAGTGATGCAAAATCCTTAATAAGATACTGGCAAACAGAATTCAGAAGATCATCAAGATGATCAAGCATCCTGACCAAGTGGGATTCATCCCAGGGATGCAAGGATGGTTCAACATATGCAAATCAGGACATGTAATACACCATATTAATACAGCCAGTTACAAAACTATACAAACATCTCAACAAATACAGAAGAAGCATTTCAAAATATCCTACATGCATTCATGTTAAAAAACCTACAAAATATTGGAATAGATGGTCTCTACCTCAAACTAATAAAAGCCATCTATGAAAAATCAAATTATTAGGAAAATATTTTTCTTTATATTTAAACTCAGAATAGACAAGGAAAGAATCCCTGAAAAATGTAATGCATCTTATTCTTCTGGAAAATGAAATCCAGAAAATCATTTCACCATCACATTTGCAAGTATCTATAAATGACATAATAATTTTCGCACAATTCCAAACATTCATGGATACTGCAATGCAGTATTTTGTGAGTGTTTAGAGTGATAAAAATATTGATAATTTGAAAAATATTATCATATATAAAGGAAATATTGTACAAAATTTCAGAAGTTGAAAAGAGAGAAACCTGGGTTTAAATATTCAGTTTTCTGTAAATCCTGGGCAATCCTATAGCAGATGTCTACATAAACAGTATGTAAGCACATTATGAGAGAGTGGTCAGTAGCATTGATATCCTCAAGGACCACAATGAAGAAAAGGCCTGGTACACTCCTGACATATTAAACTGGCACTCATTTAAAGGTTGATTTGTTTTCCATTCTGAGGCAGTTGGGAGTTAAAAACTTCTCTTGCTAAAAAACAAATCTTTACTTGGTTCTACACAGGTTCACTTGATAATTAAGAGCAGAACAAAGCTTGTCCTTCACTTTGTATCTTCCTTTTCATTCCTATAAAACTTGGATTCAGATCCATTATCCACATTCATATGGGCATGTTTGTCCTATAAGGAATATCTGCCTAAAGACTGCCAAGAAAATGTTGATTAGGTATAAACTGATAAAACTTCTGTAACCCATTTACAAACTGAAGATGCTAAGATAATAGATTTACAAGGATATTCAACTACTAAGTAGTGCCCAGAAATCTTTTCTCATTTTCTATAGTTTATGGATTCTGGATTTCAGAAGAAACTGAAAACTGAGAGTCTGTCAAGTACCAACAGTTATCCTATAGAGATTGGGTTACCTCCTCTAATGCTATTGACTTCTCTGGAATGAATTGCAAAACCAATAGTGAGACAATGATCAAGCCAACCCTAGCTCACCTCAGCCCATCAATAAAAATGGATCTATTCCTTTGTGGGGAAGGCTTATCCTCTCCCTCAGAACTCAGCCTCCTCAAGCTTCTCAAGTTAAAGCCCCTCTCCCATGTTCTCTTCCTTTCTAACTCTGCCTAATAAATCAGCTTGTGTCTTTCACTGACACCTTCTGAAATGCTTTTCTGCAATGAGATATCAAGAATCTGGCTGGGATGAGTTGAGTTCCCCATCTCCTCTTTGGGTGGGGGTCTACTTGAACTCTGCCAAGTGAGAGTGTCAATGTAGATTAATTCTAAGCAAAGATATAAAACAAGATGATTCAGAGAGTGAGGATTGGATTTTGGGTGTGCAGCCACATGAGCTGAATCACAGCAGATTTCTCAACACAAACCCTCAAATCAAGGAGAGCCTGGAATGAAGTATTTCAAGCCCTAAAAGAAAATAACTTCCAACCTAGACTGTTGTATCTGGCAAAACTAACTTTCAAAATAGATGGGGAAATTAGATACTTTCATGACAAAGAACACCTGAAAAAATGTGGTGAACACCAAACTAGCACTCCAAACAATTTTAAGCAATATCCTAGAAAAAGACAATGAAGGTCACAACTCCATGAGGCCCAACAGAGAGAAGGCACCACGCAAGGTAAGACACTAAAGCAAAAGGGGGGAAAATAAGAAATGAAAGAGCCAACAACAGTAAAACCTCATGACAAGGATGAGTCAATGTCTCTCAATTATAACTATCAATGTTAATTGTCTCAGTTCACCAATCAAAAGAAATAGACTGGCAGAATGGATTAAGAAGCAAAACTCAACAATATGCTGTATACAAGAAACACACCTAACTCAAAAGGAAATCCATAGACCGAAAGTAAAAGGATGAAAAACAGTTCTCCATGCAACAGGAACCCAGAAAAAAGCAGGTATACCAATCTTATTTGCTGATAAAGTAGATTTCAAATCAAAAGTAATTAAGAGAGACAAAGATGGAAACTACATACTTGTGAAGGGAACAATCCAAGAGAAAGAGATGACAATCCTAAATATATATGCACCAAATATGAATGCCCCCAACTATACAAAAAAAAACACTAATGGACATGAAAAACCAAATAATCACTAATACAATTGTAGTGGGGGACCTCAATATTCCTCTATCACAAATAGACAGATCAACTAGAAAAAAATTAATAATGAAATTCTAGAACTGAAACAAGCTATTAAACAAATGGACTTAATAGATGTTTATAGAGTGTTCCGCCCCACAGAATCAGAATACACATTCTTTTCAGCTGCATGAGCCACATGCACTCATAGTTGTGACTTTTTGGAGGTGGCTGGATCTGGTGTATGTGATACCAGGATTAAGGGTGTGTGATAACTAAATATGTTTAGCATAGTTCTGGGTGTAAACCATACAGGCCCCACCGTGGGGGTGGGTGAGAGATATTGTTTTAGTTATTTTTTTCTCACTACTGAGAATACCCAACACCCAAAGTTAAAGAAGGAAAGCTCTATGTTACTCACAGATCACAGAGGTTTCAGTTCATAGTTGACTAACTCCAAGGCAGAGTGGCATGGCAGAGAGCCATTCCAGAGTAGAAACTGTCCAAGGTGGGTAGAAGTTAACAAAGTAGAGAAGAAGCAAAGCAGCAAGCAGCAAGTGACAAGTGATGACCTTCTTTCTGTCACTCATAGACTATCCAGGTTATCCACCCTTAGAGTGTGTAGCACTCATACCAGGGTGGGGCAGCTTTAATCCTAGCATTGAACCTTGAATCACTCCCAGAATCAAATCCTTGATCCCAGCACCACATTCTAGATCTACCTCCAAAAACCCCACCTATGACTGCATGAGGCTTTGGGGGGGGGGCATCCAGACAGAAGCCATAACACCAATCAATAGGTTTATAGCATGGATGGAATAAAAAGGAAGGGATGAAAGGCAGGCTTGCTGCTCTTGCTTGCTGTTTCACTGTTTCCTACCTGTTTTGCCATGGATGGTTTCTTCTCTGTGATGACCCTCTGCCATGCGACTGTGCCTTGGAGACAGCTGACCATGGACTGAAAACTGTGTGAACTATGAGCAGAAAGAAACATTTCATCCATCAACTTTAGGTGGTGGGTGTTTTGTATCAGAAATGATTAAAATAACAAACATAGAGCATATTTACATTGTGAAATGCTTTATTGTAGTTAATTGAATTGTAGTATCTCACATAGTTGTCTGTGTGGAGAGAAATTGTAACATCCACTTGCTTAAACTCTCCAATGTTACAACTGACTATAGTGTCAGATATACTATAGGTCTTCACTCCTCCTTCCTGTGTGGCTGTGACTCTGCACTTCTGACCTCTGTCACCCCATCCATGAGGAAGCCAATGCCTGATCCTCTGACAACCATCACCCTGCATTCATATTCTAGGAGATTAACTATATCACCTCCACACATAAGTGAGAGAAGGGAGTGTTTAATCTTTCCCAAAGCATTCCAGTTGCCATGGTTATTATTAGAAAGACAAAGATAACAAATATCAGCAAGAATTTGGAGAGAACAGAATGCTGTTGGTGGGAAGGTGAGGATGACCTTATGGAAACAGGATGAGAACTGCTCAGAAGATTAAAGACAGAACAATCCTATGGTCCAGCATCCCTCTCCTGGGGACTTATTTACAGGAGTGGAACCAGGATGCTATGTACACATCTCCACTCCCATGGTCAGCAAAGCATTGTGCACAAAAGCCAAAGTGTGCCCCAACTGGTCTCTAGCCTTGGAAGAGTTGAAAGAAAACATGGTGAATCAAACACTGAATACCATCTGTCTTAAAGAAGTACATTGGGCACAAATGCAGCGCAGCTGAAGCTAAAGTTCATGCTGTTCAGTGAAATAAGAGAGGCATAGGAAAGCAGAAGTTTTTTCAGGGGTTTTCACTGCACAACATCACTGGTACAACTGATCTGGTTCTACCTATCTCCTCAGTGTTTGAGAATTAGACAAAAGGCATCTTCATGAAGCTCATGACTGAATTAAAGGGCTGATGATGTCCTCATGGCCATAGTGTCAGACTCAGCCATCACTGGGATGCTCCTGTTTCTGGAGGCATTGACCTCAGCCTGTCCTCAGGGGACAGGGAATACAGTCCTCATTTTCACACTCATTATTAAAAGTCCTTAAGGACCCACCAAATGGCCCATTGTTAGGTGAGATAGTTAGACAGCAGACGTGAGGGGCAAAGGGGATCTAAAATAGCATGCTGTGCCAGTTAAAGCTAAAGAAGAAGCAAAGCTCAGCATGTGACACATTTCTAGTCACTTATTAGGTTTCAGATCACACAGTGCCTCTGGGTAGAGAACCAGGCAAACAGTGTCCTAATGCATAGCTCATGGCACAGTAATATCAGAAAGAGGACATTCTTTAACACCCCCCTGCCATGGTCTGAGCCTTACTGAGAGTTATCTTTTGTAATTTTTCCTTTCTTTCTTGCACAAATAAGGCTCCTCAGGGAACACTGATTTTAAAATGGCAGGAAGACATTTAGCAGTTCCAGAGTGAGCTCTAAGAAAACTGGTCAGTCAGCATCACAGTCACTCTAGTTCTGGAAGCCCAGTGGAAACTCCTTTGTGTATTAAAAATGCATCCAAACACCCACTTGGGGCAGAGGCCTGTGAGGCACCATCCACCTTCTGGAGTGAAGGTGCAGGTCCTGCTATATTCACTCTACATTAAATTGTGATTCTACATCTACATAGCTTTCTACATGTCCAGATTGCATTCATTCATCAAGGAAACCTAATATGGGGGAGCAGGGTGGGCTCCTTGGGGCACCAAGGCCTGGCTTCTTGCTGACCCCTGTCACAACCAACCCCCCCTCTGACTCCAACTCTGCATCATTCCATGCATCTCAACCCAGCCTCATCCTCTCCACCACTTGCTTCCACTTCCTGTGAAGACCCAACCTTATCCCATGCACTGCTGGCTTCTTCCTCTGCTTTCCACATTGACCTGCTGGAGGCTGCATCTCCTGGAAACCCTGCGCCAGCATCAGATCCTCTGTAAATTTTCCCAGGCCCTCCCCATCTCTGTCTTCTTGCCTTACTGTGAGTTCTGACTGCACTGCAGTCTTTCACTCACCCACTTCTGCCTGTTAGTGAATTGGGAGTTTGCTCTGTTTGTTTCCTGCCTTTCCCAAACCTTGTTTTGGCCTGCAGCAGTTATTTAAAAAATACATAATGATGTGTAGATTCACTCATAAGTGACATTTTCTCACTTGCCATGCAAACTGTTATTTTTCTCCCTCAAACTTCACCTAACACCCTGAAATTGGTTAAAAATTTCATTTCGCTCAATCTGTGTCTCTACCGCCATTTAGATGACCAATTGTATATTCTTTTTTGCTATGCTTTACCTAACATCCAGTGCAATGCTTCATGTGTACTAGAGGAGTAGTGTTTTCAGCGATGGTCATTATTTTCTATGTCACCTCATGTAGTCATTTGCTATTGGTTTTCCTTTTGCCACTAACTTGAAAATCTGTGAAATTTTCCAGTCTTCATCTTTTTGCGGACCTGAAAACTTGTGTGGTGATAGAGGGTTGGGGATAATAATTAGATTTGAAAAGATTCTTGGTGATTTCATTTTGGTTCCTATGCTCTTACTGCATGAGACCAAGAGGAGCACACACTCACCTGGTAAGGGAGAGAGTCTCTGTGATGATCCTGCATGGAATTTTCTGGAGGAGAAAGAATGAACTCTCTGCTCAAGAACAGCTAAGCTCCACTCACTCACTTTAAGGTAAAGAAGGAATAGCCACCAGAGTGAGAGGCCAGTGATTGACAGTTGGGCTGGCCCTAATCAGGCAGGCCCATGTTCATAGAGCACAGTTTGTAATAGCTAAAACTTGGAAACAGACCAAATGCCCATCAACTGGAGACTGGACAAAGACAATGTGGTTTTGTTTATAAAATGGAGTACTACTCAGCCATAAAAAATGAGAAATTAGAGACATTTATAGATAAGTGGATGCACATTGAGGTGATACTCTTAAGTGAAATAAATAGGACACACATGAATAAATTCTAAATAGTTTCTCTGGTGTGAGAAACTGAAAGTGTAAATAAGGACTAAATGTGTAATAGGTAATGTGAAATAGGAAGAAAAGGGGCAAAGGGGAAGGAAATGGGAGGGCTAGATGAAAGGATAGAAGGGAATGGGATTAATATGAGAAAATGGAAAAATAGGAACAAAATCTTTGTAAACAGGGAGGAATGGAGGGGTTGAAGGGAGGGCTGGGTAAGGGTGAAAAATAAGAACCAAGAGAGACTATGTAAAGTTGCAAATTTCCAATGATGAATGTCATTATATTGTATACCTCAAATGTACCAATGATTAGAATAAATAATCAAAAATGTAAAATATTAAGAAAAGGTCCAAAGAGGTAGGGGTAGTGGGAGGGGCAGGGGAAGGGAAAGAAGGGAAAGGAAAAATGATGAGAAATGGATAAAATGGAAATAAAGTCTTTGTAAATAGGGAAGGGTGGAGGACGTGAAGGGAGGGCTAGGAATGGGGAAAACATAAGAACCAAGATGCATTATGTAAAGGTACAATTCTCAATGAGAAATGTAATTTTATTGTATACCTACAATGTACCAATAAAAGAATTTAATAAAAAAAATCAGGCAGGTTCTCTTCAGAGGCTGAGGCTTCATGGAGAGATAGGATTGATCCAAATCCAGGCAGGAGACAGAGTGATGAATAGGAGACTTATGAGGGCACCTGGCTCGGGTCCTCTGAGTCCTGAGCTAGTGCAGGGAGTTCATTAACTCAAGGTCTTATGTGTAGAATGAACGCTCTCCAAGGAATTTACCTCTTCTGATTTGTTTGTCTGTAGAATAATCTTGTCCAGAGATATTGTTGTGCCCAGATTTCGAGGTCCCCAAAGACCACCAAGGAGCTGATTCCGATGTAAATGCATTAGGGTCATTTATTCAAGCTCGAGCAGGGACTCCCAACCTTCACTGCCACAGCGGGTCAAGATTGAGAGCCCTGACTCCAAATCAGCAGGGGTTTTATAGTAGTTACAGCAAGGTTCTAGATTGGCAAATAACCTGATTGGTTGTGCCTTGTGTACCCAAGCTGCAAACGGTTACACCTGGGACATTGGGGTAGCTGTTGCCAGGGGATGGCTGAACACTTATCACAAGCAGGTGGGCAAAGTACATCTTGTGGTTTTAGGTCTCACAATATATGCTTGATTGAGATCCAGATAAGACTCCAAAACAATAAAATCACCACACAAAAGCTCAAAATTATCTGTGGCCACATTGTGCTGTCCTTGTGTTGCCCTTTGAAAATTGTGCACAGGGGAAGAGTGATGCCACCCCAGGGGAATATTTGTTTAAAAATTCACTTAGTAATATGTGAAGGAGAATATTGAGGAGAAAAATTTCATTTCTGCAGAAAATTGTGAAGTATTTTTTTTTCTCCATAGAGATTTAATTTATATTCTTGGGCTACCTCATGTCAGTGTTATAGGTTGTGTTGCCTTTTATCATGAAGTGTGCTTTCTTCCCCGTGCAAAATTTACAAGCCAGAGACTGTCAGTCTTACCAGATCTTCTCTTTTCTAAAAGAAAGAAATGAGCAGAACACAGTACAGTAGAAAAAACATGTAGATATTAATTAAGGAGAAGTTCATTCTTTAGATTGGCAATGACTGGTGAGAAAACTGAGAGCAGGTTTAACTCAAAGTGGCCCCTCTGCTTTATATTTGGTGATATTTATTGAAATCTTTCCTTGGGTTTTGGGTGGGATGAAAGGTTTTCTGCCCAATTAATTGAAACTCACCACCTACACATTGAGAGGGACCATTTTTTATCTTATATGGCCCAAAGAAAAGAAGAATGTCAGCCAAAGTCCACGGAGTGTGTGTGTGTATATATGTGTATATATACATATATACATATATATGTATGTGTAAATATATATATATATATGTGTGTGTGTGTGTGTGTGCAAAAACTGCAATGCTAATGAAATAGTGATTATTTTGTGTTACACCCAATTACTCTGAAGCAGAGTATTGCACCTTGGGGTCAAGACAGAAGAGAAGTGTGATAATGGCTGAGAATACTTCCCAGGCTCATGTGGAAGCTAAGGAGATGCAGTGAGAAGATGAGTCAAGCATCTCCAAGAATCAGAAGGCATCCTGCTGTTGGGAGTTTAAGACTTGGATGTCTCAGGCCAGGGATTTAGCTCAGTGGTTCTGTCACTTGCCTCGCAAGCACAAGGACCCAAGTTCAATCCCTGGTACCAAAAAAAGAAATAGAGAAGGGGCTTCCAGGCTGCTGTCAATTCTGCCACTCCTGGCCCAGAGGAAGGGGCTTCTGGGCCACCATCCATCCTGCTGCTACTGGCCCAGAGGAAGGGGCTTCTGAGCCACCCTCCCACCACTCCTGACTTAGAAGAAGGGGGTTACAAGCTGATGTCTGTCCCACTGATCCTTGGCCAGGGGAAGGGGTTTCTGAGCCACTGTCACACCACTCCTGTCTTAGAGGAAGGGGCTTCTGGGCCACAGTCCATCCCGCTGATCCCAGCCCAAAGGAAAAGGCTTCTGAGCCACTGTCCCACTGGTCTAGGCATAGAGGAAGGGGCTTCCAGGCTGCTGTCCATCCTGCCACTCCTGGACCAGAGGAAGGGTCTTCTGAGCCACTGTCCCACCACTCCCAGCTCAGAGGAGGTGAGCCCCATGGGTGCCAACAGCACACCCCCCAGTCGAAATGAGTAGGCACATAAACAAGTTTCAAAACCAGACTTCCAGATCACCTACAGAAACCCCAAAGGGAAATGAGATGGAACACTCTGACACTCAACCACCTGGACCCCCTGAACTGGCAACAAAAGAGGATCTGGAAAAATGAATTCAGAAATAATTTTTCAGATAACAGCAGAGATTGTGCTCATAGTGCAAGATATGATTAACAACTCTAGAGAGGAGCTGAGGAACATGATGGAATCCCAACATAGGAAACAAATGGAATCCATAAAACAGATGCAAATAGATTTCCAGATGAAAACTTCGTTGAAAGTCTACACAGCAGAATGAGCCAATGTGAGAACAGAATTTCGGATACAGAAGATAAGATTTCAAATAGTGACCATGAAAAGTAAAATTGCTTCAAAATTATAAGGGAACATGAGAAATCAATCCAGCAGCTGCTAGATGATGCAAAGAAGACTAACATAAGACTGATTGGAGTCAAAGAAGAAACAGGACAGTGTCCAGATGACATAAAAAATCTTTTCACCGAAGTAATGGCAGAAAACTTCCCAAGCAGGGGAAAAGAACTTGACATACAGTTAAGTGACGCATATAGGACTCCAAATAGCCTTGATAAAAAAAAAATCTACACATAGCATATAATTGTTAAGATTCCAGAAACTCAACAGAAGAACAAAGTTCTACAAGCAGTTAGAGAAAAGAAACAAATCACATAGGAAGGAAAGCCCATCAGAATCACAGCAGACTTCTCAACACAAACCATCAAGGCAAGAAGAGCTTGGAGTTATGTATTCCAAGCTCTGAAAGAAAACAATCTCCACCCCAGATTAATGTTCCCTGCAAAACTATCTTTCAAAATGGATGGAGAAATAAGATACTTTCATGACAAAGAGCACCTTAGGAACTTCATGAATACCAAACCAGCATTCCAAAAAAATTTAGACAATATCCTAGAAACAGACAATGATGATCACAACCCCAGGAAGCAAAGCAGAATGAACCCATCTGTCTCAACAAGAAATTAAATGTAAAGGGGGAGAACTCAACAAAAAGAAAAAGTCATGACGATGATAAGTCAATACATTTCAGTTATAACCATCAATGTTAATGGTCTCAGTTCACCAATCAAAAGAAATAGACTGGCAGAATGGGTCAAGAAGCAAAATCTAACAATATACTGCATACAAGAAACACACTTAATTCAAAAGGAAACTCATAGACTGAAAGTTAAAGGGTGGAAGACAATACTCCATGTGACCAGAACCTCCCAAAAAAGAGGAGTAGATATCCTCTTTTCAGATCAGGTAGATTTCAAACCAACACTGATTAAGAGAGAGAAAGAAGGATACTATATCCTTGTAAAGTGAAGAGTCCAATAGGAAGAGATGACAATCATAAATATCTATGCACCAAAAACTAGTGCAATCAACTATATAAAGCTAATACTAACAGACCTGAAAAGTCATATATGCACTAATACAATTGTAGCGGGGGACCTCAATACCTCATTGTCATAAATGGATAGATCAACTAGACAAAAAATAAGAAATAAAATACTAGAATTCAATTGAACTCTTGAACAAATGAACTTAACGGATGTTTAAAGAGTGTTCTCTGCACAAAATCAGAATTCACATTCTTCTCAGGAGCACATGGGTCATTCTCCAAAATAGATCACATACTCATGCATAGAACATGTTTAAGTAAGTGAAAAGGAATTGAAGTTATCCCCTGTATATTATCAGACAAGAGTGCAATGAAATTGGACATCCATAGCAAAAGAAACTGGAAAAATTTCATAAACACGTGGAAAATGAACAACACACTTCTGAATAACCAATGGGCCACAGAGGAAATTAAATAAACAGACATTTCCTTCAATTAAATGACAATGACTGTACAACATATCAGAATCTATGGGACACAATGAAAGGAGTCTTAGGAAGGAAATTCGTAGCAGTAAATATGCATATTAGGAAAACAGAACTAGCCCAATTAAACAACCTGATGATGAACTTCAAGCTTCTAGAAAAAGAAGAGCAGGACAAACTCAAATCTCATACAAGGGAGGAAATTATATAAGAATCAGAGCAGAAATCAATTCAATGGAGACTAAGAGAATGATACAAAAAAATCAATGAAGCCAAGAGTTGGCTCTTCGAAAGAATAAACAAAATTGACCAAACCCTTAGTGAACCTTATCAGAAAAAGGAAATAAAAGCCCAAATCCATGTAATTAGGAATGAAAAGGGTGAAATAACAACAGACCCAGCAGAAATTCAGAGGATCATCAATACCTACTTCCAGAAGCTATACATCAATAAGATGGAAAACCAGAAGAAATGGACAGATTTCTAGATACGTATGAATTACAAACTTAAATGAAGAAGACCTGAAAATTCTAAACCACTCATTAGCAACAAATGAAATCAAAAATGTAATTAAAAACTTATCAACTAAGAGAAGTCCAGTCTGTGATGGCTTCACTGCTGAATTCTGCAGGACATATAGAGAGGAAATACTGCCACTACTTTTAAATTCTTCAATTAAATTGAAAGGGAACCAATACTCCCAAATTCATTCCTCGAAGCAAGTATCACCTTGTTCCCCAAAGCAGAGAAAGATCCATCCGATAAAGAGAACCATAGGCCAATCTCACTAATGAACATAGATGCAAAAACCTTACTAAGATACTGGTAAATAGAATGCAGAAGATCATCAAGGAGATCATATACTCTGATCAAGTGGGATTCATCCCAGGGATGTAGGGATGTTCAACATCAATCAATCAATATGATACACTGTATCAATAGAGCGAAAGACAAAAACCACATGATTACCTCCAACATGCATTTATGATAAAAACCCTTAAAAATTAGAATAGATGGTCTCTACTTCAAATGGATAAAAGCCATCTATGAAAAACTCAACAGCCAGTATCATACTCAATGGTCAAAACCTTCAATCTTTCACATTAAAATCAGGCACAAGATAAGGTTGTCCACTGTCACCACTCTTGTTCAATATAGTTTTGGAAACATTAGCCATTGCAATTAGACAAGAGAAAGAAATAAAAGGAATAAAGATAGGAAATGAAGAAGTCAAATTGTCATTATTTGCAGATGACATGATACTGTATATAGAAGACCACAAGAACTCCACCAAAAGTCTTCTAGATGTAATAATCAAATTTAGTAAAGTAGCTGGATACAAGATCAACACACAAAACTCAATAGCTTTCCTCTACACAAATAACAGACTCACTGAGAGAAAGAGGGCAAAGAATTCCTTTCACAATAACATACAAATAAATGGAAATACCTAGGAATCAAACTAATGAAAGAAATCAAAGAGCTCTTCTCTGAAAACTATATCACTCTGAAAAGAGAGATTGAATATTATATCAGAAAATGGACAGACATCCCCTGCTCCTGGGTAGGAAGGATTAATATAGTGACAACGGCCATATTTCCAAAACTGCTATATAGATTCAATGCAATTCCAATTGAGATCCCAGCAGCATGCTTCACGGACCTTGCAAAAACAATCCACAAATTCATTTGGAACAAGAAGAGACCCAGAATAGCAAAAGGAATTCTATTCTAAGTAACAGAGACATGGCAGAGAGTATCACAATCCCCAACTTGCAACTAAACTACAAAGCTACTGTTATAAAAACAGCATGGTACTGGCAAAGAAACAGACCTGAGGACCAGTGGAACAGATTAGGAGATGCAGAAACAAGTCCAGACACACTCAGCCATCTCATATTCGGTAAAGGAGGCAAAACACCCTCACTGGAGGAAAGATAGACTCTTTAATAAATGGTGCTGGAAAAATTGGGTTTCAACTTGCCAAAGATTAAAACTAGACGTATATCTCTCACCATGCACTAAACTAAAAACAAAATGGATTAAAGATCTAAATATTATAATAGAAACCCTGAACTGGCTGGAACAGAATTTCAGTAGAACTCTTGAAGACACTGGTCTAGGAAAAGATTTTATGAATAAAACCTCAGTTGCCCATGAACTAGCACAAACAATCAACAAGTGGGATCTCTTCTTATTAAAAATCTTCTGCACAGCAAGAGAAACCACCAGCAGTGTGAAGAGACAATCCCCAATGTGAGAAATAATATTCACCTGCTGTTCCTCAGACAAAGGTCTACCATCTCGAATCTATAAAGAATTGAAAAAATCAGACCTCCCAACTTTAAAGACCCAATCCAAAAATGGGCTTCTGAAATGAACAGACATTCCTCAGACAAAGAAGTTGAAATAGCAAATAAATACATGAAAAATGTTCAACATCATTGGTCATTCGAGAGATGCAAATGAAAACAAAGCTGAGATTCCACCTCACTCCAGAAAGAATGGCTGCTATCATGAAATCAAGCAACAACAACTGCTGGCGGGGCTCTGGGAATAGAATAACCCTGCTCCACTGCTGGTGGGAGTGTAGACTGGTGCAACCACTGTGGAAATCAGTATAGAGATACCTCCAAGAACTAGGACTGGAAGTCCCATTTGACTGAGCTATTTCCCTGCTGGGTATCTTTCCCAAAGAATTAAAAGAATCATCCCACAGTGATATATGTGCACCCATATTCATAGCAGCACAATTTGCAATAGCTAAAACTTGGAAACAGCCCAAATGCCCACCAACTGGAGACTTGATAAAGAAAATGTGTTTTTGTTTTGTTTTGTTTTGTTTTTACAAAATGAAGTATTACTCAGCCATAAAAAATGATAAATTTGGGACATTTATAGCTAAGTGGTTGCACATTGAGGTGATACACTTACATGAAATAAATAGGACACACATGTATAAATACTGAATACTTTCTGTAGTGTGAGAAACTGAAAGTGTAAATAAGAACTAAAACATACAATATATAATGTGAAATAGGAAGAAATGGGGGAAAGGGGAAGGGGAAGTGGGAGGGGTAGGGGAAAGGAAAGAAGGGAGTGGAATTAATAAAAAATGGAAAATGGAAACAAAATCTTTGTAAATAGGGAGGGATGGAGGTGTTGAATGGAGGACAGGGGAACGAGGAAAGATAAGAACCAAGAGAGATTATGTAAAGGTGCAAATTTCCAATAATGAATGTCATTATATTTTATACCTAAAATATACCAATGATTAGAATGAATAATTGATAACGCAAAAATAGGAAGAAAAGGTCCAATGGGGTAGAGGTAGTGGGATGGGCAGGGGAAAGGAAAGAAGGGAAAGAAAAAATGATGAGAAATGAAAAAAATGGAAACAAAGTCATTGTAAATAGGGAGGTATGGAGGGGATGAAGGGAGGGCTAGGAATGGCGAAAAATAAGAACCAAGATGCATCATATAAAGGTACAAGTTCCCAACGAGAAATGTAAATGTGTTGTATACCTAAAATGTACCAATAAAAGAATTTAAGTAATAATAATAATAATAAAAAGACCTGGATGTCTCCTACAATGTGTTCTCCTGCCTCAAACCCATCATTTGACCCTCTCTTCCACTGTTGCTGCTTACTACCCTCTGAAAACTTTGAAGAACATAAAATTTCCAGGCTTGGCCCAGAATTCCTTACTGATCTCAGTGAGTTTGAGCATCACAGGACTGTCACTGAGCTTGTGCAAGCCTAGCATGAAAACAGTCCTCACAAGTGTCTGCAGCCTAGGGTCAGCCCACATATACACTATCTCACCCACCTCCTTCTGTGCATACCCAGTTTCACTGGAAGACAATGCAGGTGTGACCCATGGAAGAGGCCCTTCTGCCCCTGGAGTCTCAGGTCCCTTTCACCTGTTCAGCATCCTGTGGACCAGATTCAGCTGGTTGGGTGTGGAGTTGCAGAAACTTCACTTTTACATGGAGAAGACCTGGTTCCCAGGAAGCTTCAGCTGTGAGAACTGTGGGTAAGAAAGATTAGGTCAAGAGCAGAGGCCACAGAGGTCAGGGAAGGAACAAGGGAGAGCTGTCTCTGAAAGTTGATATCTCTGCTGGAATTGAATCCCTGCAACAACAAAATAATTCAATGAATGGTATCGTACTCAGCAGTCTGCTGGACTTGCTAATCATCTCTGACTGTGGAATTCCAAGGTTTAGTATTAAATTTCTATAGTATCACAACTCCTCTTTATCCTTAAACCATGAACATCCCTTGAAAGTCATATTACTGTGTTTCAGAAGATGAATGCAGGCTTGCTCCCAGAACTGTCACAAAGGCAGTAGAATCTTCTGCACAGCAAAAGGAGGAGTGAACTGAGTGAACAGAATGAAGACAACCTATAAAATGAGGGAAAATATTAGTATGCTACTTATCTGATTGGGGGCACTACCCAGAATCCACAAGTAACTCAAAATATTAATAGTAATTATAAATAGTATTTAAATATCAAATAATTTTATTGAAAAACGGCAACTGGTATGAACAGGAATTTTGCAAAATAGACAAATGGCCAACATGGATATGAAAATAACTCAACATCGCTTTTTATTTTTAAGTACTCCCCAAGTTTTTAGAGATAAAATTAAATTAGTATTATGGTATATATTTACAATATACAAAGAAATGTTTTCATATATCCAAGTACTATGAAATGATTTTTTCATAACCATTATGAAGATATCTCACACAGTCACAATTTTTGTAATGAAAACAATGAACATTTTACTACAAAATTTCAGGTATACAATAGGATATATTAGTTGTAGTAATTTCACAAGACATTAGATATCCAGAGCTTAGTTTTATGTATAAGTAAAACTTTATGGCCTTTGATCTGCCTCTGTCAATTCTCCACATTTTCGTTCCATGGTAATGACTATTCTGCTCTGTGCTTCTATGATCTGACTGGATTAGAATCCAAATCTAGGAAATCATGCATTTTTAGTCTTTTTGCATGTGAGTTATTTTATTTAAGTAACATAATGTCTCCAGGTTCCTCCATGTTGTCACAAAATACATTGTTTCTTTTTTAAGAATTAGTAATTTCTCCTCATGTATATTTATATCTTTATTTACATTTCTATATTTATTGGTCCATCTATGCACATTTTAGTTGCTTCCATGTCTTATTATGGAAAGCACTAGGGAGTAAAGATTTCTTCTAAGGGTCTGGAAATGATTCTTTTTTAATATATATCCAGAAGTGTTACAGTTGTGACCTAAGACATTTCTATGCTTATGGTTTTGGGGCAGCTGTGTTATATTTTCTATAATGGCTGTACTAATTCACATTTCTATCAGTAGTGGTAAGGGCTTCTCCTCCTTCATACCCAACACGTGGTATCATCTGTCTTTAGTCATGGCCATTTTTAAAAGTGTGAAGTGCTATGATGTGATGGCTTTGGTTTATTTTTTCTAACAATTAGTAGCATGTTTTGTATTCCTATTTATCATTTGAATGTCCACTTTTGAGAAATATTGAGGATCTTTATATATTTTGGGTATTAACTTGTTATCAGACATACAATGTGAAAGAGTTTTCTCCTTGTGTACATCTTAATTGCCTATGTAAGTGCATTAGCAGCCTCATAGGGAGGTGATTGGATCATTAGGCTGATGCACTCCTCAGAGAATTAGGCCATGAGTGTTCACAGCTGAATGTGTTGTGAGGAGGTGTGCTTATTTGGAGAACAGTCACCAGTGTTGTATCTGGGGGGTGCGTCTTTCTGGTGCACTTCCTCTGTGCTCTGCTTTCCAGCCTCTGTGAAATGAATAGCTTTGCTCTACCATACTCTTCTGCCATGATATTTCCACTTTGGAGGCATCCATGGTCTAAAACCACTGAAACTGTGGGCAAATCAAACCTTTCTTCCTTCAATTTGATGGTGTCAGGTGTTTGGTTCTCAAAGTGGAAATCTTGAAGAACACAGAAAATAAATACCAGAGAAATGGAGGCATTGCTGTGCCTAACCCTGACCATGTGGATCACAAGCCTTGGGCCTAGATTCTAGGAGAAATACTTTGGAAACTTTCAGAGGTGATGTTGTAGTGGACTTTGAATGTTGTAGGCACAGCTTGGTAGGGAATTCCTTGATATTTTCTGCTACTGAGGGTTGAAACCAGGGCCTTCACACTGAGCTTCACCCCGTACCATTATTGTATTTTTATTATGAGACAGGGTCTTACTAAGTGTTTCTAGACTGGGCTTGAATTTGTGATCCTCCTGCCTCAGAATGCCAGAGTGCTGGGAATCCACATGTGTGCCACTGCACCTGGCCTGCTAGGCAATTCTGATCATAGCTTAGATCAAATTCTGAAAGGAAAGGGTAAATTTGAGGCCAGAATCATGAAGTTTCTGAGGAACAACAAGGACTTTATTCAGGATTGGACTAGAGGACATTTGTGTTACAGTCTGTCAAAATATTTGTTGACATTTTATTCATATCCTAAGACTGTCTGAAGCCTGAGACTAAATGTGGTGGACTAATTGATTTACAGAAGAAATTTCAAGGCAGCGTAACATTCAGGCTGAGTCATGTGTACTGAAACCTGCATTATTTAGAGAATCACAATAAATAAATCAGACCAGAAAGATTTGAAAAATGTATTCCCTAGACCATCTAGGAAGCAAAGAAGTCATGGTTGATGACCAGTTTAGCATCATTAAAAGGAAGCAGAATACTTAAAACTTGAAAAAGAAAATGATTGCTTGAGGGCATTGCAGGAATCATGTCCCACTCATCCCAGAAACAAATGGGTAAGAGTGTAACCTTGAACTTGAATATAGAGGTCTTGGGAATCCTGGCTTGAGAATGATCCTCTAGAGAACTACTTCCACTTATTCACACTTCACTATGTCCAGGTCTCATCACTCATAAACCACTGCAGCCATGTTCCCAGCGGGGCTGGCTACTGCTGATATCAGATGTTGATATTGTCCACATGACCCAGTTTTATTCTAGACAGGAAGAAAACAAGAGTGGTGGGGTCTTGGAGGCTTTCTCACAAATTCCAAGTAGAATTGTGTGAGACCAAACCATGTGGTTAAGAAGGCTAATTGTGAAGTTATGGGATGAAGACAATGGTGTATTGGAGACTCCAGAAAGTTGGAGATGCAAGGAATATGGGATGTCTGTTGAGGAAAGCCACAGGTGACACATGGAGTCAGCCCAAGAGGGCCATGTGTACTGAAAGCAGACAGGCCATGGACTGGAGGCACATAGGCCTGTGGAATTCACATCTCACTACCATGTGCTTTTTTATTGGACACAGAGCTATAGGACCTGATGTTTACCCTACTGGGTTCTGGAATTTCCATGGTCCAAACATTTCTATAGTCCCATTTC
Organism: Heterocephalus glaber; assembly: GCF_053883595.1. Taxonomy (NCBI): domain Eukaryota; kingdom Metazoa; phylum Chordata; class Mammalia; order Rodentia; family Bathyergidae; genus Heterocephalus; species Heterocephalus glaber. The sequence continues at coordinate 5,814,234 of NW_028258410.1, forward strand.
TCCATTTCAGAATGGGATGTTTACACTGTGCCATTGTTCCTTGGAACTCTGGAACATGTTTTGAGAAGTTTATGGGGCTCAGAGCTAAGAGATTCCCTTAAGTCTTGGAAGAGATGTTGGAATTGGGCATCTCTTAAGCCAGTCAAGTTCACAATTAATATTAACCATCTCAGAAAGAATATTTCAGCTTTCACCTGTGCTCTTTTATAATACATCTACCTGAAATACCAGGGGCAAATTGCCAGTGAGTTTCCCTTCTCCATTTATTTTGACAAAACCTCTTCTACTTCACAGTCAGCAAGAATGTTCTCAATCTAAATAATACTAGAATGTATTGCTGTGTGAAAATCCCCCTTCAGAAAGGGAAAGTATGGAGAGCCATTATTTGGGAAAGAGAGCACTGAAAGTGCAGAGACCTTAGGTAGAGGACACTGAAGGCTGCATGGCCTGGATCCTCCAAAGTGAACACGTTGAGACTCAGGAGTCCTCCTTCCAATCCTGCCCATCTACCAGCCTGGAGCCATGCCCTCAGCTTCCCGTCTCCTCTCTTTGTTAATACACTTTTAGAATTATAATCCAAAAGTGAGAAGGATGTCACAGGAATATATTTTTAGAGATATTATTTAAACCCAGAAAAGGGCAGATTTTCCTAAACCCTTCTTGATGTAGGTTGTTTCTGCATAAATGTACCAAGTGATAAAATGCACATTGAGCACCTTGTAAAGGTCACCATGCCTTACAGATGTAAGATATTATGGAAACAAAAGGGCTCTTTTGAATCTTATAGGCTATTTCAAGATATGTGAAATTCATAAAATAAAGAATTCTAGAAAAATTTTATACAGACATTCAAATAAAAAACAATTCTCTTTAAGATGAAAAGTTTACTTGATGCACCTACTTCCTTTGAAATTGAGGCTTGGAGTTGATTATGTATTTAGGTGGGAGAATTTTTCCAAATACAATTACCTAACATACAGGTTCAGAGACTGATAAAAATGTATTAAAGAAAACACAGAGTGTGCCTCAGCCATTACTCTTTAATGATCAACTCTTCACTTCCTCAAACACCAACCACTGGTAACAGCTCTTCTTTTAAAGAGATAATTGTTCATAATTCAGGTAGAAGTGAGAATAGGCAGTGCCTATCTTCTGTGTGTAGCTTATTTCACTCATTATGTTCTCCAATTCCACTAGTGTTACCACAAATGGAAGAATTTTTGTAGCTCAAATAACAGTCTTTTGTGTATACACACTACATTTCATTTTCCATAAATCCACAGGTGGATGCTTAGCTTTAATCCACACCCTGGCTATGTGACTAGTGTACCAGTGACCATGGAGGCAGGTATCTCTTCCCACAGGTGAGTGGCCTATGCGAGCAAACCTTTGGAAAGGATCAAGATAATAGAATAATGGTTCTGTGTCAGATTTTAGACAACACAATTGTCTGGCAGTAGTTTCTTCTGTAAACAGATTAATTTTTTGACAAGGAACCTCTCTTCTTTGATGTCATGAACATTCAGTTTGAAAACCAGACCAGCCAGCAGGAATGATCCATGCATGTGCTTCCTCCAGGAGACAGGCAGAGATCAGCTAGTTTCTAAAGGCTTCACCTCACCCTGGGATTGCATGGTTCTCTTCCGGGATGTCTTCACATCCTTTTTTCTCAAAGTGTAGATGAGTAGATTGAGCACTGGGGCGATAATGTAGTAGAAGAAGGACAGGAACTTGGTCTGGGAACTTTTGTTAGGAAGCTGGAAGTACAAGTAAATGCCTTGTTCAAAGTACATGGTGACCCCAGTAAATGGGAACTGCAGGTGCTGAGTACCTTGTGCCCTCCTTCAGCTGAAAAACACTTCAGTACAACCATACCAATAAGGGTGTAGGTGATGAACGCAAGGAGGGGAGCCACCACTAGAAAAGGGATGAATCCTAAAGCCAAGTCCAGCTCATTAGCAGAGGTGTCCCCACAGGCCACCTTGATGAGCACAGGTGCCTCACAGAAGAAGTGGTCCAGGGTGTGGAGCCCACAGAGGGGGAGTTGGAGGGGGAAAGTGGCTTGCAACAGGACATTGGCCAGGCCACTGGACCAGGAGGCAGTTACCATCTGCACACACACCCAGGGATGCAAGATGGCAGTGTGCTGGTGGGGCCAGCAGATGGCCACATAAAAATCAATAGCCATCATGGCCAGCAAGATGCATTCAGGGCAGCCTTTCCAGGTATAAGCACAGAGCTGTGTGATGCAGCCCCAAGCAGCAATTGTGTTGTCTGTTCCCCACAGGTTGACCAGCAGCTGGGGAACAATGATGCAGGTGACGCTGATGTCCAGCAGAGAGAGGTTGTGTCAGAAGAAGTACATGGATGTCTGGAGTCTGGGTCCACCAGGCAGAGGAGGATTATGGAGCTGTTCCTCACCAGGGTGAGGATGTAGGAAACCAGAACCACTGCAAAGAGGGGCCTCTCCAGCCACAGAAATTCTGAGAAGCACAGCAGGACAAAAGTTTTGGGAAAACTCATGTTACCTCTTACCATAACATCTTTCTTTAATATATTGGATCTTTGACTTAGAAACTCCATTGGTTCCTGAGGGCTGATTGTAACTAAGTCAGTATACCTCAGATCTGAATGTTTACCTTGATACATGCTATAGATAACAAAAGGCAGATGAATCTTCCAATAACCTAAATAACAAGTTGTTCACACCTCAGGTCAGTGGTAAGTTGTGGGTCCACTGCACATGGTTAGAAGTAAAATGAAAAAAATTGAGATTAAGCAAGACTTTTCCATTTCCTTTTCTCTTTCTCATTAATGTATATTTGCGTTTCCTAATGTAGATTCATCTGGTAACTTTGGAATTAGGAACTTTTACTGCCAGAAAGAGAACATGTATAGAGTTTAATATAGGCAAACCCCAATTTTTATTTTTCCAAAATTTTCTTATGCTAACATTGACAAAACATAAAATATACCAATTCACAAGCCTTGAAAAATGTAGTTTAGTAGTGAAGCACACTGATGGTTTACAACTAGTGCCAACATCCACGTCCTGAATCTTTTCATCCTGCAAACTCAATCTGTCCTATTACGTATCTCTTTATTTTTCTGCACCATGGAAATCCCCATTCTACTCTCTCTTTATATAACTTTCATCACACCGAGTTGGCATTAAGTATTCTTTATGTCATTATCTTATTTCTCTTACATCATGTCCTAAAATTTCATCTGTAACTAAAAGTATATTCAAGTCTACCTTTTGTGTGTCCTACTGTACACATATAAAAGTACATTTGTACATTCATCTCCCAGTTGATGCACTCATTGTCTCCATGTTTTTGTTATTGTGATTAATTCAGCTGTGCACACTGGTGTCCAATTCCTCCTTACACCATGCTTCCCATGTTTTTGGGTGTAGACTCAGAAGTGACCTCCCTGCATCCTGAAGTGACTCTATGTCAATTCTGTGGAGAACAGCTCTGCTTTTACTGTCCCATTGCTGCACTGTTTTCCTTCCTTCACCATTGCATCAGGGCTCCAGCCATCCCCATGCCGGACAGCACTGCTGTTTCCTGTTATTTTTCTTTGATAGTCACCATTTTATTGGGCATCAATTTGAATGTAATTTTCGGCACTCTTTGCACTATAGAATCTGACATAATTTTCTTACAGAGCCCAAGTAGACAAAAAGGTCTTCTTCACAACGCTTTCCATCTCTTCTTCAATCATACCTGTATCAGTTTTATGTCACCTTTATAAAACATCTTCATTATACAAAAATGTTACATACGTGGCAAATATTTTCATATATGCCAAATTTTGAAGAACACATTTTATCTCACAAATGGAAAGGATATGAATAAACTACTTTCAGAAAATGATATTAAGAGATTGGAAACACAATTACTTAAAAATTGATAAAAATATGAGTTGAAGTTTTATAAAATGTAATGAGCAGTTTTCCAATTTATGGATATTGCAGAACCAACGTTTGAACCACCTTGGAGATGGGTAGTCATCAAGCATTCTGGAGAGTCAGAAAATGTCTCACCACATGTGAGGGGCAAATAGTGCCCAAGTTTCTGGAAGAGAGAGTAGATCTAGGGATAAAATAGTCACTGACTGCCACGATAACTGAGATACGTTGCCCAGTATGAGCAGACTGTGAGCATGTGGTCAGTACTATCAATAGGAGCTCAGTTCCAACCAAACAGGAAAAGTAGCCTTATTTGAGAGTGAAGTTTGGATACTGGCTGTAACCACTATGTTTATGGCTGAGCAGCAGGGGTAGGGTGATGGGCAGCATGTTATATCTTGAGTAATCCTACTTGAGTCCTCACTAATCTGACATAGTGACCTGAGGACTTAAAACAGGGCACATCTATACCTCAATCCTCTCCCTCAGGCACTAAAATGCAAACAGTCATATTCTCTGTCAGGATTTGAACAAGACTCAGTGGGCTAACAGCATATATGGAATGGAAGGAAGCAGAAACTGGTAACTTCCTCGTTCTAAAAATGATATACATCATCAATGATAAACAAAATAGCAAACAATGACCATGGTGACCCACAAGAGCACAGGAGAATCAATTCAGTAGCAGAGCAGCTGTGTTGCAATGGTTCAAATGCTGGCTGCTGCTTATAGCTCAAGTTAAGGAGCCTGTGCCCCTTAGTGAGCTTCCAGCTGAGCACTCTCTTCTCATCTGTAGACCAAAGTCAATCACAACTCTCACACAATTTGCACTTGATCAGTGAGGGTGAAGAATATACACCTGTGTGGTGAATGCAAAGGATAGTGGAGCAGAGACCCTGAGCCATGCAACAGAGAGAGTAGACCATCAGCAGGACAGAGCCAGAGTCCCCTGAGGTCAAGACTTTCCCACTGTCTCCCTAAGGGTGCACCAATCTGCAGGAGGCAAAGCTGCAGGGACAGTGCCTCCAGGCTGTTCAGAGTCAAAGAGAAAGCTGAAGGAGGATTCTGCTTCACATGCAATCATCACTTACATGAGAGGGCACTTGGTAAGAAATTGCATAAAAATCTTGTGGTTTTTTTTTTTTTAATAAAATGGAGTACTACTCTCCCATAAAGAATGAGAAAGTAGAGGCATTTATAGCTAAATGGATGCATATTGAGGCCATACTCGTTAAACAAATAGGACACATATGTGTAAATACTGAATAGTTTCTCTAGTATGAGATACTGAAAGTGTAAATAAGGGTTAAAATTATTAAAATGAATAATTGACAATTTGAAATAGGAAGAAAAGTTCAAAGAGTTAGGGGTGATGGGTGGCAAAGGGGAAAGGAAAGAAGGGAAAGGGAAAATGATGAGAAATGGAAAAAATGGAAACAGTCTTTGTAAATATGGAAGGGTGGAGGGGGTGAAGGGAGGGCTAGGAATGGGAAAAAAATAAGAACCAAGATGCATCATGTACAGGTACAAGCACCTAATGATAAATGTAAAAGTATTGTATACCTAAAATATACCAACAAAAGAATTTAAGAAGGAAATAAAATCTTGTGCAGTGTCAATTTTGCAAGTCCATGTTATATATTTTCAAATATATTTGTTATACTTAAGTTGACATTTATATACAAATAAAACCTGATGTTCTGAAGTATATGAACATTATCAAGTGGCTAAATTTAGCTTTGGCCACATCTCTCAACCTCATCCCTACATGACTGCTCCCTTCGGGTCTCTACCACTTTACTTTTTATTTCAACCAGATCAATGCTTTTAAATTCCAAATTTGAGTGAGACCATGTGTAGTTCTCTCACAGCTCACCAGTGTTAGAATGGCTGGTGTAGAAAGACAAAGACAACAAATGTGGGCAGGGGTGTGGAGAGGGAACCCAGGCACACATTGGCGGGCTGTGCATTAGTGCATCGACTGTGGAAATCAACATGAATTAAACTGTAACTACCTACCATGGGATCACTCACTCGCACTTCAGAGTACGTAACCAAGGAACTGAAGGCAGCATAATGAAGAATTATATGCACTCCATTGTATCACAATTCAAAATAGAAAGGATGGTCAACTGATCTATGTGTCAATCTGTAGAAGAATGACTAAAGAAATTGTGGTATGTAAATGCAATGTAATATTATTCAGCTATACAAACAGGCATAATCCTGTCCTTTGGGACAAATACATAAACCTGGGGCAGCTATGTTCAGTGAACTTAGCCAAGCACAAAAACCAAATCTTAATTTTGAAAAGAACTTTCTCCATGCCAAGTCATAATTGAAATAATTTGGTTTGGTTGAGCCATGATCATTTAGGAATAGTACAAAACCATTCTTCAGGAGATTCAGAAATGAAAAACACTTCTTGGGCTTCCTTTGTTGCCATAATGTCAGACTTGTTATTTCCTGGGACAGTTCTGTTTCCAGAGGTGCTGAACCCAATCCAGATCTCATGCTCACCCTCTTGAGTGATCTCCAGGAATTACAACCCTCATTTAAAGCCAAGAGGGACCCTGGAACCCCCACTTTACACTAAGGCCCCAATGTGGCCCCTGCATCTTCCCTTGTTTTCTCTCTCTTTGACCTCATTTTCTCCTCTGCCTGCTTCCCTGGCAGGCCAGAATCCCTGCACAGGGCTTCTCCTCTGCCTCAGCTGGTTTGCAGGAGGACTCATCACCTGGAAGCCATACAGCAGAGACAGCTTCTCTGAGAATTGTACCATAGTCTCCACATATGACTTAATTCTGACACCATCCCAGTCGCTCTTTCACCTCCCTTCTACTTGTGAGCACTATGTGAGTTTGACATATGTTTAAGTTTTTTAAAAAGTTCAGTTAGGTCTGAGGATGTACTTCAGTGCTAGAGCATTTCTCCAGCTCACACAAGTCTCTAGGTGCATTACCCAGCACAGACACATAAAAGTAAACAAAATTGTTTTTACATTTATTATTATTGAATTTTTTATTTACATTGTTCTGTGTGCTTATTCCACACACATTACACATGTGTAATGATCAAATAGGATTGCCAGCTTCTCTAAACATGTGTTCCTTTCTAGCAACTATTACTTGGATCCAAAAGTAAATAAATAGTTTGTAGGGTTACTCATGTCCTCCCACAGATTTCAAGTTCCTCCTCCTACTGTCGCCCCATGGGAATGCCCTTCCTGCCTGACCTCTTCTACATGTTCAAACCTCACACTTAGACATCTCAAGGCATGGGCAAATGATGTTTCTTTGACATTTCACACAAACTACTTCTGCTTCGTCCTAAATTCTTTCCAGTGCACGAGACTAGATAGAAATTCTATTTTATCCTAAACTAATAATTTCTAATATCATAGGTAATGACAGAGGTTTTATTTTTTTTTCTTCTGCTTTTCATCTAAAACCCAGTTTAATACTTGTTTCCAACTGGAGCCACAGTGTGTGCTGCAATGGTTTTATTTCCCTTTTCACTGCTTGGGATTGTTTTAGTGTCACATTTTCCTTTGCCAGCAGTTCATACACATCTTCCCAGGGTTAATCATTTTCCCATTTGAAAGGTACTATGAAGATATCAGGGAGGTGATCATCAGATTTAAAAAAAATTATCCCCTCATGCTGTTCATTTCAGTTCCTGGGATTTTTCCTCTGAAGCCTAGATTGACTAAGTGAGCCTTCATTGGCTAAGTGAGACAGTGTACTTCACAAATTGAGGAGAAAGGAGGCTTACCAAACCTGCTCACTAATAACTGGTTCTCCCCTCATTTACTTTGACATTGAAGAAACAAAGGAGTAGAGAGTGAGGAGCCAGTAGTGGAAATTTGGGTCCTGAGATGGGCAGCAGCTTCCTTCCACTTTTCACTTTGTTCTGGATTTAATTGTTTCCACCATCTCCACCCCTAACAGTGAGATGAAAACCCTACCTGGGTTGGTTTAGAACACGTTGTTGATAGCAGTGACCTCCACACCATGGGGACTGGTGATGAGTAGGCCAAACCCCCCGGGGAGGGAGAGTTGTCACTTGATATCCACATTGGGACTCTGGAAAGTTCTACAATATCTCCACCAGCTGCCTGTGGGTGGAGTATAACACAGGTGTGAGCCACATCAGAGGTCATTCTCTCCCTGTGGCTATAGGTCCTCATCACCTGCCCAGCATCCTGTGGGCCAGGGCCAGGTGGTTGGGTGTAAAGAAGGTGAGACTCCAGTGTCACATAGAGTAGGGCATGGGTCCCCAGGGAGCATCAGTGTGACAGCTGTGACACCCATGGGGAAGGAGGAGTGGGAACAAGAACAGAGGCCTCAAGGAGGTGGGTGAGGGAGAGAGGAGGAGCAGGGGAGCTGGTGAAGAGAGCTGTCACCTACATCTGAGTCAGAATCCTTCACTTTCTCTGTTTTCATCAGTTTGTTGAATTTGCCAACTGTCTTTGACCATGGGCTCCATCAATGTCAGTTTCTTTTAGGGATCACAAATGTTCTATTTCCTTAAAATGTTGGAGCCTCTTGAAAGTAACACTATCATGTAAGCTTCCTTCCAGAAGTATTAAAAATGCAAATATATGACATGCATGGTGGCATACCTACATAATACCAGATACTCAGGGGACTGAGGCAGGAAAACTAAAAATTCAAGACCAGCCTGAGAAACTCGGTGAGAAGATGACATAAAAAATAAAATTAGGGTGCTGTTATGTAGCTCAATGATAGAGCACTCTAGGTTCAATTCCAAGCACTGCAAAAGACTAAAAACATAAACATACAAATACAGGCATGTTTTTCTTATTGTATATTGAATACTATAAATAAGGACAATTTTATTAAGATTTAAAACCATTGGTGCACAAAATCGTTTGCCTCATATTTTTAAATATTGTAGAGGCCACATCTTTTATTTCAATTTTCCTTTTCTTCTCTTTATACTTATATTAACATAATTGTGCATTTTTGTAGGATGCAGTGTGATGTTTCACACATTTTTACATAATTTGTTAATCACAACCACAGTCACCTTATCAATCACCTTAAAATTGATCACTTCTTTTGTTGAGAACATTCAGATATTTCCCTTGTAAATATTTGGTTCAGCACAATACAGCACTGTTAACTCTAACCACCTGCTATGAATCCTGGAGTTATCACTGCAGCTATGCTCCCACCTTCTGTCTGCTGTGATTCAGCTCCTGTTTAGTAATCTGTCCTCATCCCCAACCTCTCTCTCATCACAGGCTCTGCTGTCCACTGCTTTTTTTTCAGCAGTCCTAAGAGCTCAGCATTTGGAGAAACCTCATGTGCATTAAGCCCTTTTTATATGTCTGACATATCCTTTATCACTAGGATCTCCACTTTCATCCTTAATCATTAGGATGGCCAGAAATGACAGAATATTGTCTCTCCTGTGAATGAGTGTATTTTGTGTATTTGTTCATCCATCCATTCATGGATAGACACCTTGCGTTTTGGTTCCCTAGCTTGGGTCTTGTGCATACTGCTGCATATACATGGGAGTGTAGACGTGCTTTGATGTGTACATATCACTATGTTTGTGTTGTGGTTCTGAGGTATACTGTAGAAGTCATCTTTCAGCATCTACCTATGACCTTCATAATGGACCTGAATGAGAGTCCACAGATCAACTGCCAGTTCATCTTCCCCATCTTCCTTCTAAAATCTTCCAGTTTACAATGAAGACCAATTCCTTTCACTCATCCTACATTTGGCTAGGAAGATTTACTCTCAGGGATAAAATCCACATCACACATGGGGGTGTTTCTTTAAAGCATCTTTTATGGCACACCTCCCTGGAAGACCAAATAGCTCTCAGGTTGGAGATGCTGAAGGCTGAATCTCTCAGTTCCTTACAGAGTGAACAGGCTGAGGTTCAGGTGCCTCCCTCTCACCCTTCCATGTCTAGCAGTTTGCAATGCTTATCTTCCCTCTCCTTATCTCTACATGTTAGTATCTGTTTCATGATTAGATTCAATAATGGACAAAGATGTTGAAGGAATGCATTTTTACACACTGTTTAATTAAAAATATACAGATGACTATCTGAAAGAGAAGTCTTATTAACCTGGTTGATTTGAAAATGAGTTTCATATATACTCATGAAATTATTTGCAAAGGGTCCCACAAAAAGTGGCTATATCAAAACTTCATCTCCAGGTTTTGATGAAAATGTATGAAAAAGACCATTAAACATGCAATAAATACTTTTAAAGTCCAAGTTATCTCTTCAATCTAAGTGAGCCTTTTAGTCTTCTAATTTTCTTTTTCCTATTTCACTGAGTTCCAGCTTCTGCAAATCACAACTTTCATCAGCTTGTATGAGCACAATAGTTTTGGATTGGATTGGATTGGATTCCACATAGAATAGAGAAGAGGTGGGATTTCTTTCTGGGTTTATTCTATTTCACATGGGGCAATATTTTCTAATTCTGTAATCAGCATTTTTACTCTAATTTTATCCCTGCTTTTATAAATGAAGGATTTTTTAAAGGCTCAATAGTCTCTTCTTGTGTTTGTAAATGCATTTTTTTTGGTACTGGGGATCGAACTCGGGACCTTGCACTTGCAAGGCAGGCACTGGAACCACTGAGCTAAATCCCTGGCCCAAATGCATTTTTCTTAAGCATTCATTCCTATTGCCATTTAGCTTTAATCCATACCTTGGCTGTTGTGAATGGTATCACAGTGATTGTGTGTGCAGAGTTTAAATATTTCCACAGGGACACACAGATAATCATTCCCAGAAATGGGTCTGGAATATTCTTATCACAGGAGACCTCGTGTACTTGTGATGCTGGACAAGTTCTTTGAGTTGATATGGTCATTGAACATTATATTCAATAATTATATTACTTTACACACCATAAACATTTACTGCTCTAATGTATAATTTTTTTAAAAAGTTAAAAATAAAATACATACATAAAATACACAACAACTTATTCCTTTTCACTTCCAAAATTGAAAAATATTTGGCTGAATCAATCTAAAAATATGCAAGCAGGTATATACTTTTCTATTTTTATGTTCCTTCAGCAGATGTGTAAAAAAGCATTCTGAATTAAATTAATCTTTTGTCATTTAGTCCCATAAAATCATGATCTTGGTTAAAAAAAATGTAGCTAGGTTTATTTTTCCTGGTTGGCTTCTATACCTAGGTTATAATTTATCCTTGCTATAAAGGTCTAAAGGTGCAGGGGAAGTGGGAGGGGTATGGAAAAGAATAAAAGGGAAAAGAAAAAATATGAGAAAAGGAAAAAAATGGAAACAAAGTCTTTGCAAATAGGGAAGGATGGAGGGGGTGAAGGGCGGGCAAGGGAAGGGGAAAAAAATAAGAACCAAGATACTCATGTAATGGTACAAGATCCCAATGATGAATGCAACTGTATTTTAAATGTACCAATAAAGTTAATGGGGGGAAATAATTCTACCCCTCACTCCCTTATTTATAACTGAATCTATCTGCATCCCTCTCTGCTTTCTTTTCCATAGCATTTTTTTCCTATCTTTCATTCTGTATCCTTTACCAATAAAAGAATTAAAAAATAAAATAAAATGCTAGATTGAAAATAAAGTATGGCTGTTTAATCACATTGGATAAAAAGGCATTTCACAATCCACACTCAATGCATTTAGTCTTATGTTTTTCATTCTTTCATGAATCATGACACTGTTTTCTCATATTGTTCAAGATAAGATGGATCTATTCTTTTCCTTTCCATTCTAAGGCCATGTACATATTCTTTAATCTCTTAGAATATTATTTCCATTTCTTCTTCATGAAGAGAATCCAGCTGCTTTCTGGATGGCTCTGCCCAGTGTGATCTCCTCATCCTGCACATACATTAATATCCGTGTGTGTGAGTAAGAGAATCTAGCACTGAGAGTCACCTTTATATGACTCCATGTGAGCACCCTTGTATGTTAGCGTGTGAAAGTCAATGAGGGTCTCATTGTACTTTATAAAGCTGGGAACACCACTTCTCTGTGAGGAGACCTGTGTTCACTGCCACACTCTCTGTTGGAGAACAAGTGTCTTTGTACATAATTAGTTAAAGGCCTAAAGTATTTGAAAAACCAAATTCTGCAGTAATTTTTCCTACAGGTTTGTGTCAAACTTTAACTGCATTAGTGTTTTTCAAAACTATTACAAAAGAATAAAAGTGACAGAAATGAGCAAACCTCAGTTTTTATTAGTGTTGTGGGAGTCATTGGGAAATGTCTGGTGATTTTATTTTGAGGGTAATCTTTGGACTAAGAGTCTGAGGAATGTGAGTTTGAATTCCTGGTGTCTATCAGCACTTGTATGCAAATAAATCCATGAATGAAAGGTTTATTTTGGGTCACAGTTTGGAGATTTCAGTCTACAAAAGGTAGCCCACCTTGCTTTGGGCTGTGACTTCACAGGACACCATGGAAGGGGTGCATTTGAGGGAAATCTCACCTTGTGGGATCCAGTGTACAAAACATATGGGAAAGAGTGGACAGAGGAGGGGTTATAGACCTAGTGCTTCCTAGTGGAACATGACCACGTAACCAGAAGATCGCTACCTAGTCCAAACTACCAAATATCCCACCCTTGGCCATACTTTTGTGTGCTGGGGCATTTGTCAGACACTTAACAACAACTAAATCGCAGGAATTTCTGCCAATGTTTTGCAAAACTAAATGAAATAATTTCTTTCAAACATATAAGCACAAGCAAATGTCAAACTGCAGATCATGTGGACCACCTTAGAAACTGGGATATTCAGAGCCCTGGGTGGTCTGTCAATGAGGAGCCCTCTGCTCTCTCTTCTTCAAATGGCTGCAGTGGATCCTCTCCTGTGCTGCTCAGCTGTCCATGTCTTAGTACAAGACTCCAGGTGCTGCCTTAGATAAGAGATTCTTGTCAGACAGCACATCTTGTCTGTGTCTGTGGGCTGTATCAGTTCACAGGGAGCCTTGGGAATGCCTCATTTGCATTGCCATATAGCCAGGCTGCAGGTTCAAATAGTGGGAGAAGAACCTACAGTTTATGAAGAGTCTCTTACACAGCAGACTTTTGGGGAGCCTGGCCTCAAACCCTGATCTCCTGCAATGCATTACAATGCAAGGTGAACATAAAACACAAAGGTTCACTGCAAAACAGTGAACTGGGTTGAACCAAGCCAAGCATGTAGCTAGGACCCTAAGCAACCAGGATTGCTGGTATTTATTGATTATACAAGCATGAGTAAAATAGGCTAGGGGTATACCTGTGCCATTTGTTGATATCAGATGACACAGGCAGGATTGTAAAAGGGCCTTAATAAGGCATTCTTCCGAAAAGATCAGAGCAGATAAAAGGTAGGTTGTGGATATCTAGTAAGTTAGTAAAACAACTAATGGAGAGGCAGCTGTAGGAATGGAATGTTGTTCAAAGCAACAGAGTCCTCACCCACAGTTAGCTCACTTAGGAGACCTGTTCACAGAACAGGAATTAGGTCTCCATCACAGATGGTGGCAGAGGAGCTATGGTAGCCCACAGGCCATTTGCGATGCTTCTGTTATTCATGTAGTCTTTGGTTCTGCTCTGAACACAATGTAGCCAAATATGGGGGAAAATACCTGCTCCATATTGTAGCATGCACTAAGCCTGGCCAGGGGGGTCTGCCACAGTGTGCTGGCATATCAAATGTCACATCTTAGGTGGCATTAAGAACACAAATTTATTTCTTCCAGTTCTAGAGGCTAGTAGTACCAAGATCTTGGTGCTGACAGATTCCATTTCTGAACAGTGGTCCTTTGTGTAACAAAGAGCAAGACGCATCTTTTGAGGTGCTCAGAGGGAGCCATATCTGAGAGCACCAAGAAGAGGACAGCAAGTTGCTCAGTCTCCATGTTCCCTCAGTCCAGGAATCACAAGTCTGACTGCTCCCAAGCACACTTGTTTGCAACCTGGGTTATGGAGTGGCTTGGATATTTGCTGGGGTCCAGGTATATGTGAGACAATAACCAAGCACCTGATTTTCCTGATTTTCCCATGCTTGTCTGAATGTATGTCTTGGCTGGTGGTTGTCTGACCCCTTCCTTTTGGTTTTCTTCTCCCCCTGCCCCAGTGAACTGAAATAACTTGCCTGGCTGGCCACCTGACTGTTCAGCATCCACACTCCTTCATGGCAGTTGGACTGAGACCCATCCAGTTTGGTTGTGAGCTGCAGTGCCCCTGACCTTGTCCTGGCCCTTCAGAAGCACTGCTACCTCTTTGAAGAAGGGGTCACCCTAATGTGGCCAGGATCAAGGAGGGACTGTTCTGGGCCCACTGTTAACATATCCAACTTCCTGGACCTCAAGTACCGGGGATGAACACAGCTAGCCTTCTGAAGCTTCCCTGATTTCAGCCCTAACCTCCTGTCCCAGAGATGCAACTGTTGTCAGTCTAACAGCACACTTGGCCTTACCCTCACCACACTGCTGCATGACAGCTACTCCTATCCTGGAACCCTGAATACACTGGACCAATCTCACACCTGTGTGTAGACCAATCAGCTGGCCAAAGTTCAAACAAATCACAGGCCTGTACTCTCCCTACACACTTCTCTGGTTACTCTCTGAGGAATCTCTCCAGTATACTGGCCCTGATTGCTGCAGCACAGTCATTGTTTAAAGGAAGACCTGCTGTGGTGGTCCTGCAACACTGCTCATGATTTATTTTTCAGATAAGATGGGTTCTAAATATCTTTAGGATTCTTATACTGAGCATTGTGGGTGGAGCAATTGTCACAGAGAAAGAGCAGCAGTAGAGCTTAGTACCCAGAACTTGACCTAAGGCATCTGGAGCCAGCTGTTCTGGACACCTGTGGCACCAGTGGCTGAGACAACTGTTGGCATCCAGCCTTACCTGGCATCAGCATAGCAAACTGTTATCAGAGCTGAACTTTGCCAATTACTGATTACATTTGAAAAAAGAACCCTCTACTGAAGGTTGCAACATTTTGGCAACAACAAAGGGATGCTTCCTTTTTAAAGGTGCCCAGTAATTGGAGGGACAACAGTGATCATCAGCATAGACCTTCCACATGGATAAGCAGCTGTTTGAAGCTTTGCTTCATTATCTGCCAACACTGCTCAGGGCCCCTCCTTGCCAAACTTAACTGCATGATCCTCTCCACCTTAGTGACACTGGCCACACTTCTGTTTTCTGTTCTGTGTCTGACTTCTGTTTCTGGCTCTGCCTCTTTTTCCTTTGTCTTACTAGACATCTTTCTTCTCTATTTTCAGCTTAAGTACTCTTGGAACTTTAACAGGCTTTCTCCTCAGATCCTCAATCAGGATTAATAGCCTGATTAAAATGGCCACACTATCAAATGTGATTATGAAGACATCAGTGATATTCTTCACAGAATGAGAAACACATGTTAAAATTGATATGAAAGAATTGATATGGAAGACCTGGAATAGCAAAGCAGCCTTGAGCAAGCACAATGCTTGAAGCACCACAACACCTGATTTCAAAGTATGCTATAGAGAATTGATTTTTGGGTTTATTTTTTAATTGTAATTCTTAGTACATGTTTGCAGTACATAATAACATTCCTTGTGGGGATTTGTTGCATGTAGATAACATGCCATCATTTGTTTTTAAAATCTCCTTTCCATTCCCTCCTTCAAATGGAGTGGCATTACCCAATGTATAAAAATACATAAAGTAGGAATAAGCCCAACATCTATAGCTATTGGTTCATCAAAAAGCAGCTAAAACACACATTGAAGAAAAGAGCCTCTTTCAACGAATGATACTGAGAAACTGGGTACAACTTGTAGAAGATTGAAACTAGATCTCTATGTCTCACCCTGTGAAAACAGGAACTCAAAAGTGGACCAAGTACCTTACTGTAAGACTTGAACCTCTGAAAGCAATGGAGGAAAACCCAGTGGAAACACTTCAAGATATTGGCACAGACACTGATTTCCTGAACAGAGTCCAATAGATCAGGAAATACAAGCAAGAATTGAGAAATGAGATTTCATGAAATTAAAAAGCTTCTGCACAACAAGGGACACAATAAGCAGAGTGAAGTGACAATCTGCAGAATAGGAGAATATTAGCTAGCTGTTCATTTCACTGATGATTAATGTCCAGAATAGGTAAAGAACTTAGAAAATTTAACATGAAAGGAACAATATCTCAATCAATAAATGGGCCCAAGATTTGAACAGATACATTTCAAAAGAAGAAACATAGATACCCAATAATTATATTAACAACGGGTCAATGTAAGGAGCCATTTGGGAAATGCAAATCTAAACTTCATTGAAATTCCTTTTCATCCCAGTCTAAATGGCTATGATCAAAAAATAATGTATAATAAATGCTGGTAAGGATGAATGCCAAATGGAACATTGTTAGTGGGAATGTAAATTATTAGAGCTACTGTAAAATGAAAATAGAGACTCCTTAAAAACATGAAAATAAAACTAAGTGTAACACCCATATTATCCAGATTTATCATTCTGGGTTATATTGCCCAAAGTAGCTAAAGTTAGCATACATTAGAGGCACTTACATACCAATTTTTATCATAGAACCATTTCTATTAGCTATCTTATGGAATCATCCTAGATGCCCATCAGTGGATGAATGGAAAAAGAATAAGTGGTACACAATGGATTATTATTCTATTATAAATGAAAATAATTTCATTTTCAGGATGATTGATGGAATTCAGCATCATCATGTATAGCAAAACAAGCAGAACATGAAGAGACAAATACCACATTTATTTGTGGTATTATTAATCTGAGGGGAAAAGATGTCATGATAGGAGAAAATGGACTGTTAGGGAAGGCAAAGGTGCTCAGGAGAAGACACCACAGTTAGGAGCGGGCAAAAGGGGGATGGGTGTGATCAACACACATTACATGCATGCAGCGAAATGTTAAAATCAGAGCCATTATAGTGTACAATTAATATGTAGTAACAGTTATGTTAAAATAGGATAGACAAAAAGAAACATCAGCATGAAGAAAGAAAGAATGGAGGAATGTAACAAGGGTGGAAGCAAGAAAGAATAAAAGGATATTTCTCACCAGCTCAAAGACATAAGAACCATGCTGCTTGCTCCTTTGTCTCTGGACCAGGTACCTACGAAGGCCTTAGTAAGGGGCAGGCTGACTCTGAGAGTTACAGTGATGGGCCTTCTGAGTCCAAGGAGTTTTTCACAACATTGAGGTGACTGAACAAGAGAGTTGAGAGCACTTTCCTGGGATTCAGTCACTCCTTTGGGAAAGTGGATGTGATTTGACAGTACGCCTGGATGTGTGTCTGTGGTTGTTCAGGAGACAGGCAGAGAGTGTGCTTTTAAAGAATTCAACCTACCCTGGCTTTGAAGTATTCTCCTCCATGCTGTTTTCACATCCTTGCTTCTCAGTGTGTAGATGAGTGTGTTGAGCAATGGGGTCATAACACAGTAGAAGAAGGATATGAACTTGGCCAAGGAACTCCTGGTTGACGGCTGGAGGCAAAATTATATGCCTGGCCCAAAGTACATGATGACCGCCAGCAAGTGGGAACTGCAGGTGTTGAATACCTTCTCTCTGCCTTCAACTGAAGGTGGCTTCAGTATAGCTCCAGCAATGAAGGTGTAGAAGATGACTAGCAGCAGGGAAGACATCATTTTATATGGGATGGTCATCAAACTGATGGCCAGCTCATTAGCAGTGGTGTCCCCACAGGCCAACTTGATGAGGTGAGGAACCTCACAGAAGAAGTGGTCCAGGGTGTTGTTCGCACAGGGAGGGAGCTTGAGAGTGAGTGTGGTCTGAAGCAGAAGGTTCATCAGCCCACTGGACCAGCATACTGCTGCCATCTTCACACACACACAGGCATGCATGATGAGAGTATAGTAGAGGGGCTGGCAGACAGCCACATAGCCATCAATGGCCATCACTGCCAGCAGAGCACATTCACTGGCAATTATCCAGCAGAAAACAAAGACCTGTGTGATGCATCTGGAGGAAGTAATGGACTTGTCTGGTCCCAACAGGTTGGCCAGCAGCAGAGGCACAATTGTACAGGTGATGTCCAGAAGAGAGAGGTTGTCCAGGAAGAAGTACATGCATGTCTGGAGTCTGGGGTCCACCAGGGAGAGGAGGATGATGGAGCTGTTCCCCACCAGGCTGAGGAGGTAGGAGACCAGGACCACTCCAAAGAGGGGCCTCTCCAGCCACAGAAACTCTGAGAAGCCCAGCAGGACAAAAGTGTTGGATAAGCTCATGTTTCCCCTTTCCAGGGCATCTGTCTTTAATATGTGGCTGGAAAGAAAGGGACAGGTTTTGAGGATAAATGTGGCTTTTCTATTTGTTTTCCTTTTTCTCTTTTTATTTAATTGTGATAAAAATAAATTCATCTTCAGGTGCATGTCTTGTAAACATTTTTCTGCCAGACTTCACCTTGCCCTGGGATTTGTGTATAATTTAGCTGGACCACTCTTCCTTTTTTTCCAAATCTTTATTGTGATAAGATACACACCACATGACATTTACTAAGTCATGAACTTTTAAGTATGTAGCTCAATGGAATTTACTTCATTGAAAATGTTAACAACCATCACCACCTCACATTTCCTTAATGTTTTCATTATGCAAACTCAATCTGCTGCTTTTAAATACCTTCTTGCCCTCCTCTACCATGGAAATCCCTTTTCTATTGTCTGTCTACATTCTGTTCATTACACTACATTGGAAAAAAGCAGAATTCATGTTTTTGTGATATTACCCTTATATTATATTTATAAAATTACTCTTTAGTGAAGGATATATTAGAAATATATATAAACATTAAAAATTATGTATACAGGTTCATCTCCCAGTTGATGTACACATTGTCTCCATGTTTTTGCTATTGTGATTAATGCACCTGCACACACTGGTGTCCAATTCCTCTTTATACCCTGCTTTCCACTTCTTTGAGTGTAGGCTCAGAAGTGACTGCTCTGCATCCTAAGGTGACCCTCAGTAAATTCTGTGGGAAACAGCTGTGCTCTTCTGCCCCACTGCTGTGCTCTTTTCCTTCTGCAACAATGCATAAGGGATACAGCCATCCAATGCTGGGCAGTTCTGTTGTTTTTGTCGTGTTTCTTTGAATACGTATCATTAACTCTTTGTACACCACACCATCTGCTCTAATGTTTTTGCAGCCCAAGTAGACTGAGGCATCTTCTTTCCTCTGTTGTGCCTCTCTCCGTTACTTGTGCTTCAATCATTTTCATCTCTTCTTTACAAAAGCCTTTTCATATAAAGCATAAAATTACATACCTGAGAAATATTTTCATATGTGAGCCACTATGAAGAACAGTCTTTATCTCATAAACATGACGAATATGCTTGAACTGGTTTCAAGAAAAAAGACCAGACTTAGGAAACATAATGTTGTGAAGACAGAAACAATGTCAGCTGAAGTTTTATATTGTGTTATAAACAATACTCTATTCCTTTATTTCTGTATTTCTTTGAAAAGAAAACTGACTCACATTAGCATCATTAACTCCAATCAATAATACTGAGAAAACTAAATCTTAACCCCTGTTCTGATCCCTGCTACCAAGCACTAAGGAACTATCACCCTGGGTGACATAACAGGATAGATGCTTCAGATACATGAATGTTACTGAAACATTGTTTGAATCAACTGCAAATGCATAGTCGTCTAGGAATTTCGATAGTCAGAAAAATATCACCAGACATCAGGCGCAAATATTACCAAAGTTTCAGAAAGAGAGAAAGCAGAAGCTTGGGAAAAATACTGTTTAATGCCAAATGAAGGGGATACTAGAGAACAGCACTGAAGAAAATGTTTATAAGCATCTAGAGAGTGTGGTCAGTAGTATCAAACATAAGTGACTCTAACTGAGGAGGAACAGTAACCTTATCTGTACAATGAGGTTTGATCTTTGGGCCATGGATATGGGTGGACATTTGACATATGGCAAAGGGCACGGTGTTTGCATCTAGAGTAGCAATTACTTAATGCAGTCATGACAGCCAGACACAGTGGCTCTGATGAAGTTGGGCTGGGGGTGCCAGGACCTTGATTCCCAGTCTTCTTGCACTAAAGTGTAAGAAATCACACTCACTCTAGGGGTTTGGAGAAGACTCAGTGGACTGACAGCATGTTATGAGAACAGAAGGCATGTGGGCACTTGTGACTTCCCCATTCTACAAATGAATTTCTTTATAAGCAATAAAAGACTAACAAAAAAGCATAATCCACAATAGTACATATGAATCAATGTGGGAGGAGAACTGCTGTATCACAGTG
Organism: Heterocephalus glaber; assembly: GCF_053883595.1. Lineage (NCBI taxonomy): Eukaryota > Metazoa > Chordata > Mammalia > Rodentia > Bathyergidae > Heterocephalus > Heterocephalus glaber. Next base: position 5,834,479 of record NW_028258410.1, read on the forward strand.
GCCCACATGTGGCTTTCAGGTCTTCAACACATGAGGTACCTCTTATCCTGCCTTCCTAGCACCTTGTTTTGTCTCTAAAAATTATTTAATGAATGCATAAATTAATGTCATTCATAATGATATTTCTTTCACTAGTCATATAAACTTTGTTCTATTTTTCTCCCAAATTGTATCCAATACTCTAAACTTTTTGAAAATTTAGCTGTTCTCGAGTTCTTTGCCTTTGCTGTCACTTAGAGCACAGGGTGACAAGTTTTCCATTCTGCATTGCTGTTTTACCTCACATCCAGAGCAATGCTTCACATCTATGAGAGGAGTAATGCTTGCTCGTTCGTTTTATCTTCCCTCCTTGTGGGGTCCATTGCTATTGGTTTTTCTTTTACAATTGAGTTTAAAAATGTACTCAATTTTTCTATCTTCCTCTTTTCTTGGACATGAAAATGTGTGTATTGATAGTGTGTTGGGAATAATAATTACAAATTTAAAGATTATTTACTTAATAACTTCATTGTGGTTTTCTTGAATTTAGCCCCATTACCAAGAAGAGACCTGGCTCATCAGGTAAGTGAAAGGACCTATGCTCTGTTTCTCTATGAGACTCACTGGAGGTGGAGGTTAACAAGCTACTCAAAAACAACCAGGCCTCTACTCACTCACCTTGAAGTGTAAAAGAAAGAGACACAGGAGGGAGAGTCCAGTGGAGAAAAGTTGGGCCAGCTCTAGTGAGGCAGGTTCTCTTCAGAGGATGGGGCTTAATGGAGAGCGAGGTGGGAGTGATCAGAATTCAGACAGGAGACAGAGTGATGAGTAGGGGGCTCCTGATCATGGCTGACTGGGGTCCTCTGAGACCTGAGCTAGTGCAGGGAGGCCATTAATTCAGGGACTCCCATGTAAAGATGCTCACTACAGGGAATTTCCCTCTTCTGATGTGTTTGTAAAGTCATCCTGACCTGAGAAATATCCCTGAAGGTGATTAAACCAAGACCCTGAAACAATAAATTTACCACATCAAAGATGGAAATGGGGTGTGCAGGACTTAATGCTATTCATGTTGGTCAATATAAATGGCTGTGCACTGGGGCAGACTGATGCCACACTAAGGGGAATTTTTCTTTAAAATGTTCAGAGCTAATTACATCACAAGCAGTATGCCTTATGCAGGAACATCATTTCTGTATAAAATTGAGAAGCTCTTTTACCTTGTTACATACTCATTTTCTTTCCACAGGCCAAATTTATGGCAGTGTTATAAAAAACTTTATGTGATGATACATTTTTCTTGACTTTGTTATGTACATGTTTGAATGCCCCAGAAGGAATTTAATCATTATCTACTGCAAACAAGTACCAATGAAAAGTTAAAAAAAGAAAGAAACATATTATTGTGTATCAGAAAATTATTCAGGCTTGCTTTTAGAAATATTAGAAATGCAATTGTGTTTCCCCCCTATTGTAGATTACATATGGCACACAGACATTTTTTTAATTTTAACTTTAAGATTAGCAGAGCACAAGACATTGCTATATTGTAAACATTATGTGAACCACACCTTTTTATTTTTATTTTGAGTAATTTCATTAACAATAACTACTTTTTAATGACATACCACAGCATACTTTAGTACATTTGTATGGTGTGTGTGTGTGTATTTTGAGTCAGGGTCTCACTGTGTAGTCTAGATTGACCTTTAAATCATTATGTAGCCCAGGCTGGACTTAAACTCACAGTGATCCTCCTTCCTCAGCCTCTCAAGCGCTGTGATTACAGGCATGTTCTTTGTGTTTTGATCAATTCTGGATACATAGGTCCTTGATCACTGCAAACATTTATTACTGCATAATGATGACCACATTTGCATCTTCTCTCTAGCTATGTTGATTTGTATGATACAAGATTGTTAACCATAATCCACATATGTGTGGTGTTACACAGCATTCTTTCCTCCCGTGGGCTGTGGATTTGCACTTGTTGAGCAATTTATTTTCTCATTCATCTCAGTCTCTCCCTCTCTGTCCTCCAGGAACCACTATTCTGCTCACTAGTTCTATGAGCTCAGCTTTGCTAGCTTCCCCATATGAGCTAAACTATATGTACCTTTCTATGTTTGGTTTATATCCTCTAGGAGGATCTCCAATTTCATCCACATTGTGGCACAGACAGAATGTAGCCTGCATAAGACTTCATAGATCCCACTGTGTGTATCTACCACATGGTCTTTATACACTCATCCAGAGATGAGTATCTTCATTGATTCCATATCTAACCCAGAATGGTGCTGAAATAAGACAAGAGTACAGACTTGCACTTGGATGTGCTGACTTAAATTCCTTTTGATAAATATGTAGTTGAGGGTAGTAGGATGATATGGTTCCTTTACTTTAATTTCCCAAGGAATCTTCACATTGTTTTCTTTTTTATTTTTTAAGGTTATTAAATTCTCTTATTGGTACATTGTAGGTATACAACAAAATTAATTTCTCATTGGGAATTGTACCTTTACATAATGCATCTTGGTTCTTATTTTTTCCCCATTCCTAACCCTCTCTTCACCCCCTCCACCCTTCCCTATTTACAAAGACTTTATTTCCATTTTTTTCATTTCTCATCTGTTTTCAATAATGGATGTACTGGTGCATATTCTTGTAGGTAGTGATAAGAGTTTTACTTTTGCTACATTTTTGCCAGGATCTGTAAGTTTTGACTTTGTATTATGGCCATTCTGGGTTAAGATTACATCTCTTTGTAATCTTTATTTGCATATTCCAGGATACACACATACTACTGAGATATAGTAGCAAAACAAGCACAGTATTGGTATAAAAACAGGCACATAGTTCAATGGATCAGAACAGAAATCCTAGAAACAAATGCACACATTTACAGTCAAGTGTTTTGACAAATTGAAAAGCACACATACAGGCAACAAAACAATCTTCAATAAATAGTCCCTGAGTAACTGGATGTCCATCTGTAAAGAATGGAAGTGGACTCAAATTGAACACATAAAAATAAAGTAAAAAATAATTGAAGACTTAATTGTAAAATAAGAATCAATAAAAATGGTAGGAGAAAACAGAGGGGAAACAAATGATATCAGTCTGTGCAAGTATATTTTAGACAAGGGTGTAAGTGCACAGGAAAAAATAAGATAAGTGGGACTACATCAAACTAAAATTCTCTGCACAGCAAAAGGAAAAGTTAGCAGAGTGAAAAGGCAAACTATAAAATGGGAGAAAATATTACTGAATCATTTATCTTACAGTGCATGATATCTGGAATATATAAGGCACTCAAAAATTAATAGCAAGATATAAAATATATTTGAAAATCAAACCATTTGCTTAAACTGTCATATTAAAAATAAAATACACAAATGGCCACATGGATATGAAAAAAATCCTCAATATTACTTTTACAAGTTCTCCCCAGCTTTTTAGAGTTACAACTGAATACAAATTATTGTATATATTTAATGTGCACAATGTGGTGTTGTAAAGCATCTCTACACTGTGAACTGATTATCATCATAAAGAATATTTAGATAGCCATCATTTCATATAGTTATCTTTTTTGTAATGAAAGCACTGATACTCTTGCTTAGCAAAATTTAAGTATGAAATAGAGTATTAATTACATTCTCCATACAGTGCATTAGATATCCAGAAGCTATTTCTCATGTATACAAAAAAATTTGTGGTGTTAAAAGCAAGCTCTTCCCATGTGGACTTCTCCATCTATGGCAGTGACCATTCTACTGTTTCTGTGATCTGATGTTTTTAGACTACAAGTATTGTGAGAGCATGCATTTTAAAAATCTTGCACTTGGGAATTATTTAACTTAATATAATGTTTACAGGTCCATCTATGTAGTCACAAAGGACACCATTTCATTCATTTTAAGCCCTTATTAATGTCTCCTTATCTGTATCTATATCTTTATATAACATTTCTCAGTTCATTTTTCCATCTTAAAGGCTCTTAAAAGGTTTCAATAGTTTGATATTTGGACTTTTACTAATATATGTTTGCAGTACATAAAGATTATAATCACTGTAGGAAATTTAAAAGTGTACATAACACATTTAAATTCTATTTCCCCCATCCCTGCACTTGTAATGATATTGCAGGGATGATGGAGTACAAGGCTATTCATGAGTTCTTCACTTATTTCATATATCCAGAAGTGGTATAGGTGGATATGACATTTCTGTGTTTACATTTTTGAGGCAACTACATTGTTTTCTCTAGTGGCTGTGCTAATTGACATCCCTACCAGCACTGGGGAGGGTTTTACTCTTCTCCACACCACTCCCAACAGTTTCTATATTTTGTCTTTTCAGTAGTAGCCATTTTAACAGGCATGATGTATGTGTCATGGAGGGTTTAGTTTGCTTTCTCTTATAAGTAATGATATTGAGTATATTTTTAAATAACTGTTTGCCATTTGAATGTCTGCCTTTGAGAACTATGAAACATCTTTGCTCTTTCTTAGTGAGGTCGTCATTTTTGGATATTAACCAATTATCAAATATACAGTATGCAAGAGTTTTCTTCTTAGAAAAAGTGTATGAGTTCATCTTAATTGTGAGCTTGACTGGATTAACAGATTTCTGGAGAAGTGGTTGAATCATTGGTGTGCTGGACTCATTGGTGAATTAGCCAAATAATTTTCAGATCTGAATGTGTTTTTAGGAGGTGTGGCTCCCTTGGGAGAAATGGGTCACTATGTTTATGCCTATGCAGAGTATATCTCTCACAAGTGCTCTTGCCCTGGGATCTGCTTTCCAGTCCCCATTAAGTGAGCAAAAGTTCTCTACCATGATCTTCTCTCATGATATTTCTGCATTGGAGGCAGCCAACCATGGACTAAAACACCTGAAACTATAACCAAATCAAATCTCTCTTGCTTTAAATTGAGAATGTCAGGTATTTGGTCCTACCAATGGGACAGCTGAATGATACAGGAAGTTAATGCCAGAGAGGTAGAGACATTGCTTTGCCTATTCCTGACCAAGTGGTTCAGAAGTCGAGTCTGTTTGTTGGAGGAAGAATTTGGAAGCATTTGGAGATGACATTACAGTGGACTTTTAATGCCTTATGCAGAATCTGATAGGAAAACTTTTTCTATTTTCGTTCTGGGGATTGAATCCAGGGGTTTCATACTGATCTTCATCATTGCCATTTAAAATTTTTTATTATAAACACAGTCTGGCTAAGCTGCTGAATTCCCCATGCTGGGCTTAAAATTGTGATCCTCCTGGCTGGTATTACAGGTGTATGTCACAAAAGTTGGCCCAATAGGCAAGACGAGTCAGAGTCCAAAGACCAGAACACTGAAAGTAATGTTGTTAGCTAAAGCCAGGCTCATGAAGTTTTAGATGCAAATGGAGAGTCTATTTGGAATTTGACTAGAGACCATTAGTGTTACATTTTGGCAAAACATTTGTAGATATTTTTTTCATGTCCTAAGACTTTGTGTCAAGACTGAGGTTAAAGGTGATGGACTAAGTGATTTGGAAGAGGAAATTTCAAGGCAGTCAAATATTCAGGCTGAGTTATGTATATAGATGGCTGCTTTGTTCATAGTCAGGAGCACAATGGAGAGCAGAAAGATTTGAAAATTTGAAAATTTACTCCCTCCCCAAAATAGTCTAGGAGCCAAAGTAGGTGTGGTTGATGAAGAACTTAGCACCATTAAAAAGAAGCCAAGTACTTTAAACTTTAAAAAGAAAAAAGTGCCTTGAAAGCATCCTAGGAATCCATTTCCATTCATCCCAGGCTTAAGTGTGCAAAAGTATAATCTTTCACTACAGTAAAGAGCCTCTGGCACCACTGCTTGAGAAGAGACTTGTAGGGAATTTTTTCCTGTGATTCATTTTAGTGTGTTTTGGTTCCATCACTCATAAACCACTGCATAAATGTTCCAATATGGCCTAGCTTTTGCTCACATTGGATCATGGCACTGTCCACATGATGCTGTAGAATGCAAAATCTGAGGAGTCATGGAGACTTCCTCCCAGATTTCAATGGGAGGTATTGGAGGCCAAACAATTCATCCTTGAGATGGCTATGTGTGAAGCTGTGGGGTGACACTTATAGACCAGAGGAGACCTTAGGAAGTTGTCAGTGTTGTCAGAGGCATCAAGCAAAGACAGCCCAAAGAGAAGTCATGTAAGCTAAAACCAGAAAAGTCATGGAATGGAGCCTCAAAAGCCCTGTGCAGTTTACATTTCACTACCATGTGCACTGAATACTGGATATGGAGCTATTGAACTTAATGTTTGCTCTGGAATTTCTTGATTTTAAATCCTTTGTGTATTCCTGCTTCTATCTTCTGGTACTCTGGGATTTTTGGTAAATTTTTTGGTGGCAGACAGCTAAGAGTTTGCCTGGAGTCTCTAAGAATACTTTGGACATTGGCATCTCTCAAACTAATCAAATTCATAAAGCAGATTAACCATCAAAGAAAAGGTGTTCCAGTTCCTCCTGTAGTTTTTTGTGATGCATCTACCTAAAGGGCCAGGGACCAATTGACAGTGACTTCCACTTTACTCCCCTTCTTCTTCCACTATCCAATAAACAACTATTTTCCCAAATAGAGTATTACTAAAAATATTTCTTTGTGGTGAAAATAAATTTCCAAAAAGGAAAAATATAAAAGGTACCAATTATAGTAGAGAGCACTGAAAGAACAAAGGGACTTTAGGTGTAGATGCTAAAGGTGGCATGGCCTGGTTCCCTCTGGAGACAAACATGCTCAGATTCAGGATGCTTTCTTCTCATCCTTCCACATCCATCAAACTGGTGCCATCACCTTCACTGTATTTCTCATATCTTTGTTTATATCAGTGTTAGGATTAAAATCCAAATGTAATGTCATAGAAAGGTATTTAAAAATATTTTGATTGGTACTCTTTTAATATACATAATGATAACATTCATCATAAAGAATTTGTGCCCATACATAATATCTTATCTTTTTCTCCTTTCAACTCCCTTCAATCTTTCTTCCCTTCATTACTTACAAGAGCTTTGTTTCCATTTTGTTGTCTATTCCCTTTTTCTTTTTTCCTTCCTCCTCTTCTCTCTCACCACTCCCATGTTCTTTTCCATTTGAACATTTCCTATTTTGAACATTTCCATTTGAAAATTTAATCTATTTTGTCACTTTTGAACATTTTCCATTTGAACATTTCATCTACTTTGTCCCTTATCTATGTTTTTGGTTTCTCACACAGGAGAAAGAATGCAATATTTAAACATGTATGTCTGATTTATTTCACTTAAGAGTATGGTCTCAAGGTGTAACCATTTACCTAAAATGCAAATATCTCAAGTTTATTTATCTTTACAGCAGAGTAGTATTCCTTTATATATAAAAATATTTTCTTTATTCATCTGTTGATGGGCATCTGGGCTGTTTTCAAGATTCAACTGTTACAAATTATTCTGCTGTAAACATGGGTATACATATATCACTGTGGTGTGATGCTTTTAACTCTTTTGGGAAGATACCTAGGAGGGAAATGGTTGGTTCAAATGGGATCTCTTGTTTTAGTCTTTTGAGGAATCTTCATACTGATTTATCTCAATCTGGCAAAAACCATCTATGACAAACCGATGACTAATATCATATGAAATGGTCAAATACTGAAAACTTCCACTCTAAAATCAGGAACAAGACAAGGATGCCAACTATCATCACTCTTGTTCAATATATTTTTGGAAACATTAGCCACAGCAAATAGACAATTAGACAAGAGAATGTAATAAAAAGAGTAAGGATGAAAAAAGAAGTTAAATTATCATTATGTGCACTTAACATGATACTCTACATGGAAGAACACAAAAACCCCACCAAAAACTCTTAGATTTAATAACTAAATTCAGTAGAATAACAGGATAAAAAGTTAGCACTTATAAATCAATAGCCTTTCAGACACAAATAACAAGCCCACTGAGAGAGAAATTAGAGGAACAACACATTTCACAACAGCGTCAAGGAATATGAAACACATAGAAAGCAATCTAATGAAGGAAAACTGAAAGAATTGTACACTAAATCTATAGTACTCTTAAAAAGGAGGTCAAAGAGGGCATCAGAAAATGGAAAGATATTCCTAGTTCTTGGATAGACAGAACCAACATAGTGAAAATGGCTATGCTTCCAAAACTGTTGTACAAATTTAATGCAATCCGGATCAAAATACCAATAGCATACCTTACAAAACTAGAGAAAATTATCTTGAAATTTATATGGAAGAAGAAGTGACCTAGAATAGAAAAAGAAAATCTGGGCAAAAAAGACCAGGCAGGAAGTATCACAGTACTCCACTTGAAATTAGAATACAAATCTACTGTGACAAAAATACCATGGTATTGGAAAAACAAACAAACAAACCAGACCAAAGGATCAATGAAACGGAATAGAAGATACAGAAACAACTCCAAATGCACTCAGCCCCCTCATCTTTGAATAAGAGGCCAAACTTTCACTGGAGGAAAGATAGCCTCTTAAATAATGGTGCTGGGAAATTAAATTTAGACCCATATCATATCTCTCACAGTGCACTAAAATAAAATCAAAATGGATCAATGACATCAATATAAAAAGAGAAGCAATTTTCTGGAAGATAAAATAAGTACAACTCTGGAAGGCATAGATGTAGACGAAGGGTTTAGGAACAAAATGCTCATTGTACAGGAAATGTTACAAAGAATCAACAACTGGGATCAAATCTAATTAAAAGGCATTTGCACAGAAATAGAAACCACCAACAGAGAGAAGAAACAACACACAGAATATGAAAAAAATTTGCAAGGTATTCCTCAAAGGACTAAAATGTAGTGTATATTAATAACAAAAAATGAGACAACCCAAATTTAAAGGAATGCATTTTAATTTAATTTTGATTTAAAAATACAGAGCTCTCTCCCATACAAAAAGTATGCTGACCAGCTTGGTTCGTTGAAAACAAGAACTGCAGTTGCTCATGCAGTTAGATCGGAGCATTTGCCCAAAATTCCATTTAACTAACCTGCATTTCCAGATTTTCATAAAAATATATTAAAACAAACACATGGCGTGGCAAGGACATTATTCACTTTTTATCATTAAGTTTACTGGTACAATTAAGATATACATAAACACATTCATTGTATTAAATTTGTAGCTGTACATGATATATCTTGATTCATATTTTTCCCATCCCTGTCCTCTCCCTTGTACCTGTTTTCCCTTTCTTATTTATAGGAGCTTTGTTTTTTTTCTTTCTTTTTCTTTTTTTTTTTGGTACCAGGGATCGAACTTGGGTCTTTGTGCTTGCGCAGCAGATGACAAGAGCTTTGTTTTAATTTTATCATTCTTTTCTCCTTTTTTCTTTTCCCTTCATTTTCTTCTCTCTCCCCTCTCCCTGTGCTCCTTCCTATTTGAATATTTTCTTCCTATATTGCAATATCTATTATATAGTGTCCCCTATCTACACCTTCAGTTTCTTACAATAGATAAACAATGTGACATTTACATATGCGTCAGATTTATTTCATTTAAGAGTATGGTCTGTAGGTGTGGACCAGAGCTTCGTGGCTGAAGACAGATCTCACCCAGAGCTCTTTCTTGACCCACCCAAAAAAGAGCTCCAAAGATGCACAAGCTTCAGCCAGAGGCCCACCTCATATAATTGGTAAATACACACAGATCTCAGGGACCAGTGGTGTGGACCAGAGCAGTGTGGCTGCAGGCAGATTCCAGCCAGGGGCCTGGTCTGTGCCCTGAGGCTTGGGGACAAATGCCAAAGCCAAGGGCCTGCCTGGAAAACAGCTGCAAAAGCACACCAGCAACTGACAGAGACTGGCCCAATACCCTTGAGAAGTGCTCAAGACCCTAGCCAGAAGCATGCTCACACAACAGGAATTACGATTCACAGCCCCCAACCAAAGGTCCTCCCAGACAATAGGTACATAGGAGCCCTAGCCATAGGTACACCTAGATACCATCCCAAGTGCACACAGACCTCAGCCAGAAGCCTGCCCAGACAACTGCTCAGCTCAGGGATCCAGGAGGCCAAGATTCTGAAGCCTGGAATTAGTGTATTGGTGAGAAGCTTGGTGGTTTGCTGAGAAATGAAGACTACTGGGTGAGTAAAAAGTTGCCTCAACAAAGGCTCAAGAGGCTGCATCTGTTGAAATGAGAAGCCACGTAAAAAAAGACTCAAAACCAGACTTCCAGTTCACCTAAGGCAGCCCCAAAAGGAAACAAGATGGAACAATCTGATACTCAACCTCCTGGACTCCCTGAATTGCTAACAAAAGAGGATCTGGAAAAAATGAAATCAGAAATAATTTCTCAGATAACAGTAGAGATTGTGCCCATAGTGCGAGACATGATTAACAAATCTAGAGAGGGAACACAGGAAAAGAAAATAGAGGAGCTGAGAAACATGATGGAGTCCCAACATAGAAAACAAATAGAATCCATAAAACAGATGTAAAAAGATTTCCCAGAGGTAAAAAACTCCACTGAAAGTTTGCACAGCCAAATGGAGCCAATGTGAGTACAGAATTTCAGATATAGAAAACAGGATCACAATTAGTGACCAGGAAAAAGAAAATTTCTTTAAAATAGTAAGGGATCATGAGAAATCAATCCAGCAGCTGCCAAACAATGCAAAGAAGAATAACATAAGACTGATGGGAGTCAATGAAGAAACTGGAGAGATTGCAGATGACATAAAAAAAAAAAACTGTTCATAGAAGTGATGGCAGAAAACATCCCAAACAGGGGGAAAGAACTTGACATACAGATAAATGAGGCATATAGGACTCCAACTAGCCATGATCAATAAATACACATAGGCATATAATAATTAAGATTCCAGAAACCCAACAGAAGAAAAACATGCTACAAGCATTTAGAGAAAAGAAACAAATCACATACAAAGGAAAGCCCATCAGAATCACAGCACACTTCTCAACACAAATCGTAAAGGCAAGAAGAGCTTGGAGTGACACATTTCAAGCCCTAAAGGAAAACTGCCTCCAACCAATTGATGTACCCTGCAAAACTGTCTTTCTAAATTGATGGAGAAATAAGATACTTTAATGACAAAGATTACCTTAGAAACTTCATGAATACCAAACGAGCACTCCAAGAATTTTTTAACAATATTCTAGGAAAAGACAAAGAAGGCCACAACCCCATGAAGCCCAGCAGAATGAATCCATCAGGCATTACAAGAAATTAAATGCCAAGTGGGAGAATCCAACAGAAATAAAAAGTCATGATAATGATAAATCAAAACATATCAGTTATTACCATCAATGTTAATAGTATCAATTCAACAATCAAAAGAAGTAGACTGGCAGAATGGGTCAAGAAGCAATATCCAACAATATGCTGCATACAAGAAACACACTTAATTCAAAAAGAAACTCACCATCTGAAAGTTAAAGGGTGGAAAACAATACTCCATGTGAGAAGAACACAAAAAATACAGGACTGGTTATCCTCTTTGCAGATCAAGTGGATTTCAAACCAATGCTGATTAAGAGAGGCAAAGAAGGACACTATATCCTGGTAAAGAGAAAAATCCAAGAGGAAGACAAGACAATCACAAATATATATATGCATGAAACACTAGTGTGCCAAACTATATAAAACAAATACTAACAGACATGCAAAATGAAATAAGCACTAATACAATAGTAGTGTGGGGGAGGTGCTGAGCTTTGTGAGGGACATCTAGTAGTGTCACCTCTTCATTGCAGAGGAGCAGAGGTGCTGAGCCATGTGGGTGGCAATGCAGCCCCCCCCCAGCCACTGGGCCATGCCAGCACCTGGATCCATACCAGAAAGGGGAAGTCAATCAGAAAACCCATTGAGGTGAGCTCCAGAAGAGAGACCAGAAGAGAACAAGAGAAAGTAGGCTGCTCTGAGGCTCCTGGCTGAAAATTGAAGCCTACTGGAAAAGTGAAGAGAATCTCTCAATAAAGGCACACCAGACTACCATAGCTGGTAAGTTGAAGGGATCACTACCTCTGATCAGAACCTGGACTATCTTTAGGGGAAGAGCAGTTGGAGTCTGCAGTAGAACCTTTCAGAACTCAGCAGAAGGCCAGAGATTTCAAATTGTGCCTTGCGGCCAGAAATCAGCCTGAACCTCAGCAGACAGCTGCTGGCTTGCTGAGACTAATAGGCAGATCTGGACACTCATGCCCACGCAGTCTATTGTGACAGAAGTGACATACCCTGAAAGAGGCTCTTTATTTTTATTTTTTATTTTCTTTTTTTCGTACAAAGTTTTTAGGTACATTTTAGGTATAAAATACAGTTACATTTATCACTGGGATCTTGTACCATTACATGAGCATCTTGGTTCTTATTTTTCCCCTTCCCCTGCCCTCGCTTCATGCCCTCTACCCTTCCCTATTTGCAAGGACTTAGTTTCCATATTTTTCCTTTTCTCATATTTTTATTTTCCCTTCTTTTCTTTCCCCTACCCCTCCCATGTCCCCTGCTCCTTTTGACCTTTTCTTCCTATTATACAATATCAATTATACATTTTTAAAATTACAATATCAAGATCTAGGAGACATTGCCATGAGATTTTACAGAATTTAAAAGGATATAGAAAGCATATTACAAAAATCTTTTTTGAAATAAATTTGACAACTTTTAAGAAGTACCTTGGAATAAAAATTAATGAAAATAACTCTGGAGGAAATATAAAATTTGAATAGCATCTATTAAAGAAAGTATATTCCTAGCTTGAAAATCTACCTATATGACAAAAACAAACTCATATACATTTGAACTGATAAATTATATCAAACATTTAAAGGAGAAAAACGAAGGAACACTTCTCCCCTCATTTTAAGAAATCAACATTTTCCTAATACTAAAACTGGAGAAAGATAATAGAAGAAAAAAGTATGAAGATAGATAGAAATTTGCTTAACTAAGCAAACTATTAGAAGTCAGATCTGGCACTATATAGAAAGTGGTTTTATTATAGGAATGGCAGTGTTGATTTAGCATTGGAAGATCCACCCCCAAAAGTCATCATTTTATCAGGGGAAAGGAAAAAGTCATATGATCCTGTCACTAGTTGGAGAAAAAGTCTTGGACTAAATTCTACAGCTGTTCACGGTAAAAGCTATCAGGAGACTAGAAGTAGAACAGAACCCTCTCAGCAGATCCCAGACATGTACTCCATAATTCCAGCAGAAATGCCTTATATGAATGGAGAAGATACAATGTTTTTTCCCTAAGTGGGGAAACAAAGGCAGATATGCCTAATATTCATCAGTCCATTAAACTTTGAAACATAGGCCTAAACCAAAATAGTCTGGCAATAAATTGACACAATTAGGATAGGATTGGCAAGGTAGAAGTAAAATCTTTATATGTAGACGAAATGATCATCTACAGAGAAAATACTAAGAAATCTCTAGGAGCCCCTAGAACTTGTATTTGAATTTAGCACGATTAGAAAACACAAGGTATATACAAAAAATTCAGGTCTATGTATACTTCCTATAAAAGAAGAATTGGATATTGAAATTTAAAAGTTATGTAGGAGCACAAAGAACCTAGAAAAGGAAAAAAAAAGGAAAAATAACAATGTTGGAATATGTTTAGTACCTAATTTTAAGACTTTCTCTAAAGCTACAGAAATCAAGCCAGTGTTGATGTAAGGAAAAACATATAGATCATTGGAATAAAACAGAGAATCTACAAATAGAACCACAGATATATGGTCCACTTAGTTTTGAAAGATTATTTAATATTAACATTTTATAGAATATAAACTCAATTCAAGAGCTGAGGAAAAGATAGTGTTTTCAGCAAATGACACTACAACACCTGGTATCCATATATAAAAAAATCAACCTCAACCCTTTATTTCCATACATAAAAATAACTTGAAAGGATCTATGAACCTAAATATGAAAGACTAAAACTGTAAAACTGTAAGAAGAAATTATAAGGGAAAATGTTTATGAATTTATGGTAGCAAGAACTTGTTAGGTTACAAAAACATGATGTATAAAGGTAAAATTGATAAATGAGATTCCATCAAAATTTAGAACTTTAAATGACATTGTTAAAATGAAAAATTGTCCTTAAACAGACCATATTTACAATACATATAACCTATGACCAGAATATTTTAAAAAAATCTTACAGCTCATTAATAGACAACCCCATTACAAAGTAGATACAAGAAGATGATAAATAGCCAGTAGAGCACAAGCAAAGGTGTGCAACACTAGAATCAGAAAAATAATAGTACAATAACAAGATGGATTTACACACTCATTAGGGAGATGAAGTCAAAAGTTTTAAAAGCCTTGTCATGACATTTTCTTTTTGTTGGATTCTCTCCCTTTACATTTAATTTGTCAGGCCCAACAGATTCACTCTGCTGCACTTCCTGGGTGCATGATCCTCATTGTCTTTTCCTAGGATATTGTCAAAAAACTTTTGGAGTGCTGGTTTGGTATTCATGAAGTGTCTACGGTGCTTTTTATAATGAAAATATCTTATTTCTCCATCAACTTTGAAAGATAGTTTTGCATGGTACATCAATCTAGGTTGGAGGCTGTTTTCCTTTAGGGCTTGAAATATGTCACTCCAAGCTCTTCTTGCCTTGAGGGTTTGCATTGAGAAGTCTGCTGTGATTCTGATGAGCTTTCCTTAGTGTATGATTTGTTTCTTTTCTCTCATTCTTGTAGAATTTTGGGCTTCTGTTGGGTTTCTGGAATCCTAACTATTATATGCCTATGTGTAGATTTTTTTTATCAAGGCTACTTGGAGTCCTATAAGCCTCATTTATCTGTATGTCAAGTTCTTTTCCCCTGCTTGGGAAGTTTTCTGCCATCACTTCTGTGAAGAGTTTTTTTTATGTCATCTGCAATCTCCCCTGTTTCTTCATTTACTACAATCAGTCTTATGCTATTCTTTGCATCATTGAGCAGCTGCTGGATTGATTTCTCATGGTGCTTTAAAATTTTGAAGCAATTTTTCTTTTCCTATTCACTAATTGCAATCTTATCTTCTATATCTGAAATTCTGTCCTCACACTGGCTCATTCTGCTGTGTAGACTTTCAATGGCATTTTTAATCTCCTGGAAATCTGTTTGTATTTGTTTTATAGATTCCATTTGTTTCCTATGTTGGGATTCCATCATGTTCTTCAACTCCTCTATTTTTTTATCTGTGTCCTCTGTAGATTTATTAATCATGTCTTGCACTATGGGCACAATCTCTGTTGTCATATGAGAAATGATTTCTGATTCCATTTTTTCCAGATCCTCTTTTGTTGCCAGTTCTTCAGGGAGTCCAGGTGGTTCAGTATCACATTGTTCCTTCTCATTTCCCTTTGGGGTTGTTTTAGCGGATCTAGAAGTCTGGTTTTGAAATTTGTTTACATGTCTTCTCATTTCAACGTGGGGGGTGCTGCTGTTGCCCATGTCGCTCACCTCCTCTGTGCTGGTGGAGGGGTACAGCACCCTGGAAGCCTCTGTGCACTGGGAGTGGCTCACCTTCTCTGAGTTGGTGAGGGGGTAGACTGGCCCAGAAGCCTCCTCTTAGGTGCTGGGAGCAGCTCACCTCCTCTGTGCTGGAGGGATATGGTGGCCCAGAAGCTTCTTATGTGCTGGGAGTGGATCAACTCCTCCTTGTATTTTATTTTCAAAGTAATTTTTCTCTTATTGTTAATAATTTTCACAATTTTTGTCTATTTTTTCTTTTCTCTTTTCAAATTTTTTCCTTTTTCCTGTTCTCTCTCTCTCTCTCTCTCTCTCTCTCTCTCTCTCTCTCTCTCTCTCTCTCTGGATCCCACCTTGTTCTTTATTTCTCTCCCTTTTGATTTCTGTTCCTGTCCAAATTTGAATTTAATTTTTAATTTCTTTTCTTTTTCTTCACTTTTTCTTTCTCTTGATTGTAATTAGTTTTGAAGGAAAGTGAATAGTTTCTAGCCTCCCTATTGCTGTTAGGTTGTTCTGTTCTTGTGTTTGTTCTTTCATTCTGTCTTTTCCTCTTCTCTTCAACAGCTTCCCAGAGTTTGCATGATCTTCCTGTGCCCTCAGGCCTCACTTCTCACATTTTCCTCTCCTATGTATCTATCCCTCCCTCCTTAACTCTTTCTAAGTCCCCATCCTGAAGGTTAAATTTGGTATATTGGAGCATTTATTCATTATAAACATATTTTGGGCTGGTCCTCAATTTTTATTTAATTCACACTTTTAAAAGTGATAAACTAATAACTACCACAAATTGTCATTTTCTAAACTGTGCTTGATGCTACTGTTGTTGTTGATTGTATCTTGGCCAAAGGTGTTGTGATTGATCTAATCAGTTGTCCTTCCACATATATTGAAAACAAGATTGGCTAAGAGTCATTAAAGACTTAAAACCTAAAGACCAGATATATCTGGAAACACTTCTGAGAAACAATCATTCCATAAAAGTTCTAAATACAAGCAACAAAGATACTTTTACAATAAGTGATATTGAAGTATCAATCCAGGAATTGAACCAATAACAGTTCCAACAACAAAAATAGAAATGAAAGGACACCTAAGCATGGAAAAAAATCAGGCTACCACCTCACCATAGGCAAATTCTGGGTGAAATTAGATAGAAAGTCTGATAATCAATCACTTGGACATCCTGGACTGATGGCACATGAAGTAACAAAACAGATGAATGAGGTTCTAGAAAATTTCAAAACAGAAATAATTTCCCAGATAACCACAAAGATGGTGAGCAGAATGAAAGACATGATTATAGACTCTAGAAAAGAAACAGACAAAACAAATAGATGAGTTCAGGAAAATGATGAAAACCATGAATGCCCAACATAGGAAAATAATTTAATCCATGAAGACACAACACAGGAAAGAAATGGAATCCATGAAACAGATTCAAACATATCTGCAGGAGATTAAAAACTCTACTGAAAGAATTCACAGCACAGTAAGTAAATGTAAAGACAGAATATCAGATATGGAAGACAGGATTGTGGTCAGTCACTATGAAAAGGGAGATCTCTTAAAAATAGTAAGATACAGTGAGAAATCTATCCAGCAGCTCATAGATGATGCAAAGAAGAATAATACAAGTCTGATAGGAATCCATTAAAAATGAGGAGAAAGTACAAATGACATAGAAATAATGACAGAAAACTTCTCAAACAGAGCAAAAGAATTTGACATACAGATAAGTGAGGCATATAGGACTCCGACTAGCCACAATCAGAAAAATCTACACCTAGGCTTATAATAATCAAGATTCTGGAAACTCAACAGAAGAACAAAATACTATAAGCAGCTAGAGAAAAGAAACAAATCGCATACAAAGGGAAACCCATCAGAATCACAGCAGACTTTTCAACCCAATTCCTCAAGTCAAGGAGATCCTGGAGTGAGGTATTTCAAGCCCTAAAAGAAAACAAACTCCAACCTAGACTGTTGTATCTTGCAAAACTATCTTTCAAAATTGATGGAGAAATGAGATACTTCCATGACAAAGAACACCCAAGAAATTTCATGAATACCAAGCCAGCACTCTAAACAATTCTAAATAATATCCTGGAAAAAGACAATGAAGGTCATAATTCCATAAAGCCCAACAGAGCAAATCCATTAGGCAAGGCAAGGAATTAAATGGAGAGGGTAGAAAAAAATAAGAGCCAACAAAAGGAAAATAACATGACACAGCTAAGACAATAGATATCAGTTATAGCCATCAATGTTAATGTCCTCAATTCACCAATAAAAAAATATGATAGCAAAATGGATTAAATAGCAAAATCCAACAATATGCTGTATACAAGAAACGCACCTAGTTCAAAAAGAAATTCATAGACTGAAATTAAAATGATGAAAAACAGTTCCCCATGTGACAGGAACCCAGAAAAAAAGTGGGGGTAGGTATCTTATTTGCAAACAAGTTTGATTTCACACCAAAACTAATTAAGAGAGACAAAGAAGGCCACTACATTCTTGTAAAGGGAACAATCCAAGAGGAAGTGATGACAATCATAAATATATATACACCAAATACTAATGCCCCCAACTATACAAAAAAAAATTATTAATGAACGTGAAAAACCAAATAAGCACTAATACAATTGCAGTGGGGTACCTCAATACCCCACTGTTACAATTAGACCATCTAGACAAAAAAAATCAACAATGAAATACTTGAACTGCACAAAGCTTTTCCAGAAATGGACCTAGTAGATGTCTACAGAGTGTTCCACCCCACAAAATAGAAAATACACATTCTTTTTGGCTGCACATGGGTTATTCTCCAAAATGTATCATATGCTAACTCATAGAACATGTTTAAGCAAAGGTAAAGGAATTGAAGTTATCCCATGTATATTATCAAACCACAGTGCAATTAAACTGGAGATCAATAGCAAAAGAAACTGTAAGAACTTCACAAACACATTAAATTGAATATCACCCCCCTGAACAACCAATGGGTCACAGAGGAAATTAAAGAAGAAATTAGACAGTTTTTATAATTTAATGATAATGCCAATACAACATGCAAGAATCTATGGGACACCATGAAAACACTTCTTCGAGGAAAATTCATAGCAGCGAATATTCCTACCAGGAAAACAGAGCAAGCTCAAATAAATAGCCTATTACTAAACCTTCAGCTCCTAGGAAAAGAAGAGCAAGACAAACCCAAAGCTCATACAAGGGAGAAATCATAAAGATCAGAGCAGAAATCAGAACAATGGAGAGTAAGACAACGATACAAAAAATCAACAAATTGAAGAGTTGGTTTTTTGAAAGAATAAATAAAATTGATTAATCCTTAGCCAATCTTATCAAAAAAGGAAAGAAAATGCTCAAATTCATGCAATTAAGAGTGAAAAAGTTTAGCTGCCTGCTGCGAAAGCTCAAGGACCCAAGTTCAATCCCCGGTACAAAAAAAAAAAAAAAGAACGAAAAAGTTGAAGTCACAATAGATCCAGAAGAAAGCCCTAGGATCATCAACACCTACTTCAAGAACCTGTGGTCTAATCAAATAGAAAACACAGAAAAAATGGACAGATTCCTAGATACATATGAATTATCAAAGTTGAATGAAAAAGATATAAAAAGTCTAAACACAACAATTACAATAAGTGAAATTGAAAATATAATTAAAAGTGTATAAACAAAGAAAAACCCAGATCCTCATGGCATCACTGCTCAATTCTACAAGAAATTTAGAGAAGATCTATTCCTGTTACTCTTTACACACATCAATAGAATTGAAAGGGAAACAATACTTACAAATTCATTCCTGGAAGCAAGTGTTATTTTGATTCCAAAACCAGGGAAAGACCCCACCCAAAAAGAGAACTACAGGTCAATCTCCCTAATGAATGTAGATGCAAAAATCCTCAACAAGATACTGGAAAGCAGAATAGAGAGGGTCATCAAGGGGAAAGGGAAGAAAAGAAAGGAAAAAGTATGAGAAAGAAAAAAATGGAAACAAAGTTTATGTAAATAGGGAAAGGTGGTGGGGGTGAAGGGCACATAGGTAACCGGGAAAAATAAGAACTAAGATACATGATGTTCAGGTACAAACACCCAATGATAAATGTAAATGTATTGTATACCTAAAAGGTACCAATTAATATATAAATAAAAAAGATTGTACACTCTGAAAAAGTCAAATTCATCCCAGGGATGCAGGGATGCTTCAATATATGCAAATCAATCAATGTAATACACTCTATTAATAGAGTCAATGAAAAAACCCATATGATCATCACAATAGATGCAGAAAAAGCACTTTACAAACTCCAACAAGATTTATGATAAAAACCCTGAAAAAATTGGAATTGACAGTCTCTACCTCAATGTGATAAAAGCCATCTATGAAAAACCAACAGCCAATATCATACTAAATGGTCCAAACCTGAAATTCTTCATGCTAAAATCAGGAACAAGACAAGGATGTCTACTATTATACACTCCTGTTCAATGTAGCTTTGGAAACAATAGGCACAGTAACTAGACAAGAGAAAGAAATAAAAGAAATAAGGGTAGGAAATGAAGAAGACAAATTGTCATTATTTGTAGATGGCATGATGCTCTATATACAAGACCCCAAGAACTGCACCAAAAGTCTTCTAGACATAAAAACCAAATTTAATAAAGTAGCTGGATATAAAGTCAACACACAAAAATCAATACCTTTTCTGTACACGAACAAGACTCCCTGAGAGAGAAATAAGGCAAACAATTCCTTTCATGATAGCATAAAAGAAATTATATACCTTGGAATCAACCTAACAAAAGAAATTAAAGACCTATACTCTAAAAGCTAAAACACTCTGAAAAAAGAGATTGAAGATAATATCAGAAAATGGAAAGACATCCCTTGCTCCTGGGTAGGAATAATCAACATAGTGAAAATGGACATACTTCCAAAACTGCTATATAGAATCAATGCAATCCCAACTGAAATTCCAGCAGCATACTTCAGACCATGAGAAAACAATCCAAAAATTCATTTGGAGCAACAAGAGACATAGAATAGCAAAAGGAATTCTAGACAAAAACACAAAGCAGGAGCTATCACAATCCCCAACTTGAAACTATACTAAATAGCTTCTGTGATAAAAAAAAAACAAAACATGGTAATGGCCAAGAAACAGAACTAAGAACCAGTGGAACAGATTAGAAGATGCAGAAACAACTCCAGACACACTCAGCCACCTCATCTTCGATAAAGGAGCCAAACACCCTCACTGGAGGAAAGGTAGCCTCTTTAATAAACGGTGCTGGCAAACTGGGTTTCAACTCACCAACAATTAAAACTAGACCCATATCTCTCAGCATGTACTAAACTAAAATCAAAAGGGATTAAAAAGATCTAAATATTAAAACAGAAACCTAAACCAGCTAGAAGAGGGGTTAGGTAGAACTCTTGAGGACACTGGTGTAGGAAAAGATTTTATGAACAAAACATCAGTTGCATGTGAATCAACAAGTGGGATCTCTTATTAAAAAGTTTTTGCACAGGAAGAGAAATACCAACAGTGTGAAGAGGCAACCCACAATGCAGGAAAAAATTTTCACCTGCTGTTCCTCAGACAAAGGTCTACTATCTAGAATATATAAAGGACTTTTAAAAATCAGACCTCTCAAATTTAAGGACCCAATCAAAAAATGGGTACCTTAAATGAGCAGACATTTCCCAGACAAAGAACTAGAAATAGAAAATAAACATATGAAAAAATGTTCAAGATCACTGGTCATTTCAGAGTTGCAAATGAAACAGTGCTAAGATTCCACCTCAACTCAGAAAGAATGGCTGCTTTCACGAAATCAACCAATAACAAATGCTGGGGGGCTGTGGGGAAAGAGGAACCCTTCTCCACTGCTCATGGGTGTGTAGACTGGTGCAACCACTGTGAAAATCAGTATGGAGATACCTCAAAGAACTAGGACTGGAAGTCCCATTTGACCCAGCTATTCCACTGCTGGGTATCTTCCCCAAAGAATTAAAAGAATCATACCACATCAGCATATGTTCTCCCATGGTCATGGCAGTACAATTTGTAATAGCTAAAACTTGGAAGCAGCCAAATTGCCCATCGACTGGAGATTGGAGAAAGAAAATGTGTGGGGTTTTTTTAGATAAAATGGAGTGCTACTCAGCCATAACAAATGAGAAATTAGAGACATTTGTAGCTAAATGGATGCACATTGAGGCAATACTCATAGTGAAATAAATAGGACATACATGTGTAAATACTGAATAGTTTCTCTAGTGTGAGAAACTGAAAGTGCAAAAAAGGACTAAAAGGTATAATAAATAATGTGAAATAGGAATAAATGGGGCAGATGGGAAGGGGAAGTGGGATGGGTAGAAGAAAGAAGAGAATGGAATTAATATGAGAAAATGAAAAAGTAGCAAAGTCTTTGTAGAAAGGGGTGGAGGGATTGAAGGGAGGGCAGAACAATGAGGAAAAAATAAGAACAAATAGTGATTATGTAAAGGTGAAAATTTCCAATGTTAAATGTCATTATATTTTATACCTAAAATATACCAATAAAATTAATTAAAACTAAAATAATGAGTATCATCTGTAGTTGCATACATTTAGCTACAAATGTCTCAAGTTTTTCTATGGCTGAGTAGTACTCCATTTTATAAAAAACACAATACACATTTTTTTTATCCAGTCTCCAGTTGATGGGCATTTGGGTTGTTTCCAAGTTTTAACTGTTACAAACTCTGCTGCTATGAACATGGCTTTGCATATGTCACTGTGGTGTGATGGTTTTAATTCTTTGGGGAAGATACTGAGAAGGGGGATAGCTGGGTCAAATGGAACATCTAATTTTAGTTTTTTGAGGAATCTCCACTCTGATGTCCAGAGCAGTTACACCAGTCTACAGTCTCAACAACAGTGAAGAAGAGTTTCTTTTTCACCACATCCCCTCCAGCATGTGATGTTGGATGATTTCTTGATAATAGACCTTCTTTAAGGAGTGAAATGAAATTTCAGCATTTTAAAAATTTGCATCTTTCAAATGACCGGTGATGTTAAACAGTTTTTCATATTTATTTGCTGTTTCTACTTCCTCACCTGAGAAGTCTGTATTCATCTTAGATCCCCATTTTTGTTTTGGGACTTTAAATTTGGGGTTATAATATTTTGTAGAATTCAGAATTGTACCCATCAGGTCCTGGGCTTTTTTTTGCTGGTAAGATATTAATTACCTCTTCAATTCTATTGACTGTTATTGCATTATTTAGAATTTTTATATCTTCTTGATTCAGCTTTGGTAATTCATAAGTATCTAGGAATGTGTCCATTTCTTTTGTGTTTTCCATCCTATTAGAATAAAGGTTCTGAACATAGGTGTTGTTGATCTTCTGGGTTTCTTCAGGATCTGTTGTGATTTCATTGTTTTCATTCCTGATTGCACTGATTTGAGTGTATCCTTTTTTAATGAAAGGTATGTCATCCTGGCTTAAGTAATACAATCAGCAATAACAGTACCATCAGGCACAGCTTAGAAACTGAAAAACTGTGGTAATTGCTTATCTGGTTACTTTAGCCATAGGAGTGAGATCTATAGTTATATAACAACACTCAACAGAGGCCAGGAACTTCTATGCAGTGAGTTTCACCTCGGTGGAGTGGTTTTACCCTGTGTGTGTTTGGTGGGTGGATAGGGGACAAAACAAAGTGATAACTGAAGAGAACTATAGTAGAAGGAAGGCTAAAGGCAAAGGGAAACAGAAGAGGACAGGAAAGAAAAAGTGAAGGAGAAAGCAAAAGAATATTGAAGTGAGCCAGAAAGACTAGTGACAATGTTCATTTACATGAAAGTATCAAAACATCAAGAGAGTTGAGGAAAGAGAGAAACAAGATCTGCAAAACAAAATAAACAATAAAAGTAAAAACCAAAGAACAAATCCATGAAGAAAACAGACAGAGAAAGGAAAGCAAAACAAATTTTGAAACAGAGAGAAAGAAGAAAAATATATTCCTCTGGAGCCCACAGTTCTGTGGTAGGGTCCAAGTCAGAGCCACAGTCTGTGCTGGGAAATCCTTCAAGTTTCCAGGAGGATTAGTGCTGGATGCTGCCTGGTCTTGGCCTGTGGATGTGGGGCTGGGCCAGTTTTCACCCAGCTCTCTAGATACCCCACTCACTTCTCCTTACCCTGCTTCTGTGTGGCTCTCCCAGTTGCTGTGGCCCGTCAGACAGAGACACCTGCAGGCTTCTCCCAGTCCCAGCTACAGTTGGCCCCTCCTGGACCTTGCACAGCCTCCTCTGTCCCACAGAGCTGCCCTCCTTGTCCAGCTGCTGCACTTGGAGGGAGTGTTTACTTCCTGTTCCAAGGCTGCTTGTGCTGCTGGTCACACCCAATTCTGTGTTCCAAGTCCTTCTCTTGCATTAGTCTTATGGCAAGAGGGTCATTCTGTTCCATGACCAATCCTCAACCCCACTGCTGGTCCCTGTCCTTGTTGTTGCTAGAGGTCTAGTTAGCTGCTATGGTCAGCAACAGAGAAAAAAATACCTGGCAGCCACTCTGGGAGCAAGCAGCTTCCTGATCACTTACCCCTGTGTGTAGCAGCAAAATTTGTTGCCAGGCTACAATTTTCTGTTTGCAGGAAAGCAAAAGATCCCAGTGGCCTTATATTTCAGATCTATCCTGTGTGGACTGAGTTTGCCACACATTTGCAGTCTCTGATTTTTTGGGGAACTCCCAGGAATGGTGGTTTTTGCTCCTCCCACAGGCAGTACACCCATGAACAGCCCTGTGGGGTAGATAATCATGTTATAAAGTCCTGTGTTTACATTTTGTTTGATCTGAAAGTCTCTTATTTCAGATTGATTTTGGTTTCAGGATATGTGTCCCTCCCTTCTTCTTTTAACCTGTGCTTTTAGTTGATTTTCTCTGGGTAACTCTAAGGTGGCTCCTCCTCCACTCAGCCCTCTTGACTCTTTCCCACATTACTCTAATGATCATCACTTCATCTTCCAAATCAGCAACTTCTGGTTACAAGACTCATTTTAAAGAGTTAATTGGTCATATTCTACATAGAAATGACAATATTTAATCTTCATAGTTCTGTACCTTATTTCAGTACCTTATTTATATTTATATTTATTTATTATACAGTACCTTATTTCAGGTACTGTAATTATAATGTTATCCTATATGGAAGAATTTGTTTTTGTAAGGTGAAATCATATTCCTTTGTGTATATACACAACACATTATTTACCCACTCACTCATTAATGCTTACTTATTTTTGGTCCACACCTTAGATATTGTGAATTCTGCAACAAACATGATGTGTAAGAGTCTCTTCCTATTGATGTGTGGACATACTGTGCATCGTGTCTGTGGAGAGAAAATATTTGGAAAGGATAAAAATAAAGCACAATAGCTCAATTTGATAATTCAGAAGACAGAATTTTCCACCCAAATTTTTCTTAATTTATCAGATTAATTAATATTCAGAGAAGGGAACTCCTTCATTGAAGACAAGGACTCTCATTTGGAAAAGCAGACAGCATGTGGCTGTTTCAGGAAAATGCAAGGTCATCTAGCATTTAAAGAACTCACCTCACTCTGGGATTGCAGGATCCTCTTCCATGCTATCTTCACATCCTTGTTTCTTAGGGTATAGATAAGTGGGTTGAGCAGTGGGGTGATACTGCAGTAGAATAAGGACATCAATTTAGCCTGAAACCTGTTGGTGGGAGGCTAGAGGTACATGTAGATGGCAGGACCAAAGTACATGGTGACCACCAGCAAGTGGGAACTGCAGGTGCTGAGTGCCTTGTGCCTGCCTTCAGCTGAAGGTAGCTTCAGTACATTCCTGGCAATGAAGCTATAGGAGATGACCACCACAAGGTGAGCAACCAGTGCAAATGTGATAGATCCTACTGATATCACCAGGTCATTAGCAGAGGTGTCACCACAGGCCAGCTTGATGAGAACAAGAACCTCACAGAAGTGGTCCAGGGTGTGGTGCCCACAGAGGGGGAGCTGGGGAGGGTGATTGTGGCTTTGAACAGAGAACTGGCCAGACCACTCAACCAGGAGGCAGCTCCCATCTGCACACACACCCAGGGATGCATGATGAGAATGTACTGGAGGGGTTGGCATGTGGCTGCATAGTGATCAGTGGTCATCATGGCCAACAGGATGAATTCGGTGCAGCCTGTCCAGCTGAAAAGATAGATCTATGTGATACAGCCCCAGGCAGCAATTGCCTTGTCTGGTCCCCACAGGTTGACCAGCAGCTGCGGCACAATGGTGCAGATCAGACTGAGGTCCAGCAGAGAGAGGTTGTCCAGGAAGAAGTACATGGGAATCTGGAGTCTGGGGTCCACCAGGGAGAGGATACAGAGACCAGGACCACTGCAAAGAGGGGTCTCTCCAGCCAGAGAAGCCCAGCAGGACAAAAGTGTTATGAAAACTCATGTTTTCCCTTTCCATGGCATCTGTTTTTAATGTATGGCTAGAAAGAAAGGAACAAGTATTGAGGATAAATATTATTGTTACAGCTCAATAACAATGGTAGCATCCTCAAATCTCCAACTCTATTTGTTGAATAATCCTCATAAGTGTTAGGAGAAGTTCTAGAATAAGTACATTGTTCTTACTCATCCCATTTCTTTCTAGTAAGGGTAAAGGAGGATAAGAACATGATAATAAATTCTACCTTGTACTGAGTACACTGGATCTTCAATCTGCTTATTGGAAGACATCTACCTGTAACTTTCTTCCTGTGTCCTACAAAGTCTCTCTTTTTCATCTGCTTTTTTTATGCTTTCTGTCTTCCAATGCATTCATTAGCTGTGTTCTGTGGTCATGGAGCAAGGGTCATGTGATAGTGTGCATTTAGGATACTACTTCAGGAATGTTGTGTACAAAACACTGCCTCCTACCTCCTCTAGTCCAGTAGAGTGATGCACACTGGGCTCAGTTTGACAGGCTGGAGGTTCAGAGAGCTAATGCAGTCAACTATGCTATGACCTTCTCTGGAGTGCAGACAGCCTGAAATGGAGATATCTGGGCAATTATTTACCTTCACACTCATGCTGAAATTCACCTAACATCCCTATTTTAACCACTCTTAAACACACAATGCAGTCACATTGTGTGTCATTGCACTTTAGTCCTATGAACACCACTTTACCTGTTACAAGACAAAAATCAGGCCTGAGAAACAATACCTCCTTCTTTAACTCTGGCATTCACCATTCCACCTACCATCTCTATAGCTTTGGCTTCTGTAAATACTTCAAAGAAACAAAATAGTATATAATTTGGCTTATTTAATGTATATCAGCAGTGTCCAATCTTTTTAGTACCAGGGCTTGGTTTCCTTGAGGACAGTTGTTCCAAGTAACACGGGTGGAGTTGTTTGGGACATATCAAGTATGTTATATTCATTGTACACTTTATATCTATTGTTTTATTTTAACAAAACAATTATGTAACTTACCAAAATGCAAAATCAGTGCAAGCCCTGATCTTGTTTGCCTGCAAGTGGATGATCCCATCTAGGCTAATTGAAGACAGTGAACCTGAAGCATGTTGGTTAAATATTATCACTCCAAATCTTGATTTGGTGGCTGTAATTGCAGAAAATGCTGCTTCACAAAGACAGGATGCTATAAATGGAAGCAGGAATTTCAGTGCTTTTGTAACAACCTCAGGATATTCCACCATAATTTTCATTCAAAATGTGTTAAGATTTGAAGTTGTTTCAGAAATAATTTTAAGGGCATTATCATTTGTGTAGTGAAGTAGTTACTCCTCTTCTGACACAGATAAAGTTGTATCACCTAGCTCCTTCACTAATGGGTAATATACCTGTTTATTGCCAGTTTAGGAGTCTTGTGGTTGAGAAGTAATGCCTAAACTCATTTGAAAGCTGAGATAGGTGTTCGTACATCAGCTTGGAGAAAGAAGGCACTGGCTCAATCTCTTCTTCTAAATCTTTGCTACTGTGTGAAACATATAGAAAAATCCATTTATTCATTGTTCCCATAATTCAAGTTTGGCTTTTAATGCAACCATATTTTCTGCTGACTTGAAAACAATTGTCATTCTTCCCTGAAGTGACAGATTCAGTTTATCAAGCAGGTTGAGTATATCACACAAGTAAGCAAGTTTTGGACCTCAATCATTGTCATGAAATGCACTGCCAGTGGTGACTGTTTTCTCAAAGAAATCTCTAGAGAAGTTTTTAATAATTCATAACCCCTGGCCAGTGATGTAACTATAGAAATTATGTCCCTCTGTGTATAAGAAAAGGCATGTGTATTCTGAGTCTATGTTCTCAGAAGGCTGTGAGCACAGGCATGAGGAAAGAGTATGAACTTTTTTTACTGGGTATTGAACTCAGGACCTTGCACCTGCAAGGTGTCATCACTGAGCTACATCCCCAGCCCAATATGGTTGTTGATTTCATCACATTGTTTAGTTCAGCTGACACTGTCAGGCTATCCAGCATTTCTCTGAGAATGACAAGAGGCACAGACTCACATGGAGAAGTGACTTCCTTGATACATATAGTGAACTAGAAATCTATCCAATCACAGTGGCCACTCTGTCCATGAATATACCAATACAGAACAGCCTCTTCAGTTTTCCTTATATGTATTCCCTGAAAGACTTGAATAGTTTTGGAGCTGTGGTATTGGTTGGCAACAAACGTACACATAACATATCCTCATGAACATCATCCTGAAAAGCCTTGTTCCTGTGTTAGCAACCTCAGTAGACCAGGGAAACTGGATTGGGTACCAAGTGACTCCCTAAGTATTGCACCTCAATATCCTCTGCTATTGCATCAATGTCCTCTGTTATTTCATCAATATCCTCTGATATTTCATCAATTTGTCCATGAATCAAGCTAACCAAATGAGGAATACATGCCACCTTTTGAGCTGCAGTCTGACCTAAAATTTCCTGACAAATGTCCTTAGCAGCAAAGGATCAATTTTTTTCCAATAGTGCAAGGCTTCTCAACTTTAGCAGTGTGGTCAGCCACTAAGAATGCTGCCCTCAGCACAGACACATTTTGTGAAGTGGTGCCTTCTGCCATTTCTCCTTTCTTCATGTTCACATTTTTTTCTTTTGCCGAAATCCAACACCTTGCTTTTTAATTCATGGGTTTGGTCTTCAGGGAGCAAAGCAGTTTTGAAGATTTTATAGCTTAGCTAGGTAGCTTGGCACCACATATTGTACAAAGTAGGTTTGGAGAATGCAAATCATTTGTTTCAGTGAATTTATAATTTAATTAAGACTCTTGCTACTCTCTTTTAAATGCATCTTAGTCTTTTTTGGTAGTCTTGAAATCTCCTGCTGTCTCATCAATAGATCTTTCCCTCTTTACAAAAACCTTTCTCATGACTTTACTTTTTATTTCTTTTTGCTAGGGTTAGTTTGTGAACTCACCAAAACTGTGACTGATACAAGGGCACAGATTGGGAAAGAAGCATAGATGAAGCAGTAAATAAGTGGGGGCCACACATAGACTGAAATAAGTGTCAGATTCAACTTAAAGCCTTCCTCAAATTGCAGTTGTACAACTGAAGGACATCAGCCACTTTAAAACCTGACACCACCTTCAGCTTAACTGTTACTTGCCAGTCATTGGTGGGTTTTGATAAGAGTCTGAAAGCAATTGATTTATCATGGTCCCTGTGCAGTCAAATGTCTCTGCTAATGTTCATCTGTATTTGCAGCTACTTCCCAGTGCTAGCTTCACCACCTCTGCTCTACCTCAGAGGTGTTAGATTCTCATAGGGAGCAGGCCACCCACACCCCTGGAATGCACAGTTCACAGTACTGTTCACTGTCCCAAAAAATCTAATGCCTCATTGATTTGACAGGAAGTAGAGTTCAGATAATCATTGCAGGGGTGGGGAGCACTGTAAATGTAGATAAATGTTCAATTTCTCACCTGCTGCTCATCTCTTTTTGTTCTAAGAAGGCCAAGAACTGGTACTGATCCATAACTTGCAGTGTGGGAACACTGACTTATATAATGTTTGGAAGATTCACCCATGTTGTCAGAATTTCCTATGTTTTAGAGGTACAATAAGTTTGCACTGTATCCAATTGCTACATTTTTATTAAACATTCATCTGTCTATGCAGCTTTTAATGCTTCTGTATGTTGGCTATTGTGAATAATGTTTATATGGGTGTACATGTACTTCTTCAGGACTCTGCTCTCAATACTTTTGAGTGCATAAGTGAAATCAGAGTTTCTGGATCATATGTTGTTTTATTTGTATATGTTTATCCTGTGTTCCAAAGCAGCTGCATCATTTTACCCTCCCACTGCAGTGTCTGAGAGCTCTTATTTTTGCCATCCTCATCAATGCTTGTTATTTCATGAAAACAAAGTTGATGATGAGAAATCTCCCCATGGTCATTAGTGAAGATTGCTTGCCTGTGAGGAGTCCCTTCATTCCTGCTGTGCTCACACTTCACTCTGTGTTTGTCTTCTCTAGAATGAATGTAATGTGTTTGTTATGAATCCCTTTGAGCTCATCCTTCTAGCAGGTTGCTGAATCTTTTGCATGTCTACATTCTCACCTTTCATCATCTTAGAAAGTTGAGTGCTATTATTTCCTCCAATGTTCCTCCTGTCTTTTTTCACATCTCCTATGCTATATTGGTCTGATAGTTGTGCCCTACATGTCCTGTAACTGTGTCTTTTTCTAAATCTTTATTTCACTGTTCTTCAGATTTGGCTGTTTCCATTGTTCTGTACTCAACTTTGCTGATTCTTTCCACTGTGTGCTCTGCCTTTCAATTTTTTGGAACAATATTATTTTTTTATGTAAGAAATTAAAATTAAATAGGTTTAATACCTGTAATCCCAGCATTGAGTAGGCTAAGGCATGATTTTGAGGCTAGCCTGGGCTACATGGCAAGTTAAAGTCCAGCCTAGCCTACATGGAAAGATCCTGTCTCAAAATCAAAACAAAAACAAACAGAACAAAGAAAAAAATAGACAATGAAATAATTATTGCAAAATCCAGTCTATCTTATTTAGGGACATGAAATCTAGAAGAACATTTTGGCTCCACATTTTTAAAGAGCTAAAAATAGGCACTGTAAATTGTGACGTGTTTAATTCTTTATACTCATAGATATTACAGCACAACATTTATGTTAAATTACAAATGTTTATAGTCATAAGAAATTATCAATAATTTCAAAAACTACCAATATAGATGATGGTTATGATATATCTCAGATAACCCTAAGAAGATGATTAAACACAGAGTTTGTAAGCATTCTGTGAAGTTGTGGGCACTGGTACAGAGGTCCTCAGAGAATACCATGAAGAGGAAGGCCAGGTGTACTCTTGGAACTTGAACCTGCTACCCATTAAAAGCATGGTTTATGTTTAGTTCTGAGGCAGTTGAAACTTAAAATTCTGATTTTAATAAAAAAACAGTAATTCTTCACTTGGGCCTATAGAGGCTTGATTGATAACTAAGATCTGAACAAAGCTTGACCTTCACTTTGTTTCTCTCTGCTTTATTCCCTTAAAACTTTGGGTCAGATCTCTTCTTACCACCCCAATGGGCATGTTTTTCATATAGGGAGTGCCTGTCCAAGAATCAGCAAGGAAATTGTAATTATCTCTAAATTTACATAACCCATCTCATCTTCCAACCCAGAACACCAAGATAAGAGATTTACCGGGACACTCAACTCCAAGGCATGCCCTGAAGTTTTCTGTCATTGTTCTAAGTCTTACTGTGGGTTCCAGAAAGGCCCCCCAAAAGCTGAGACTGTGCTGTGGGGAAACAATTATCACAGGTATCAAAGCTTCCTGGAGATGGAGCTGGAACTGCAAGTAGATTCTGTTCCACTGCCATTGCCCCGTACAGGAGAGGGGGACTTGGTTGGAGAATTAAACCTGTGAAAAAATTCTGAAGGTTTTCTTTGATCACACAGATAGGAACAATAGATGAGTGGGTAAGTGAGAAAACCTGAGGAATTTGCTCCATTACTGGAAGTACAGTAGAGACCATACACTTAAAGAAAACATCCACTCTGTATCTGGAAGCTGCACTAGATTTTTATTTATTTGTTCAGGTGACATTCAACATTGCTGTGCTGGAGTGTTTGGGAGGGGACAGAGTCAGGGTCCAGGGTGCACCACAAGAGGGTGGCTTTGAAGCCCTGATGCAACTGTCAGCATGACTGCCACACAGAGGTAGAACCCTTCTTGAAATGCACTCACATTAGGAAGGGAGGGATATGTAACTTGAAATGTTTTCACCAGGCAAAGTACATACAAAACCATGAAAGGGTCAATTTTGTGTAAAGATATACTTTTTTTCAAATTTTGTTATAACTTTACATGTAAAATTGTATGTATTTAATATGTGCCGAAAAATATATTGGAGCATATTTACACTGTAGAATGGTAAGTGTAATTAAATTATGTATTATCTCACATAGATGTTTTTCAGATGGGAACATTTAACATCCAATTTCTTAAACTGTCCAGTGTTATAATATGTCACCACCAACCGCACTCCCCATGCCATATCACAGATCTTCTCCACTCCTACTTCCTGGATGGCTGTGACTCTGCCTGTGTCCACTGTCAGCCCTACCACAAGGAAGCCACTGTGGGAGCCTTTGGCAACCCCCACCCTGCACTCTGCTTCTACAAGATTAACTATTTAGCTCCCATGAGTGACAGCATGGTGTGTGTATCAGTCTCAACTCCCTTCTGTTGGAGGGGCTGTTAGGAGCAAGGCAAAGTTTAAAAATATCAGGAAGAATGTAGAGAGCAGAGAATGCTGTTGGTGGGAAGGAAAGGAAGATCTTATGGAAACAGGATGAGAACTGCTCAAAAGATCAAACACAGAACTCTCATATGGCACAGCATCCCTCTCCTGGGGAATTATTCACAGGAGTGGAACCAGGATACCGTGGAGACAGCTCCACTCCCAAGGTCAGTGAAGCATCATGCACAACAGCCAAAGTGTGGACTACTTGGTTTCTATCTTTGGAAGAGTTGAAAGAAAATGTGGTGAATGAAACACAACACCATCCCTCTTAAAGAAGAAGTAAATTGGGCACTAATGGCAGCACAACTGAAGCTGAAGCTCATGCTGTTTGGTGAAATAAGCCAGGCTGAGGAAAGCAGAAGTTTTTTCAAGGGTTTTCACTGTGCAACATCACCATAACAACTGACTTGGTTCTACCTGGCTCCTCAACATTTGAGAATTAAACAAAAGGCATCTTCAGGAGGTTCATGACCAAGTTACAGGGCCAATGATCCCTCCCCAGGGGAATATTTGCTTAAAATTTTCACAGTTACTTATAGGTAAAAGATCAAGTTTTAAGGAGAAATATGTCATCTCTGTAGAAAAGGGTTTTTTAAGGTCAGAGATTTAGTTTCTTGTTGTGGGCCATTTTATGTTGGTGTGGTGGAATAATGTATGCCATGTTCCTCTTTTCTTCAAGTGTGCTTTGTTCCCCATGGAAAATTTCCCACACAGGGGCTGTCAATCTCACCAGATACATCGAGGCTTCCTGTTTCTAAAACAAGAAAATGACCAGGAGAAAGGAAAGTAGAAAGAATGGCAGAGATTTATTAAAGAAAGGTTCACTCTTTGGGTTGGTAATGACTGGTGAGAAAGTTGGAGAATAGGTTTGACTCAAAGTGGCCTCCTCTGCTCTTATGCTTTGTGGCATTTATTGAGATCTTTCATTGGTTCTTGAGTGGGAAAAGGTGCTCGTCCAATTGATTTAAAGTCTTCACCCACATATGCAGAGGGAGCATTTTTGACTTTGTATGGCCAGGGGAAAGCAGCATGGCTTCCATAGCCCATGGTGTGTATGTGACATGTGTGTGATAAGCAATGCTAATGAAGTTGTGATGATGCTGATTTAACCTCAATTACTTTGAAGCAGAGCTTTGCTACTTGGGTTCAAAACAGAGGTGAAAAAATGTGGTAGTGGCTGGGAATACTTCCCTGGCTCATGTGGAAGCTAAGGAGATGCAGTGAGAAGATGAGTCAACCATCTCCCAGAATCAAAAAGCATCCTGGTGTTGGGAGTATAAGACTTGGATGTCTCCCACACTATGTTCTCCTGCCTCAAACCCATTGCTTTGACCCATTCTTCCACTGTTGGTGTTTACTACCCTCTGAGAACTTGGAGAACGTAAAACTCCCATGCTTGGCACAGAATTTCTTGCTGACCTCAGTGACTTTGAACATCCCAGGCCTGGTGGTGAGCTTGTGCAAGCCTGGCATGGAAAGAGCCCTCACAAGGTGTCTGCAGCATAGGCTCAGCCCATGCCTACACTTTCTCACCTACCTCCTTCTGTGCCACACAGTTTCATGGGTGACAACGCAGGTGTGACCCATGGAAGAGGCCTTTCTGCCTCTGTGGTCTTAGGTCCCCTTCACCTGTCCAGCATCCAATGGACCAGGTCCAGCTGGTTGGCTATGGAGATGAAGATATTTCACTTGTACATGGAAAGGGGCCTGGGTCCCCAGGGACCATCAGCTGTGACAACTGTGGGGAAGGAAGAGTGGAGCAAGAGCAGAGGCCACAGGAAGGTTAGCTGAGGCCAGAGAAGGAGCAAGGGAGTGCTTGTTGTCTGTGAAAGGCATCCTCTCTGCTGGAGCCAGAATGCTTGCAACAACAAAATAATTCAATGATTTGCATTGTTCCCAGCAGTCTCCTGGACTTGATAATCATTTCTGTCTGTGGAGTTCCTTAGGTTTAGTATTAACTTTCTATACGATCATAACTCCTTTTTATCTTTAAACTGTGAATGTCCCTTGAGGGTCATATTACTGTGTTTCAGAAGGTGAATGTAGGCTTGCTTGGAGAGCTATCACAAATGCAGTAGAATCTTCTGCACAACAAAGAGAGGAGTCAACAGAGCAAAGACAACCTATAAAATGAGGGAAAATGTTAGTGCACTATTTATCTAGCTAGGCTGTAATACCCAGAATACACAGGGAACTGAAAATATTAATAGTAATTATAAATAACATTTAAAAATAAAATAATTTTATTGAATTAAGGGCAAGTAGTATGAACAGGAATTTTGCAAAATGAGGTAGACAAATGGCCAAAATGGATTTGAAAATAACTCAACATCACTTTTTCTTTTTAAATATTCCCCAAATTTTTAGAGATAAAATTAAATTAGTATTTTGGTACATATTTAAAATATACAAGGAAATGTTTTCATATATCTATGTATTTTATTTTTGGTACAGAGGAGGGAACTCTGGTCCTTGTGCTTTTGCAGCAGGTGGTGAAACCACTGAGCTAAATCCGCAGCCCTATCCATGTATTTTGAAATGATTGTTTCATAACTGTTATTAACATATCATTTCACACAGTTACGATTTTTGTAGTGAAAATATTGAACATCTTACCTATGACATTTCATGTATATGATAGAGTATATTAATTGTAGTAATTGTACAGTACATTAGATGTTCAGAACTTATTTTTATGTATAACTAAAACTATGAACTTTGATTTACCTTTGCCCATTGTCCACATTTTTTCTTCATGGCAGTGACTATTCTGCTCTGTACTTCTATGACCTGACTTGATTAGTGTCCAAATATAGGAGATCATGCAGATTTAATCTTTGTGCGTGTGAGTTAAGTAGGAGAATGTCTCCAGGTTCATCCAGATTGTCACAAAGTGCATTGTTTCCCTCATGTTTAAGAATTAGTTTTGTGTCCTTATGTGTACCTATATTTTTATATGACATTTCTGTATTCATTTGTCCATTTATACACATTTTAGTTGCTTCCATATTTTATTATTGCAAGTACTAGGCAGTACAGATTTCTCCTCAGGGTCCTGAAATAATGCATATATATAAATATATATATACAGAAGTGTTACAACTGTGACTGAAGACATTTCTAAATTTATGCTTTTGAGACAACTTTATTATATTTTCAATAGTGGCTGTACTAATTGACATTTCTAACAACATAGTGCAAGACCCTGTGTCATAAAAATAAATTTTAAAAGGGATGTGAATAAAGTTCAATGTGAAGGCCCTGGGTTCAATCCTTAACAACAGAAAAAATAATTTGCTCCCAGGCTGGGCCTACAACATTCAAGGTCCACTTGTGTCATCTCTGAAGTTTTCCAAACTCCTCCTCCATGGTTCATCAGCTTCCAAGCAGAAACATCATGCCCAAAAGGTATAGCAAAGCAATGCAAAGCTCATTGCTGCATAGTGGGGAGGAAGCAGAGCACAGAGGAAGAGTATTCACAAGAGTTATACCCTCCAAAGACAGAACTCTAGTGACCTTTATCTAGATGAGCCTGCCTTCTAACAACACATTCAGCTGTGAACACTGACTAAGTTGCTGAGTTTCCCAGGCTGGGGTTGAATTTGTAATGTTCTTGTCTCATAATTCCAGAGTCCTGGGAATACAGGTTTGTGCCAACATATCCAGTGTGACACCCAATTCTAGTCAAAGCCCAGAAGACTAAAATACATAAAGGAATGCAGACAGCAAAGGCCAGGCTCATGAAGTTTCAGATGAGAATGTAGACTTATTTTGGAATTTGACTAGATACCATTCATGTTACATTCTAACAAATCATTTGTTAACATCTTCTTCTCATCCTATGGCTTT
Source organism: Heterocephalus glaber (assembly GCF_053883595.1). Classification (NCBI taxonomy): domain Eukaryota; kingdom Metazoa; phylum Chordata; class Mammalia; order Rodentia; family Bathyergidae; genus Heterocephalus; species Heterocephalus glaber. The sequence continues at coordinate 5,870,672 of NW_028258410.1, forward strand.
GTGTGAAGGCAGAGATTAAAGGTAGTAACAAACTGATTTGCAGAATAAGTTACAAGGTACCCCAACCCTTAGTCATAGATAAGTGTTCCACTGATGTGCATACAGAGATGCAGGAGCTAAAAACAGAGCAGAAAAAATAGAAAAAAATCAAATTTTTCCCACCTCCACAACCACCTAGGAATGAAAGGGGATGCAGTTCATAGAAAGACAAACACCATTAAAAAGAGGCCAAGAATTTTGAATTGTATCAGAAGAAAGAAACCCTTGAGGGCATCTCAAAAATGAGACATGTCCTACCTATCACAGGTTCAAGGGTGCAAAAGGGTAACAGTTCACTTGAGTAAAGAGCCCCTGGCACTTGCTCCAGAAAGCTGACTCAGGTATTTTTTCCTGGGATTCATTTCACAGTCCTCAGGAACAATCAATCTGAAGCCACTGTACTTTTGTTCCCAGAGGCCCTGGCTACTGCTGGTATCTGAAATTGGCATTTTTTTCAGACATGCAGAAAGTAAGAGTTGTGGAGTCATGGAAACTTCCTCTGCAATTTAAAAAGGAGATGTTGGAGGTCAAATAAAGTGTCCTTGAGAGTCCAGTGTGTGAAGCTGTGGAAATGAACCTACTGATACATGGAGATGCCAGGAAGTTAGAAATGTCATGAATATGGAATTTATAGTTAGGAAAGCAACAGGAAGCAAGCAGAGCAGGCCAAATGTGACACCATGTGGGCTGCAAGAGAAAAGGCTACTGGATGAGGCTGCAAAAGTCTTCTGAAATTCACATCTCATTACCATGTGCATTGGATGCCACAAGTGGAACCACATAACTTAGTGCTTATTCTGCTGGGTTCTGGAATTTCTTTGGTTTAAATCCTTTTTATTTACCTGTCCCTGCCTTTTACAATTAGAGTGATTACACTGTGGAAAATTTCTTGTGACTTTGCAACTTCCTGTTTGAATTTTACAGATCATGGGTAAGAGATTGCCTTGAGTCTTTGGACCTGGGCATCTGTCAAGTCAATCAAGTTCACAGTCAATATTAAGCATCACAGAAAGTATGCCTCAGTTTTCATCTGTGCTTTTTTGTCATGCAACTACCTGAATTCCCAGGGGTAAAATGAAAGCCAGTTTTCTGCCCCAGGCCCTTTTCACAATATCTTATTTTACTTCAAAGTAAATAACTACTTTCCCAATCTAAGTATTACTAAAAAGCATTGCTGTGTGATGAAAAATCTCCTCCAATGGAAAGGAAACATTTTTGGAGAGCACTGAACAAGAGAGCACTGAGGTACATGATACTGAAGGCAACATGATCGTGTCCATCTAGAGACAAGAAACCTTCTGAGACTCAGGATGCCTCCCTGTCATCCTTCACATTCACCACCATGCAGCCCTCAACTCCCATTTATTTCTCATCCCTTTGTTAATATCAGTATTTTGGTTCCAATCAAAAATGAGAAAGATGTCACAGTTATTCACTGTTAAGACACACTTCATTAAAAAATACAGAGCTTTTTTCAGATGAAAGGTATGTTTGATTAACTTTGTTCCTTTGAATATGAGAACTAGAGTTGTTCATGTCATGAGCTGGCTGATGTTTTTCAAAGTTATTGAACTTTGCCTAACTTTTCAGTCCAGATTTTCTTAAAAATGTATTAAAGCAAAGCCATGGCAGCATAGATATTCTTTAATGGTCATCTCTTCACTATCTCAAAGAGTGACTTTTGCTATAATTCTTGTTTTAAGGAGTTAATTGTCCATATTGCACATAGAGTGAGGATAGGACATGTTTGTCTTTTTGCATTTAGTTTAGTTCAATTATTATTATAATGTTCTCCAATTTGATCCATAGTATCACCACTGTAAAAACTTCTTTTTGTAGGTTGAAATAATATTCCTTAGCATATACACACTACATTTTGTTTGCATTGATTTATTGATGATTACTTAGTTTTATTACACACTCTGACTATTGTGAATAATGACTATAGTGATCATGGATGAGCAGGTATCTCTTCCCATAGATGAATGTACTAGGAAGCCCATTGTGTCTATGGTGACCAAATATTTGAGAAGGATCAAGAAAAAGGAAAAGTGTTCTATATTAGATTTCAGTAGGAAGAATTTTCTAGCTTAACCTTTTTGTGGTTATTAGATTTGTTAATATTTGGAGAGGGGAAGTCTTTTCTTAGAAGTTATAGATGGTCATTTAGAAAAGCACACATGATATATCCGTGTTTATTGATGTGTTCATTTTGTTTCTCCAGGTGACAAGCCAAGATCATCTGGATTTTAAACACTTCATCCCACTTGGGGACTGTAGGATCCTCTTCAGTGCTGTCTTCACATCCTGGTTCTTCAGGGTGTAGATTATTGGGTTGAGCACTGTGGTGATAACAGAGTAAAATAATGACATGAGCTAGGCCTGAGAACTCTTGGCTGGAGCCTGGAGGTACATGTAGAGGCCTGGCCTAAAGTTCATGGTGACTACCAGCAAGTGGGAACTGTAGATGCTGAGTACTTTGTGTCTGCTTTCAGCTGAAGTTAGCTTCAGTATACCCCTGGCAATGAAGGTGTAGAAGATGACCACCCACATGGGAGTCACCATTCTAAATGGGATGGGTCCAATAGACAGGGCCATGTCATTAGCACTGGTGTCCCCACAGGCCAGCTTGATGAGCACAGGAACTTCACAAAGGAAGTGGTGCAGGGTGTGGTGCCACAGAGGGGGAGATGGAGGGTGAGACTGTCTTGGAGCAGAGCATTGCCAAGGCTGCTGGTCAAAGAGGAAGCTGCCATTTGTGCACACACCCATGTACACATGATGAAAATGTACTGGAGGGGCTGGCAGATGGCCACATAGCAATCAATGGCCATCATGGCCAGTAGGACGCATTCAGCAGAGGCAGTTCAGTTAAAAATATAGGCCTATGTGATGCAGCCCCAGGAAGCAATGGTCTTGTCTGGTCCCCAGAGATTGGTCAGCAGCTGGAGCACAATGGTGCAGGTCACACTGAGTTCCAGCAGAGATAGTCCAGGAAGAAGGACTTGTTTGTCTGGAGCCTGGTGTCCACCAAGGAGAGGAGGATGATGGAGCTGTTCCCCACCAAGGCGAGTATGAAGGAGAGCAAGACCACTGCAAAGAGGGGCCTCTACAGCCATGGAAACTATGAGAAGCCCAGCAACACAAAATCATTGGGAAATCTCATGTTTGCTCTTTCCATAGTATCAGTGTCTAATATATGGCTAGAAGGAAAAGGACAGATTTTGACAATTATGACTTTTGATTATAACTTTTACATTTCTTGTTTCCTTTTTTCATTAGTGTATATTTACAATACATAAAGTTCATTTGCAGCCACATGATGGAGACAACCCTGAGTGAGGGGTAATAAATTCATAAATTATCTTTTCATAGTAAAAGTCTGAGTCTGCCTATTATCTCACAATACTTTGCCTGAATAAGAATAAGATAACCCCTACACCACTGATTACAGCATAAATGTCAATATTCCTTGATTCTGTGATGTCTTGGATGGCAAGACAATAGCACAGCTAAGAGCAGCACGACTAGTGCATAAAACTCCTATGCAGGCAAAAATTAATCCATGGGAGAATCAAATTTCCCATTTGTCAATGGTCTGTTCATAGTAGAATATATAGTTTCCTTGTTGCTATGATCCAACTCATGTCAGTGCTCTCCATCTCACTCTTCCCTGCATTGCCCATTACCTCTTCTGAAAGCTGCATGATTGATAAATAGTGGCAACCTCCAGGAGATGTTGTGTTAGATAAGATCTCTGACTGTCCTGGGCCCCCAGTTGTGCTTTAAGATCTTGTCTTGTGTCTTTAAGTCTGTCTAACATATACTAGGTCAGGTGTTTGGCTCTCTGATCAGCCTTCAATAACTGGTGCTGGTACAGGGACTGATTGTCTTACCAAATGAAGACCACCCTCAGTGCATGACTAGAGAATAGATACAGTACAGTGTGAGGACTTCACAGTGCTAAACAGAGAGAGAGAGAGAGAGAGTGAGAGAGAGAGAGTCTGGACAACTGGAGCTACTCAAGGTTGGTGCTCACTGCCATGAAAAGGTGTTAGCCTGGCACTAAGACATGGAACAGAGCATGTTGGCCAACAAATAAGCATACACTCAATTCCTCTGAGGTCTCTTAAAGAAAGCAGGAGCTCCTTTTCTGGCCAGGAGCCTGTCAAGAATGTAATATAATTTTAACACCTTGTTTCCATAGACTGGAACATTAGACTGAAAACACTGGGAATGGGTAGGAAATAATTTTGAGACAGCTCAGAGTTGTGAAGAGAAAATATGGCCAGGAGAACCTCTCTACATGGGGGTTAGTGAGATCAGTTCATCTCCCCTTACATCAGTGTCTACATCAGAGAAACCAACAGTAACAGAAGTTGCAGAGCCTCTGGTCATGATTGCTGCACTTTTCTCTCAAAATAAGTTCAACAAAGAGGAGAGTTCCCTTCATGGGGAAAGACTTCCCCCCACCTGCTACAGACTTCACCAGATTTACGACCAAGTTCAGTCAGGAGCACTATGACTAAGTATCAACTTGTATGGTGAAGATTTCCTATTGTTCAAAATAAGAACCCTCCAATGCTTAGGGAGCTTCTAGCTGAGCCTCCCTCTCCTCATCTCTAGACCAAGTGTAGTCATGTCTCACATACAATTTGCACTTGATCAGTGTGGCAGCAACTGCACAGCAGTCTACTGAATGTAGAGGACAGTGGAGCAGAGACCCTAGGCCATACACCAGAGAGACCAGAGCATCAGCAGGACAGAGCTAGAGTTCCCTGAGGCCAGGACCTGGTCCTTCCTCACTGCCTCCCTAGGGTGCACCAATCATCAGGGAGGCAGAGCTGCAGAGACAGCTCTTCTAGGCTGTGTGGTGTCAGAGAGGACACTGCAGGAGGATTCTGCTTTACATGCAACTGCTCCCCAGAGGAGAGGGGCTTTGTTCTGGAATAAAGCCTGTGAAGAAATTCTGAAGATTTTCTTTTATCACACTCTTAAACAAATAGAACAAAGGGGTTAACATGTGAACATACATGCATTGATCTGCATAATGAAAATACTGTCCAAATTATGAAAATCTGAAGGAATCATTCATTTAATGCTGTCAAATTATGTCTGACTTTTGCATGCTTTTCTTTGTGCTTGTTTGTTTAGACAGAATTTGAGAGTCGGATTTTAAATAGATGCACTTGGGTGTGCAGAGCAGGTTGAGTTGGAGCCTGGGATTGGGACCCAGCAGTGCCTTGAAGGACCTGGAGCTATTGTAGAGATGCCGCTACACTGGCCTCATTTCCTTACATGGGCTCACATTGGGAGAAGAGGGAAATATGCTCTATACTAGTTTGTTAGTAGGAAAGTACATAAAAATGTACAGAGGTTCAGTTTGCATAAATAAAAATTGTATATTTAAAAATTATTGATTTTATGTTGACAGATATATTTGCTTACCATGAACTTTTCTGGTATATGCACATCATGGAGTGGCCAAATGTAGCTAATTATATATGTATTGCCCAACCATAATCATTCTGGTTGTGATAACATTTGACATCCAGTCACTTATTATTTTCAAGAATCTGGAATGGATCCCTTGACTTTTCCTCCTCTCTGCCTGTACAGGAGTGCCCTCTGTCCATCACCTCTCAACTCCACCCCTGCAGCACAGCTGATCACTACCACTCTGCTCTCCACTTCAAGCAGATCAACATTTTCAGACTCCAAATTTGAATGAGACCATTTGTAGTTCTCTCTCCTCTCCCCATTGTTAGAATGACTGAGGAAGAAAAGACAATGATAACAAATGTGAGCAGGGGCATGAGGAGGAAAGCCAGGCACATTCAGGTGGGGTGTGCTTGTGCTTCAGTGCAGCCACTGCAGAAAATAATATGTGGGCTCCTGCATAAACTCTCTGCGCAAAATACTGTTGGAAGAATTGGGTTTGTTCAGGTCACCTACTTTTGAGAATATTCTTAAAAGTTAGAAATGAATGAAACATTTCTCTGGCTTCCCTTGTTGACATCCTCTCAGAATTGTAATCCCTGGATGATCCAGTTGCAGAGATGCCCACCTCAAGCCATTCCTCGCCAGATATGCTTGAGTGATGGTGAGAAACTATGACCTTCATCCTCAAGCCCACAGTAGGCCTGACACTGCCATGTCACACCCAGGCCCATCCCTCATGTAAGCCTACCTGTCCCAGCTTCCTCTCCCTCAACCTCACCCTCTACACTCCTTGCTCTCAACTCCAGCCTGGTCCTCTGTACCTCTGCTTCTCCCCCTGGCTCCCACCTGACCTGTGGAGGATGCCTGCAATGTGACCCCTGCACCAGCCTGGGCTCCTCTGTGAATCCTCCCATGGCCTCAGCATCTCTATCTCTGTGTGTTACTCTGAATTATTACTCCACTGAAGTCATCTCTTCCCTGCCTTTCTGCTGAAAGCACTTTGGGAGTTTGATTGAGCTTTGGTTTCCTGCCTTCCCAGCACCAAGGTTTGGCCTGCAGCAGCTACTTAATAATTATGCAAATTAATGTCTAGAATCACGGGTGACATTTTTCCACTGGTCTCACAAACCTATTCTATTTCTCTTCTCCAATTTGACCTTACCCTCTAAACTTGGGTAAACATTTTACTTCTCTAGCAATTTTTCTCTACCATTAATTAAGACACTGGTGATCATTTTATATTTCTGTTTTGTTGTGTTTTGTCTAGCTTCAATTGAAATGTTTCACACACGCTCAGCCTCAGTGTGTGCTGGGATGATTATATTATTTATGTGATGACCTGACTGGGGTAGATGAGGTCAGAGAAGACCATCTCCCTAATGATATCATGTGGTTCACATAACTAACTCAGATGACCAGTAGTAGCCACCCTCACTAGGTAAATGAGAGGGTCTCCCAAATGCAACTCACTGGAAGACAGAACAGAGTTCACAACGTTTCCAACACCCTGGGCTGATCTTTAGGTGAAGAAGGAGGAGACACCCTAGTGAGAAGCCAGCAGGGGCAGTTGTAGTGATGCACGTTCTCTTCAGAATCTGGTTTCATGGAGAGCAAGATGAGAGTGAACAGAATCCAGGCAGGAGAGAGTGATGAGGAAGGGGCTCCTGAGGGCACCTGGCTTGGGTCCTCTGAGGCCTGAGGTCATGCAGGAAGATCATTAACTCAGGGGTCTCCTGTGTATAGACCAACACTGTACAGGAAATTTCCTTCCTGATTTACTTGAGTTTAGAATAATCTTTGCTCCAAGAAGTAGGCCTGAGTTAAATTCAGAAAAGATCCTGAAACAATAAAATAATGACACAAAAGAATTGAAATAGGGCCTATGGAATACGTAAGGATCCTAAAATTTCAACAGAGAAATATAAATCACATTTTAAAAATGAAATTTCTAGCCTAAATTGGGGAAATGTTGCCAATAGGCATTTCTCAAAATAAAATATATAAATGGCCAATATAGATAGTAAAAAAATGCTCAATACACTTTTTATTTCCAAGTTCCCCATCTTCTTAGAAGTATAATTGATTGAAAAGTCTTATACATATTTAAATTAAACAATGAGAAGTTTGACATACCTACTCATTGTGATATGATTACTATCACAAAGAATATTAAGACATTTTTCTTCTCTCATAGTTACCTTTTTGTAGTGAAATCACACACATGTTCTTGCAAGGCAAAATTTAAGTATATAGCTGAGCATACTAAGTACAGTTACCATACTGTCCATTGGGCATCCAGAAGCTATGCATATTGTATCATTAAAACTCTGTACCTTTGATCACCCTCTCTGCATCCCCCACCCCTGTCTATGGCAATTACCTTTCCACTCTGTTTCCATAAGCTGAATTTTTTGCACTACAAATAATAAGATTATGCATTTTTTAATCTTTTTGATCTGTCTTAGCATAAAGTCTCTAGATTCACACATGTAGCCATAAGACATAATTTTCTTCATTTTAATCCCCAGTAATTTCTCATTATTTGTATCTTCCATAATATTTACTACAATCATGCATACATCTATAGATGCTTAATTGCTTCCATATTTTGATTATAATTTTTATTATGAGACATGGACTTGCTATGTTCCTTAGTTGCTCAGGAAGTTCTTGAATTTACAATCCCTCTGCATCAGCCTGCCAGAGTGCTGAGATTACAGGAGTGTACCACCAGTCCTGGCCTGATAAGAAATCCTGGTGAGAGTCCAGAAAAACAGAATGCTCAAAGAAATGTGGAGAGTAATGCCAGGCTCAGGAATTTTCAGATGGGAATGAAGACTCTTGGACTAGAGGCCACATGTGTTAAACTCTGGCAAAATATTTGCCCAAATGTTGTGCAAGACTTGTGTGAAAGCTGAGATTATATTTGCTGGCCTAACTGATTTGGCAGGACAAATTTGAAACCCACTCAACATTTATGCTGTGGGATGCTTACTAGTGGCTGCTTTCCTCAGAGAGCCAGAAGCAAAATAAGAAAGAATTTTAAAAATTAAATTTTCCCTTCCCCCAAAAAAAACACCTATAAAAGTGATGGAGAAAAAGAGGTGTATTGATGAAGACATTTGCACCTAAAATGAAGCCAAGTATTCTGAGACAAGTAAAGAAGAAACACACATTGAGGGCATTGCTGGAATCAGAAAGTTCCCAATCATCCCAGACTACAAGGTTCAAAAGGCTAACATTTTACACAGGACCTGGTCCCTGGGATTCACTTCGCTGTGCTTAGGCCTTACCAACAGAAGCCACAGCACATGGTCTATGGGTTCTGGCTACTGCTAAACAGATCTTTGTACTGTACACATAATGCTAGTTGTTACGTCAAGCAAAATCCATGACTGTGGGTTTATGGAGGCTTCCAGAAAGATTTCAGAGCAGGGTGTGAGATGCCAAAGTGTGTATCCTTGAAAGTGCAGTGTGTGAAGCTGTGGGAAAGAATCTGTAGGTGCAGCAGAGACCTAGGTAAGGCAGAAGTACAGAAACATGGAATATTTGCCAAGAAAGCCACATGTAGTAAATGGAAGCCCATAAGAAACAACATATGTACTGAAACCAGAAAGCTTTTGAGGTGGAACCACACCAGCTCTCTAGAATTCAACTCACCATGGTGTCCCTTGTATCCCAGGCATGGTGTTATGGGATTTCATGATTATCTTACTTTGTTCTGGAGTGTCTATAGTCATATTTTATATAATTTCCCAATTTCTCTTTTTTGAAATGGGAATACATTCCATGTACCATTACATCTTGGGATTCTGTACTTTGTTTTATAAATTTCATAGTGGCTTTTCAATGAATATTTGCCTAGAGCTTTGGAGGAGACTTTGGACTTGGGTATCTCTGAAGCCAATCCACTTAACAGTAAGATTAGCCGTAATCTTCAGCTTTCACCTGTAGTCTTTTTATAGTGCATTTGCCTCAGGGTCCATGGACCAAATTCCAGTCAGCTCCCCTTTCACTCCCTTTTCCCAGCCCTTCTGCTCCTCCACAATAAACAAGTACTTTCACATCAGGAATATTAGTAAAAAACATTCTGTGCTGTAAAACGTGTTCACCAGAGTAAAGGAAACTATGAAACAGGGCTTGTGTATGGCAGAGAGCACTCCAAGAGAAAAGAGAGGTGATGGCAGCATGGCCACTTTCCCTCAAGAGATTAAATCTGTGGCTCAGGATACCTCCCTGTCACCCCACCTTTCACCAATTGTTAGCCATTACCTATCCTTTATTTCTCATCTTTTTGTTAATACCATTTATATGATTATCACACACATGTGAGAAAGATGCATTTTTAACACACATTTGATTAAAAATACAGCACCATTTTCTGATGAAAAGTATGTTCATTTAGCCTGGTTCCTTTGAAGATGAGGCCTGGAGTTGCTCATGTAGTTAGATAGGAGAATTTTTCCAAAGTTGAATTTACCTAACCTTCAGATACAGAATTTGATAAAAATATATTAAAGCAAACAAATGATATATTATGGAATTTATTTTTAAATGATTTTCCCTTCATTGGCTCAAATAACAAGCTCTGGTGATAATTCTTGATGGAAAGTGTTATTTGCTTTCCATGTATGAGAGAACAATGTAGTATTTGTCTTCTGTGCTTATCTTATTTCACTTACTGTAATTTTGCACATTTCCATTCATGTTTTCATAAATGGAAGATTTTGATTTTGTATTCTCTGATTAATATCCTTTCTGTACACATGCTATGCTGTATATACTCATTTGACTGTTGTAAATAATGGAGCAATGAATGCTGATGTAGAGTTCTCTCTTCCTATAATGATAAGGACCAGGCTGCACATTGTCTCTTGGAAAACAAGACATTTGGAAAAGATGAAGCAAAATTATAGTGTTTCTATTTGAAATTTCAGGATCAGAGCTTTCTAGCCAAAAAAGTTACTGTAGGTTTCAGATTTATTATCATGTAGAAAAGGAAATTAATTTCTTTCAAATCATAGGCATTCATTTGGAAAAGTGACCATGCCAGTATTCACTGATGTGTGTCCCTTTGGTTGCTCCAGGAGACAGGCAGAGATCATCTGGCATCTAAGTGCTTCACCCCATGCTGGGATTCCAGGATCCTCTTCCATCCTCTCTTCACATCCTTGTTTCTCAGGGTGAAGATGAGTGGCTTGAGCACAGGAGTGATAAGGCAGTAGAAGAAGCACATGAACTTTGCCTGAGTGTGATTTGCTGGAGCCTGGAGGTACATTTAGATGGCAGGACCAAAGTACAGGGTGACAACCACCAAGTTGTAACTGCAGGTGCTAAGTGCCTTGTGTCTTCCTTCAGCTGAAGGTAGCTTCAGTGCAGCCCTGACAATGAAGGTGGAAAAATGACCACCAGTAAAAGAACCACCCCTCTTCAGCTCATTAGCAGAGGTATCCCTACAGACCAGCTTGTTGACCACAGGCACCTTATAGATGTTGTCCAGGATGTGCTGCCCACAGAGGAGGAGCTGGAGGGTGAGTGTTGTTGGGAGCACAGAATTGGCCAGGCCACTCGACCAGGAGGCAGCTGCCATCTGCACACACACCCAGGGATGCATGATGAGAGTGTACTGGAGTGGCTGGCAGATGGCCAAATAGCGATCAATGGCCATCATGGCCAGTAGGATGCATTCAGTGCAGGCTGCCAAGCTGAAAATATAGACTTGTAGGATGCATCCCCAGGCTTCAGTGGTCTTGTCTGGGCCCCACAGGTTGGCCAGCAGGTGGGGCATAATGGCACAGGTTACACTGAGGTCCAGCAGAGCAAGGTTGTCCAGGAAGAAGTACATGGGTGTCTGGAGTCTGGAGTGTACCAGGGAGAAGAGGATGATGGAGATGTTCCCCACCAGAGTGAGTAGGTAGGAGAGCAGAGCCATTCCAAAGAGGGGCCTTTCCAGCCACTGAAACTCCAAGAAGCCCAACAACACAAAACCACTGGGAAAACATGTTTGCTCTTTCCATGGCATCTGCTTTATAGGTAATTAGAAGGAATGGGACAGATTTTGTTGAAATATCCCTCATAACTGTTAGGAAAAATTTTGTATATCTCTATAATAGTTTCCTACCCCTTCACTTTCTAGTCAGTAAAGAAGTACATAAAGACATGTCAAAAGTTTTTATATAGGGCCAGAATGCATACATGTGTGCCAGGGCACAGCAACTGCCTTGGAAGCATGAGGCCCTGAGTTCAATTCCTGGTACTCTCCCATCCCCCAAGTTTTTTTTCAAATAGAGATGAATCCAGTAGACTGGTAATCTCTTTATTTGAAAATATCAATCAGTCATGTTTTTATCATTCTTCTCAATTCTCCCATTTTTCATCTTCCCCTTTTATCCTTTGTGGATTTCCATAACTCACTGAATGTTATGTTCTCTAGTGGTGTGAAATGGGCTGTGTGGCCCATTCCATTTAGGACACTGCCTCCTGTTCCTTGTGAGTCCACATAGGTGAGGGATTTGGGGCTCAGTTGGACAGAGTAGAGCTTGATATAGCTCAAGTGGCTACATACTGCTTTGGAATTCTCAGATGTGAAGAGGCTATTAAGTAGAGTTATTCTGGATGCTCATCTATGCCCCTATTATTTTTTTTTTGGTACCAGGGATTGAACTTGGGACCTTGTGCTTGCAAGGCAGGCGGTGGAACCACTGAGCTAAATCCCCAGCCCTATGCCCCTATTTTTGTAACAGTAAAATGCACATGGTTTTCTCTTCTATGTTAAACACTTTCAAGCTCACGGTGGAGTGGTGTTGTGTGCATTCATATTTTTCTCCTCCCACTGTCACCTTCCTTCTGCGAAGACTCAGATCAGACCTGGGAATCAAACCTCTGTTTCCGCCCTGACTCTGGGAGTCACCACTCTACTACCTCTCTCTGGAGTTTTGGGTTCTTTGAATGTCTCAAAGAAATAAAATCTTATTTTGTTTGCAATACTGTGGTTGGTTTAGTTCACTTATTTCAGGGGTTTCCAACCATTTTCAGTTCAAGGACCAGTTTCATGAAAGATGATTTTTCCAAAGAAAGTGGGTGGGGATAGTTTTAGGATGATTCAAGCACATGTATTTATTGTGCCCTTTATATTTATGATTATTTCCTTGTACTATATAATGAACTACTTATGCAGCTCACCATAATGCAGGATCGGGGGGCTCTGACCTTGTTTTCCTGGCAATAGACTGTCCTGTGGGAGTGATGGGAGGGAGAGATATCTGAAGAGTTTTGCTGATGTCCAGTCTCCTCCAAAACATTTTTGTTTTGTTTTGTTTTCTGTCATTGCAGAAACTTTGTTTCACAAACACAGAACACTAGAAATAGAAGCAGGCTGTTCAATGCTTTTCTGGCCACTTCAGTATATTCTGCCTCAACTGCAGTTCAGAAATATAGGGATGTTTGAAGAGGTTTCCACCACTTTACACAGCACTATCATTTGAGGTCTCAAGCAGTTTAGCTGATCCTCTTCTAGCGTAGACAAAGTGAATTCTCTCACCTCATTCAAAAATAGTTGATAGCTAATGAAGACCAATTATACAAAGTGGGCACAGAGAGTGTGAATCTACTTTCCAAATGAATCCGGAGCTTAAGGAAGGCTCATATGTTCTTCTGAATGCAGCTTTCCTTTTGTCAGCAGTCTTAGAGACTTCCAATGTCAAATCTTTCAGTTGTTAACCATTTTCAAAGAAGCTCTTCAATTTCAATTTTAAAAATTATTTTAGCTAGGGTTAGCTCGTGGGCTTATCAAAACTGTGACTGATTCAAGCACACAGTGCAGGCAAGGGTCCCAGATGGATATGTTAAATAAAAATAGGTCAGCCATCCACAGGCTAAACTTATGTTGGATTCACCTTAAACCCCACCACCAAATGCAGCTGTACAATAGAAGGACATCAACTAACTTGGCATTATAAAGCTTCCAGTAGCTGCAAAAGGTAGACATTTGATTTAATTCTGCAAGCAATAAGTTTATCATGGTCTCTGTGCCGTCAAACCTCTCTGCTAATGTTCATCTGTGTTTGAAGCTATTCCCCAGTGCAAGCCTTTTTGTCTCAGCTCCACTTCAGATCATCAGGATTCATATCTTATAAAGAGTGTGCAATGTAGATTTCTCACACATGCATATGGTTCATGCTCCTATGAGAATCCAATGTTTTCTCTGATCCTACAGAATGCAGAGCTAAGGTGGTGATGGGAGAGGAGATTGAATGTGAGTACAGGTGGAGCTTTGCTTGGGCAGCCTCAACTCACCTCATTTTGTGAGACCTGGTTCCAATGATTTTAGGACACTTGACTTATACAATGTTGTTGAGATCAACCCATGCTCTGGTCAGCATTTCTTATGGTTTTGTAGGTAGAATAAGATTGGATTCTATGTGATTTCTACATTTTGCTTATATATTCACCTGCCAATGTACCCCTGGATGCTTGGATATTTTGGGTATTGTAAATAGTGCTTGCATGCACTTAGGTGCACAAATACCTATGTGGGATTTTGTTCCCAGTTCTTTGAGTACATACCTGGAAAACAGTTGCTTCATCATGTGTTGTTCTATTTGTATTTATTCACACAGGGTTTTGTAGCAGCTGTAGCATTCTACATATCCATCTAGTGCCCCAGGGCTCAAATTTTTATCATTCTCACCAGTGATTGCTGGTGATACAAAAATTTGTCATGTGAAACCCCCTAGCAGTTTTCACTGAAGCTTGCTTACATGTGAGAAGTCACCTCACTCTTGGTGCTTGCAAATTTCACTCTTTGTGTTCGGTCTGCTCTAGAGTGATTATGTCTGGTGAGGATCTCTTTGAGTGCATTCTCACTGTGCTTGACTTTCTGTATATTCTCATTCTTCATCATCTAGAAAGCTATATGACACTATTGTTTTCAAATTTCTCTGCCCCCTTTCTCTCTTTTTCAGTTCTCCCACAATGTCATGTTATTCCTGTTCATTGTGTTTCACATGCCCGTGAATCTTTCCTCTTTTTCTGTAGTTTTGTATCTCTCTGAACTCCAGATATATCAGTGTAAATTGTCCTGTCCTCTAGATTGCTGACTCTTTCCACTGTGGACTCTGCTCCTCTCCATCAGATCTGTGCCCCCTTTAGCTCCTCAATTTGAAGGCTTTTTTGAATGTTCTCTTATTTTCTAACTCTCCCTACTCACCCAGCCCAGGACCTTAGTGACACCTCTGAAATGTTTTTCTGCAATGAGACATCAATAACCTGCCCAGGATGGGAGTTTCCATCTCCTCTTTGATAAAACTAGGGAGGCCCTTGGTCTTTGTTCAGTGACAGTAAAATTTCAAGTTATATATAAACAAATATGCATGTAGGATGATTTGGAGAGTGAGGTTTGGCTGTCATAAATGGGCACTGTGTATGTGGTGGCACAGGTGGTATAGACAGTGGGCATAGTGATGATACCTGGAGTAAGCCTTTCTGAGTCTGTGGTCTGCCAGCAGGACACATGAGGAGTGACAGCTGAGGACTTAGTCCAAAGGATGTCACCATGTTCATCCTCAGCCTTATTACACTAAAATATCCACCTCTCTGGAGTCTAGAGAAGATTCAGTGGACAACAACATGCATGAGTATAGCAGCTATAGGGAAACTGAAGATTTTATTATTCTGGAAAGAATTGTCCTTGTGAATAAGAACTGAACAAACAAAATCAGTACAACCAGATACTGTGCCAGAAGAGAGCAGTTCTGTGGGTAGTATTTGAATATTATTGTCTTATCATAAGGTAAGAACCCTCTGCACTGCTGAGCCTCCAAATGAGCCTCCATCATCCTCATCTCTAGGCCAACATTTGGCACAGCTCCCAAATGATACATGCTTAATGAGGGGGTGATAAAAATGGCATACATGTGTATTAAATACAGAGATTTGCATTGGGTTGACAGTGGGACATCCGCAAGAGAGGGCAGAACATTGCCATGACAGAGGCAGGGTCTCCTGGTTCTTTTCCACGCTGCCCTTGAAGGACACACAAATCTGCCAGGACAAAGAGCTAACACTCCAGTAGGATGTTGCTTACATGTAATTGTCCCCTTACAGGATATGGGAACCTTGGCTGGAAAATTCTGAACATTTTCTTTGATCCCACAGGTAAGACCAATAGATCACTGGGGAAATGAGAAAATATTGGGAATTTGCCTGACTAGTGGAAATATGGTCTATGACAAGATATTCAAAGAAAATCAACACATTTCCAAGCTATATCTTGTTTTTGTTTCTTTGTTTAGGGAACATTCTAAGTTGCTCTACTGGAGTGTTTGCAAGCAGAATTGAGTAGGAGTATGGAGGTGTGCCTTAGAGAGACAGTTTTGAAAGTCTGAGCACTATGGCAACACCACTGTTACACAGAAATAGTATTACTTTAACAATGAGTTTGGACTTGGAAGAGAGTGAAATGTAATTAGTGATGTATTCACTAGGAAAAATTCATTAAAAATCTATGAAGCAATCAACTTTGCATAATGAAAATATATTTTTCCAAATGCTTTGTAAATAGAGATATAAAATTATATGCATTTTTATATGCAGGACAACATTTTGGAGAATATTTAAATTGTGAAAAGGTTAAATGTTAATTAAATTGTGTGTTTTCACCAGTAGTTCTTTTGTTGTGAGAACACTTAACATCCACTTTCCTAAACTGTCCAAGAGTACAATATATCACCACTAACCAAAGTCCCCATGCCACATCATAGACCTTCTCCATTCCTCCTTCCTGTGTGGCTGTGACTCTGCACCTGTGACCTCTGTCACCCCAACCCTGAGGAAGTCACTGCCTGAGACTGTGGCAATCATCACCCTGCACTCTGATTCTAGATTAATGATTTCACCTCCACAGTAGAGTGAAAGCAGGGAGTGTTTATCTTTCTCAACTGGTCCTGGAGGGGATGCTCTAGAAAGGCAAAGATAACAGAAGTTGAAAAGAATATGGAGTAAGGGGAATGCTGTTGATGGGAAGGTAATTTTAGTCTTTATGGGGAGAGATTTAGAACTTATCAAGAGATTAAGAATAGAACTACTCTATGAGATAGCAGTCTTACTCCTGGAAATGTTTGCAGAGGAAACTAGCCAGGCTGCTGTGGAAACATTTCCCTCCTAAGGTCACTGAGGCACTATTCACAACAGCCAAAATACAGAATCAACACTTTTTCAGCAGTGTATGAGTACAAGACAAAGTGTGGTAAATTATAAACACAGAATACCATTCTACCTTAAAGAAGTAAATACTATCATTAATGGCAGTATAGTTGAAGTTCATTGTCTTATGTGAAATAAACCTGGGGCCAAAAAGCAGAAGTTAACTTTTTTCAAGTGTTCTCATGGTGCATCAGCACCATGATAACTGATTGATTTTTATGTGGGTCACCATCATTTGAGAATTAAAGACACTAACTCCTAAATTCAGGAATGAGTTCCAGGCCAACTTGGGACCTCCTCATTGCCACATCTGACTCACTGCCAGCCACAGGGATTGTCCTGTTTTGAGATGCACCCAGCCTCACCCATTCTTCAGGGTTCCACAGTAGAGAATCACCAGGAATCACAGCCCTCATTTTGTCATTCATTGTTTTCTAGGCCACAGGGACCCATTAAATAGCCCCACTTTAGAGCAGGTTGTGCAACATCTGCAGGCCTGAGGGACAAGGGAGTCCAAAGTACAATATTATGCCTGCTACAAATAAAGGAGGAAACACAGACCTCAGGGAGTGACCCATTTCAATCACTTATTAGGTATCAAACCCAAGGACACAGGGTCTCCATGTTGAGAACCAGGCACACAGTGTCCTGCTGCGTAGCCTATGCCAAGTGACACCAGAAAGTAGACATTCTTTACACACCCTCCAGCCTGCCTGAGACCTCATTTAGGTTAGATTTTATACTTTGTTAATTTGTTCCTCTCTTTCTTCCATGCTTAATGCTACAGAAGGAACACAACCATCTGAAATGAGCAGGAGTACATCTGGCAGTTCCAGAGTCAACTCAAATACAATTGGTCAACAAGAAACTCTTCTGTGACTGAAACATACCAGCTTCACACCAGGTGGCACTGCCCACCTTTTTGTTTGAAGGCTGAAATCTCTGTATGTTAATTCTATGATAAATTCCACCTGTACTTCTGCAGGGATGCCTATGTGACTGGAATTCTTTCATCAAAGCAGAAAGAATAGAGGGGCAAGTGGTGGTCCCCACAGGTCATCAGTTCCTGCTTCTTGGTGACATACACGTGGCACCAGTCCCATCTCTGATGTAACCCCTGCACTTCCCCCGCTTCCTCCCCATCAGCCTCCTCCTCTGCACTGCTTGCCCCCACCCCCTATAGAAAGCCTTCAGCCAGACCCCCTGCACAGCTGGCTTCTGCCTCTCCTTCTGACCCTGCCTCCTGCTGGAGACAGCAACTTCTGCAACTCCTTCATCAGTGCCCTTTCCTCTGCACTGTTTCACCATCCCCTCTGCCTCCAAGTATTATTATCACTGCTGACACCACTATGTCACTCTCCCTGCCCTCCTGTGTGCCTGTGCTTTGGGAGTTGGACTCAAATTGAAGTTTTCTGCTTTCCCAGTACCTTGGTTAATTTTGTAGCAACTGTTTAATAAATGCCTAATCAGTATCTGGACTCACATGTGGTTAATATCTATAGTCACTGGGAAGTGACATTTCTTTCACTTGTCATACAAACTTCAATTTTTCTCCCCAAATTTTGCCAACATTCTAAACTTGTATAAAATTTAACTTTTCTCAAACTGTTTGTCTCTGTCATTATTCAGAACACAGAGTTACACATTTTGTTTTCCATTTTGTTGTTTTTTACCTAATGTCCAGTGCATTGCTTCATGCATGCTACATGCAGAGTGTATTCTGGTTGTCTATTAGTTTCTCTCTTCTTTGCTTATTGTGTTATTGGTTATTTTTTGCCACTAAAATTTACAGTCTGTAGTTTTTCAATCTTCATCTTTTATTGGACCTGAAAACTTGTGTGATGATAGGGGGTTGGCAGGAATAAGTAGGCTTGAGAAGATTTGTCCTTAATGATTCCATTTTGGTTCCTATTATCTTATCCTTCCATTACCAAGAACAACTCATGCTCATTAGGTGGGATTATGTCTACTATAATCCATGGTGTGATTAACTGAAAGAGAAAGAAATTATCACCCTGCTCAAGGACAAACTGGCCTCCACTCACCTTGAGGTGAAGAAAGAAGAGGCCTATGAGCTACAGTCCAGTCGTGGAGAGTCAGGCAGTTTCTGCCAAGTTAGGTTCTCTTCAGATACTGAGTTTCATGGAGAGTGAGGTGGCAGTGATCAGAATTCAGGCAGGAGAGAGAGTGATGAGTAGGGGGCACCTGAGGCTACCTGGCTCGGCTCCTCTGAGACCTGAGCCAGTGGAGGAAGACTATTAACTCAGGGCCTCATGTGTGGAGATGAACACTCTACAGAGAATTCCTTTCCTAATTTATATTCCTGTAGAATCATCTGGCTCTGAGTGATATGGTCCAGTGAGGTGCAAATAAGACCAAAAACAATAAAATTACCACACCAAACTCAAAATTATCTGTGGCAACACTGTCCTGTCCTCATGGCGCCCTATTAAATACTGCACAGGTGCAGACTGATGCCACCCCAGGGGAATATTTGTTTAAAAAAGTCACACTTAAGTACATGTGAAAAAACATGTTTTAAGGAGAAATACATCATTTTTCTAGAAAATTAAAATGTCCTTTTTGCTTTAAGGTCATTAGAGATTTAATTTCTTGTCAGGGCCTACTTTATGTCAGTGTGCTAGAACACTGTATGCCATGTTGTGTCTTTATTGATGTGTGCTTTCTTCCCCATTCAAAATTTCCTACACAGCGGGTGTCACTGTCACCTAATATATTCAGGCTTCCTGTTTCTCAAACAAGGAAATTATCAGGACACAGGATACTAGAAAGAATGGCAGAGATTTATTAAAGAAATGTTCACTCTTCAGGTAGGTAATGACTAGAGAGAGAACTAAAGAGCAGGTTTGACACAAAATGGCCCAATCTGCTTTTATGTTTTGTTGTGTTTATTGGGGTTTTTTTGTTGGATCTTTGGTGGGAAAATTCCCTCTGTGGAGGTGGGATCATCTGGAGGAGAACAGTCACTAGCTTTGTGTCTTTGGAGTGTATAACTCTCACTGGCACTCTTCCTCTGTTCTTTGTTTCCTCCACACCATGCAACAAGGAGCTTTGTTTTTGTTTTCTATAGATTTGGGGCATGATGCTTCTTCTCAGAAGCTGATCAATGATGGATTGAAACCACTGAAAATATGGTCAAAGTAAAACTGTTTTCCATTAATTTGAGAGTGTCAGATATTTGATCCAAAAAATGGAAAAGCTGAGCAATTTAGAAAATTAATACCAGAGAAGTTGTATCATTGTTATGACTATCCTTATCCATGTGGTTCAAAAGCTTTGTGACTGGTTTGTGGGGGGAGGAGTTTGGAAAATTTCAGAGATGACAAGAGTGGGCATTGAATATTGTAGGCCCAGTCTGGTAGTAAATAGTTTTCTCTGTTACTGAGGATTGAACCCAGGGCCTTCACATTGAGCTTTATTCACAACCCTTTTAAAATTTATTTTTATCAGCCAGGATCTTGCAATAAATTGCTCAGTTTCCCAGGCTGGGGTTGAATTTGTAATATCCTGTCTCATACTGCCAGAGTCCTGGGAATACAGGTTTGTGCCAACATATCCAGTATGACATGTGATTCTGATCAAAGCCCAGAAGACTAGAATACTTAAAGTAGTGTGGACAGCAAAAGCCAGGCTCATGAAATTTCAGATGGGAATGAAGAATTACTTTGGAATTTAACAAGAAGCCATTCATGTTACATTCTAACAAATCATTTGTTGGCATATTGTGCAAACCCTGGGGCTTTGTGTGAAGGCTGACATTAAAGTTGGTTACTAACTGATTTCCAGAATAAATTACAAAGCAGCTCAACACTTACTATGTGATAAGTGCTCCACTGACTTGTATACAGAGATTCAGAAGCTAAAAAAAGAGTAGAAAGTTTTAGGAAAAGTGAAATTTTGGCCACCAGCACAACCACCTAGGAAGCAAAGAGGGTGAAGTTGATGGAGAGACAACCACCATTAAAAAGAGGCCAAGAATTTTGAATAGTATCAGAAAAAAGAACCCTTGAGTGCATCTCAAGAATAAGAAATGTCCTACCCATCACAGGTTTAAGGTTGCAAAAGGGTAGCAATACACTTGAGTGAAAAGCCCCGGGCACTTGCTCCAGAAGGCTGACTCAGGTATTTTTTCCTGGGATTCATTTCACAATCCTCAGGAACAATCAATCTGAAATCACTGTAGCTTTGTTCCCGAGGCCCTGGTTACTGCTGGTATCTGAAATTGGCATTTTTTTCAGATATGCAGAAAATAAGAGTTGTGGAGTCATGGAATCTTTCTCTGATATTTAAAAAGGAGATGGTGGAGCTCAAACAAAGTACCCTTAAGAATGCAGTGTGTGAAACTGTGGAAATGAACCTACTGGTACATGGGGACTCTAGGAATTTAGAAATGTCAAGAACATCGAATTTCTAGTGAAGAAAGCTACATGCAGCAAGCAGATCAGACCAAATGTGACACCATGTGGGCTACAAGATGAAAAGCTACTGGATAGGGCCGCAAACACCTTATAAAACTCACATCTTCATCACCACATGTGTTGGATGCCACAAGTGGAACCACATGACTTATTACTTGATCTACTGGGTTCTGGAGTTTCTTTGGTTCCAATCCTTTTTATTTACCTATCCCAGCCTTTTACAATCGGAATGGTTACATGATAGAAATGTATCTTGTGACTCTGCAACTTCCTGTTTGAATTTTACAGATCATGGCTAAGAGTTTGCCTTGAGTCTGAGAGGATACTTTGGACCTGGGCATCTCTCAAGTCAACCAAGTCAATCACAGTCAAGACTAAGCATCATAGAAAATATGCTTCAACTTTGTTTTTTCCATTAAATTATTTTATTGATACACTTTAGGTATCCAATACATTTACATTTCTCATTAGGAACTTATAAATTTAAATGCTGTATGTTGGCTCTTATTTTTTGCTCATACCCAGCCCTCACTTAACCCCCTCCATGCGTCCCTGTTTACAAAAACTTTGTTTCCATTTTTTATTTTTCTCATGATTTTTGTTTTCCTTTCTTTCCTTTACCCTACCACTTCCACTTCACCTACATCTTTGGACTTTTTCTTCCTATTTTGCATTATCAATTATTCATTTTAATCATTGGTACATTTTAGGTATACAATATAATGACATTGATCATTGGAAATTTGCACCTTTACATAATGTCTCTAGGTTCTTATTTTTCCCCCTTCCCCTGCCCTCCCTTCAACCCCTCCATTCTTCCCTATTTACAAAGACTTTGTTTCCATTTTTCCATTTTCTCATATTAATTCCATTCCTTTATTTCCTTTCCCCTAACTCTCCCACTTCCCCTTCCCCTTTGTCCACTTTCTTCCTATTTCACATTATCTATTATAATTTTTAGTCCTTATTTACACTTTCAGCTTCTCACACTAGAAAAACTATTTGGTATTTACACATGTGTGTCTTATTTATTTCACTTAAGAGTATCACCTCAATGTGCATTCATTTAGCTATAAATGTCTCTAATTTCTCATTGGTTATGGCTGAGAAGTACTCCAATTTATAAAAAAACCCCACATTTTCTTTATCCATTCTCCATTTGACAGGCATTTGGGCTGCTTCCAAGTTTTAGCTATTATGAATTGTGCTGCTATGAACATGTGTGCACATATATCACTGTGGTTTCTTTTAATTCTTTGGGGAAGATACCTAGCAGGGAAATAGCTGGGTCAAAAGGAACTTCCATTCCTGGTTCTTTGAGGTATCTCCATAATGATTTCCATAGTACTTGCACCAGTCTACACTCCCAACATCAGTGGAGGAGGGTTCCTCTTTCCCCCACAGCCCTGCTAGCATTGGTTTTTGGTTGATTTCATGATAGCAGCCATTCTTTCTGAAGTAAGGTGGAATCGCAGGGTTGTTTTCATTTGCATCTCTCGAATAACCAGGGATGTTAAATATTTTTTCATATGTTTATTTGCTATTTCTACTTCTTTGTCTGAGAAATATATGTTCATTTCAAATGCCCATTTTCAGATTGGGTCTTTAAATTTGGGAGGTCTGATCTTTTTAAGTTCTTTATAGATACTAGATAGTAGTCCTTTCTCTGAGGAATGGCAGGTGACTATATTTTCCCACATTGTGGGTTGTCTCTTCACACTGCTGGTGGTTTCTCTTGCTGGGCAGAAGCTTTTTAATCAGAAGAGATCCCACTTGTTGATTGTTTGTGCTAGTTCATGGGCAACTTATGTTATGTTCATAAAATCTTTTCCTGCACCAATGTCTTCAAGAGTTTTACTGAAACTCTGTTCTAGGCGGTTCAGTGTTTCTATTTTAATATTTAGATCTTTAATCCATTTCAATTTTAGTTTAGTGCATGGTGAGAGATACAGGCTTAGTTTTAATTTTTGGCAAGTTGAAACTCAATTTTTCCAGCACCATTTATTAAAGAGTCTATCTTTCCTCCAGTGAGGATGTTTGGCTCCTTTATCAAAGATGAGATGGCTGAGTCTGTCTGTAGTTCTGTCTGCATCTTCTAATTTGCTCCAATGGTTCTCAGGCCTGTTTGTTTTTTTTTTTTTTGCCAGTACCATGCTGTTTATATCACAGTAGTTTTGTAGTATAATTTCAAGTTGGGGACTGTGATACCCCCTTCCATGTCTCTGTTACCTAGAATTGCTTTTGCTACTCTGGGTTTATTTTTCTTCCAAATGAATTTTTGTATTTTTCTCAAGGACCATGAAGTATGCTGCTGGGATTTCAATTGGGATTGTGTTGAATGTATACAGCAGTTTTGTCTCTATGGCCGTTTTCACCAGGATGATCCTTCCTACCCAGGAGCAGGGGATGTCTATCGATTTTCTGATATCATCTTCAATCTCTCTTTTCAGAATCCTATAGTTTTCAGAGCAGAGATCTTTGATATCTTTCATTAGGTTGATTCCTATGTATTTCAGTTTTTTGGATGCCACTGTGAAAGGAATTGTTTGCCCTATGTCTCTCTCAGTGAGTCTGTTGTTCATATAGAGGACAGCTATTGATTTTTTTGTGCTGACCTTGTATCTAGTAACTCTACTTCATTAAGTTATTAAGTCTAGAAGACTTTTGTTGGCGTGTTCTTGGGTTCTTCTATATAGAGTATCGTGTCATTTGCAAATAATGACAACTTGACTTCTTCATTTCCTATCTTTATTGCATTTATTTATTTCCTTTTGTCAAATTACCATGGCTAATGTTTCCAAAACTTTTTGAACAAGAGTAGTGATAGTGGACATTCTTGTTTTGTTCCTGATTTTAGTGTAAAGGATTTTGGTTTTTGACCATTCAGTATGATATTGACCATTGGTTTTTCATAGATGACTTTTATCAGATTGAAGTAGAGACCAACTATTCCACTTTTTTGTAGGGCTTTTATCATAAATGAATGTTGGATTTTGTTAAATACTTTTGCTGCATCTATGGAGATAAGCATGGTTTTTGCCCTTGGCTCTATTGATATAGTGTATTACATTGATTGATTTGATTTTGTCTAACCATCCCTGTATTCTTGGGATGAATCCCACTTGGTCAGGTTGTCTGATCTTCTTGATGATCTTCTGCATTCTATTTCCCAGTATCTTAGTAAGGATTTTTGGATCTAAGTTCATTTGTGAGGTTGACCTATAGTTCTCTTTTTCGATTGGCTCTTCCACTGCTTTGGGGATCAAGGTGATGCTTGCTTCCAGGTATGAATTTGGGAGTACTGCTTCCCTTTCAATTTTAATAAAGAGTTTAAACAATAGTGGCAGTAGTTCCTCTCTAAATGTCTTGTAGAATTCAGCAGTGAATTCAGGACCTGGGCTTTTCTTAGTTGGTAAGTTTTTAATTACATTTTCAATTTCATTGGTTGATATTGGGTTGTTTAGAAATTTTAGGTCTTCTTCATTCAACCTTGGTAATTCATATGTACCTAGGAATCTGTCCATTTCTTCTGTGTTTTCCATCTTATTGGCATATAGGTTCTTGAAGTAGGTATTGATGATCCTCTGGATTTCTGCTGGGTCTGTTGTAATTTCAACCTTTCCATTCCTAATTACATGAATTAGGGCCTTTTCTTTCCTTCTTCTGATAAGGTTGGCTAAAGGTTTGCCAATTTTGTTTATTCATTTGAAGAACAAACTCTTCTGTTCATTAATTTTTTGTATCTCTCTCTTAGTCTCCATTGCATTGATTTCTCCTCTGATCTTTATAATTCACTCTCTTGTATGAGCTTTAGGTTTGTCCTGCTCTTCTTTTTCCTAGAAGCTTGAAGTTTAGCATCAGGTTGTTTAATTGATCTCACTCTGTTTTCCTAATATGTGTATTTCCTGCTGTGAATTTCCCTCATAAGACTGCTTTCATTGTGTCCCATAGATTCCGATATGTTGTATTATCATTGTCATTTAATTGAAGGAACTGTCTGATTTCTTCTTCAATTTCCTCTGTGACCCATTGGTTTTTCAGAAGTGTGTCATTCATTTTGCAGGTGTTTATGAAATTTTTGCAGTTTCCTTTGCTATGGGTCTCCCATTTCATCACACTCTGGTCTGATAATATACAGGGGCTATCTTCTATTCCTTTGCAATTAGTTAAACATGTTCTATGAGCCAGTACATAACCTATTTTGGAATATGATCCGTTTGCAGCTGCAAAGAATGTGTATTCTGGTTTTGTGGTTTGGTACACTCTGTAAACATCTGTTAAGTTCATTTATTCAAGAGTTCAATTGAGTTCTAGTATTTAATTACTTATTTTTTGTCTGGTTGATCTATCTACTTGTGACAGTGAGGTATTGAGGTCCCCCACTACTATTGCATTAGTGTATATATTACTTTTCATGTCCATTATTACTTGGTGTATATAATTGGGTGCACTAGTGTTTGGTGCACAGATATTTATGATTGTTCTATCTTCCTGTTGGATTGTTCCATTTACAAGCAGGTAATGTCCTTCTTTGTGTATCTTAATCATTGTTGGTTTGAAATCTACTTGATCTGCCAAGAGGATAGCTACTCCTGCTTTTCTTCTTGACCCATTCTGCAGGTCTATGTCTTTTTATAACTGACACATATTGAGTTATCATTTTCATGACTTTTTTTGTTGTTGGATTCTCCCCCTTTGCATTTAATTTCTTATCGCACCTTTAGGGTTCATTCTGCTGTGCTTCCTGTGGTTGTGATCCTCATTGTCTGCTCCTAGGATATTGTCTAAATGTTTTTGAGTGCTGATTTGGTATTCATGAAGTTCCTAAGGTGCTCTTTGTCATGAAAGTATCTTATTTCTCCATCAAATTTGAAAGATAGTTCTGGAGGATACATCAATCTTGGTTGGAAGCCATTTTCCTGTAGGGCTTGGGATATGTCACTCCAAGCTCTTCTTGCCTTGAGGGTTTACACTGAGAAGTCTGCTATGATACTGATGGGCTTACCTTTGAATGTGATTTGTTCCTTTTCTCTAACTGCTTGTAGAACTTTGTTCTTCTGTTGATTTTCTGGAATCATAATAATTATATGCCTATGTGTATATTTTTTCGATCGAGGCTATTTGGAGTCCTATATGCCTCATTTATCTGTATATCAAGTTCTTTTCCCCTACTTGGGACATTTTCTGCCATTACTTCTGTGAATGATATTTTTATGTCATCTGCACTCTCTCCTATTTCTTTGTTGACTCCAGACCTTTTATGTTATTCTTCTTTGCATTGTCTAGCTGATGCTGGATTGATTTCTCATGGTCCCTTACAATTTTGAATCAATTTTTCTTTTCCTGGTCACTAATTGCAATCTTATCATGTATATCTGAAATTCTTTCCTCACATTGACTCATTCTGATGTGTACACTTTCAATGGAGTTTTTGACCTACTGGAAATCTGTTTGCATCTGTTTTATGGATTCCATGTGTTTTCTATGTTGGGATTCCATCATGTTCCTCAGCTCCTCTCTAGATTCATTAATCATGTTTTCAACTAATAGCACAATCTCTGCTGTTATCTGAGAAATTATTTCTGATTTCATTTTTTCCAGATCCTCTTTTGTTGCCAGTTCACGGAGTCCAGGTGGTTGAGTATCACAGTGTTCCATTTCTTTTCCCTTTGGGTTTGCTCTTGGTTATCAAGAAGTTTGGTTTTGAGACTTATTTATGTGTCTTCTCATTTGACTGGTGGAGGGGCACCTCACCTCCTCTGATCTGGCAGCGGTGGAATGGCCACCCAGAAGCCCCTACCTCTGGGCTGGGAGTTGTGGAATGGTGGCCTGTAAGCCCCTTCCTCTGGGCTGGGAGTACTGGAACAGCAGCCCAGAATCACCTTCCTCTAGGCTGGGAGTGGTGGAATAGAGGCCCTGAAGCCACTTCCTCTGTGCTGGGAGTGGTGGAAGTTTGGCCTGGAAGGGCCTGCCTCTGGGCTACTGCTTCAGTTTTCATCTGCAGTCTTTTGTCATTCACTTACGTGAAAGTCCAGGTGCCAATTGCCCCCCACTTTTCTGCCCCACTCCCATTTCTGAATCTCTAATTATACTTCAAATTAAACAACTACTTTTCCCATCTGAGTGTTACTCAAAATCATTGTTGTGTGGTGAAAAATGCCCTCAAAGACAATGAAACCTTTTGGTAGAGAGCATTTAACAAGCAGAGAGCAGTGATACTGAAGGCAACCTTGTGGAGTCCTTCTGGAGACAAGTAATCT
This sequence comes from Heterocephalus glaber, assembly GCF_053883595.1. Taxonomy (NCBI): domain Eukaryota; kingdom Metazoa; phylum Chordata; class Mammalia; order Rodentia; family Bathyergidae; genus Heterocephalus; species Heterocephalus glaber. Next base: position 5,898,054 of record NW_028258410.1, read on the forward strand.
GCTGAGACTCAGAATGCCTTCCTGTCATCTTTAACATTCATCAACCTGAAGCATTAACTCCCATTTATTTCTCATCCTTTTGTTAATGTCAGTATTTTAGTTCCAATAAGAAATGAGGAAAATGTCACAGTAATTCACTTTGAAGAGGACTAGAGTTGTTCATGTTGTTAGGTGGCTGAATTTTTTCAAAATTCAATTTGTCTAACTTTCTGGTCCAGATTTTCTTTAACATGTATTAAAGAAAAAGGCATGGAAGCCTAGATATTCTTTAATGGTTATCTCTTCACTATTTCAAAGAGTAACTTCTGCTATAATTCTTGTTTTAAGGAGTTAATTGTTCATATTGCACATAGAGTGAGCATAGGATATGTTTGTCTTTTTGCATTTAGTTTAGTCCAATTATTATTATAATGTTCTCCAATTTGATCCATGTTATCACAAATGGAAAAACTTAGTTTTGAACGTCCAAATCATATTCATTTGTGTACACACACTACATTTTATCTACATTTTTATTAATTTTGTTGGTACATTTTGGGTATACAATATAATGACATTTATCATTTGAAATTTGTAACTTTATGTAATCTATCTTGGTTCTTATATTTCCACATTCCCTTGCCCTCCTTTAAGTACTTAGTTTTGTTACACATCCTGGCTACTCTGAATAATTACTATAATGAACATGGATCTGCAGTTGTCTCTTCCCATAGATGAATGAACCATGAAGCCCATTGTGTCTATTGGGAGCAAATATTTGAGAAGGTTCAACAAAAAATAAAATGGCTCTCTATTAGATTTCAGAAGGAAGAATTTTTTGCCTAATCTTTTTTCTGGTTATTAGAGTACTTAATATTGGAGAGGGGAACTCTTTTCTTTGATGTTATAGATGCTCATTTGGAAAAGCAGAAATGATATATCAGTCTTCATTGATGTGTGCATTTGTTTCTCCAGGTGACAGACCAAGATCATTTGGCTTTTAAACACTCCATCCCACTCGGGAATTGCAGGATCCTCTTCAGTGCTGTTTTCACATCCTGGTTTCTCAGGGTATAGATGAGTGGGTTGAGCACTGGGGTAATAACACAGTAGAAGAAGGACATGAATTTAGTCTGAGAACTTTTTGCAGGAGGCTGGAAGTACACATATATGGCAGGGCCATAGTACATGGTGACCACCAGCAAGTGGGAACTGCAGGTGCTGAGTGCCTTGTGCCTGCCTTCAGCTGAAGGTAACTTCAGTATAGCTCTAGCAATGAAGATGTAGGAGACAACTACCAACAAGGGAGCCAGCATTCCAAATGGGATGGCTCCAATGGACAGGGCCAACTCATTAGCAGTGGTGTCCCCACAGGCCAGCTTGATGAGAACAGGAACCTCACAGAAGAAGTGGTCCAAGGTGTGAGGTCCACAGAGGGGGAGCTGGAGGGTGGATATGGTTTGTAGCAGGGAATTGGCCAGGCCGCTGGACCAGGAGGCAGCTGCCATCTGCACACACACCCGGGGATGCATGATGAGAGTGTACTGGAGGGGCTGGCAGATGGCCACATAGCGATCAATGGCCATCATGGCCAGTAGGATGCATTCAGCACAGGCAGTCCAGTTGAAAAAGTAGACCTGTGTGATACAGCCCCAGGAAGCAATGGTCTTATCTTGTCCCCAGAGATTGGTCAGAAGCTGGGGCACAATGGTGCAGGTGACACCAATGTCCAGCAGAGAAAGATTGTCCAGGAAGAAGTACATGGGCATCTGAAGTCTGGGGTCCAACAGGGAGAGGAGGATGATGGAGCTGTTCCCCACCAGGGTGAGTACATAGGAGAGCAGAACCATCCCAAAAAGAGGCCTCTCCAGCCATGGAAACTGTGAGAAGCCCAGCAGCAAAAAGGCATTGGGAAAGCTCAGGTTTACTCTTTCCATGGTATCAGTCTCTAATATATGGCTAGAAGGAAAAGGACAGATTTTGACAAATCTAGCTTTTGAATACAACTTTTACATTTTTCCTCTCTTGTTTCATTAGTTTATATTTGCAATACATAAGGTTCATTTGAAGCCACATGATGAAGACAGCCTTGAGCAAGGTACGCCTTCATAAATTGGCTTTTCATAGTAAAAGTCTGAGTCTGCCCATTAGCTCATAATGCCTTGCCTGAAGAACCAGCAGTTGGTGTGTGGGAATAAAGCAACCCCCTACACCACTGATTACAGCAGAAGCGTAAATAATCCTTCATGCTGTGACATCTTGGATGGCAAGATAATACCACAGTTAAGGGCAGTGTGACTTGTGCAGAAAACTCCTATAGAGGCAAAAATTTATACATGGGTAGAAACAAATTTCCCATTAATAAATGATCTGTTCATAGTAGAATATACAGTTTCCTTGTTGCTATGACCCTGCTCAAGTCAGTGCTCTCCATCTCACTGTTTCCTGTTTGGCCCCTTACTTCTTCTGGAAGCTGTATGATTAATAAATATTTACAACCTCCAGGAGATGATGACTTACCCAGATAAGAGCTCTGACTGTCCTGGGCCCCCCAGTTATGCATTAAGATCTTGTCTTGTTTCTTCATTTAAGTCTGCCCACTATACCCTTGTTCAGATGATTATATGTTGAATTAGCCTCCAATAACTGGTGCTGATACAAGGACTGACTGTCTTACCAAGTGAAGACCATCCTCAGTGCATGAGTAGAGAATAGACACATAAAGGTTTGAGGACTTCACAGTACTAAAAGGGGAAAAAATCTGGACAACAGCAGCTTCTCAAGGTTGAGCTCACTGCCATGAAAAGGTGTTACCCTAGGACTAAAACACTGGGCAGAACTAGTTTGTGATGAACAAAGTTACATCAAACTGCTCAGAGATCTCTTAAAGAAAGCAAGAGCTTATGTTCTGGCCAGGAGGCTGTCAAGAATGTTATATAAGTTTAACCCCTTGTTCCTACAGACAGGCATGTTAGACCAAAATCATTGGTAATGAGTAGGGAATAATCTTGGGACAGCTCAAAGCTGTGGAGAAAAAATATGGCGAGGAGACCCTCTCTACATGGGGGATAGTGAGATCAGTTCTTATTGCCTTAGAATCAGTATCTACACCAGAGAAGCCAAAAGTAACAGAAGTTGCGGAGCCTCTGGTCATGACTGATGCACTTTCCTCACAAAATAAGTTCAACAAAGAAGAGAGTACTCCTCAGGAGGAACAACATCCCCCCACCTGCTGCAACCTTCACCAGAACATCCATGACCAAGTTCAGTCAGGAGCACTATGACTAAATATCAATATGCATGGTGGCAGTGGTATCCTGGGGAAAGGCCTTTGCTACAATTACGTGCTTTCCAGTTGGTACAAAGCCAGATCCACTTGATAAGAATAGTGAAATGAATGTTCATACCTCTCTTAATTTTAAAATCCTAAAATATCTTAGACAGAATGTTTCTTATAATAAGATAACATTCCAAGCACAAGGACAACAATTGTGTTATTGCCCTAATGCCACTGGCTATAGACTGCATGCTTCAGGGAGAAAACCAAAGAAATATGGGCTGGCTCCAGACCAAAACAACTCCAGCCTGGTGTTAAATGCCAAAATCAAAAAAGCTACAACCAAATCTTGCCAGGCATAAGACAACTACAAGAAAAAAATTAAATTACAAATTTTAGCTAATTAATAAATATACTTTTGTTTTCCAATTTGAATTGATGTTTAATTGGTGTGCTTAAAACATTTTTATATATTGCAAGTTCTTAAACTGTAATTAGAGTGTTAAATTATTCTGTTAATTTAAATCAGAAGAATGAAAAGACTTTTACATCTTTAGACAAAAAAAATTTTTTAAATGTGACCTAAGGTAATGGCCTTTAGTTTTGTCTCACTATAAATCTTCTATAACAAATTAAGCTTTTAATTGTTACATTTCAAATTTGACTATCTGCCAATTGATCTCCAAACAACCCAATAACAAAGAATTAAATAAAAGATCTCTAATTGATCTAAAAAATGTTTTTTTTCTTTGTATTAAATTCTTTTATTGGTACATTGTAGGTATTCTTAAGTTCTTTTATTGGTATATTTTAGGTATACAATTGACTTACATTTTTCATTGGGCATTTGTACCTGCACTTGATGTATCTTGGTTCTTCTTTTTTCCCAATTACCTGTGTGCCCTTCACCTCATCAACCCTTCCCTATTTACATAGACATCATTTCCATTTTTTTCTTTTCTCATAATGTTTCCTTTCCCTCCTTTTCTTTCCCCTACTCCTCTCTTCACCCCTTCATCTTTGGACTTTTTTCCTATTTCATGCAACCACTGTGGAAATCAGTATGGAGAGACCTCAAAGAAGTAGGACTAGAGGTCCCATTTGACTCAGCTATTCCCCTGCTGGGTATCTTCACCAAAGAATTAAAAGAATCATACCATAGTGACATATGTGCACCCATGTTCATAGCAACACAGTTTGTAATAGCCAAAGCTTCGAAGCAGCCCAAGGGCCCATCAATTGGAAACTGGATATAAAATGTTTTGATTAATCTTCTTTACAGTTACTAATCTAAAAACTATAAAAGGGTTTTTATAATTTCACTTTGCCAAATACATTTGAGCACACTAGTTTTATAAGTAAATTGTCTTATATATCTGTCCAATCTTACACTGTTTTGTTTGAACTCAAAAAACTTTTTTACTTTTTGCCCTTCAAAAATTTTTTTGAAAAGATATCTGTCTACAATTTACATTGGCTTATAGATAACTATGACTCTCTTCAATTTTCTCCTCAAAGGTAAAGAAAAATAATAATGTCCATAACATTTTATAAAACTTCAAATCATGCTTTTGTTAGTCTTCATACAATTATGTTTCCAAGCTTTTGGCATCTGATTTTGAAGGGAGTTCATACACATTCCTCCTTTTTGTAAGAAAAGTGTCCTTCACGCTGTGGTATACCTTATACCATTTGCTTTGTAGGCATTTTTGTGTTTCATAATGAAAGATTTAGTAAACATCAAATGAAAATGACAAAAGTACAAGGAAGGGAGAGGCAGCATGGTGAAACAGAGGTCTCAAACAGCTTCGCTTCTACAATCAATCCTGTTCAGTAAAGTGAGCTTTAAGACAGCTTTCAGGGTCATACTAACAAGCACTCATGAAGGAGAACCCTGCCTTTTGAAATCTGGTAAATTCTTCAGATTCACAGATAGTACAGAACCATAGTTTGCATCTGCTTGTAGATGTGTGGTCAGAAAACATTATGGATACTGAAAAACTATCACCAGATACAAGGGATGAATATTACCCAAAGTTTCAGAAAGGGAGAAAGCAGAATCTTGGGATAAAATACTCATTAAGTGGGAAAGTAAACAATGGTACTGAATAAAGTCTTTGTAAGTATTTTAAGATAGTGTGGTCAGTAGTATCAAATGCAGGCTAAATCTAACCAAACAGGAAAACTACCTTATTTGAAGAATGAATTTTATATGTGAGGTGTGGACCATGTGCCTGGGTTGCCCTGTGGTATAGTACGATGGGCAGTGTTTGCATGTTCATTAAACCTCTATGAATCTGGGTCCTTCTGGCCAGAAACAGTGGCCCTGAGGATTGTGGGTAGGGGATGTCACCACCTTAATGCTCTTCATTAATGCACTGAAATGTAGAAATCATATTCATTGTTGAGCTTTGGAAGAGATGCAGTGGACTGAAACGAGTAATGTAATAGAAAGCTAGTGACCTCTTTTTATAAAAAATATTTTTCTAGTAAATAATAAACATTAAGAAACAAAAACCATGAAAACCCACAATAGCACATAAGAATCAATGTGACAGCAGAAAATGTGGCCAATGTGGCCCAAATATTGATTCCTATAGTTCAAAATAAGGAACCTGTGCCATGCTTAGGGAGCTTCATGCTGAGCTTCCCTCTCCTCATCTCTAGACCAAGGACAGTCACATCTCACACACAATTTGCACTTGATCAGTGGGAGTGAAGAATGGACACCTGTGTAGTGAATGCAGAGGATGGTGAAGGAGAGATCCTGGACCATGCAACAGAGAGAGTAGAGCATCAGCAGAACAGAGCTAGAGTCCCTTGAGGCCAGGACCTCCTCACTGTCTCCCCAAGGGCTTACCAATCTGTGTGGAGACAGAGCTGCAGGGACAATGCCTCCAGGTTGTGTGGAGTCAAAGAGAAAACTGCAGGAGAATTCTACTTCACATGAGATCTCTTGCAGAAGAGGGGAACTTAGTTCTAGAATTGGACTCATGAAAAAATTATGAAATCTTTCTTTGATCTCACACTTGAATCAAATAAAGTAAAAGGCAAGTTATGAGAAAAGCTATACATCATCTTTCTTAAAAGAGATACTGCCCTGATGATTTAAATCCAAAGAAACTATTTATTACATATTGTCAAGTCTTTTTTGGTGTGTATATTTCTTTGTGTTTGTTTGCTTAGACAGCTTTTTAACAAGTGCATTTGACATGAATGCTCTGGGGTGCACAGATGGACAAGGGAAGAGCCAGCATCCCCTGAGGCCAGGACCTGGCCCTTCCCCTGCTGCCTCTCCAGGGTCCACCAATCTGCAAGGAGCTGAAGGGAGATGCAGGGACAGTGTCACCAGGCTGTGGAGTGTCAGAGAGGACACTGCAGGAGGACTCTGCTTCACATGCATCTCTCCTCAGAGGACAGGGACTTAGCTCTGGAATGAAGCCAGGGAAGAAGTTCTGAAGGCTTTCTTTTATCACACTCTTAAACAAATAGAAGAAAGGGGTAACATGAGAAAATCCATGCATTGACTTGCTTAATGGAAATACTGCCCACATTATGAAAATCTGAAGAAATCATTCAATTAGTGCTGTCCAATTATGTCTGGCTTTTGCATGCTTTGATTTGTGCTTGTTTAGACAGCATATGAGTGTCGGATTTTAAATAGATGCACATGAGTGTGCAGAGCAGGTTGAGTTGGAGCCTGGAGATTGGGACCTAGCAGCACCTTCGAGTACCTGAAGCTGTTGTAGGGATGCTGCTACACTGGCCTCATTTCCTTACATGGGTTCACATTGGGGGAAGATGGAAATATGCTCTATACTATTTTATTAGAAGAAAAGTCCATAAAAATGTATGGAGGTTCAGTTTGCATAAATAAAAGTTGTATATTTTAAAAATAGTGATTTTATGTTGACAGATATATTTGGTTACCATGTGCAACACATTCTTTTCCAGTATATGCACATCATGGAGTGGCCAAATGTAGCTAATCATATAGGGATTACTCACACCATAATCATTCTGGTGATGATAACATTTGACATCCACTCATTTATTATTTTCAAGAATATAGAATGGATCCCTTGATTTTTCCTCCTCTCTGGATGTACATTATTGTGCTTTGTCCACCACCTCTCATCCCCACATCTGCACCACTGCTGGTCACCACCACTCTACTCTCCACTTCAATCAGATCAATGTTTCAGGCTCCAAATTTGAGTGAGGCCATGCTTAGTAGTCTCTCTCCTTCACATTGTTAAAATTACTGAGGAAGAAAAGACAAAGATAACATATGTGGGCAGGGGCATGGGGAGGAAACCCAAGTATATGCTGGTGGGGTGTGCTTCAGTGCAGCCACTGCAGAAAATAATATGTGGGCTCCTGCATAAACTCTCTGTGTGAAATATTGTCAGAATAATTTGGTTTGTTCAGGTCACCTACTTTTGAGAATAGTGAAAATTCTTCTTCTTAGAAATTAGATATAAATGAAATATTTCCCTGGCTTCCCTTGTTGTCATCATGTCAGACTTGTTATACCTGGATGACCCTGATTCCAGAGGTGCCCATTCCAACTCATTCCTCAAGTAGATCTGGTTGAGTGATGGTGAGAAACTGTGACCCTCATCCTCAAGCCCACAGTAGCCCTGACACCACCATGTCACACCCAGGCCCATCCCTCATGTGAGCCTACCTGTCCCAGCTTCCTCTCCCTCAACCTCACCCTCTCCACTGCTTCTTATCAACTCCCTCCTGGTCTTCTGTTCCTCTGCTTTTCCCTCTGGCTCCCACTTGACCCATGGAGGATGCCTGTATTGTGACTCCTGCACCAGCCTGGGCTCCTCTGTGAATCCTCCCATGGCCTCAGCATCTCTTTCTCTGTGTGTTACTCTGAATTATTACTCCACTGAAGTCATCTCTTCCCTGCCTTTCTGCTGAGAGTACTTGGGGAGTTTGATTGAGCTTTGGTTTCCTGCCTTCCCAGCACCAAGGTTTGGCCTGCAGCAGCTACTTAATAATTAAGCAAATTAATGTCTAGAATCACAGGTGACATTTTTTCCACTGGTCTCACAAACTTGTTATTTTTCTCTTCAATTTGTTCTAACCCTCTAAACCTGGGTAAACATTTTACTTCTCTAGCTATTTTTCTCTACCATTATTTAAGACATTGGTGACCATTTTATATTCTGTTTTGTTGTACTTTGTCTAGCTTCAATTCCAATGTTTCACACACACTCAGCCTCAGTGTGTGCTGGGATGATTATATTATTTATGTGGTGACCAGACTGGGGTAGATGAGGTCTGAGAAGCCTATCTCCCTAATGAAATCATGTAGTTGACATAACTAACTCAGATGACCAGGAGCAGTCACCCTCACTAGGTAAGTGAAAAGGTCCCCCCTATACAGCTTCCTGGAGGACAAAAGAGAGTTGGCAACCTGTCCAACATCCTGGGATGGCCCACCTTAGGTGAAGAAGAAGGAGACACCTTATTGAGAAGCCAGCAGAGGCAGCTGTAGTGATGCAGGTTCTCTTCAGAGTCTGGTTTCATGAAGAGTGAGGTAGGAGTGATCAGAATCCAGGAAGCAAAGAGAGTAATGAGTAGGGGGCTCCTGAGGGCAACTGGCTTAGCTCCTCTGAGATCTGAGCTAGTGCAGGGAGATGATTAATTCAGAGGCCTCCTGTGTAGAGACCAATGCTCTACAGGGAATTTCCCTCTTGATTTACTTGACTTTAGAATAATCTTTGCTCTAAGAAATAGGCCTGAGTTAAATTCAGAAAAGACCCTGAAACAATAAAATAATGACACAAAAGGATTAAAATGGGGACTATGGAATATATAAGGAACCTAAAATCTCAACAGCCAAATATAAATAATATTTTTAAAATGAAAGTACTAGGTGTAAAATGGGGAAATATTGTGAACAGGTATTTCTCATAATAAAATATACAAATGCCCAATAAAAATACTAAAAAAAATGCTCAATGCATTTTTTTATTTCCAACTTCCCACGATTCTTAAAAGTATAAATGAATGAAAATGATTGTACATATTTAAATAGTGCAATGTGATATTTGACATATCTAGGCATTGTGAAATGATTATTATCACAAAGAATATTAAGATATTTGTCTTTTCACACAGCTAGCTTTTTTTAATGAAGTCACAAACATGTTCTTGCAAGACAAATTTTATGTTTATAATGGAGCATACTAAGTACAATTAACATACTGCCCATTGGGCATCCAGAAGGTATGCATCCTTCATCATTAAAACTCTGTGTTCTTTAATCACCCTCGCCTCATCTCCCACCCCATCTATGGTAATGACCCTTCTACTCTCTGTTTCTGTGAGCTGAATTTTTTGTACTACAAATATGTGAGATTATGCATTTTAAAATCTTTTTCAATTTGACTTAGCATAATGTCTCTATATTCACACATGTAGTCACAAAAGACATGATTTTCTTCATTTTCAAGCCTTAGCAATAAATTATTATGTGTATCTTCCATAATATTTCCTGTATTCATTCATACATCTACAGATGCTTAATTGCTTCCATATTTTGGGCATTGCCATTGATACAGCAAGTATAAGGGAGTATAGAAATTTGTTCAAGACCCTGATTTATTTCTTTTGCACATATATCCAGATGTGGCATGGCTGGGAAAGAAGGCATGTCTTTATTTTTTAGGCATTTCTGTGCTGTTACCCACATATATCAGAGTCCTCTCCAGTGGGTTCTGATCTCCTGGTCAGTGCTATGATGCATGGTGAGGAGAAAGACAGAGAGACAGAGTTAAAGAAACAGAGACACTGTCAGCCAGGATGACCAATGCTCATGGAAGCAAAGCTGAGCAAGTAAAGTCCCTGAACACCCAGAGCTGTTGGTATTTATTAGTGACATCATAGTTAGATTGAGGTAAAGGAGCTGCACGAGATGATGTGTACTTGGTATGGATACATTGCTCATGCAGGCAAGCCTTGTAAAGGAAGACACAAAACATTCTCTAATTAGTGATAGAACAGACCAAAAAATAGGTTGTGGATAATAATTAACCTCATCGTTTTAGTAAAGAAGGATTTACCTCTGGGAACAGAGTTTGGGTAAGAGTCACTGACCTCAGCACATAAGCTTTGCTGACTTGCTTCTATAATCAAGCCAATTATGGGGTTAACTCTACACAGCCTGCACTGGTCATGGCCTGCTTTGGGCACAACTAACAGGGCTGTCCCCCCACACATAGGCTACAGAAACTGACTTTCCCTTCTACAGTACTCTAGGTTCTCTCTTCTCCCAGACATTTCCAACACTTCATAGCTTTTGTCTTTGTAGTAGCAACCACTCAAACAGGGCTGAGATATGTCTTTGTTCCTTTGGTTTGCTTTCCCTTATGATTAGTGATATAGAGTACCTTTATATACCTGTTGGCCATTTGAATGTCTGCTTTTGAAAAATATCCAGGTACTTTGCCATTTGCTTACTGAGGTTGCCAATTTGCTATAGATTTTCATATACTTTGGATATAAATCTGGTTTAAGATATTAATATATAAGTATTTTAAGTTTGCATATAGTATGATTCCATCTTAATTGTCAAATTGACTGGAATAACAGATTCTTGACAAGACGATTAGATCCCCAGATCCTATGCTTACTGGTGAGTTAGGTCCTGATGTTCAGAGCTGGATGTGTTGCTGAGGGGGGGGGCTCTTTTGGAAGCACTGGGATTGTGCCTTTGGAGGGTTACCTCTGGCTGGTGTGCTTTCTCCATGCTGTATCCTGGGATCTATCAAGTGGGAGGCTCTGCTCTATCCTTCACTTCTGTCCTGTAGTTTCTGTTCTGGAGCCAGCCAGAACAGAAAATGAGTCTCACTTCCTTTAACTTGAGGATGGCAGGTATTTGGTCCCAGAAAGGGAAGGCGCATAGTACAGAAAATTGAAACCACAGAACAGGGCTCCATTCTTGACTATACTGACAATGTGGTTCACAAGTCTTCACCCTGGTTTGTGAGAGGAAACATTTGGAGATGGAGACTAGTGAATAACTTCATGACATAAGCAGAAATGGGTTGGAGTTTTGGGAGGTGCTGGTGATTGAAAATGGGCTTCACATAGAATTTTACACCCAGCCATTTTAACATTTTTATTGTGAGACATGGACTTGCTAAGTTCCTGAGCTGCCCAGGAAGTTCTTGAATTTATAATCCCACTGGATCAGACTGCCAGAGTGCCGGGATTACAGGTGTATGCCACCCGTCCTGGCCTGATAAGCAACCCTGGTCAGAGCCCAGAAAATAAGAATTCTCAAAGGAATGTGGAGAGTTAGGCCAGGCTCAGGAATTTTCAGATTGGAATAAGGACTGTTGACCTACAGGCCACATGTATTATCTCGGACCAAACAAGTTCCTATATTGTGTTTAACATTTGTGTGATAGCTGAGTTTACAGGTGGTGGCCTAACTGATTTGGCAGAACAAATTTGAAACCCACTCAACATTTATGCTGTGGAATGCTTACTAGTGGCTGCTTTCCTCAGAGAGCCAGAAGCAAAATAAGAAAGAATTTTAAAAATTGAATTTTCCCCTCCCTGCAAAAAACCACCTATAAAAGTGATGGAGAAAAAGAGGTGTATTGATGAAGAAAATTGCACCTAAAATGAAGCCAAGTATTCTGATCCAGGTAAAGAAGGAACACACATTGAGGACTTTGCAGGAATGGGAAAGTTCCCAATCATCCCAGACTCCAAGGTTCAAGAGGCTAATATTTTACTTTCATAGAGAGCCCCACCTAAGGACGTGGTCCCTGGGATTCACTTCACTGTGCTTAAGCCTTACCAGCAGAAGTCACTGCACATGCTCTAAGGATCCTGGCTACTGCTAAACACAGATCTGAGTACTGTACACATGATGCTAGGTGTTAAGTCAAGCAGAATCCAAGACTGTGCAGATATGGAGGCTTCCAGAAAGTTCCCTTACAAATACAGAGCCAGGGCCAGGGATTTAGCTCAGTGACACCGTAACTGCCTCACAAGCACAAAGTCCTGAGTTCAATCACTGGTACAAACAAGAAACAAAAAATATATAAATACAGAGCCATTTTCAGATGTAAAGTATGTTTAATTAGCCTGGTTCCTTTGAAAATGAGATTTAGAGTTGGAAATATATTTTCCAAAATTGAATTTACCTAACATTCAGACACACAATGTGATAAAAATGTATTAAAGCAAACACATAATGTGCTATAGAATTTATACTTAAATGATTTTCCCTTTATCCTCTCAACCAATAACCTATGGTGATAATTCTTATTGCAAACTGTTAATTCTTTGCTTTCCATGTATGAGAGACCAATGTAGTATTTGTCTTCAATTTTATTTCAATTACTATAATGGTGCACATTTCTATCTATCTTTTCATAAATTAAAGAATTTAATGTTGTATTGGCTAGTTAATATCCTTTCTGTAAACACGCCATGGTTTATTTACTCACTTGACTACTACAGTGTGGTGATGGATCTGGAAGTTCAGTTCTCAAAAGAACATTGTATATTGTGTCTAGGGACAAAATATATTTGGAAAAGATCAAGAAAAATCATAGTGATTCTATTTGAGATTTCAGGAGCAGAACTTTCTAGACAAAAAAGTTTCTCTGGGTTTCAGATTGATTAACATATAGACAAGGAAACTCATTTCTTTCCAACCATAGGCATTCATTTGGAAAACCAGCCATGCTAGTATTCATGGATGTGTGCCTGCAGTTGTGCAGGAGACAGGCAGAAGTCATCTCACTTCCAAAGACTTCACCCCACCCTGGTATTGCAGGATCCTCTTCCATGCTGGCATCCCATCCTTGTTTCTCAGGGTATAGATGAGTGTGTTGAGGACTGGGGTAATAACAGTAGAAGGGCATGAACTTTGCCTGAGTGTGATTTTTCTGGAGGCTGGAGTTGCACATACATGGCAGAAGCAAAGTACATGGTGACCACAAGCAAGCGGGAACTACAGGTGCTGAGTGCCTTGTGCCTGCTTTCAGCTGAAGGTAGTTTCAGTAGAGCCCTGGCAATGAAGGTGTCAGAGGTGACCACCAGCATGGGAGCCATCCTTGCAAAAGGAATGGGTCCAATAACCAGGGCCAGCTCATTAGCAGTGGATTCCCCAAAGGCTGGCTTGATGAGCACAGGCAGTTCACAGAAGTGGTCCAGAGTATGCTGTCTACAGAGGGGGAGCTGGAGGGTGAGAGTGGTTTGGAGCAGGGAATTCAGGAGCCTGCTGGAACAGGAGGGAGCTGCCATATGCACACATGCCCAGGGACAAATGATGACAGTGTACTGGAGGGGCCAGCAGATGGCCACATAGTGATCAATGGACATCATGGCCAATAGGATGCATTCAGCAGAGGCAGTCCAGTTAAGAATATAGCCCTGTGTGATGCAAGCCCAGGCAGCAATTGTCTTGTGTGGTCCCCAGAGCTTGGCCAGCATCTGGGGCACAGTGCCACAGGTCACACTGAGGTCCAGCAGAGAGGGGTTGTCCAGGAAGTACATAGGTGTCTGAAGTCTGGGGTCCTCCAGGGAGAGGAGGATGATGGAGCTATTCCCCACCAGATTGAGGAAGTAGGAGATGAGGACCACTGCAAAGAGTGGCCTTTTGAGCCATGGGAACTCTGAGAAGCCCAGCAGGACAAAAGTATTGGAAACCTCATGTTTCTCCTTCCCATGGCATCTGCTTTATATGTACCTAGAAGGAATGGGACAGATTTTGATTATATGCATGACTTTTCAATTTCAACAACTTTACAGCAGCATCCTCAAAAATTTCCCTTGGAAATTATGAAGCCTCATAACTGTTAGGAAAATTTTTGTATAGCTCTATAACAGTTTCCTATACCTTCACTTTATAGTCAATATAAAAGTACATAAAGACATGTCAAAAATTTTACATAGGTCCAGGATTCATACATATGTGCCAGGGCAAAGCACCTGCCTGGCCACCTGGATGCCCTGAGTTCAATTCCCAGTATCACCCTCAAATTTTTAAATAGAGATGAATCCAGTAAACTGGTAATCTCTTTATTTGAAAATATCAACCAGTCTCTTTTTTATTTCTTCCCAATTCTCCCATTTTTCATCTTCCCCTTTTATCTTTGGTGGATTTCCATAACTCATTGAATGTTATGTTCTCTAGTGATGTGAAATGGGGTGTGTGGCCCATTCCATTTAGGGCACTGCCTCCTGTTCCCTGTGAGTCCATATAGGTGAGGGATTTGGGGCTCAGTTGGATGGGTAGAGCTTGATATAGCTCAAGTGGATACATACTGCTCTGGAATTCTCAGATGTGAAGAGGCTATTAAATAGAGTTATGCTGGATGCTCATCTATGCCCCTATTTTTGTAACAGTAAAATGCACATGACTTCCTCTTCTATGTTAAACACTTTCAAGCTCACAGTAGAGGGGTGTTGTGTGCATTCATATTTTTGTCCTGCCACTGTCACCTTCCTTCTGACAAGACTAAGATCAGACCTGGGAATCAAACCTCTGTCTCCTCCCTGACTCTGGCAGTCACCGTTCTACTACCTCTCTCTGCAGTTTTGGGTTCTTTGAACGTCTCAAAGAAATATAATCTTATGTTGTTTGACATACTGTGATTGGTTTAGTTCACTTATTTCAGTAGTTTCCAACCATTTTGGTTCAAGGACTAGTTTCCTGGAAGATTATTTTTCCATAGACAGTGGGTTGAGTTAGTTTTAGGATTATTCAAGCACACATATTTCTTGTGCCCTTCATATTTATGAATATTTCTTGTACTATATAATGAACTAATTATGCAGCTCACCATAATGCAGGATCCGTGGGGCTCTGAGATTCTTTTCCTAGCAATAGATTCTTCCATGGGAGTGATGGGAGAGAGGAGTATCTGAAGAGTTTTGCTCATGTCCAGTCTCCTCCAAGATATTTTTGGGGGTTTTCTGTCAGTGCAGAAACCCTGCTTCACAAACACAGAGCACTAGAAATAGAAGCAGTCTGTTCAATGCTTTTGTGGCAACCTCAGTATATTCTGCCTTAACTGTAATTGAGAACATAGGAAGATTTTAAATGGTTTTCAACACTTTACACACCACTATCATTTGAGGTCTTAAGCAGTATAGTTTAACATCTTTAGCATAGACAAAGTGGATTCTCTTGCCTCATTCACAAATGGGTGACAGCTAATGAAGACAAATTATAGAAAGTGGGCATGGAGAATGTGAATCTCCTTTTACAATGAATCCAGAGCTTAAGGAGGACTCATATTTTCTTTTAAATACAGCTTTTCTTTTGTTGGCAGTCTTAGAGATTTCTGGTGACAAATGATTCAGTGGTTCTCCATTTTCAAAGAACCTCTTCAATGACATTTTTCCTACTTATTTTGGGTAGGGTAAGCTTGTGGGCTTGTCAAAATTGTGACTGAGCTGGTTTTGTGAAAGAAAAAACAAAATTGATAAACCCTTCACCAACCTTATCAAAAAAAGGAAAGAAAAGTCTCAAATCCATGCAATTAGGAATGAAAAAGGTGAAGTCACAACTGCATCAGCAGAAATACAGAAGATCATCAATACCTGCTTCAAGAATCTGTACTCTAATAAAATGGAAAACACAGAAGAAATGGACAGATTTCCAGATACATATGAATTACCGAAGTTGAAAGAAGATAAAAAATTCTAAACAACACAATTACATTCAATGAAATTGAAGATGTAATTAAAAAATTACCGACAAAGAAAAGGCCAGGTCCTGATAACTTCACTGCTGAATTCTCTAAGACATTTACAGGAGAACCGTTGCGACTGCTCTTTAACATTTTCAATGAAATTGAAAGGGAAGCAATACTTCCAAATTCATTCCTAGAAACAAGTGTTACTTTGATTCCAAAAAGAAGACAAAGAACAAACCAAAAAAGAGAGAACTACAAGCCAATCTCCCTAATGAAAATAGTTGCAAATATCCTCAATAAGATACTGGCAAAGAAAATACAGGGGGTCATCAAGAAAATCATACACCATGACCAAGTCAGATTTATCCCAGGGATCAAAGGATG
Organism: Heterocephalus glaber; assembly: GCF_053883595.1. Taxonomy (NCBI): domain Eukaryota; kingdom Metazoa; phylum Chordata; class Mammalia; order Rodentia; family Bathyergidae; genus Heterocephalus; species Heterocephalus glaber. The sequence goes on from NW_028258410.1 coordinate 5,914,383, forward strand.
GTTCAACATATGTAAATCAATAAATGTAATACACTACATTAATAGAGTCAAAGACAAAAACCATATGATCATCTCAATGGATGCAGAAAAAGCATTCAAGAAATTCAACACCCATTCATAAAAGCCCTGCAGAAAATTGGAATAGATGGTCCTTATCTTAATTTGATAAAGGTTATCAATGAAAAACCAAAAGCCAACATCATACTAAATGGTCAAAAACTGAAAACCTTCATGCTAAAATTAGGAACAAGACAAGGATGTCCACTATCACCACTTCTGTTCAGTATAGTCTTGGAAACATTAGCCACAGCAATTAGACAAATGAAAGAAATAAAAGGAATAAAGATACTAAAGGAAGAAGGTAAACTGTCATTATTTGCTGATGATATGATACTCTACATAGAAGAACCAAAAAAGTCTGCTGAAAGTCTTTCAGACTTAATTGACAGTAGAATAGCTGGATACAAGATCAACACTCAAAAATCAATAGCCTTCTTGTACACAATTAATAGACTCACTGAGAGAGAAATTGGTGCAGCATTGCCTTTCATAATAGCATCCCAAAATGGAAATATCTAGGAATCAATCTAATGAAGGAAGGAAAAGAACTCTACTTTGAAAACTACACCACTCTGAAAAAAGTGATTGAAGAGGACATAAGAAAATGAAAGAAACATCCCTTGTTCCTGGGTAGGCAAACCAATATAGTGAAAATGGACATACTTCCAAAGCTGCTGTACAGATTCAATGCAATGCTGATTGAAATTCCAGCATCATACTTCACAGACCTTGAGAAAACAATCCAAAAATTCAGTTTGACATGAAGAGGCCTAGAATAGCAAAAGTCATTCTAGGCAATAAAGACAAGGTAGGGGGTATCAGAATCCCCAATTTGAAACTGTACTGCAGAGCTACTATGATAAAAACAGCATGATATCAGCAAATAAACAGAAACAAGGACCAGTGCAACAGATTACAAGGTGCATAAACAACTCCAGACACACTCAGTCCCTTCATTTTCAAAAAATGAGCCAAACACCCTCACTGGAGGAAAGATAGCCTCTTTAATAAATGCTGTTGGAAAAACTGGATTTCAACTTGCCAAAGATTAAAACTAGACCCCTGCCTTTCACCATGCACTAAATGAAAATTGAAGTGGATTAAAGATCCAAATATTAAAACAGAAACACTAAACTTGCTGGAAGATAAGTTAGGTAGAACACTCAAAGACATAGGCATAGGAAAAGACTTTATGAACAAAACCTCAGTAGCATGGGATCTAGCACAAAGAATCAATAACTGTTATCTCATCTTATTAAAAAGCTTCCATAGTGCAAGAGAAACCACCAAGAGAGTGAAGAGACAACCTACAATGCAGGAAAATATTTTTACTAGCTATTCCTTAGTCAAAAGTCTACTACCCAAAATATATAAAGAACTAAAAAAATTAGACCACCCAAATATAAAGACCCAATTAAAAATGGGCATCTGAAATGAACAGACATTTCTCAGAAGAAGAAGTAAAAGCAGCAAATAAACATATGAAAAATGTTCAACATCACTTGTCATTGTTCAAGATGCAAATAAAAACAACACTGAGATTGCACCTTACCCCCAGAAAGAATGGCTGCTATCAAGAAATCAACCAATAGCAAGTGCTGTCAGGGATGTGAGGACAAAGGAGCCATTCTTCCTTGTTGGTAGGAGTGCAGATTGTTGTAACCTCTGTGGAAATGATTATAGAGATACCTCAAAAAGCTATGATTATAAGTCCCACTTGACCCATCTATTCCTCTGCCGGGTATCTTCCCAAAAGAATTAAAAGAATCATTCCACAGTGATATATGTTCACCCATGTTTATAGTGGCAGAGCTTGCAATAGCTAAAATTTGGAAACAGCCCAATTGCCCATCACATGCAGGCTGGTTAAAGATTTGGTTTTTCTATAAAATGGAGTACTACTCAGCCATAAAGAATGAGAACCTAGAGCCATTTATAGCTAAGTGGATGCACATTGAGGTCATGATCTTAAGTGCAATAAATAGGACACACATGTGTAAATACTGACGTTTCTCTGGTGTGTAAAACTAAAAGTGTAAATAAGGATCAAAATGTAAAATTGATAGTGTGAAATAGGAAGAAAGGTTCTAAAGGAGTAGGAGAAGTAGGACGGGTAGGGGAAAGGAAAGAAGGAAAAATATGAGAAAAGAAAAAATGCAAAAAAATATTTGTAAATAGGGAGGGGTGGAGGGGGTGAAGAGATGACAGGGGAATGGGAAAAAAGTAAGAACCAAGATACATCATGTAAAGGTTCAAGGTCCCAATGATGAATGTAACTATATTGTATACTTAAAATGTACTAATAAACTTAATGGAAAAATCTTTGACTGATACAAGTGCACAGTGCAGGTAAGAGTCACAGATGTCATGGCAAATAAAAATTGGTGAGCCATCCACAGGATAAACTAACCCTTGATTCTTACTTAAATTCTACCATCAGATGCAGCTGTACAATTGAAGGACGTCACCTAACTTGCTTCTATAGAACTTGCCAGCGGCTGCAGCTGGTAGAGTTTTTATTTGATGTTGTAAGCAATCAGTTTATCATGGTCTCTGGAGTCAAACCTCTCTGCTGATGTTCATCTGTGTTTGCAGCTGCTTCCCAGTGCTATCATCTTAGCCTCAGCTCCACTACAAATAATTGGGATTTTAATGTTATAAAGAATGTACAACTTAGATTTCTCACATTTGCATAAGGTTCATGCTCCTATGAGAATCTAATGTTCTCCCTGATCCTACAGAATGCAGAGCTCAGGTGGTGATGGGAGAGAAGAGTATTGACTGTGAGTACAGGTGGAGCTTTGCTTGGGCAACCTCAGCTCACCTCCTTTTGTGAGGCCTGGTTCCAATATTTTGGGGATACCAGAATTATACAATGCTGTTGAGATCAATTCATGCTGTGGTCAACATTTCTTATGGTTTTGAAGGTAGAGTAAGTTTGCATTCTATGTGATTTCTACATTTTTCTTATACATACACCAGCCAATGCACCCCTCGATGTTACTATATTTTCGGTATTGGGAATAGTGCTTGCATGGATTTTGGTGCACAAATACCTCTCCAGGACTCTGCTTCCAATTCTTTGTGTATGTTTCTGTAATACAATTTCTCCATCATGTGTTTTTCTATTTGTATCTATTTATGCTGTATTCTGTAGCAGCTGTAGCATTCTACATATCCATTCAGTGCCCCAGGTTTCTGATTTTTAACATTCTCAGCAATGCTTGTTAGTTGCTGATAAAAAACTTTATGGTGTGAAACCTCCCAGCAGTTCTCACTGAAGGTTGTTTGCACACGAGAAGTCACCTCACTCTTGTTGGTTGCAAATTTCACTCTGTGTTTGGTCTTCGCTGGAGCAATTACATCTGATGAGAATCTTTTTGAGTTCATTCTTATTGTTGACTTTCTGTATATTCACATCCTTCATCATCTAGAAAGTGGTGTGCCACCATTTTTTCAAATTTCTCTGTCCCTTTTCTCTCTTTTTCAGTTCTCCCTCAATGCCACATTATTCTGGTTCATTGTGTTTCACATATCCATGAATCTTTCCTCTTTTTCTGTAGTTTTGTATCACTCTGAACCCGAGACATAACAGTGTCCATTGTCCTATCATCTAATTTGCTGGTTCTTTCCACTGTGGGCTCTGCTCCTCTCCATCAGATCTGAGCCCAATTCAGCTCTTCAACTTGAAGTCTCTTTTAAATGTTTTCTTACTTTCTATCTCTGCCTACTAACCCAGCCCAGGTCTCTTAGTGACAAATCTGAAATGTTTTTCTGTAACGAGACATCAAGAAACTGCCCAGGCTGGGACTTCTCCATCTCCTCTCTGGCCAAAGTAGGGAGGGCCCTGGTCTTTGTTCTGTGGCAGTGACATTTGGAGAGTGAGGTTCATCTGTCATAAGTGGGCACTGTGTATATGGTGGCACTAGTGATGTAGACAATGGGCACAGTGATTATACCTGGAGTAACTATACCTGAGTCCCTGGTCTGCCAGCAGGACACATGAGGTGTGACAGCTGAGGACTTAGTCCAGAGGATGTCACCATGTTCATTGCCATCCATATTGCACAAAAATATCCACCTCTCTGGAGTCTAGAGAAGATGCAGTGGGAAAAAAACATGCATCAGTATAGCATACATAGGGAAACTGATGATTTTGTTATTCTAGAAAGAATTGTCCTTATGAATATGAACTGAAGAGACAAAATCAGTAACACAAGATACAGTGTCAGAAGACAGCAGTTCTTTGGATAGTATTTGAATATTATTGTCTTATCATAAGATAAGAACCCTCTGCAGTGCTGAGCCTCCAAATGATCCTCTGTCATCCTCATCTCTAGGTCAAGGTTTGGCACAGCTCCCACATGATATGTGCTTAATGAGGGGGTGATAAAAATGGCATACATGTGTATTAAATACAGAGAAACCTGCATTGGGTTGACAGTGGGACATCCACAGGAGAGGGAAGAACATTGCCATGACAGAGGCAGGGTCGCCTGGTTCTTTTCCACACTGCCCTTGAAGTACACACAAATCTGCCAGGACAAAGAGCTAACACTCCAGTAGGATGCTGCTTACATGCAATTGTCCCCTTACAGGAGATGGGAACCTTGGCTGGGAATTTCTGAACATTTTCTTTGATCCCACAGGTAAGACCAATAGATCACTGGGAGAATGAGAAAATCTTAGGAATTTGCCTGACTAGTGGAAATATAGTCTATGACAAGACATTCAAAGAAAATCAACACATTTCCAAGGTATATCTGGTTCTTGTTTCTTTTTTTAAGGAACATTTTAAGTTGCTGTACTGGAGTGATTGCAAGCAGAATTGAGTAGGAGTATGGAGGTGTGCCCTAGAAAGAAGGTTTTGAAAGACTGGGTACTATGGCAACACCACTGTTACACATAAATAGTATTACTTTAGAAATGATTTTGCACTTGGAAGAGAGATGTAATTATACATGTATTCACTAGGAAAAATTAATTAAAAAATCTATGAAGCAGTCAACTTTGCATAAAGGAAAGATTTTTTCAGAATGATTTTGTAAAGACAGATATAAAATTATATGCCTTTTTAAATAGAGAACAACATTTTGGAGATTATTTAAATTGTGAAAAGGTTAAAAGTTGTTAATTAAATTGTGTATTATCACCCATAGTTCTTTTTTTCCTTCTTTTTAAAAATTAATTTTATTGGTACATTTAAGGTATACAATATAATGATGCTCATCATTGTAAATATTCTCCTTTACATAATTCATCTTGGTTCTTATATTTTTCCCCATTCCCCTGCCCTCCCTTCAACTGCTCCACCCCTCCCTATCTACAAAGACTTTGTTTTCATTTATTCTTTTTCTCCTATTAATTCTGTTCCTTTCTTTCTTTTCTCCTACCACTCCCAATTCCCCTTCCCCTTTGGACCTTTTCTTCCTATTACACATTATCTATTATACCATTTAGTCCTTATTTACACTTTCTCACACTAGAGAAACTATTTAGTATTTGCATATGTGTGTCCTATTTACTTTGCTTAAGAGTATCGCCACAATGTGCACCATTTAGCTATAAATATCTCTAGTTTCTCTTTATTTATGGCTGAGTAATACTCCATTTTATAAAAAAAAAAAAAAACACATTTTCTTTATCCAGCCTCCAGTTGATGGGCAATTGGGTTGCTTCCAAGTTTTAGCTATCATGAATTGTGCTGCTATGGACATGGGTGCACACATATCACTATGGTATGATCCTTCCAATACTTTGGGGAAGACACCCAACAGGGGAATAGCTGAGTCAAATAGGACTTCCAGTCCTAGTTCTTTGAGATATCTCCATACTGATTTCCACAGTGGTTGCAACAGTCCACACTCCCACCAGCAGTGGAGTAGGGTTCCTCCTTCCCAACAGCCCTGCCAGCATTTGTCATTAGTTGACCACATGACAGCAGCCAATCCCTCTGGGGTGATGTGGAATCTCAGTGTTGTTTTCATTTACATCTCTCCAATGACCAGTGATGTTGAACATTTTTTCATATGTTTATTTGCTACTGGTATTATTTCGTCAAAGAACCCATAGTTCTTTTGTTGTGAGAACACTTAAGAACCACTCTCCTAAACTGTCTGAGAGTGCAATATATCACCACTAACTAAAGTCCCTCTGCCACATAATAGATCTTTTCTACTCCTCCTTCCTGTGTGGCTGTGACTCTGCACCTGTGACCTCTGTCACCCCAACCCTGAGGAATCCACTGCCTGAGACTGTGGCAATCACCACCCTGCACTCTGCTCCTAGGAGATTAACGATTTCACCTCCATAGCAGAGTGAGAGCAGGGAGTGTTTATCTTTCTCAACTCACTGCTGCTGGAGGGGCTGTTATTAGAAAAGCAAAAATAACAGAAGTTGGCAAGAATATGGAGAAAGGGGAATGCTGTTGTTGGGAAGGTAATTTTAGTCTTTATGGGGACAGCTTCAGAGCTTATCAAGAGATTAAGAATAGAACTCTTCTATGAGACAGCAATCTCAGTCCCGGGGATGTGTGCAGAGGAAACTAGCCAGGCTGCTGTTTAGATATTTCCCTCCTGAGGTCACTGAGGCATTATTCAAAAGAGCCAAAATACAGAATAAACAGTTTCCTAGCCACGTATGAGTACAAGACAAAGCGTACTAAATTATAAGCACTGAATATCAATCTAACATAAAGAAATAAATACTGTCATTAATGGCAGTGCAGTTGAAGTTCATTGTGTTATGTAAAATAAACCTAGGACCAAAAAGCAGAAGTTACTTTTTTCAAGTGTCTTCTTGTGTATCAGCACAATGACATCTGATTTGTTTCTATTTGGGTCCCCATGATATGAGAATTAAAGACACTAACTCCTCCTGAAGTCAGGAATGAATTCCAGGCCAACCTCGGATCTCCTCATTGCCACATCTGACTCACTGCCAGCCACAGCGATGGTCCTGTATCCAGACACACCCAACCTCACCCATTCTTCAGGGTCCTCCAGCAGAGGATCCCCAGGAATCATAGCCCTCACTTTATCATTCATTGCTTTGAAGCCTACAGGGACCCACTAAACACCCCCACACTTGGGCAGGTTGTGAGACATCTGCAGGCCTGAGGGAAAAGGGAGTCCAAAGTATCACATTGTGGCTGCTACAGATAAAGGAGGAAATACAGACCTCAGTGTGTGACCCATTTCAATCACTTATTAGGTCTCAAACCCAAGGACTCAGGGCCACCATTTGGAGAAACAGGCACACAGCATCCTGCTGCATAGCCTTGCCAAGCGATACCAGAAAGTGGACATTCTTTACACACCTTCCAGCCTGCCTGAGACCTGAGTTAGGTTAGAGTTTATACTTTGTAAATTTGTTCCTCTCTTTCTTCCATGCCTAAGGCTCTGGAGGGAATACTGACCATGTGAAATGAGGAGGTATACATCAGGAAGTTCCAGAGTCAGCTTGAATTCAATTGATCAACAAGCACCGCAGATACCAAAAGAAACTTTTCTGTGACTGAAACATACCCAGCCTCACACCGGGTGGCACTGCCCATCTTCTTGCTTGAAGGCTGAAATCTCTGTATGTTAATTCTATGATAAATTCCACCTGTACTTCTGCAGGGATGCCTATGTGACTGGAATGAATTCTTTCAGCAAAGCAAAAAGAATAGAGGGGCAAGTGGTGTTTTCCACAGGACATTAGTGCCTGCTTCTGGGTGACATTCATGTGGCACCAGCCCCACCTCTGATATGACCCCTGAACTTCCCCCACTTCATCCCCATCAGCCTCCTCCTCTGGATCGCTTCCCTCCACACTCTATATAAAGCCTTCATCCTGGCCCCCTGCACAGCTGGCATCTGCCTCTCCCTCTGAACCAGTCTCCTGCTGGAGACAGTGTCTTGTGCAACCCCTGCATCAACGTCCTTTCCTCTGCACTGTTCCACCACCCCCTCTGCCTACAAGTATTACTGTCAGTTCCCACACTGCTGTGTCACTCTCCCTGCCCTCCTGTGTGACCATGCTTTGGGAGTTCGACTCAAGTTGAAGTTTTCTGCCTTCCCAGTGCCTTGGATTTATTTGTAGCAACTATTTAATAAATGCATAATCAGTATCTGGACTCACATATGGTTAATATCTTTAGTCACTGGGAAGTGACATTTCTTTCACTTGTCATACAAACTGAGTCCAATTTTTCCCCCAAATTTTGCCCAACACTCTAAACTTGCAGAAATTTAACTTTTCTCAAATTGTCTCTATCATTATTCAGATCACAGAGTGACACATTATGTGTTGCATTGTGTTGTGTTTTAACTGTTGTCCAGTGCAATGCTTCATGCATGCTACATGTGTGATATATGCTGTTTTTTATTAGTTTCTTTCTTCTCTGGAGTATTTTGCTGTTGTTGGTTTTTTTTGTCTTTAACTTTTACAATATGTGGCTTTTCAGTCTTCACCTTTTCTTGGACCTGAAAACTTATGTGGTGATAGGGAGTTGGTGGTAATAAGTAGGATTGAGAAGGTTTTGTCCTTAAAGAATTAATTTTGGTTCCTATGATTTTATCCATCCATTACCAAGAACCCCTCATGCTCATTAGGTGAGATAATCTCCACTCTGATCCATGGTGTGATTCACTGGAAGAGAAGGAGGTTAACACCCTGCTCAAGGACAACCCTGCCTCCACTCACCTTGAGGTGAAGAAAGAAGTGGCCCACTAATGAGAGGCCTCTGGTGGATGTTTGGTCTGGCTCTTGTGAGGCAGGTTCTCTTCAGAGGCTGGGTTTCATGGAGAGTGAGGTGGGAGTAATCAGAATCCAGGCAGGAGAGAGAGTGATAAGTAGGGGGCTTCTGTGGGTGCCTGGCTCAGTCCTGTGGGGCCTGAGCTAGTGTAGGGAGACCATTAACTCAGGGCCTTATGTGTAGAGATGAACACTCGACAGGGAATTTCCCTCTTCTGATTTATTTGTCTGTAGAATCACCTTGCCTGTGTGAGATGATGACAAGACCTGAAACAATAAACTTACCACACAGATGAATGGATATGGAGTCTGTGGCCACATTGTCCTGATCCCATGGTTCTCTATGAGAAATTGTGCACAGGGCAGACTGATGTCACCCCAGGATAATTTTTACCTAAAACTTTCACAGTTAATTATGTTTGAAGTAGTACACTTTATGTGGATTCACAACACTATTGTAGAAAATAAAGAAGCTCTGAAACTGGTTAGATGTTTATTTTCCTTACAGGAGACAACTTTATGGGATGTTATGAAATACTGCATGTGTCAATGACATTTTTCTTTTAGATTCCTTCCTTCACCATGTGAACCTGTTACTCATAGCTTATGTCAGTCTTAACCCATAAATCTGGCTCTTTTTATCCTGCACAAGGAATTGAGCAGAACACAGCTATAGTAAGGATGGAGGAATTTTTCATAGGAATGTACAGTGCTCAGGTGGGGAGTAGGCTGATGAGAAAACTCAAGAGTGGGTTTGACTGGAGTGGCCCAGTCTGCTTTAGGTTTTGAAGATTTCATTGGGAACTTTCCTGTGTCTTCAGTTGGGATTAAGGGGATTATGTCCTGTTGGGACTCTCCATCCTCACTTCAGGAGGAGCATTTTGGCCTTTATACGTGGCTTGTCAGAACAAGTGTTGTGTTTGAGCTAAGGCTGTGGAGAAGTGTGGAATCCACAGGGTTAATGATGCAATAATGGCCACGTGGTCACCCTTGAGTTCCCCAAACCAGATAGGGCAGGTATTTGGGGGCTCAGGGCAGAGGTCAAGAAGTGTGATAAGGGGCCCAAGGGGATTGCTCAGGCTCATGTCAGGATGTGAAGGAAATATGCTCTTTAAGATTCAGGAGGCAACATGTTTATCATGAACTAACTCTAGGATGTGTTCCACACTGTCTATCTCCTGTCTCAATACCATCACTTTGATCTAGTCTTGCACTCTTGATATTTGTTACCCCTCAGAAAATTTTGGAGGAAATTGAAATGCCTGGCTTGTTTTTGAACACCTTATTAAACATAATGTCTTTTCCCCACCATGGGGACTGGTGAAGAGCTGGTGCAACCTGAGTTCAGAGAGCAAGTTTTCACCAAATGTCTACAGCTGAGGCTTAGCACAGGTCTGTGATAGCTCCACCAACCTCCTGTTTTCTGTTTCCTGGTGAAATACTCTGGGTATTTTTAAAGGCTGTCCTCTCAGATACCCACTTGTAATTAATTAGTTTCATTATTGCCACTTCTAAATAATTATTTTGAAATTGTCAAATGTGGAGAATTGACCTTCCCTTCAATAGGAAGATTCCATGTAGCACTTGAAAGTAAAATTTTGCAGGATTTAATCTGAAATTTGTCATTGTTTGAACTGGTGGATTGACTTTGCCCTCCTGTTGGTGACTCCTGGCCAGATTTAGGTTGACACTAGTCACCTACAGCAGCGTGGGTTGGAGCCACCAGCCCTGTTCATGTGCTAGGATGTTCACTAGGATGTTGCAGTGAAATCATAAAATGTGCTTTGTCACCATAGGTGGACACATGCAGGTTGAATGGGGGAATTGTGGGCCAGGCTTTCTCACTTGGATTTAACTGGGTGCTTGACCGTCTGTACCTCTTTAGTTCTAAGGTACTGGTTCTGTGGGGTGCTTTGGTGTGTTCTTCAAGATGTGGGACTTTATTCATTTGCTGGTTCTGGGAAGCAATGGATCCTTCGTGTTGAAAATGGCTTTTCTGTATGGAGGATCTGAGCACTTCCCATTTCCTTGTGATTGACTTAATCTACTGCCTGCTCTGAATTAATCTTGCATCCATGCAGGTGATTTGTCACTTCCTTTGGAATGTATTTATGTGGGAAAATGTTGATTCTGATATTTTCATTGTGCTCTCTCTGTAATCTCATCTACTGTTATTGCCTTTCTTGTGTTTCTGTGTGCTGCTGCTTTTTTGTGTGTGGATGTATTGAGGGTTTGTAGCATGAAACAGCTTTTGCATGTGGAATTTGGTGCTGTAGCTTTCTTCTCCCAGGTATTGGCTAAAATGGTAATGAGTCCAAGATTTTTTTATGCTCAATCTAGTAAAGTTCCTAGAGAATATGGAAGCCACAGAGAGTATTCCAACATCTCACTGCTAAGATGTCTGTTAGTTAACTATGACAAATTTAAGGAAGATGGTTAAAAAAAAGAGGCTGATAATTTGTAAATTTGGTCTTGGTGTAATTTTGAGTTGCTGGCTGAAGAACAGTTCTCTGAATTAAAATTCCCCAGGTGGTTCTAGCTTGTAAAAAGGAAGTGGGGAGATATTCCTACATACAGATTTTATAAAATTATTTGCATGGCTCCAGTTTCTAAATACCCTAGGCCCTAGAACCCAACATAGAAAGACTCCTGCTACCCACAGGCATTTTTTTCACTTATCTGTGCTTGACTGGTGTCCAGTATGGGGCCTTACTACATCGATGGGGGGCTACCTTCTCTATCTCCTGAGCTGATATTTTCCTCTTCTCTTCCAACTGCTTTTCATTCCCAGCCAAGGCAGACGACTCTTTGCCTCTGTCCTTAACACTATCTGTCCCATCAATTTCATCAGGATTGAGATCAGGAAACAATCTAACACTTCACTTTATTCAGTGGAGTCTGAATCTGTTCCCTTTATGGGGTGTGTCATATGGAGATGGAGGAGTTCTCAGAGTACCTGTTCTTTGCTCAGTGATAGCCATGCCTCAGTGTAAACAAAGGTTTCATAGTGTTACTCATCAATTTAGGAGTTAATTTAACAAGTTGAGTATAACTTCTGTCTGACTTTGAGGGATGAGACTGCAATGTTTCCTCATGTTGCACTCCTGATGAAAAAGAACATATTCTTTAAAATACTGTGGAAGTAAATCAGTAACTCCAGCTGTAACACTCCAGACCACCATGTTTGGAGGCTGTGAGAAGACATAGCCCCTCATACAGACCCTAAATGTATTCTGAATATTCTATCTATAAAGGGAGAACCCAGTATTTGGCAATATGTATTTCAAAAGGCACAGGAATGTGTCAGTTAGGACAGGTTCATGGAGATAACAGAAGAAATAAGGAGAATCCTGCTATATTTTTAAATATCTTCTCAGAGACCTTCTAAAAGTACAGTGGGTCCTTCACTTATGAATTCAATTAATTTGCAAGGGCTGCTTGTAACTCAAGCTGGTCAATTGATGGCTCAGGCTCCTCTACACAGCCTTCAGCATCTCTCTTCTGTATCTATGCAGATATCAGTGTCCTTGGAGAGACACTAGCCCAGCTTTTCTCTGTGGGAGACCAGATGGGAAGAATGATGCCTCCTTCTGAGCACTGAGAAGAAAGAGGACACACAGGCACATGAACGTGTTATAGGGAAAAGTAAAAACACCTGAGGTTAAGTTGTTTACCCAGAGAAGTACCGTGGAGAGTGGGAGACAGATGAACCCTTTGGAACCCTAATTGAATCTGAGTGAATAAAGCTAATGTCCAGCAGTCACTTGGGGCTGTATGTTGAAGGAAGATATGAGCCCACCAGCCCTTCATATTTTAACCTATTTCTGTGCCTCTTTATTTTTCATCCTTGTCACCCCTTGGTCAGGTTTGTGCTTGTAGACTGGTTTCTACATTTCTCAATTAATGCCACACAGGAAAGGATGTTAAAATGTTCCTTCCAGAACTCCTTAAGGGTTAAATCTGTATCTGAGACCATCCAGAAGCACAAAGTGGCTGTCATTGGGATCTAACTCAAAACTTTGTTCATAAGTTAAAACTAAAATTCCAGCTGTAACCCAAGTTGTTCATATGTTAGCTCTTACCATGCCAAGACACTGTCTTCTGGAGCTTGCCACTATTTATTAAGCACACAGCTTCTTGAAGGGGTAAGAGGTGGTGCAGGGTACAACAGAGTGGAGAGCACTGATTTGGGCAGGGTCCTAGCAACAAAGGAAGGAGACATTCTAGCAGGAACAGCTCATTGGTTAATGGGAAATTTGTTTTTCCAGATTAATTTCTGCATCTATAGAAGTTTTCCGTACAAGTCATGCTGCCCTTAGCTGCAATATTGTCTTCCCATTCAAGACATCACAGCATCATGGATCATAGAGACCTCCACTGTAACCAGTGGTGTGGGGAGTTGTTCCTTTCCCACACCAACTGCTGACCCTCTAGGCAAAGCACTGTGGGCTAAAAAGCAGACTCAGACTTTTAATATGAGAAGCCAATTCATAAATTTTCAGCTTGCACAAGGTTGTCTAAATCATGAACCCAAATTAACATTTCTTCCTTTAACTTTAGGTATCTAGTATTTTGACTCAACAAGGAGAAAAGCACTAAGACAACATGACCATATAACTAGAAAAATCTAGAGTCTACTATGATCTCTTAAAATATTAAATCCAGCAGAGTAGCAGGAAGCAATGTCAATATACAAAAATGAGTAGGTTTATATGATATATAAAATGATACGATTATATATATAAAATCAGGAAAAAAACTTCATTCAAAATAGACACACACACTACTTTGAAATAAACCTATGTAATGAGATATAAGTTCTCCACAATAACAATTATGCATTAATAAAGAAAGAATTTTAAGAAGTCATTATAAGACAGAAAGACCTCCCATGTGCTTTAAGAGACTTAATATTGTTAGAATGGCCATACTACCAAAAGTGATACTAATGACATTCTTCAAAGAGCAATAAAAAAATTTTAAAATCCACATTGAAGAACTCATATGAAGACCAAGAAGCAAAAGCAATCTTGAGGAAGAGGAACAATGCTTGAGGCACCACAACATCTTATTTCAATATATCCTACCATCATTTTATTTATTATTTCCATTTCTATTTTTTATTAGTACATGATTTCATAATGAGTACATCCTGTGTGGGGAGTTGGTACCTGAACATAATACATCATATTTAATTTTTTATCTATTTCCCTTTCTGTTCCCCAAACAGGGTAGTATTGTTTAATGGATAAGAATAGTTGAACTGAAAATGAGCCCATGCATTCACAGCCATCTGGTCCTCAACAAAGTAGCTAAAACATATTTTATAAAAGAGCCTCTCTAAACAAATGATACTGAGAAACTGTACACAACCTCTAGAAGATTCAAACTACATCCCCATGTCTCAATCTGTTCAAAACATAACTATAAATAGACCAAAAACTTTAATGTAAGACTTGAAACTCTGAGAGTAATATAGCAAACACTTCATGACATTGGTACAGGCATTGATTTCCTGAACAGGATCTAATATCTCAGGAAATAATAGCAAGAACTGACAAATGGGATTTCATGATATTAAAAAGCTTCCCAGAAAGGAAACAATAAGCAGAGTGAAATTATTACCTATGGAACGAGAGAAAATCTTAGCTAGCTGTTCATTTGACTGATTATTAATATGCCAAATATATAAAACGCCCTCTAGAAGTTTAACTCTAAAACTACACATAATCCAAGCAATAAATGAAGCAAATATCTGAAAAAGCACTTCTGAAAAGAAATACAATTACCATATTTATATGACAAAAGCTCAACACTTGTAGCCACTTGGGAAATGCAAATTTAAACTATATTGAGATTCCATTTCATCTCAGTCAAAGTGGCTATCATGTAGAACACAAAATACATGAATCTATTCCCTAAGGTGAATGAATGCAAAGATGTGCTGCAAACATGTACTAATAAAATATAAAAAACAAAGAGAGACTTTTTGAAAAAGTAAGATGTGAAAAAGTAAGATGTGCCTTAACTCCCATGAGGAATGTGGTCATATACACTGCTATCATGTACTATTAAAAATTAAAATTAAAAAAGCATACAAAATACAACAAATGCTGGTGAGGACTCATGGCAAATGGAACACATACATTGTTGGTAGGAATGTAAATTTATACACCCACTGTGAAATCAATGTGGAGATTCCCTTAAAAATACCAAATAAATCTAAAAATAGAGCTGCCATATGATCCAGCTATACCACTATGTGATATAATGCTCAGTTAAAGTCAGCATATGGTAGAGATACTTGCATACCAATACTTATTATGGCTCTTGTCATAAACATTAAGTAGTGGAATCACCCCAGATGCCCATCAGTGGATGAATGGATAAACAAAAAGTGACATATATTATCTTAGTTATTTTCTCATATCTGAGACAGAATACCCAACACTCAATAGTTAAAGGAGGAAAGGTTTTTTTCAGCTCACAGTTTTTAGAGGATTCATTCCATAGTTAGCTGGTTCCAAGGCAGGGCAGCATAGCATAGTGGCACAGAGGAGAAGAAGCAGCTCATGGTGTGGCAGGGAGAAGCCAGCAAGAAGCAGCAGCAGGAGGATTGAGTCTTTCTTCCCTCTCTCCCTTTACATTTCACCCAGACTACAAGTCTATTGGTTGATACAACCCACACCCAGGTTGGGCCTTTCATTATCCACACCCAGAACTATGATAATTCCAATCAGTGGGCTAAATTAGTACCATAAACCCTTAATCCCTTTAGTATCACACACCTTGTATCTAGCCAGTTCTGAAAAGCTCCACCTATAAGCTCGCAAGACTTTAGGAGGACTTTATATAATTACAATTATAGAAGCCACTATGTAAACTGTAGAATATTATTCAATAATAAAAGAAAACAAAATCATGTTATTTTCAGGAAAATGGATAGAATTGAAAATCATAAATCTAAGCAAAGCCAGCCAGACACCAACCCCACCACACACATTTCTTGTCCTATTTGGAATCATTTTAGGAGAAGAAGGACTATTAAGGGAGGCAAAGTTGCTAATGGAAGAGCTGGGAGTGGAAAAGATATGGAAGTAGGGAGGATGAATGTGATCAGTGCACTTAAGTGGCATCAGTGAAATCTGTCTTTTTTATTTTATGAAAAAATAAAATTTCATAACAAAATAGAGAATAACAGAAGTTAATATACTATCATTGTCTTCAAAGTAGTTACTCAGAGACCCAAAAGATTCTCTCTTACAAAGAAACAGACAGATAATAGCAAAAAACTTCCTTTTAATGAAGAGAAACTAGCAGTATGAATGAAATTAATATATATATATATATCTAAAATATTTTTGATACAGTGGAATTTAGGGAATTACATTTTCTCCCTAATTTCTATTTATCTATCATCTATTTTGCTCTTCATTTGTCCATATATATGTATGTATATATATATGTATGTGTGTGTGTATATATATATATTTATAAATCCATGTGGTATTTAAGCTTGAGAGTCTGAATTATTTCACTTAACATTATGTTCTCAAGTTGCATCCATTTACCTACAAATGACTCAAATTTATCTTTTTATGGCAGAGTAGTACTCCACTGTGTGCACCATATTCTCCTTATTCATTCATCTGTCAATGGACATACATGCTATTTCAAGATCTAGCTGTTATAAATTGTGCTGCTATAAAAATGGGTATGCGTGTATCTCTGTAATGTGATGATTTGAAGTCTTTTGAGAAAATACCTAGGAGTGGGATAGCTTGGTCATATGGAATCCTCACATTTAGTTTGTAAAGATATCCCCACACTGAATTCCATAGGAGTTGTACTAGTTTATATTTACACAAAAATGTACTAGTGTTTCTTTTTCCCTACATCCTCATCAGCTGTTGTTATCATTCAATTTTTGATGGTAGCTATTGTTTCAGGGGTGTCTCAATGTAGTTTTAATTTTCATTTCTGTAATGGCCAACAATGTTGTACAAATTTTCATGTATTTATTCGCCATCTTTACATCTGAGGAATGTGTATTCATTCTGGTTTCACATATTTTGAGTTTTATTTTGGACAGTCCAATTTTTTTTTAGTTCTTTCTATATGCTAGATGTTAATTTTCTGTCTGAGGAATAGTTGGTAAATTTTTCCTATTCTGTAGGTTGTCTCTTCATTTTGTTGGTTGTTTTCTTTGCGGTGCACAAGCTTTTTAATTTGATATGATCCAACTTGTATTATTTCTTCTGACGTTGGAATTCTGTTCAGAAACTCCTTGCCTATGCCTATGTCTTCTAGAGCTGTACCTATTTTATCTCCAACAGATTGTTTCTTTTTAAATATTTAGATCTTTGATCCATTTTGATTATGGTTTAGGGCATGAAAATCATTATTGTGTACAATCAATAGATCATAATGATTATGTTAAAATGGAAGGATAGAAAGAAAGAAAATAGGAAAGTAACATAATTAAATATCATGTTTCTCACCAGTCTAAAGATGTATGAGCCATGCTGTTTATTTTGTCTTTAGAGAACAGACACATATGAAGGGTTAAGTGAAGGACAATGGCTGTCTGTGAGACTAGAGAGGCAAGAACTGTGCAGTCCAAAGAGTCTTCACAGTCACCTAAGAGTTGCTCTTGAAAAGTGGAAACTCTTTCTCAGAACCCATAAATAATAATTTGGAAAAGCAGACACAATATGCCAATATTCTTCAGTGTATGCATGTGGTTGATCAAGAGACAGGCAGAGCTCTTCTGGCTTTTAAAGTCTTCACCCTGCCCTGGGATTGCAGGATCCTCTTCCATGCTGTCTGCATATCCTTGTTTCTCAGGTGTAGATGAGTGGATTGAGCAGTGGAGTGATAACACAGTAGAAGAAAGACATGAACTTGGCCTCAGAACTCTTGGATGAAGGCTGGAGGTACAAGTACATGCCTGGCCCAAAGTACATGGTGACCACCAGCAAGTGGGAACTGCAGGTGCTGAGGGCCTTATGCCTACCTTCATTTGAAGGCAGTTTCAGTACAGCCCTACCAATAAAGGTGTAGGAGATGACCAACAGCAGAAGAGGCACCATTCCAAATGGGATTGACAACAGTGTGAGGGCCAGCTCAGTAGCTGTGGTGTCCCCACAGGCCAGCTTGATGAGCACAGGTATCTTGCAAGCAATTTCTCTCCATAATCATCAGAAAATCCTGAGAGAAAATATTCTAAGCACGAAAAATAAAAAGAGAAGATGTCCAGACATAGAGAAAAACCTTACTGTTTATGTGGTGCACCCTTCAATGATGGATGTCATGACAGACAAATGTAGGGGGTGTTCCTCTGTGGGTGGAACCACTCAGTCAGTTGACTGGCCTTGGCCCTCTTGGGCACTTTAAGGATGAATCCATGGAATCACACTGCAACCTCAGTCAAGTCCCATAACTCCAAGGGAGAATCCCCCACTTTGACATGGGACACAGATGGAACAGTCTATTGTTTGCACTGCGCATTTCATTCATTCATACAGCAATCATTCAGAGGTTACATACATTCCAACCCTATCCCTGGTGATTTACCATATTGGCTGGCTTATCACCAGACCAGACCAGACCAGCCCAGGGGGCCACATCAGTCAGCATCCTGAACTTATGGAGGGTCCTGGGGAATGCCTTTGTCAAGGACTATTGTTCCCCACCAGAACCAGAAGGATCCTTACCAGACCATATGGGCTCCAGAAAATTTGGAGGGCATCTCAGGTGTCTCTGCAGTCCCCTCAGTGTCAGCAGTGAGACTAAGGGGCCCTGGAACATCTCAGGGGGCACCTCCCCTATAGTTTGCTGCTGCAGATGGGAGGGATCACAGTGAGGCCAGTTCACAGTGTGGCCATCTCACTGGGCCTCCAGCTGTTGCGGACCAGTGAGTTCAGAAAATAGAGCTGGACCACACTCTGCCGGATTCAAGTCAGGTTATTAGAGCCAGTGGCCAAGGGAGCCTAGCACCCAGAAAGGTTCCTTGGCAGTAGGAAGTGGTTTGATTTCTCCTTTTAAATCATGCTTTCATTTGGGGAGGGCTCAGGGGAGAGCAAGTGGAATCTTACAGAAGCAGAAACATGCCAGGTTTGTGGGGGGCACAAGGAAGTTTCGCACACACTAGGTGAGCTATAACACACCTTGTAACTGCAGCAAGTTTACTGCCAGGCAGGATGTGTGGTTCTGAGTGTTTTGTTCATGTGCAGGGACTTTGTTCAAGCACAAGTACAAAATGGCATTGAGGTACAAGATGGAGTCTGGTTGACTATCACATTATCACTGTGGCTATGCTCCCATCTCTTCTCTGCTGTAACTTGGCTCCTGTTTAGTAATCTGTCCTCACTCTGACCACTGTCTCAGGCCAATCTCTGCTGCACACTGTTCTCATCTCTACTCCTAAGAGCTCCTTTTGTAAAATCATTACATGCATGAAGTCATGTGGTATCCCCTTTTCTCTGTCTGGTTTATATCACTTATCATTATGATTTCCAATTTCATGGAAAAAGCCCCAAATGATAAATGGTTGTCTTTTATGTGGCTGTATACTATTTCATTGGGTATTTATCCTGTATTTCTTCATCTGTTCATCAAGGAGTGGAAACTTTATGTGGTTTCATAGCCCCTTTCTTGTGTATAGTCTCCATAAATACTCAAGTGCTGGGGTCTTTATAACGTGCTGAGACCACTAGGTTTTCATCGTGGTGTGAGTGGTGCCTGTGGTGCTAATGGAAGGTGTTGGTGCACTCAGGAGGTTGGGCCCTGGGAAGGAAGCTAGGTCACTGGAGGAGATCCCACGAACACTTTTCTCTTCTGTGCATCTCATTCACCATGATTCAATTGCTCAATTTTCCCCAGAGTGATGATGTTCTAGGACACTAAGGTGCTGGCAGACTATGGACTGAAACTGCTGAAAAAATGAGCCAAAATGAACATTTCCATCCTTTTAAGTTGTTTTTATCAAGAACTATGTCACAGTCATGAAAAACTGACAAGCACACCTTGGACAAATATCCAGTACTGGTGTTTCTGGACCTTCAGTTTTGTGAGCAGCCCTCATACCGTTCTGCACAGTCACTGTACTAACTCATACTCCTAAATATAACAATGGTAACTGTTATGTGTGTACACACTTTGGCATTTTTTCCACATCCTTCTAGAATTTTCTATCTTTTGTGTTCTTGCAAAAAACCATTCTGACTGGGTTGAGAGGATATCAAGTTGTGGTGTTTGTTTCCACTTCCTATTTGGAGGTACCAGGCTACACGAGTATGACATACATTACAAGACTCTAGTAACCAGTAGAGCACTATCCTGTCATAAAGGTAGACACACAAATCCATGGGACAGAGTGGGAACCCAGGAGTAAGTGGATGCACCTGCATCCAAATGCTTTTCACAAAGGGGCTGAGAATGTGTGTGTGGGTAAGAGCATACTCTTCAACAAATCATTCTGGGAAAATTGGACTGCACCTCTGTTCTTCACCAATGCAAAATTTTCTAAATCCACTAAAGGCTTAATTGTAAAGTGCACAACTAAAAAACTATGAGAAGAAATCACTAAGAAGACACCCTGTGACAAAAACTGAGTGGAACATGATGCAGGGGCAGAGTGGATGTGTGAGGTCACATCACATTCATAAGCTTGCACAGAGCAAAGGTAAAGTTCACCAGAGAGGAGAGACACCTGACAGACTGAGAAAAACCAGTTGTGTGCTCTCCAGTAAGACTAACATTCAGAAAACATAAAAATCCAAAAGGGATCAACAGAAACAAAACCAAAATTCCCTGGTCAAAAAATAATGGCCAAATGATCAGAACAGCACTCACAAATGAAAATAGAAAAAATGGCAACATGTACATGAAGAAGTTTCCATTTTACTTTATATTTTGTAGCTTTATACAGAATAATTGAATAAGAAATTATGTCCATATTCAAAATGTACAATGTGGTGTGTGACATTACAACAACTGGTAAGATGATTACCATAATAAAGATAATTAGAATATCTGACATCTCATGGATTATTTTGTGGTGAGAATACCAAAGATACACTTTCTTAGTGAACTTCAGGTATAGAGCACAGCATTGCTTATAATCCTTACAATCCTCCACTTTAGGTCTCCAGTACTTATTCGCCATGCATGTGTGTCCTTTGACCTCCCCATTTCCACCATTTCTGCCTCACAGTGATCATTCTGTCTTCCTCTGTGAATATGATGTTTAAGATTCCTTCTGGAAGTAACATCATGCAGTATTTGTCACTCTGTACTCCAGATGTTTCCTATGGCACAGTGTCTCCAGGTGCTTCAACACCATTGCCAAGGTATCTGCAACTGTGCATCAGATCTCTTTCTCCACCTGTCCACAGACTTATGCTGTTTT
The DNA here is from genome assembly GCF_053883595.1 of Heterocephalus glaber. Classification (NCBI taxonomy): domain Eukaryota; kingdom Metazoa; phylum Chordata; class Mammalia; order Rodentia; family Bathyergidae; genus Heterocephalus; species Heterocephalus glaber. The sequence goes on from NW_028258410.1 coordinate 5,935,594, forward strand.
ATCTTAATTATTACAGAAAATATAAGAAAGATATAATGTCTGTTTCTTTTCTAAATCCTTATTTTATTTTCTTTTAAAATATGACCAACTTTTTTGTATTTCCCAATATCTTGGCTCCATTTTATTGCTTATTTACTCTTGGATTTCTCATACAAGTGAAATAATGAAATATTTAAACTTGTGTGTCTGATTTATTTCACTTAAGATTATGGTCTTGAGAGGCATCCATTTACCTAAAAATGACTCAAATTTATCCTTTTATGGCACAGTAGTACTCCATTGCACATAACATCATATTTTCTTTATCTATTCATGGGCATATAGGCTGTTCTTAGGATTTAACTATTATAAATTGTGCTGCTAATCCAAAATGGAAAGAGGAACAAAGGAAGAGAGAAGAAGAAGGGAAGGAAGGAAGGGAAAAAGGATTTTTAAAGAGTGAGAATGGAAGGACAAAATGGAAACAGAACTTTTGTAAATGGGGAGGAGAGGAAGGTTTGAAGGGAGTGGAGAGAAATGCGAAAAAAAAAAAGAATTAGGATATATTATGTACAGGTAAAAATCTCCCATATTGTATGTGGTCATTATGTATGGAAAATATGTAATCCTAAAAAAAATGTCCAGTGGTAGGTCCGGAGTGTCTTTGGGGAGTTCTATTTTTAAGTTTTGAGGGATCTCTAGTGTTTTCATAATGGTTCCACAAATGTGCTTTCTCGTCAACAGTTTTTAATTCACTTTTCTCCACATGGCAACAATTACTGCTTTTCTCTCTTTTTTTGGTAATAATCATTCTAACAATTATAAGATGGTGTTTCATCATGTCCTTGAATTGCTTTTGCCTGATAATTAGTAATATTGAGCATATTATGCCTGGCCATTCAAATGTTTACTTTTGAAAACATCCAGGTTTTTACATCACTATTTAATCAGAGTTTTCTCTTGCTATTGGTTTTTCAGTGTCTCTTTTATGATCTGTGTATTAAACTGTTATCAGAGAGTGGGATGTGAGAATGTCCTCTTAACATGAAAGTCACCTCTTCTCTGGTGATCACTTCCCTTCCTGATTAGAAACCATTAAGTTTAATGTAATCTTCTGTGCATTTTTACGAATTCTTTCATCTTAAATGAAACAATTTTGGAAAGTGCCAATGTCTGATGACACTTATCACATAGAAATCAAGAGACCATGATGAAGGGAGACTGTGGAACGTGTCCTTCAGCCTCCACCCACAGTCTTTCCTCACATAACTGTCTGAGAGCCAGAGACTACTGCCAGTTTCCTTCCCCACCCCCTTCCCACTATCTTTCACCTTTCACTTATAATAAATTTACATTCCTTTCATCCATGCCAAATATGGCCAGGAGGATTTCCTCTCTGGAACAAAAATCCCCATCAATACAGGATTCTTAACTGCACCATTTATCCCAGAGTGCTATGAAAGAGTAGAGAAGGCATGGGGAAGATATGTTGAAGGTGGTACCACCTGCTTCCCTCGGAGACAAACATGGTGAGGCTTGGATGCCTCCCTCCAACCCTACCCTGTCTATGGATCTGCTTGGTTAACTTCACTCTATTTCTTTTCTCTTTGTTAATATCTATTTTAGAATTATATTCCATAATTGAGAAAGATGTTGAAGGGAGCATTTTTTCACAGATTTATTTAATAAAAATATAGATGATTTTAGATCAAAGGTAAGTCTTTTCAACCTGATTAACTTGGAAATTGATTCTGAATATACCCATGCAGTTAATTCAGAGAGAATTCCAGAAACTGAACATACCAAACATTCAGCTCCAGACTTCTATGAAAATATACTTAAACACAGGATGTGGAGTAGATACTTTAAAAAACTCTAAACTAATTTTTCCAGCTAAGTGAATCTCTTTACTCTTTTAATTTTGTCTTCTCATTTCACTCAATCTCCGGTCTCTGGCAACCGAAACTGTAATCCTGTCAGTGGAATGGCTTTAGTCCACACAGGAGGGACAATACTCAGTGTTTCTCCCTCTATGTTTAATTTATTTCACTTGGTACAGTGTTCTCCAAATCCATCCCATTTGTGGCAAATGAAAAAAAGAATCTTGTTTAAAGGATCAATAGCATTCTATTGTGTATATAAACTGCATTTTCTTAACCATTGACTCATTATGGACAATTAGTTTTACTCCATACCTTGGCTGTTGTGAATGGTGTCACAGTGACTGTGTGTGCAGAGCTCTCTCCAACACAGTGAGCTTAAGTTTTTCTGCAGAGACACACAGCTCACAATTGCTGGGAGGGTGGGTCTTGAAAATTCTCCTTATGAAGACGTCATGTGTTTGGGATGCTAGATGAGTTCATTGACTTGATTTGTATTTAAAAATTACAACTTCACTTTGCACCCCATCAACATGTACTACTATAGTTTGAAACATTCATTAAATGTTAAAGAATTATATGAAAATGTCTACTCGAACATATTCCTTTTAAACTGTCCTATTTTAAAAATATTTGTTGAAGCTAATCTAAAAATGATCAAGAAAGTACAATAAAATCTTGGATTGTGAATAAATTGTTTTGAGTATTCTGAAAGATGAGTAATTATTTCTAATAAATTATACTTGATAAATGAGCGTAGTCTTGCAATACAAGTAGTACATGACACTGAATGTCATATGACCACAACTGAGCCATTATGTTCCATTAGGTTTCTCTCTCTCTCTCTCTCTCTCTCTCCCTCTTCACTGGGATTGTGGGTCATCATCTCTTAACAGTAACAACTTAGGGAGGAGATCTCATCTACAGAGGAGGAGAAGAAAAAGAAAGGCAGAGGAATTGCTCACTTCTAATGAGATTAGGGAGAGGTTTAAAATGTGGTAAACAGTATAAAATTGTGTAGAAAAGTACCACCCAAATAAGGCTGTAGTAGTGTGAGAAATGAATCTGTTTAATGACAATGCAACATCACATTTCTGCAAAATCCTCAAAAGGAGGCAAAAGTGTCATTGAATAGATTTCTTGTTAAAGTTGCATGAAAAGAAAAAGATTCCATTGAGTCAATAGCAGTGATTCTCTTAGTGATAGTGAAAGTCATCCTACACAATAAACCTCCTCTCTCTTGTCCCCCTCACACCAGCTATGAAGGTTTTCAGAGTTAAGTGCAGGTTAATTTATTTATTTTTATTTTCTTTATTATTTTTGTTATATGACAGTATTATAATCATTTTATATGAATATTTTTGGATTGTGGAATGAATTACCTGCATTTACATTATTTCTTATGGGGAAGTTTGCTTTGATATACAAATACTTTGTTTTACAAGCATGTTTCTGGAATAAATTATGCTCCCAAACCAAGATTTTACTGTATGTACTTTTGTGAATTCTTTTAGCAGAAGTTTTTTAAAAAGCACTCAGGAAACCTGTCCTTTTACTCTTTTCTGGGATCCTTTATTCCCATAAAATAATTATCTTTATAAGGAATTATCTGGCCTTATGTTTCCTAGATGGTATTTCTATCTAGGTTACAACTTTTTCTACTATTCAAAAATGCTAGGTCTATATTTAGATATGGTCATTTATTTACATTGAATAGAAAGGCATTCCACCGTCCACCCTGCATATACTTAGATCTTATATCTTCCACTGTTTCTGAAAATTCATGGATTAGGTTTCTCACAAGTTTTTAGACAATCTGGATTTTTTGTTTTCTTTCCATTCTAGGTCCATGTACATGTTCTTTATTCTCCTAAAATATTTTATCTACTTCTTTAGTCACTGATTTCTGGAGAGCTCCACTCTCATTACTCTTATTTAGTGTAATACTGGAAACTTTAGCCTGAGCAATTATATGAGAGAGGGAAGTAAAAGGGACACAAGCAGGAAATGACAAGGTCAAATTATCCCAGATTGCAGATAACATGATTCTATAGTTAAAAACTGTGGAGTCCACTGAATGTCTTTTAGATGTATAAATTTGGCAGAGTAATAGGAAACAGTGTCGATATACAAAATGTATCAGTTTCTGATATATTAATTACAAAATTACTGAGAAAGAAAATAGTCAAAAATTTCACTCACAATAGACACACACATACATGCACACACACGTGGGCACACATACACTAAAATATTAAGAATAAATTTACCAAATGATGTTAAATGTCTCTCTAGTGACAATTATAAATCACTGAAGAAAGAAGTTGAAGAAGATATAGGAGTGGAAATAACTCTCAAGTGCTTGGATTAGGACATTTATTATTTTTTGTCTTTTCCCCTTCTCAACTCCCAAATCTTGATCCTCTTGCCTATTTGTGCATGTTTGCAGTACATAATGTTTACTTTCCTTGTTTGGAGTTGTTACACGTTTATAATTCACCGCAATTCTGCTTTGCATCCCCTGTGACTCCCCTACCTCTCTTCTCCCTCCATTTCTAATCCATGTCCCCTCTTGGAAAGATCTATCTCTCTACTTCCATATTATCTCTATTTTTACTCTGGATATCTCATATAAGAGAAACAATGTGATATTTGAACTTGTGTGTCTGATTTATTTAAATTGACATTATGCACTTAAGGTACATCCATTTTCTTACAAATGAGCCAGTTTCTTTCTTTATAGCAGAGCAGTACTACATTGTGTACAAATATTATACTTTCTAAATCCATTCATCTGTCAGTGGACATATAGGCTGCTTCCAATATTTAGCTATCATGAATTGTGCTCCTATAAACATGGATATTTCTGTATTACTGTAGAATAATGAATATAATTCTTTTAAGAAGATATCTAGCAGTGGAATACCTTGGCCAAATGAATTTTCTGCAGTGATTTCCATAGTGGTTGTACCAGTATACATATACTAGTAACAATATTCCTATTTAATATGATTTTGGCAGTATATTTGTCATCAATAGCTTTGATCAGGTTGAGATAATGTCCTTTTATACTTGTACGAAGTACTGCTTACTAGGGAAATGGATTTTGTGCAAGATATAAAGGTATATAAGAATTTACAAGCTTGGCTTACAATGGCTGCTCACAGAGTTGGGTGTGGAAGAGCACTAAAGGGCCTTCTGCATGCTGGAGACTTGAAGGATCCCTTCAAAGGCTGGAGCTCATTGGAATGTCCCATGGGAATCCATATCAGGGAAGAAAAGTGTCTGTGCTGGAGGCTGAAAAGGCTGCACTGGAAGCCGGGAGATGTCATCCAAGGTAAAGGCAAAGACTAGAGGCTATTTCCCTTTTATCTGGTGATAATCCTTCCTCGGGTGAGTCTTCCACACCCAGAAGTATGCTGAGACAATGTAGTTGGGTGTTTCTTACTCAAGTGAACACACTCAGTTAACTATCACCTTAGCTATTTTCTTCAATATTTTTAATCATAAAAAGCTGTATTTCATTAAAGGCTTTTTAATGTGTGTATTGAAATGATCATGTGATTTTTATCCTTGTCTCTGTTTATGAGGTGAATCACATTTATTGGTCAACATGTATATGTTGAACCATCCTTGTATCTCCGGGATGAAGCCTACTCTTCTTGATGATTCATTGCATTTAGTTTCCCAGTATCTTGTTGAGGATTTTTGCAATTCTACTCACTAATGATATGGGAATATAGTTCTCTTTTTAGTTGAATCCCTGTCTGGTTTTGGAATCAGGGTAATGATACCTCCCAGGAATGACTTTGTGGTACACTTACCTTACAATTTCATTAAAAATCTTGAGGAATATTGGTGTTAGAACTTCCCTGAAGTTTTTGTCAATTCAGTAGTAAACCTATCTGGATGTGGTATTTTCTTGGTGGACGATTTATTACTGCTCTAATTTTATTTTTAAATTTTGTTTAATTTTATTGCTTTAATTTTACTGGGTTATTCAGGGTTTCTAAAACTTATTGGTTTAATTTTGGAAATTTGTATGTATCTTGGTAACTATCCATTACTTCTGAATTCTCCAGTTTGTTGGTGTATACGTTTGTGAAGTAGATGTTGATAATGTTTTTTTGTTGTTGTTTTTGTTGTTGTTTTGCAGTGTCCATTGTGATTTCACCCATTTCATTTATGATTGTATTAATTTCGGTCTTTTCTCTTTTTTTAGTTAGATTGCCTAAGGGTTTGTCTATTGTTGCTTTTGTTTTTGAAGAACCAGTTCTTTAATGCATTAATTCTTTTTTTTTTTCAGCCCAATTTCACTGATCTCTTTCTGGTCTTTATAATTTCATTCCTTGTATTAGCATTAGGTTTGGATTGTTCTTGCTTTTCTAGAATCTTGAGGTGCATAATTAGTTTATTTTGGGGGGCTCACTCCGTTTTTGTGATGCAGACATTCACAGCTATAAACTTCCCGCTTGGGACTGCTTTTGTTGTGTCTCATAAGTTCTGGACTGTTATACATGCATTATCATTTAGTTCTGGGAAATATCTTTTTCTTCTTTAATTTCTCTTGTGACTCATTGTTTAGTTCAGAGTATATTGTTTAGTTTCCTTACATTTGCATAATTTTTGTATTTTCTTTTGTTGTTTATTTCTAACTTCACTCTGCTATGGTCTGATAATATGCAGGGTATAATTTCAATTCATTTACATTTACTTGAGGTTGATTTATTTTAACCCTTACACATTGCTGGTGGGAATGTAAACTACACAGCCACTATGAAATCAGTATGGAGATTCCTTTAAAAACATAAGACTAAAAACAGAGGATACATAAGATGTAGTATATCATTCCATGTTAAATTATCCAAAGTGATTAAAGTCAGAATACAATACAAATACTTAAATACCAATATTTATTGTGCTGTTAGTCACAGTAGCAAAGTTATGAAATCAACATAGAAGCACATCACTGGATGAAGGATAAAGAAAAAGTTATATATATATATATATATATATACATATATATATATATACATATACAATGAAATATTATTCAATAATAAAGGAAAGCAAACTCATGTCATTTTCAGGAAAATTCATGGACTTGAAGATCATTATTCTAAGAAAATCAAGACAGACACTGAAAGCCAAACATGACATTTCTTGTCATACATAGAATCAAGGTGGGGGAGATAACATGATAGAAGAGGGACTATTAGGGAAGGCAAAGGTGCCAATATGAAGTCTAAGCAGGGGGAATATGGAGGATGGATGTGACATGCAATAACATGCATCAAGAAAGAGTCACAATGAAAACTATAATTGTGTGCAACTAGTACATGGAAATAATTATGATAAAGGAAGGATTTTTGTTGTTGTTGTTGTTGTTGTTTTTGTTGCTGGGGATCAAATTCAGGTCCTTGTGCTTGGGCAGCAGACAAAGAAACCACTGAGCTAAATCCTCAGCCCAAAAGAAATTACCAAGAGAGCTAACAACCTACAATATTGGAAAAAAATTTTAGCAGCTGTACCTCAGACAAAGAACTACTATTTAGAATATATAAAGAAATGAAAAAAATCAGACCCCCCAAATTCAAAGACCCAATTCAAAAATGGGCATCTGAAATGAGCAGACATTTCTCAGACAAAGAAGTAAAAGCTGCAAATAAATATATGAAAAAATGTTCAACGTCACTGGTCATTTGAGACATGCAGATGAAAACAACACTGAGATTCCACCTCACCCCACAAAGAATGGCTGCTATCAAGAAATCAACCAATAACAAACGCTGGTGGGGTGTGGGGAGAAAGGAACCCTTCTCCATTGCTGGTGGGAGTGCAGACTGGTTCAACCACTGTGGAAATCAGTATGGAGATACCTCAAAGAACCAGGAGTAGAGGTCCCATTTGACCCAGCTATTCCCCCACTGGGTATCTTCCCAAAAGATCTAAAAGAATCATAACACAGTGATATATGTGCACCCATGTTCATAGTAGCACAGTTTGTAATAGCTAAAGCTTGGAAGCAGCTCAAGTGCCCATCAACTGGAAACTGGATAAAGAAAATGTGGGTTTTTAATAAAACGGAGTACTACTCAGCCATAAAGAATGAAAAACTAGAGACATTTATAGCTAAATGGATGCATATTGAGGCCATACTCTTAAGTGAAATAAATAGGACACACATGTAAATACCGAGTAGTTTCTCTAGTGTGAGAAACTGATAGTGTAAACAAGGGTTAAAATGATTAAAATGAATAATTGATCATTTGAAATAGGAAAAAGGTCCAAAGGTGAAGGGGTGAAGGGAGGGGAAGGGGAAAGGAAAGGTGGGAAAGGAAAGACTATGAGAAAAGAAAAAAATGGAAATGATCTCTATGTAAATAGGGAAGGTTGGAGGGGGTGAAGGGTGCACAGGTAAATGGGGAAAAAACAAGAACCAAGATATATCATGTACAGGTATAAACACCCAATGATAAATGTAAATGAATTGTGTACCTAAAATGTACCAATAAAATAACAAAACAAAAAAAGAAAGGAAGGATGGAAAGAAAGAAACAGAGAAATAAAGAGAGAAATGTAGAAAGAAAGAAAGAAAGTAGAATGAAAGAAAAGAAAGAAAGAAAGAAAGAAAGAAAGAAAGAAAGAAAGAACTTTTTACTAACCAGCCAAAGATGTATGGACTATGTTGCACATTCTCTCTTTAGAGACCAGACACATATGAAGGGTTTAGTAAAGGACCATGGTTGTCTATGAGATGAAATATGATAAAATATACTGATCCCAGGAGTTTTTCCAGTCATTGAGGTGACTAACATTGAAAACTGGGAACTCTTTCTTGAAGCTCATGAATGTTCTTTTGGAAAAGCAGGTGTAATAATTCTGCTTACTTATATGTGCCTGTGATTGCTCAGGAGACATACAGGGATCATCTGGCTTTTAGAGACTTCACTCTGCCCTGGGATTTCAGGATCCTTTTCCACGCTGTCTGCACATCCTTGTTTCTCAGGGTGTAGATGAGTGGATTGAGCAGTGGTGTGATAATGCAGCAGAAAAAGGACATGAACTTGGCTTGGGAAGTCTTGGATGAAGGCTGGAGGTACATGTACATGCCAGGTGCAAAGTACAGAGTTACCACCAACAAGTGGGAACTGCAGGTGCTGAGTGCCTTTTGCCTTCCTTCAGCTGAAGGTAGCTTAAGTACAGCCCTAGCAATAAAGATGTAGGAGATGACCATCATCAGTGGAGCCACCATTCCAAATGGAATGGTTGCAAATGTGATGGCCTGCTCATTAGCAGAGGTGTCCCCACAGGCTAGCTTGATGAGCACAGGCACTTCACAGAAGAAGTGGTCCAGGGTGTGGTGCCCACAGAAGGGGAGCTGGAGCATGAGTGTGGCTTGGAGCAGAGCATTGGTGAGGCCACTGGACCAGGAGGTAGCTGCCATCTGCACACATACCCAGGGACGCATGATGAGAGTGTACTGGAGGGGCCAGCAGATGGCCACATAGCGGTCAATGGCCATCATGGCCAACAAGACACATTCAGTGCTGGCTGCCAAGCCAAATAGATAGCTCTGTGTGATGCAGCCCCAGGAAGTAATGGTCTTTCCTGATCTCCACAGGTTGGCCAGCAGCTGCGGCACAGTGGTGCAGGTGATACATAGGTCCAGCAGAGAGAGGTTATCCAAGAAGAAGTACATGGGTGTCTGGAGTCTGGGGTCCACTAGGGAGAGGAGGATGATGGAGCTGTTACCCACCAGGCTGAGGAGGTAGGAGACCAGGACCACTGCAAAGAGGGGCCTCTCTAGCCATGGAAACTCTGAGAAGCCCAGCAGGACAAAAGTGTTGGGAAAGCTCATGTTTCCCCTTTCCATGGCATCTGTCTCTATTATATGGCTGGAAGGAAATGGACATGTTTTGAGAATAAATATGAGGTTTTTTTCTTTTCTTTCCTCACTGGTATTATTTTTGTATGCTTTTATACATAATAGGTTCACTTGACTCTATGAACTATTTTTTTGTCCAGAAGAAGGCCTCTAATAGAGATTATTTAAGACAGACCTCTCTTTTTTTATTTTGTTCTATTTTACTTATGGTAATATCCACAATACATAAAATTTATTACGTTACCTATGCAGTTACCTTATTACTTGCCAATTTAGTTCAGTGCAATTAAGTACAGTGATAATTTTGTAACACCATCACCACCACCCATTTTCTGAATCTTTTCACCTTGTTAACCTATCTCATACCTATTAAATATCTCCTTTCCCTCTCCACCATGGAGAGCCCATTCTGCTCTCTCTCAGTGTGATTTTCATTACACTAAAGTAGAATCACATGACATTTGTAATGTGGCGAACAACTTTTTTTCCCCTTACATCATACCCCAAATTTCCTCAACACTGATGAATACACTAAAAATGTTTTTAAGGCTCATAGTGTACATATATAAAAAGTATGTTTATGTGTTCATCTACCAGGTGACGCACGCATTGTCTTTTTGCTTTTGGTATTGTGATTAATCCTTCTGTATACACTGGTTGCAGTACCTCTGAGACCCTGCTTTCCACTTCTTTGTGTGTACACTCAAAAATGACCTCTTTGCCTCCTAAGGTAAATGTAGGCTAATCCTTTGATGAAAGTTGTGCTTGCCCAGCAGCTGCCTTGTTTTCCTTCCTCCCCTAATGCATGAGGGCTGCAGCTGTCCACATGCTGAGCAGCTCTGCTCTTCCTGCTGTGGTGCTTTGACATCCACCAGCCCATTGCTATGAAGTTGCATCTGTGTTTCCTGAGTTTCCCACACTGTACCTTTTGTAAGGGTTATTATGTAGCCATAGCAGACCAAGGCACCTTCACTGTGCTGTCTCTTCCTGACACATATTTCCATCATTTTCATCTTCATCTTTACAAAGCTCTTCATTATAAAAACGTTCCATACAGTACAAATATTGTCACGTATGCCACATTTTAAAGAACAATTTTTATCTCATAAGTGGGTGCAATATGCTGAATTAGTTTCAAAAACAAATACCAGAATTTGAAACATAAAGACTGAAAAAAATGAACTGATGTGTTATAAAATACTATGAACAATATTGTTTTTCTTTACTTTTGAAAAAATCATTGAAAATAGAATCACAGTGACATAACTAAATTTAGTCAATTGTATGGAGGAAAGTTATCTCTACTACAGCTCCCAAAGGCCACACACTGGGAACAGCCCATGTTATCACATGCAATAAATTGTGAAGAGTCAGATGCTACAGGTCCAGATTTGGAATCCACCTGCAGATGTGCAGGCATCAGCATTCTGGAAAATCAGAAAGAGATCACCACCTATGCAGGCCAAATATTATCCAAAGTTTCAGAAAGAGAGAGAAGAATCTCAGGATAAAATGCTCAATTTGATGATAAGTGAGGAGTAAATGAGAGAAAAGTACTGAATAAAGTGTGAGCATCTTACAATAGAAACTGTGGTCCTCAGTGTCAAATGCAGGTGAATTCTAACCAACAGGAACAGTAACCCCATGTGGAGAGAGAGGCCTGGATGTCTGGTGTGGGCACCTTGTGTATTGGGGGCCTTCCACTGTGGGGTGCTGGGCACAGCCTTTGCATCTAGAATTATCATCTCTGAATCTGTATCTGCTGGCCTGGCCCTGTGACCACTGAGTTGGGGCAGAGCATGTCACCACCTTGATTTCTAGCCTTCTTGCTCTAAAATGCAGGAAGTGATGTTCACTGTTTATCTTTTAAAAGATTCAGTGGACTGCCAGCACGTTCAAGAGCAGAAGTCACTTGGAAACTGGTGATTTCTGCATTCTAAAAATTATTTTTTAAAAACTAATAAAATAACAAACAACAACTCCCTCAATGATCTGCAGTAGCACATAAGATTCTATGTGGGTGGAGAGAAGCTGTGTTTCTGGGCATCCACTGCCACTTCCACAGCCCCAGTCTAAGGAGTCTGCACCTCAGTGAGGTCCCAGTGGAAAGGAACAGCCTTTTCATCATCTCCAGAGCAAGGGCAGTCAATTTGCACTTGATCATGGCAGCTAAACCTGCGTAGTGAATGCAGAGCATGGTGGAGCAGAGACACTGGGCCATGCACCAGAAATAGCAGAGTCTCAGCAGGACAGAGCCAGAGTCCCCTGAGGCCAGAGCCTGGACCTTTCCCTGTCCCTGATGGAGAATGTGCCAATCTGCAGGAGACAGAGCTGTAGAGACAGAGAAAGACTCCAAGCTGTGCAGTGTCAGAGAGGACATTGTGGTAGGATTCTGCTTCACATGCAACTCTCCTCACAGAAGAGGGCACTTCCTTCTGGAAACAAACCCATGAAAGATTCTGAGGGCTTTCTTTGATTACACTCTTGAAACAAACAGAATACAAGGGAAATTATGAGAAAACCTAAGCATTGGCTTTCTTAATGGAAACACTGTCTAGTTTATGAAAATCTAAGAAAACAGGTGGGTTGCAAAGGCAGGCACTACTTTCACTGAAGAGGCTGCCTTGGAGTCTGGGGACTGGGCCCAGCATGAGTGGGAGGCTAGAGCCCCTGCAATGATGCTGTGATGGTATTATGCTTGTGTCTTGATCCTTCTGTGAGCTCATGCTGGAGGAGAGGGAAGCACTCTGTATTTCCAGTATGAAAGCACATCAAAAATGTATGGAGGGTCAGTTTTGAATAAATAAATGTTATGGTTTTTAATTCATTTATTTCTTTTAAAAGCACAGATACATTTGTGTATCATGGGCAACACAATGTTCTGAAGTATATGCATATTATGGTATGGCTGCATTTAGATAATTGGAATGTATGTTATCCAAACCATAATCTTTTTGGGGATGAAAGCATTAACATTCACTCTTATAGTTTACTAAGAATTCAAAATGAAACTCCTGACTTTTCCTCCCCTCTTTCTCTATGTTAGCGTCCATTGCTCAACACCATCCCTTCCACAGCTGCCCACTCTATTCACCACTGCTCTAATATCTGCTTCAGTAAGATCAATTTTTTTAGACTCTAAATCCCAGTGAGACCCTGTGCAGTTGTCCTTCCCATCCCCACTGTTGGAACAACTGATGTAGAAAAGAGAAAGAGAAAAAATGTGGGGAGGGGCCTAGGAAGGGAACCCAGGACTGCAGGTGGGGTGTGCATCAGGGCAGCCATTGTGGAAAACAATGTGAATCAAACTGGGACACCCACCATGGGACCAGTCATGCCCACTGTTGAGAATGTAACCATGGAAATGCGGCAGGGTGTCGATGAACTATCTGTGCTCTATTGCAGCATTATTCAAAATAGTCAAGATGGAGAACTGACCTGAGTGTTTGTCAGTAGAAGAAGGATGAGGAGAACATGGTGTGTACATCCAGTACAACAGCATTCAGCCTGGAAAAGACAGGAAACCCTGTCATTTGGGACAGGTGGTTAAGCCTGGGGGCCTTGATAGTCAATAAAATGTTCCAGGCACTTTCTCTGTGCAAAAACACAGCAGGAAGTTCTCGGTTTAGCTGGGCCACCAGCTTTTGGGGGTACCAGAAAATTCTCAGGAATGAGTGAAATATTCCACTGGCTTCTCATATTGCCATCAAGTCAGACATGATACCACAGGGATGATTGGTTTTCCAGAGATGCCCACCAGTCCTCCCTCATACTGCCCTGCAGAAACTACAGTCCCATTTTGTCATCACCATCCACACACCCACATGACCCCTGAGGCCACCCTGGCCTGGCCCTACACTGTCCCAGCTCCCCAGCCCATGCTCTACCTGGCTGGCCCTCCACCCCTCTGAGAGTCCCCAAGTCTGGTCTGACACAGCCGAGCTTCTCTGGCTCCACCTGCCCCACGGGAGGACATGTGTCATGTGACACTGAAACCAGCATCAGGATCTCTGCGAATCCCAGGCCTCCCTTCTCTGTCTCCATGTGTTACCAGGAGTTCTTCTTTTTCAGTTTTCATTAGTAAATGTCTGCTGTGTGTGATGTTTGCATTTTTCACTGGCAGCTGGTGCATGAACAAAACACATCTTATTCTTTCTTCATCCCCTCCTCTACCCCCAACTCCCTTTCCTGCTGACCCCCATTTCCTGTTACCTAACTGACACTGCTGCTGTCACCTCTCCCATGCCTTCTGCTTGTGTGCTCACTGGGAGTGTGACACATGTTTAAGTTTTTTAAAAAATTATTTAGTGTTGAGGATATAGTTCAGTGGATGAGATTTTCTCTAGCCTTTCATTTCTCTAGCACAGTGGTGGTGAACCTATGGCAGCCAGCTGTTGGTTATCACTGAAAGCTCAAAAAGGCTCCCATCACTGCCCTAGGGTATACCAGGCCTTGGGGTAAATCCTCAGCACCACAATAACAAATAGACAACATATGAATAAAATACATAAAAACTTGTTTTTACATTTTTATTCATTTAATAATTTTCACATATTTATGTTGTCTTGTGTTCCTATTGTACACATATATGCAGCGTGAAATGGTCACCTCAATTGCCAGCTTTTCTGTTTACAACCCTTAAATTTGTCTTCCCTGTGCATGCTGGCCTCTAGCAACTACTTCACACTTGCATAAAATAAATAAATAAGTAGATTCCAGGTTACTCATTTCCTTCCACACCAGAGGGAGCTCCCTCTCCACTGTGCCCCTAAGAAGTGCCCATGCTCGTCATTCTGGTCCACTTCCTCACAGCTCCCTTACACTCAGCCACCCCAACTCACCTGAAAATGGGGTTTCTCTCTATGTCAGGCAGACTTCTTACTCTTTGTCCTAGACTCTGCCCAATGCTCTAGACTTCTTTGAAATTTTATTTTATCTTAAGCCATTTGTTTCTAACATCATGTGAGATATTGAATGACAGAGATTTTCTGTTTTCCTGCTGATTTTGCCTAACACCTGGCTTAGCCCCAGTCCTCACTGGAGGCTCAGTGTGTGCTGGGTGATATGATTCCCATTCCTGCACTTCGGCTTCCTTTGGCTACTACTTCCATTGTTTGCAACTTCCAGAATTACATACATCTTTTTAATCTCAGTCCTTTCTTGGACTTGAAAAGTACTGTGAGGAGGGTAAAAGGAGCTCAGCATCAGGTTGAAGAAGATTCTCTCCTCAGTGCTCATTTTGCTTTCCATGGTTTTCCTTCTGCTGCCTAGAATAACCACCCCTACCTTGACTAAGTCAGAGAATCTCCCTCATAGTCCTTTGCGGAACTCCCTGCAGGAGAAAGGAGGGTCAGCACACATGCTCACAAATAACTGGGTCTCCCCTCATTTACCTTGACAGTGAAGAGGCAAAGGTATAGAGAGTGAGGAGCCAGCAGTGGGAAAGTTGGGTCCTGGGTCAGGGATGTAGCTTCCTTCCAGGGTCTCAGGTTCCAGCCACAGAGAGGTACAGTGTCCTGAATCCAGCCAGGAGAGGGATTTGTTGAGTGGAGGCCTCCTGAGATTCCTGGCTGGATGCTCTGAGACCTGAGCTGCTCCAGTACATAATTAGCTCCAGGGCTGAGATTGTAGAAAGGAGTTGTCCAGAGGGATTTGCACTTCTTCTACTTTATTGTCTTTGGAATCATCTTTTCCCAGGGTGTCTGCTTGAGTAGTTGAAGGCCAGACCCTGAAAAAATAAAGTTGTCATTTATAGGACTGAATTGAATTTTGTGTCCACAGTGCATTTTCTTCATGGCTCCCTAGGAAAGGTGGTGCCCAGAGTCAGCCTGATGCCACACATGGGAATTCTCTTCAGATCTTTAATGGTTTCCCATCCAAGTTCTATCCAGTCCATCCTTTCTGAGCTTCTGAGCCAAGATGAATCCCAGTGTACTGAGTAATATGAGTGGAGAGAGATTTCATGGCTAATTACACCTGAAGCCATGTACTTCAAAAATAGGCAAATAACTTCAGCAGAACAGTGAGACTCTTTAGTTGCATAGACCTTTACATTGTAGTCCATGGCATCTTTATGCTGTGTAGTGTTTTCCATACTGTTTTTCTTGGAATGTATTTTTACCACATTGAAAAACCCTCATGTTGTTCCAGATTCCATTATTGATGTCAACTCTACTCCTCAGAGTGAGCTGGAGATGACACTGCCTGGCATGGATTTGGACATGTTATTGGCCACAGTTACTCTTCCTCGGAGGGGAGTGGAGATGAGCTGGTCAAGCCAAGCACAGAAAGATGCATCACAAGACATGGATGGTTAAGGCTCAACCCTGGTGGATGTTGTCTCCACCAGCCTCCTGCTGTGCCCACCCCTTTTCAGGAAAGGTAACACAGATGTAACCCACAGGAGAGGCCACAGGTCCCCATAACCTGCCCAGCATCCTCTGGACCGGGACCAGGTAGTTGGATGTGGAGAAGCTGAGTCTCCAGTTTCACATGGAGTGAAGTCTGGGTCCCCAGGGAGATCGTTGTGACAGTGGGACACCCATGGGGAAGGAGGAGCAGGAACAAGAATGAGGAGGACACAAGGAGGTGAGCAGAGGGAGAGGAGGGTCAGGGATCCTTCAGTGATTAGTGCATCTCCACTGCAGACAGAATCCTTGCAGCAGCAACAAGAAGAAAAGCAACTTCATTTTCCTCTGTTATTTTCAATGCCCTGTTGTTTTGCTAATTAACCTTGGTTTTAGGCTGGCTAAGGGCTAATATTTAGATTTTGTAGAATCACCAGTATTCTGTATCCTTAAGTCAAAATGACCATGAAAGGGAAAAGTTTTAAATTAATTTAGAATATCAAGCCTGACACTATAGCCCCACTAATGACTCTCAGGAAAGAGGACTCCAGAGTTGCTTCCCGGAGTGGCAAGGATGATGGGATGAGTGTGTTTGAAGTGAGGGGAGGGATTGCAGGGCCATTCATGGCAATGTGTCTTTCTTTTTTAAGACAAAGTCTTGCTATGTGTCCCAGGCTGGCCTTGAACTCATTGTGATCCTCCTGCTTCAGAATGCAGCGTGCTGGGATTTCAGGTGTGTGCCACTCTACCTGGATATGTATTTTCCTGCAATAGTCTATAAAAATCATTTAAACATCCATGGTCATTTTTAATCACACCATATATGCTGAACCTTTTCCTGAGCAATTTTATTTGTGACTGGTTAAATTGGTATTCTGGTGCTTGTGGTGTGGGGTCTCTGGCTAGAACCTGCTGCTCTGTGACCTTGCTGAAGCTGCACACATTCTCCTAGCTCCTCTCCTTTGAGGGCATCAGTCACATGGATAATTTGGAACTTGGAGCCCTCCACAGGGACCTTGTTTTGGCCTAAACACATCATTCATCTTTCCCTAGCTCTGCACGGTTACTTTCTCTGGTCCCTGGCAGTAAAGCTGTCAGCAAATGATTCCGGGGAGGCAGGGTCATCAAATAACGGGTGTGTCAGTCCATGTTGATGTGCAAGAATGCTCGCCTTTTGGGAATCTTGCTGCCTTCCTTACTGTTTGAAGGACACATATTATTCCTGGGGTGACACTGTGGATGTAGTTTTCTCCTTTAAAGGTTTGAACTTTTTTTATTATTGCCAGTTTGGGCTGCACGATGCTTACTTTCCTCTCAGGCAGGGGGTACTGCTCTAAGGGCATCTGGGCTCTCTTGATCCCCTTCCCTCCACACCTGCCCCCCATCTTCAGGTCGCCTTTCCCCATTATCACTATTACTACTACTATTTTAGTGGATGTTTATGACATACAAAGATTACATTCACTGTAACTAATTGGTAATAAACATGACACATCTTAAACACTTCCAAGTCCCCTTCTCCTCTTCTCCTTCCCTTACCATCAGTCTCTTAGTCACCTTCACATTTGCAAAAGATCCATCTCCTTGTTTCATTTTTATCAAACTTTTATTTCCCTTTTATTTGTACTTTGGATTACTCAAATGAGGGAACCAGTACAGTATTTAGGTTTGTATGTCTATTTATTTCACTCAACATTACATTTTCAAGGTACATTCATTTTCCTACCAATGTCTCAAGTTTATCCTTCTTTATAGCTGAGGAGTATTCCATTATGTATAGATACCACATTTTCTTTATCCACTCTTCTGTTGTTGGACATACAGGCTGCTTCCAAGATCTAGCTATTGGGAGATCTGCTGCTATAGATCATGGGTACATGAGTTTCTTTGTAATGCGATGTCCTCCAGTCTTTTGGGAAGATACCTAGAAGAGAAATAGCAGAGCCAAGAAGAATTTCTAACTTCAGTTTTCTGAGAAATCTCCATACTTATTTCCATAGTGGTTGTACCAGTTTACATTCCCACCAACAGTGTAGAAGGGTTCCTTTTTATGGCAGTCTTGCCAGCATTTATTATGATTTGAATTTTTTTTTAAATTAACTTTATTGGTACATTTATGGTATATAATGTAATGACCTTCATCATTGGAAATTTGCACCTTTGCATAACCTATTTTGGTTCTTAATTCAGCCCCCATTCCCCTGCCCTCCCTTCAACCCCTCTAATCCTCCATATCTACAAAGACTTTGTTTCCATTTTTTTCTTTTTCTCATATTAATTCCATTTCCTTTTTTCCTTTTGCCTACCCCTCCCACTTCCCCTTCCTTTTTGGACATTTTCTTCCTATTTCACATTATCTATTATACCTTTCAGTCCTTATTTACACTTTCAGTTTCTCACACTAGAAAAACTATTTGGTATTAACACATGTGTCCTATTTATTTGATTTTTTGATGGTGGCCATTCTGCCTGGTGTAAGAGGAAATCTTACTGTAGTTTCAATTTGCTTTCCTCTAATGCCCAAGATGATGAACATTCTTTCATATGTTTATTGAACATTTGTACTTCTGAGAAGTGTCTATTAATTTCACTCGCCCATTTTTGACTGGGTTTTTATTTTGGAGGGTCTAATGTTTATGTTCTTTATATTTTCTAGATATTAGTCCTCTGAGGAATAACTTGCAATTTTTTTCCGATTCTGTAGGTTGTCTCATCACTCTGTTGGTTATTTCCTCTGTTGTGCAGAAGCTGCTTAACTTGGTATAATCCCATTTGTTTATTCTTGCTGTTACATCTTATTCAATTCAAGTTCTGTTTAGAAAGTCCTTGCCTACACCTATGACTTCAAGAGGTTTACCCATTTTATTTTCAACAGGTTTGTATTTCTGTTTTAATACTTAGATCTTTCATCTATTTTCATTTTAGTTTAGTACATGGTGAGGTATATGGGCCTAGGTTCAATCTTCTGCACTCATTTAAAAATTATTGTTAAGGTATGAGATGATAGGTTGGCGTTGTTTTTCCAAATGACACACTGTTTATAAAGCATCATTGCTTTATTATTTCTTGGTGCCTTTCCTTGCTCTGAAGCCTGCTTTACCTTATATTAATATAGCTACTCATCTTTATGTTTGTATTATATACTGTATAACATGCTTGAATCATATAAACTTTTGACTACATTTGGATACATATTATGCATTACACACACACACACACACACACACACACACACATATATATATATATGTCAGGTGCTATAGTTATATTTGAAGTGAGCTTCTTTGAGGCAGAATACAGCTGAGTGAGACTGCTTCTTAAACTGCTTATTTTGAGATAATTTTACAAAAACATGGCCAGAGTAGTAAAAAACTTCCATTTAACTTTCACCCTGATCCTCTAATTTAAATTTTAACATTATACTGCATTTCAATTATTCTCTATTTCTCCCTCACACATACACAAAATTGTGAAAAACAATTTGTAATCAGGACAGAGAATGTTGCCTCACTAATCCTTAACACTTTGGTGTGTTTTCCCTAAATAAGAATAACCTATATTAATATAACTAAATCATAGCCTTATGATTTTAAGAAGACTGAAGCACACATCTGTCAAGCAGGGTGAAATTAATATTGAATCAATTCTATCATGTGACCTGCAGACCACATTCCAGTTTTGTCCTCAAAAAGCCTTTTAGACTTGCAGGATTCTATTCAGCACTGTATGCTGTGCTCTATTGCCCACTAGCTTTAATCTCCTTCACTCTTGAACAGTTCCTCAATTTCTCTTTTCTCATGACCTTGCTTCATTGTACAGAATGCAGGCAGTTAATGGGAAGCATCCTGAGGTGTCTCTGTGTTTGTGAGTCCTAATGGTCAGCAGTCAATCCAGAGGGCATGAAGCCCATGTGTTCTAATCCTGGTGATGTTAATGTGTAGATCTGGAATTGCAGACTTCTTCATTATAAAGTTAGCAAGGTTTCTGAGCTCATAAAATATAACTAGTAAATAACTTGTGAAGAGGCACACTGAAAGTGTATAAATAGTTTGTTCACCAGACCTTCACTCACTAGTCTCAGCATCCATTGGTGATTCATTATTCAAATTATATATTAGTTTGACGTTTACCATATAATTTTTTAGTGCTACCTTTTCTTCTGTATTTATTTTTGGCATCCTATTGTAAGATAGAAATTTCCATTTTCTATGTACTCATTTTTATTTTTATTACTATGTTCCACTATTGTTCCCTTTATTTGATGAGTTATAATCTATTACTCTACTTTATACTCAAACTTTCCAACCTTTTACCAGCAGAGCTAATCGGATCTGATCTCTCTGTAGATGGACCCATTATTGTTTCCTCATCTCCCTGTTGGCTCCAGGCTTAAAGCTGCAGCCCTTTTCCTCAACAACTTCTTTTTAACTGGGGATGGGTTTGTGAACCAAATTAAGAGTACTGGGTATTTTCCTTGTTCTGGGGCTGTTGCTTCTTCTAGGGGCCCTCAGCAAAGAGCTAGGACACACACGCACACTCCTATCTATATTGTCTCTGTATTTATTTTAAAGCCATGAATATATTCTGATATTTCCAATAAAAATCCCTTTCCTTATATGAAATTCTCTTTCCTATAGTGAAAATTGAGGCCCCCAGTATCATCAACATTCTTTCCTATTTGCTCAATCCCTCAATATCTGGCTGATCTCTGGCAATATTAGCTTTGTCTGCAGCCCTGGCCAAGCTGGCTGTGACCCTACATCTGCTCCCTCATGCTCTGTTCTGGACCATGCTGCTTTGTGCCTACAACCCCAGCCCCAACACAGGAGGACCCCAGGGAGCCAGCACCAACTTCTTGGGAGACTACAGGGCTAGAAAAAAACATAGGAAAAGTGTTCTTAAACAGAACACCAAAAGCATCTTCCACAAAGGAAGCCATCAATAAAGCGGGCCATGCTAAAAATTAAATACTACTCTGAAAGACAGCATTATGAGCCCGGGGAGGAACAAAATTAGAAAAAGTGCTCTTGATTGCACAAACTGATAGAGGGCTGAGAGCCACTATCTATGAAACATTCCTAAGAATAGATCAGAAAAAATGTAACAATCCAAAAGAAAAATTAAGGTGGCTGTATTATATGATTTGTCAAAATGATAAAACTAATAAGATGCAAAGTTGGGATGGAAGCCCAGGTTTGTCTGCTCACTGAGCCACAGCACCTAAGTGAGCTGAGATCACTGGGGGGTTTAGCTATGTCCTCACCTCTCTCCCCACAGGCCTCATGTACTGTGGCTCCCTGGGTTTCTGGTCGCCATCCTTCTCCACAGAGCAGGTTCCCTGGGTGCTTGTTTCATGATGCAGGTCCTTCCTGGTGAGATAGAATTTTGACTGCATGATTGATAAAAAAAAGTTCATTCTATACCCAAGAACAATGACACAGAAACCCCTCCTGGAGAAAGAAATCTTGCATTACAGCCTGAGCCAACTTAGACATTTGTTTCCTAGAACCATGAAAGTGTTACCAACATTGTGAGTCCATTTAAAGGGAGCTCTAGGTGTGAAGACATGTGAGCCTAGGCCAGTGGTCTTTCATCTTGACGTGCCTGAGCGTTAGCAGGTGGCTGACTCAAACAGCAACTGCTGGACACAACATCCCTCACAGGCTCCTCTGTCAGCAGCTCTAGGGTAGGGCAGGCCCTAAGAATTTGTAGTCCTAACCCAGGAAGGTTATCCCCAGCTGCTGGCCCCAGGACCACTCTATGACCTGATGTCCTGAATGTTGGAAGAGACCAGGATTCAGGGACTTTTTATATGTAAGAGGAGACTCTGTCCCTGCCCTCTGGCAGGTATAGGCTTTCAGGAGTTCTGTGCCCAAACTGGGACCAAGTATGTGTTTCCTACTACAGCCCAGGGGGTTGGGTAAAAATGTACCCACATCAACAGACAGATGTGGACTTAAATCTCAGTCCAGGGCTAACTGCTCCTGCAGTTACCTGATCTCTACAGAGTTGTGAATGTGAATCTCATGGACTCATTGTGCACATTGGAGAAATATAAAATGCTTTCCACAGCTCAGGCATACTGCATGGCCGAGATTATTATGAACAACTAAGAAAGTCATATGAAATTAATATATATATATATATATATCCCACAGATATGACAGTATTAAGAAGATGACAATAACCTATATGTGACATGTACAACAATAAAAATAATTTAGCAAGATTTACATAATTAATGAGAAGTGAAAACAAAGCATGTTCTCTGCAACTTGGCCTGACATGGTGCATGCACACCAGTGCCAGCTCCCCCTGGACTCCACCGTGGCCCGGCTGGGGTCCTGCCATCCAGAGTCACTGTTGGTGTCCAGCCTTGCTCATCCCTTCAACAGTGGCCAGCATCTCTGCTATTCTCTAGCCCCGCATCCTGAAGTGCTGCAAGGCCCTAGCAACAGGTGGCCCAGTGCCACCTGCAAGTCCTTGTTCCTCAGGCTGTAGATGAGCAGGTTCAGTGTGGGCATAAACACCGTGTAGAAGAGCACCATGAACTTGACCTGCTCATGGGAGCAGCTCTTGGCTGTCTGCAGGTACATGAAGATGATGCTCCCATAGAAAAGGGACCAGGGACACCACAGTCATGTGGGACAAGCAAGTGTTGAAGGCCTTTCTCCTCCCCTCTGCCAACCTCATGCTCAACACTGCCCTGGAGATGTGGCTGTAAGACAGGAGGATCAGCCTCAGGAGGAGCACCATGAAGATGAAACTGGCCAGGTACATCTCCAGCTCATTCAGTCTGGTATCCATGCAGGCCAGCTGCATGATGAGGGGTATCTCACAGAAGAAGTGGTCAATGGAGTTGTTCCCACACAGGGGCAGCAGCATGGTGAGTGTGGAGCCCACCAGGCTGGTGGTGAGACTGCAGAGCCAGGAAGCATAGGCTAGGCCCATGCAGTCTAGGGTGCATGAGGACCAGATAGTGCAGCAGTCTACAGACCACATCATAGTGGTCATAGGACATGAGGGCCAGGAAGATGCACTCGGTGGTGCCCAGCCAGTGCAAGATGTAGAACTGGGCCATGCACCTCCATAGCTGCTGGTTTTCCAAAGTCCACAGAGTTTGGCAGGGAGCTGGGGGATGATGCTTGTGGTGAAACCCACCTCCAGAAAGGAGAGGTTGGGTTAGGAAGAAGTAGATCAGTGTGTGCAGATGCAAGTCCATACAGGAGACCAGAGCAATGATCACATTACCCATGAGGAACACCCCATAGAACCCTGCCAGACCACAAAGAGGACAGGTTCCAGTGCTGGCCTGGTGGAGAAGCCCAGGAGCACAAACATGTCCAAAGAGCTTCTGTTGGCAATGTCCATCTTGACCCCAGCCAGGCAGGAAGCATGGGTCCACCAGTGGGCACAGGGCATGGAGTTGAGGTGTCACATCACCCAGTGACTGAGAAACATGTTCACAGCAGTGATGTCCATGAGTACACTGCCTTCCCAAGGGCCAGCTGGAGACATGGCTGAGGCCGTGGGGACAGCCCCGCCTGGGTGAAGAGGGAGAAGCATACTGCATGACTCAGCACAGGGCTAGAATTGCCATCTTACTCCTAACAGCAACATCTGGCTTCACCTAAACACTTAGTGATGGCCAGACAGAGAAGGGCTTATGGAATCAACCACTGCATGGGCAGTGAATGTGTCCCCTTGAGTCCCATGGTAACCAGGGAATTTCTGCTTCCTAGTTAAATGCATCCTGAATACAGAGCTTCCCACTTTGCCTGTGTGACCATGGGCTGTCTGCAGTCCACCAGGGCTGCCATCTGGATTTTGATGCACTGGGCTCATCCTCTCCAGGTGGTCCTTCCTGGCCCCTGCATATTCTAATCAGGCAGTTGAGTGTCCAGTGTCTCAGAATATGACCTTTTGGCTCTGCTGACCCACACCCCACCATGTAGTGCTAAGCCACGGTGATGGTGTCCCCTGTCTGCAGACAGCTACACACACATTTCTCCTCCTTCAGGTCATTTTCCAGCCACCTTCTAATTCAGCACTTCCTCCCTGAGTTATATGACATCACACCCAGCTTCCTTACCTCCCTCTCCTGGGTCATTTTTAATAACCACCACCTTCCAGTCCATTATTATGTGGTCCTGTCTCCCTTTGCTAGACTCAAGTCCAGGCCATAGTTTCCTCTTTGTTTTGTTTACTTTTCAGTCTGCAGTGCTGAGCCCAGGTCCTGGCAGGGGGAACTCACACTGCCCAGGGTCAGGATGTGCAGTCCTGGAGGTGTTGGTGCAATGCTCTGCTGTAACAGGGCCTGGGGCTGGAGCAGCAGATGCCTGGGGACAGCACTCAGCACCTCAAACACACAACCAGGGAAGACTCATGGGACCTCAGATACATCCAGAGGCCCAGGATGTCTTCTGCTCTTCTGCAGATGGAGGGGATCAAACACTCTGAGGGCTGAGCAGGGCAAGATATGAAGTCAGAGGCTGACAGGAAAGTGGGAAAGCTCAGCTTCACATGTCCCTGAAGACTACCAGGGCCCATGTTTGAAAAAACATTATTTATCCAGTCCTGTATCTCAGAAATAAGGATGAGTTCATGATATTTAAGCTTTACCCCATTTGGGGAACTGAGCAGCCATACACTTAATCCTAAAGCATTTCAATAACTTAGCTGCCCCTGTAACACAAAACAAGCATAACCCTCATGTACACACACTGTGTTTAAGATGCATTTAACTGTGTGTCTCACACATAAGTGGAATCCAGAAGGCCTCATGTCACAGAAGCTGGACAGCTGGAATGGGGGCTGCTCTAGACAGGGCTGGGCAAGCAGGTGGCCTGGCTTCAGAGCTGCTGTGTGATTGGGGGTCCATTTTGGAACAGGCACAGCAGGGGTGGACAATGACAACAGTGCAGTGCAGGAAGGAGGATTTCCTCATGAGAAGAACTGGTAATGTCTGGGGACATGCTGATTACCCCAAGTGGATCCTTGCTCAGTGGGCAGAAGAATCAACCATCACACAGCACCTGATCTATGTGTGTAAATATTCTGTGTCAATAGAAATTAAAAGTAAAATACTCCCTGATGCCTTCCATTGCACCTATGTAGGAAAGCATGAAGCGCTCCAGGCATAGCAGCCCTCTGACTGATCCTCCAGATCAGGGTGCTGCTGAGACCCACAGAACACAGTGGCATCGGGAGGAGCGGGGGCCAGGAGGTGAGTGAAGGTTGCTGGCTGGGATTAAGTTGCCACATGAGTTGGGTCACAAAGAGGAAGGGACAGAGGAGGCTGATCTGACACCTGTGAGTAAGTCCCTTGTGGAGATGGGAAGTGTGCTGATGCCATGTTTGTAAGACACATGGGTGTCACAGCAGGTGAGCATGGGACACAGTTCAATGGGTGGCAGAGCAGTGCTGAGCTGCACCCCACATCCAGATTCTGAGACCGGAACCAACACCTGACTAGTGGATGTAGGCTGTTCCATCTCAGAGACTCACCTGAAGCATCGCTTTTCAGCCTGTGACCCATGATGATGGGAAAGATGGCACATGCCAGTCAGGGAAATGTCCATCAAGTTAACTGAGGTCACAAACATGTGCCAGCATGGAGGTGGCTGCTAAAAACCAAAGGCTGAGGAAGAGAAATGGGTGAGTTAAGGAAGTAGCAGAGTCTGTGGCTGTAGAACTCACAGAGAACCACCCAGAGCCAGGGTGTCACTCACTGTGCACTTCCCGGGACCCTGGGGGAGTGCAGAGACTTGGGCAGTGCTTTGCTTCAGGACCCTCAGCACTAGCTAATTCAGTACAGAGGGCACAGAAGACAGGAGAGCACAAAGGCCTTACGACCCAGACCCAATCTCATCTTCAGATCAGAGTGGCAGGGGCTGCATTCTACTTGCTGTGTGTCTGGAAGTCCTGCTCTCACATCCTTAAGTAGGATGCACTGGATGAGGAAAAGTATGTGATTTTTCTGAGAAGACTCATGGTCCACAGAGTGAGACTGCTGCATGTGTCTCCAGGAAGAGAAAAGGAGGGTTCTCCTCCAAGGGTGAAGGGGACCCAGGGCCTCCCTGCAGGAGCAGCCTCTCTTCTCCCTGGGGTGTGGTGGACAGGAGGCTGGCAGGGGTAGAACTGGGGGAAGAAGCTTGGGGATGTTCTCCCTGTGGGATAATTATAGTTTCATTGTAATGTACATAGTCTATTTTGTTTATTCTCTTGAATACTGGCCTCGGATCTGTTAATTCTTTATATTGTCTTTTTAGCTTCAATTTTACTATTTTCTGCTCTGATCTTTATGTTTTCCCTCTTTGTATGAGGTTTGGGTTTGGACGTTCTCATTATTCTTGAGTTACACTCACCACCACCTAGTTCCAGAACTTTTTCATGAGCCCACATGGAAAAATCTATATTCATGGGACAGCCACTCCCATTGGCCAGCTCTCCTCAGCCCCCAAAACCCCTCTCTGCTTTCTCCGTCTGTGGATCTCTCCACTTTGGATATTCCACATAAATGCAACCACATCACATGTGGCTTTGGTGTCTGATTTCATTCTCTCCACATAATGTTTTCCAGGTTCTGCATGGTGTGGTCCATGTCAGGGGTTCGCTCTGACTTACAGCTGAGCATTTCACACTGAACAACTCTTCTTCCTTCTGTTTGTTCCCTTGTTTGTGGGTATCATGCTGTTCTCACATTTCTGCCTCTGTACATGCAACTACTCTGAATGGTCCCCTGCCCAACATGGCTTGAGTGCTTCTGTTTAGTGGTTTGGTGCACACCCTGGGCAGAGCAGCTGGGCTGTGCTGTCCTGAGCCCTGTTACCGGGTGCCTTCCACATTTTCCTCTGCAGCGGCACCATTTACCCTCCACAGGCCATGTGTGATCCCCTTCTCCACATCACCATGAGCACTTGGGAATTCCTGTTTTAATTTTCTCTCATGGCCATTGCAGCGGGTGTGAAGTGAGTTCTTGGGTAGTTTTGATTATCATTTCCTAAGGACTACTAAGGCTGTGTGTTGGTCACATGCTGATCTTCAAAGAAATGTGTACTTAGTCCTTTGCCCATTTTTAATTTTTTATCTCTTTGTTGTTGAGATGTAAGAACTATTTATATATTCTGAACACTAGACCTTCATGAGATATGTGATTCAGAGAGATTTTCTTTCACACTTTCTAAATAGTGTCTTTTTACTCTTGGTAGACAAAAAGTTTCAAATTTTTATTAACACCATTATTTGGAGTACATATGGATCACATTCATCATTCATCATGGGGAGTTTGTCCAGGTACATAACGCATCTTAATTCTATTTTCCCCTCCCTCCCCCTAAACCCTTCTTTCCCTCTCCTTTTCAGAGTTCTTCCATTTGACCCAGCTATTCCCCTGCTAGGCATCTTCCTGAAAGGGTTAAAGTCCTCATACCACAAAGTTTCAATTTCAATGAAGTTCAGCTCATTGATTTCGTTTCTTTTGTTGCTTTCTTTTTACTGCCATGTTTAAGAATCCATCGACTAATCCAAATAATGAATATCTGCTACTATGTTTTATGTATGAGTTTTGTATAAATTTAGGTCTCTAACATATTTAAATTAAGTTTTGTATGTGGGTTAATAAAGGGAATCAGTCTTTATTCTCTAGAAGATATACTTCCAGTTGTGACTTTTCCAACTGATACTTTGTCAAAACTCAATCTATATAGACATATAGATTTACCTATGTGCCCCAATTCTCTTACATTGATCTAGTTTTATATGTCTAGCTTTAGAGTATGCTTTGAAATTTGGAAGTGTAAGCAGTTAAACTTTGTTGTTGTAGTTCGTTTTTAAAATTATTTTGGCTAGTCAGGTTCAAATGAATTTGAGAATTTAATTTTACTTTTAAAAATAGCCATTGGGAAATCATATACATGCTATACATAATGGAGCACTACTCACTCATAAAGAGGATAGAGATATTTGTGGGAAAAAGGATAGACTTTAAGACCATAAAGCTAATGAAATACATCCTACACAGGAGGTTAAATATCATACGGTCTCTCTAATATAAGAAATTTAAAATGTAAACAATTTTAAGAGTCAAATAAAAGAGAGGTAGCAGGAAACAGGGAAGTAGACTCGGTGGAGATAGGAAGGGATCTGGGGAGGAAGAAGAGGGGAGGGGAAGGGGGAGTAAAATATTCAATATGTGGCATAGATATATATACCCATTATTTGATGGCTTTGCTGAAAAGACTAAGTTCTCCTTGACTAACTGAGGTTTAAACAAAGCAAGCTGATCTGTACTCAAGGAAGTGGGGTTCTGCGTCTCATATCCAGTGCTCCTTCTTTCCCTGAGAACCTTTCCTTTGAGTTCATCCATATAGATCATCATCTCATGGTCAACACCACAGACACACTGAGAAGCACCCTGTCTCAGCCACTTTCCCAACAGTGGGACAAAATACCTGCTGCCTGCAACCTAAAGGAAGAGGCTTTTTTGTGGCTCATGGTTTCAGTGGGGTCAATCCATGTTTAGTAGGCTTCTAGGCAGAAATGCCCTGGTGGGATAAGCCTGCTCCCATCACAGTTGGCAGAAGCGAAGGGAGAAGGAAGGTGCCAGTGTCAGCCCTAGTGACCACTGCAACAGGGCCCCCCACATGGCTTATTCAGCCAGGAACTCAACAAGGGATCCCTCCAGGGTGGGTACACCGCCCATGAGGATCTTTGATGGAAATCATGAGAGACCTCCGCATCAGAACAATCACTATGCTGGATGGGCTGCCAGGAGTGACTCTGAATAGTGAATTGTGTCTGTGGGACTCAGCTCAGGGATTGAGTCTCCTGCCCCAGGGTGAGGAGGTGCTGAGTGCCCCACTGGCTGAGCTCTCTGTCTGTGACTTACTGTCCTTTGCCCTGGACACCATCACTGTGTTTAATGCTTCCCTAAGGGCAGCATGAGAGGCACAGGGCATGGGCTTCCCCAGGGGAGATTGTACTTGCCAGTGGATAAAGCAGGATGGAAAACTGTTAAAGCAGGCATGTTCAAACAGTTCAAGGACATGGTCAAAGTCAGGAGCAAGCCCACCATATTCTCCACCTGTCTGTGGTGAAAGACTCCACCTCCTCTTCTGTCAGGAGCAATGCTACATAATTTTAGGATAAAATCATTTGATTAGCCTAATTCTTCTGCTTACAGCCCAGCTATGGAATTCTGAGACAGAATTCCATTTTGGGCTCCAGTCACAACTGAGACCTCAATGATTCGGTGATGCTGTGATTCTCCAGGACAAGGTTACACCAGCTGAAGACATCCTCAGAGGAACAAACATCTACTCAGTTCCTCATTGTACTTGGATTGTTACATCGTGTTTACAGGGATTTACTGAACTCTCTGCAAGTCATTTGTTACACTTGTTTCTCCTGATGTACCGAATAAAAGGTATGGTAAGCTGGTGGCTTTCGTTTTTGCCACCCAGAGCAGCACTGATCAAACCCAAAGTTCAGCTTCTTCTCAGTCTCATTTTTCTACCTTTCCTGTAATTTGCCTTGTGCTGCCATGTCTCGCAGGAGACTAGGACTTACTGCAGAGGTTCTAGTAATGTCCCCTTGCCCTGTTCCCTACATTTGGCACCCAACTTGGATGTGAATTGGATCCAGGGGTGAACTTGCCTGTGAGACAAACTTGGAGAAAAGGCAGCACAGGGATCTCCCAGGATGATTTCCCTCAGATGAGGGACACTGGTGGTGTGTCCAGCTGGGGGTAATTTTCTATCTTTGCTGAGTTACAACTATGGGTCAATCTCTGTCATCTGAGTGTTGTGCCCAGATCGCAAAGTCCCCAAAGACCATCAAGGAGCCGATTCTGATGTAAACACAGGAGGGTCGTTTATTCAAGCTCAAGCAAGGGCACTCAACCTTCACCGATGCAGCGGATCAGGATTGAGAGCCCCGAATTCCAAATCAGCAGGGTTTTTATTGTGGCTACCGAAAGGTTTGGGGATGTTCCATTTAGCAGTAACATGATTGGTTGATATTTAGCAAGTATGGGGGGTTGAGGGGTGGCTACATGTAGAGTTTATGGGAAAAAGGAACAATCAGCACATTGACAGAATGTTCTATAGATAATGGGCCTGGGGGCATCTGTTTTCTGGGCAGACAGAGGATTGAGTTAGGAGCTGTGTCTTTTTTTTTTTTTATCTGTTGTCCCACAGCAAGGACATTTTATCATTATTTTATGGGCACAAAGGAGACTAGGGGAATAGTTGACTTCAGTGAAGTGGAATTTATGTCAAGGCCACTTCACTGTCTTATTTTAAGATGGAGTCAAACTTTAAAATGGAGTTAGGTCTCGCAGGAGCAGTGTAACTTTGTCAAATTACTTAAGTCGCTGTTAAAGCAAGCTATGTACCCAGTACCTAAGGATGGTGTGATAGATTTCTTAAAAGACATACAAATGTACTTCCCCTTTTTCCCCAGGAAGGGACAACTAACATGGGGATGTGTAGGTACTGTTCTCCATGAGGTCTGGCAAAGGGGTGATCATCTGTCCCCCCGAACACTACCCACTTGGGCCTTAGTCCACTTTGCTCTCAAATTCTCTCAGTCAGTTCAAGAAACCTCAGCTACCCCTCCCTTCACCAACCCTTCTGTGTAGGCTTCCCCTTGTTCAGCTTCTCCCATTAGCTTTCATCTCACTGTGGCTTCTGCTCCACCATCACAGCACACTGAGGAAGACCCTAACTCTCTAGCCCCTCAGCCATCTCTCAAAGGTCTAGTTTCCCCTCTTGTGAAGCCCACTTCTGGGGCCACTCCCTATCACCATGCCGTGCAAAAGGCTGTGACATCAAGCAAGGCAGTGGGAGACCCTTTGGGTTTTCCTATCTCAGTTTTGCCTGATCCTGAAAACTCAGAGGCGGACATGTATGTTCATACCTCATTTGATTTTAACATCCTAAAGGACCTCACGCAGAGCATGCTAACTAATGGCGTCCAAAGCCCCTTTACAATGGGTTTGTTGGACAATGTACTTCAGACTTATTCTCTGGTTCCTCATGATTTTTTTCACCTTGTGAAAATGTCCCTATTGCCTGCTCAGTATCTCCACTTTGAGGTGGAACTGCATTCTTTAACCAGGGAACAGTCTCATAAGAATGCTCAGGGAGATGCTCAGTTGGGAGAAGTTACTATTGACATGTTATCAGGCACAGGTAACTTTTTGGATTTAAGCAGGCAGACCTGTTGCTCAGTGTTACTCTTTCACCAGCTAGAGGACGTCCTGTGGAGGGCTTTGGCTTCTGTGCCAGTTGATGGTGTGGTCTGATGAAATCTTTTACCCAAATCATGCAAGGGCCATTGGAAACTTACACAGAATTTGTAGCAAGATTACAACAAACTATTAGGAGACAGATTTCTAATTCCCAGGCAGCAGACATCCTGATCTTACAGCTAGCCTATGAAAATGCTAATATGGATTGCAAACAGGCAATAAATCCTGTTCGCTCCTCTAAAGATCTTGGAGCATATATTAAGGCATGCCAGAATATTGGCTCTCCTTTATACAATTCGGCTCTGATGGCTCAAGCCATCTCCCAACATTTACACTGTACACACAGTGATTTAAAATGTTTTGATTGTGGGAAAATGGGGCATCTCAGAAAAAGCTGCAAAATGAAAGTAGCTTTACAAGCTGACCCAGAGCCACTGATTCAAGGATCCAGAGACAATAAGTTACTGCCTGGCCTTTGTTCTCAATGCCGAAAAGGCATTCACTGGGCTAAAGATTGCCACCCCAAATATGATAGGGATGGTGCACTGCTGCCAAAAAATGAAAATTAAGCCCTTCCTCAGGCTCAGGAAACAATAGGGGATCAGGGCCAGGGGCCTCCAGTCCCCCTGGGTCAGTGGTACCCAGTTCAGACCTGTGCACAAGTACAAAATCAGACAGCATTGGTGTCTGGAGGAACATTTCCCTCGTCAGGGAAACACTGAGGAGCTCAGGAATAGATCTTCCTGCTGCTCACAGAGTTCACCTGCTGGGAGGTGAGACACCAGTATCTGTCCCCACAAGAATTCATGGAACCCCACCCCCCAGAACCATTGGTTTGATACTTGGAAAATACTCTCTACCTTTGAAAGGCATTACTGTTATTCCTGCTATTGTTAATTCTAATTGTACCTCTGAATTGTGTTTTCCTGTTAGCTCCACAGGACTCTGGGTAATAGAACAAGGAGAT
Source organism: Heterocephalus glaber (assembly GCF_053883595.1). Taxonomy (NCBI): domain Eukaryota; kingdom Metazoa; phylum Chordata; class Mammalia; order Rodentia; family Bathyergidae; genus Heterocephalus; species Heterocephalus glaber. The sequence continues at coordinate 5,967,908 of NW_028258410.1, forward strand.
TATATTGCACAATTGTTGCTTTTCCCTAAACCAAAATTAAGTAATGTTAGCTTTAAAAATTCCTGAGAGGATCCTGAGCCAGAAATTCCTCAAGAAGAGATTTATTTCATCCAAGAGATTTCCAAAAACTGGTCCATGTGCAAAATTAAATTGAATGGCAAATTCTTTACAGGATTGGTAGACACAGGCACAGATGTGTCTGTGATTGGCACATGTTTTTGGCCATCATCTTGGGGGGAAAAGCCAACTAAAACATCTCTGGTAGGCCTTGGTGCCCCCCAGCAAATTTTGCAAAGCTCCATTCCTCTGCCTTATGAAGGGCCTGATGGTCAACTGGGACATATTTGTCCTTACATAGCTCCCATACCTGTAAATTTATGGGGCAGAGATTTATTGAAAGAATGGAGAGTCATAGTGACTACTTTGCCCCCTGAAACTTCACTGGGGCAACAGATGATGTCTGAAATGGAATGTGAACTGGGAAAAGGATTAGACAAGCAACTTCAGAGAACAACACAGCCTATAGAACAGAAACAAAAAAAAATCACTTTGGAATTGGATATGATCAAAATTTTTTGTTGGGGCTATTGAAGTTTCTCCACCCTAGGCAGCCTTGCCATTACAATGGAAATCTAATGATCCAATTTGGATTAATCAATGGCCTCTACCACAGGAGAAACCAACCATTCTACAACAACTCATATTAGAACAACTTAACAAGGGGCACTTAGAACCCTCTGTGAGCCCTTGGAACACACCTATCTTTGTTATTCCTAAAAGAGGCAAATGGCATTTGCTTCAGGACTTACATGCAGTTAATGCAAGCCTCATCCCAATGGGGCCACTGCAACCTGGCTTACCAAATGCAGAGGCAATCCCCCAGAAGTGGCCACTTATAATTATAGGTTTAAAAGACTGCTTTTTTAACATTCCTTTGTGGCCAACTGACCAACCTCGATTTGCCTTTTTGGTACCTAGTACGAATTTTAAAGAACCAATGAAGCACTTTCAGTGGACTGTGTTGCCTCAAGGAATGGCTAACAGCCCCACATTGTGTCAGGTTTTTGTAGCATAGGCTTTTCAAGCTACTTGCAAATTATTTCCTACTGCATATTTAATGCATTAGATGGATGACATATTAATCTCTGCGAATACACAACAACTACTTTTACAGGCCTTTGCTGTTGCAAAGAAGGATTTAGTGCATTTTGGATTATGCATAGCACCCAAAAAGGTTCAACTATCTGAGCCTTATATTTACCTAGGTACCTTGTGAGCAGAGAAATCCGTTAAGCCACACAAGATGCAATTTAGGACAGACAAATTAAAAATGTTAAATGATTTTCAAAAATTATTAGATGACATTAATTGGATAAGGCCTAAAATAGGGATAGCAACTTTTCAATTGCAGAATTTGTATGAAATATTACAGGGAGATTCTGATCTTATTTCCCCTTGAAAATTAACTCGAGAGGCACAAAAGGAGTTACAATTAATAGAACAAACATACATAACAGTCAGGTTTTTTGTATAAACTCTAATTATCTGGTTCATTTGTTTGTGCTTAACACCCCCACTCACCTACAGGTTTAATAGGGCAATGGTATGAGAAACAGGTCTTTCCCATGGAATGGTTGTTTTTATCTAAACAGTGAAATCTCTACAATTATATCTAGAGCAAGTTGCAAAAGTAGTTTCCTTGAGACTTAATCATACCCGACAATTATTTGGTGCTGACCCTCATTTCATCATTATCCCAATTGATAAGGATCAAATGCAGATGCTGCTACAAACTGCTTTATATTGGCAAGCAGCCTTTGCAGATTTCATTGGACAGATAGATGATCATTAAACTAGTGATTCTCTGTTTCAGCTTTTTTCGCTGCAAGAGTTTATTCTCCCCAAGATTACTCAATTTCAGCCATTGCAAGGTGCCTCAAACTATTTCACCAATGGCTCCTCTAAGGGCCAAGCAGCAATTTGGAGCTCTTCCTTTAGTTATGTGTTGCCTACACCTGGTCTCTCTGCTCAGAGGCCAGAGTTGCTAACCATTTTATTTGTGACCGAAATCTTTCCCTCCCAACCTCTTAATATTTTCAGTGATTCCTTTTATACAGTTTGTTTGACTCAAAGACTGGAAGGAGCTATGGTCCACTCTACCTTAGAACCTAAATCATTGAACTTGTTTTTAAGGTTACAAAAGGCTATATGTCAAAGAACTGCTCCCTTTTATATTGGACATATTCAATCACATACCAGTCTTCCTGGACCACTTTCTTATGGCAATGCACAAGCAGATAAGCTTATAGAAAACCTTGTTGCTTTTGACCAGGCTAAGGAATTACATAGTTATTTCCATCAGAACTCCAAGGCACTACAACATGATTTTCAGCTATCTCGAGCTTAGGCATGACAAATTATGGGCTGTCCTATTTGCCAGCAGATTCCATGGCCCATTCCCCCTGAGGGAACTAACTCTCAAGGCCTAGCCACTAATATGATTTGGCAGATGGATGTGACGCATGTCCCTTCTTTTGGGAAGTCTCAATTTGTACATGTCTCTATAGATACATTTTTACACATGATACATGCTATGTGTCACTCTGGTGAGAAAGAGAACCATGTTCAACAAAACTGCTTGTCCGCCTTTGCTGCCATGGGAGTGCCCAGAAATATTAAAACTGACAATGGTCCATCATCTGTTAATAAATTTATCCAAAAATTCTTTCTTATTTGGCACGTTAAGCATAGTACTGGTATCCCATATAATCCACAAGGGCAAGCCATAGTAGAAAGGGCCCTTGCCACCCTCAAACATCAATTGCTTAAACAATCACAAGGAAATCAGCTGCCTCCACAAGCCCATTTAGATCTACCTGTTTTTGTACTTAATTTTTTGAATCCTGCAGCAGGCTTCACACAACCACCTGCTATGCTCCATTGACATACAGATGCCATGGCTAAGACTCAGAAACCACAAGTCCTTTGGAAAGATGTCCAAATAGGTAAGTGGAATGGCCCTGCTGCCTTAATAACTTGGGAGAGAGGTTTTGCCTGTTTTCTAACAGATAATGATGAAATCTTGTGGCTGTCCTCCAGGAATGTGAGAATGTGGGCCACACTGGTGGAACCAACAACATCTTGGAGAATGGATGATAGCACCCCAGCTGAGAGCAATGAGCCAGCTGCACCTGAGAGACCCACATCACCAGCAACAACTAATATATCCACAGCGAGGTCCAGGATTGCCATGATGTCCCCAGAGGAAGAATAAATATAGATTTTTTAAAAGGGGGGGAACAACTTGAAAATGTTCTTTTTACATTCATAGGTATAAAAGCATTTGCATTCCTCCTGATTCTACTCTCAAGAGATCTCTGTTAATTGACTACAAAAGTTTTTGACCAGTCTTATAAACAATTATAAAAGTAAAAATCATAAAAGGGATATTACAATTCGATTTGGCCAAATATATTTGAGGGCACTCTAGTTTTATAAATTGTCTTTTATGTTTGTCTGTTGTCTGTCAGTTTGCACAGTTGAGCTCAAAATTTTTCCCCCTCTTTTTCTTTTGACCTTTTGAAAAAACAACTTTTTCCTTAAAAGATATTCACCTATTATTGAATTGGCTTACAGATAAATGTTATTAAATTAAAGGCATGCCCTTCTTCCCCCAGCTTGCTAACTGATCAAAATGCCATAAAGATTTATTTATCAAAGCACATAGAGACCGTGGGTACTCCCTTTGGTGAATAAAGAAGCGGCCGCCCAGAAAATAATTATCATGGTCTTAATTCACTAAAGGGACCCTTCGTAATCTTATGGGAGACAAAATACAATAAATATTATCTCACTATGTTATTATAAATTGATTACATTGGTTATCATTGAAGTTTAAGTTCTAAATATGTTATTATAAAATGTTCATTTTGGTTAAGTTCTAACAATGTTATTGTGATATGTCTACATTGGTCATCTTCAAAAGATTAATTTCTGTGGCATAAATAAGAGAGTGTTATTAGAAAGATGCTTTTGGTACCAAACTACATTGAAGAACATAAGGTTTTATGTAAATGTGATATTTACTACTGCTCCTTTTCTGGTGTACAAAATGTATTCATGCTCTCTAATTGTATGGATCTTTCAAAATATTGTTTATGGTAATAACATTTTGATTCAGATATTTACCTTTCTCTTAAGCTCCAGACACCTATGATAATAAGCACGCTTATAGGCTGATTTATTTTCCTTAGATTACATCCTATAAAAAGATAGCTATTTAGGAATCCAACCACAAAACAACCATAATTGGCAATAATAACAGTTTAACTATTTTTTTATAACAAAATGCTTAATATTCAGGTAAAATTATAATAGTTGAGTTCACTACTCTTCTTACAATGCTAATATTATTGATCTTCTCTTCTGGGTGTTCAACAACCAAAGTTTAGAGAACAAAACTGAAGAGGTATCTGGGCTAAGAAGGCAGCCAATATTTGGGCCATGGCCCTCCAAGGTCAACAACAATAGCAAAAAAGATCCAGGTCATGAGGGAACCTTCTCCAAGATCCTGCATTTTTGGTGAGTCACCCAACCTCCTGAGCAGGGAGGTTGCTTAACACCAAAACAGTAAAGATACAACAAAAAGTGTGCCAAAGGAATGTCACCTGGAGGAAAAAAATCTCCCATGCTTTCACAGAAGGCAACATGGTCAAGCAAGGCCATGACATGTCCTGATGGCTGACACTGACAGAGGGTGGAATGGTTCCAAGACAGTGCCTGAGGAGACTCAATTGACCTTGTTAGATAGTAAGAGGTTGATTTTGTTTAATATAGGTCTCACCATAACTTCATCTTAAACACCCAATATACAAATATAACTAAAGACGATAGTTATTTGAGTTCAACAAAGTTTTAAGATTTTTAGCCAACAATGTTTAAAAAAATTAGATATTTAATCATTTTACAGCCCCAATTAAGAGAAATTATGCTTATTATAGACAGCTAAGCCAGTCAAACACACTATAGATCCTCACAATATATAGGGACAAGCCATTGTTGGGTGTGCTTGCTTTTCCTAAAAATACCTTCACATAAAACAAAAAGAAAGGGAGATATGTCAGGAGCAGTGCTACATCATTTTAGGGTAAAATCATTTGGTTAGCCTAATTCTTCTGCCTACAGTCCAGCTATGGAATTCTGAGACAGAATTCCATTTTGGCCTCCGGTCACAACTGAGACCTCAATGATGCAGTGATGCTGTGATTCTCCAGGACAAGATTACACCAGTTGAAGACCTCCTGGGAGGAACAAACATCTACTCAGTTCCTCATTGTTCTTGGATTGTTACATCTTGTTTACAGGGATGTACTGAACTCTCTGCAAGTCATTTGTTACATTTGTTTCTCCTGATATACTAAATAAAAGGTGTGGTAAGCTGGCGGCTTTCATCTTTGCCGACCAGAGCAGCACTGATCAGACCTAAAGCTCAGCTTCTTCTCAGTCTCATTTTTCTAGCCTTCTTGTAATTCACCTTGTGCTGCCATGTCTTGCAGGAGACTAGGACTTAGTGCAGAGGTTCTAGTAATGTCCCCTTTCCCTGTTCCCTACACTCACACCTTGATTCTCGACATAGCCATCATGTTGTTGTCCACCATGATGTCCAATCTGACAGTGCAGACCCTGGGACTCCCTTCTGTGTCTAAGGGCAGCACTGTTCCCCTGCCTCATGCTCTTTCCCCATCTCATGCATCCTCCCTAGCTGCTGGTGACCATTTTATCTCAGTTTCTATAAGGTCAAATTTCTCTATGACATGTCAATCAAATACAATATTAAATTTTTTTAAAAAAAGGAGTTTTGCACACTTGCAAAATAAGTTTTGCATACTTCTTTTGTAAAGAACATGGAAAGGCCAGGGATTCAGCTCAGTGGCATGGTGCCTGCCTTGGAAGTGCTAGGTCCTGAATTCGATCCCCAGTACTGGAAAAAAAAGAAAAGAGAACATGGAGACATTACTGCATGTGAAGTGGGTGGTACTAATGAGGCTGGGTATTTACAGCACTTCAATTCTGTGTCAAAATTGCCTACTCTTGAAACCGAGCCAAATTAATGACTGAGCTTGATCCAATAAGAGGTGAAGGCACCCCCAGGCCTTTCTTACAATGTCATGTCCACTTAGTAGATTTGTCATTTTTTACATGATTTGATTTTTATGTAATACAAGTAGATATTAAGAAAGAAAATATACAAATCACTATTTTTACTTCTATGAAAAATAAAATTTCATAGAAACATAATTAAAGAGTAAGTAGTTAATACAGGGCTTGCTGATGAGAAGTGAACACATCCTGGTCTCACAGTAGTGGAGTACATCCTATTGATGTTTACATGTGTGAAAAACTAAAAACCAAATACAATTTAACTCGATTCACATATTTACTACAAGCGCTTCCTAAGCAGTGTATATTGAGTACAAAACTATTTCCAAGGTGCAGCCCTGCTGATAGGAGGGCATCCTGTGAGCTCCAGGGAAGGGTGGGTCCTGAGGTGCTAGGGTGGCCCAGGCAGGCTCACAGCTGGCGCCAGTGACCGGGAAACAGGACAGAGGGAAGGGTGACCTCAGGCCTACCCAGACCCTGTCTTCAGCTGGAAGTGTCCATGTGCACAGAGTGGGCCAGGTCTCTTGCTTGGGGCAGTGCAGGGTGTCAAACCCTGGGCTGGCCAAGCATCCAGCACCAGCTACAGGCCAGGCTTCAGTGTCACAGGGAGCTGGTTGGAAAGGTCACTGATTTATCAGCACTGCATTAATTACTGAGAAAAATGTAAGAGAAAAGAACAGGTTTTGACAATATTCGAATGATAGGAACTTCCATAGTCACTTCAGAGAAGAACACCAAATTAAGATTACTAAACTCTATAGGAATTAATTTTTCTACTAACGGTTGAATTGAAACCACCAGCTTCTCTACCACTATAAGTTGTAATAACTTGTCAATTTCAGCCTGTCAACCTTCTATCTTACTAGCTTGTTGTTATGATTTATGTCCAATTAAATTGAATTAATCTTTAACAGACACAATAAACCCTACATATTTGTAGAGTACAGTGTAATACTGCAATGGATGTAATGGACTGATCCTCGTCACTGATAGCACTTATCATTTCTGTAACAACATCTGGTAACAACATTCAGAATCCTGTCTTCTGGCTCTTTTGAAACATAAAACATCACCATTCTAGGCAAACTCTGTGTGCAGCAGGATACCACACTCAGCCCCCTGACCCCAGTGAGCATGGTGCCCACTTGTCAGCTCCCTGCCCTGTCCCCAGCTGTTGGGACCCCCACTGTCTCCCGAGTGTATGACATTGACTTCTTGGTTCCACACACAAGTGACACTATGTGGATCTGGATCTGTCCTTCCATGTCTTGCATGTCCCAATTCATGCAATGCCCTCCGGTGTGGATATCCCTGGTGACCAGTGACATCCAGCATCTTTCTCTGCACTGTTGGGGTTTTGATGAGTTCCTGTAGCAGCATCCTTTCAAGTCCTTTCTCATTTCAAAAACTGAGATTTATTTATGTATTGAGATATTGGGTTATATGTTTCTGTTTTGTTTTGTTTTGTTTTTGCATATTTTTGAAATTAGCCCCTTGTCTGAAGCATGGCTCCCAAACATTTTCTCCTGTCCTGTAAGTTGCCTTTTTGCTGCATGCTGTCTGCAGTTCATAAAGTATGATGCACTTACCATTTGTAAAGAGCGCAGATCTCTTCTTAAATTTATTGCAGAAAGCAAATGCAAAAAGACAGAGAGGTGGAAGAAGGCAGTTGGAAGTGATGGGTGTGTGTACTACGCGGATGTGGGGACATCAGTAAGAGTGTGTGCATATGTGCACACTCACAGGACTGCACACATTAACTGCAGCATCTTCAAAGCACCAATTATACCTCACTGAGTCCCAGGAAAAAAGAAAGTGGTCCTTGAAAACATCTTTAACATGTGGAAGGACATGTGTGCAAGGGGCAAACTCCCTTTGGCACTTTTGTAAACCAAAGGACACGTGTAGGATTCTGGTGTTTAAAATATTTTTATTTTTCTTATTTTCATTCTCTAGATTTTTCTCCTCCAAGCACAGAATAGTCTTAACAAGCCAAAGTGCATGCTGTCAGACATTGGGTACTGGGGGGAGGGGGAGCCAAGTGGGCTTGATTATCAGGGTAAATGCAAAGTGCTCTGCTTCCCAATCTGACCAGGCTGAACTTGCCCAGGCAGGAGGAGGAAGAGAAGGGGCAGAGCAGGCCCCGCGGGAGACAGGACCTAGGCCGCCCAGGTCTGCATGGGCCCGGCAGCCCCCTCTTCTGTGGTCTGGGCCAGTATCAATGTCCCTCGGGGAGGAGCAGGTTTTCAGCTCAGCTCTGTGGGCAGCGTGGGCCAGAACTTGCCCCTGGGGACCAGGAGGAAGCCTGGTCCTCCTCCAGCTTGGTTCCCCTACCGCAGAGACAACATCAGAAACAGGAGTCATGATCTCTGCAGGACCTGCCTGGGTCTGAGGAGCCCTGGGGCCTGAGGGGCTTGTTCCTGAGACACTGCCCAAGGGGACCCAGTGGGCTCTCTGATGCGACCTGCAGTGTGCACATGTCCCCCCAGGGTGGGATCGTGCACAGAATGACATGTCCGAGCTGCTCCCAGGACAGCCAAGCCATGCAGACCCAGACGCTGCAGGGAGGCATGGGTTCTGGCTCATCTGGTCCCTGCCGCCCATGGGCCAAGGCGCCTTATCAGGGCACCCAGCTTGACTGCCACCAGGCCGGAGGCAGGAGGCGCCGGGCCCTGGGCTTCCTCCCCACAGCTGCCTGGGTGGACTCAGAACAGTGCTGCCGCCCCACTGGAGGCCCCGACCTCCAGCAGCCTCTTCCTTTCCCTCCCATGCCAGGAAGCCCGACCTCCTGGAGGAGTACACTGCGAGATTTGATTGCATGGCCAGAGCTGAGGAAACAGTTATTGTTGGTTCTGTCTTTTCCTGAGAAGAAGCTCTGTGTGCATCTGAAAAGGAACAGTGTGCCAGGAAGATCGGCCCTCCGAATCCTGAGGAGCAGGGTGCCACACTGGCCAGCCTTGCAGTCCCAGGAGTGCCTGAGCATCCTCCTGTCTAGGCCTGCTTTTCCCCACTTTGTGTGGGCTCCAGCGCCCATCCATCCCCTCAGCACCGCCCACCCCTGCCTCTGGTCAGGGAAGGCTTGGGGCTGCGGGCCACAGCCGCGCTCAAATGCAGGACCTGAGCAGAGTCGGGAGAACACGGGCAAAGCACTGCTGTGGGCACTCAGGAGAGCCCGAGCGGGGCGCAGCGGGGTGGGCCCCATGGGTACCGAGGTGAGGCTTTGGGTGCTGCCTTCCCCTCTGGACATCTACCAGGCCACTGGCTGTGAGGGTGCCCCTGGCTGCATCCCAGCGCTCGGTCTGAGATGGCCTGCAAAGGGGAGCAGTGCTCCTGAGATCCCCAGACCCCGGGAGCATCTGCAGAACGGGGCTCTGAACATGCCTGTCTGGTGGTGGGGAGAAGCCGGGAGCTCAGGACAAAATGGTTGGTCTGGAGCACTGGAATTCAAGGACCTCCATCTTCCCTTTTCTCCCTCTCTGTGTATTAGAACTGCTCCTGTTTACACCAGTGACCACCTTCTGCCCGTATTGACATAGAACAGCTACAGACTTCTCTTTTCTGTAGATTTTTAAAATTGTTATTAGAATGTTTGCAGTACATAAGGAGTGTGCTCACTATGGGGAGTAGGTACCTGTACGTGAGATTGTTAATTTATTAGAATGAATAATCGATAATGCAAAATAGGAATAAAAGGTCCAAAGGGGTAGGAGTAGTGGGAGGGGCAGGGGAAAGGAAAGAAGGGAAAGGAAAAATGCTGAGAAATGGAAAAAATGGAAATAAAGTCTTTGTAAAAAGGGAAGGGTGGAGGGTGGGAAGGGAGGGCTAGGAATGGGGAAAAAATAAGAACCAAGATGCATTATGTAAAGGTACAATTTCCAATGAGAAATGTAATTGTGTTGTATACCTACAATGTACCAATAAAAGAATTTAATAAAAAAAGATATGTTATATAAAGGTACAAATTTCCAATGATTAATGTCATTATATTGTATAGCTAAATTGTACCAATAAAATTAATTTTAAAAATAAAAAACATTAGGGAAGCAAGAAGACATAGTCAGCCCATCCTCCTGGGGAGTGGAGACCTGTGGCCAGGGAGTCTGGCATCATGTCACGTGGTCGGCCTCCATGGCTGCAGACTCCTTCTCCTGCGTTTGGCTGCACCTTGTGTTCATGCTTCCAGGCCGAGCTCTTTCGAGCACACAGGAAGCCTGCAGGGGCTGGCGGCCTCTCTCTTTACTTTTTATTTTTCATTCATCCATGTGTGCAGTACATCACTGCTACGTTCTGGGTCTGGATGTCCCCCAAAGCCTCCTGTGATTATGGGCTGGATCTGGAGTGTGTGAACCTGGAATTAATTCCTAAAGCAATTCTGGGCTCAAGGCACGGGGATCAAGGGTGTGAGTGCTGCTGCCGTAAGTAATCTGAATAAGATAAAAGGGGCAATTTCCTTAAAGCTGGAAGAAAGTAAAGCCACTTTGTCTTCTAATCCAAGCACCCCAGCTCCAGACTGGTACAAAGATTTTGTTACAGATGCTGATGCTGAAGTTGTAGAGCACTCTGGAAAAATGGTACTTCTCTTGGAATGACAGAAGAAATTGAGGATAAAGTTCTTGTTTTTAGCCAGTCTCTCATACCTCTGGACTTGATTGAAGATTTTTTTGAATTGACCAGTAGGGAGAAAACAGAAGATAAAGATAAACCTCTCATTTATAAAGATGAAGGGAAGTGGCTCTGAATCATTGACTACTACCATTTAGATGGTTCTACTGATGCACAGTCAAGGAAGAAGTGAGCTGAAGAATTTAATGATGAAACTAATGTGAGGGGAGATTTTTTATCATTTCTACCAAAGCAGGATCTCTTGGAATTAATCTGGTAGCTGCTAACTGAGTAATCATATTTAATGCTTCTTGGAATCCATCTTATGATATTCAGAGTATATTCAGAATTTATTGCTTTGGACAAACTAAGTCTGTGTGTATGTACAGGTTCTTAGCTCAGGGAACCATGGAAGATAAAATTTTTGATCGTAAAGTAGCTAGGCAATCATTATCTTTTTGAGTTGTTGATCAACAGCAGGTTGAGCATCATTTACTATGAATGAGCTTACTGAACTTTATACTTTGGAGCCAGACTTACTAGAGGACCCCAACTCAGGAAAAAAGAAATGGGATACTCCCATGCTGTCAAAGTATACTGTACTTGCAGAACTTCTTCAAATACATAAAAAACACATTGTAGGATATCATGAACATGATTCTCTTTTGGATTACAAAGAGGAAGAAAAGTTAACTGAAGAAGAAAGAAAAGCAGCTTGGGTAGAATTGAAGCAGGAAAGAAGGGACTGACCGTGCATTTCAACATACCAACTGGGGCCAATTTAGCCCCTGTCACTTTCAGCTCTCAAACTCCTTATATTCCTTTCAATTTGGGAGACCTCTCAGCAATGAGTAATCAATAACTGGAGGATCTCATTAATCAAAGAAGAGACAAAGTTGCAGAAGCAATAAATAGTGTGACAGCAGTGAGGATTCAGCCTCTTGAAGATATGATTTCAGCTTTATGGAAGAAAAACATGAATCTCTCAGAGGCCCAAGTTCAGGCATTAGCATTAATTAGACAAGCCAGCCAGGAGCTTGATGTTAAACAAAGAGAAGCAATCTACAATGATGTACTGACAAAACAACAGATGATAATCAGCTGTGTTCAGTGAATACTTATGAGCAGAAGGCTCCAGCAGCAGTACAATAAGCAGCAACAGCAACGAATGACTTACCAACAAATGACACTGGGTCACGTCATGATGCCAAAGCCTCAGAATTTAATTATGAGACCTTCTAACTACCAGCAGATTGATATGAAAGGAATGTATCAGTCAGTGGCTGGCAGTATGCAGCCACCACTATTACAGTGTGCACCATCCCCAATGAGAAGTAAAAATCCAGGACCTTCCCAAGGGAAATCAATGTGATTTTGCACTGAAAGCTGAAAGGATTGTTAAAATCATAGAAAGATCTTTTATTTCTTTAGGAATCAATGACTTAACAAAACTCAACTGGGTAAATAGTTTGGTCCCTTAAATGCTAATCTTCCATATTAGTTTTAAATTTATTTTAAATAAGGCATAGCTTTTCTACCTGACATTTGTCAGTGATGTTGCCTAGAATATTGTTACACACATTGAGTAGAGAAGATATTTCAAATTGTTTCAATGAAAACAAATCCTTTCATAACAGTAAAAGCTCACAGATTTCCTCTCTAAATTTTTATGACTGCTTTTTGCAACCACAAAATTGTCATAAAATTAATGAATTTAGGAAAGAATAAAGATTTATATATCCATTCTTTACATGTAAAAATGCACAGCTGAGTTCTTAGAGTTGATCCCTCAATTTATGAAATATATTATACTTAATCCACTTCTTGATTAGGGCGATTGAAATGGTCTTAATGTTCTTTTGACTGCAGTCTGAATTTGGACTGCTATATTGTTTCTTATTATTGAAAGTCAGAAACTAAGGGTTATCTTTGACACAGAATTGTGTGCAATATTCTTAAATACTACTGCTCTAAAGTTGGAGTCTTGCAGTTATCCTAGCAATGTATAAACAGCCTTAAGTACAGCCTAAGAAGAGAATTGGTTTTTCTTCTTTAGTCTGCCACTTTTTATTTTCAGTTACATGCGCTGAAATGATTACTGGAGAAATTTCAGGGTTGTGGATTATCTTTTATCTCTCCTGGTACTAATATAAAGCACATCTCTTAACTGCATGGTGCCAGTGCTAGTGCTTCATCCTGTTCCTGGCAGTGGGATGTGGACTGAAAAAATCAAGTTCTAGCATTTTAGGAGGTTAATGCTGAAGTTGTTGTTACGTTCACACCCTGTTTTCTAAACATCAAAATGGCAGAACTGTTGTTGACTTGAAGTTTACATAAAGAATGTGCTTTAACAATTTCCAGTACTGTCAGTATTGTGAAGTAATTCTTTTTAAAGATGAGGATCACTGGCTTCTGTACTCTCATTACCATGTTCTCCTCACCAGGACCCCAACCCACCCCCTTTTCCTTACATTTTTCTTTGTTTTAAAATTTGATTTTTCCCCCCAGTTTAGATCTGAGGCAATTTTCTGATCCAAATTACTTTTAACACTCTTTTTTGAGGTTTTACTGAAAATCATTACATTTCTTTTTCTTAATGCAGGTGTGTAAAAATGAACTATAATTTTATTCATGTTCAATTTGGTTGTTTGAATTTCTTTCTTTTTTTTTTTTTGGTACTAAGGATTGAACTCGGGTCCTTGTAGGGCAGGCAGCAGAACCACTGAGCTAAATCCCCAGCTGTTGCTTGAGTTTTTTGAAGAAAAAGGTTGTTTTTGACTATGGGAGTCAACATAGTAAAACCATTTTGAGATGATGGCATAACAGTAGAAAAGCTAAAGAACTCCTATAAAAAGAAAGTGGGGTGGAGGATTTACTCTAGATATCACTGGATTAGAATGACTTTAGCATTAGCTAGAACTGTTTTGAGTTTTTTGGATAATAAAGAGATTTCCATTTTTATCCCAGAACTATTGGTAAAATATCCAAGAGCACTAGGTTTACGATACATAATTTATGAGGTTGGTATATCCACCTCCCACTTACTCATGATAAAATATCATAAGAAATTCCATATATTTGGATACTATGCCAGCTATATAATCAGATTTATTTAATTTGAGTGTGAGGTAGATGTGTTTACTTTAGAAAAAATGAAAAAGACAAGATTTATAAGATAAATATCTGAAGGCAGTACACTCTGGCCAACTGTTATCAGTTGCTATTTCTGCAAGTCCAGAGTACTTTAAATCTGATTTACTAGACCTGAGAATTTTCAACTTGGTCTCTAATTACTAACTCAGAGACATAGATGTAAAAACATTAGGCAACCTTTTAAACCTTTTTCACAATGGATGAAATAGTAAATCAGAGTTTGAAATAAAACTTGGACCACTTTGCATACAGTCTTCTCACTTGATATTTTAGCTACATAGTATACACTTTGACTATAACATCAAATTTTAACAAATACTTAAAGACAAAAATCACATCAGTGAAATACTAAAGAGCTCATTTTTATATTCGTTTTAGATATTTTAAATAGTTACAATGGCTTAAAAATGACAATTTAAAATCTTGCTTGTAATACAGTTTTGCCTGTTGAATTCTCCTCTTTTGTAACCTGCTTTATTTCTTTTGGTGTAAAGCATTTTTGCTCAGTATTGTGATATTGTATATGTTTTGTCCCAGCAGTACAGTAATGTTTCAGTCCATCATCCAGCTTTGGCTGCTGAAATCATACAGCTGTGAAGACTTGCTTTTGTTTCAGTTAGACTGCTTTTCAATTCTGTATTTAGTATCTTAAGTACTGTAGAAAAGATCTCACTTCTTCCTTTAAGGCTGTTTTGTAAGGCTGGAATTGTGTTTTTAAAGAAAAGCACTCAAGTATGACAATATACTATCTGTGTTTTCACCATTCAAAGTGCTGTTTAGTAGTTGAAATCTAAACTATTTAATGTCATTTAATAAAGTGACCAAAATGTCAAAAAAAAAAAGACTATGAAAATCCAGAAAACATAGCAGGGAAATAGCACCAGAGAAGAAGGAACCAGGGACCATATATGGACTGTAAGGACACACCTCCATGACTCAGCCAGATACACAGAAGAGAGGTTAAGTAATCACACAGGTGGCTCTCAACCAAGTCAAGTTGACACTTAAGCTTAATGACAGTCAGATCCTCACTTTGGAAAGATTGTACAAATATGTAAGCATTGATGACATTTTCTATCACCATTATAATTTACATATTTGATTCTAGTTTGAAATTTACAATTGATGATGTTAAATTAGCTGTATGATTCTTTATGTTCTTATTTTCATCTTTATCATAAACATGAGACCACCTGACATGTAACAGATGTCTCTATATAAGCATGCAACATTCTAATGAGACACAGCACACAAAGCAGACAATTAGAATGTCTAGAGTGAAGGCAATAACTAAGCAACTGAGCCAACTCATCCAGAACATTCATAAATCAACCAAGCAAAGGGAAATACACCCTAAATGAGACAGAAGAAGGACTTGCATCATTGACAAAGTAGCTGGGGTATTGGTTTCTTTCAGCAGAGATTCTACCACACCAGATGTATTTATCCAACTATAGCACCACCCCATTCTGCCCTATTCACCCAACAGACAGTGCAAAAACATCATGTTATCTAAAACAAATGTCTCAAGAGAATTAAAGTTTTCTATGCAACCGTAGGATCTGCAATAGGTTGTTAGGCTATAGTAGCCAATGTTTGAAATAGATTTCTTATTACAATTATACTCTATATATTATATAATTATATTTCTTATTATAATTTTATTTACATTTATGCAAAGTGAACTTATGGGCATTTTGCAAAAAGATGCCCATTTAGATGGGTTTATATCTGAGGCCAAATTCTTCTTCACACTCTACTGCAATTTAAGAGTTATACATTAATCTTCATGTTGAATTAGCTATAGAGTGAAAATGGAACTAATCAAATCTCTTTCCACTTATTGCAATATGAACTTAGCCACATCTATGGTGGATCATTAAATCCTTCACAGTTGAAATGTATCCTGGAGATCCACAGTAGAGAGCTTCCTGTGGAATGCTTAGGGCATTTGTTTCCACCATTAGGGAAGCACTAGTTATGTACATGTCTGAGGCTCTTTTATAAAAATGTGAGATAAACTTGAATGCTACTGAAAAACCACAAGATCAGGATCATGAATTTGTCTAATGTTCCATTATCTGTCATTTTGTTTTTTTATTCAGTTTGTGGCATAAGTTAATTATAAAATTCTCAATGTAGATTTTGCCTAGTGCTAAGTTAAAACCAGCAATTTGAAGGTGTAAGCATAAATGTCTAATAATAAAGGATCAAATACTACACTTGATACATCAATGAAATCTGTTAAAAGATAAATCAGACAGTTTAGCTCAGTGATGCCACCGCCTGCCTTGCAAGTGCAAGCTCCTGAGTTTGATTCCCAGTACAAAAAAAAATAAAAAAAGATGAGTCAGAGAACAGAGAACCTTTAATATGAAAATACTTAATGACTGATAAGATGCTGTGATCAAGAGGTTCACATCCTGAATGCAGGTTCCCCAGTGTAGGGGTAACAAGAGATGATAGAACCTTAAGAAGTGCAGTGTGTTGAGAGGTCAGGGAATTGTGGAGTAAAATCCTCAGAAAAGATTAATTTACTTCTCACAGCAATGAACTGTTTAGCAAAGGAGGAGGTTCCTTCAAAAGACCAAGCTGCTGGGACTAGGATCCACCTTCCCCACTCCACTCTTTTCCTTTATCTTTAGTCACATTATTCATTTTCTCTCTGTATGTGTGTCTCTGTCTCTGTCTCTCTCTTTCCCTCTCCATGTGATACTTTCTGTCATAGCCACTCACCAATCCCTGTACCATTCCTGTGGCCCTACAAAATTGTTTGTTAAAAAATATATTTAAAAAATAAAGTAATTTGCTATGTTAAGCAAAAAGCATACCAAGACACTGTGCATGTAGTGTTCACCTAAGATTCCTGAAGAAGCTAGTCATTACACAGTTCCAGGTAAGCAGTATCTTTCCATGTACAAACCTAAAACCTACACTGAGGACAGGGGAGCTCTGTGACAATAGAGGAGAGGAGCCTCGGTCCATGAGCTTGTGCATGCGGTGCAGGAGTCATCTGCTTCTGAGGAGAAACCTCCTGGCCACGGCAGTCAATGAGTTTGGATGAACAACAAGAAAAATACTGCTTTGCATTGATATAGGATTAGAAAGGGGAGGAGTTTCACCATACACTCATTTAATCCTAATATTCATAATTTATTCCACAGTGATAAAAAACAACTTATAATTTCCTAAAGAATAATTGAATGTAAGGAACTGAAGCCCTATAAATGAATTTATCACACTCTGATTTTAATTTTTCTAGCCCTTGGCATGACTCATGCATGATTCTGTAATATCATGCAATGGTTCTTTGGAAAACTTCAACCCACAGTGACATCCCTCTTCCAGTCACAGCATGCTGACTACAAGGCCAACATTTTAGGGATTTATTGTAATATAAATAAGTTAATTTTATAGTAAGTTGTGAACTGGAATATTCACTGAATATGCTGCAACATACAAATCATATCTGAATGCTTCCTCTTTATTAAGTGTCACATGAATAAACTACTACTGAAAACTCTATTTGAAATGTCCTTAGTCTCAATTGTGTGGCCAAGCTCCCCAGTTAGAGGCTGGAGGAAACATGGGATCACCAGGTCTCCAGAGCTCATCAGATGTGTGACCTCCACATGTCCTTGGTGAAGACTCACCAGGCTCACAGGTATTTCAGAAGCAGGGCTGCCCACACAGTCTACACTGGGAGTCTCACTGAGAAGTCAGTTTGCTATAACTCACTGAAGATGCAGGAGCAAGGTTCCCAATTAAGTCTCAACACTGAACACAAGCAACATTCATGTTAGTGAGGTTAGACTCACTACTGCACTGCTCAGGTAATTTTGTACATGTTAATTTCTGTTAACATTAGTAATGTATAAGACACATACAAGTATACTTCAAAATCTTAAGCTAATGTAACAATTTCAGTCACATCTGAGCTATGTGTACTATAAAATAGATAGATTGTTCGAGATTCTACAATTTGTCTTTAGCAGTTACTTTTTCAAATGGTCTAGGAGGAGCTGTGTCATACAGTATTAAAATGATAATGCTGCTTGTTTAGATAAAATGTGATATTTCACCCATTTAATAACTTATGGGGAATGAACTGCCTCACTCGCTCTGCTGTTCACCTTTTTAAATTGTGGCCAAATAATTTCAACACATCAGGATCAGAGTGCACTGTGCAGACCAGAAAAGTAAGGTGAATTCAGCTCAGGAAATCTTGAGAATTTGTTTGCACTGAGAGGAAGGACATGTAGTAAGAAGAGATGGAGAATGAAACTAATTGATGATGATGATCCCAATCTGTCATTTTGAGAAAGAAAATACAATAGCCATAGTGTGGTTTGTATCTGTGATCCACAACCTGTCAGCAGTAGAAGCTTCATCAATTAATTTCCTTTAGATCATGACATTCTGTGCTCAAACGATTGTCTATTTATTACAAATACAGCTAAGAGAAAAAATCACATGTAAGTCAAAGAATTACCAGACAAAACTATTCCAATAAAATATTTCTGTAAAACACTCAAAACCCATATGAATGTACCTCTGTAGGCAAATCATTATTATTATACAAATACAAGGCAGAAAAATGGTAAATGATTTTTATGGCAAAATAATTATCTACAAAATATTACAAATGCCAAAGAAAATGTTTTCAATTTCATATAATTCAATTCTCATTTTAACAATGGAAATAAAATAAAATGAAGATGAGATCACCCAATATGACTAATTTAAATACTGAAAACAAAATTAGTAAGCAATTTTTTTTATTATTTGAATGCTTCAAAACAAGCAGAGGTAAATGAATTAAGGTTAAAATAATTTTAGAATAAAGAGATTTTAGAAAAGCTATACAGTCAAGCAAATGGGAGGTCTGCAGAGAAAGTTGTCACCTCATTAAATATTAGAATCCATATCCAGTGGAAGGTTGCATGTAGGAGGAGTAATTCAATTTTTTTAAATAAAATATGCAGACAAGGACATATATGAATGAAATAAGAAATATACTGCCAGTAGGAAAATAGAACTTTTCCATCCAATAATACATCACTCCTTGCATAAGTAACTGTGCAAAGAGGGAAAAAAAGGGATCACACACTAGACTTGAAGAGCATCTGAAGAGAAAAATGTGCAGTATGACCAGCCTGGTGTCCTTTAGATCAAAATCATTGTCAAAGGAGGCTCTGGTTCATGCATTAGATCTATTAGGGAAAACTGAGGAGAGCATCAGCCACAGAAGGGCCACATCTCAGTCATTCTCCACACTAGGACCTAGAGAATGAGGAGCAGATGATGAATTCACAAACCCAATGGCTGACAAAAAAGCTCTCCTACAATGGATCTGGGATCACCATGCAAAACTGAAGCAAATTGGAAAATATTTGAGATGTCCAGGTAAAATTTAAAGTCATCTTGAAAGAACTGAAAAAATGAAAGATTTCTGGAACTTGATTTCATTTTAAATACTGCATTACATAATTCTCTCATCCTATGAGTATAGAAAGTAAAATGTATCAGCAGTTTGAGGAAAGAAAATCAAAACAGAAATATTTACATTCACTAGATTTCAAGATACTTTATTTTATCCACTTATTGTCTCCTCAGTTCCTGAATAGAAGACACGCTGTAGGTCTAATGGGTTCTCAGCATCCTGGTTGTAGCATCTTCTGCTCCCTTTAAGCTCTGACTCTGTGGAGACCATGGCAGGTGGGAAGACATGGACAACCTCGCCATCTTCACAGAATACCTCCTCATGTATGTTGCAGGCTCCTGGGAGCTCCAGGTTCTGCAAGGTGTGCTGTTCTTAGGGACTTATCTGGGAGCACTAACATGGAATCTTGCGACTGTTACTGTCATCATGACAGACACACATCTGCACTCTCCCATGTACTTGTTTATAAGCATCATGGCCCTCCTAGACCTCAGCATCATCTCACTTATTGTTCCCAAGGCCATAGTGAATTCCATGACTGGCAGTAAGACAATATCCCTGACAGAGTGTGCTGCACAGGTTTTCCTCTTTCTTCTTTTTGCAGAGGTGGAGATTGTCCTTCTGGTGGTCATGTCCTAAGACCACTACATGGCCATTTGCCACCCTCTGCACTAGGGGCTCATCATCACCTTGAGTCTGTGCTCCAGGCCACAGCTGGCTCCTGGTCCTCTGGTCTGGTCTACTCTGCTATCCACACAGGTGCTCTGTTCAAGCTTCCCTTCACCAAGACCAATGTAATCCAGCAATATTTCTGTGATGTTCCTCAAATTCTAAGGATTTCATCTTCAGATGTCTAGTTTTCTGAGTTTATACTCCTTGTTGTAAGTGTTAGCCTTGTCTCCATGTCTTTTGCCTTTATGTTAGTGTCATATGTTAATATATTTTCAACTGTGCTTAAGTCCTGTTCAGTGGAATCCCATAATAAACCCATGTCCACCTGTACCCCACAGCTGGCCATTCTGCTTGTGTTTATCATCTCTGTGTCAGTGGCTGTCTTAGGTCCCACTGCAAAGAAACCATTCCTTTAGAATCTATTGACTGCCACGTTCTATACCATGGTACCCTCATTAGTGAACCCCATCATATTCTGTCTACGCAACAGGGAGATCAGTGTTACTCTGCAAAGAATGTTCAACAGATTCCCTGAGCTTTCAGTGAAAAATTTCTTCACAAAAACAAAAACCTCATCTATCTTTGAAAAGTAGTTTTATTCATTAATTATGTGTATTACTAAATTTTTACCTACACCTGTGCACTGTGCATTTTTAGCTGACTCTGCGTATTTTTGTTGTCTGTATGTGTCTGTATATCTTTTTTATGCTGAAGTACAAATGTATATCTCAATTTTCTTGCTCAGTACTTTTTATATTTTACATCCCTTTTCTGAAACAGTAGAAGTCTTGTCTATTTTGACAAAATATTTTGAAAATATTTTTGATATATGAAGTTAAGAGCAAAGATAGACACCATAATGAACAAGGCGTGAGTAATGTGTTCAACTATAACAGACACCTGTGCTGTTGAGAGAACCTAAGATGGTAAATCTGACCAACCTGGAGAAGTGCACTGAGCGGTCCTGTGAGAAGACCCTGCTGTCTGCACTGTGCTCTTTGCACTCACTGTTCCACTCAGGCTGGGATCAGTAACAAGGAGATTAGACAGGGAAAAATCTCGGGCCTGGGAACAAGGTGGGGTGATCAACACTGAGATTATCACATGCCTCTTTGCTATATTTGCTAAAACCTTTTGATTCACTTAGTGAAAAGCAGGAAACAAAGCAACTGAACTTCCCCAATATTTATTTTGGAAGCTTTTCTTTCTCCCTGTGTTCTTAATGAATAGATGAACCTCATGCTTTATTTACTCAAATTTGTGCATAAAGGAATAAATTATCACATAGCATGGAGACAGATGAAAAGATAACTGCTTCTGAGATTTACCTAGGGAGTGACAGGTAATGCTTGAATGTGTGGTACATTTTTCTCATCAAATAGTGCATACAAATGCATTGATAACAATGGAAACAGTTTTAATTTTCTGATACCCAAGAGCAGATCCTGTAACCTAGTGTTTACATTAAGCACAGTATTGGAAATTTTGTGACTTATAACTGAATCACAAATTTGCCTAGATTATTTTCCAGATGTCCTGTCTAGTAAAACCTCAGCATAGAAGTGCTGGTGCCCACTTAGCCCCGGTCCATCCTGGAACAAGAGGCACATCAGGCTCCCTGAGTCTCCATGCTTATTGCTACTGACAGAACCTAGTAGTGTTTGGCAGCATGGACCTCCTGTCATCCAGATCTCACACCCTGGTGAAGGTCTGGATGTGTTTCACCCTCCTCTGATGCCTGAGATACATCAATTTTCAATGTTTCATCACAAAGGAGTGTACATCTGTTCTTCTCCAGCTTTATCTAGTTATAGGTGACAATTATGTATTTACATGAGGTGCCAGGACTTCCCTGATTTTTAGACTGTATAATACCATTTCAATAGTGTATATGCTGAATTTTTCTGCCCTTATCTCTTAAGGGACACCTAGGTTGCTTCCATGTCAACAGAGCTGCATTGAACAAGAGATGAGAGTATTTCTCCAGTAGATTGATATCTGTGTCTTTCTTACACACCAGGGATGGGCTCGCTGTATTATATGTGCTTTGGCTTGTAACTCTTTGTCCTCACAAGACTCATGATACATAGATGGGGCTTTTCGAAGTTGCTTGAAACTAGGGTGTGTGAATATGGATTTATAGGTGTATGATGACTGGATTATTTTTTGTGGAGAATTTCTTTCCTTAAATTCTTTTATTGGTACATTTTAGGTATTGAGTGCATTTGCATTTATCATTGGGTGCTTGTACCTGTATATGATGTATCTTAGTTCTTATTTTTTTTGCCATTATCTGTGTGTGCTTCACTCCTTCACCCTTCCCTATTTTCATAGACTTCATTTCCATTTTTTTCTTTTCTTATAATTTTTCCTTTCCATTCTTTCCTTTCCCCATCTCCTCCCACCACACCTACCCTTTTGGACCTTTTCCTATTTCACAGTATCAATTATTAGTTATTAAACCTTGTAATCCTTATTTACACTCTCAGTTACTCACACTAGAGAAACTATTTGCTATTTACACATGTGTGTCCTATTTTAGTTAAGAGTATGGCCTCAATATGCATCCATTTAGCTATAAATGTCTCTAGTTTCTCATTATTTAAGGCTGAGTAGTACTCCATTTTATAAAGAAACACATTCTCTTTATCCAGTTTCCAGTTCATGGGTACTTGGGCTGCTTCCAAGCTTTAGCTATTACAAACTGTGCTGCTATAAACATGGGTGCACATATATCTCTGTGTTATGATTCTTTTAATTCTTTTGGAAAAATACCCAGCAGGAGAATAACTGGATCAAATGTGACCTCCACCCCTAGTTCTTTGAGATATCTCCACACTGATTTCCATGGTGGTTGAACCAGTCTGCACTCCCACAAAAAATTGGAGAAGGGTTCCTTTCCCTCCACACCCCCTCCAGTATTTGTTATTGGTTGATTTCTTGATAGCAGCCACTCTTTGTTCGGGTGAGGTGGAATCTCAGTGTTGTTTTCATCTGCATCTCTCAAATGACCAGTGCTATTGATCATTTTCTCATATGTTTATTTGCTGCTTTTACTTCTTTATGTGAGAAATGTCTGTTCATTTCAGATGCCCATTTTTGAATTGGGTCTTTAAATTTGGGGGGTCTGATTTTTTTCAGTTCTATATATATTGTAGATAGTAGCCCTTTGTCTGAGTTACAGCTGCTAAAATATTTTCCCACATGGTAGGTTGTCTGTTAGCTCTGTTGGTGGTTTCTCTTGCAGTGCAGAAGCTTTTTAATAAGATGAAATCCCAGTTCTTGATACTTTCTGCTAGTTTCAGTGCTACTGAGGTTTTATTCACAAAGCCTTTTCCTGTGCCAATATCTTCAAGAATTCTACCTATCTTATTGTCTAGCAAGTTTAGCATTTCTGTCTTAATATTTAGATCTTGAATCCAGTTTGATCTTAGTTTAGTGCATGGTGATAAATATGGGTCTAGTTTTAATCTTTGGCAGGTTGAAATACAGTTTTTCCAACAGCATTTATTAAATAGGCTATCTTTCTTCCAATGAGTTGTTGGCTCCTTTGTCAAAGATGAGGTGGCTGAATATGTCTGAAGTTGTTTCTGCATCTTCTAATCTATTCCACTGATCATCAGGTCTGTTCCTTTGCCAGTACCATGCTGTTTTTATCACAGTAGCTTTGTAGTATAGCTTCAAGTTGGGTATTGTGATACCCCGGCCATGTCTCTGTTGCCCAGAATTGCTTTTGATATTCTAAATCTCTTTTGGTTCCAAATGAATTTTTGGATTGTTTTCTCTAGTTCTGTGAAGTATATTGTTGGAATTTCAATTGGCATTGCATTAAATCTATATAATAGTTTTGGAAGTATGACCATTTTCACTATATGTGTTCTTCCTACCCAGGAACAAGGGATGTTTTTCCATTTTCTTATATCATTCTCGATGTCCTTTTAAAGGGTGCTGTAGTTTTCAGTGTCAAGATCTTTTGCTTCCTTTGTTAGATTGATTCCTAGATATTTCATTTTATTGGATGCTACTGTAAAAGGAATTGTTTCCCTAATTTCTCTCTCAGTGAGTCTGCTATTTGTGTATAAGAAGGGTATTGTTTTCTGAGTGTTGACCTTATATGCAGCTACTCTACTGAAGCTGTCAATTAAGTCTAGAAGTCTTTTGGTAGAGTTTTTTTGGGTCTCCTATGTAAAGTATCATAGTGTCAGCAAATAATGACAGTTTAACATTTTTCTTCCCTATCTTTATTCACTTTATGTCTTTATTTTTTTCTAATTGCTGTGGCTAATGTTTCCAGAACTATATTGAACAGGAGTGTTGATAGTGGGCATCCTTGTTTGTTCCTGATTTTAGCGTGAAAGTTTTCAGTTTTTGAACATTAAGTATTATGTTGGCTGTTGGTTTTTCATAGATAGCCTTAATCATGTTGAGATAAAGACCTCCTATTCCAATTTTCTGTAGCGCTTTTATCATGAATGAGTGTTGGATTTTGTCAAATGCCTTTCTTGAATCTATTGAGATGATCATATGGTTTTTGTCCTTGACTCTGTTAATATAGTGTATTACATTTATTGATTTATGGAGACGGAACCATCCTTGCATCCCTGGGATAAATCTGACTTGGTCAGGGTGTATAATCTTCTTAATGACCCTCTGCATTTTGTTTGCCAGTATCTTGTTGAGGATGTTTGCATCTATGTTCATTAGGGAGATTGGTCTGTAGTTCTCTTATTGGGTTGGGTCTTTCCTTGGTTTTGGAATCAAAGTAACACTTGCTTCCAGGAATGAATTTGGAAGCCTTGCTTCCCTTTCAATTTCCTTGATGAGTTTAAAGAGTAATGGCATTAGTTCTTCTTTAAATGTCCTCTAGAATTCAGCAGTTAATCCATCAGAACCTGGGCTTTTCTTTGTTGATAAATGTTTTATTGCGTTTTCAATTTCACTCATTGTAATTGGGGTGTTTAGAATTTCTATATCTTCTTCATTTAAATTTGGCAATTCAAATGTATCTGGGAATCTGTCCATTTCTTCTGTGTTTTCCATTTCATTAGAGTATAAGTTCTTGAGTAGGTATTGATAATCCTCTGGATTTCTGCTGGTTCTGTTGTAACTTCCCCTTTTTCATTCTTAATTGCATGGATTTGAGCCTTTTCTTTCCTTTATTGAAAAGATTGACTAAAGATTTATCAATTTTATTTGTTCTTTCAAAAAACAAACTCTATGATTCATTAATTTTTTGTTTCATTCTCTTAGTCTCCTTTGCATTGATTTCTGCTCATATCTTTATAATTTCCTCTCTTTTGTGAGCTTTGGGCTTGTTTTTCTCTTCTTTTTTCTAGGATTTTGAAATTCTGCATTATGCTATTTATCTGAGTTCTCTCTGTTTTCCTGATGTGGGCATTCACTGCTATGAATTTCCCACATAAACTTGCTTTCATTGTGTCCCATAGATTCCTGTATGTTGCACTGGCATTATCATTTACTTGTAGAAACTGTCTAATTTCTACTTTAATTTGCTCTATGACCATTGGTTGTTCAGGAGGGTGTTATTGAATTTCAAGGTGTTTGTGGGAGTTTTGCGGTTTCTCATGTTATTGATCTCCAATTTTATTTCACTATCATCTGTTAATATACAGGGAGTAATTTCAATTCTTTTACACTGACTTAGACATGTCCTATGAGCTAGCCTATTTTGGAGAACGAGCCATGTGCAGCTGAAAAGAATGTGTATTCTGATTTTGTGGGGTGGAACACTCTATAAATATCTATTAAGTCCATTTGTTCAATAGCTTGCTTCAGTTCTTAAATTTTGTTGTTAATTTTTTGTCTAGATGACCTATCTATTTGTAATAGTGAGTTATTGAGGTCCCCCACTACAATTGTATTAGTGCTTATTTGGTTTTTCATGTCCATTAGTATTTGTTTTTTATAGTTGAGGGCATTTGTATTTGGCGCATATATATTTAGGATTGTCATCTCTTCCTCTTGGATTGTTCCCTTCCCAAGTATGTTGTGAACATCTTTGTCTCTCTGAATTAGTTTTAGTTTGAAATGTATTTTGTCTGCAAATAAGATTGCTACCCCTGTTTTTCTCTGGGTTCCTGTCATGTGGAAAGGTGTTTTCCATCCTTTTACTTTCAGTCTATGAATTTCTTTTTGTGTTAGGTGTGTTTCTTGTATACAGAATATAGCTGGGTTTTGCTTCTTAATACATTTTGTCAGTCTACTTCTTTTGATTGGTGAATTGAGGCCATTAACATTTATAGTTATAATTGATAGATATTCACTCATCCTTGTCATGATGTTTTACTGCTAATGGCTCTTATTTCTTTTTCCCATTTTCCCTTTAGTTTCTTAACTTCTCTGGTGGCTTCCCTCTGATGAGCCTCATGGAGTTGTGACATTCATTGCCTTTTTCTAGGATATTGCTTAGAATTGCTTGGAATGCTGGTTTGGTGTTCATGAAATTTCTCAGATATTCTTTGTCATGGAAGTATCTAATTTCCCAATCGATTTTGAAAAATAATTTTACAGGGTGCAACACTCTAGGTTGGAAGTTATTTTCTTTTAGGGCTCAAAATGCTTGACTCCAGGCTCTTCTTGAGTTGAGGGTTTGTGTTTAGAAATCTGCCATGATTCTAATGGCCTTTCCTTTGTAGGTGATTTATTTCTTTTCTCTAACTGCCTGTAGGATTTTTTTCTTCTGTTGGGTCTAGCATTTTGACTATTATATGTCTAGGTGTAGATTCTTTTTGATCATGGCTAGGTAGAGTTCTATATATCTCACTTACCTGTATGTTTAATTATCCACCTCTGTCTGGGAAGTTTTCTACTATTATTTCTGTGAACAGTTTTTTATATCAATTGTACTTTCTCCTGTTTTTTTATGGACTCCTATCAGTCTTATGTTACTCTTCTTTGCATCATACAGCAGCTGTTGAATTGATTTCTCATGGTCCCTTACTATTTTTAAGAGATCTCTGTTTTCATGGTCCTTCAGTGCAATCCTGTCTATATCTGATATTCTGTCTTCAGATTCCCTTAATCTGCTCTGCATGCTTTCAATGGAGTTTTTAATCTTCTGAATATCTGTTTGTATATGTTTCTTGGATTCCATTTCTTTCTTATGTTAGGCTATCATGGTTTACATTTCTTTCTTTTGCTGGGCATTCATGGCCTCCAGCATGATTCTGAGCTCATCTATTTTGTTATCAGTTTCTGTTCCAGAGCTTCTAATCATGTATTTCACTCTGCTTACCATATCTGTAGTTATCTGGGAGATTATTTCTGTTTTGAATTTTTCTAGAGCCTCATTCATCTGTTTTGTTACTTCCTGTGCTATCAGTTCAGGGTATCCAAGTGGTTGATTATCAGACTTTTCCACCTCATTTCCCCCAGAATTTGCCTTTTGTGGGTTGGAAGTCTGAGTTTGTGACTTGCTTAAATATCTCCTTATTTTTGTTTTTGGCACTGTCCTTGGTTTAGTTCCTGGGTTGATATTTTGAAGTTGCTTATTGTAAGTATCTTTGTTGATGTATTTAGAACCCTTATGGAATGACTGATTCTCAGAGGTGTCTTCCAGATATAGCTGATCTTTAGGATTTGAGTCGCTAATGGCTCTGAGGCTGTCTCCTTTTCATTATACCAGGAAGGACAACTGATTAGATCAATCACAACACCATGGTCCAAGTGATACAATCAGCAAAGCCATAGCATCCAGAATATCATAGAAAATGATAATTTGTGGTAGTTGCTAATCTATCACCTTTCAAAATGAAGGGACTCCTTCTGGGTATGTCTCTGCTGTTACTATAGACAATGTGGGGAGCATTGTGCAGTTATACATCAATAAGTCTCAGTAAGCTAGTCTCAGACCCATAAGATTCAGACAGATTTCTGGCTGTAAGTCCCAAGTTGAGCTCCCTGACCACCTGCAGGGTTGCACTCTGCAAGGTTCTATTGCGTGTTTCAGCTGCCTTTTCCCTGAAGAAAGTCCAGATTCCAATGGGAGCTGATGATCCCTCCAACTTACCAAGCATGGTGGTCTGGTGTGCTTTTATTGCAGAAATTCTCTTCACTTTTCCAGTGGGCTTATTTTCATCATGGAGCTTAAGGCCCTCTCTGTGTTCAGCACTTCTGCACTCAGGACAATGGCTTTTATGTCCCCCGTGCCTCTGCAGTGTGGAACCAAGTAGCTGCACAGCCAGAAGGCCAGAGGTGGGGGTGGGGGCTGTTGTTGGAGGCACCTGCTTGGCCAAGCTGGGGCTGGTGAGTGTGCCCAGGCGGGTCCTCCTTACCCTGTCTTGGTCCCAAGCCTGTCCTAGTTGCAAGCTGGTGGAATAAGCTGGAGGAAGCATGTCCCAGTCAGGCTGCAACCCCTTAGCACCACTTGGCCACACTTGGCCCAGCTCAGCCAAGCTGGGACTGGTGGACATGCCCGGGGGGGGTCATCCTCACCCTGTCTTGGTCGCAAGCCTGTCTTGGTCACAAGCCTGTCTTGGTCCCAAGCCTGTCCTGGTTGCAAGCCTGTCTTGGTCCCAAGCCTGTCCTGGTCACAAGCTGGTGGAGCAAGCTGGATGAAGCAGGTACCAGTCAGGCTGCAAACGCTTGGCCCCACTTGGCCCTGCTAAGCCCCACCTGGCCTCACTGGGCCAAGATGGGCCTGTGGAGAATTTTGATGATGAAAGTTTTTTGAATTTTGTCAAATGATTTTCTGCATCTATTGAGATGATCTATAAATCTCTTTCATGCTGTCAGTCCATTGTATCACATACATTGATTTGCAAGCATTCAACTAAATTCACTTCCCATGAGTAACTCCCATGTGATCATGCTAAAATTTACTTTTAATGTGCTGTTGAATTTCTTTTGCCTTTATTTTGTTGGGGATATTAGATGTAGGTTATGAGGAACACTGGCTGACAATTTCTTTTCTTGTTCTGTTCTTTATTTGCTCAAGATACTGCAAGATATGTAACTTGAATTTGAAAGAATTCCCTCCTGAACTTTGACCCAGTAAGCACAATGTAAGCTCAGAAAGAACTTCTAGCCCCAGTAATAAACAACAGACCAGCAGCAGCACCAAGAAAAACAATGATTTTTGCAAGCTGTAAAGCAGGGAGTATTTTACTCTGAAAGTGACCCTTTCAGCATGGTAGGCTAGCTTTGAAGAAGAAACCCACTGCAATCCTGCCATATTTAGAAGTAGTCTGATCAGAAGCCATTTTGAGAAGTTTATTGGAAAAAATTGAGTTCCTATGGGAATCAAAAGTCAGAACAAACACGTCCATGTCTCTGGTTCATCCTACACCAGTGATGTGACTTGGGATGCTCACAAGAGCTGGTTGTGAAAAGAGGGGGTACTAACAGATTGCCTGAGAAGCTCAGGGTGCTGAGACCTCAGGTTGTGCAAGATTCAGTTCTGGCAGCAACAATGCCTTCTGTAGGGAGGACTAAGTCCTGTTACATGGGGTTCTCTGAGGGGGCTGTGTCACAGTTCTGGGCTGATGTTCTCACTCACATAAAGCCCTGTACCTGAAGGGGCTGTCTTCCCTCCCTGGATGCTGGCTTCCAGAACTGACCCCAGTGATCTGTTGAAGAGTTGCACTGAGATTTTCCTCCTTGGTACTACAGAATAAAAAAAAAATTATCTAATAAATCTTAATTTAAATGAACTCTCATGCTCTATGTATGATTCAATGATTTTTAAATACTAACTTTTTACATAAAACAATGAAATTGTTAGGTATATCTGAGATACTCAACATGCACAAGTGTGACCTTTGGCAACACACACACACAGTATGTATTAAATGCAAACTTGGTCATACTTCCAGTGGCTCCTACTCACAGGTTTATGACAACATCAAAAACCCTTTTGTAGTTTAGATCTAAACTGTGCCCCTCAAGCCTCATATGTTTTGATCTTGACTGGATCATGTGTGCTGACCTCATTAGTGTGTTCTTCCTAGGGAGTTCAGTAGCTGGCTGTCCTGCTGGGAGGTGGGGCCAGGTTGGAGGTGGTCACTGCAGAAAAACTCTCCTCCCAGTGCCTCCTCTCTGTCTCTGTTTCCTGGCTGCCACAGGGTGAGCACCTCTCCTCTGAGATCATTTCTGCATTACCATTGTTTTGGAGCCAGCAAACCATGGACTGAATCATCTCAAATCTAAGGATAAAATAAAATTCTGCACCTCTATGTTGTGGGTGTTGAGTATTTTGTTCCAGCTTGACAATCCCACCTTTCAAGAATTTTTTTCCCTTCTCACTAGGGTTCTACTAGAAATAAAAGTATTACACATGAATACTGTATACAGGAACTGTGGTCTGATTGGTTCTGGGAGACAGAAAGGGAGTGACCAGCCTGGTGTGGTAGAGGACTTAGGAACTATGAAGCTCAAAGTTCATAGCTCATTCTAAAAGATACTTTACTTTTTCTATTCCTATTCATTAAAAATTAATTTTATGCAATCCAAATAACAACACATCATGGAAAGCCTGATAAATTACATCATTAGAGTAAGGAACCATATTCTAGGTTATGAGAAATTATATTAAAATGATTACTTTAGAAATTTTGGGGATTTGTATAAGAGAAATACATACATCCCTTTCATTCCTTACCTTTCTCATTTCAACTGAACCTTCTCTATTCAGTAAAAATTAACTTCCCATTTCCCTCTCCAATATTAGAGAAAACAATTAACATGTTAACTTATTTATATTGAACATTTCTGTTTATTAACTGTTCTCATAGTTTATATAAATAAGAATATAGTTTATCAAAGTATCTCACTTTTGAATTGTGGACAACAAGGGAATTTTCCTAAGCAAAACATCAGTTTACATTAATTTATTTTTCAAAATAATTCAATGAGATACATGCAATGTTTTCTGAAGTACTGAAATTTATATGTTTTAGGTAAAATCAGGAGTGCTTTTCTATGCTACTTTTGCTCTCTATCTTATAAATAGCAATGCTCATTCATTACAGGATTGATTCTTTAAAGTATTTTACAAACATTTCTTGAAGGAATTTTGAAATTTGGAAAAATACATATTGTTCTTATTTTAAATTTTAAATCACTGAATTACAGGACAATGAAGGGGTTTAAAGGGAATCTTCTAGGTGGTGTTCAGTGCCAATATGAAAATTCCAATTTTTTAATACAATTCTTATTTTAGCTCCTTTTGTCAAAAAGAAATTGTCTCTAAAATTATCATGACATTGTGGAATAATATGGTCAAGAAAGTTACACTATAAGAACAAGAAGAGTTGTCACCAACCTCTGCATGATTCCATGGTCTATAGTATTTGCTATAAAATAACAATGTCAATGAGCTAGCAATATGTTGTATCATAGGGATATTCTTCTACTGTGTGATATACAAAAATTCACT
The DNA here is from genome assembly GCF_053883595.1 of Heterocephalus glaber. Lineage (NCBI taxonomy): Eukaryota > Metazoa > Chordata > Mammalia > Rodentia > Bathyergidae > Heterocephalus > Heterocephalus glaber. Next base: position 5,999,332 of record NW_028258410.1, read on the forward strand.
TTCCCAAAGGCAAAGTTTTTGGAATAGATTGATTCACTAAATGATTTAATTAATTCTTTAATTACATAATATAATTATTTTTCTAGCCAATGAAATACAAAACACCTCAAGAAAAAAATCTAGCTATGCTCTGAAGAGTTGCTTCAATTTCCCCTGCTTATATTTCTGTTGATTAGTAATTCTCTAACACCAACTGTTACTTAAGGCCCATGCAATAGTGGGCATGTGTTTGATTCAGCATGTCAGATTTTGGAGAAAATACATTGGAAGAAATTTCACAGAGCCCAGATGCAAACCTTTGTTTTAGATGAAAAGCCTTGAGACCCTCAGTAAAAAATGACCCCTAGATACTATTTATAATAGGAATAGTAAACAAATTAGACGTCGCTTCTATACATAATAATTGCCAGTTACTTTTTTGGTGCAGTTTCCATTGCCTTTCTTTCTGACTAATGTTCTCATTAAACTCATGGTAAAAAAATCCCATGATTTAAAAAAAAATGAGAAATCATAAATATATATGATAAATGCTTAATTCTAAAATTCTTACAGTGATTAATCCTCTCAAAATACACCCCTCATTTTGAACAAAATCACCTCATTCTTGCCACTTTCTGCAAGTCCTCTTTTGTGTCTTTATGGATGTGATCAAATGCATAGAGAATTCCTGATGGACATCATCCAATGGAAAGGCAAGCTCACAGAAATATGATGGTGCATCCTCATCCACCTGATCACTCAGCTGGTCCTATGTGACTTCTAGCTCTGGCCCCAAATCAAAATGGCCATGAAACTGAACCATGTTGAATAGATTCATATCATCAATTTAGATGTGACATTACAACTAAAGACACCCATGAAATGAGACTTCCAAAACTGCTTCAGAAAGAGGCAGTTATGATGGAATGAGCATGTTGGAAGCCAGTTGGAGTGATTTGAGGCTAATGAATGGCAATGTGACTTTTTGCTTTTAAAATTAGAGATTCACTGTATATTTTGACCAGAACTTGTGTAATTTGAAAAAAATATTTAAGTAGCTTTTTACACTTTATAATGAACTAGTCTCTTAAAATATCTTTTGGGATCTCAATATACAAAAGATATAAAGGTGCCTATGTTCTGGGAGAAAATGGTCTTGTGACTCTAGCATCTTGCACAGTCAGAATGTCATTTAGACAATCAAAATTTCACAACACCTTAGGAGTGAATATCCCAATCATTATATGATTAACAGAGTTTATTTTTTTCTTAAATTCTTTTATTGGTACATTTTAGGTATTGAGTGCATTTGCATTTATCATTGGGTGCTTGTACCTGTATATGATGTATCTTAGTTCTTATTTTTTTGCCATTATCTGTGTGCACTTCACTCCTTCACCTTTCCCTATTTGCATAGACTTCGTTTCCATTTTTTTCTTTTCTTATAATTTTTCCTTTCCATTCTTTCCTTTCCCCATCTCCTCCCACCACACTTACCCTTTTGGACCTTTTCCTATTTCAAAGTATCAATTATTAGTTATTAAACCTTGTAATCCTTATTTACACTCTCAGTTACTCACACTAGAGAAACTATTTGCTATTTACACATGTGTGTCCTATTTATTTCACTTAATAGTATGGCCTCAATATGCATCCAGTTAGCTATAAATGACTAGTTTCTCATTCTTTATGGCTGGATAGTACTCCATGATTGACAGAGTTTAAATACTTAATCATGTAACCATGTTTCCAGCTCTCTTGTGAGCATAGTATGATTCCTTCCATGTTAACTGTGTTCACTTCAATCTATGCATTTCATGAATTTCTAGAGATGTTAAATGGCTTATTTAATAAATCTAAATAGTTTCTAATAAAGAAACATTCTGAACTGATCACCCAATGTCCTTGCATTGCATGAGTCCTGCTGTTCATTGAATTTATGCAGAAGATTTGATTGGAAGTCTTCTTTTAGGATTTTTGGTGCAGTCTAGGTATAGAAGTGCAATGGAATCCTTGCTAAAGGAAAGAAAATACAGGGAGAGGGGAGGAGAGAGGAGGCAGTGAGCAGAATCAAAATGTATTATTCCAGTGTACTGACTCCCGATGGCAAGTGCAATCATACCTATTGCAAACATGTACTTATAAAATTTAAAATTTTTAATTACAAATTACTTAGATTTATTAATATTCTGTGCTGTCTTTTCCCACAATGAAAGTATTAGCAACTATAGGGAAGTGATACAGACTCTTTAAAAGCAATAAAATTTCTGTATTGAAGAATAGAGATAAAGAAGAATAAAAAGTGCATCTCCCCATTTCTCAAGTCCCCAGCAACAGAATTGCTATAATTATCAGGTATGCTATTTGCAGCAAATATTTTAATTTATTCAGCATGTGTGATTTTTGAATGTTGATGGTTAAGATGATCAGAATTTTCTAATTACCCAGTCATGACACCAGAGAGGGAATTGACAATCATGTGTCCAATCAGAGTAATTAGTGTAGTATAAATTCCTGACTTTTTCTTCTTCAAAAAATAGTGCAACATTGAAACAAAGTATGGCTATGAGTGTCTGTTTTTCTTATTAGTGTAGACAGTGTGATGCTATTTTATGGAGCATAACTAGCAGATATGGAGAACAGGGTTGGGAAAAGTTTCTCCCCTAAGCTGAGTCTCAGACCTCCATGGAGGGCTTTGGTCATTGCCTGGGAGGTGCAAGAGAACTGTTTCCTCTTGAATACAGAGAGACAACCTGTGGAAACCCCTGTGTAGTCCCTGAAAAATCTCTCTGCCTACCCACTGTCAAAGTCATCCTGAAGTAGTCACTGCTACAGCAAGAAGGAGGTCTCTTGCATGGACCCATTAGCAACCATTACTAACAAGGCAATCCAAGATTTCAAGTGATGGAATAAAGATGTTCACTGAATCCATGTTGATTGTCACACAACAGCTCAAAGGAGGGTGAGCTGGATTGAGGAGTGATGCTGAGAAACCAAATTATGGGAAGTAACCAACTCACACTCCCATCCTTTCTCTGTCTACTACTTAAATTCTCAGATACCACATGCTCAGCACTCCATGGAACCAAGTAAGAAATCAAATAGCCAATAGGAAAATATCTCAAAACAAATTATTACTGTTCATCTCTGGTGTCATTTCATTGCTCTGCCTATTGGCTACAGATCACATGGCAGAGCTACAGACATGGACAGCCTCACAATCATCACAGGATTCCTCCTCCTGGACATTGCAAGCTCCCAGAAACTTCACACCCTTCCTGGTCTGATGCTCTTTGTGCTTTATGTGGGAGCTTCTGCTGGCACCTGCCAACCATTTTTGCCCTTGTGATGAACCCAAGACCACGCTTTCTAATGTGCTTCTTTATATGGAGTTCTTCCCTCATAGATTTAAGTTTCATTTCTGTTCATATTTTTAAATCAATCATGAATTATCTGACCTGAAGAAAATAGATTTCTCTTCCAGCATGTGGCACTCAAACTTTCCTACTTTGTTATTTTTTCCTGTCCTTATGACCTATACCTACTCTGTTGTCCTTGCTCCCCCTCTGCCCTAGGCCTGCTGTGATCTCAGACTGTGCACACAGGCAGCAGGGGGCTCATGGGCAGGCAGCTGGGTTATTCTGTTGTCCACACAAGGGTCATAAACAGATGCCCTGCATAAAGTCCAGTGGGATCCATTAATATTTCTGGGGCAGACTTAGGACCTAAGCATCTCATTGCAGACCACACAGATTCCTGAATGTGTGGCCCTTACTCTAAGCACTTGCATTTCACTCTGTTCTGTCAACTTATTCATTTCCTGTGTTTTCATATGTTATTTTTATTTTCAGTAGTATATGTTTGCAGTATATAATGATGGCATTCTTCCTGTTAAGTAGGTACATGCACATAACATATCTTTATTTTTCTTTTAATTCTATTCCCCTACACTCCTTTCTCATCCCTCCAATTCTTGGTCCCATTCTCTGCAAAAGATTTGTCTTCTTATTTTGTAGAATCTATTTTTATCTTTCTTCATGTATCTTTCATATAAGAGAAACTATATGATATTTACACTGTGAGTCTGAGGACTTCACTTAACACAATGCTCTCAAGGTGCATTCATTTTCCTCTAAATAACTAAGATTCATCCTTTTTGGCAGGGTTGTACTCCATGAGTACACAGGTCTCATATTCTTTATCCATTCATCTATTGGTGGACAGGTGGGCTGGTTCCAAGCTTTAGCTATTATGAGCACTGCTGCTATAAACACAGGTATTCATATATTAACTATAATAGGACATAGTTAGCTCTTTCAGGAAGATATCTAGAATAGCTGGGTCAAATACAATTTTAATTTTTTTAGTAATAGCCATACTGATTTTGATAGTGGTTGTACTAGTTGGCATTCCCACCTAAAATGATATTACCTGATTTCTTGATGATACCTCTTTCTGAGGTAACAAGGAATTTCAGTATTATTTTAATTTTCATTTTTAATGGACAGAGATGGTGAACATTTTTCATATATTTATTGGCTATTCATAATTCTTCAGAGAAGTGTCTATTCATTTTCATTTTCCATTTTTAGTTGCAGACTTATTTGGGTATTGTCTAATATTTTTTAGTTTTTCATAGATCATAGATATTGTTCCTCTGTCCAAAGATTAGATGGTCAAATATTTTACCACTCTACCAGTTATCTCTTCACTTTGTTTGATGTTTCCTTTGCTATCCAGAAGCTTTAAAATTTTCAATGATTTCATTTGTTAATTCTTGGTAGTGTATCATGTGCAATTGATGTTGTGTTTAGAAAGTACTTATCTATTCTTATGTTTTCAAAAACTTTACATATTTTTTTTTAGTTTTATGTGCTTCAGTTTTAACATTTAGATCTTTGCTCCAAGATAATTTTAGTTTGGTACATTGTGTGAGCTATGAGTATACAATCAACCTTCTGCATATATATAGCCAGCTTACCCATTAAAATTTATTACAGAGGATATCTTTCTTCCAGAGTATGATCTTGGTTCTTTCATCAAATGTCAGGTAGCTGAAATTCCCTGGAGCTGTTCTAAATCCTATATTGTGTTACATGGAGGCATGTGTTTGTTTTTATTTCAATATCATGTTGTATTTACTATAAGACGTTTGTAGTATAACTTGTAGTCCTAGATTATGATGCCTGCCTTTTGGTTTCATTTTGTTACCCAGGATTGTCTTTCCTATTCTGAGTCCCTTCTTTTCCATAAATATTTTAGAATAGATTTCTCTTTGCAGTGAGCAATGATATTTAGTTTTTTTATTAGGATAGTTTTTAAACTGTGCATCAATTTTGGAAGTATGGCTATTTAGATAACATTGTTTTAGCTTATGCAGTAACTGAACCTAATTTCTATTTTCTGATATTGTCTTTGATCTCCTTTTTCAGAGTGCTGAAGTTTTTGATCTAGAGAGCTTTCACACTTGATTGTTAAAATTTATTTAGCTACTTTTTTGTTTCACAGCACAGGCTCTAATTTATGTAGAGAGGGATCCTCTGGTATTTTATTAAATATGTACCATTGATTTTCCAATTTGAAATTGCACTTTTGCTGAAAGCAGCCTTCATACCAAATTTTCTTTACAATGCATACATTGCAGATATTTTTCTACCACTTTTGTCTTTTTAACTGTTTTAATTTTAATATATTTTAATTTTAAAATTTATCCAATCATGACTTACTCTTTTTAAATATATGTTATGCTCATACATAAATTCATTAAGACCTATATCTCTGATTTTGCACATAGCACACATGGTGATAGTGAGGCCCATCAGGCTTGGGCAGCCCCAGCACTATGACTTTGCCCATTGAAGCCCACACAACCTCTCCTTTGGGCTGATGCTGCTTGTTCCTGGCACATTCCCTTGACAGTTATTTACATTCTTTGCCTCTCCCACTTCTGGTGATCTCCACTGCACCTTTGGCTTCATTCCCAGAACTTCATACAACCACCTCTCAGAGGCTTCATGTCTGGCCTCTTGCTAGAAGCCCTCTGGCCCCATAATCCTGAATTCTGCATCCTAAACAATGAGCAGCACATGGATGATACCATGGGCTATCACCATCTTGAGAAGTAGCCATGGCTTCTGGATCATGGCTGCAGGAGCCTCTGACCATTAGGATAGACAAGTACCATGAAATAACACCAAGAGAAACAATTATTTATGCAGCTATTCTTCAGCAGGGGAATCAGGAGCTCACTTCTCAAATGAGAAGTTTATACTTAGGATTCTTTTGCCAAGAATAAATGGGACTTTGCCAATTCAGAGAGTGCATTGATGTCATCTTTCTACTTGTTCCTGTTCAAAGTACTATTTCTTTGAATGGCACTAGTCTCTACTTCAACCAAACTTTCTATGATGCCAACAGTACATGTGTTTTTATTTGGGCCAAAATTTAATATTTTAAACTTTTTTCTGTTCTACATTTTACGCTAGATTCTCATTATATATTGGGTCAAAAGCAGCCAGAAGTACTTATGACACACTGTGAATATTGCACTGCCATGAAATTTCCTACACTAGGACAATTAGTCCCCATGCTTTAATCTCAGCCTTGTAACAAGTCTCAGGTCATGGAAAGAATACAGAGTTATTTTTTGCTTAATGTGGAACATTCATGCTTCTTGTCTACTTCCCTAAACCATTCTTATTTTGTGTGAAACTTTGTGAGCCTGGCCTCTACTCTCCCCATTCCTATTAATATCTGGTCCACTGAACTCCAAGCTGAATCACCATCAAGTTCTGCATACAACATTGTCGGTCTCCTCTATCCCACATCTTCAAACCTTTCCAAACTCCTCCATCTAATCATTTGTAAACTTCATCATCAGGCACAGTCCCAGCAATGATTCTGTCCCTGGTCCATTTTTTCTGGTATGATCCCATCTCTGGGACCAAATATATGACACCAACAAGTTAAAAGAGTAGATGTTTAATTTGGCTAATGGTTTCGGAGGAATTTGTTCTGGGCAGCTGCCTCAAAGTCAGGAACATCATGACTGAAGGCCATGATGATGCCAAGGTCTAGAGAAAGGGAGTATTGCCAGAAAGGAAGGGGTCAGTGATCAAGTGCAGAACTTAAGGTCATGTCTCCATGACCCAGACAGATACACCCATAAATGCACTTTACTCTTCCCATAGGTGGCTCCCAGCCCAGTCCATCTGACAATAAAGCCAAATTATCACACTTAGTATCCCATATTAGGATGATTGTCCAAATCCTTCAGCATTGGTGCCACTCTCTGTTATTGTCAAAATTTATTTATTTGGCCTTAGTACAGGAATTACAATTCATGATGTTGTTATTTAGATAATTCTTTAAACTATCATTTCCTCATTATTCTAACCAGAGTGTGACCATTTGACAGATGGTCCATGTCTGTATATGAGCATGTAACAGTCTTGAGAATCACTGCACATGGGGGAGAAAATTAGAATGGATAAGGGAAGATAATAGTAAGTGACTGAGTATATTCTTCATGAGGAACCCTCAGTAAACCATTCAACCAAAGTGAATACATCAGAAATGAGCCATCCAAAGGATTTGCATTACCTCAGTAGCTCATTTGGCAATCTTTTTCAGCAGAGTTTCCACAACATGAGATGGATTTATTAAAGTACAACATTAGGTATTTACAGTCACCACAATCTCTGATGTCCATCTAACAGATGGAACAAGGAAATGGCATTGTCTATATCAATTTTGAAAGAGAAGGGGGAATCATAGCTTTAGCTGTATTAGACAATGTCTGAGGTAGATTTCTTGTCATATCTTTATTTACATTTATGCCAAGCCAGTGTAGTAGCATTTGCCAAATATATGTCCACTTAGATGTGCTTATGCCCAATGCCAAATTCTTCTTTGTGCTTTAGTGCAAATTAAGATTTATAGGAAAATATTGAGTTTCAATTATCTATGAGTGATCCTAGTATCAGTAGAATTTCCTTTCCACTTTCTGCAACACGAACTTGCTCACATGTAAGCTAGCTCAATAAATTCTTCACAGATAAAATTATGTTGTGGACACACACAGAAGAGAGCTCCCCACAGGATGCTGTGGGCCTTTGTTTGCACCATTAGGGAAGTAAGAGTAATATGTATGTCTGAGGCTCCATTATTGAAGATTAAGATATTTTTGAATGTTATTAAACATTAGAAAATTAGAGTTATGAATTTGCCTCTGAGCTGTATTGCATTATCTCTTGTTTGATTTTCTTATTCAAACTGTGGCATACTATAACTGCAAAACCCTCACTGTAGGTTTTGTGTAGCACTACACTGAAGCTACCAAACTGCATGTGTGAAAATAATACTTAAACGTAAAGAGTCAAATGGTACATCTGATACTTTGATTAAATTTCATTACAAGGTAAACCAAAGAATCTTAAAGATCATGAAAATACTCCAGTTTGATACAATGCTTTGACTTCTCTATGTTCTGTCCCCTAACACATGTTCCCCTATGTGAGGGGAATTATTGAAGATGGAAACTTTAATACATGGGCCTACTGACAGGCAAATCAATTTTGGGTTAGAATCCTCAGAAGAAATTCATAGATTGCCTTAGGAGTGACCTGTTTACCAAAAGTTTGCTTCAATAGAGAAAGCAGCTGTGAGCCACTCAACCTGAACTAGGCCCCATGCCATGATCTTGGAAATCCAGAACTATTTGATAAATAAATATACAGAGAAAGTAAATTCATCACCACAGGCATTTTGTTGTGCTGAGGACAAAACAGATCATGATACAGGAACACAGTGTTGAGCTAGGTTTCCTGAAGGATTACAAGTTTATTCTTACTACTCTTTCTTTTCATGTACCATCATAAAAGCTAAACTGAAGACAAGGAAGCTTTGTGGTAACAGGGGAGAGGATCCTTGGTCCCTGAGCCTGGGGAAGCTCTGCAGGAATTATGTGCTTCTAAGGAGAAACCTCCTGTCTGGGCCAGCTTGTGGGATTGGTTGAACAATAAAGAAACTACTTTTCATTGATATAGGACAAAAAGGGTCACAAGTGTAATTGTACCTTTTTGCTGGTATTCTTCATTTATTCCATAAAACAACATCTGATTTCTTAAGGAATAATTCAAGGTTTGGAACTGAAGCTCTATCGATGAATTTTTCATGCTCTGATTTTAAGTGTTTAGCCTCGCTATGGATTGTGTGTGATTTTGTAATAGACACATGGGATGACACCCCTCTTCCAATCACAGCCACTGAATGTGCAATGCTGACACTTCAGAGATTTACTATAATATAAGTAAATTAATTTTATAATTAGTTCTGAACTTGAAAATTCAGTGAAACTCCACCAATGCATGAAATACATTTTTTTAGGGGTCACAGGCATGAACTCCTTCCTAACAGACTCTACCGGAAATTTCATTAGACTCAGTGATGTGGCTGAAGCATCCTGGACAATTAGAGGCTGGAGGAAATGTGGGCTTCTTGGACCGTGGGATAACCAGGTCCCCAGAGCACATCAGAAGTGAGACCCCCATGCATCCTTGGTGAATACAAACCAGGCTCACGGGTATTTCAAAAGCTGAGGTGCATGCCTGGTCCACAGTGGGAGTCTCACTGAGAAGTGAGCTTGCATTTACTCACTGAAGAAGAAGCAGGAGCAAGGATCTCATCAAGTCTCATCACATCAAGCAAAAGCAACATTCATGTTGTTGAGGTTAGACTCAGTGCTTCACTTCTCAGGTAAATTTGTGCATGAGAATTTCTGCATTTCCATTAACATTAGTAATAGATAAGTAACATACTAGTACCTGTGAAATATGGACTTCAAAATCTTAAGCTAAGGTAACTATTTCAGTACCACACGAAGTATGTGTACTTGTAGAATAGACAGATGGTATCAGTTTCTGGTTTTTATGCTAAGTACTTGCTTCTTCCAATTTTTTTTAGGTGCTGTGCTTCATATGTGTCCCAGGTCCAAAGGGTGAAATCATAGTGAGGGAAATTTACCCTGGGATAGAGCATCAGCACATGCAAATTTAATATTTCCTTGATCTGGATTTAAAAGGGTAACTAAAAAATCTTTAAGCTAATGAAATTTATGAGGTCATTTCATAGAAGTGAATTCATGAAATCAACCTTAGTTTTTACATTTAAAAAGTTGAGATTTCTAGTATAATCATTATGATAATTTTTTAATAAAATCTAAATTTCATATCCTATAAAATCATAATGCTGATTTCTTAGATATATTATTATAATTCACCCATTTCCCAATTATGGGGAATTAGCAGTCACATTCGTTCTGTCATCCACATTTTAAAATTGTGCCAAATAATTCCAATGTATTACTAAGAAAATAAACAAGAGGGGATAATCCTTGGATTTCCTCTTCTGCTCTTGATCAGGATGTGTTGTGCAGAATAGAAATGTAAGTGAATTCAGCTCAGGGCACCTTGAGAGTTTGTTTTCACTGAGAAGGAAAGACATGTAATAAGAAGAGATGGAAAAAGGAAAAGGAGAAAAGAGATGGAAAAAGGGAAGAGACAGAAACCATGTTTCTAATGACCCCATCTGTTATTTTGATTTAGGAAATTAAACATTGCTGTAGTGGTCTGGGGACTTAGCTCAGTGGCATCAGGCCTGCCTTGCAAGCACAAGGTCCTTAATTCAGTTATCAGCACCACAAAAAAAACAAAAAGAAAAACAACATCAACAAAAAAATCTCTGTCGTGTGCTTTGCAGCCATGATCTATACCATGTTGTTGTATCAGCCTCATTGGGTAGCATTGGTTTTGAGACTGACATTCTGTGCTAAAAAGATTTTCTCTTCACTAGAGAAATAAGGATACTGGGGGATAAAAAACACATGTAATTCAAATAATTACCAAACTAAAAATTCCTATAAAATATTTGAAAACATTGAAAGGCATATGAATGTACCACTGTCAGGAAATCATTTTTATGCACATGAAAAGTATAGTTGTGAATGTTGTAATGACAATGTAAATACCTATAAAGTATTAAAGTGATGATGATAATATTTTTATTATTATAATCCTTCAATTCTTTTTTTTCCAATGAAAATAAAATAATACTGAGATTAGGCCTCTTCTTATAACTAATTTTAACACTGAAAGGTAACTTGTAAACAGATTACTTGTGATTTCAATGGTTCAAAACAAGCACAGGTTGATAAATTAAATTTAAAATAATTATTTAAGAATAAAGAGATTTTTGAAAAAAGTTATGAAAGCAAGCAGAGGGAAATTGTGAGTAGAAAGTTAGCACCTCATTAAACATTAGAATCCATTCCCAGGTGAGGACCATAGGTAGGAAAACTACTTCAATTTCTTTCTTTCTTTCTTTCTTTCTTTCTTTCTTTCTTTCTTTCTTTCTTTCTTTCTTTCTTTTTTCTTTTTTCTTTCTTTCTTTCTCTCTCTCTTTCTTTCTTTTTCTCTCTTCTTTTTGTAAAATACACAGACAAGGCTGTACAAGATGGGAACATCCTGTACATTGCCAATATAAAATAGAATTTTTAATTCCTACAGGAAATAACATCTTGCATAGATGATGATGAAAAGGGGAAAAGAAAAGGGCTCACACATAGGTCTGAAAGAGCATCTGAAGTGAGAGAATGGTGCAGTGTGACCGGTCTGGTTTCATTTAAAACAAAGTCATCATCAAACATGACCAGGTTCATGTATTAGATCTGTTAGAGGAAATTTGATGACAGCATTGGCTACAAGAGGAGCTGCATCACAGTCATTCTTCTCCTGTAGGACCTAGAGAATGGGGAGCAGATGTGGGATTTTGAATATCTGGTGTTGTTACAGATGCTTTCATAGAATTGGTCAGGGAAAGCCGCACAAAGTGAAGTAAAAGGAAAAAACACTCAAGGTGTCCTGTAGAACTACAAAGGACTTAAATATGCCAAATGATTAAAGATTGCTGGGACTTTGCTGCACTTTAAGTACTTTATTGATTAGCTCTCAGGCTTGATGATTATACAAACTAATAGAATATATATCAGCAGTTTGGGAAAGGAAATTGAAATGGAAAATGTGCATTCACTGTGTTTCAAGATAACTATGTCCATTTACTCTATTCCATGTTCCTTATTAGAAGCCACTTTGTAGTTCTAATGGGTGCTCTGCATTTTGCTGGTAGCATCCTCTGCTCACTTTAACTTCTTACTCTGTAGAGACCATAGCAGGTGGGCAGACATGAACAACCTCACCGTCTTCCCAGAATTCCTCCTCATGAATGTTACAAGCTCCCAGGAGTTCCAGATTCTGCAAGGTGTGCTGTTCTTAGTGATTTATCTGGGAGCACTAAAAGGGAATCTTGTGACTATCACTCTCATCATGACAGACACGTCTGCACTCTCCTATGAACTTTTTTTATAAGCAATGAGCCTCTTATAGACCTTGGAAGCATCTCAGTTATTGTTCTCAAGCCCATAGTGAATTCCATGACAGGCTGTAAGACCATATCCCTGAAAGAGTGTGCTGCACAGATTTTCCTATATACACTTTTTGCAGTGGAGGAATTTGTCCTCCTGGTGGTCGTGTCCTGTGAATGCTCCATAGCCATTTGCTACCTTCTCCACTATGGGCTCATCATCACCCTGAGTTTGAGCTCCCAAGCCACAGCTGGCTCCTGGGCCTCTGGTCTGGTCTATTCTGCTATCCACACTGGCACTCTCTTCAGGTTTCCCTTCATCAAGACCAATGTGATCCAGCAATATTTCTGTGATATCCCTCAAATTCTGAGAATATTGTCATCAGATGCCCAGGAGTCAAAATTTATTATCAGTGTTGTATATGTTTTCATTGTCTTATTATGTAATGTCTTTATATTTATTTCATACATTAATATAATTTCAACTGCACTTAAGAGTTGTTCAAGGGAAGCTCAAAACAAAATAATGTCCACACCTGTACCCTGCAGCTGGCCATTCTCCTTTGGTTTGTCATTTTGAGGGAAATAGTTGCCTTAGGTCCTATTGCAAAGAAACCATCCCTTAAGAATCTGCTGACTGCCATGTTCTCTGCCATGGTGCCCCCATTCATGAACCCCATCATCTACTGAATATACAACAGGGAGATAAATGCTTCCTGGGGAAAAATGGTCAGGAGGTAATCCAAGTTCCCACTCAAGGGTTTTCTTGGATAAAATAAATCTCAACTAACTTTTGCAAGTAGTTTATTTCATATATGAAGTAGGTTTTTAAATTAGTATCTATGCATTTTCATCATCTATATGTTTAGTTCTCTATTTTTTAATATCTATCCTTGGTATGGTGAAGTATAAATTTTCATGTGAAATTTCTTGCTCCTTTTTTGTATATTTTATGCATGTTTCCTAAAACACTAGACATAGGGTATACATCAACAAAATGTTTTGAAAATATTTGGAAGGGTGCTTAGCTAGAAACAATATGGGCATTATAAGGAACACAGAATTCTTTAATCACTTCACCTTAACAGATGTCTGTGCTGTTGAGAGAACCTCAGGTGCTGGATCTGACCAAGCTGGAGAAGCATACTGAATGGTCCTGTGAGAAGACCCTGCTGTCTGCACTGTGCTCTTTGCACTCACTCTTCCATTCTGCTTAGGATAAGTGACAAGGTGATTGGACAGTGGGAAAACTCAGGCCTGAGGACACTGAGATGTTTGCCAGCCCTTTCTGCTGCATCTACTAAAAGCATTTTGCTTCACTCAATGAAAATTAGGACATAAAACAACTGACCTACAAAAATTATAATCTAGAAGTTTGTGTTTCATTTCTGTTCTCTGGATGAAAAGATGTAAGCCATAGTTAATGCATTCAAATTTTGTGGAAAAGGAACAAAAACAACTCAGAGTGTAGCATTCACGCAAATGAAATGATAACTTCTACTGGAATCTCCTTGGAGACCAGAAGATAATGCTTGCATTGTGTGGCACACTTTTTCTATCAACTAGCACATACAGATGGATTCACCCAAAGTCAAGAGTTTTAATTTTTTAATTTCATGAACTGAACCTAAAGCATTTTGTCTAATGCACATATTGATGATATTGTGTCTCAGAACTGAATCCTAATTTCCCTCTCTTTTCATCTATAAGCCCTGTCTGAGGAAAACTCAGCATTGAGACTCTGGTGCCCATTTAGCCTCAGTCCGCCACTGGAACAACAGGCATATCAAGCTCCCTGTGTCTCCTTACTTATTGCTCCTAACAGAAGCAAGTGGTGTTTGGCACCACGGACTTCCTGTCATCCAAAGCTCAAGCCCTGCTGAAGGTCTGGATGGGGCTCATCCTCTGATGCCTGAGATACCTCAGTGACAGCCACATGATGCATAAACCTTGGTCATTTGTAGAAAAATGTATGCACTGTGAGATCATATTGTTAAGTGAAATAAATCTGACACAGCTTAAATATTTCATACTATCTCTTATGTAAGAGACCCAGAAATAAATACAAAGCAATATAAACAATACATAATAATAAATAGGTGGATAAAATTTTTGCTAATATGAAGGGACTCAATAGGTCAGTGGTGGGGGGGGAAGGGAAGGGTATGAAAAATGGATTAAGATGCAATGGGTACATCTGCCTTCTCCCCACAAGGAATGTGACCATGTTGTACTGCAAACAGGAACTAACAAAAATTAAAGGAAAAAACAAAACACTTCTGTGACTAGAAGTCATTTCCTTAACTGATAACTTAAAGACTTCAAAGGAAAATACAGAAAGTTATACAACCATAGAAAAGCCTTGACTCTTTTATCTGAGAAGATGCAGATTTTGTATATGACCAGCAACTTCATAAGGATGATATGAAACACAGGAAATTATCTTTCTAAAACCTAGAGTCACTGTTAGATAGGCCAACAAACAAAAAATGTAAGCCAAACACTTTAAAAATTTCTCACTGGCAGCACACCAATGCTCCAAAAATATTTGTATTTCACATCAAGATATTTTTGTATTAATGCTCAATTTTCAGAATGTAAAATTATTTCCTTTTCTCCTTAGCCAATTCAATCCTGTCTAAAATTCTTTCTCCAAGACTCGTATTCTGCTAAATTCCCACAACCATCTTATACCCATTTGGCCATTTTAATTTTCCTTATTTTGAAAAAAAATTCATTCTACTTATAACAAAAATTACTCTATTCCCACAACAAATAAAGCTTGAGCATCAGTTACAATTCACTTCTGAACAGTTTTAATCATATATATAAATATATATATTTATATATATACAAATATATATATTTATATATATACAAATATATATATTTATATATATACATATAAATATATATAAATATATAAAAGGAGACACAAGTTAAGCCTATAGTACCACCTGCACAGTCACAGGTGGAAGGATAGAAAAGGGCCTTTGGCACCCTGGAGAAATGGAGGATGCACTCTGGCAAAGGCCTTGAGCTCACTGCACTGTCCTTGGTGAGTCCATACTCAGAACCCATTAGAAGGAAGAAGAGTCTGCAGTGGAAGATGGAGAGGGACATCTGAAGGTGATGGCCTGGACTGGAGCTCCTCTGAAGAGCCAAAAGGGAGAATTCCCTCTTCTTTACCTTCTTATTCCATCCAGGTTATAAGCCCACAGCCTGGTGGGGATTTCCCTCTTCAGCAAGTTCCATCTAGACAGACCTAGAACTGTGCTGAACCCATCACCTGGGCACGTCTTACCCAGCCTGATACCATAGTTAGCTGTCACATGTTCACACACTGTTGTTTTTACTTGAGAAGGCTGTGGCTTATCTTGCTTGTATACATGTATAGTGAGCTGTTTTCTTCACTGTTTGGAGTAATTTTATATACATACATCCGTCAAGGAGCTTACTCTTCATCATTAGTGATGTTCATTTCCAGTGATCACAAGAAGGCAGAGTGTCACAAACCATGTCACCCTTGAAACCTGCAATTCATAATTTTTTCTGTCATCTTTGAAGAATCCCAGACTTTCTTGTGTACCACATCTTGTGTACCACATCATCAGCCTTGGGACAGAACATGTTTCCTAACAGTGCCTATATCATTAGATTCACTGTCTTGTGAAAGGCTAGAGGAGGCAGGTTTTTATTTTTATATTCTTAATTTTTTTCACTAGTCCCAGAATTAAATTGCTTGCCCTAATTTTTCTCAACTTCACCTCTGTATCATTGGCAAGAAAAAAGAGAAAACTTTCCTATATTCAGTGGATATTTTGGAAGTGTAAATATATTTTACTTATTTCCTACTAACTCACTTGACTTTAAGTTAGGTATAGGTTATTTATGCAGATTATACATTAAACAGTTGCACAGTACATTAGTTTTTCTACTGACAACTTTGTAATATCATGTTTAGTTTATCATTAAGACTAGGAAGGGAAAATTACACATTTCTTTTATATTTACCACTCACAATACTGAAGATGTGCCATTTTCAATATGTAAAATCAATATTGGCAAAAAATTGGAAGCAATATTTCATGTAAATTTTGTGCAACAATTTTTTTGGACTCATGAAAGACCAGATATCAAGTAAAACATTTTTTACCAAAATTCTCTGAGGGAGTTTCTGGAAAATATGAGCACTTGAAACAGCAGACTAGGTAAAGAACATTGCCCTCACTAATGCAGGCCAGTGTTTTTAAACAAAGTGAGGGCCAGGATAAGCAAAACCAGGGGAGAAGGCAATGGGTTCCCCATGAGCTTGGATGTCCATCTGCTCCTGTCCTAGGATGTGGGAGCACCAGGCTCATGCCCATTGACCTTACTGGAACTTATGTCCTTCAATCTCCTCCTCAATGCCTTCAAGAGTAGACTAAATAACTCACCTATATGACTGGTTCTCCACCTGGAAGGTGGAAGAAAGTGGAACAACTTTCCCTCTAAAATTGCATAAAAATTCTTTTGATATATTTTGAAGATTTTTTAGTTTTGTTTTTCTATAGGTTCAGAAGAAAACAGTTTTGTTCATATGTGTGTTTCTTGTATTTGTCTGCTTGGAAATTTATTGTGTTTGGTAGCTCAATTAGCTTCTTTAATTTTTTTTAATCTTCTACAGGAAATTCATAGATCTCCCTTTGTTTCTTGTGAGCTATAGAAGCTTAGTTTCATATTTTTCATGTGTTTCTTTCCTTTTATGATTCCTCATGTTCTTTACAGCCTTGAGCTGCTGTCATACTTGAAGAAGTCCCCTTCTCCAGGATTTGTCAGAGGATATCTCCAGCAGATGCTCTCCTAGAGATTTAGTGAATTTTGAGAACTTTTCTATGAATACACTTGTGCCAAACCTCTTGCTTTCTCTCAGGGCCAGATCTTAGGTTGTGTGACTTAGCCTAATCCCAGAGTCATGGTGGGTACAGCAACTTGTCTTTTATTTTTCCAACAGATTCCCCTGTAAAAACTTTCCAAATAGTGGGAGGGATACAGACATAAAGATTCAGGAAGTGTCAAGACTCCATCCATGACCCCCCCCAAAATAAGCATACTACAAATCATATTACAAATTGTCAAAAGGAAAAAGAGAATCTTGAAACCAGCCAAGAGAAAACAAAGCCATATAGGTGAAAAAATCTCCCAAAAGCTGATCAGACTTCTTGAATTTTTTTTTTTTTGGTGCTGGGGATTGAACTCGGGTCCTTGCGCTTGTGCAGCAAGTGGCAAAACCACTGAGCTAAATCCCCAGCCTGAGACTTCAGATTATACCCCTTTCAAGCCTAGAGAGAATCTGTTGGAATCTTCAAAGTGCCGAAGGGGAAAAGAATCTCCATCATGAATATTTTACTGTTCAATTCTCTCCTTTAAAAATGAAGAAGAGACAAATACATTAGAGCTCCACCAAAGCTGAGGGAGGTCACCGACCTGAGCCATGTCTGACAAGACAGCCTCAAACAGTTCTGTACATTGGAATGAAACTATGGGAGGTAAGGATAGGACAGCAGTGGTGGGGATGCACCAAGGTATCTTCTTAGAGAAAACAAGGAAAAGGCCTTGCCAGCTGAGGGAGCTCCAGGGCAGGCAGCCGTGGGGGTCCCCAAGCTCAGGGCTTTCAATACAGACTTCAGTGGGCTGTGTTGCTAGGCACATGAAAATGAAACGCTGTCATTGCCCTTTTCAGCCAGGCCTCTGATATCAGGAGAACAGACTCTGTGCACATTAATGTCTGGGCAGACCAGTTAGGTTCTGTCCCATGTGCTCCTGCTTTCTCAGGGCTTACCTCAGTTTCCTCAGGTCCTTGTCCTCCCCACCTACTGTTTCTCCAACTCCTGGTCTTGGTTCTGTCCAACAGATACATTGTACTTCGTTCTCAATCCTTCACAAAAGATTCTCAAAAAGGGTCATATTTTATTCCTCAAAAATATTCAATTTTTCGAATACTAAAATCTTATAAGATATATTTTCTTGATATAATAAAATGAAACCAGAAATCAATAACAGGAGAAATTTTGGCTAACCACACATACTTGGAAGTTAAAAATATGTTTCTGCATATACAAAATTTCAAGAAAGAAAGTAAAAAAGAAAATTTAAAATATCATTAAATCAATAAAAATAGAAATGCAGCACGTATAATAGAGAAGCAACAAGGCAATTTTTACTAGAATTTAGTAACACCTATTTAAAAAGAAATCAAATAAATTTATGCGTATCACAGCTAGAATGATTAAATGAACTAAGCCCAAAAGAAAAAGGTATAATAAAATAGAAAGTATAAACCATAAATAAGTTAAAAAAAAGAAAATGAAGGCAATAGAAAATGGAATACAGATTAGAATTGATTTTTTGAACAAATAAACAAAAGTCATCAAACTTTGACCAAAATGATTTTCAAAGAAGGAAAAAAGTGAAATAATAAAGTCACAAATGAAAGAGAAGATAGTGGCACTGATATGAAAGAAATACAAAAGTACTGTGGAAAATGACAATACAACACATTGGATAAGCTAGAAGAAATGAACATATTCCTACAAATGTACAGTTCACAAAGATTAAGATGAGGAAGAAATGAAAGATCTGAACAGAAAAATAATGAGTAAAGAGACAGAATCAACAATACAAAGTATCCCATCAAACATAAGCCCTGGACCCATTAGGTTCAGGGCCACAACTCTACAGAACATTTAACCAAGTAACACCAAGTCTTTTCAAACAATGGTTCATTTAACAAATACAAGAATCCTGTCAAACAATCCCAGAAATAGGCTTTTTGGAAAATCCATTGTATCCCAAAACTAGCACTAAATGAGTTAGAATGGGAAACTTCCATTCTTTTGAAAATGTGCTTGATTTCTGATCATGTAGATGGAAAACAAATTCCCATGAAAAAACCTTCATTCTATTGCACAATATGGGCATGGTTGAACACAGACACACACACACACACAAACACACAAATATCTGTCACTGATTTACACTTAGAAAGAGGAAGGGGGATTGTAATTGTATTTTCATATGAATGGTGGTACTCTTCATTTATTCCATAACAAATCAGAACAACTTGTAATTATTTAAGAATAATCAAAGATTAGGAACTGAGGGTTATTGATGAATATTTTCAACTCTGATGCAATTTTTTTTTCCAGCGTGGTGCA
Source organism: Heterocephalus glaber (assembly GCF_053883595.1). Lineage (NCBI taxonomy): Eukaryota > Metazoa > Chordata > Mammalia > Rodentia > Bathyergidae > Heterocephalus > Heterocephalus glaber. The sequence goes on from NW_028258410.1 coordinate 6,018,924, forward strand.
AGATTTTCTGCAACACATACTGGTTCTCTGGAACATATCAACCCACAGAGCAAAGCCGCACTTCCCAAACCTAGTATATTGTTCTATGTAATACCAAATGGATTTCTAGAGTATAAGTAAATTACTTTCATTATCAGACACGTACTTAAAATTCACTGAATCTCCACTGATGTGTGAAACATTTTTGATTGCTTCCTTGTTATTAAATGTCACACCTTTAATGTAATTCTTCAGAACCCTGTTGGAAATTTAATTAGTCTCATTGGTGTGGCCAAAGAATCTTCCCAATTAGAGGCTGGAGGAAACATGGACTCCTTGGAGGTTGGGATCACCAGGTCCCTGGAGCTCATCAGAAGTGTGACCCACTTGAGTTCTTGGTGAAGACTCACTGGCCTCACAACTGCTTCAGAAATGGGGCTGAGTGTGAGCTGTACTGGGAGTCTCGCTGAAAAGGGGAGCATATATTTTATTCATTGAAGAAAGAAGCAGGAGCAAGGACCTTGCTGAGTTCCTTAATATTGTGCAAAACAGTATTCATGTCAGTGAGGTTAGACTCATTACTCCACTGTTCATGTAAGTTTTTACACATTAATGTATTTTCTTTAGCATTAGTAATGAATAAATCATATACCAACACCTATGAAATACTTCAAATCCTTAAGCCAACTTACCTATATTTCCCCATATGATGTATATGAGCTTATAGCATTGATGCCATTTTCTGCATGCTAATGTTTATTGTAGGCAGTTAGATCTCAAATGCTCTTCAAAGATCTGAATTTCATGTGTGCCCCAAGTCACAGGATCATAGTGGTTGGAAATTATCCTGAAATTAAGCAGCAGGCCTCAAGAATTAAATATTTTGATAAATTGGATTTAAAATGTAATGAAAATATCTACAAGCTCATGAAGTTTATTAGGCATTTCATGGAGATCAAGTCACATGACAAAAATATTCTTTGAATTGGCCAAAAAGTTGAGATATCTAGTATGGTCATTATTATGAATGATTTTATCAACAGCTCAGTTTTGTAAAATATTAAATCATAATGCTTATCTTCCAGATATTATATGTCACCCATTTAATAATTTATGGGAAATTGACAATCATGGTCCAGATTTTAAAATTGTGAGCAAAATAATTTCAAGCTATCACTTGGAAAATGAAGGATCAGGAGGAGGAAGGATCCTGGGATATTTTCTCTTCTGTGGAGGATTGTCTTGCACTGTGAAGAGTAGAAATGTAAGGTGAATTTAGCACAGGGAAGCTGAGACTTTGTTTGGACTGCAGAGAAAGGACAGGAAAGAGAGAGATCAAGATGGAAAGGAGACTGCTAGCGGATTTAGCTCAGTGGTTTTGCTGCCTGCTGCGCAAGCACAAGGACCCGAGTTCGATCCCTGGTAACAAAACAAAGAAAGGAGACTGCTAATGACCCATATCAAATCTGTTATTTTGATAAACAAAATAAAAATAGCACAATATTTTCAATATTATAATCTCACAATTCTGTTTTTTCAAAGAAAATGAAATAATACTGACATTAAACCTTCAATACAACTATTTTTAGTGCTGAAGAAATAATCTGTAAACAGATTGTTTATGATTTGAAATGGTTCAAAACAAGCACAAATAACTAAATTAAATTTAAAATAATTATTTTAGCACAAGTAACTTATCAAAAGCTTTGAAAGCAAGGAGAGGGAAGGTATGGATAGAAATGAATATTGGAATCCATTCCTAAATTAATATTTTGTCTCGGAAGACTATTTCAAAAACTTCTGGACTGATTTGGAATTTTTTTTTGATGGAAGTTTGTAGACCAGAAAGTGCGGGAAGGGAACTGGCCATTTGTTGGCAATAGGAAAACAATATTTGTACATCCCAAATGAAATCACACCTTCCATAGATGATGGTGCAAAGAGGAAAGAAAGGGCTCACACACAGGTCTAGAAAACCTCTTGAAGTGGCAGACTAGTGCAGTGTGACTGGCGTGGTGTCCTTTAGAGCAAAGTTATTGTCAAAGGAAGCTCAGGTTCATGGATTAGATGTGTTAAGGAAAAGTAAGGAAAGCATCATCCACAGAAGGATTGCATCACAGTCATTCTCTAACCCAGGACCTAGAGAATGAGGAGCAGATGATGGATTTCCAAAGCCCAATGGTGATGAAGAAGCTTTCATAGAGAAACTCTGGGACAGTCATGGAAAGATTAAGCAAATGAGAACAATGCTTGAGTAGTGCAGGGAGAATTAGAAAGACTTAAGTGTGCTGAATAAATGAAACATTGGCGGGGCTAAATTTCATTTTAAACATGATAATGCTTAAATATTTCATCTTATCAATGTAGGAACTAATGGAATATCAGAAGTTTGGAAAAAAATCAAAATATAAATATATGCATTCACTAGATTTCAACATACTTTATTTTATCCATTTATTCTATACTGAGCTCATGATTAGAGTCCACATTGGTGCCAATGCCAGCATTTTATTATACTTCTAAAAGGTCCTCTACCTTTTGCTTGTAGCATCCTCTGCTCACTTTAACCTCTGACTCTGCAGAGACCACGGCAGGTCGGCAGACATGGACAACCTCACTGTCTTCACGGAATTCCTCCTCATGGATGTTGCAGGGTCCCGGGAGCTCCAGGTTCTGCAAGGTGTGCTATTCTTAGTGATATATCTGGGAGCACTAACAGGGAATCTTGTGACTGTCACTGTCATCCTGACAGACACACATCTCCACTCTCCTATGTACTTTTTTATAAGTAATGTGGCCTTCATAGACCTCAGCAGCATCTCAGTTGTTGTTCCCAAGGCGGTAGTGAATTCCTTGATGGGCAATAAGGTCATATCCTTAAAAGGGTGTGCCTCACAGACTTTCCTGAATATCCTTTGTGGAGCACTGGAGATTGCCTTCCTGGTGGTCATGTCCTATGACCGCTATGTGGCCATTTGCCACCCTCTGCACTATGGGCTCATCATCACCCCAAGTCTGTGCTCCCAGGCTTCAGCTGGCTCCTGGGCCTCTGGTCTGCTCTACTCTGCTATCCACACAGGAGCTCTGTTCAGGCTTCCCTTCACCAAGACCAATGTGATCCAGCAATATTTCTGTGATGTACCTCAAATTTTGAGAATTTCCTCTTCAGATGTCCAGCATTCTGAATTTGTATTCCTTGCTATAAGTGTTTGCCTTGTCTTGGTATGTTTTGCCTTTATGTTCTTGTCGTATGTTAATATATTTTCAACCGTGCTTAAGACTGTTTCAGGGGAAGCCCGTAACAAAGCCATATCCACCTGTACCCCACAGCTGGCCATTCTCCTTTTGTTTCTCATTTCTGGGTCAGTGGCTGCATTAGGCCCCACTGCAAAGAAGCCATCCCTTAAGAATCTTCTGACTGCCATGTTCTACACCATGGTGCCCCCATTCATTAACCCCATCATCTACTGTCTACGCAACATGGAAATCAATGCTGCCCTGCAAAGAAATTTCAGTAGATATTCTTGGTTCACAGTCAAGCATTTTCTTGAATAAAACATAAATATTAGTCTATCAGTAGAAAATAGTTTTATTCACATTAGATGAATGTTTTTAAAACTGGGATATAACCTGTGGATTATCTCCTTTTAAATGTCTGTATGTTTTTGTTGTCTGTACTTATTATGGTGAAGTATAAATTTTGTTTTACTTTTCATGTGAGTTTGTTGTATATTTCATTCTTTTGAAACACCAGAAATCTGACAAAATATTTTGAAAATATTTGAGATGGTGTTGAGCAAAACTCAAATTCAGGCACCATAAAGAGCAGGGTATGCATTATATGTTCCAATTTAATAGATGCCTGTGCTATTAACAGAATACCAGGTCCTGGATCTGACTTACCTGGAGAAGCATACTGAGTGGTCCTGTGAGAAGACCCTGCTGTGTGCATGGTGCTTTATGCACTCACCCTTCATTTTGGGCTGGGATGAGTAACACAGTGATTAGATGGGGGTACCCAGGGCTGAGGACAGTAAGATCTTGACAGCCCCTTAAGCTGCGTTTGCTAAAACCCTTTCCTCATCCAATGAAAATCAAGACACAAAACAACTGACCTTCAAAAAATTACAACTTAGAAGTTTATGTTTTATTTCTCTGGTTTGGATGAAAAAATGTGGGCCATGCTTGATGCATTCAAACTTTGTAGATAAGGAACAAAAGCAAATCAGAGTGTGGCATGGAGATAATTGAAATGATAACTTCTGCTGGAATCTCCTTGGAGAACAGCAGATAATGCTTGTACTGTGTGGTACACTTTTTTTCATCAAATAGCACATACAGATGGATTCACCCAAAATCTAGAGTTTTATTATTCTGACTTCTAAGAGATGAACCTGCAGCATGTGGCTGGCTAACACACACATTGACTATATTGTCTGTCAGAAATGAATTCAATTTTCCCTTCTTTCTCATGGAGAAGCCCTGTCTAGGAAAACCTCAGCATCGAGGCCCTGGTGCCCATTCAGCTCCAGTCCAACACTAGAACAACAGGTGCATCAGGCTCCCTGCATCTCCATACTTATTGATCCACACAGAAGCAAGTGTTGCTTGGCCCATGAACCTCCTGTCATGAAGAGCTCATGTCCTGGTGAAGGTCTGGATGGGGCTCACCCTCTTCTGATGCCTGAGATACCTCAACTTTCAAGGTTTCATCCCTGAGGAGTCTAGCTATATGTGGCATTTATGTATTCATATAAGCTGAAAAACTAATTTAACTTATGTATTTTTAAATCAAATATTTACTCCAACCTAGCTAACTAACATATCTACAGTTCTTTTTAAAATGTAATGTTATCTTGGTCATGATAGTTGGTTTCAAGGAAAAAAAATCCATCTCTAACTTATATTTAAATGACACTGTTGTGAAGGTGGTGTTAACAATTTTGAATATTTGAATTTAAATTTATTTCCCCTATTTTTGTCTTTGTTTAGATTTATGTAGATTTTTCTGTGCAGATTTATATTCCTCCAGATATGTGAGTGAACAAGAAGACTGATTTCTAATATCTGAAGTTAATTTATAAGTTACTCTAGTTATTTTTTGTTTTGATTCTCTACCTAGAACCTATGATTATTATTAATGGTTTTATAAATTTGTAAATCAGTATTTTTCAATATTTTCAGTAAACATATTATTATGTGTCAGAATTTTTCAATTATAATACACAAGTCCTTTACACTAGGAAACTTTTATTTCTAGTTTTTCTTTTGAGAAATTTCATGTATTTACTTATTTACAAATGATACTAATAGTCATTTAAAGGATCCCTTGTCATTCCTTAAGGTTTACAGAGTGGAATGTTAAAATCAGACTAATTATCAAATCTATCATCCATTCTGCTTACCATCTCTAAGTGTGAACCTGCAACAGCTACTTTTGTTCAGCTATTGAAAATACATCATGCATTACTACGACTGTATATTCATCATTCTCTGCAATGTATCACTAAAGCCTTATCTTTCTTTGTACTTGAAATTTTGTGTACTTTGATCAATATCTCCATTGCCCACTGAACCATCTGTTCCAGGATCTGGTAACGATCATTTTACTCTCTAGATGTACAAATTGAACTTTGTGAGATTCCACATAAAAGTTATTATGCTAGGTGTGTTTCACATAGCATAAGGCCCTCAGTGTTCAGCCATGTTGGGGGAAAAGCCAGGACTTCCCTGTTTTTAAGACTGTATAGTTCCATTCCATTAGTGTATATGCTGGATTTTCTCCCCTTATCTGATGAGGAACACCTAGGTTGCTTCCTTGTCAACAAATATGCAAGGTAAAAGAGATGGGGATATTTCTCCAGTAGATTGATTTCAGTGTCTTGTATACATACAAGGCATGGGATTGCACTATCATATGTGTTTTGCCTTGTATCTAGATGTCCCTATAAAGTCTCATGTTTCATGGATGGTGTATTTGGAGGTGCCTGGAGCTAGGGTGTGCGAATATGGATTATAAGTGTGTGACAACTGGATTTCTCTTTGTGGAGAGTTTTGATCATGAGAGATTGTTGGATTTTGTCAAATGATTTTCTGCATTTATTGAGATGATTTATAAAGCTGCCCTTCATCCTATCAATTTGTTGCATCACATTCATTTATTTCATGCATTCAACCAAATTTGCTTCCCAAAAGTAAATCCCAACAGATCATGGTAAAACTTACTTTTATTGTGCTGTTGAATTTGGTTTGCATGTATTTTGTTGGGGGTATTAGATGTATGTTCATGAGGAATACTGCTTGGGCATTTCTTCTCTTGTACTGTCCTTTCTTAACTTTCAGATCAGAATAACGCAGGATAAATAACATGAATTAGAAAGAATTCCCTGCAGAACCTGGCCAAGCATTCACAATGTAAGCTCAGAAAGGACCTGCAGCCCCAGTGATATACAACAGACCAGGAACACCAATCCTGCAAAAAAAAAAAATAATGCTTACTGTAAGCTTCAAAGAAAGTTAAATTTTACTATGAAAGTGACTCCTTAAGTGCTGCTGAGACAGCAGACCATTCTTCCTTATGGAATTTTGTAACTATGGGTTCATTGTGTTATTAGGCTACTATGGGTCGACTGAGTTATTGGGTAGCTATGGGTTAACTAGGTTATGATGATCTTTGTACAGTGAACCTGAGTTGCCATTACAACTTCTGTAATCTGTCATCAAAGGAGTGTAAAGGACTCAGAAAATCCTACCAGAACTCTTTGCTCTGCCTTCCTCCACTGCTCTGCTTTATATGAATCCTGCTTGCTATATTCCCAGGGAAGCTCTAATGACATTAAGCTTTATGGATGTAAAAAGAGGTATATAAAGAAGTGCAAACATCTATTTGGGGCTATGAAGACTGACAGGAGCCACTTGCTGAGCTGCTGGTATTTAAATCCACTCTCTGCTCCTATCTTCTTGTTAAGCATGGTCTGTCAGGAGTCCTCACAGTTTCCTGCTTCACTTGATGCATTGGCTGGGAATCTCTAGGGCCTGGCATAATCATTCATGGCTGAGTGCCTCCCCAACAAGCAGAACAGGGAAGCTCAGCTGGCCCCAGATGACAAGTTTCTGCTGAGTGCTGGCCAACAGAGTACTTCTGTCATCTGAGAGTCTCCCTGTATGACCAGCCTCTGAGGCACCCTAGCTGGTTGCCTGAGGAGGGCTCACACAGAGGGGACCAATCAGCAGTTAGCAGATCTCTGAATTGTGCTGAGCTTGAGGGACACCACTTTGAGAAGGAGATCCAAGGAGGAGTCTCCAAAAGAGAACTGATCACCTTCTGTGTTCCCTGACTAGCTTCTGGAGTGCACTGAAACCAGAACATTGTTAGCCACCAGAAGGTAGGTCTGGCTGCTGCTGTTGGTGGGTAGGAGTGTGTGCTTGGTTGAATCTTCAAGTGCCTGTGTGTGAATGAGACAGACATGGCAATCCTGACTCTGGTCAGGGTGCACAGGGCTGAAGCCAGTGCAGATTTCAGGGCCATCTTCATATGGCTTAGGGCAGCACTTCAGTGACAGCCAGGATCACTGGCCTGCCAGTGCTCAGAGGGACCTAATATCTCCATGAGGAGACTGGCCTGTGATGGACAAAGCAATTGGCATCTTGTTTATTGTCTCTTTCTGTGGAAAGAAAAACCATAAGTGAGAACCATAGTAAAAAGACTGCTCTAGTGATCATTATTAAGAAAAGAAAAAGACACATTAAGAAGGGATTTACTGGGCTGGGGATTTAGCCCAGCAGTTTTGCTGCCTGCTGCGCAAGCGCAAGGACCCGAATTCGATGCCCTGTACCAAAAAAAAAAAGAAAGAAAGAAGGGATTTACTGGAGATTATGGTCAGAAACTTACTCCAGGGGAACTCAAAATGCTTTATGAGACAGAATGACCATTGTTTCAGGTTGGATGGCCCCCACAAGGCTCATTTAAAAAATAAAACCTTAGTTCACAAAATATAAGAAGTTATCAGGATGTGACAGAAAGCCCCAGGCACCCAGATCAGTTCCCTTATGTGGGCTCAGGGTTGCAGCTAGTTCTTTGTCCACCGCCTTGTCTGAGGGAACACTTTTCCAAAGTTCTAGTGGCCATAATGGGCCTGTCCAAGCAGGCAAAGACCTGCCAAAACTCCACCCATTTTTGATAGAAATTCAGATGATTTGGCCTTAGATACTCCTGCTCATGTACCAACTTCCCCCTAAATGGCAAGAGATACCAGCCCCAACTTGAGAACCCTGAGCAACTCTAGAGCCAGGCCCTTCAGCTCCAGGTTGGCCCCAAGCCAGCTGCAGCCCCAGAGCCCTGCCCCATTTTGTGTCCTCTGCACACCTGGTCTGACCTCTGGTTTGACCCCCAATTTCCAGTACCTACTGCTTCCCCTGCTTCTATCAGGAGGCCTCATATGTTGGGAGCAATGTTACATAGTTCTAGGGAAAAGTTATTTAGTTGGCCTGGTTCTCTTGCCCACAGCCCAGCTACAGAATGACTCCAGTTTGGCCTCCGGTCACAGCTGATTCCGGTCACAGCTGTGATTCCCCAAGGCAAGAAACATCCTGGGAGAACAAACATCTGCTCAGTTCCTCATTGTTCTTGGACTGTTAACATCTTGTTGACCCAAGATGTACTGAACTCTCTGCAAGCTTTTTGTTACACCTTGTTTATCCCAATGTGAACTACTGAACTCTCTGTAAGTCATTTGTTGCATTTGTTTCTCCAGATGTACTGAATTCTCTGCAAATCAGTTGTTACAAGGTAATGAATAAAAGGTGTGGTGGGCTGGGGGCTTTGGTCTTTGCTGCCCAGAGAGAGCAGCACTGATCAGACCCAAAGCTCAGCTTCTTCTCAGTCTCATTTGTCTACCTTTTCTGTAATTTGCCGTGTGCTGCCATGGCTCACAGGAGACCAGAACTAACTGCAGAAGTTTTGGTAATGTCCCCTTCCCCTGTTCCCTACACTCATATAACTGAAACGCCCCAGAACTAATTGATATGGGAATGAACCACTTGATTTTAACATTCTCCACTGGGCCTCTCAGGTATAAGACAGCTGACATCAAGGGGCCACAGTCTTTTGCCAGCCTTGGATTTGGAAAGTGGGGGGCCACATGGTGGTCCATCAGTTTTTGTACATGTTTGATTGTCCAGTTCCCCTTTTAGGGAGGGATATGTTGGCCAATTTAACTTGATTTTGTGGACAGAATAATTCACTTTGAACTGCCACCTCTATGGTTCATCCTGGCTCTGACTGTCCCCTGGAAAAAAAATAAGCAAGTTTCCATGACTGGACAATTCAGATGGACCCCAAATGGGATTTGGACTTAATTCAAAATGGACCCAGATGTGGACAAAAGACAAACTACCTGGCCTAGCAACAGACCAACCCCCAAGTAAAATAAAACCCAAGACCCAGAGACAATTGTGATAGTTCTTGAGAACATCAGGGTTTTATAAGATATGGATTCCCAACTGCATCATCCTACCTAAGCCCCTTGATAAAGCTACAAGGGTGGGGAAGCCACAAGCATGGGAATAAAAACCTTCCATGGCTTTCAAAGAAAACTTCAGGATGCTCTGGCACTAGGTCTCTCTGACCTAAACAAGCCTTTCACTCTCTATGTGATTGAGCAAAAGAAGACTGCAGTAGGGGTGCTAGTCTAGACCCTCAGTTCATGGGAATGACCAGTGGCCTATTTGCCCAAGCAACTAGACAGAGTTGCACAAGGGTGGCCTCCCTGCCTGAAGCCTCTGGGTCCAACTGCTCTGCTGAGCAAAGAGGTTGAAAAATTAGCTTTGAGTGAAAACTTCTGAGTGTAGTTACCCTTATAAATGTGAAAGGAACCCACTGGCTTACCAGTTCTCCTCAGAAACACTACCAAAGTTTGCTCTGTTAAAACTCTCAAATCCGGATGGAAGCTTGAAACAACCTGAACCCAGACACCTGCTTTCCCCAGATAGCTGGATCCCTACATGATTATTGAGGCCATAGAACAGGTTTCACATACAGAAGAGCAAAAGATGAAGGACTGGCTATGCAGTTGTGACTGTAAAAGAGGTTATAGAGTCCTGACCACTACCACAAGAAACTTCAGCTCGGAGAGCTGAACTCATTGCCCTCATGCATGCATTAGAGTTTAAAAAGAGAGAGAGGCTACATGTCTGAACAGACTTGAGAGAAGCATTCCTGACCTTGCATGTGTATGGAGCTCACTACAAAGTAAAAGGATTACCTACAACAGGTGCAAAGTGATTAAGTACCCTCAAAACAAACTTTGACTCTTGGAAACTGTATGGGCTTCCAAGGAGATAACAGTTGTCCACTTCAGGGGATGTCAAAAAATGTCTAAAAAATAGGTGGACAATGACAGAGCCAACCAAGAGGCCAAGGTCACATGTTTAAGGTGAAAGGCTATGCTCCTTCCCTTGATCTCTTGGGAAAGAAATTTTTTAAAAAACAGGTGTATTCATCAGGTGAGCTCCAATAGGTAGCCAAAAAAGGGAGAACCAAAAAAGGACAGGTGATGTCAGTTTCTAGGGGGCCAAATCTACCACATGGGGCCTCAATTAGTACAAGCCACCATTTAGGGGAAAAATATTAAAGACACTGCTCAGCTCTTACTTCTATGTTCCTCACATGACAGCCCTGATAAAAGAAGCTAACACAGTGTCATATGTGCCCAGCACAACCCAAGAGAACACCAGAAGTTCCCACAGGGTTCCAAAACTGGGATGATACCTTTTGAGGACATCCAGGTTGGCTTCACAGAGTCACACTGATATAGAGGTTTCTATTGCCTCTTGGTCACAGTTTGTACCCACTCCAACTAGAAAAAGCTTTCCCTTGTTGGACTGAGAAAGCCCAAGAAGTAGTACAGAGACTGCTACAGGAACTTTTTCCACACGATGGGCTTGCTTTAAACATAAGGCTGAACAACGGTCCTGCTATTGTAGCAGCAGTGGTCTGAGGGGTGGCAAAGGCATTGGAGATTAATTAAAATTTACATGCCACCTGTTGAGCCCCAGAACGTGGAAAACTAAAAAAGATAAATAAAATCCTAAGGTCAGGTTTAAACAAGCTCTGTCAGGAAACAGAGCTTACTTGGGTTCAAGCCCTACCCATTTCCCTCTTCTGGATGGGATGTACCCTCACAAAACTACAGGATCCTCTCCCCATAAGCTTTTATTTCCTGGGCCACTTCCATCCTAAGGGAACTAACCTACCCTATAGGAACTTTAGGAGAAGTCCCCTAAAATCATCACATGAATATGCTGAAAAAGGCTTTCCAGAAGTTGGCCTCCCAGGTGCTGGGGAAGGCCCACTTTAGCATCTCTAGCCCTCTCCACCCCTTATCCCCAGGTGACTCAGTCTAGGTAAAAGATTAGCATCAAGAATATTTTAAGCCTAGATACAAGGGTCCACTAACATTCATGATGACCCCCACAGCAGTTCAAAAGGAAGGGGTCCCCACATAGATCCATCACAGTCAGATAAATAAAGGACAACAACCCATAGTAAAAACATTCCAGAGATACCCACCATGACACCAAAATCATCATGACCCAGAGGGGACCCTCATAGGGCCAGTAATGCTGGCCTCAAACTTGGCAACATCACCAAGAGTCAAAAGCCCTGCTCTAGTCACATGGGAGGCTGGCACATCTATGCACAGCACAAGCCTGGGAAGCCATTCATATAAAGTCACCTTCCTTTACAATTGTCTGAATGAACTGTCATCTCTCTCTTTAAAAATAGTTGGCTCATTAACCTTCTTTTTTTTTTTAGTTCTTCTATTGGTACATTTTAGGTGTACAATTTCTTTACATTTATCATTGGGTGTTTGTACCTGTACATGATATATCTTGGTTCTTGTTTTTTCCCCCATTACCTGTGCACTCTTCACCCCCTCCAACCTTCCCTATTTACATAGACATCATTTCCATTTTTTTTCTTTTCTCACAGTTTTTCCTTTCCCTCTTTTCCTTTCCCCTTCCCCTCCCTTCACTCTTTCATCTTTGGACCTTTTTTCCTATTTAAAATTATCAATTATTCATTTTAATCATTTTAATCCTTGTTTACACTATCAGTTTCTCACACTAGAGAAACTACTCGGTATTTACACATGTGTGTCCTATTTATTTCACTTAAGAGTATGGCCTTGATATGCATCCATTTAGCTATAAATGACTCTAGTTTTTCATTCTTTATGGCTGAGTGGTACTCCATTTTATAAAAAAAACCACATTTTCTTTATCTAGTTTCCAGTTGATGGGCACTTGAGCTGCTTCCAAGCTTTAGCTATTACAAACTGTGCTGCTGTGAACATAGGTGCACATATATCACTGTGGCATAATTCTTTTAATTCTTTGGGGTAGATACCCAGCAGGAGAATAGCTGGGTCAAATGGGACCTCTAGTCCTAGTTCTTTGAGGTCTCTCCATACTGACTTCAACAGTGGTTGCACCAGTCTGCACTCCCACCAGCAATGGAGAAGGGTTCCTTTCTCCCCACAATGCCGGCAGAATTTGCTATTTGTTGATGTCTTGCTAGCAGCCATTCTTTTTGGGGTGAGGTGGGATCTCAATGTTGTTTTTATCTGTATCTCTTGAATGATGAGTGATGTTGAACATTTTTTCATATATTTGTTTGCTGCTTTTACTTCCTGTTCTGAGAAATGTCTGTTCATTTCAAATGTCCATTTTTGAATTGGGTCTTTGAATTTGGGGGCTCTGATTTTTTTTTCAAATTTTTATATATTCTAGATAGTAGTCCTTTGTCTGAGGTACAGCTGCTAAAAGTCTTTTCCCATATTGTAGGTTGTCTGTTAGCTTTGTTGGTGGTTCTTCTTGCAGTGCAAAAGCTTTTTAATAAGATGAGATCCCAGTTGTTGATTCTTTCTGCTAGTTACCTTGCTGCTGAGGTTTTGTTCATGAAGTCTTTTCCTATGCCAGTATCATTGAGGGTTCTACCTAACATATCTTCCAGCAAGTTTAGTGTTTCTGTCTTAATATTTATATCTTTAATCCACTTCGATCTTAGTTTAGTGCATGGTGATAGGTATGGGTCTTGTTTCAATCTTTAGCAGGTTGAAACCCAGTTTTTCAAACACCATTTCTTAAATAGGCTATCTTTCCTCTAATGATGGTGGTTGGCTCCTTTGTCAAAGATGAGGTGGCTGAGCATGTCTGGAGTTGTTTCCGCATCTTCTAATCTATTCCACTGATCATCAGGTCTGTTCCTTTGCCAGTACCATGCTGATTTTATCATAGTAGCTTTGTAGTATAGTTTCAAGTTGGAGATTGTGATACCCCCAGCCATGTCCCTGTTGCTTAGAATTGCTTTAGCTATTCTAGGTCTCTTATGGTTCCAAATGAATGTTTGGATTGTTTTCTCTAGTTCTGTGAAGTATATTGTTGGAATTTCAATTGGCATTGCATTGAATCTATATAGTGGTTTTGGAAGTATGGCCATTTTTACTATATTTGTTCTTCTCACCCAGGAGCAAGGGATGTCTTTCCATTTTCTTCTATCCTCTTTGATCTCTCTTTTTTCAGAGTGCTGTAGTTTTCACTGTAGAGGTCTTTTGCTTCCTTTGTTAGATTGATTCCTAGATATTTCATTTTTTGGATGCTGTTGTAAAAGGAATTATTTCCCTAATTTCTCTCTCAGTGAATCTGTTATTTGTGTACAAGAAAGCTATTGTGTTTTGAGTGTTGACCTTGTATCCAGCTACTCTATGGAATCTGTCAATTAAGTCTAGATGTCTTCTGGCAGAGTTTTTTGAGTCTTCTATGTAAAGTATCATATCATCAGCAAATAATGACAGGTTAAGTTCTTCTTTTCCTATCTTTATTCCTTTTATTTCTTTCTCTTTTCTAATTGCTGTGGCTAATGTTTCCAGAACTATATTGAACAAGAGTGATGATAGTGGGCATCCTTGTCTCTTTCCTGATTTTAGTGTGAAAGTTTTCAGTTTTTGACCATTTAGTATGATGTTGTCTGTTGGTTTTTCATAAAAACCCTTAATCAGGTTAAGATAAAGACCTTCTATTCCAATTTTCTGCAAGGTTTTTATCATGAAAGGGTGCTGGATTTTGTTGAATGCTTTTTCTTCATCTATTGAGATGATCATATGGTTTTTGAGACTGCCAAGGCCAGTTGGAAAAACAACAATACTTGTTTGCTAGCCCTCCCCTTTCTCCTGTGGGTAAGATGTTTTACTGGTATCAGCTGCTTACACTAGAGATACTTATCTCTTCCATGCCCAAAACAACAAAGACAAAGACATCACTCATTGGGGCAACCAATAACTGTGACCCCTGCCTACCTGTCACCTGTACAGTGAGCTCTATGATGACTGTTTTGCTTTTTCATACTTACAATAATTGTGATAGAGAAACTGTCAAACTGCACCCACATCCTTACAGGATCTATAAGCCTAAAGATGGTACCCCCACCCCTGTGCTTCAATCCAGAGATAGAGATCACTTAGGAGTTTAAACTTGTAACTGTGTCTAGATTTTTTTAAAAGATTAAAAATTATGGTAAATGGCCACCAAGAAAAATGTCCAATATTATTGGCTAGTCACTTGGGCTAAAGATAAAATGTGGGGGTGTCAGACTCCCATTTACATGCCATATAAATAGGCTATGAGCTATGCTACATAACCAATAAAAGTGCTTGTACACTAAATCTCTTAACTAAACAACAAAGATTTAAAATATAATATATTTAAATAGATTAACATTGTATTGTCTACTAGGCAAAGAAGAGACTACAAATTCAATTTGACTAATTATGCATACAGATAGATGAACAAGGTCAAGTAATAAAAAATTCACCAAATAAATACAGAAATTAGTGCATATACCAGATCAGACCTTAAAAATAATAATAATAAAATCTAAAAAAAATGTTTAAAGGAGGACTCTCCACTCTAAGAAGTCTTAAAACCATGTTAAATGCTTTTTATTGTCATTATGGCGATCTGCTTCATCATCCCATGTTTGTCACAGGTATGTGAAAATGTGAGTCTTAAATTCCATGATAAAAATGACTATATTTCAAAAACAGCCTCTAAGGTGTATGGGCTAAAAGATATCAATGTACAAAAGATTATATAATCATAGGTATTGATGAAATAAAGCATGACATAAATGATAATAAGTTAATATAAAAGGTGAGGCTCTTCAACCAGAGCTTCAGTGTAGGGAATGAGAGAGGTGACCACCCCTCCATGTGAAATCTGGCAACTATGGGTTAACTGTGTTATGAGGCAACTATGGGTTAACTGTGATTTGGGACATCTATAGGTTAACTAGGTAACTATGCTCTTTTTAGAATGAACCTGAATAGCCATGAGAACTTCTGTAATCTGTCACCAAAGGTGTGTGATGGACTCAGAACATCCTATCAGAACAGTTCGCTCTACTCCTCTCTACTGCTCTGCTTTGTATAAATCCTGTTTGCCCTATTCCAAGGGAAGCTCCGATGGAATTAATCTTCATAAATGTAAAAAAGCATATAAAGAAGCAAAAAGTTCTATTTTGGTCTCTCGATTCTGACAGGACTCATTTGCAGAGCCATCAGGATTAAAAGTCAATTTTTGCTCTTATCTTCATGCTAAGATGGATCTGCTGGAGTCATCACAGTTTTCTGCTTCACTGCAATATTTACAAGTGGTCAGATCAGAAGCCACTTTGAGAAGAGTCTTATTGGGTAAGACTGAGTTCCTACAGGAATCAAAATTCACAGAACAAACCCTTCTGTGTCTCTGGTTCTCATTACACCAGTGACATTGTAGGAGATGTTCACAAGTGCTGGTTGTGAAAAGAGGGGCTCTTCACAGACTCTCTGAGAGGTTCAAGGTGCAGAGACCTCAGGATATACAGGATTCAGTGGTGGCAGCAGCAAAGCCTTCTGTAGTGAGGATCCAGACCTATTACAGAGGGTTCTCTGAGGTGGCTGGGTCACAATGCTGGGCTGATGTTCTCACTCACAGAAAAGCCCTGTACCTGCAGGGGCTGTCTTCCCACCCTCGATGCCACATTTCAAAACTGAACCCAGTTTTCTGTTTAAGGGTTGGACTGAAGTTTTTCCTCTTTCGTTCTACAAAATAAAATGTTCTCTACAAAATCTGCATTTAAATGAACTCCTTTTCAAGCTCTGTGCACAATTCAATGATTTAAAAATAAAATTAATTTTTGCACAAAGTAATGAAATGTATAAATATATCTAAGATACTCAACATGTATATGTGTGAATTTTGGTGGCACACACACACACACACACACAAAATGCATTAAATGCCACGTTGGTCATACTTCCAGTGGCTCCTACTCAGTTTTATGACCACATCAAAAAGCTTTTTGTAGTTTATATCTAAACTGTCCCTCTAGAGCCTCATATAATTGGATCTTGACTGGATTGTGCATGCTGTTCTCATCAGTGCATTCATCCAGGAGAGTTCAGTAGCTGACTGTCCTTCTGGGAAGTGGGGATGAGTTGGGGGTGGTCATTGCAGAAAAACTCTCCTTCCAGCACCTCCTCTCTGTCTCTGTTTCCTGGCTGCCATGGAGTGAGCACCTCTCCTCTGACATCACTTCTACATTACCATTTCTGCTTGGTGCCAGTGAACCATGGACTGAATCATCTCAAATCCATGGTTAAAAATTACAGTCCTCCTCTTCTATGTTGTGAGTGTTGAGTATTTTGTTCCAGCAATGGAAAAGTTGACCAATTCCACCTCTCAATAATTTGTTGTACCTTCTCACAAGGTTTCTACTAGAAATAAAATTATTACACATGAACAGTGTATAAAGAAAACTATGGTCAGTTTGTTCCTAGGAGACACACAGAGTGTGAAAGTTCTGGTGTGGCAGAGGACCTAGGAACTATGAAACTCAAAGAGCATAGCTCATCCTAAATTATATTTTACTTTTCCAATTCGTATTCATGAAAAAGTAAATTTTATAAAATCCAAATAACATCACATGATGGAAAGCCTGTGTATCACATCATTACATTAAGGAATTTCTTTCTACCTTAGGAGAAATGATATTAAAATATTCTCTTTAGAAAATTTTGAGATTTGTATCAGAGATATGCTTATGTACCCTGTACTCCTAAACTTTCTCCTTTCAACTGAACATTCTCTATTCAGTAAAAACAAACTTCCCATTTGCCTCTTCCTTATTAGAGATAAAAATCATTGACATGAAATATATTTATATGAAACATTCATTTATTAACTGATCTCATAGTTTATATGGATAATAGTATGGTTTATCAAATTATCTCCCTTGTGAATTGTGAACAATAAGATTTCCCTAAGCAAAACATCATTTTCATTAATTAATTTTAGAAAATAATTCAATGAAATGCATTCTATGTTTTCTGAAGTGCTGAAATTTTATGTTTTAGGTAAAATCAGTAGTTTTATTCTACTGTTGTTCTTTATATTATTAAAAATAATGCTCATTCATTACAGAATTGATTTAAAAAATATTTTATAAAACATTTATTCAAGGATCTTTCAAATTTGGAAAAATATATAATTCTTATTTTATATTTCAAATAACTTAAATAAAGGACAATGAAAAGTCTCCAAGGCAATCCTATTAGAGAAGTTCAGTGCAAATATGAAAATTCAAATTTTTTATACAATTCTCATTGTAGCTTCTTTGGTTAAAAAGTAACTGTCTCTAAAACTATCATGGCATTGTGAAATAATATGGTCAAGAAATTTTTATAGACATAGCACAAGAATAGTAGTCACCAACCTCTGCATGATGCCATGAGCTACAGTATTTGCTATAAATTAGCAATGTCAATGAGCTATTGATATATTATATCATCGATAAATTTTTTATTGTATGGTCTACAATAATTCACTTCCCCAAAGCCACAATTTTGGAATAGATTGCTTCACTCAATGGTTTACTTATTCATCTGATTACATAATATAATTATTTTTCTAGTTCAATGAAATACAAAGCACCTAAAGAAAAATGTATAGCAATACTCTGAAGAAATCCTTCAATATTTCTTGCCTATGTTTCTTTTGATTAGTAATTCTCTATTACCAACTGTTGCTTCGGGCCTGTGTAATGGTTTGCATGTGTTTGATGTAGTATTTCAAGTTTAGGAGAAAATATATTGAAAGAAATTTAACCAGACCCACGTGCAAGCCTTTGTTTTTCACCAGAAAAATCATTAGACCCTCTAATTTAAACTAATAACTGTAAATACTATTTATAGTAGGAATAGTGAAGAAATTAGACATCACTTCTATATATTACAATTACCAGTTGCTTTTTTTGCTGAAGTTTCCACTGCCCCTCTTCCCGAATAATTTACTCATTAAACTCATATGAAAAATTCCATGATTTATTAAAACTATAAGAAATGATCAAAATATATAATAAATTCTTAATTTTAAAATTATTACAGTGATTAACCCCCTTATAATATACCTTTAACTTTGAACACAATCACCTTGTTCTTGTCACTTTCTGAAGCAGATCTCCAAGTTCTCTTTAGTGTCTATGGATGAGATCAGATTTACAGTGTATTTCTGATGGATGTCATCCAATGTAAACCAGGCTCATAGAAATACGACTGTTCATCCTCATCCACCTGATCACTCAGCTAGTCCTGTGTGACTTCTAGCTTTGGCCCAAATCAAAACCACCATGAAAGGAAAGCATGTTGAATAGATTCAAGTCATCAAGGTAGATGTGATGTTACTACTAAGACAATCAGGAAAGGAGACTTCTGAACCTGCTTCAGAAAAAGGCAGTTATGATGGGATGAGTGTGCTGGAAGCTAGTTGGAGCATTTTGATGAGAATGAATGACAATGTGATTTTACTGTATTTTTTAAGTTAGAGATTCATTGTATATTTTAACCAGAAATTGCATATTATTTGTATTAATTTTATTTGTACATTTCAGGTATACAATATAATGACATTCATCATTAGAGATTTGTAACTTTACATAATATATCTTGATTCTTATTTTTTCCCATTCCCCTGCCCTCCATTCAACACCTCCACTCCTCTCTACTTACAAAGACTTTGTTTGCATATTTCCATTTTCTCATATTAATTCCACTCCCTTCTTTCCTTTCCCCTAACCATCCCACTTCCCTTTCTCTTTTGCACCTTTTCTTCCCATTTCACATTATCTACTATACATTTTGATCCTTATTTAAACTTTCAGTTACTCATACCAGAGAAACTATTTGTCATGTACATGTGTATACTATTTATTTCACTTAAAACTATTACCTCAATATACATCCAATTAGCTATAAATGCCTCTCTTGTCATTCTTTATGGATGAGTAATACTCCATTTTATTAAAAAACACCCCACATTTTATTTATCCAGTCTCCAGTTGATGCGCATCTGGGCAGCTTCCAAGTTTTAGCTATTATAAACTGTGCTGCTATGAACATGGTGCACACATATCCCTATGGTTTGGTTCTTTTAATTCTATTGGAAAGATACCCAGCAGAAGGATAGCTAGGTCAAATTGGACCTCTAGTCCTAGTTCTTTGAGGTATCTCAATACTGATTTCCACAGATTTCTACAATGACTGTGCCAGTTTACACTACCAACAACAGTGGAGCAGCGTACTTTTTTCCCCACAGGCCAACCAGCATTTGTTACTGGTTGATTTCATGATAGCAGTCATTCTTTCTGGAGTGAGGTGGAATCTCATGGTTGTTTTCATTTGCATCTTTCAAATGACCAGAGATGTTGAACATTTTTTCATATGTTTATTTGATATTTCTACTTCTTTGTCTGAGAAATTTCTATTCATCTCAGGTGCCCATTTTTGGATTGGGTCTTTAAATTTGGGAGATCTGATTTTTTTAAAGTTCTTTACAGATTCTAGATTTTAAAACTCTGTCTGAGGAGCAGCTGGTAAAA
Source organism: Heterocephalus glaber (assembly GCF_053883595.1). Taxonomy (NCBI): domain Eukaryota; kingdom Metazoa; phylum Chordata; class Mammalia; order Rodentia; family Bathyergidae; genus Heterocephalus; species Heterocephalus glaber. The sequence continues at coordinate 6,038,875 of NW_028258410.1, forward strand.
AAATTTTCCACATTGTGGATTGTCTCTTCATACTGTTGGTGGTTTCTCTTGCACTGCAGAAAGTTTTGAATAAGAAGAGATCCCACTTGTTGATTCTTTGTGCTAGTTCACCTGCAACTGAGGTTTTGTTTATGAAATATTTGCCTGCACCAGTGTCTTCAAGAATTCATCTAACCTCTCTTACAGCAGGTTTAGTGTTTCTGTTTTAATATTTAGATCTTTAATCCATTTCAATTTTAGTTTAGTGCAGGGTGAGATACATAGTTCTAATTTTAATCTTTGGCAAGTTGAAACCCAATTTTTCCAGCACCATTTATTAAAAGGGCTATCTTTCCTCCAGTAAGGGTGTTTGGGTCCTTTGTTCAAGATGAGGTAGCTGAGCGTGTCTGGACTTGTTTCTGCATCTTCTTACCTGTTCCACTGATCCTCAGGTCCATTTCTTTCCAAGTACCTTGCTGTTTCTTATCACAGTAGTTTTGTAGTATAGTTTCAAGTTGGGGATTGTGATACCCACTACCTTGTCTTTGTTGTCTACAATTGCTTTTGCTATTCTAGCTCTCTTCTTTTTCCAAATGAATTTTTGGATTATTTTTTCAACGTCTGTGGAGTATGCTGCTGGAATTTCAATTGGGGTTTCATTGAATCTATATAGCAGTTTTGGAAGTATGGTCATTTTCACTATATTGGTTCTTCCTACCCTGTGATAAGGGATGTCTTTCCATTTTCTCATATCCTCTTTGATCTCTTTTTTCAGACAGCTATAGTTTTCAGAGTAGAGTTCTTTGATTTCTTTCATTAGGTTGATTCCTATGTATTTCATCTTCTTGGATGCTATTGTGAAGGGAGTTGTTTCTCCAGTCCCTTTTTCAGTGAGTTCATTGTTCATTTACAGAAAAGCTATTAATTTTTGTGTGTTGACCTTGCATTTAGCTATGGTACTGAATTTGTTTAAGTCTAGAAGACTTCTGGTGGAGTTCTTGGTTTCTTCTACATAGAGTATCATGCCATCTGCAAATAATGACAATTTGACTTATTTGTTTACTATCTTTATTCTTTTTATTTCTTTCTCTTTTCTCCTTGCTGTGGCTAATGTTTCCAAAACTATATTGAACAGGAGTAGTGATAGTGGACATCCTTGTCTTGTTTCTGATATTAGTGTGAAGGATTTCAGTCTTTGACCACTTAGCATGATATTGGCTGTTGCTTTTTCATAGATGGCTTTTATCAGATTGAGGCAGAGACATCTATTCCAATTTATTTGTATGGTTTGTATCATGAATACATGTTGGATTTTGCTGAATTCTTTTTCTTAATAATTTGAGATGATCATATGGTTTTTGTCCTTGCCTTTATTAATTTATTACATGTATTGATTTACAGATGATGAACCATCCCTACATCCCTTGGATAAATCTGACTTGGACAGGTGGTATTATTTTCTTGATGATCTTCTTCATTCTATTTGCCAGTATCTTACTGAGCATTTTTAAAATCTATGTTCATTACTGATATTTGCCTATTGTTCTCTTTTTTGGTTGGGTCTTTCTCTGCTTTTGGCATCAAGATGATTCTTGCTTCCAGGAATGTATTTGGGAGTATTGTTTCCCTTTCAATTTCACTGAAGAGTTTAAACAGTAGTGGCAATAGTTCTTCACTAGGGCTGGGGAGAGGTTCTGCTGCCTGTCTCACAAACACAAGGATCTAAGTTCTATTCCCTGTACCAAAAAAAGAATAGTTCTCTAAACGTCTTCTAGAATTCAGCAGTGAAGCCATCAGGGCCTGGGATTTTCTTCATTGGTAAGATTTTAATTATGTTTTCAGTTGCTTTGATTGATATTGTGTTATTTACATTTTTTAGGTCTTAGTTCAAATTTCATACTTCATACCTATCTAGGAATCTATCTATCTCTTCTGTTTTCCATCTTATTGGTATATACGTTCTTGAAGTAGGTATTGATGATCCTCTGGATTTCTGCTGGGTCCATTGTAATTCACCCTGATCATTGCTAATTGCATGGATTTTGGTATTTTCTTTCTTTTCTTGGATAAGGTTGCTAAGGGTTTGTCAATTTTGTGTATTCATTCAAATAACCAACTCTTTGCTTCATTGATTTTTTTAGTATTATTCTCTTACTCACCATTGCATTGATTTCTTTTCTGATCTTTATAATTTCTTCCCTTGTATGAGCTTTGGGTTTGTCCTGCTCTTCTTCCTCTAGAAGTTTTAGGTTCAGCATCACATTATTTGAGCTCACTCTGTTTTCCTAATATGAGTATTTACTGCTATGAATTTCTTTGGTAAGACTGCTTTCATTGTTTCCCATAGATTCTGATTTATTTTATTGATATTGTCATTTAATTGTAGCAACTGTCTAATTTCATCTTTAATTCCCCGTGTTTCCTATTGATTATTCAGAAGTGTGTTGTTCAACTTCCATGTGCTAATGAAATTCTTGCAGATTCTTTTGCTATCAATCTCCAATTTCATCACAGTATGGTCTGATAATATTCAGGAGATAACTTCAATTCTGTTGTACTTATGTAAACACTTTCTATCAGTGAGTACATGGTCAATGTTGGAGAATGACCTGTGTGTAGCAGAAAAGAATGTGTATTGTGATTTTGTGGGGTGGAACACTCTGTAAACAGCTGTTAAATTCATTTGTTGAAGAGTTTAATTGAGCTAGAGTATTTTGTTATTTTCTGTTTAGTTGATATATCTATTTGTGACAGTGGGGTATTGAGGTTCCCCACTACTATTGTATTAGTTCTTATTTGATTTTTTATGTCTATTAGTGGTTGTCTGATGTAGGTGGGTGCACTAGTACTTGGTATATATGATTGTCATCACTTCCTCTTGGATTTTCCCCTTTACAAGGAAGTAGCATTCTTCTTTGTCCCACTTAATCAGTGTTAGTTTGAAATCCATTTGGTCTGCATATAGGATCACTACTTCTGCTTTTGGGGGCTCTTGTCACATGGAGTATTGTTTTCCACCCTTGATCTTTCAGTCTATGTGTGTGTCTTTTTTAAATACATGTCTTTCTTGTATGCAGTATATTGTTGGATCTTGCTTCTTGACCGATTCTGCCAGTCTATTTCTTTTGATTGGTGAATTGAGATCATTAACATTGATGGTTATAACTGATATATATTGATTTATCCTTGCCATGACTTTTTCTTTTTGTTGAGTTGTCCCCCTTTTACATTTAATTTCTTATTGTGCCTAATGGATTCATTCTGCTGGGCTTCCTGGGTTGTGGTCCTCATTGTGTTTTCCTAAGTTATTGTTTAATATTTTTTAGAGTGCTGGTTTGGTATTCATGAAGTTCCTAAGATGCTCTTTGTCATGAAAATATCTTATTTCTCCATCAATTTTGAAAGACAGTTTTGCAGGGTATATCAATCTGGGTTGGAGATTGTTTTCCTTTAGGGCTTAAAGTATGTAACTCTCAGCTATTTTTGTCTTGAGTGTTTGTGCTGTGAAGTGTGCTGTGATTCTGATGAGCTTTTCTTTGTATGTGATTTGTTTCTTTTCTCTAAGTGCTTGTAGAATTTTGTTTTTCTGTTTGGTTTCTGGAATCTTAACTATTATTTGCCTAGGTGTAGATTATTTTTGGATCATGGCTAGTGGAGTCCTATCTCACTTACCTGTATGTCAAATTATTTTCCTGCACTTGACAAGTTTTCTGCCATTACTTCTGTAAACAGCTTTTTTATGTCGTTTGCACGCTCCTGTTTCTTTGTTTACTCGATCAGTCTTGTTATTCTTCTTTGCATCATCTAGCAGCTTCTGGAGTGAATTCTCATGGTCCCTTACTATTTTTAAGAAATTTTTCTTTTCCTGGTCATTGTTTGTGATCCTGTCTTCTGTATTTGAAATTCTATCCTCACATTGGCTCTGTTGCATAAACTTTCAGTGTAGCTTTGAATCTCTTGGAAATTTGTTTGCATCTTTTTTATGGAATCAATTTGTTTCCTACTTTCAGATCCCATCATGTTACCAAGCTCCTGTATTTTTTTATCTGTGTCTATTCTATATTTATTAATCATGTCATGAACTATGGACACAATCTCTGTTGTTATCTGAGAAATTATTTCTGATTTCATTTTATCCAGATCTTCTTTTGTTGCTAGTTAAGACAGTCCCATTTGTTGTGTATGAGATTGTTCCATCTTTTTGTCCTTTGGTGTTGCCATAGCTGATCTGGAAGTCTGGTTCTGAGACTTGTTCTTGTGTCTTCTCATTTCAACAGATGCAGCCTTCTGCACATTTGTTGAGGTGATATTTTGCTCACCTAGTGGTCTTCAATTCTCAGCATGCCACTGAGTGGCCTTTTTTCTGATGCTCACCAGTGCACCTATTGTTGCATTCATAGTGCTGGTCTTCAGGATCCCTGTACTGTACTGTCATCTGGGAAAGGTTCTGGCTGAGACCTGTACACCCTTGGGATGCCTAGGGCTACAGCATGCCCCTCCACGTAGCTGTTGTCTGGCAGGACTTTGCACTGAGGGCCCTGCACACCTGTTGTTTTCTGGCTATGGTCAATGAACACTTACAGATGGAATCTGAATTGGCCTTTGGCTGTTCCTTGTGCATCTGTGTATCTCTCAACAGATGGATTTATCCAAGTACAACACAAGGTGTTGACAGTCATCAGAGTCTCTGTTCATTTAACAAATGGCACAAGAAAATCCCATTTCCCATTGTCTAAATCAATTAAGACTTTTTTTGTACCAGGGATCAAACTTGGGACCTTGCACCTGTGAGGCAGGTTGTGGAACCACTGAGCTAAATCCCTGTCCCATCAAAATGAATTTAGAAAAACAAGGGAAGTTTTCTGGGCAAAGGTAGCTTTACCTGCAGTAGACTATGTTTGAGGTAGTTTTCTTGTCATAATTTCATTTATATTTATGCCAAGCCATTGTATGAGCATTTTCCAAAAACATGTTCCAACATGTTTGTGGCTCCATTATTGAAGATTAAGATATTATGAACACTACTACGGATTACAAAATCAGATTTATAAATTTGTCTCTAAACTGTTGCATTATCTTTTGTTTGGTTTTCTTATTCAATCTGTGGCATAATTTAACTTTAAAACACTTACTGTATGTTTTGTGTAGCACTACATTAAAACTGCCAATCTGAATGTGTGAAGATAAAATCTGACCCTAAAGAGTCAAATGATATATTGATACATCAATTAAATTTCATTACAAAATAAACCAGAGAATCTTAAAGACTTTGAAAATATTCCTGTTTAATACAGTGCTGTGGCTTCTCTATGGCTTGTCCCCTAACACAGGTTCCCCAATGTGAGCAGAGCTAGACATGATGGAAGCTTTAAGAAGTGGATGCACTGAGAGGCAAATCAATTTTGGGTTAGAATCCTCAGAAGAGATAAATAGAGTGCCTCCAGGAGTGACATGTTTACCAAAAGTTTGCTTCAATAGAGCAAGCTGCCCTCAGCCACTTACCAGCACCAGAGCCATGCCATGCTCTTGGAAATCCAGAGCTGTGTGATAAATAAATGCACTTAAAAAGTAAACTCATCTCCACAGATATTTTGTTATTCTGAGGACAAAACAGTCCAAGACACAGGACACACACAATATTGAGCTAGGTTTACTACACTATCTAGCCATGTACCATCATAAAAGCTACACTGAGGACAAGGAAGCTTTGTGACAATGAGGGAGAGGAGCCTGTGTCTGTGAACCTGGGTAAGCTGTGCAAGAGTCATGTGTTTCTGAGGAGAAACCTCCTGCCTCGGGCAGCTCATGGGTTTGGTTAGACAAGAAAGAAACTACCTTGCATCGATATAGGACTAGAAAGGTTCAGAACTATAATCCTACTTGTATATATTGCTGTTATTCTTCATTATTCCACAAAACAACATCTTATTACTTAAAGAACAATGGAAGGTCAGGAACTGTGGCCCTATCAATGAATGTTTCATGCTCTGATTTTAACTGTTTATATTAGGAATGGGTCATGGTTATTTTGGAACAACTTGTATTGAGTCTATGGAAAAGAGTTATAAATTGGATGACACCCCACTTTCAATCACAGCACACTGAATGTACAATGCCAACATTTCAGGGATTTGCTATAATGTAAGTAAATTAATTTTATAATCAGTTCTGAACTTGTAAATTCATTGAATATCCACTGATGCATGAAATACATTTCCTTTTTATTAAGTGTCACACACACACACACACACACACTACTTCTTCAAAAACTCTATTGGAAATTTAATTCATCTCAATGGTGTGGCCAAAGCATCCTGCCCAAATAGAGTCCAATTAGAGGCTGGAGGAAATGGGGGCTCCTTGGTAGCTGGGATCACCAGGTCCCCACAGCTCATCAGAAGTGTGACCCCTATATGTCCTTGGTGAACACTCGCTAGGCTCACAGGTATTTCAGAAGCAGGGGTGCACACAAGATCCACACTGGGAGTCTCACTGAAAAGTGAATGTGAATTTACTCAGTGAAGAAAGAAGCAGGAGCAAAGATTTCAAGTCTCTTATTATTTAGCAGAAGCAACATTCATGTTAGTGAGGTTAGGTTCACTGCCTCACTGCTCAGGTGACTTTGTAAATGTTAATTTCTGCAATTCTAGTAACATTAGTAATGCATAAGTCACATACATGTACCTGTGAAATACATAATTCAAAATCTTAAGCTAAGGTAACTATTTCAGCTCGATATGATGCATATGAACTTTCAGAAAAACAGACTGTTCCTGTTGCTACTATTTATTTTAAGTAATTACTTCTTCCAATGTTTTCTGTGGCCCAGGTCAAAAGGCAGAAATCAGAGTGAGGGAAATACACCCAGGAATAGGGTATTGGCACCTGCAAATTTAATATTTCTTTGAGCTGGATTTAAAAGTATAATAAAGAAAACTATACACTAATGAAATTTATGAGGGAATTTAATGCATATAAAATCATGTAGGGCCAGAGCTTTAGCTCAATGGTTATGCCACCTGCCTCTAAAGCACAAGGACCTGAGTTTGATCCCTGGTTCCAAAAAAAAATCATATAAGCAAATGTAGTCTTTACATTAACAAAAATGTTGAGATGTCTAGTATGGTCATTATTATGGTCAATTTTTATAAAACCTGGATTTCATAACAAATAAAATCACAATGCTGATTTTTTAGATATATTATTATATTCCACACATTTCACAATTTATGGGGAATTAGCAATCACACTCACTCGGCTTTCCATATTTTAAAATTGTGAGCTAAGTAACTGTCACTAAATCCTTATTTTTATGCACATGTAAAGCAGAAAAGTGAATGTTGTTGTAATGGAAAAGTAATTACCTATAAAGTGTTAAAGGTGCAGTATTAACAATGTGCTGCTATGCCAATGGTAACCTCATGTATCTCATATTTAACTGCATATTTGGATAATATCAAGGGGCCATCACAGATGATTGACGTATACCTTATCAGATTGCACTTAGAAGTTGGCCCTCTGTGTGGTTCTTTGTGATACACCACATGACTGTATTGAAATTTAAATTTAAAAAAATTTGATCTATGTGGGGCCTACTAGCTAATTAGAATTTTTTTCCAGACCACTGTTTGTTCAATATTAGTTTTGAAAATCTTTCTAAAACAAATTACATCCTTTGATGTCTTGTTAATGCTTGAGATTTTTTTTAATTATATGGAAAAATGTTTAAATACATTTCAGTTGAAAGTTTTTCATAGATAGCCTTTATCAAGTTGAGATAAAGACCATCTATTCCAATTTTCTGCAAGGTTTTTTTTTTAATCATGAATGGGTGTTGAATTTTGTCCAATGATTTTTTTTTTGCACATATCAAGATGATCATATAGTTTTTCTCCTTGGCTCTGTTAATATTGTGTATTACATTTATTGATTTATGTATGTTGAACCTTTTATCCCTGGGATAAGTTTGTCTTGGTCTTGGTGTATGATCTTCTTGATGACCCTCTGTATTCATATTGGCAGTATCTTATTGAGAATTTTTGCATCTATGTTTATTATGGAGATTGGGCTATAATTCTCTTTCTTGGTAGGGTCTTTCTCTGGTTTTGGAATCAATGCAACACTTGCTCCCAGGAATAAATGTTGAAGTATTGCTTCCCTTTCAATTTCATTGAATAGTTTAAAGAGTAGTGGCAATAGTTCTTCTCTAAATGTCTTGTAGAATTCAGCAGTGAAGCCATGAGGGCTCGGGCTTTTTTTAGTTGGTAAATTTTTAATTACATTTTCCATTTCACCAATTGTAATTGGGGTGTTTAGAATTTTTATATATTCTTCGTTCAACTCTGGTAAGTCACATGCACTTGAAATCTGTCCATTTCATCTGTGGTTTCCTTTGTATTAGAGTACAGATTCTTGAAGTAGGTATTGTTGATCCTCTGGATTTCTGCTTGATCTATTGTGACTTCAACTTTTTCCTTCCTAATTGCGGGGAGTTGAGCCTTTTCTTTCCTTATTTTGATAAGGTTGGTAAGGTTTTGTCAATTTTGTTTATTTTTTCAAAGAACCAACTCTTGGCTTCATTGATTTTTTGTGTTGTTCTCTTAGTCTCCATTACATTGATTTCTCTTATGATTTTATAATTTCCTCCCTTGTATGACATTTGGGTTTGTCCTGCTCTTCCTTGTCTAGAAGATTCAGGTTCAGCATCACATTGTTTATTTGAGCTCACTCTGTTTTCCTAATATGAGTATTCACTGCTTTGAATTTCCCTCGTAAGACTGCTTTTATTGTGTCCCATAGATTCCAATATGTTGCACTGGCATTGTCATTGAATTGTACAAATTGTCTGATTTCTTCTTTAATTTCCTCTGTGACCCATTCGTTATTCTGAAGTGTGTTGTTCAATTTCCATGTTTTTATGACATTCTTGCAGTTTCTTTTGCTACTGATCTTCAATTTCATCACACTGTGGTCTGATAATATACAGGGTATAATTTCAATTACTTTACACTTATACAAACATGTTCTATGAGCTAGTACATGGTCTGTTTTGAAGAACAGCCCATATGCAGATGAAAAGAATGTATATTCTCATTTTGGGGGTGGAATATTCTTAAACATCTATTAAGTCCATTTGTTCAAGACTTTGATTGAGTTCTAGTATTTTGTTGTTTATTTTTTCTCTAGTTGATTTATCTTTTTGTGACAGAGGGGACTAGAGGTCAAACACTTCTATTGTATTTGTACTTATTTGATTTTTCATGTTGATTAATATTTGTTTTGTATAGTCGGGGGCATTAGTATTTGGTGCATATATATTTACAATTGTCATCACTTCCTCTTGGAATGTCCCCTTTACAAGTATGTAGTGACCTTTGTTTCTCTTAATTAGTTTTGGTTTGAAATCTACTTTGTATACAAATAAGATAGCTACCCCTGCTTTTTTTCCAGGTTTGTGCTGCATGAAGAACTGTTTTCCATCCTTTTACTTTCAGTCTATGGATTTCTTTTTGAACTAGGTGTGTTTCTTGTATAAACAGCATATTGTTGGATTTTGCCTTCTTAATCCATTCTTCCAGTCTATTTCTTTTGATTGATGAATTGATACCATTAACATTCATGGTTATAACTGATATGTATTGACTTATCATCATCATGTTATTTTTCTGTTAGATCTTATAATTTTTATTCCCCCCTCCCTTTAATTTCTTGCCTTGCCTGATGGATTTGGTCTGTTGGGCCTCATGGTGTTGTGATCTTCATTGTCTTTTTCTAAAATATTGTTTAGAATTGTTTGGAGTGGTGGTTTTGTATTCATGAAGTTTCTCAGTTGTTCTTTGTCATGGAAGTGTCTTATTTCCCCATCAATTTTGAAAGATACTTTTGTAGGATACATCAGTCTAGGATGGAAGTTGTTTACTTTTAGGCCTTGTAATGCCTCATTCCCAGTTTTCCTTCACTTGAGGGTTTGTGTTTAAAAGTCTGCTGTGATTCTGATTGGATTTCCTTTGTATGTGATTTGTTTCTTTTCTCTAACTGCTTGTAGTATTTTGTTCTGTTGGGTTTATGGGATCTTGATTATTATATGTCTAGATGTAGATTATTTTTGATCATGGCTAGTTGGAGTCCTATATGCCTCACTTATCTATGTCAAATTCTTTTGCTCTGTTTGGGAAGTTTTCTGTCATTAATTCTGTGAACAATTTTTTATGTCATTTGTACTTTCTCCTGCTTTTTCGTGGACTGCTATCAGTCTTATACTATTTTTCTTTGCATCACCTAGGAGTTGATGGATCTATTTTTCATTTTCCCTTACTATTTTTATGAGATTTATCTTTCATTGTCACTAACCACCATCCTGTATTCTATATCTGATACTCTCTCTTCAGATTATCTCAGTCTGCTGCAAATGGTTTCAATAGAGTTTTAAATCTTTTAGATATCTGTTTGAATCTGTTTCATGGATTCCATTTCTTTCATATGTTGGGCATTCATGATTTCCATTTCTTTCCTATGCTGGGAATTCATGGCTTCCATCATGGTCCTGAACTCATGTATTTTATTGTATCTGTTTCTGTTCTAGAGTCTCTAATACTGTCTTTCATTTTGCTCACCACCTCTATAGTTATCTGGAAAATTATTTCAGTTTTGAATTTTTCTAGAGCCCCATTCTCCTGTATTTTTACTACCTGTGCTATCATCATGGTGTTCAAGTGTTTGATTATCAGACTCTTCCACCTCGTTTCCCCCAGAATTTGCCTTTGGTGAGCTGGAAGTCTGGGTTTGCACCTTGCTAAAGTGTTTTCTCATTTCTTTTTTTGTTGGTGGTGCTGTTTTTGGTTTAATTCCTGGGTTACTATTTCAATATTCTTATTATAAGTATCTTTGTTGCTTGTATTTAGAACCCTTATGGAATGATTGTTTCTCAGAGGTGTCTTCCAGGTATAGCTGGTCTTTAGGTTTTGAGTCTCTAATGACTGAGGCAATCTCATTTTGATTATAACAGGAAGGACAACTAATTAGATCAATTACAACACCTTAGTCCAAGTGATACAATCAGCAACCATCAAGCCCAGCTTGGAAAATGACAATTTGTGGTAGTTATTAATCTATCACTTTTAACCATGTGAATTAAATAAAAATTGAGGACCAGCCCAAAATATGTTTATAGTGAAAAGCTCTTCAATATAGCACCTTTGCCCTTCAGGATGGGGGCTTAGAAGGAATTGTGGAGGGAGGGATAGATAGGTAGAATGATAGAGACAGGTTGGAAGTGAGGCCAGAGGACACAGGAAGATGACACAAACTCTAGGAAACTGTTGAAGTCAAGAGGAAAAGGCAGAATGTAAAAACAAAGACAAGAACAGAACAACCTAACAGCAATAGGGAAGTTAGAAACTGTATTCACTTTCCTTTAATACTAATAACAATCAAGAGAATGTAAAAGACAGAAGAAAAAGAAAGAAGAAATCAGAATTAGGGTAGGAACAGGAAGAAAATTGGAGATGAAAAACAATGTGGGAGAGTGAGAGAGTAGTGGGAGGGGTAGGGGAAAGAAAAGAAGGGAATGGAATTAATATGAGAAAATGAAAAAATGGAAACAAAGTCTTTGTAAATAGGGAGGGATGGAGGGGTTGAAGGGAGGGCAGGGGAAGGGGGAAAATAAGAACCAAAAGAGTATGTAAAGGTGCATATCTCCAATCATGAATGTCATTTTACTGTACAACTAAAATGTATGAATAAAAAGATATACAAAAAAGAAGAAAGAAAAAAGACAAATTTTTAAAGAGAAGAAAAAAATAAAAATTAAAAATAAGAGAAAAAATAATTATAAAACCAAAAAATAAAAAGGAAGGGCCTCCTTCATGGTGTGTCTCTGCTGTCACAATAGATAACTTGGGCAGCAGTATGCAGATCTAAGTCAATTAATCTCAGCAATTCAGCAGCAGTCCCCTGAGATTCAGGCTGATTTCTTGCTGCAAGGCCCAAGTTGAGCTCCCTGAAATCCTGGAGGGTTGAACTCTCTGAGGTTCTACTTCAGGTTCCAGCTACCCTTCCCCTAAAGAGAGTCCAAATTCTGATGAGAGGTGGTAATCCTTCCTACTTACCAACTATGGTTGTCTTGTGTGCCTTTTTTGCAGAGATTTTCTTCACTTTTCCAGTGGGCTTCAGTTTTCATCAAGGAACCTGAGAGAGGCCCTTTTTCTCTTGTTCATTTCTGCTCTATCTTCTGGAGCTCAGAACAATAGCCTTTATGACCCCCTGTTCCTCTGCAGTTTGGATCCGGGTTCCAGTGCAGCCTGGAGGCCAGAGGCAGGGTGATGCTGCAGGTGCCTATGTGGCTCTGCTTAGAGGTCCAGAAATGGGGGATTGGTGCTAATGGTGGCTTGCAGAGCTCTACTCCTCCCAACCTCACTCCTCACTCCAGATGTACCATTTTTGACACAGCAAACAAGGAGTGGGAAAAATTTGGCAAGCAATAATCTCATGTGAATTTTATACATCAATTATATTGTGCTCATGAAGGCCCAGATATCAAGTAGAACATTTTAAACAGAAGTTCTGTGAGGGAGTTCCTGTCAAAAATGTGCATTTGAAACAGCAGAATAGGTAAAGAATATTGTCCTCACTAATGCAGGCCAGTGTCTTAGTGAGGGCTGGAATAAACAAAACCAAGGGTGAAGGGAGTGGCTTCCCTGTGAGAGTGGATATCCATCTGCTCCTGCCCTAGGACATGTGAGCTCCAGGCTCATGGTCTTGGACTTAGACTGGAACTTCTGTCCTTAGATATCCTCTTCACAGGCATTCAAGAGTAGACTAAATTATTCACAAATGTGACTGCTTCTCCACCTTGAACATGGAAGATGGAGGAAAATTTTTGCTCGGTAGTTGCATAATAATTATTTTAATATATTTTTAGTTCTGAAGATTTGCTAGTTTTGTTTGTCTACAGGTTCAGTAGAAAACCGTATTTTCTTTATATGTGGGTATTTTGCTTTTGTTTCTTTGGAAATTTGCTGTGTTTTGTAGCTCATTGAGCACTGTCAGCTTGTTTTGAAATCTTCCATATCAGCTACAGGAGCTCAATTGTGTTTCTTTTGATTTTCTTTTCTTTCTTGATACCTCAAGTTCCTTGGAGTCTTGAGCTGATGTCTTATTTGAAAAAGTGACCTTCTCTAGATTTTGGCACAGGTACTTCCAACAGCCCCTCTCCTAGAGATTTAGTGGATATTCAGAACTTTTCCATAAAAATACCTATGCCAAGCCTCTTGATTTCTTCTGGGGTCAGGGATGGATCTTAGGATGTGTGTCTTAGCCCAATCCCAGAGTCATGATTAACACCAAAAGTTGTCTTTCATTTTTCCCAGGGACAAAACTTTCCAAATCATGGCAGGATACAGACATAAAGATTCATGAAGTGCCAAGATTCCAACCATGACCAAATCAAGAAAAAAAAAAGGCATACTACAAAACATATTATAAGTCATCAAAAGAACAATGAAAATCTTGAACCCAGGCAAAAGATAAAGAAAACCATAAGAGTGAAAAACTTCCCAAAGTTGAGCAAACTTCTGATTAGAAGCCTTTCAAGCCCAGAGAGTGTGGAGTGGAACCTTCAAAGTGCTGAAGGGGAAAATAATCTCCATCATGGATATTTTACATTGAGATTCTCTCCTTTAGAAATGAAGAAGAGATAAATACATGACTACTCCACTAAACTTGAGGGAGCTCAAAGTCTTGAGGCAGGCCTGACAAGACAACCTCAGAGAGTTCTGTATAGTGCAACAAAACTATGGGAAGTAATTATAGGACAGCAGCAGTGGGGATGCACCATGGTACCTACTTAGAGAAAACAAGGAAAATCCCTTGCCAGCTGAGGCGAGCTCCAGGGCAGGCAGCTGCGGAGGCTCCTAAGCCCAGGGCTTTCTATACAGATGTCAGTGTTTCTGGGCACATGAAAATGAAACCCTGTCATTGCCAGTTTCAGCCAGGCCTTTGGTGTCAGGAGAACAGACTATGCACACTCATGTCAGGGCAGACTTCAGTGAGGTTCTGTCCCATATGGTTCCACTTTCTCAGGACTTGTCTTGGTTTCCTCAGGTCCATGTCCTCCCTGTCCACTGTTTCTCTAACCCCTGGTCTCAGGTTCATCCAGCAGACACAGCATACGATGTTCTCAGTCTCTCATGGAAGATTCTCAAAGGGGATCATATTTTACACCTCAGTTTTTAGAATACTAAATTATATAAGATATATTTTCTTGATATAATAGAATGCAACCACAAATCAAATTTTGGACACTCAGAAATACTTAGAAGTTAAAATATATGTTCCTGAATGCCCAAAATTTCAATGAAGAAATTAGAAGTGAAATTTTAAAACATCATTAAATCAGTGAAACTAGAAATACAATACATAAAATAGAGGTAGCAAAAGCAATCTATACTAGACTATTTTAACACCTATATTCAAAAAGAAATATTTCAAACAAATTAATATCCATCTCAACAGGAAAGGTGAAATAAACTAAGTCCAAAATGAAAAAGTATAATAAAATAAAATGGATAAACCATAAGTAAGTAAAGTAGAGAAAGTGAAAGCAATAGAAAAATGAATACAGGTATAAATTGCTTTTTTGAAAAGATAAACCATAGTCATCAAACTTTTATCCTAATGATTCTGAGAAGGAAAAATGTGAAATGAATAAAGTGAAAAATGAAGGAGAAGATAATGCTACTGATGGAATGGAAATAAAAAATATAGTACTATGGACAACTATACTCCAATACCTTGGATAGGCTAGAAGAAATGGATATATTCCTACAAACATATAGTTCACAGATATTCAGATGAAGAAGAAATGAAAGACCTGAATGGACAATATTGAGTAAAGACACTGACTCAGTGATACAAAGAATTCCATTAAACAAAAGCACAGGACCAGGTAAGTTCAAGCTACAACTACAGAACATTTAAGGAACTAACACCAATTTTTCTCAAACAATGCTCAATTTAACAAATGTAAGCACTCTGTCACATAATCCCAGAGTAGACTTTTTTGAAAAAGGCATTGTATCCCAAAATGATATTAAATATATGAGAAGGGGTAAACATTTTTTCTCTTGAAAATATGCTTGATTTCTGACACTGTATATGGCAATTGAATGCCCATATTTCTTCATTAATTCTGTTGCACTGTGTGGGTCTGGTTGAACACACACACACACACACACACAGAACTGCCTTGCATTAATTTACACTTTGAAAGACAAAGGGATGTTGTAATTGTATTTTCATATAAGTGCTGGTATTCTTCACTTATTCTATACCAACAAAGAACAAGAACAACATAATAAATTAAAGAATTGTCAAAGATTGGGAACTGAAGGCTATTGATGAATGCTTCAAATGCTGAGTTAAATTTTTTTTAGTTTCCACATTGGTGCATGATTTTCTGTAACATGTATTAGTTCTCTGGAACATATCAACCCACAGACCAAAGCCACATTCCTCAAACACAGTATATTGCACTATGTAATGCCAACTGGATTTACTATGGTGTAAGTAAATTACTTTCATAATGAGACATAAACTTGTGTATTTATTGAATCTCCAGTGATGTATGAAATATTTTTGAATGCTTCATTGTTAGTAAATGCCACTACTTTATACTACCTCTTCAGAACTCTGTTGGAAATTTAATTAGTCTCAATGGTGTGGCCAAAGAATCTTCCTAATTAGAGCCTGGAGGGAAAATGGGCTCCTTGGAGCTGGGATCACCAGGCCCCCAGAGCTCATCAGAAGTCTGACCTCCTCTTCTCCTTGGGTGAAGACTCACTTGGCTAACAACTACTTCAGAAGCAGGGCTGAGTGTGATCTATACTGGGAGTCTCCCTGAGGAGAAGAGTATCTATTTTATTCACTGAAGAAAGAAGCAGGAGCAAGAATTCTGCCAATTTTCTTAACATTTTGCAAAACAATATTCCTGTCAGTGAGGTTAGGCTCATTATTGCTCATGTAAGTTTTTATGTGTTAATGTATTTTCCTTATCACTAGTAATGAATAAATCATACATAAGTACCTGTGAAATTCTTCACATTCCTAAGCCAGATTAACTATTTCAGCCCTATATTATATATGTATGCCCTAAGAATAGGCATTTTGTTCTGGAGTTTAATGTTTGCTTTAGGCAATTAGTTCCTCAAATTCTCTTCAAAGATCTGTGTCTCATGTATGGCTCAGGTCACAGGACAGAAATCATAGTGGTTGGAAATTACCTTGGAATTAATCACCACTCCTTATGAATTAAACAGTTTCTTGAGATGGATGTAAAGAGTGATGAAAAATGTGTAAGCAGATAAAACTTATGGGGCATTTCATGGAGATCAAGTCACATAAGCAAAAATATTCTTTGAATTGGCAGAAAATGTGAAGATGTCTAGTATGCTTTTTTATGTGTGAATTTGATATCAGTTCATCTTGTACAGTGTTAAATTATATTTCTGATCATTTAAATATTATGTCACTCATTTAATAATTTATGGAAAATTAGGCATCATACTCATCTTATGGTCCACATTTTAAAATTGAAAGCCAAATAATTTCAATATATCACTGGGAAAATAACAGAGAAGGACAAATGATCTTGGAATATTTTCTCTTCTGCAGAGGATTGTCACGTGCTGTGATGAGTAGAAATGTAAGGTGAATTTAGTACATGGGAACCTGAGACTTTGTTTGGACTGCAGAAAAAGTACAGGTATTAAGGAGAGATCCAGATGGAAACAACACTGCTAATGATGTGTATCTAATCTGTTATTTTAATTGAGGAAATTAAAAATAGTTAAGGAGCAGGGGATTTAGCTCAGTGGTTCCACTGCCTGCCTTGCAAGTGCAAGGTCCCAAGTTTGATCCCCAGTAACAAAAAAAGTAGCCTGAAGTGTGGTTTACATCTGTGACCTACACAAGGTAAGCACTGTTAACTTAGTCAATCAGTACTGGTTTCCATAGTAACATCCTGTGTTCAGAGGGTGTTCTCTTCATGTATAGCAATAAGGCTAAGAGAAGAAACTCCTGGTAATTCAAAGGATGAACAGGGAAAGCAGTTCATAGAAAATTCTTAGGTAAAACCATGCAAAGATATATGAGAATATCACTGTAAGCAAATCATTACCATTACGCATATAAAAGGCATAAAAATGTGAATGTTTTTGCAATGTGAATTAATTCTATTTAAAGTATTAACAAAACTGCTGATGCTAATATTTTCAATATTATAATGCTTCAATTCTGGGTTTTTTTACCAAAGAAAAAAATAATAAAAATTAAACCCTCAATACAACTATTTTAGTATAAAAAATAGTCTGTAAACAGATTGCTTATGATTTGAAATGTTTCAAAACAAGCACAAGTAAGTAAACACTACAATAATTATTTTAGCACAAGGATATTTTATCAAAACCTATGAAAGCAAGTAGTGGGAAGGTCTGGATAGAATATTGAAACATCATCAAATATTAGAATCTATTCTTAATATAAGATTATTTCTTGGAGCAATATTTCAAACAGTTTCATGTTGTTTGTAATATTTTTAGATGAAACTAATGTAGACCAGAAGGTACAGGAAGGGAACTGGTCATACATTGCCAATAGGAAAATAGAACTTTTACATCCTGAATGAAATCCCATCTTGCATAGATAGATGATGGTGCGAAGGGGAAAGAAAGGGCTCACACATGAGTCCTGAGGAGTTCCAGAAGTGAGAGACTGGGGTGGCATGACCTGCCTGTTGTCCTTTAGATCAAAGGCATTGACAAAGGAAGCTCAGGTACACACATTAAATCTGTTAGGGAAAATTGATGAGAGTGTCAGGTACAGAAGGACCACTTCACAATCATTCTCCAGCTCTGGCACCTGGAGAACAAGTAGGAGATGTGAAATTCCTCAAACCCAGGGCTCCTATAGATGCTCTCACAGAGAGACACTGGGATAGTCATGGAAAGACTAAGCAAATGAGAAAAAACATTTGAGATGACCAGAAAGGACTGGAAAGAATTTTAAATGTAGTCAATAAATGAAAAATTGCTGCAGCTTGATTTCATTTTCAATGCTATATTGCTTAAATCCTTCTTTCTTTCAAAGTAAGAACTGCTAAAACATCAGAAGTTTGGAGAAAAAAATCAAAATGGAAATATGTATGTTCACTAGATTTCAGGACACTTTATGTCATCCACTTATTCTATGCTGAGTTCACAATTAGAGTCCATACACTGGTGCCACGCTTAGCATTTTATCATATTTCTCATGAGCAGTCTATATTCTGCTTGATGCATCATTTTCATACTTTAACCTCTGATTCTGTAGAGACCATGGCAGGAGGGAAAACATGGAAAACCTCACTGTCTTCACAGAATTCCTCCTCATGGATGTCACAAGCTCCCAGGAGCTCCAGGTTCTGCAAGGTGTGCTGTTCTTAGTGATTTCTCTGGGAGCGTTAACAGGGAATCTTGAGACTGTCACTCTCATCATGACAGACACATATCTGCACTCTCCAATGTACTATTTTATAAGCAATGTGGCCCTCATAGATTTTGGCAGCATCTCGGTTGTTGTTCCCAGATCTGCAGTGAATTCCATGGTGGGCAGGAAGACCATATCTCTAACAGAGTGTGCCACCCAGATATTTCTGTTTACTCTGTTTGCAGTGGTAGAGATTTCCTTCCTGGTGGTCATGTCCTATGATCACTATGTGGCTATCTGCCACCCTCTGCACTACAGGCTTATCATCACACTGAGTCTGTGCTCCCAGGCCACAGCTGGCTCCTGGGCCTCTGGTCTGGTCTACTCTGCTATCCACAAAGGCACTCTGTTCATGCTTCCCTTCACCAAGCCCAGTGTGATCCAGCAATATTTCTGTGATGTACCTCAAATTCTGAGGATATCATCACCAGATGTCCAGTATTCTGAATTTATAATCATTGCAGTATTTGCCTTGTCTTAGTGTGTTTTGCATTTATGTTTGTGTCATATATTAATATATTTTCAACTGTGTTTAAGACCCATTCACTAACAGCCTGTAAGAAAGCCATGTCCACCTGAACCCCACAACTGGTCATTCTCCTTTTGCTTCTCAGTTCTGAGACAGTGGATATCTTAGGTAGCATTGCAAATAAACCATCATTCAAGAATCTGCTGACTGCCATGTTCTACACCATGGTGCCTCCATTCATGAACTCCATCATCTACTGTCTATGGAACAAGAATATTAATGCTGCTCTGTGAAGAATGTTCAACAGATTCTCTGAGTTCCCAGTCAAAGCTTTTCTAGATTAAAACATAAATAGAAATCTATCAGTTGAAAGTAGCTTAATTCATATTTGATGTATGATTTTTAAACTGGAGTCAAACCTGTGGATTATCTCACTTTCATTGTCTCTGTGTATATTGTTATGCTGAGGTGCAAATATTTGCTTTATTTTTTTCATGGTGAGTTTTTTGTATATTTCATGATATCTGAAACACTAGAAGTCTGGTGTATAATGGCAAAATGTTTTGAAAATATTTCAGAAGATGTCAAGCTTAAAAAAAAAGACAGGCACTATAAAGCAGGACATGAGTTATATGTTTCATGTTAACAGCCTCCTGTGCCATTGGGAGAACCTCAGGTGCTGGATCTGACCAACCTGGAGAAACATACTGAGTGGTCCTGTGAGAAGGCCCTGCTGTTTGCATCATGCTCTCTGTACTCACTCTTCCACTCAGGCTAGTAAAGTAACAAGGTGGTTAGACAGGAAAACAACTCAGGCTTGAGCACAGTGAGATCCTAACCAGCCTGTTCTGATTCATCTGCTAAAACCATTCCGTCATTCAATGAAAATCAAGACAAAAAACACTGACCTTCAAAATATTGTAGTTTAGAAGATTGTATTTTCTTTCTATGATCTGGATGAAAAGATGCAGTCCATGACTGATGCATTCAAACTTTGTGGATTTAGAACAAAAACAAACCAGAGTGTAGCAAGAAGACAAGTGAAATGATAACTTCTACTGGAATTTCCTTGGAGATCAGCAGATAAAGTTTGGACTGTGTGATGCACTTTTTTCATCAAGAGCAAATACAAGTGGATTCACCTAACAGCAAGTGTTTTATTTTTCTGACTTCCAAGAGCTGAACCTGTGGCATGGTTGCTAACACACATGCTAGAGATATTGTGTCTCAAAATTGAATCCAATTTTCACTTCTTTGTCATTGAGAAACCTCTGTCTGGAAAAACCTCAGCAAAGAGGTGCTGGTGCATCAGGCTCCCTGTGTCTCCATACTTATTGCTCCTGGAAGAAGCAAGTGGTGTTTGGCCCCATGGAACTCCTGTCATCCAGGGCTCAGGTCCTTGTGAACATCTGGATGTGTCTCACCCTCTCTGATGTGTGAGATACCTCAACTTTCACTGTTTCATCACTGAGGAGGCTACATCTTTTTTCCAGCTTTATCTAGATATAGGTGACATTAAAAATTGAGTCTAAGGTGCAAATCTTGACTTGATTACATTTGTTGTGAAATATTTGCCTCAACAAAACTAACCAACATATCCACATTTCTTTTCAAAATATATCTGTACCTATGTCATTTTCATAGCTGTATTGAAGGGAAAAAAATCACTTATGAATTTGTATTTCAGTAACACTCTTACAAAGGTAAGGAATTACAATGCTGAATTTTTGAATATTTTATATGAATTTATTTTGCCCAATTCCTTTATTTCCACCTGCCTTTGTATGCACACTTTCTGTCCACATATTTTTATTCCAAATATTTAAATGAAGAAGTAAATTCATTTCTAACTTCCAGTGTTAATTTGTAAAGTTTTGTCATTCTAATTCTTTTTTATTAGACTTTTGACCTAGAACTTATATTTTGATTGGGATATTTTTAAAAATCCATATTAAATTTGTGCTTGTATATTTTCAGGTAATGGATTATTATAACAGTTTTTTTCCTTGGGTCACCTTTATTTCTATATTTTTTCATTTTAAAAAATTTATTTGGTTATTAATCATTGACAAATAACAACTGTATGTACTTATAGTATACAGTGGAATTCTTTGACATAAGTTTTACAATGTGGAATGCTTAAATGAGACAAATTAATACATCTATCACCCTTTATGTTTACCAGTTTGGCGTGTGAAACCATTAAAATCTACTTTCTTCACAATTGAAGAATATATAGTTTTTTCTCTTATAGTGGTTATGTGAAGTAGATCACTAAAATTGTTCTTTCTGCATAATTTACATTTTTTATAATTTGATCAAAATTTTCCCATTGCTATCAAACCCCCTCTGCAAGGATATTGGAAAATTAATTTTACTCTGTAGATCTATGAATTAAAAGTTGGTTAATTTCACATATACACGAGCCCATGGAGTGTTTATCTTCCTGTGTCTGGCTTCTGTCATATTGCAGAATATCCTCAAGTGAAGCCATATTGATGCAAATGAAAAAATTTCTATTTTTTTCTGAGACAGAGTCTTGCTGTATAATTCAGACTGGTCTTGAACTCACTGGGTATCCTAGGGTGGCCTCAAACTTGTGGCCATCCTCTAGCCTCAGACTCTCAACTGCTGCCGTTACAGGTGTGAGCCACAATGACTAGCTCTTCTTCCAGTTTTAAGACTAGCATATTCCACCCAGTATATAAGGGACATTGTCTTTGCCCCTTAACTGATAAGGGCTAGGTTGCTTCCATATCTTAACTCTGTAAACAATGCATCCATGAATAAAGGGCAAATATTCCTTCTGTAAATTGATTACAGTCCTGAGATATACAGGATAGGATTCCTCTAGCATATGGTAACTGTAGTTAGGGTTTTGAGGGACCTCCATGCATTTTCCCATGGTGGCCATGCTAATGTGCAAACCCACAATGGGACCCAGTGTGATTTTACTCTACACCTCACCCACACTGTCATCTTTCATCTTTGTTACAAAAGCCACCTTAACAGATGTCAGGTGATGTCTCCTTGCAGTTTGAGATTTAATTTCCTGATGACTGGTAGTGATGAGATGATTTTTTATGTATCTATTTGTCACTTTATGTCTTCTTCTGAGAACTGTCTATGTAGGTCCTCTGTCTTCTTGGACTGGATTATTTGTGTTCCCCGTATTGAGTTGCTTCAGTTCCTTATATATTTCCATATTAGTCCATATAAGTATATGGATTGCAAATACTTCCAGTCTGAAAGTTGTTTCTTCACTCTCTACATTTTTTGTCTTTGTCAGGAAAAATGTTTAGTTTAATGCACTCTTGTGTGAATTTTTGTTTATTTCTGTTGTTGTCTGAGCTCGGGGTTCACAGCCAAGAGGTTTTTGCCAAGATGAATGAGGGGAGCAATGCCCCTACATTCTCTTCTAGCACTTACACAGAACAAGGTCTTAAGTGATGAAGTTTTTGAGTTGATTTTTGTATGTGGTATCAGAAAAGCATTCTGTTTCCTTCTTCTAGTTCTGAATATAAAGGTTTTCAATATCATTCTCTGTTATGTGTTCATGGTAATTTGTAATATTTCAGTTGATTTTAAGTGAGGGTTTATTTCTTGGCTCTCTCTTGAATTATTGGTCAATGTGAGGCGGGAGATTACAGCATGGCTAAGCAGCTGGGCATCTGGGCATGACCTGACTTATGGCTCCTGTCTGGATGTCCACCTGAAGCCTCAAGAAGTCATAAGTAGGGCTTTTCCAGGTGGCTGCATCTAAAGTGTGTCATGCTGGGATTAAGTGTGTGATTCTGGGATCAAGTGTGGGTGATTACTAAATTAGTTTGACAGAAGGCCAGCACTGCCCCTGCCACACCAGAACTGTCAAGCAGAGGCCAGCTTCCCCCAGAGCAGGCGCCAGGGACTGCACAGTATCTGAATCTTGGTCATGGTTATGATCTCCAGAAGATGGAGCAGAAGTGAACAACAGAGAGAGGGCCTCTCTGAGGCTTCTCAATGAAAATTGAACCCCAATGGGAAAGTGAAGAAAATCTCTGGAATAAAGGCACACTGAACCACCATGGTTGGTAAGTTGGTGATATCAGCATCTCCCATAGGAACCCAGACTTGCTTTGGGGAAAGGGCAGCTGGAACCTGCAGTCGAAATTTGAAGAGTTTAATTCTACAAGTGGTCAGGGACCTTAACTTGGGCCTTGCAGCCAGAAATAAGCCTGGATATCAGTGGACTATAGCTGGTTTGCTGAGACTAATTGACTTAGATCTGCACACTGCTGCTCAAGTCTACCAGGAAACAGAGACATACCCTGAAGGAGGTCCCTCTTTTAAAATTTTTATAAATATTATATATATGTGTGTGTGTTTTTATACTATGTACTGCTAAAGAAGTAAATTTATATGAAGTACAGATCCAGTAAAACTAACCTATACTCTTGGAAGACCTATCACTGGATTGGTGTGTGTGCAGGCTTCTGGGTTTGGCTACTTTTCTATTTCTTCCCATGCACACTGATTAACCAGCCTAAGTTCAGTTTGACATAATTAAATGGGTTCAAAATTTCTGTATGTTTAATATTTTGAACTTATACTTCAATAAAAGTTTAAAGATATAACCCATGGTGTGTTGTTCACAGGAAATACAATGACACCATGGGAAGGTGGAGACAGGTGGAAGGCTGCCTAGCTATGATGTTCAGGTAGATCCCCAGGAGATGGCATTTGAGAAAAACAGATCACAGGAACAACAGGGATGGAGCCCTCCAGGCAGGAAGTATTGCTAGTGCCCATGTAGTGGAATACAGATGGTGTGTGCAGACAGTGGGACAGAGTGGCTGATCTAACATCAATAAAGAGTGAGAAGATGAGTCTGAAAACTTGCAGGAAGCAGAACAGGAAGGGTCTCAAGTGTAGTGGTACAGAAGTAGGAAATTTAAACTGTTAAAATAAAAGCCACTGCAGGATGCCATGTGAAGAGAAGAAATAGAAGTTTTCTCTGAGTAACAGAGAGACCAAGTTATACAGGTGAGGGATGTGGAATTAATCTACACTTTCTCCTGTGCATGATGTAATGCTTGTTCAGGTTTGGCATGAATGGTCTGGTGCTGAGGGAGAAATCAGTGAGTCAAGAGATAACATGAGGAGAATCTAGGGTGAAGCCCTGTGAGGATGTGGGAAAGGCTGTAATAGGAGGCCACATAGGTTTGGCTCTGGGTAGAAGGAGAAAAGCAAGAGTACATACAATCAAAGGAGAGAAATGAAAAACAAAGTCTCTTCAGGTCTCAGCCTTCGTTTTCAGTATTGTGGTCCTGTAATTATTTCTTGATTCTTTTAGCAGAATCCTAACAGATTTAGGGGAAGAGAGAAGAGAAGCATGGAAAGGGAAGAGACAGAAAAAATGGTAATGTTCCAATAGTACTTTATGAAAACTGCAGCTTCAAGACATAAATTTAACCAAGGCTACCATGCCTATTTTCCCTTCCAGAATACCCATGCCCCCCACAAAAAATTCTAAGATTCTTAAAGTACAATAAGATTATAAACTGGTGCTGTACTGTTCTCCTATAAATTGGTGCAGTGCTTTTTCTCTACTACTACAGGTTCACAAATTCCACTGATTTCCACCCCCAGGATACAGTGTTATATACTCACTATGTATAATCTTCAAACACATGCAGAAAGTTTCCATTCTTAACCATCCCATTACTGGGTAATCTGACAGACGCTAGGAAAACATATCCTAAGTCCCCCACACTTCCAAAACACATAAGTTGCCCAGCCTGCCCTTCAGCTCACTCTGTGAGCACCCACATGGCCTTGTCGGTGTGAACTTCTTTGATTCCACACATCTTCCTGTGCCTCTTGTCACATCTGGAAACACTTTTCTGTGACAGGAAGCTGTTCCCTGGGTGGGGTGACTTGAGGTCCCCATCTCTTCTGTTTGTATTTATTGTATTAGGTATACATTCACCATTGGTATTTGGTTCCTGTACATATCTTATCTTCACACTTTTTACTTTCCTTTTGCACCACATCACCTGCTATTCCTAGTCCCCTTCCAACCTCCCCAATCTCTTTCCTGTCACAGGTCCACACAGTGACAGTTGGATTGCTGTGGCTGTGCAGACACTGACTAATGAGGACACTTTTGTTTGACAGAGTTGATTATGTCATTTAACTATTTCAACTAGTTTAGTCTTTCACAACTTTGGACATGAATGGGAAAGGTTTTAAATCCAATTCTCAGGGCTCAGAATATGGGACTTTGGTGTGCTGAATATTTTTCCTGAATATTTTAAGATGAAACAAATTGAGAAAACTGTATAAGCAGAAAGGGGAACACCTTACCTTCTTCCTCCTTCCTCCCTGAGAGCTCCCATGGAAGATTGCTCTACCCTCCCTCTGAAAGTAGATCTTAAGACCTTCATTCTGGAAGGGTCCTGCCCTACTACCAAAGGGAGGAGACTTCACAAACAGGCCAGGAAGGACCCATATTTCCCCAGTTCCCCTCCCTGAAGTTAATACCAACCACGAGATTTCACCCCAGTATCTTCCAATCAGACTCCTGCAAGACCATCACAAAAACACACATTTTTCCCTGGATCTTTGGAGTTTTCTTTCTGAACCCTCCAGTGCCACAAAAATTACGTTAAGGAATCTTTTATGCTTTTTGTTGCTCCCTCTTTTTTCCATGAAGCTGTCTGGGTGAGGAAAAGATACTACTTTTTCTCACCTGCAGCACTGGTGAACAGCCCAGCAAACCCAGACACCGTCCCCTTCTGTTTTGCACCCCTGGATCATAGGGAAGCTGCAGCACAGAGCAGGGGTCTGTGCAGCCCCCTGCAATGCAGTGCACTGATGGTTCCTGCACCCCAGACTCTGGAGACCAGCAGCATACAGGGCTCTGCAGAGCACTGCCCAGTCCCAGGGCACATGACCACTGCCATCCAGGCCTAATAGGTGAAAAGGCACCATAAGAGCCACTGCAGATTGACCTCCTCTGTCTTTTCTCATAGTTCTACCATTTATATATATTTTACAGCATAGTTTATTTTTCCTATGTTTACCTTTTAAACTGGACTTGCCTTGTACTTAATGTCTTTATTTTTACTGGAGGATAGTTATTAAGAATGTGTTCAAATGTGAAGGAGAACAAGAATTAAAGTTGGGGGAGGGAAGGATGGGAAAAGGGATTTAAGATAAAAAGAATTGAAGCAAAAAGAAATGGAGCTAGAGTTTTTTAATTGGGGATGGGATGAAGGATTGGAGAGAGGGGAGAGAAAAGGGACCAAAAAAGAATTAAGATGTGTTATGTACATGTACAAATTCCAATGATGATTGTGATTACTAGTACTGCAAAATGTACCAATAAAATTAATGAATAAAAAAATCAATAAAAGCAAGTTAATAGAAACTGTGTAGAAAAAAATTTGGCATTTGCTTCTTTAACTAAATATTACATTTGTAATATTGATCACACTGTCTTGTATAGAAATAGTTTGTACATTTTCCTTAGTATATGACACTCCACTGGATGAATATACTAGAGCTAACACACCCATTCAGTAGATCTTACCTATGTATGCTGTTTCCAGGTTAGGGATGTTGTGAATGATTCTGTACCTGTGTCCCTATTCTTAAATGAAAACAATAAGGCCTATGTCCAAGGGTAGAATTTATGATCCAAACCCTTAAAATACACTAGAATTTATATTTCAAAATATCTACACAATTATAGAGTCCCTCCACCAAAGAAGCTTCATATTTAACCCAAATTTAGTGCTTTAGATTTTTACTATTTGAATAACCATTTAATATGTACTTCTACTAAGAATTATATTAATATGTACTCTTGTGATTTCTATTCAGATAGATGAGATTTTCTTTGATCTACCCATCATTTAGAGTTTCTCTTTTGTGAAGAGCCTATGAAGTCTATTGTCCTTTTCCCATCACATTCCTGATATTGTTCATGCATGAGATTATTTTAATACATGTGAAGGATTTTTTTCTAGTTTTTCTATGATCTGCTAGTTTCTGTGCTATCTTTGCATACACTTTGTTTTTATATAAAATAAATTACCAACTTTTCCTTTATATTAAAGAATTTACTTAATCCCTTCCTATGCAAGATATTCTCCTATCACATCTTCTAAAAGCTTTGTTTTTGCTTTCTCTACATTTTGCTCATTGATCTGTGTAGAGTGGATCTGAGGAATATGAAGACAGATGGAGTTTCCACATGAACAAGCGAAGCTGTCAGCATAATTTCTGACAAGCACCCTGTTCCTCCTCATGTGAGGCAGTGTCTGTGCCCCTTCTGTAGTTGCATCCTTCACCAACTCTGCTGTTTAACTCTTCTCCTCCCATCTGCTCTCACACCTCTCTTGTCAGGATTCTCACCTGTCCTTTCAAGGAAGTTTATTTAAGTAAATGCAACAGCTGATTAATTCACAGGCCACTTCACACTTGAGCCATTTTGCATTCATTTATTGTTTTGACACAGTTGATTATTCCTTTAAGTGAGAATGTTTGTATTTTGTGTTTTACTCCTAAGTTCTTTTATTGGTACATTTTATGTATACAACTCATTTACATTTATCACTGGGTGTTTGTACCTGTACATGATGTATCTTGGTTCTTATTTTGTCCAAAGATGTAGGGGTGAAGGGAGGGGAAGGGAGAAGGGAAAGAGGGAAAGGAAAAACTGAGAAAAGAAAAAAACTGGAAATGATGTCTACTTTGTATTTTTATTAGCTTCATTTGTAGTAAAAGGAATGAATTTATTCCTTCTTCACTCTTTCCTTTTTTACTTTTATTTATTTTTCTCCTGGTGTCATTTTTCCATGCTTGCTTCTGGTATTTGTTAGGGTTCTTTAAGAACCGGAACAACAGAAAATATATGTATAATATGCATGGGTATATATAAGGTAGGCTTACAGGATGAGGGATGGAAGAGTCCCCACTGGCTGAGTGCATGCTGGAAATCTGGAGAGTGCAGTAGCTCCTCAGTCCAAGAAGGAAGCTCATGACAAGAAGGATCAATGATGCAGCACAATTTCATGGTCATAGGCCTGGAAGCTCACTTGAGTTTTAGGAGGATTTATTTCCCATTGCCTGACATGCAAACGTTTCACTTCAGAGTGGCCTTACTCTTGCTCACTTTGTCCATTCTGCATAATGTCACCAGTGTAATAGACCAGTGTGATACCTTGTGAAAGAGAAACATGATCAAGCTCCCTGTGAACTAAGTGTGACAAAAGTCTGGAGAGTGGATATACCCCTAAGACATAGTAGTGAAGGTATATTGCTGGCCTTGCCAGATGAATGAAATTTGCTTCTGGTTGGCCTTGTGGACAGGGATGCAGAAAACTGCATTTGCCAAATTAAGAGCAAATGTGTTAATCTTCTCAAGTAAGGAGCCACATCTGGTATTGCAGCTGCAGTTTAAATCACCCCTTTATTAATCTTATGGAAACCCACCATCATCTGAGATCATGTCTTCTACACAGGTCAAATAAGAGAGTGAAATGAGCATGTGATGACAACTAACACCCCTGCATCTTTCAAATCCTTCTGATGATGGTAATTTCCACAATCCTTCCAAGGGATATTTTATTTTTCTATTTTCCCTGGTAAAGATAACTCTAATGGCTTCTACTAGGCCTTTCACACTATAATATTCCACACTCCAACCAGATGGTGCCACCCACACACAGGGGATGGGGCCTTCCCATTATCCACACCCAGAACCATGCTTTACCAATCAGTGGACAAATTTAGTGATCATACACCCTTAATTTTAGCATCACACAATGCAGTCCCAGCATCACACACGCTAGATCCAGCAACCCCAGAAAAGTCCTACCCATGAGTTCATGAGACTTTGGGGTGACATCTAGATATAAGCCATAAGAGTGATCAGTTGCACAGAATGGGGTCTATAGTAATAATGCATTGCTTATAATTCATGTGCTGAAAAAAGTAGATCTTAAGTGCTTCACACCAAAAACTGGTAAGAATATTGAATAATAGAGTTCTTAATTTGCCTCATTTAAATATTCTATTTAGTAAAACATAAATAAACACACTGCATCCCAGATTTAGAAATAATGGTTATTCATCAATGAATGATTTTATTCATCAATGAATGATTTAATACACTAAATTATTAAAAACAAAAAAAATTGAAAACTGAAAATTTTCCCAGAGCAAACACTTAAGTTTCATGATCGAAACAGTCTACCTCATGACAATACATTAGTTCAGCTGAGGGTTTAGCTCAGTGGTTTCACCGCCTGCTGCACAAGCACAAGGACCTGAGTTCAATCCCCGGTACCAAAACAAACAAAAACAAAAACAAAAAAGAAACTGACAATACATTAGTTCAAAATGCACAAAAAGAAATGGTAATATGGAATTTTATGAAGCTGCCAATAAAATAATGTGTTCTATGCAGAAAGGCAAAAAGAAGAACAAGACTGACACAATTTTATAATCTAAATCTGGAAATTAAAGCCAATGTACATCTTCATTGAAAAAATCCGGCGGAAAATAAAACTGGACAGAAAATATGAACACAATTTTATATAAAAATTATTAGGACAAAAGAAATTTATGTTCCAACATTCAAAGATTCAGGACTGTTAAGACCATACCTTTGTAACAGTGCAATTTAAATACAAAGTAGAGAGTGATTTTTCCCTTGAAAACAGCTCTGCAAATGACAAACATACAGACATATTTTGGAAAGAAATGTGGACATATTTATTAGCTTAGTTGGGGCAAATATTTCTACAGATACAGAAATCACATCAAGATTTGGAACTTACCTACATACAATTTTAACTGTCACTTGTACCTAAATAAACATAGAGAAGAACAGATGTAGCCTTCTCAGTGATGAAACATTGAAAGTTGAGGTATCTCAGGTATCAGAGGAGGGGGACCCACATCCAGACCTTCACGAGGACATGAGCTGTGGATGACATGCTGTCCATGGTGCCAAACACCACTGGCTTCTGCCAGGAACAATAAGTTCGGAGATGTAGTGAACCTGATGTGCTGTTTTTCCAGTTTTAGACAGGGGCTAAATGGGTACCAGTGCCTCAATGCTGAGGTTTTCCTAGAGAGGGCTTCTAGATGAAAGAGCTGAAGTATTTGGGACTCAGTTCTGTGTTTGAACCACTAGGATTCTGGTTCAGCTCTTCAGAGTCAGATAAATAAAATGCTTTCCATTATGAGTTAATCCATGTGTACATGCTACTTGATGAGAAAAAATTTAGCTTAAATGAAGCATCATCTGCTACTCTCCAGGTAAATCACAATAGCAGTCATTGTTCCATATGTTTCCATATTACACTCTGAATCTTGTTCTTCATTACAATCAAAGTTTGAGTGGCTCAAAATAATGCATCTTTTCATCCAGAGCAAAGGGAGAACCCAAAAGCTTCCAAACAACAATACTTTGAAGTTCAGCTTTTTTGTGTATCCTAATTTTCATTGAATGAATCAAAAGCATTTTAGAAAATGAAGCAAAAGTAGCTGGTGAGAATCTCAGTGCTGATCACCCCATTATATCCTCAGTTCCTCATTGTCCCCCTGTCTAATCTCCTTGTCTCTTATCACAGCCTGAGTGTTAGAATGAGTGCAAAGAGCACAGGGCAGACAGCAGGGTCTTCCCACAGGACCAGTCAGTATGCGTCTCCAGGTTGGTCAGATCCAGCACCTGAGGATCTCTCAACAGCACAGGTGTCTGTTAAGGTGGAAGATGTCAGGCATGCCCTTCTCCTTAAGGTTCCTGATTTTGTTCTTAGCTCACAGTGATCCAAAATATTTTCAAAACATATGTGGGCTAGACATCTAGTGTTTCAGGAACTGGGCATAAAATATAGAACATATACCAAATATCCAGCAAGTAAAATAACTACTTCAGCATAACAAGGACAGACAAGAAAATATATAAAGACAACTAAAATAGATAATTCACAGTTATACATTCTAATGTAAGAACATACAGCAAATAAATTAAATCATTTTCATCTGATACATTCCTATTCATATTTTAGTCAAGAAAATCCATGACTGTGAACTGAGAATATGTGTCAAATACCCTTTGCAGAGCAGTATTCATCTCCCAATTGCATAGACAGTAGATGATGGGGTTCAAAAACAGGGGCACCATGCTGAAGAACATGACAATCAGCAGATTCATAAGGGATGGTTTCTTTGGAGTGGGATCTTAGTGAGCTATTGTCCCTGAAATGAGCAACAGAAGAATGGCCAATTATGGAGTACAGGTGGATAGGGCTTGGTTTTGGGCTTCCACAAAATGCGTACTAAGCACTTTTAAAAATATGTTAATATATGACATAAACATAAAGGAAAATATTGTAATACAAGACAAATGCTTATAGGAATGATTACAAATTCTGAAAACTGGTCATCTGAAGTAGAAATCCTCAG
Source organism: Heterocephalus glaber (assembly GCF_053883595.1). Lineage (NCBI taxonomy): Eukaryota > Metazoa > Chordata > Mammalia > Rodentia > Bathyergidae > Heterocephalus > Heterocephalus glaber. Next base: position 6,070,304 of record NW_028258410.1, read on the forward strand.
AATTTGAGGTACATCCCAGAAATATTGCTGGATCACATTGGTCTTGGTCTTAGTGAAAGGAAGCCCGAATAGAGAACCTGTGTGGCTAGCAGAGTAGATAAGACCAGGTGCCCAGGAGCCAGTTGCTGCCTAGAGGCACAGACTTGGGGTAATGATGAGCCTGTAGTGCAGAGGGTGGCAAATGGCCACATAGTGGTCATAGCACATGACTAACAAAAACAAAAATTCTACCTCTGCAAAAAGAAGACAGAGGAAAATCTTTGCAACACACTCTGTCAAGGAGATCGATGTACTACCAGTCATGGAATTCACTATGGCTCTGGGAACAATATCTGAGATGATGCTGAGGTCAAGGAGGGCCACATTGACTACAAAAAAGTACATGGGAGAGTGCAGAAGTGTATCTGTCATGATGACAGTGACAGTCACAAGATTCCCTGTTAGTGAGATTAATCACTAAGAACAGCACAGCTTGCAGAACCTGGAGCTCCCAGGAGCATGTGACATCCTTGAGGAGAAATTCTGTGAAGATGGTGAGGTTGTCCATGTCTGCCCATCTGCTGTAGTCTCTAGAGAGTCAGAGATTCAAGTGAGCTGATGATGGTACAAACAGATTGTGGAGCACCTGGTAAACTACAGCATGGCTGTTAATCAGGAAATCAGGATAGAATAAATGCATAAAATAAAGTATTCTGAAATACAGTAAATGTGCATATTTCTTTTCCTTTCCCAAACTGCTGAAGGATATCCTGTTGGGTTCTACATGCATTGTCTGAGAATGACACCAGTCAGTCACCCAACATCATTCTCCCACTTCAGGTGCTTTCAAGAGGTGTGTGTGTGAAAGGACTTTCATTCCCTCTTTGCATCATTATCTATGACATTTGATTCAGGTCATAGAAATTATCATTTCCTGTTGGTGATGTGTAGACTGTTCCTATCTTGTGCTTTATTGTCTGCATGTTTTAACTTCAAAGAAACAAAAAAAAAAACTTCTTGAAGTATAGTTCTGAAATGCAACCTTCTGCTATGTATGGATTCTAATATTTATTTAGCTGCCAATTTTCTCTCCTAGCCTTCCCTCTCTTTGTTCTCAAATCTTTTGCTAAAATATCCTCATTGTATAATTATTATTATAATTTTAACTTACTTACCTGAGCTTGTTTGAAGCATTCCAAGTCATAATTAACTTCTTCAGAAATTATCTTTCAGTACTGAAATTAGTTAGAGATCTTATCTCAGTATTATTTTGTTTCTGTTGAGAAAGAAAATTCAAATATGATATATAAACTATTAGCATCTATATATCTGTTAATATTATATATGTAATTTTACATTACAGAAACATTTATAACTTTTCTTTTTTTCCATGCATAATAATTGTTTGCTTACTCCCACATTCATATGACTTTCTAGTTCTTTACAGAATATTTTATATGAATGGATTTCTCTGAATAATATGTGGTTATATCTTTTCAGCACAGAAAGTTACTATCAAAATCAATACTAACTGCTAATTTGATACTATTAACATCCAGTAGGTTACTCTTGCAAACCACAATTACACCTTTTTAACTTTCCTTTATCAGAATGGCAGATAAGAGGCATAAAAGTCTCCATCCCATTCTCCACCTCTTCTTATTACATATACTAAGAGCTAAATTCATTTCTATTCTTTTTTTTGGTACCGAAGATCAAACTTGGGACCTTGCACTTGCGAGACAGATGGCAGAACCAGTGAGCTAAATCCCTGGTCCCCATTTCTATTATTCACAAGCATTGCGATCCAGTGGAACAGAGGAAATCTAAGGATTATTCTTTCTAAATCTCCTTCATTTTCTCAGTAGTATTTTGAAATTATTTATCTCACAATTTAAAATCTGGACAATAGAATGATTGTAAATACTACTTCCCCAGAAATTTTAAATGAGTGAAAGATAATAATATATCTAAAGATTTAACATTACTAAATAAATTTAAAATGAAACTATTGTTAAAATTTATATTGTTAATAATAAAATTACTTATAATCAAAAATTAAATTGGTATTATTAATAATAGTAACATCTTAACATTGTTTGTTAATTTGAAAACTGTGATTTCATTTGCATGAAATTTCCCATAAATTTCATCTGCTTAGAGATTTCTTTGTTATCCTTTTAACTCTAGGTCAAGAAAATATTAAATTTACCTCTTTTTCAAGGTAATAACCCATCACTATGATTTCTTCCTTTGACCTGGACCAAATATGAAAGAAAGATCTTTGGAGAGCATTTGAGAACTACTTGCCTAAAACGAACTTTAGAATATGAAACAATCTGGCTATTCTTCAAGCACACAAAGATAAGCAACCAAAATCATCACATTGGCTTAAGATTTTAAAGTATTTAATAGGTGCTTGTATATGACTTATGCAGTTCTAATGTTAATAGAAATACATGTATTAATATGTAAAATCTTACCTGAGCAGTGATGAGTCAGACTTCACTACAGAAATATTACTTGTGCACTTTAGGAGACTTGATGATATCCTTGCTCTTGCTTCTCTCTTCAGTAAGCAAATGCACATTCACTTCTCAGTGAGACTCCCAGTGTGGACCATGCATGCAGACCTGCTTCTGTAATACCTGAGATCCTGTTGAATGTTCAACAAGGACATATGGGGCTCACACTTCTGATGAGTTCTGGGGAAGTGGTGATCCCAGCTCCAAGGAGCCCACATTACCTCCAGCCTCTAATTAATGAGGGTTCTTGGCCATACAATTGAGACTACCTAAATTTCCAACAGAACTCTTAACAAACTAAATTTTGTGTGATCAACAGTTATTAAATATAGATCCCTTAAAAGGTTTCATACTTTACTGGATAATCAATACATTCCCAAGTTCACACCTGATTATAAAATTAATTTACTTACACTACCATAAATCCAAAACTTTTAACATTGAATAGTCGTGTGCTATGTTTGGAAGAGTGGCTTCTCTCTGTGAGTTGGTATTTTTCAGATGACCAATAATGGTCTTAAAAAAATTTAAATCAGACCATGAAAAATTTACTAATAGGGCTCCAGTTTCCAAAGTTCATGTATTCTTCATAAGTATTTTTTGTGTTACTATGGAATACATGACAAATATCAGAACTTATATGAAAGTATGATTAAAGTACTCCTGCCCTTTTTAATCATACATTAACACAAGGCAATATTTTTCTTGTAGTTCAACCCTACACAATACTGCAACAATGTTAATAAAGAGATACAGGATTTCACTTGCCATTTACTGAGCCAGACAACAAATATATTTTCAGATCAATTAATGTTTGTACCTTCTCACTAATTTTGGTTTTGGGATACATTGCATTTTCCATGCATTGCACAGAAAATGGCTGCTGGATTGTGTTACATGATTCTGTTTGTTAAATGTCATTGGATGTATTTAACTTTTGTTCATTTAAATGTGTGCAAGTTGTGCCTGAAACAATGCTTAAAGACTCTGCTCTGGTAATAAAATTCTGCTGTTGCTTCTACTCTGTTCTATCTCATGAATTTTTAAGATTCTCTCTGTTATGGAAATACCTTATTTCTTCATAAAATTTTAAAGACTATTTTGCAGGATATATCACACTAGATTGGAAGAATTATTTTAGGCATGAAAACCCTTCACTTCATGGCCTCCTGACCTTTAAAGTATGTGTTGAGAATTCAGCTATAATCCTAACTTTACAGGTGACTTGCTGCTTTTCTCTAAGAGCTTTTAATATTGATTCCCTAAGCTGGAATTCAGGGATTTTAACTATGATGTGTCTTTGGGAGGTACTTTTTATTGCAGCTGTTCAAGGTCCCAAAGGTTTACTTATCTGTATGTTCAATTTTTCATCTTATTTGGAAAATGTTCTGCTATTATTTTGGTATACAAGTTTTTTATGCCTTTTATGATCTCTTATTTTTCACTAATTCAAATTAATCTTTGATTAATCCACATTGCATCATGTAGCAGTTGTTGCATCCAGTTTTCATGTTCTTTTCTTTTTAAAATGTCTCTGGATAATTGTTTCCTAACAGCAGAGCTCTCTTTCAGTTCTCTCTGTCCTCATATTCCCTGAATTTCTGTTTCATACGGCTACATGGACACTAATATTTTGCTACACAGATCATACATGTTTTATCTTTTTGTTTAACTCAGCTACCTTCACCTTGGTGTATTGTGTAAATCCACTCATCATTTCACTTGTTATACCTATGATTTGTTTAGTTATGTCCTCTTTGAGTTTTAGGCACCTTATTTATGGTTTTTTTTCTCCTCTATGCCTTTTGTAATAATTTGGCTGTGTTTATGATTTTCACCTCCTCAATGCCCCATGTGTTGGGTTTTGGGCAGTTGGAGGCATAGGTTTGCTTGACTTCTCATGTTCCTAATGTTTTTGCAAGTATGATTTGTGTAGGTTTTTAAGGATGGGGGGCAGGTGTTAGTGCATGTGTGGGGTGTTGCAAATAGATCATTTTGGAAGACACCATTACTAGCACAGAAACCTCTTTTGTTAGTATCTTCTTTTCAGTGAGGCATTCCAGTGGTGGCTAACTGTTGGCCTGTGAATCAATCTCACAAGATTCAAGTCCCTGTATTTATTTGGGAGGGGAAGCTGCATGTATTTGGCCCAGTATCCAGTTCTCCAGAGATGAGCCACAGTATTGTTACTGCCACAAAACACTCTGGATTGTGGCATAAAAAAAAAACTAATAGTGAAATCTATGCTACCTTGACAACAGCAATAAGATCAGCAACAGCAGTAGCAACAAAGACCAAAGGTATATTGACGTACCCTAAGAACAATAATGTACAGTTAATTATAAATATTATATATAATCAGAGTGCAAACACCAAGACAAACCAAATGTTACCACACAGTAAATAACTGCCAAATTTAACAACTGTAAATATGCTAACAATAGAACATTATTCAACAGTAATAACCAAGTTAACTAACCATATAAAGATTCTTAAAGCTTTTCACAGTCTCCAGTTCTGAAATTTCTTTCACTCAATCACTGTGGGAAGGTACCAATGGCTACCCTGAAGTGGATTTTTTCTATAGTTCTTCTGTGGCTCAGTCTCAATTAACACATTCCAATATGACACCTGATTAAATACCCTCTGCCAGTATGTTGGGCACTGCACTGGGTTTTTTTCTCCAACTCCAGCTGGCCTTGAAGGAGTCAGTGTTGTAAAAGCCCACACTGTTTTTGTAGCTTATAATATGTGGGCTTCTGCTAGGGCGAGCACTACTGATTCAGGCCATTTTTTTCTCCCTGGAGTTGCTGAACTTCTAGGGGAATGACCTACTCCATGATTGAGTCAGTTGATTGACTGGCACCTCTGCTGTCCAGTGTCAAGGCGAAACAAATACAGGCTGGCCTTAGAGCTGTTGGGAGGCCACAGCTTCCATATAGATTCCATGAGCAAGAATTTGACCTCTAATTGGGCATACAAGGTGCATCATTATGTCACTTTTTCTGGCCTGCTTCATTTTTTTAGTTTGTAACCACACCAATAAACTTTCTTCTTAGTACTGATTGTATTTTGTCTTTTACATTTTGATAAGTAATTATCCTAGTATCATTTGATTGAAGCATATTTTTAATTTCTCCAATTTCTTCACAATCCCATCAATCAGTTAAGAATGCATCATTAAACCTCTAGTGTTTGTGTCATTTCTATAGTTTCTTTTACTGTGAACTTCAAGTATCATTGTGACAGGATGTATGAGATTCTTTCAATGAGATTTTTAATTTTGATAATGGCCAAAATTACACTCTCCTTTGTAGAACGTTCTATAGGGTACTGAAATGAAAGTGCACTCTGCTAAAATTAAATGAAATATTCTACAGCTATCAGCTAGTAGGTTTGACTCAGTATACCATAATTTTTATAGTTCTTTCAGATTTTTTTGTCCATGTGATCTATATATTTGTGATAAGGAACTGTTGATATCCCCCACCATGATTATCTTGGTGGTAATAACTCCTTTAATGTCAAATGATATTTTTTATGAAGTGGGTGTGTAAAAGCTCAATGCATAAATATTTATGATTTTTTTCCCTTCTTGGAGAGTTCTGGCACTTACTAGTATTTGGTGAGCTTCTTTGTCTCTTATGAACATTTTTCAGTTGAAGTCTACCTTGCTGGATATAAGTATAGATATTTCTGCATGCATTAGTGCTCTAGCAGCTTGGAGTATTACTTTTATCCTACCAATTTGAGTCTCTCTATGTCTTTGAAGATGAGGTGTGTTTATTCTAGACCACATAAGGATGAGTAGTTTGTGATCCATGTCTTTTAATTGCAGAGGTGTAATAACATATATTGTTATCATTTAAAGTGGTGCACTAATTCCTGTCATTTTGGGTTTTTCTGGTATTTGATTTCTTTCTACTGTTTATTCACTTGCCTTCTTTTTCAGTGACCTTTACTAGTGCCCTCTTGAAGTGTATGACTATGGCAGCAAAGAGGATGAAAGATTACTCAGAGTTGAAGTTCACCTTATAGTCCAAGAGGCCAAGAAGGACTCCTTTACCAACACACATCAGCATGAGACAGTCTCAGAAAAACAGTGCCAAGCTGAGAAACTCCTGGCCTTTCTTTTTCAACTGAAGAATGTGAGAACAAAGATGCAGAAGAAAAACTCATATAGGAGTTTTGGTCAGGGGAAGGGAAGGAATGGGATGGTCTGCTAGGTTAAGCATATGATCAGGGCACAAGAAGCACAATAACTAGGCCAAAAATCTCTCATAATATCTCATTGTTGATTCTTCTTAGCTGTTGTCATGGAGATTGTAGTAATCTTTAATCATGAAATCCAATAGCTTAATGCTATTGATGTAAAGGTCCTTTCATCTTTACATTCAATCCAATCACTCCAGCCAGCATCTCCACATGTTTTCCCCTTTTTTGTCTTATACCTCAGATTGAGCAGAGGAGAGGGGTTAGAGGGCAGAGCAGTATTGGACTTGATGTAGAAAGGTCATTAGGTTTTCTGCACAGAGGGTGTATTGGCACACATTTTAGAATGTTCTTAGGACTTCAAGAAAGAACAGAAAAAACATTATTCCAATAATTATAAGACCCCAAATGTAAAGTTTGAGCCCAGAGAAACAATTTCCAATGTTGAAACACTATGTAATATAATTTAGATGAGCTAAAACTTGCAAACCTCCATTTGAAGATTAGGAAGTCAGGTTTGTATCTGCACCTGGAAATTATTATTGTCTCTTTCTACCTTTGTATGAATAGCACCATGGTGGGACTGAAACTCCTCCCAAGATTCAGAGTGATTAAAAGCAATAAGAGTAATGCACATTGAGCACAATCCAGCATCACAACTAAGTGGATTCCATGTCCATAGGCCCTGTTGGTGTTCACCAAGCCACAGGGCAGATGCCTCATAGCACCAAGTCTTTGTAGAATTTCTTTCGCAGTAGTAGTCTGAGTCAGTAACTCTGAGGTAATATTTTGTAAATATTCATTGTCAGAGCAGTTCGGATAGTGTGAGTCAAGGTGACCAATGCCATAGCCACAGTAGTAGTCAATGTAGAAGCAGCAATAATAGTTGTACTCAAAATGCCAAGAAAGTGCTTTTGTCTGATATGTGCAAGGACCCAGGTGATTTGTTTAAGAGTGAAATTTCCCAACCACTCCTGGATGAGATTGGTGGGGTGCCAAACTTGGGCTCATTTTCTAATTACCATAATATGAAGAATGCTTGAGAGATATTAAAATTATTCATATACTATTGGGACCAGAAAAGAATACAATAAACCCTATTGGTAGTATTGGTGGCTATGCATAATGGAAACTTTTCTGCTTGGAGATACCATTTGTGGGGTAACAGATCATGACCACTGGAATGGCCAGACTGGCTATCGTCCCTCCCCCAGTCCCTTAAGTGGCTGGGAGGTAGAAGCTAAGCTCTACCTGTATATGATTTGTTGTCATTAGAGAAAAAGGTGGTTTTGGATCTCCCTATGTAACTTTCTCAAAGACAGGTGAGGTGAGAACATGAGCACAATAAATCACACCACTCACAATGAGGTGTATATGTCAGCAAACTCAGAAATAGAAGGGACTTTTATCTTTGCAATTTTGGACTTGCAAGTGATTTATGTGACCTTTGCAAGAAACACGAAGGAAACATGAAGGAAATTCTCATGCTTTGCAGTGTCTGCTCAGCATCAGAGGTGAGTTGTTGTCCACTGCTGTGAAACCCTCTGAATCACAATTTTTGAAAATAAGCTTTGCTGCAGGAAGATGAGAGGTTGAGGAGCTTGGAGGAGTCCCTTTCTGGGATACCAAGGCCAGACAATTTTAGGGACCTCCCTGGACCAGGAGCTCCTCCAGAGTTCCTGAAGTACTGAGAGAGTAATAGAGCCATAAAGGAGGGACACCTCAGGTGGTGACGCTCGGCCTCTCCTCCCTCCTCAGAAGCTTCCCAAGAGCATTTTAAGCATGAACTCAGGCTGAGGCTGCTCTGCAGCCCCTGCCAACAGCCACCCCGCCAGGGACGAGAGTGGAGCCGTGGCTCGGCTCATGGCCTCTGGGCCCTAAAGGGGGCAAGGCGTGAGATCCAGGCACACATCCAAGGTCCAGCTGCTCCACTTCTCATCGCTCAGAGGGCTATGGCTTCTGGCCTGGGACTTGCTCGGGACACCCCTGGGCCCAGGCAGGAGGGCGAGTTTCAGCGGCGATGCTGTGGTCGGGTTTGAGTCCTGCAGCGAGTTTTGGGGGCCGGGGGTACCCGGGCTTCCTGAGGAGCTGCTAAGAAATATGCGTGTGGGAGAGAAGCGTCACTGTGCGGAGGCTGTGAAGCCCGAGGGCTGGGTCCCGTGAGGAGTCGAGATTCCTAGGATTGGGGTGGGAGGCCAACTCTGGCTTGTCCTGCCTTCCCAGTCCACGTGACTTCCTTAAGCCGGTTCCAGCCACCCCAAGGAAGAGTCTTTTCTTTCAGGAATGAGTTGGAATCCAGAACTGTCTTTGAAGAACTTTTAGAGATGGGATAGATTTCATCCGTGTGGAGTGTAGGAGGAAAGCAAGTAAATTCATCAGTGTAATCCTTTTATTAGAGGAGGAAAGATGCTTTCAGAGAGGGCTGCCAGGCAGAAAGTTTGTTGAGAAATCATAAATTACCAAAGAATAGGAAAGATACAGTCCAGTACCAAGGAATGTGTGTGTGTGAGGGGGCAGGGGGGTCTTTCTTTCTTTCTTTCCTTTTTTAAAGGAAGAAATAATTTCATACCAGCTACCACTCAATCTAGGATGAGCTTTAGGATTTATATTCTTGGGAGTAAAGAGTCTTCAGCTAGCCAATGATGTATGTAGCCAAAACTATTGGGAGGAATAGTATTTATGTAGATGAGCCATGGGGAACTTGGGGTGTGACTTGCATAGACTTGGGATTAGACATCAGCCTTGCAACATACGCTAGCTATATGACCTAGGGGAAGTTATTTAACCTCTTGATACTCACTTTCCCTACCTATAAATGGGAGTGAAAGTTTCTATATCATATAAGATTACTGAGAATCCAGTAAGATCTTATACATATACATAAGGCCCCTTATACCTTGTCCAGCCCAGAGAGTAACTTATTAATAAGTGCCAGTGATAAGATAAAGTGATAATTGGCTCCATTCCAGGTAAGTACTACATCAAGAGGTCAGGGACGTGCTTGCCTCATGTACAAAGCCTAGTGACTAACACATAGAAAGCTCTTACTAGAACTTTATTGAGTCGATTAAGTAAATAATCAGGACATTTGGCTTTATGATTGCTTAAATCAGTGTATCAAAGGACTTTGATTCAGAGGAGATGACAAGTTTTAGAGGTGGACTTGACTGCATCTATGTTTTGGTTTATGCCTTGAATGGGAATGATCAGATTTGATCAGATTTGCCTGAAGCCTGGACTCAGGATAAGTAGCTAATATACTGGTTTGGGAAAGATCTTGATAGTTTAAATTATGCTGTTGGGTCAAACACTGGAATATTTTTTAAGAATGTTTTCTGATTAAGTTAATACAAAGTCATTTTAGAAAATTTGGAGAGAGGATAATTCCCATCCTCAGAGGTAACTCTCACTCACCTTTTGGGATTTATCTTTCTAGAAAACAGCAGCAATCAAATCTCACATTATTTTACTTTTGCTTTTTCTGTCGAGGTTTCACTGTGTAGTTCAGGCTGGCCTTAAACTCACTATGTACCCCAGGCTGGCCTCAGACTCATGGCAATCCTTCTTACTCTGCATCCAGACTGCCAGGATTACAGGCATGCACAACCACGACTGGCTTGCATGATGTTTTATAACTAAATAGAATGTAGTTAAGGCATGATAGCATTGTTATCAGGAACATGGGGTGTAGATCCATAATGCCTAGACAAAGGCGGGTTACTTAACTAAGCCTAACATCTATGCCTGAGTGCCCTCATCTTAGAATGGTGCCGCTCTCTATATTAACAAATGAGAAAATGATGTAAATATTTAGCATATTGCCAGGCATGTAGTAGCTACTCAGTACATTTATTAATTTCAAAGGCTTACTATTGTAGACTCTTGGCTGGGTGGGCCCTAGAGATCACCTGCTATAGTCCCTTTCTTTCACAGGTGCATGAACAGACTCAGAGGGCGGTGACTTGCTTAATGTTGCATGGGTAATTTTTAGTAGATCCAGATATGTCCTTACTTCCTCTTTGCTCAAAAGTCGCCTTAGCGTAAACAGGGAATTTATTTCCTTTCCTTTCTTCCTCTGGCACAAGCCTCTTCTGTTATACAAAGGTTAGGATTTATGAATTTGCAGTTCTGAACTTGAAAATAAAAAGTGTCTTGTGTTATTGTTCCTGCACTAGAAGTCTTTCCACTATATTCCACATTTTTTGTTTTAATAATTGGGTTTTAAGGAACCCATTTTCTTCCTCTATGGTGGCATGTCTTATGAGGTTGTGAGGATATACTGATGAAGGATATAATTTGCCAGAGTCTCAGAAATGTTCACAGGGTATTGGAAGTGCAAGCAGGGCCATATTCTGTTTTAATTTGTGAGTGTAATCCTATTACCAAAAAACAGGAAAGTAAAGATATTTCACATGTTTTATAGTTTCACCATATTGTAAGGAGATATAAAAGTAATTGGAGCAGCTATTCATAGAAACACAAATAGATTTAAATTTATCAGAAAGGTTATGATGAGTTATGTTTATTTGTTAAATTTTATTGTCTTTCAATCTGTGTTGCTTCATGTTTGAGGAATAGATCTTAACTCTTTCTGCAGTCAGGACTTTTATGAACCATTTGTTTAGCTGCATTACCTGCGATGAGGAAGGAGTGGAGGTGGGGTTTAGACCCTTGATGAAAGAATTGATGAGAAGACCAACATCCAGAGCATTACCCTCCACTAGAGGGCCAGGAAGGATAGAGTGAGAGCATATATGTACAATATAAAAGAGAATAGTGTGTTGCTCGACAAGTCCTTGTAAAATTCTAAATATATGAAAGAGGGTCTCATCATTCCATTACGTACTTGTACCATCTCCAAAACACTCTGAATCAGTGAAAATATTGAGGGGTTAATTAGTGAACTCTTAATTTTTCACAATCATGATTGTATTACACATTGAATCCCTATAGAATATTAACATAAGCAATTATAAAATTTTATTCAGAAAACTGGATATTGAGGGAAGCAAAACATATCAGCATTACAATCATGATGATATCATTATATCAAATAACATGAAAAAACTTTTATCTAAATTTTCTATTTTTAATAGAGTAGAATCTAAGACGAACCTATCTGTCTATAGAGAATTTGTGTGACATCGTTTGGACTATACAGTGTTTGAGCATGTATGTAACAAACATATGACATACACATGACAATCACATAAGCATAACCCTGAAAAACTCTTTCTATTTTTTGGCTGGGTGTGTCATGTTAGATTGACATTATTTAATCACAAATCATTGGAATACAAGTAAGGGGAAGCCAGATATTTGAGCCTAAACATTTACTGCCAGAAATAATTTTAGCTTGGAAGTCAACAGTATGATGTGAAGTTTTTTAGTTTTGTACCTTTGAAGACATATACATTCGTGAAACATAAATATAGTTAATAGACTCTGAAGTCAGCAATAATGACTGCCACAAGCCAGATCAGGAATGCCCAAGGAGGCAGTTTTGCCCAGCTTCTTGTCATTGACCAGTCTAGGCACCTTGGCTAGTCATGCAGAAATGCTTATGTTTAACATTAATCTCAAAAATGAGAGTTATAGCCTTTGTCTGAAAGCACCAGACAAGGAAGGAAGTGACTGATGAGAGTCAGGGTTTTAGCTTCCTTATCATCCTTGAGTAACAAGGGGATTTTAGAAGAAAGAGCTTGGACTCAACAAAACCAACAGGAGCAAAAGTTCAAAATAACTAAGTAGACATATTCCTGCAATTGCTTTAAAATTTGTGTGCACTCTCAGATGTACTAGCCATGGTGTCCTTGAGCCTTTGTAAAAATAATGCTGAAGATTCCTTCTTCCTGATGAAGTTATCCTAATTTAGTATAATTTCCCAGCTTGACTTTTATTGTCTTTAGCCTTTTTTAAGAAAAACAGATCTAATTGGCATACAGGAGCATAATTTAGAGTACCTCACTTTTGCCAGCTCTTTTGATCCCCTAGGGGTTTGTAGGTAGAAGGGGGCTTTCAGAAGTAGCTGAGGGAAGAGGAGGAAGCTTTTTAAATAAAGCTTTCTTTGATTAAATAGAGCAAATAGCTATTCTGTAGAGGTGCCATGCAGCGTGATGCACAACTTTTACAGGAACTAAAGGATAGCTTAATTTTTATCCCACATATTTCCAGTCTTCCACTTCTAGACTTCCTTCCAAAGGAAACCAAGGGCATTGATGATGAACAATGATTAAGAGTTCAATAAGTTGAGTTTCAGAAACTCTACATTTAGATATTTTTGTAAATGTTGCCTAAGTGTTTTTTTTTATGTTTAGATAACATTTGATTCATTTTATAGGCAAAGCAGAAGAAACAAAAATAAAAGACAAAAAAAAAATAAATGCCCCCACTCACTTAGTCATTGAACAGTTAAACTACCTATGTGTTGAAATGTTTTAAGCTTAGAGCTCACTGTAGACTTTCCAGGCTATGCCTTGGCCATCTATGTCCCCTCCCCAAGATTAAGATAAAGAACTGGATGGCTTTTTTCTTTTTCAGGTTGTGAAACATAAGTCCTCTCTGCTGATCCACAGCAGCAGATTGCCTTGTTATTTCATACTCACTTATTCTTCCTCAGTATTTCCTCACATGAGGCACCACTGGTTGCAGTGTGTGACTGTGGTAGCATAGAGGATGAAAGATTGTTCAGAGTTCAAGTTTTTATACTCCAAGAGGCCAAGAGAAACTGCTTTACTGAGATCATCAGCCTGGGAAAGACTCAAGAAAACAGTGCCAAGCTGAGAAACTCCTGGTCTTGTATTTGCAACTCAAGGATGTGAGAACAAAGATGTAGAAGAAAAGCATTTATGTAGGAGTTTTGGTCATCATAAAAAGAAGGGACATGTTGGTTTCCTGCATGAGATATGTTAACTTAATCAAGGGGAAAAGTAAAAGTAGTGCACAATATCACTCATATGAAAAATCTAGAGGAGTCAAGTTGGAGGAGACAGAAAATATTATGGAATGGTGGTTGATAGTAGCTTGACAAAGGCAGGAAGGAAAACTTGTTAACAGATAGAGACTTTCAGTTTTGCAAGATAAAGAGAGTTCTGTAGAAGAGTTCCCAATGTGAATGTACATAGCACTGGTGAGCTCTACACTTAAACATGATTATCATGGGAGATTTTATTTTGGGAACATTTAATTTCAATTTCAAAAATTCTAAAAATCAAAAAAAAAGTGAAGACACTATCCACATAATGGGAGAAAATATTGGCAAAATAAATTTCTGACAAGGAACTGAAAATTAGAATATATGGAACCTCTTATAATTCAGTGATGAAAATCAAAGCATCCAATTACAAATAGATGAAAATCTAAGTACATATTTTCCAAGGAAGATTTAAAAATATCTGAAAGTGCATAAAATGATGCTTCACATCATTTCTCAAACAGAAAATGCAAGTTAAAGCCAGAACGAGGTAACACTCCACTCCCTGAGGAATGCATACATTCTATGGAGATAATAACACATGATATTCACAAATTGGAACCTTCCTCACCTCCTCATAGTAATGAAAATTTGCAACCAGTGTGGAAGTGTGACAGTTTCTCACATGATTAAGCATAATATTATCTTGTGACCAAAGAATTCTATTGCAAGTGAACAATTCCATGCCCAAGACAAATAGAAACACATGTCCACACAAAACACTTTCACAGTATTGTTTATAGCAATTTTATTCATAGTACACAAAAGTTGGAGAGGTAACAGACATCCATTAATATATGATAGATGAACAACTTATGCTGTATGCAAGGTATAATCATAACATATAATGGGTATTTAAAATTTTTAAGATTCACTGTAAGAAAGGACACATTGCCACTTATCATTCTCAGAATCCTCCTTGCCTCTAACACCCTAACACCATTATTCTCCCACTGTCTGATTTAGTTCTGGAAGTTTCCTTTCCAGAGTGTCTGTATGAGTTCTGACCAAAATATGGTAACTGCTGCTGCCAAGTGTGATCCAGCAAAAATGCAAGCTTATAAGAACATGACAGTGGCAATATGCATGTCCTCTAGTCTACTTTCTCATACTATCCTCATTCCCAGTGAAACCTCCCAAGCCTAGTGTTTACTATCCACATTCTCACCAGCATTCTGCTCCTCTTAATTCTGACCAGAATCACCATTAAGCTCTGGTTACATCATTCTAGGCCTTTCCTAGTCTGCATCTTGCAATATTTCTAAACTCCTCCATCAAATCATTTCTAAACCTTACGGTCAGGCATAGTCACAGAAATGACACCACTCACAGTCACTATTTCCTGTAAGGTCCCATCTCTGGGACTAAATATATGACAGCCATGATTTAAAAGAAGAGTTTAATTTGGCTCTTGGTTTTAGGATTCATTCCTTGCACAGCTTGTTTCAGAGAAGGAACATCATAGCAAAAGACTGTGAAAATCCAGAAAACATAGCAGGGAAAGACCATGAGAGAGGAAGGAACCAGGGAGCATATATGGATTATAAGGTACACTGCTATAACGTAACCAAATACACAGAAGTGAGAATAATCACATAGGTAGCTCTCAACCACTCAAGTTGACACTTAAGGTTAATTACAGTCAGTTTCTCACTTTTGAAAGATTGTCCAAATATGTAAGCCTTGGTGCCATTTTCTATCACCATTATAATTTATGTATTTGGCCCTAGTTTGGAATTTACAATTCATGATGTCAAATTAATTGCATGACTTTTATATTCTTATTTTTATCTTTAACATTAACATAGTGAGACCATCTGACATGTAACAGAAGACTCTATAGGAGTATGCAACACATCAGTGAGATAGCTCACATAGCAGACAATTTGAATGTCTAGGATGAAGGTAATAACTAAGCAACTGATCAAACTCCTCAAGAGGATTCATCAATCAATGAAGCAAATGGAAATACTCCCTAAATGAGCCAAAAGAAGGACTTAAATTGTTGACAAAGTAGCCAGGGTGTTGGTTTCTTTTAGCAGAGATTCTAGCAAAACAGAGGTATTTATCCAACTACAGCAGGAGCTGTTCACAGCCACCCCCTTTGCTCTGTTCTCCCAAAGATAATGGGAAAATAATCATATTATCTAAACAAATTTATCCAGAGAATTCAAGATTCCCTGCAACATTAGGCTATGCAATAGGTTGTTAGGCTGTACTATACAAAGTTTAGGATAGATTTCTTATAATTTTATTTACATTTATGCAAAGCTAGTTTAGGAGGATTTTGCAAAAAGATGGGTTTATGTAAGAGACCAAATTCTTCTTCACATTGTAGTGCAACTTAAGAGTTATAGACTAATGTTTTCTTTCAATTAGCTATAGAGTTAAAATGGTACTAATCGAATCTCTTTCCACTTATTATAACATGAACTTGCCCACATGTATGATGGGTCATTAGATTCTTCATATTTCAAATGTATCCTGGAGATCTATAGTAGAGAGCCTACTGTGGGACACTTAGAGCATTTGTTTCCACCATTAGGGAAGCACTACTTATATACATGTCTGAGGCTCTTTTATTATAGGGTAAGATAAAGTTGAATGGTACTGAAGACCACAAGATCAGGATTATGAATTTGTGTAAATGTTCCATTATCTTTCATTTTGTTTTCTTATTCAATTTCTGGCATAAGTTAATTTTAAATCCTCAAAGTAGGTTTTTCTTAGTGTTAAGTTAAAACTAGCAATCTGAAAGTGTGAAAATAATGTCTAACCCTAAAGGGTCAAATACTACACCTGATATGTCAATGAAATCTGTTAAAAGATAAATCAGAGAACCTTTAATATGAAAAAACTTTTGACTAACATGATGCTGTGATCGAGAGGCTCACATCCTTGAGGGAGTTTCCCCAATGTGGGGGTTACAAGAGATGATAGAACCTTTAAAATGTACAACCTAGAAAGAGGCAATTGCATTATGGAGTAAAATTCTCAGAAAAGCAAAATATACTTCTCAGAACAATGAACTGTTTAGCAAAAGAGGAGATTCCCACAATAAAACAAGCTTCTGAGACCAGGACCTACCTTCTCTACTGTACTCTCCTGTACTCTCTTCCTTTGTCTTTAGCTACATTATTCTCTCTTCTCTCTGTCTCTCTCTGTCTCTCTCTCTCTCTCTCTCTCTATTTCTCTCTCTCTCTCTCCCCTTTCTGATTCCCACTCTATGTGATACTTTCTTCCATTGAGTGCTCATCAATACCTGTACCATGCCTTTGGGCCTTCAAAATTCTTTGCTACATAAATGCATTTAAAACTTAAGTATTTTCATATATTAATGAAAACTCAGACCAAGATACCTTACATGTAGTGTTCATCTAAGCTTCCTGAAGAAACTTTTCAGTACAAAGTCCTGGGTATGCACTGTCTTTCCATGTACAAACATAAAACCTACACTGAGGACAAGGAATCTCTGTGACAATAGAGGAGAGGATCCTGGGTCCATGAGTTTGGGAATGCTGTGCAGTGGTCATCTGCTTCTGAGGAGAAAACTCCTGGCCAGGGGTGTCAAAAAGTTTGGATGAACAACAATAAAAGTACTGCTTAACATTTATATAGGATTAGTAAGAGGAAGAGTTTCATCATACACC
Organism: Heterocephalus glaber; assembly: GCF_053883595.1. NCBI lineage: Eukaryota > Metazoa > Chordata > Mammalia > Rodentia > Bathyergidae > Heterocephalus > Heterocephalus glaber. The sequence goes on from NW_028258410.1 coordinate 6,087,643, forward strand.
CACTTAATTCTGGTATGCTTAATTTATTCCACAATGACTCAAAACAACTTCTGATTTCTTAAATAATAATTGAATGTAGGGAACTGAACCCCAGAGTGTGAATTTATCACACTCTGATTTTAATTTTTCTAGCTCTTGCCATAAATCACGCATGATTTTGTAATATCGTGTATTTTTTTTTTTGAAAACTTCAAGCCACAGAGTGATGTCCCTCTACCAGTCACAGCACATTGACTGCAAGGCCAACATTTTAGGAATTTACTATAATGTAAGTAAATTAATTTTATAGTAAGTTGTGAACTGGAAAATTTATTGAATCTGCAGTGACATACAAATATCTGAATCCTTCCTCTTTATTAAGTGTCACACACATAAACTACTTCATAAGACTCTATTTGAAACTTAATTTGTCTCAATGGTGTGCCCAAGAATGCTCACCAATTAGAGGATGGAAGAAACATGGGATCAGCAGGTCTCCAGAGCTCATCAAAAATGTAAGCCTCACAGGTCCTTGGTGGAGACTTGGCAGGCTCACAGGTATTTCAGAAGCAGGGCTGTCCACAAGGTCCACAATGGGAGGATCACTGAGAGGTGAGTTTGCTATCACTCAGTGAAGAAAGAAGCAGGAGGAAAGATCCCATTAAGTCTCTTAACATGGACCACAAGCAATATTCATGTTAGTGAGGTTAGAATCATTACTCTGCTGCTCAGGTAAATTTTTACATTTTAATTTCTGTATTTCTCTTAACAGTAACATATAAGACACATACAAGTATCTATGAAATACTTCAAAATATTAAGCTAATGTAACCTTCAGCCACATATGAAGTATGTGTACTATAAAATAGATTGCTCCAGATTCTACACTTTACCTTGAGCAATTAGTTTTTCAAATGGTCTCAGAGGAGCTGTATTTCATCTAAGGCCCAAATCAAAAGATACGGATTATAGTGATTCCAAATTACTATGGAACAGAGCACCAGGCCATGCTAACTTAATAATGACTTGAGGTGAATTTAAAGGGGTAATGAACAAATGAACAAATTATAAGCAGTTTAAATTTATGAGAGCATTTTATGGAAATTAAACCATAGTGTTTAAACATAGTTTTAATTAGAGAAAGAAAAAAGTTTGAGAGGTCTAGTGTGGTCCTTATTATGCTCACTTTTTGATGGTAACTGTAATTTGTACAGTATTAAATTGATAATGCCTTTTTTTCCAAATAAATTGTGATAATTTACCCATTTTGTAACTTAAGGGGAATGAACTGTCTCACTCAGTCTGTACATATTTTAAAGTTGTTGCCAAATAATTTCAGCACATCACTGAGAAAATGAAAAGAGGGACTAATCTGGATTTCCTGTTCTGCACAGGGTCAGGATGCACTGTGCAGCATGGAAACGTAAGGTGAATTCACCTCAGGGAAGCTTGAGAATCTGTTTTCGCTGAGAGGAAGGACATGGAATAAGAAGAGATGGAGAATGACACTAAGAGTTTTGATGAACCTTATCTGTCATTTTGACAAAGGAAATAAAATCACCTCAGTGTGGTTTGCATCTGTGATCCACATTATCTCAGCAGATTCAGCTTTATCAATTAATTTGGTTTCAATAGTGACATTCTGTGCTCAAATGATTGTCTTTTTATAACAAATATGCCTAAAAGAAAAACCACATGTAAATCAAAGATACCCAACAGAAAAATTCCAATAAACATTTTTATAATATACTCAAAAGCTATGTGAATGTATGACTGTAAGGAAATCAATATTTTATACACATAAAAGGCAGGAAAATGGTAAGTGTTTTTGTAATGGCAAAGTAATTATATACAAAGTATTGTGAATGCCAATGAAAATATTTTCAATAGTATAATACTTCAATTCTCTTTTGACCATGAAAATAAAATAAGCTGAGACTGAATCTCTCAGTATGACTAATATGAATACTGAAAAAAAATTAGTAAGCATATTTTTGAATTATTTGAATGCTTCAAAAACAGCAAACAAGACCTAGGAGCTGAGCTGCACAGGATGCTGGTAACCTTGCTCCTTGGCCATGGAGGAGGAGGCGAGGAACTGAGCCCTGTTGCTGCCACCCCCACCCTTGCCTTTGGCCACAGGGCCAAGCAGATACCTCAAGTCACCCTGCAGAGGTACAGGGGGTCATAAAGGACATTGTTCTGAAATCTAGAAGATAGAGCAGAAGTGAAGAATAGAAAGAGGCCATCTCTGAGGGTCCTTGATGAAAATTGAAGCCCACAGGAAAATGAAAAACAAAACAAAACCCTGTAACAAAAGCACAGCACACTACCATACTTGGTAAGTTGGAGGGGTCACCACCACCCATCAGAACCTGGACTATTTTCAGGGGATGGAAGCTGGAACCTGCAGTATAACCTTGCAGAATTCAACCAAGCAGGAGGTCAGGGAGCTCAACTTGAGCCTTGCAGTGAGAAATCAGCCATTATCTCAGGGGTCGGCTGTTTGCTTGCTGAAACTCATTGACTTAGATCTGAGATTAATTAACTGAGATCTGCTATATACATTGTCTATTTTGACAGGAGAGACATACCCTGAAGTAGGCCCTTGATTTTTATGTTTTATTTTCAAAGTTATTTTTCTCTTATTTTTTTTCATTTTTTTCTTCTCTTTTCAAATTTCTTTTTCTTTTTTTCTTTTCTTACTCTCTCTCTCACTCTCTCCCACCTTTTTCTTCACCTCTCTTTCTTTTTGTTGCACTTCCTATCCTAGTTAGATTTCTTTTTTTTTTCCATTCTCTTTTTCCTTCTCTCAGTTGTCATTAGATTTAAAGGAAAGTGAATACAGTTTCTAGCTTCCCTATTGCTCTTAGGTTGTTCTGTTCTTGTTTTTGTTCTTTTGTTCTGTCTTTTCCCCTTGTCTTCAACACTTCATATAGTTTGTGTGATATTGCTGAGTATTCTGGTCTCACCTCTAACTTTTCCCTATCCTTCTACCTATCTATCCCTCTCTACCAAACTCCTTCTAAGTGCCTATCATGAAGGGTAAAGTTTCTATATTGAAATGGTTATTCACAATAAAAATATTTTGGGCTGGTCCTTGATTTTGATTTAATTCACACAGTTAAAGGTGATAAATTAATAGCTACCACAAATTGTCACTTTCTAAGCTACGTTGATGCTATTGTTGTTGCTGATTATATCACTTAGGCTAAGGTGTTGTGATTGATCTAATCAGTTGTCCTTCCTAGTATAAGAAAACAAGATTTCCTAAGAGTCATTAGAGACTCAAAATCTATAGACTACCTATATCTGGAAGACACCTCTAAGAAACAATCATTCCATAAGTGTTCTAAATAAAAGCAACAGATACTTATAATAAGCAATATTGAAGTATCAACCCAGGAATTCCAAAAACATCACCCACAATGAAAATAGAAAAGAGAAGACACTTAAGCAAGGCACAAACCCAGACTTCCATTTCATCAAAGGCAAATTCTGGGGGAAAAGAGTTAGAAAAGTCTGATAATCAACTACCTGGACACCCTAAACTGATAGCACAAGAAGTAACAAAGCAGGTGATTGAGGCTGTAGAAAAATTCAAAAAAGAAATAATTTCCTACAGCAATGGTGAGCAGAATGAAAGACATGCTTAGATACTCTAGAACAGAAACATAAAAAAATAGATGACCTCAGGACCTTGATGAAACCCATGAATGCCCAGCATAGGAAAGAAAGAGAAACCAAGATTGCCCAACATAGGAAAAAATGGAATCCATGAAACAGATTTGAACAGAGAGCCAGGAGATTAAAAAATTCTGTTGAAAGTATTCACAGCAGAGTGAGCCAAACTGAAGACACAATATCAGATATAGAAGACAGGATGGCAGTCAGTGATCATGAAAAGAGAGATCACTTCAAATTAGTAAGCGATCACAAGAAATTGATCCAACAGCTCCTAGATGATGCAAAGAAGAATAAGACTTACAGGAGTCTGCAAAAAAGCAGGAGAAAGTACAAATGATATGAAAAAAATCTGTTCACAGAATGAAAAGCAGAAAACTTCCCAAACACAGTGAAAGAATTTGACATACAGATAAGTGAGGCATATATGACTCCAACTAGCAATGATCAAAAAAAATCTACACCTAGACATATAATAATCAAGATCTCAGAAACCCAGCAGAACAACAAAATACCATAAGCAGTTAGAGAAAAGAAACAAATCACATTCAAAGGAAAGTCCATCAGAATCAGAGCAGATTTTTCAACATAAACCCTCAAGTCAAGGAGAGCATGGAGTGAGGTATTTCAAGCTCTAAAAGAAAACAACCTCCAACCAAGATGGATGTATCCTGCAAAACTATCTTTCAAAATTGATGGGGAAATAAGATGCTTCCATGACAAAGAATACCTGAGAAACTTCATAAATACCAACCCAGCACACCAAACAATTCTAAACTATATCCTAGAAAAAGACAATGAAGGTCACAATTCCATGAGGCACAACAGAGTAAAGCCTACATGCAATGCAAGAAATTGAAAGGAGAGGGGGGAACATAATAAAATTAAATAGCCAACAACAGGAAAATAACATGACAAGGATATGTCAATACATATCAATTATAACCATCAATGTTAATGGCCTCAATTCACCAATCAAAGAGATAGAGTGGCAGAATGGGTTAAGAAACAAAATCCAACAATATGCTGTATACAAGAAATGCACTTAGTTCAAAAATAAATGCATAGATGGAAAATAAAAGGATGGAAAACAGTTCTCCATGTGACAGGAACCGAGAAAAAAAACCAAGCATACCTGTTTTATTCGCAAACAAAATAAATTTCAAACCAAAAGTATTTAAGAGGGACAAAGAAGGTCACTATATCCTAATAAAGGGAACAATCCAAGATGAAGAGATGACAATCATAAATAAACATGCACCAAACACTAATTCCCCCAACTATACAAAATAAATATTAATGGACATAAAAAATGAAATAAGCACTAATACAATTGTAGATGGGGATCTCAATACCCCACTGTCACAAATAGACAGATCACCTAGACAAATTCAACAATGAAATAATAGAACTGAACCAAGCTTTTGAACAAATGGTCTTGTTAGTTGTCTACAGAGTGTTCCACCACACAAAATCAGAATATACAGTCTTTTCAGCTGCACACAGGTCATTCTCCAAAATAGACTAGATGCTAACTCATAGAACATGTTTAAGTAAATGCAAAGTGATTGAAGTTATCCCCTGTATATTATCAGACCATAGTGCAATTAAACTGGAGATCAATAGCATAACAAACTGCAAGAACTCCAAAAACACATGGAAATTAAATAACACTCTCCTAAATAACCAGTGGGTCACAGAGGAAATAAAAGAGAAAGTAGACAGCTTTTACAATTAAATTATAATGCCAGTACAACATAGAGGAATGCATAGGATACAAGGAAGGCAGTTCTATGAGGGAAATTAATAGGAGTCAATGTCCATACTAGGTAAACAGAGCAAGCTCAAATAATCTATTGATGAATAAAAACCTCCTAGAAAAAGAAGAGCAAGACAAAGCCAAAGCTTGTACAAAGGAGGAAATTATAAAGATTAGAATAAAATCAATGCAATGGAGTCTAAAAGAATGGTTCACAAAATTAACAAATCAAAGAGTTGGTTTTGCAAAAGAAAAAATAAAATTGATAAAGCCTTAGCCACCCTTATAAAGAAAGGAAATAAAAGGCTCAAATCCATATAACTAGGAATGAAAAAGGTGAAGTCACAACAGCCAGTAGAAATCCAGATGATCATCAATACCTATTTTGAGAAAGTGTACTCTAATAAAAAGTAAAATATAGAAATAATGGACAGATTTCTAGATACATATCAATTACCAGAGTTGAAAGAAGATATAAAAAATCTAAACACCCCATTTACAATCAGTGAATTTGAAAACGTAATTAAAAATTTATCAACAAAGAAAAGCCTGAATCCTGATGGCTTCACTGCTGAATTCTACAAGACATTTAGAGAGAAACTATTGCCACTATTCTTTAAATTGTTCAATGAAATTGAATGGGAAGCAATACTTCCAGCTAGAACACCTTGTATGAATGCAGAAGATACAATGCTTTCTCCTTAAGGTGGGGAACAAGGGCAGATATGCTTACTCTTTATCTGTCCATTAAACTTTGAAACCTAGTCCCCACCAAAACAGTCTGGCAATAAAATGACACAACTAGGATAGGATTGGCATGGCAGAAGCAAAATCTTTATATGTAGATGAAATGATCATCTACAGAGAGAATACTAAGAAATCTCTAGGAGCCCCTAGAACTTGTACTTGAATTTAGCAGGATTAGAAAACACAAGGTATATATAAAAATTCAGGTCTGTGTATACTTACTATAAATGAAGAACTGGATATTGAAATTTTAAAGTTATGTAGGAGTACAAAGGACCCAGAAAAGCCAAAAACAAAAAACAAAAACAAAAACTGTGTTGGAAGACATTTAATACTCAATTTTAAGACTTGTTCTAAAGCTACAGTAATCAAGGCAGTGTTGGTGTAAGGAAAGACATATAGATCATTTGAATAAAACAGAGAATCTAGAAATAGAACCACATATATATGGTCCACTGAGTTTTGAAAGATTATTTAACATTACCATTTTGTAGAATATAAACTCGATTCAAGAGCCGAGGAAGAGATAGTGTCTTCAGCAAATGGCACTAGAACACTGTATATAAAAAATTAACCTCAACCCTTTTTCTCCATACATGAAAATAACTTGAAGGGATCTATGAACCTAAATAAGAAAGCCTAAAAGTATAAAACTTTAAGAAGAAATTATAAGGGAAAATATTTATGAATTCAGGGTAGGCAAGAACTACCTAGGATACAAAAAACATGATGTATGAAAGAAAAAAAATTGATAAATGAGATTCTGTCAATATTTAGAACTTTAAATGACATCATTAAAATGAAAAGTAGTCCTTAAACAGACCATATTTACAATGCATTTAACCTATGAGCAGAATATATAAAGAATTCTTAGAGCTCATTAATAGACAACCCAATTAAAAAGTAGACATAAGATGATAAATAGCCAGTATAGCTCGAGGAATGGTTTGCAACTCTAGAATCAGAAAAATACTAATCAGTACAATAATAAGATTGAATTATACACTCATTAGGGAGATGAAGTTAAAAGTTTTAAAAGCCTTGTCATGACTTTTTCTTTTTGTTGGATTCTCCCCCTTTCCGTTTAATTTGTTACACCTGGTGGATTCATTCTGGTGGGTTTCCTGGGGTTGTGATCCTCATTGTCTTTTCCTAGGGTATTGTCTAAAATTTTTTGGAGTGCTGGTTTGGTATTCATGAAGTTCCTGAGGGACTCTTTATCATGGAAGTATCTTATTTCTCCATCAATTTTGAAAGATAGTTTTGCAGGGTACATCTATCTGGGTTGGAGGCTGTTTTCCTTTAGGGCTTGAAATACATCACTCCAAGCTCTTCTTGCCTTGAGGGTTTGGGTTAAGTCTGCTGTGATTCTGATGGGCTTCCCTTTGTATGTGATTTGTTTTTTTCTCTCACTGCATGTAGAATTTTATTCTTCTGTTGGTTTCCTGGAATCCTAACTATTATATGCCTATGTGTAAATTTTTTTTTGATTAAGGCTAGCTGGAGTCCTATATGCCTCACTTATCTGTATGTCAAGTTCTTTGCCCCTCCTTGGGAAGTTTTCTGCGGTCACTTCTGTGAACAGTTTTTTTATGTCATCTGCACTCTCTCTTTCTTCATTGACTCCAATCAGTCTTATGTTATTCTTGTTTGCATCGTCTAGCAGCTGCTGGATTGATTTTTCATGTTCCCTTACAATTTTAAAGCAATTTTTCTTTTCCTGTTCACTAATTGCAATCTTATCTTCTATATGTGAAATTCTGTCCTCACATTGGTTCATTCTGCTGTGCAGACTTTAGATGGAGTTTTTAATCTCTTGGAAATCTGTTTGTATCTGTTTTATGGATTCCATTTGTTTCCTATGTTGGGATTCCATCATATTCCTCAGATCCTCTATTTTTTTATCTGTGTCCTCTCTAGATTTACTAATCATGTCTTGCACCATGAGCATAATCTTTCCTGTTATCTGAGTAATTATTTCTTATTTCATTTTTCCCTGATCCTCTTTTGTTGCCAGTTCAGAGAGTCCAGGTGGTTGAGTATCAGAGTGTCCCATCTCATTTCCCTTTGGGGTTGCTGTAGGTGATCCAGAAGTCTGTTTTTGATACTTGTTTATGTGTCTTCTCATTTCCACAGGAGGGGTGCTTCTGGTGCCCATGCTGCTCAGCTTCTCTGCCGTAGGAGCTTGGGATGGCAGCAGGGGAGCTTCCTTCCAGGTGCTGGGACTGGCTCAGCTTCTCTTCCCTAGGAGCCTGGGATAGAGGCAGGGAGCTTCCTTCTGGGTTCCGTGACTGGCTGAGCTTCTCTGCCCTAGGAGCCTGAGATGGAGGCATGGAGCTTCCTTCTGGGTTCTGGGATTGGCTGAGCTTCTCTGCCCTAGGAGCCTGGTCTGGAGGTGGGGAGCTTCCTTCTGGGTGCTGGGACCAGATGAGCTTCTCTGGCCTAGTGGCCAGGCTTTGTTCTTGGGTCTGCCCACAGCCAGGCCTCATCCCGGGTGGATGACAGCTGGTCACAGGGGTAGGATCCCACAGCTTCCTCATGGCTCCATGCACAGATGTGTGTGGAAAATGGTATATTTCAAAGAACTAGAGAAAATCCAAAAATTAATTTGGAACTGGAAAAGACCTAGAATAGTAAAAGAAATTCTAGGCAACAGCATCATGTTAGGGGTTGTCACAATTCTGACATGAAACTATACTACAAAGCCACTGTGGTAAATAAAAACTGCATATTACTGGCAAAGAAACAGACCCCATGAACAGTTGAATAGATTAAAAGATACAGAAACAACTCCAGACATAGCTACCTCAACTTTGACAAAGAAGCAACCATCCTCACTGGAGGAAATATAGCCTCTTTAATACATGGTGTTGGAAAAACTGGATTTCAACTTACCAGAGATTTAAAACTAGAGGTCTATCTTTCACCAAGCACTAAACTAAAATCAAAGTGTATTAAAAATCTAAATATTAAAAGAGAAACACTAAACTTACTGAAAGATAAGTTAGGTAAAACTCTGGAAGATATTGGCATATGAAAATAATTTATGAACAAATCCTCAGTAGCATGGGAACTAGCACAAAGAATAAGAAACTGGGATCTCATCTTATTAAAAAGCTTCTGTACTGCAAGAGAAACCACCAACAGAGCTAAGAGAAAACTTACAACATGTTAAAAATATTTTACTGGCTGTTCCTCAGACAAAGGTCTACTATCTCAAATCTATAAAGAACCTAAAAAAATAATACCCACCAAATATAAAGACCCAATTCAAAAATGGGCATCTGAAATGAACAGGCATTTCTCAAAGAAGTAAAAGCAGCAAATAAACATACAAAAAAAGGTTCAGCCTCACTGTTCATTCAAAATATGCAGATGAAAATAATGCTGAAATTCCACATCACCCCAGAAAGAATTGCTGCTATCAAGAAGTCATCAAGTAAAAAAATGATGGCATGGTTGTGGGAGAAAGGAACCCTTTTCCATTGTTGGTGGGAGTGTGGATTGGTGCAACCACTGTAGAAATCAATATGGAGATCCCTCAAAAAACTAGGATTAAAGATCCCATTTGACCCAGCTATTCCTCTGCTGGGTGTCTTCCAAAAAGAACTAAAAGAATCTTATCACAGTGATATATGCACACTCATGTTTATAGTGGCACAGTTTGTAATAGCTAAAACTTGGAAATAGCCTAATTGCCCATCAACTGGAGACTGGATAAAGATGTGGTTTTTCATAATATGGAGTACTACTTAGCCATAAAAAACCAAGAAACTAGAGACATTTATAGCTAAATGGATGCACATTGAGGCCATAATCTTAAGTGAAATAAATAAGACACATGTCTAAATATGAAATAGTTTGTCTGGTATGAAAAACTAAATATGTAAATAAGGATCAAAATGTAAAATTGATAATGTGAACTAGAAAGAAAATGTCTAAAGGAGTAGGGGAAATGGGAAAGGTAGGGAAAGGAAAAAATGGAAACAAAGTCTTTGTAAATAGTGAAGGGTGGAGAGGGTGAAGGGAGGAAATGAGAAGGGGAAGAAATAAGAACCAAAATACATAATAGAAAAGGTACAAGATCCCAATGATGAATGTAAGTGTATTGTATGCCTACAAAGTACCAATAAACTTAATGGGAAAAAACATAAGAAAATGAATTAAGGTTAAATTAATTTTAAAATAAAGAGATTTTGGAAAAGTTCTGAAATCAAGCAGAGGGAGGTCTGCAAAGAAATGTCACCTCATTAAATATTAGAATCCATGTCTAGCAGAAGGATGCATTATGGATGAGTACTTTAAATTTTTTTCAAGAAAATATGCAGATAAGAAGGTGTCAGAATAAAATAGGAAATATACTGGTGGTAGGGAAATAGAATTTATGCATGCAGAATGGCATTACTTTGACATCCAGAATGCATAGATGATGGTACAAAGAGGAAAGGACAGGGTTAAAACACTGGTCATGAAGACAACATGAAGTGAGAGAAAGGTGCGGCATGATCAGCCTGGTGTCCTTTAGATCAACATTATTGTCAAAGCAATCTCAGGTTTAAGCATTAGATTTTTTAAATTTTTTTTTGTATATCCTTTTTATAGGTACATTTTAGGTGTACAACATAATGATCGTCATCATTGGAGATATGCACCTTTACATACTCTCTTGGTCCTTATTTTTCCCCCTTCCCCTACCCTCCTTTCAACCCCTCCATCTCTCCCTATTTACAAAAACTTTGTTTCCATTTTTTCATTTTCTCATGTTAGTTCCATTCCCCTCTTTCCTTTCCCTACCCCTCCCACTTCCCCTTCCCCTTTGCCCCTTTTCTTCCTATTTCACATTTTCTATTATACCTTTTAGTCCTTATTTACACTTTCAGTTTCTCATACTAGAGAAACTATTCAGCATTTACATATGTGTGTCCTGTTTATTTCACTTAAGAGTATCATCTCAATGTGCATCCATTTAGCAATAAATGTCTCTAATTTCTCATTTTTGATGGATGAGTAGTACTCCATTTTATTTTTAAAAACCCCACATTTTCTTTATCCAGTCTCCAGTTGATGGGCATTTCGGCTGTTTCCAAGTTTTAGCTATCACAAACTGTGCTGCTATGAATATGGGTGCACATATATCACTGCAGTATGATTCTTTTAATTCTTTGGGAAAGACACCCAGCAGAGGAATAGGTGGGTCAAATGGAACTTCCAGTCCTAGTTCTTTGGGGTATCTCCATACTGATTTCCACAGTGGTTGCACCAATCTACACTTTCACCAGCAGTGCAGCAATGTTCCTCTTTCCCCAAAGCCCCTCCAGCATTTGTTGTTGGTTGATTTCATGATAGCAGCCATTCTTTCAGGAGTGAGGTGGAATCTCAGCTTTGTTTTCATTTGCACCTCTCCAATGACCAGTGATGTTGAACTTTTTTTATATGGTTATTTTCCATGTCTAATTCTTTGTGTGAGAAATGTCTGTTCATTTCAGATGCCCATTTCTGGATTTAGCCTTTAAATTTGGGAGGTCTGATTTTTTTAAGTTCTTTATGGATTTGAGAAAGTAGATCTTTGTCTGAGGGACTGCTGGTGAAAAATTTTTCCCACATTGTGGGTTGTCTCTTCACACGGCTGGTGGTTTCTCTTGCTGTGCAGAAGATTTTAGTAAAAAGAGATCCCACTTTTTGATTGTTTGTGCTAGTTCATGGGCAACTGAGATTTTGTTCATAAAGTCTTTTCCTACACCAATGTCTTGAAGAGTTCCACTTAGCCTCTGTTCCAGGTGGTTCAGTGTTTCTGCTTTTATATTTAGATCTTTAATCCATTTTGATTTTAGATTAGTGCATGTTGAGAGATATAGGTCTAGTTTTAGTCTTTGGCAAGTGGAAACCCAACTTCTCCAGCACCGTTTATTAAGGAGACTACCTTTCCTCCAGCAAGAGTGTTTGGCTCCTTTGTCAAAGATGAGGTATCTGAGTGTGTGTGGAGTTGTTTCTGCATCTTCTCATCTGTTCCAATGGTCTTCAGGTCTGTTTCTTTGCCAGTATCATGCTGTTTTTAATCACAGTAGCTTTGTAGTATAGTATCAAGTTGGGGGTTGTAATACCCCCTGCCATGTCTCTGTTACCTAGAATTGCTTTTGCTATTCTGGGTCTCTTCTTTCTCCAAATGAATTTATGGTTTGTTTTCTCAAGGTCTATGAAGAATGCTGCTGGGATTTCAATTGAGATTGCATTGAATTGATATAGCAATTTTGGAAGTATAGCCATTTTCACTATGTTGATCCTTCCTACCCAGGAGCAAGAGAAGTCTTTCCATTTTCTGATATCCTCATCAATATCTTTTTTTTCAAAGTGCTATAATTTTCGGAGAAGAGGTCTTTGATTTCTTTTGTTAGGTTGATTCCTAGGTATTTAAGTTTTTTGGATGCTATTGTGAAAGAAATTGTTTGCCCTATTTCTCTCTCAGTGACTCTGTTTTCGTGTAGAGGAATGCTATTGATTTCTGTGTGTTGACCTTGTATCCAGCTACTTTACTGAATTTGGTTATTAAGTCTAGAAAACTTTTGGTGGAGTTCTCAGGGTCTTCTATATAGAGTATCATGTCATCTGCAAATAATGACAATTTGACTTCTTCATTTCCTATCTTTATTCCTTTCATTTCTTTCTCTTCTCTAATTGCTGTGGCTAATGTTTCCAAAACTATATTGAACAAGAGTGGTGATAGTGGACATCCTTGTCTTGTTCCTGATTTTAGTGTGAAGGATTTCAGTTTTTGACCATTTAGTATTATATTTGCTGTTGGTTTTTCATTGATGGCTTTTATCAGATTGAGGTAGAGAAAATCTACTCTGATTTTTGTAGGGTTTTTATCATACATGCATATTGGATTTTGTCAAATGCTTTTTCTGCATCTATTGAGATGATCATATGGTTTTTGTCCCTGACTCTATTGATATAGTGTATTACATTGATTGATTTGCATATGTTGAACCATCTCTGCATCCCTGGGATGAATCCCACTTGGTCAGGGTGTATGATCTTCTCGATGATCTTCTGCATTCTGTTTGTCAGTATCTTATTGAGGATTTTTGCATCTATGTTCATTAGTGAGATTGGCCTATAGTTCTCTTTTTCAGTTGGGTCTTTCTCTGTTTTGGGGATCGAGGTGATGTTTGCTTCCAGGAATGATATCAGAAGTATTTTTTCCCTTTCAATTTCATTGAAGAGTTTAAACAGTAGTGGCAGTAGTTCCCCTCTAAATGTCTTGTATAATTCAGCAGTGAAGCCATCAGGACCCGGGCTTTTCTTGGTTGGTAATTTTTAATTACATTTTCAATTTCATTAATTGATACTGGGTTGTTTAGAATTTCTAGATCTTCTTCTTTCAACTTTGGTAATTCATACGTGTCTAGGAATCTGTCCATTTCTTCTTTTTTTCCTTCTTATTGACATATAGGTTCTGGAAGTAGGTATTGTTGATTCCCTGTATTTCTGCTGGGTCTGTTGTAATTTCACCCTTTTCATTACTAATTGCATGGATTTGGGCCTTTTCTTACCTTTTCCTGATAAGGTTGGCTAAGTGTTTTGCAATTTTGATTATTCTTTCGAAGAACCAACTCTTGGCTTCATTGATTTTTTTGTATTGTTTTCTTATTCTCCATTGCATTGATTTCTGCCCTGATCTTTATAATTTCCTCCCTTGTATGAGCTTTGGGTTTGTCCTGCTCTTCTCTTTGTAGAAGATTGGGGTTCAGCATCAGGTTATTAATTTGGCATGCTCTGTTTTCCTAACATGATTATTCACTGCTGTGAATTTCTCTCTTAAAACTGGTTTCATTGTGTCCCATAGATTCCGATATGTTGTATTGTCATCATCATTTATTTGAAGGAACTGTCTGATTTCTTCTTTAATTTCGTTTGTGACCCATTGGTTATTCAGAAGTGTGTTGTTCAATTTCCATGTGTTTATGAAATTTTTTGTTTCTTTTGCTGTTGATCTCCAATTTCATCGCACTATGTTCTGATAATATACAAGGGATAGCTTCAATTCCTTTGCACTTACCTAAATATGTTCTATTTGCAAGCATGTGGTCTATTTTGGAGAATGACCCATGTGCAGCTGAAAAGAATGTGTATTCTGATTTTGTGGGGTGGAACACTCTGTAAACATCTGTTATAGTCTTGTCTTCAATAGTTTGATTGAATTCTTGTATTTCATTGCTTTCTTTTGTCTAGTTGATCTATTTGTGACAATGGGGTATTGTGGCCCCCCACTACTATTGTATTAGTGCTTATATGGTTTTTCATGTCCATTAGTATTTGTTTTATATAGTTGGGTGCACGAGTGTTTGGTGCATAGATATTTATGATTGTCCTCTCTTCCTGTTGGATTGCTCACTTTACAAGGATGTAGTGTCCTTCTTTGTCTCTCTTAATCAGAGTGGGTTTGAAATCCACTTGTTCTTCAATGAGGATAGCTATTCCTTTTTATTCACGTTCCTGTCACATGGAGTATTGTTTTCCACCCTTTAACTTTCAGTCTATGGATTTTTTTTTAATTAAGTGTGTTTCTTGTATGCAACATATTGTTGGATCTTGCTTCTTGACCCATTCTGCCAGTCCATTTCTTTTGATTGGTAGGTGAGACCATTAACATTGATGGTTATAACTAAAATGTATTGAGTTATCATTGTCATGACTTTTTCATTTTTGGATCCTCCCCCTTTGCTTTTTATTTCTTGTGCCTGGCAGATTCATTTTGCTGGGCTTCCTGGGGTTGTGATCCTCATTGTCTTTTCCTAAGATTTTGTATAAAATTTTTAGAGTGCTGATTTGGTATTCATTAAGTTCCTAAGGTGCTCTTTGTCATGAAAGTATCTTATTTCACCATCAATTTTGAAAGATATTTTTGCAGTGTACATCAATCTGGGTTGGAGTTTGTTTCCCTTAAGGCTTGAAACACCTCACTCCAAGCTCTTCTTTCCTTGCGGGTTTCCACTGAGAAGTCTGGTGTGATTCTGATGGGCTTTCCTTTCATGTGATTTATTTTCTCTAGCTACCTGTAGAATTTTGTTCTTCTGTTGGATTTCTGGTTTCGTAACAATTATATGCCTATGTGTAGATTTTTTTGATCAAGGCTATTTGGAGTCCTATATGCCTTGCTTATCTGTATGTCAAATTCTTTTCCCCTGTTTGGGAAGTTTTCTGCCATCACTGCTGTAAACAGGGTTTTTTTTATGTCATCTGCACTCTTTTCTGTTTCTTCATTGACTCCAATCAGTCTTTTGTTATTCTTCTTTGCATCGTCTAGCAGCTGCTGGATTGATTTCTCGTGGTCCCTTGTGATTTTAAAGAATTTTTTCTTTTCCTGGTCACTAATTGCAATCTTACCTTCTATATTTGAAATTCTGTCTTCACATTGGCTCATTTTTCTGCATAGACTTTCAATGGAATTTTTAATCTCCTGGAAATCTGTTTGTATCTGTTTTATGGATTCAATTTGTTTCCTATGTTGGGATTCCATCATGTTCCTCAGCTGCTCTATTTTTTTTATCTGTATCCTGTTTAGATTTATTAATCATGTCTTGCACTATGGGTATGATCTTTGCTGTTATGTGAGAAATTATTTCTGATTTTATTTTTTCCAGATCCTCTTTCATTACTAGTTCAGTGAGTCCAGGTGGTTGAGTATCAGAGTGTTCCATCTCGTTTCCCTTTGGAATTGCTGTAAGTCATCTGAAAGTCTGTCTACCTGTCTTCTCATTTTGATGTGTGGGGGTGGGGGTGGGTGGGTCTGTGTTCCCAGTGCATAAGGGGCTCACCTCCTCTGGGCTCAGAGTCATGGCACTCCTACCTGGAAGCCTTCTGCTGCCAGCAGCAGTAGTGTGCCGATCTGGAGATCTCCTCTGGGCTTGGAGCTGTGGCCCGCCTACCCGGAAGCTTCTTCTATGCTGGGAGCCACAGCACACCTACTTGGAAGCCTTCTGCTGCCTGGGAGCCATGGTGAGCTGATCTAAGCATTAGATATTTTAGAGAAAACTAAGGAGAGCATCAGACACAGAAGGACTGCATCACTGTCATTCTCCACACTAGGACCTAGACAATGAGGAAGAGATGAGGCATTTCCAAACCCAAGGGCTGACAGAGAACCTCTCACACCCAAAGCTGAAGTAAATGGGAAAAATATTGAGATGGCCAGGTAAAATTTAAAATGTCATTTTGAAAATACTGAAAAAGTGAAAGATTGCTGGAACTTGATTTCATTTTAAATACTGAATTGCATAATTCTCTCTATGTATATATAAACTAAAGAATGTCAGCAGTTTGGGGAAAGAAAATAAAAACAGAAATATGTACATTCAAGAGATTGCAAAATACTTCATTTTACCATTTATTGTCTCCTGGATTCCTCATTAGAAGTCACACTGTAGGTCTGATGGGTGCTCTCCATTCTGCTTCTAACATCCACTGCTCACTTTAACCTCTGACTCTACAGAGACAATGGCAGGTGGGCAGAGATGGACAACCTCATCATCTTCACAGAGTTCCTCCTCATGTATGTCACAAGCTCCCAGGATCTCCAGTTTCTGCAAGGTGTGCTGTTATTAGTGATTTATCTGGGAGCATTAACAGAGAAT
The DNA here is from genome assembly GCF_053883595.1 of Heterocephalus glaber. NCBI lineage: Eukaryota > Metazoa > Chordata > Mammalia > Rodentia > Bathyergidae > Heterocephalus > Heterocephalus glaber. Next base: position 6,104,446 of record NW_028258410.1, read on the forward strand.
CTGGTGACTGTCGCTCTCATTATGACAGACACATATCTGTACTCTCCCACATACTTATTTTTGCTTAAATTATTTTATTGGTACATTTTAGGTATTTAATACATTTACATTTAACATTGGGTGCTTGTACCTGTACATGATGTATCTTGGTTCTTATTTTTCCCCATTACCTGTGTGCTCTTCACCCCCTCCACCTTTCCCTATTTACATAGCCTTTGTTTCCATTTTTCTTTTCTCATAATTTTCCCTTTCCATTCTTTCCTTTCCCCTTCCCTTCCCATTTCCCCTACCCCTTTGGACCTTTTCTTCCTATTTCAAATTATCAATTATTCTTTTTAATAGTTACACAGGTAATGGGAAAATAATAAGAACCAAGATACATCATGCACAGGTACAAGTACCCAATGATAAATGTAACCATATTGTATACCTAAAATGTACCAATAAAAGAATTTAAGGAAAAAATAGTTTTATCCCATGTACTTTTTTGTAAGCAGTGTGGCCCTCCTAGACTTTGGCAGCATCTCAGTTATTGTTCCCAAAGTCATAGTGAGGTCTATATCCTTGGCAGAGTGTGCTGCACAGATTTTCTTCTATATCATTTTTGAATCTGTGGAAATTGCCCTCCTGGTGGTCATGTCCTATGACCCCTATGTGGTGATTTGCCACCCTCTGCACTACAGCCTCCTACTCACCCTGAGTCTGTGTTCTCAGGTCACAGCTGGCTCCTGGGCCTCTGGTCTGCTCTACTCTACTATCCACACAGGCACTCTTTTCAGGCTTTCCTTCCCCAAGACCAACATGATCCAACAATATTTCTGTAATTTTACTCAAATTCTTAGGATTTCATCTTCAGATGTCCAGTTTTCAGAATTTGTAATCATTGCTCTAAGCATTTGTCTTGTGTTACTCTTTTTCCTTTATGTTTATGTCATACACAAACATATTTTCAACTGTGCTTAAGATGTATTCTGTGGAAGACCAAAACAAAGTCATATCCACCTGTACCCCACATTCTCCTATTGTTGGTCATTTCAGGGGCCATTTCTTAGGTCCCATTGCAAATGAACCAACTCTTAAGAATCTGCTCACTGCTATTTTCTATAGCATGGTGCCCCCATTCACCTACTGGCTACTCAACAGGGAGTTCAGTGGTGCTCTGCAAAGAATGTTCAACAGATTCTTTGAACTCTGAGTCAAGGATTTTTTGACTGAAACATGAATATTAACATACAGATGAAAGTGATTTAATTTATTTACATTATAATCTACACATGTGAGTTATGTATTTTAGTTGCCTTTATATATTTTGTTATCTGTACTTGTTATGATGAAATAAAAGTTTACATATTATTTTCCCTGCTGGGCGTTTTGGATATGTTGTATATTCCATACCCATTTCATGAAACACTAGACAAGTGGCCCACATATGTTTTTAATATATTTGGGATCACTTTGAACTAACAACAAAGTCAGGCATCATAAGGAGCAGGGTGTCCAATAAATATTACAACTTACTAGACACCTGTGATGTTGAGAGAACCTCAGGTGCTGGATCTGACAAACCTGGAGAAGCTCACTGAGTGGTCCTGTGAGAAGACCCTGCTATCTGCACTGTGGTCTCTGCTCTTGTTCTTCCACTCAGGCTTGGATGGGTCATCTGGTGATTAAAAGGGGACAACTAAGAACTAAGGACACAGTAGGGCTTTGGAAACTGAGACCCTCACCCACCCCTTCTGCTGTATCTGCTAAAACCCTTTTGCTCACTTAATGCAAAATCAAGAAACCCAAATAAATGACCTTCCAAAAAACTGTAATTTGGAAGCATTTTGTTTCTGTGTGTAATCCAGATGAAAACATGCAGGCAAGCCTTGATCCATTCAAACTTGGTGAGCAATGAGGAAAATGAGACAGATGGAATGATAACCATATCTAGGATTTCTCTGGAGAGCAGCAGACAAAGCTTGCCCTGTGTGGTGCACCTTTTTCATCCAATAGCCCACAAAATAGCACATAAAAATGACCACTCCAAATGAGAAGTGTTTTGTTTCTCAGACTTTCAATAGCTCAATCTGCAAACGGGTGGCTAAAATACATATTGGCTATATTGTGTCTAAGAACTTAATCTCAAATTCTCCTGTTTCATCTAGAAGCCCTGTCTGGGAAAACTTCAGCATGGAGGTGCTGGTGCCCATTTAGCCCCAGTCCAGCCCTAGAACAACAGGCACATCAGGCTCCCTACATCTCAGTACTTATGCTCCTGGCAGAAGTAAATGGTGTTTGGCCCCATGGACCTCTTGTCCTCCAGTGCTCACATCCTGGTGAAGGTCTGGACATGGCTCACCCTCCCCTAATGCCTGAGATACCCCACTTACAATGTTTCATCCCTGAGGAGGCTACATCTGTTAAAAGTTAAAATCTGTGGGAATGTAAGACATAGAACTTGATTTGATCTCTGTAACTGTTGTGAAATATTTGCATCAATCAAGGCAGCTAACATATCCATATTTTTAAAAAATATATCTGCTTCCAAGTCATATTTGAATCTATATTTAAGGTAAAAATACTCTGTAATTTAGATTTGGATAACATTTACAAAGGTAGGATGTTAACATTTCTGAAATGTTTTGATTTCTTGAAGAATTTTTCCTTTCTGTTTGTCACTTTGTCAAAGATCAACCCATTTTAAGTGAGGTTTATCAAAAAATGATGGTGCATCCTCATCCACTCTACAGAATCTGGCATGGAGTGAGCTTTGGGTCTCTCCCAAAGTAAAAAGCACAATAAAAGAGAAAGGGTTTTTTTGGTGTGGCTTCTAGATTTCAAGGCTGGAACAACATAGCAACCAAAGACACCTACAAATGTCTATTTCCAGAACTCCTGCAAAAAGTTACAAGAACAAAGGGATAAGTGTGTATATAAGGAGGGAAGCACTTTGAAAAGGATTTATGGCAATGTGTCTTTTATTCAATTTTTGTGTAATTTAAATACTCACTGTCCTTATGATCACACCTCCTAGTGTTTGACAATATTTGGAGAAGTGCAAACTCTTATACTTGGTTGGTGAGAATGTCAGCAAGTATAAAAAAATATGTAAAACAAGTGAACTTTGTCAAAAATTAATGCAGAATTCCTTTAGGATTCTGCAGTCCTGCTGCTGAGTATATATTTAAAGGAAGGACAGGAGGATCTTGAAATGGTATCTGCACTCCTATGGTCACTACAGTGCCATTGTGAGCATCAGACACAGGTGAACTACTTCAGTGTCCAATGGCACAGAAATGAATTGATAAAATGTGGTTCACAAACAATGGACTGTGTTATTTGTTCTGAAAAAAGAAATCCTTCTATATATAAGAAGTTTGATGAACACTGGTCATCTTATGTTCAGTAAAAGAAGAGGATACAGAGAGGCAATTACAGAGAGTGCATGACCCCACTCTTCTGAAAGACCTGAAGTTGTGGAGTCCTGCAGTGAAGGAACACAGTGGTGATGAACTGTAGCTTCAGGGAAGAGGAGGTGGAGATGCACATTTTCATTCTGCAAGATGAGTACGTTCTGGTGCCCTAACATCCAACACTATGAGTATAAATAATAGGATTTTTATGTGTGCTTGAGGCCTTCAAAGAGAGCAGAGTTAAAATATTCTCATCACCAAAATCAATAAATCAATAAAGTGGTAGATATCTGTGCTGATAGATAAAGAATGAAGTAAAAATGCCCAATTCAAGAAATCATGAGTTTTAATTGAGAAATTACTATAAATCTGCAGCAGAAAGAAAATGACTTGAAATTAATAATCAATATGATCAAGGACACAGAATAGAACATCAAAATGTAAAAATGTATCATATTTCTATATATCAGCAAAGAAAATCTTGAAAGGAAAACTGAAAACTAAAAACAGGTAATACCTTCAACAACAACAACAAAGAGAATGTAATATTTAAATTCTTAAATGTAATACATACTGTATTTGTTTCCCATGTACCATAAAAATCTGATAAAAGATATTAAATATCCAAGTGGGAACACATACCATACTGAGACTGCAAGTGATAACAATAAAATTTCTCTTTCTTAGAAAACTGATACTGTATATTCAGCATAATTTTGTGCAGAACACCAGTGCCATCCTGTACATCTATACAAACTGTCCAAGAAACTCATATCTACAATATAATGTGATTAATAACAAACCAATAATGTTTTAGAAGGTTCACTTTGGATGAATCATTACTTTTATAGAATTTTAATTAGATTAAGTAGATTTAATATTAATGAAAGTTCCAATGGATAACATTGCTTAACATTAGTATTTTAAAATCTCATGTCATAAATCCATTCTTTTGGTTATCTAGGGATTATTGTGAGAAATAAACATAGCACACCTTACAGATTCAAGTAGCAATGCTGGCTTACTGAGAAAGATGAGTCCTGTCCCCTAGTCCTGGGCTTGTGTCTCAATGGTCCACTGCAGAGGTTTCTCTTTTCCAGATCCTCAGACTTTCCTCCTACATCGCTCTGCACTTTTTCATTATTGCCATTGAACATGCAGATGATGGCAAAAGCAAAGTGAAAGTCTGATCCACTCCTGTTACTATGAAAAGGAAGGCACAAAACAGCCACTTTCATTTTTATGAAGACACCCCAGAGTAATAACATCACAACTGCAGTTATCTCATTAATCTGATTGTAATGTCTGGTCCCTCTGGATAATGCCAGGCTGGTAACTGTAGCAACAGACTAAAAGGCATGTTTGATGATGACATTTAGATGATAAGCACTTTCTGCATGCTACTAATCCTATAAAAAATAAATAAGAGAAATAAGAGAATAAATGTTAGTGATAAATTAAAAATCACCAAAAAATGAGTATATATAGAGATATAAAAGAGTAGAGTGTGTTCTATAAGCTTGATGGTTTTCAAATAATTGAGTCTGACATTCAACACACAGTTTAAAACTTCATTTTATGTATGTGTATCAAATCCCTGAGATGAATGTTATTATGTACAGCCAATCTGTACTAATAAAAATTAAAATTAAAAAATATTTTAAAGAGTTATATATGTGGATATTCTATATATAGAGAATAATAGCATTTGTGCAGTATCTAATAGTAATCACTGTTTTTTTGAAAGCTGTTTTATATAAAATGCATTACATCCAGAATTTCACCCTTTCATCTGATGAGGGTCTGGTAACATGGTCACATGTGTAGTAACTAGAGGGGTTTATTTTAGATTTAGTTTTTATTACTGCATTCTGCAATACATAAAGGTCACATTCATTGTGGGGGACTTGCACATGCACAAAATACATCTAATTCCCTTTTTCTTCTTTTGTCCCTCTCCCCTCTGCCCTGTCCCCTTTCCACCCCTTCCCTGTCCATGTATAGCAGCTCTACTGGAACTTCCCTGAGGAACCTGGTCCAGGGCCTCCCCATACTGACCCCTCCTGCTCCTGGTGGGGTTGGTGCAGCTGCAGGCTGAGTGTGCTGCGCAGTGCTCACACATGTGTGTCCCAGAGGGCAGGTGTGGGCAGCATGGTCACCAGGGTGGACAGAGGTGGTGGAGCCCTGGACATGGAGCCAGAGGAGACCTTCAGTTCCTAGGGCCCAGGCTGTCCTAAGCGGACCCTGGGAGCCAGGCCTGCCACCCAATTCTCCCATCATCACCTGCAGGTCTCCTCGCCTGCATCCACTGGGGTGTACAGACCTCCAGGCTGCAGAGAGCCAGGCTGAACTGCTGTAGACCCAACCTCCCAGAGAAAAGGTCTGAGCAGCCCCATCCTGTGTAAAGCACCTGGCCATTGCATGGTTAGAGGAGTGGGAGTTGGATGGGTGGACCAGGGGCCTCTGATGCCCTGGGTGAGGAGGTGCTGGGAGCCAGCCATTCTCTGTTCTGGATCTGGTCCTGGGAGAAGAAGGACCCTTAGGAGCAATGAACATGGGTGGGTGCTGGGCTGGTCAGGCCTGAGGGTTCAGATGGAACAGACAAAGGCCCAGAGCATGGGACAGTGTGGGTTCTGAGAGAAGGTTTTGAAGTAAAGGTACTTAGATCTTCAAAACATAATATTTAACTGAATTCCAAGAAAAAGAGGAGGATTTGAGAGGAAATACATAATGCATACTTAATATTTTAACAGAGTATCAATATCCTTTCTCCAAAGACCTAAAGAGTTAAAAATCATACATAGAAGACAAAGTCCATTTTATAAAATACAAGGAGTAAAATACAAAACCTACAGTGAGATTATGAAATTCAGATTCATCAATCAAGAACAGTTTTCCTGTTGTGCTGCTCAATTTGAACTTGGGTCCTTGTGGTGCTGGGCAGTGCTGCACATCTGAGCCTAGAGCTCTTTATCAGTCAAATATGAACATAGTCACAGTGTCATCACTGTCAGGATAAAATGTTCCCAAACAGAAGTGCTGAGAAGCCAAGCTGTTGTTGCTTTCTCTACAGCAGCAGAAAGGCAAGGAGAGCTGTGCATGTGAGGGAGAGATGTGAGATACATTCATCTCTGTGTCATTTTATGTTCCTTCTTGAACTTGTCCATTTTGTGCTGAAACATTGTGGGCTTGTACACACAAAGGAACAGCACTGTGACAGCAAGAGTCACAGGTATGTGGGTGCACCAACAACAAAGAGCCACACAATGACTTTAAAAGCATGAAAGTAATTTTATTGTAAAATTCAGTGATATGAACACAGTTTAATAACATTACCACAGAACAAGGAGGCAGGGGATAACACCAAAGAAGAAGGGGAACCCTCTGAGGAGGACCTCATGCAAGATGGAGACTTAAGCTTGGGTAGAAGAGAGAAAGTGCTCCTCCACACCTAGTTTCTCAGTTCCTTAAGTATGGAGTTCAGACAACAGTGATTTGGTGCCAAAGCCCTGTATGGTTGGAGGGGGCCATTCTTGGCATGGCTGGGGTTTGGGAGCCATGAGCCCCTTGTGTGTGAATGATTGTTGGGTACACTCTGGACCACCTCCCTGCAGAGAGGCACACAACCAAGGCCACTTCCACAAACATGCACATTCCAGACTACTCTTTTCTAACTTAATACTTGTGGGGACAGGTAGTCTGATAAAAGAAGAGTAAATCTGAGTCATCTGTAGGAAAATGAACACATCTTGAAAGCCTAATATTAAGTGAAATAATTCAGATAAACAAGCTTAAACACTGAATGGTTTTCCCCATATGGTAATTCAAAGTATAAATAAAGAGCAAAAAAAGAGGCAAGAGGAAACAGGAAGATAGATCTTTTGCAAATAGAAAGAAGATGAAGGGATGGAGTAAAAGGGGAAGGGCAGGAGGAGGAGGGTATATAAAAGAGATCTAGGATGTGCGATGCACATGTATCAAACCCACACAAGGAAAGCAAGCATATATATTACAAAACTGTACTAATAGGTTAAAAAATATAAACAGGATAGGTCTGACATATATTTCCTCACCTTGATGCTATGACTATAATTATGTATCTAGCTATCCACAAAGATTATTTTATCATCTAATCAATTTATTAATAGAAGCTCAGTTATAGGTGACAGATTCAATGGGTTTGTTTTTCCACCCATTCTCAGTCCAAACTATTCTCAGTTTCGTTCTTCAGATTGATGGTGTATAGCTGCACAAGCTAAAAGTATACCATCAGGGATGAAACTTCATTAAGGTTTGTTAATCTGCCATGGAAATGCATGTTTATAAAAATTTGATGATATAACTATAAGTTGAAAGACTGATTACTGTGAGTATGATAAATTTAGCATATATAAAGTTATCCTTTCCTTTTTTTGGTCGTGCAATTTCCTAGAAAGTCTTTCTTTTCCCCTCCCATAGGCCATTACAGGAAACAAAAATGCCACTCCTGTGATTTAGCACTATATTTGAACTTACATTATATTTATATTTATATTCATATTCATTCCCATTAATATGTTGGAAGTAATTTGGGTTTTGAACAAGAGTATTATTCCCTCTAGATGCCTCACTCTAATGTTTCCTTTGGGAAAGTGGGTCTGGTATAAATGATATACTCAATCCTAACATGGGTCCTAAATATAAGCATGAGTTTACTTTTATTGGCTGCTCCCATTGGTTGACTTGATCATCCTGTGTTCTTCTTGCTTAATAGTTTTCTTGGTAATATAATCTGTCTTATTCATAGTAATATGTTCTTGATATTGAAATAGTAAATATAACAAAACTTTAATTTTGTTCAGGTTTAAGGACCATGTATGATATTTTTGCTTAGTTGGCTTGTGTTATTTTCTTTATATAGCAAAACCTTGAAGTAACTATTTACTGATAAGAAAGACTGTATAATGCTTTTAGCACTGACTATACACAAATGAATAAATTATAAGTAATACAAAAGTTTGATTTCTGGACAATTTCCGTAGAAAATGTTAGATGCACGTCCTTATGCTGGTTTTTATTATGCTGGTTTTCATTGAGTGCTTATAATTCCACATTTATACTAAATAGTCACAAAAATCATGTACAGGGATTACATTTGGTAGGACCGTCTCTGAATCCCTAGTAAATGAACTACTGCTCCCTTAGAGTAATGAGAAGTGCTGTAAAACTTTTTCTTATAAACATTATTGACTAAATGTCATTTTTATTTTTCTAATTAAATTAGAAAACACATAATATGGTATTCTGTAATAGGAGTAATTTGTTGATATAAGTTCCCTCACCATGTGAACAGATTCTTCATTTTACAGATAAAAACAATAAATACTATGGGACAAATATGAGCAATCAAGTGCAAAAGTTAGGAGAAATATGATACACTATTTGATCAATTATTAATATTGGATTGTTGATTATCCAAATTGGGAAAAAACCACATTAACCTTATTTTAATGTTATTACATATAATGTCTGATATAAAAAATCATGTTTATTAGAATCAGTAAAAAGAAAAATGATAATTACTATGCAAATTAATATTTAAGACAAGATATAATTTGTAATATTTACATATATTTGCTATTGTGTTTTCTAACTAATAAAATGCAGAGTTGCAGACAAAATGTTAATAGCTGTTTCATGAACATTTAAAAACCTAAGAACTGACATTACAGCTGCTATTTATTTGAATCAATTTCACTGATTGAATATCCTGCATTAACTGCATGACATAGAAGCATTTTGAAATTAGTGTAATTTGCTTTCCTATATTTCATGATTTGAAGAAATTCCCAATAAAAGATTATTTTCTCCACAGTTTGGCACAAAGCAAGTGCTGCTGTAGGAAATAAATATAACATATGCCCCAGACTGTGGCAATTCTCATTTACATCTTAAAAGAAAAAAATGTTAGCAGAAAGTAATGTCATATCCTCTGTGTTAAGAAATCATTATATGTCATTTGTATTAACTTTTAATTTAAAAAAGACAGCACTGAAAGTTTTCTCCAAGCAGAATTTACTAGAAGTTGTGGATAGAGAGTACATTTTCATTTTCTAACTTTTATGTATGAATTTACTATGACATATATGTGATATTAAGGGGAAAATTGTTTTAAAGTGATAGAAAAATTCTTCAGGGTACATGTCCACAGACTTTCAGTCAGCTTATTAAACACTGTGGTTGTGTGGACTGCTACTGTACATGCTAATGTTTTCACTTAGTAATATGATTTTGAGGTTCCAAATGATTCCAGTGCTGTGTCTTTGCAGGAGAAATACTCTGAAAAGATAAGCATCATGTTCACAACCCTTCAGCCAGTACTTTCTTAGGTTTTCCCATTCATCTAATTCCCAGGTTTTTAAACCATTTTTATAAAAACACACCAAATCTATACTAAAATTTTGTAAAATATACAAATAAATGATACAAGTGTTTTCACCTTCAAATATTTTTAAAATTGGAGAGTATATAAAACTTCAGTCATTGAGATGATAAGAAATAATGAAGCAAGGTCACATGTTGTATTTTACTGAATTATATAATCCCAGAAAATGTGGAAGATTCAAAGTGATGACAAAGGAAAGGAACTGTCAGGAGTCTATAGAGTATTCACAGGGCTTCCTCCTGATGAAGATGCAAGGATAAATATGTCAAGAAGTATCATGAGTACAGTACTTCAAAAAACTGAAATCCCTTACTAAATTAAAACTGACATAGTTCATCACTAACCACACAACTGTTTTCTAAGAATTTCTCAGCGCTAAGCTCTCTGGTTGCCACCTTCACCTGTGTTTGTTGATTTCTTCCATCCAGAGAGACCTGTGGAGAGGAAATGGACATCTATAATGTCACCAGTGTGACTCAGTTCATCCTCATTGGGCTCTCTGACCTCCCCAAGGTGCGCTACCCTCTCTTTGTGGCCTTTGCCATCATCTACCAGGTCACCTTGGTGGGGAATGGGGCCATCCTCTTGGCCATTGGGACTGAGGCAAAGCTGCACACTCCCATGTACTTCTTCCTTGCAAACTTGTCCCTCTTAGACATATTCTGCCCAACAACAACTGTCCCCAATATTCTGCACAACCTCTTGACTAAGAACCACAGCATTTCCTTTGTTGGGTGTGCTCTGCAGCTGTATTTCCTGGTTGCACTTGTTGGGACTGAAGTCTTCCTGCTGGCTGTCATGGCTTATGACCGGTATGTAGCCATCTGCTTCCCCCTTCGCTACTCTGTCATCATAACCAAGGCTCACTGTGCTCAGCTGGTCTCTGGGATCTGGGCAGCTGGATTCCTCAATTCCACCATCCACACAATATCCACCTTCAGCCTGTCCTTCTGCAGGTCCAATCTGGTGAACCAGTATTACTGTGATATCCCACAAATTGTGGCCCTGTCTTGCTCATCCACTTATGCGGCTGAAATGCTTATTTTTGTGGTAGGGGGTATCAGTGCATTCATTTCCTTCCTGACCACCTTGATCTCCTATATCTACATCATCTCCACCATCCTGAAGATCCAGTCTGCAGAAGGGAAGCACAAAGCCTTCTCCACATGTGCCTCCCACCTCCTGGTGGTCTGTCTGTTCTATAGCACAGCCATCTTCACCTACATCCGGCCCTCCTCCAGCCAACACTCCCCTGCCAGGGACAGACTCATCTCCATGCTCTATGGGGTCATCACCCCAATGCTTAACCCTGTCATCTACAGCCTGAGGAACATGGAGGTGAAAAAGGTCCTCAGGAGGGCTGTATATGGTAGAATGTGCTCACAGTAAGTACAATATTAGAACAAAATTGCTTAGTACTCTGTTTAGAATAAATTCTTAGGAATGAAAAACCTTTCTCTTGACACATAATATGTACCTGGTCATTTTAGAAATGTGCAGACAAATGTAGATATTATGTTTGACTTAAGTATGTGTCTCTAACTCCATCCTCTGGAACCTTGAATTTTGTTATCCAAAATAATTATCTCTGTGATTCATCAAATGTAATAGCCTGTCTTAATCAAGCTTGTGTTTTAGTATCTTACCAATATCCATGACTATATCATACCTATTCCTATACGTACATAGAAAAGTACATATATATTTGTGTGTTCTATATTTATTCACTTTTACAACTATTTCTCAATGTACCTTTAGCCATCTATCTATAAATTATTTTATACTTTATTTTTATTTTAAGTGTAACTTGACAAATTATAGTTGTAAATATTTGTGGATACAATATGATGTCATAGTTTAAAACTATAATATGTGAACATTAAATTGTTATGATTAACATACCCCTCCTCCACCACCTACTACTTTGTGTATGAAGTGTGAACAATTGAGGTTTATTGATTTTTACAAGTTTGAAATGTAAATTACTTTATGTAATACATTCATTGTGCTATGCAATACATCTTGCAGGAAGGGAAAGGAACATATGATCCAGTTGAAGCTTTGGACTTTGATCATCATCTCCCCATTGCCTCCACCCACCCAGCTCTGGTACCAGCAGTCAACTCTGTCTCTAAGATCAATTCTTTTATGATCCTGATACAAATGAGAAAAGGCAGCCACTTATCTTTCTGTGTTTGGCTTATTTCAATTAGCATAATGATTCTCAATGCCATACATTTTGTTAGAAATGACAAAATTTCATTTTCAGTGCTAAATATATTCAATTCTGAACTCATAGCAAATTACTTCACCCATTCATTTGTTAACATGTAGTTTGATTCCATTACTTTACTTTTGTGTACAGTGCACAAATGAGTATGGGGGAGCAGACATTTTTAACATATTGATTTCAGATACTTTAATTAATACCTAGAAGTGGGATTCAGGATCATATGATGTTTCAATTTTTAAATGTGGAAGAAACTCCATACATATTTGCATATACATATTTGCATAAAGGCTATGCTAGCTTACATTCTCACCAATAATGTACAAATATTGCTTTTTCTTTATTTTCCTTGACCAGAGTTACTTTTATATTTTTATTTATTTATGCATACTTATTTCTAGTTGACAAATAATTGTTGAATATTTATATTCTCCTTTAAATAACTGCCAATATAGAAAGTGAGGAGATTCCTCATTGTGGTTTTAATTTCACTTCCCTAATGATTAGTCATGTTGAATATATTTCAAATCTGTTTGATAGAACTATGGGTTCTTTAGAACATTTTAGATGTATGTATGTAAAATAGATTTTTTGTAATATATAGATTGTCTCTTGACACTTTGATAGGAATTGTTTAGAATCTGTAATTTGTTCTGGTATCATGAATAATTTATCTATTTTAATTTTTCCTAAACATGAACACAGGATACCTTCCTATTCATTTGTGTGTTTTTCAGCTTTGTTCATTAGCTTTTTGTAATTTTCTATATACAAATATTTTTGTTTCATGATGAAGCACATTTCTTTTTATTTATTGTTTTGTAGTTACTATGCATGGGATTGCTTTCTTATTTGCTTTACAAATTTTTGGTTGCTAAAATGCATATCTTGTATCTTTTGTAATTACAATAAAATGAAATCGGAAGTGCACAGCAAAAGCAATGTTAGAAATTACATAAATAGATATAGACTGATCAACATACTTTTGAATAAACAGTGGGCCATTGAAGAATTCATAGAAAAATTGCAAAATTTTTGGAGTAAATGAAAATAGAAACACAACATACTAAATCCTGTGAGGTAAAGCAAAAGCAGTACTAAGAAAGAAAATTATAGCAATGGTTGTCTACAGTAAAAAATTGAAATGTTTAAAATAAACAACCTAATGATGCATTTCAAGGTATTGGAAAAACAAAAACAAACTATACCCAAGTTGATGGGAAAGTAAATAAAAAACAATAAAACCATAGGAAAAATAATTGAAATAGAGAATAAAATAAAAATACAAAGAATCTATAAAAGATTGGCTTCTTTGAAAAGTTGAAATTGGTGAAACTTTAGAGGTGAAAGAGAAAGAGAGAAGAGAGAGAGAACCTAAACAAGTAAAAGTAGAAGTGCAAAAGTAAATATAACTGATAACAGAGAAATCAAATGGTAATTAGTAATAATGAGAAAACCATTACTTTATCAAACCATAAAGTAGAAAATAAATTGATAAATTTCTGCAAATATATCACTTAACAAAATTAATCCAGGAGGATATGGAAAATCTAAATAGACAAATAAGAATTAATGAGATTGAATCAATATCTCCAAATAGTGATTTACTTCTGTATTTTACCAAATAGTTATAAAATTAACCCCAATGTTTCATACACTGTTCTATAGAATGAAAATGTAGGGAACACTTCCAAACTCATTTTATAAAAATGAGCAGCATTACCCTGCTGCCAAATGCGACAAGGGAACAACAAAAATAATTCTATATAGACCAACAGCTCTGATGACCATAGATGAAAAATCTTCAATAAATTACTTACAAATCCAGGTCACCAAGACATTAAAAAGATCATGCAACATGATCAAACAGTTTAATTCCAGGGATGCAGGGATGGCTCACTATAAGAAAAGCAATAAATTCTATCATATGCTTTAAATATACCTAAATATATTACTTTATAGATTTTACAAAGATAAGAATACTTGAAATTATACTTAGCATATGCTGTAAATATTTTAATTTAATTAGAAACAACCTATATATTTCACTTTTATCACATAATTTATGACTATCTATCTCAGTCTTATCCACCCAAATTATTTCTAATATTTATTCCCAAAATCTGAGACACCAGCTTAATACAAATCAATGTCTGAATGCAATTGTTTTGCAAAAAGAAAAAATCTAAAAATTACTGTATTTAAGCTATGGAAAGCAATGTATATTGAATCTCACACACCTAAAAATACAATCTTGATTGACTACCAACCCAAGCAAACATATGGTGAGAGTTTGGATGATATGTTTATTTTACTTTATGAAGAAATGTAAATTAAATTATTTGTTGAGGATTTGCCTTGCTATTATGCAGGTAGTTAGCCATTAGCAGGCCTGAGGCATGATGAGAATGCATAACAGTGGTCCTATCCAATACAATACTCAGGTCAGAATAAACCACAGACTCATCCAACATGAAAGGAGGGGCAAGCCACAACAGCTCATCAACATTCACCACAAGGAGGCTGCATGGCTGTGAGGCAGGTGATTGGGGCTGTGCCAAGTCATCAAAAAAAACTGGGTGGAATGTGTCAAAGAATTAACAAAACAGAAAATGTGCAGAACACAAGTGTTGGGAGCAATGCTACATAATTCTAGGGATAAATCATTTGGTTAGCCTACTTCTCTTGCCTACAGCCCAGCTACAGAATAACTCCAGTTTGGCCTCCAGTCACAACTGAGACTTCAGTGATCCAGTGATGCTGTGATTCTCCAGGACAAGAAACATCCTGGGAGAACAAACATCTGCTCAGTTCCTCACTGTTCTAGGACTGATTAACATCTTGTTTGCCGGAGATGTACTGAACTCTCTGCAAGCCTTCCGTTACACCTTGTTTATCCCAATGTGAACTATTGAACTCTCTGCAAGTCATTTGTTACATTTGTTTCTCCCGATGTACTGAATAAAAGGTGTGGTAAGCTGGGGGCTTTGTCTTTGCTGCCCAGAGCAGCACTGATCAGACCTGAAGCTCAGCTTCTTCTCAGTCTCATTTTTCTACCTTTCCTGTAATTCGCCGTGTGCTGCCGTGGCTCACAGGAGACCAGGACTCACTGCAGAGGTTCTGGTAACGTCCCCTTCCCCTGTCCCCTACACACAAGATCCAAATGATTCTATTGCTCCCAAGCACTGTACACAAAGCTAGTCCAAAAGATGCTACTTTCAGCCCTTCATTTACACCTGGCAGGAAGCCTACTGAGCCTTTCCACAGGGCAATTTAAAGTTGGTGCCAGGCCAAGTGAGCTTTGGATAAAACATCTGTCCTTATCTGCAAAGGAGAAAGCAGTCCAGTAATTTCACACACCAAAGACCCCTTTCTTTTATCTTAGGGGCTGCTGTGAGTCCAGCACCAGCCTGCTATCACACTTCTCTGCCTCCAGTAAATGTGCAACTTTGCTCCTTTTCTGTGTGTCTTGTCTGATTTGTGCTCAGGACACCAAGGACCTGGAAAGGATCCTTCAGGGGCCAGCATACAGTAACATTACCTGGGACAGAGAGGCCTGTACTGGAACCCAGCACAGATTTGGGCCCTCCCTGGGTGAAGGTGGAGATTTCAAGTAGCAAAAAAAAATTTATAATTTAACCATGCATAACTACAAACTGAATTCACACACAGGGGAGGGGATGAGTTAAAAAAGGCAAAAAAAAAAAAAAAGCAGCTGTGGATATTACACCAACCATATTTACTCCAAACAATCTCACACACCGTTGCATTAATTCAGAATGCACTTTCAGTTATATGGCTCAAATTGAACCATAATAAAAACCATATTATTCTAACTTAAAGAAGTACAAATTTCTTTAAAGTACACTGAAATGCTTCAGATTCCCAAGCAAAGCACAACAAAGCTCTCTAACAAACAGTTCAAGAAACTTGGATTGCAAACTGGCTCATGAAAGGTCCTAAGTTTGTCTCAAGAGCTCCAAGTTGGTTCACAAGAAGCCCTGAACATAAGGAGAAGTACAAGAATAAGGCAGTGAGCATGCACCAGAGCTCTCCAAACCTTGGGACCACAGGTTCCTAAAATGTCTTTCAATTTTACTAAAACTGCCACAGTGCAGTTGACTCTGGCTTGAAGTTTTATTCCTTTCCTCCAGGACAGAGTAGACAGAGGCAAAATCGCTGCAAGCGTCATGTCCAAGTGACTCCATCAGGGGACACTAATCCCCTCGGGACTCCATTTTGTTACCAGTAGGGCCAGGCAGAAACCTGAATCTGGCCTGGATCATCTGGATTCATTTACCAGCACACCATCCAGAGTAGCAGAAAGGCTCATATAAATGGAAACATAATTTAATCACAATTTGGCCAAATTGGGAAGGCAGCTCAGTTGTTCCACCCTCAAGGGCACCAAAGCAGTACAGGGTGGGGAAGGGGCAAGATAGATAGCAGCCAGGTCAGGTGCAGATGTGGGTTTAGCCAGGCTTTGGCTGCCAGGGGCGCTGAAAGAAATGTTGAATATCAGTTCTACTTGGTGTCTGGGGTGGCAGTGGATGTTTCCCTCTTAGCATGAGGAAGATGGAGAAATGACTTCAGCATTCCTAATTTTCAAAGATTCATTTCAACATCTGAGCATCAAAGCAGTATGGGACCAAAAAGGAAAATAAAAACTAAGAAAAGTTTTCAGTCATGAAATAAGATCACAGAAACAATTCCAAATATTTTATAAAATCATTCAGAATGACTAGAACACTCTGAGAATCCAATTTGAACCCCAAATTTAAAAGAAAAATATCTAGAGTACATGCTAATTTTGGAAGTAGATGAGAAAGAACTGATCAAATGTAGCCACCAGGTTCCCTCCACAGAACTGGTTCCTATTTAATATCCAACTTTTAATGATAAATCAAGACGTGTTCTCTGATAGAGACAGATTTTCCAATATGTGCTTCTCAGTAAGTGATATATCAACCTTCCTTGTCCCACCTTACTTCTCGTTCAATAATTAGAGTTAGACCAAGAGTTTTCCCATAAGAGTAGCAGAAAGTCAAAGTGAGATAAAATAAAATAGAAATTGACTAGCCTTCTAATTTTCTTGAGTCTTCTCCTTAACTCAACATTTTGATATGTAAACAATATTCCCAGGAATGTCTAGAACTCATTAATTTTTGAGAAGCACATATCTAAGAAGAACCACCCCACAATTCCTGGACCTGAATGTCTCAGCCTATGAACTTTCCTGAGGGTATAACATTTAGCATTCTCCTAGAGATAAGAGGATTTTTAAATTATCTGTTTATTTTGTTAAATTATGACAGTAATACAAATATAAATTATTTTTAACATAACAACATTCACTTTCATTCATTTATGTTAAGCTTCCTAAAGTAATATCCATTTCATTTAAGTACATGTTAATGTAAATGACTAAACAAATCCATTTTTGTACATACTGAATATTCCACAGTGTTTAAGCATGTCAACACAATTTCCTGATAATTTCAACAGAAGAATACTTAGTAAATTTGACCCATTTCTCTCCCAATGTCATGGTTTTACTTTTAGCTATCGAGTACACAAGATGAAGAGGAAATTTTGATAGGGACTGAAATGGGAAGAGAAATATCTTAAACTACATATACATTGCAAATCTACTGGTTTCTGAGTTTGGCAATGACCTCCAAGGGTATCATTGTCATGTATGATATATTCAGTAACATTATTACAAAAAATATCTCATTCATTCTCCATCAATTGGGTCAAGTAGTATGTCAGACTGTAAGAGACTGTGTACTTTATCTAAACTTGGCAAAATAATATGGACAGTAGAGTTGGAGCCACAAGGTTGTTTCTCTCCACTTGCTGCTGGGCCACTCTCCTCTACTCACCTGAGCCTGGGCCATGTCCTAGGAAAAACTCCCAGGCTTTGTCCTAAGGCTAAGTACCTAGAGGCAGAGATTAATAAAACAAGGAGCCCCAAGCCTTCCCTAGAAAATTCCAACATGCCTAACCAGAATGCATGTGTACCAGATATGCCTGCATGATCTATGGTAACCTTTCTTCACCTGGAGCTCATTGAAGGTTCATGAGTATGGGCTTCATGTCATACCGCCAACTGATGTGACTCAGTGGCCTGTCAATCACATGGTCAATCATCCTCTGGAAGACCCAATGGGAGGTGCCCTATATGTGGTGCAACATTTAAATTCCTAAACCCAGGGTCCTTGGTACTCATGCCATTTTCCCTTTGCTGACCTGAGCTGACTCACTCTGAGCATACTGTCACCTAATTATACTTTGTTGTTTCCTTACCATCGCATGCAACATCCAGTTCTTTGTTGTGCACAATAAACTAGGAACCTACCTGGGATGCCATTACCCATTGTAACATCTTGGTGAGCCAAGAGGTGAGATACTATTTGGGGAGATATTGTATTTATTCTGTCCTCTTTCCTGTTTTTAGGCTCTGACAAAGGCAAAAAATCTTGCACACATCACTCAGGTTTATGTTTGTGCAACCTCTTTTCTGCTATGAACCCCTACAGCTTGGGGATTTCTTTTCCTTAGCTACAGTCTCCTAAGCTGCTAGAACAAGTGACTGCCTGAGCAAAGTTTCTGACACAACCAGCATGGGAATCCCCAGACCTGAAACACAGTGGAGAGAAGCCAGTCTCCAGATAACACCAGAGAAAGCAATCTCCAAAGTCCACATATACCTGTGGATCTTAAACACTGTGGTCCTCTACACTACTCTTTTGATCTCTCTCTCTCTCTCTCTCTCTCTCTCTCTCTCTCTCTCTCTCTCTGTTTCCCTCACTCTCTCTCCATCTTTCAAAACTGAAATGCATAAACTGGGCATGGTGGCACACTACCATAATCCCAGCACTTCAGAGGCTGAGGCAGGAAGATCACGGCAAGCTCAAGACCAGCTTGGGCTACATAGAGTTCAGGGACAGTCTGAGCTGCAAAGGGAGACCCTGACAAAAAAAATACCTGAATGGCACAAGCTCAGTTTGCTTGATACCATATTTGCCCTTTTTGGGTGACTGGATGGCTTAAGCTGTGCAGTGGTCATTCAGGTGATAACTGACCTTATTCATGGGACCTGGTGAAGTCTATGGACTCAAACTGAGAATAAGCCCATGAATTTACTTTTCTCCCTGCTCTCTCCTCTAAGAAAGTCTGAATCCCTTTCTTGTCCCTTCTCTCTTAGTCTTCCATCTCTCAGAAACCTCAAATACTTTATTTTTTTCTGATATTAGTTATCAGGGAGAGGAATGGAGCTCAAAGGTGGGAGTTGGGGACTCGGGAAGTTTCCTTATAACCCCAGGAATATTTCCTCCTGTGTCCTACCATGTGGGAGGGAGGATGGAAAGCACATGACCTCTGTTTTAAGCTGGCCTGTGGAAGGGGAAGCTCTTTTCACATGTCCACCATAACTTTCTTTGGTCCTACAGTCACCTGTAAAACCCTGCAGATATTTGTTTTTTCTCTAGAGTCTTGGGGTTGCTTCTCTAACGCTAGATGTATTCCTTCCTCTCTCTTATTTGGTTCTAGTGTTCTTATGATAATTTTGGCCTCACGTGTATCTCCATATGTAAACTGGAATATTGTGGACCCCTGCAGATTCCTAATCTTCTGCTCAGTGGCAAGAAGAAAGACTTAGAAACAGAATTAAAGAGAGAGATGGGGAACTGGAAAGACCAGTGCTTGAGCAAGCAAAAGCCCTGAACAGCCATAACCACTGTTATTTATTGGTGACACCATCATTGTTGTCAGGGTAAAGGGACCACATGTGGTTGCTAGGGATAAATTGCTGATGCAGGTGAATGTTGTAAGAGAAGAGACAAAGCATTACTGTGTTAAGAACAAAAGAGATGAGCTATAGGTTGTGGTTTAAAATTAACCTTGTCTTTTCAGTCAAGAAGCTTTAAATTTTGGGAATGGAATTTGGGTGCAAGTCACCCTGACCTCAGCAGCTATGTGAAGCCCCAAAACTTCATAGGCTATTTCTCTGGCCTCTGCTTTGGCCCTTGGTGGTGTAAGGGGTTGGTACTGACCCTGGCACTATACACAATGCTCCTGTGAGTCATGTAGGCTTTGGCCAGACTCACTTTTTAAAATAAGCCAATTGTGTGGTTAACTCTTTACAGTCTGCACAGTTCACACCCTGCTTTGAGCATAATCAACATGGTGGCCTCCCACAATGGAATGTGATCTGTGGCTGCTAAGTGATATCTCACTATGAAGTTTCATCTGCCAGGAAACTCCTATCCTTTTATGAAGTGGGTTAGGAAGGGTGCAGGGGAATTGAGGATGGAGAAAGTGGCTAAGATATGAAGAGTCTGTACAGGAGCTCAAGGGCTAAAACTGAGTCTTGCCTCAGCTACTGGCAGTAATAGGATCCAGAGACCCACTTCTCCCAGGCTAATATCAGATCAGGTGTCCTCCCCAGTTTCTTTGGTTTATTTCTATTTATAGTCCTATTTCCAGTTGTTAGAGTCCCACCATCCGTGCCTCTCTCCCATTAGACTGTCCTCACCTCTTTGTGATCAAGCAAGCTCCACCTGCCCTGTATTCAATGGTTAGTGGGAAAAACTTATCAGCACCCAGATAATGGGACATGATGGCCCACTCCCCCAGATAGTGGGACGTCATTGAAGACCACCTGTCAAATTATGCACTTCTGTCAGTCAAGGTCCAAGGAGGCACCTTTTACCCCTATTGAGTAAATGGATTGGAGCCAAATGGAAAGATTCAAAAGTCCAAAGGAAGTGCCTCTGGTATCCACACAAGGCAATAAATGCCTGGCATCTGAATCCGAAGGAGTCAGGCTTTTCAGGGTACACCCTGGGGCCACATGGACTGGAGGTGACCAAGGGATTGGAACCCCATAAGTTTCCTACAACCTAGCTCTTAGTAATTGTCTCACAGAACCATCAAGGGCAATCCTTCTTCCAAGATTCATGGCCCTCTACCAAAAGCCTGATCTTGCCATAGAGCTAATCCTTTCTCAGGAGCTAAAGCTGCTAAGGACCTCCACTTGTTAGCTCCTCTCCCCATAATCTTACTCCTTAATAAACTGCTCTTTCAATGTCCCAAAATGATGAAGAAAACTGCGTGATCTAGGTCTGGCACTGTCTACCAGAAAGGCCCAGATTCAGGAAAGTCAATGTCTAAACCTGCCAGCAGCCTCTTACCCCTTTGAGAAGTGGCAGATCCAGAAAGTACAATCTGAGTTCTAGTGTCCTTTTCAGCCATAGGTTTTCATCAATGTAAAGAGACTGAATAAATTGTTTGAAGACCCTGAGAAGTTGGTTGATAGATTCTGTATCCTGATAATGGCTTTTGATTTGCCTCGGTAAGATGTCAAATTCATCCTTATTTCTTTCTGGCAATAGAGACAGGATTTTAGAAGCTGCAGAACAAACCAATGATCATGCCTTTTGTGGTTCTACCTGGTGATAACTACCCAACTGACACAAAATTTGGGCAGAGATGTGGGTATGATTATGACACTAAGGGTGGGGAAACCAAATGGAGTTTATACCTCCATGCCATCTTAGTGGGTATGTGCAAGGGCATACCCAAGTCTGTAAATCACATTAAATGCAGGACCATTAGTCAGGGCTCTGATGAAAATCCAGTGGCTTTCCAACACTAGCTTGAATAGGCACTCTGTAAATGCATAAATTTAAATCCAGAGCCTAGAGAGGGCCAAATTATCCTGGGACAGTGTTTTATTAGGCTCTCAACTCCTGATATTAGAAGAAAGATCCAGAAACTTCAACAGGGCCCAAAGCTGGGATGTCAATTTGTCATTGTGGTTAACAACCATTGCAAAGAAGAAGAAAAATGGGAATTGAGTAAGGAAAAAGGTAGACTAAAACCAAGGTGGCCCTTATGGAGAAGGCTCTTGATAAAGCTCATAGAGCTTACGAGCAATCAAAGCAACTGGAAGAGTGAGGGAAGTGAGTTTGGATCCTTCAAGCATTAGCAATCAGCGCACTGGGCAACTGAGTATCCTTAAAAGGCGATGAGACCTTGGGCGAGTGATTTACCTCAGTGGTTCCACCACCTGCCTCACATGTGCAAGGTCACAAGTTTGATCCATAGGACAAAAAAAAAACCTGATGAGTACTTGCTGAACCTTTCAGAACACTGATGAGGATGCTTGGCCCTGGAAGAGGGCCTGACCTCATTCTCAGAGGGCCATGAGATGATTCACCACCATGGTGGCTAGCAAGGAATGCCTAGACAGCAACAGTGCTCATGGAAGCCTGGTGCCCTCCTCACAGAGATATCCCCATCACCTTGCAGGAGCCTCAGACAACTTTGGACATCGTGAGTGAGAAGATTACATTTCTCTTGGTAGTGGGCATCTTACCTAACTTTTTACTGAGGCAGATTATTATTATTAACTGTTCCTCAGTTGCTGTGGATCTTCAAGGGAGTGAACTAGTCACTTTTCCTTGCCCCCACTCTGCTTTTTGGCAGATTTTCTTTTCCAAGCTACCTTTCTGGTGTTACCAAAATTACCCATTGGTCACACTCTTCCTGTTGAATGCCATTCTGTCACTCAAACTTCAAGAATCCATATTCTCAGTCCCAAGAACCTTTACAGCTTCATTCCTTTGGTCCTAATATTTTTGCCATGAGTTGATCCTTAAACATGTTGCAATGATCCCCATGCCAGGCTGTCAAAGCTACCCTGGTAATCATTCAGTTCAGGAGCCCTAACCTATATCCTCAAAGAAGCTATGCTGGGATAAAACCCATAATTGATACGATTTTTGCTACAAGATTTCTGGTGCCATACAAGTCCCCACACATCATACTCATTTTCAAGATCTCAAATCATTAGTGAGGCTGTGCTGCCTATTCATCCCCTAGTGGCCAATCCATGCAACCTCCTCGTACAGATCCTGAGAGACACTAATTCATTCTGGTTTTGCTTTCTAGGAATGTTCTTTTCTAATCCCATGGACAATAGCTCTCAATTCTTTTTTCCTTTGAATATGAGGATCCCCAAATTGGGCTCCACCAAAAGTGTACTTGGACTGTCATACCTCTGGGGTTTAGAGATAGTCTACACCTGTTTGTGTGGGATTTAGCTCAAGACATTAGAGACCTGAAACTTAATAAGAGAGACCACAAAAATCATATACCTGTAAACCAGTGGATGGCTCCAAGTTCCTTTTTAAAAAAGAAAACACAAACCAAGCATATGAGTCAGATAAGTAAAACTTTTCTTGTAAATAAAAGGGAAGATCAATCCTATTTTGGAAATATGGTCTCCTCCTTGGCGACCTGGTGCGCCTAGTTTTGCTCCATGAATGATTCTTGAAATCCTCATCCAAAATTATAAAATGACCTCAGATACAGTTTGAGTCTAAATGTTCCCCCAAGGCCTCATGTGGTTATAGGTCTACCTTATAGAGGTGGCTGGATCTAGATTATGGAATGCTGGCATTGAGTGTGTGATACTGAGGTCATGGGTGTGTGATTACTAAATTAATCTATGGATTGGTTTGGCATAGTTCTTGGTGTGGATAATGGGAAGGCCAAAACAGGCTGTGAGTGCTCCCCAGTCTAAGGGTGTGTGGTCTGGATAGAATATAAGGGACAGAAAGATGGCTGTGGTTGTTGCTTGCTGCTTGTTGCTTCATTGCTTTTCTGATCTCTGGGGGCCATGGACTATTTCTCATCTGCCATACCACACTGCCTTGGAGCCAGCCAACTATGAACTGAAACTGTGAGCCAAGTAAATATTTACTCCTTTAACCTTGGCTGTTGGGAATTTTGTCTCAGCAATGAGAAAAGTAACTCAGACAATCTCCTTTGGCTTCTTCTTATTTCTCTTGTGATATTCTTGTGGTGCAAGCATTGCCTCCAAGGGTGATAATGAGCAGCAATACTTACACAGAACAGCAAATCTAATCCATTTAATACTAAATTATACTAACCCCAAGTTAGCCAAGGACCATTGGATGTGTTTTGCCCCACTCTCCAGCCAGTACACTGTAGTGTCCATCCTAGTTTGGCTCTGGACTACTAGAAAGGTGACCTACCACCCAAATATCAAGGGGGCCATCCCTTTCAGTCAATGTTATAAAATAGTCTATATGATATTCAGGCCAATGAAATGTCCAATAAGCTCAACACGGATAACTTCTTCCCTCTTCAGATCCTATCAAAGTTTTATTCAGGTTTCTTCCACAAAACCACCAATTTAGGGCCCAGCATCCATTCCCATGTTGACTATATTCTAGGCTCTCATCTGTATAACGACTCAAGACCAGGGCTGGAACCAACACTTGGGAACATGAAGCCCTCATCAGACCATGCTAGTGCCTAGATATACCAAGCTGTGTCCTTTACAGACCTGGTACAGTTCATATGGAAGCTGTCACTGGAAACACAAGGGCTAGGAAACAGGGTGTCAGGATATTGTCAAGGGAGACTTTCTAATCATGATTTTATATTCCCATGGGAAGGTTGCTCTCAGCCCATAGCCAGTGACTGTTTGTTGGTTTCCATGGTTATGTAAAGTCAACTGAATGAAAGTAGATATCAAAAGAAATTTTACACTTTGGTGAAATACAACTCCCAGAACTTCCCCAGATACATTTTTTTTGCATTTCATTAATTTTGTTGGTAAATATTAGGTAGACAATATGCTGACATTCATTACTGGGAATTTGCTCCTTTACATAATATATTTTGGTTCTTATATTTCCCCATTACTCCACCCTCCCTTCAAAACCTCCACCCCTCCCTATTTACAAAGACTTTATTTCCATTTTTTTCTATTCTCAAATATATTCCTTTCCCTTCTTTCCCTCCCCCTCCCCCTTCCCCTTCCCGTTTGCAACTTTTCTTCCTATTTCACATTGTCTATTATACCTTTTTGTCCTTATTTATACTTTCAGTTTCTCACACTAGAGAAACTACGCTGTATTTACACCTGCATTCTATTTATTTCACTTAAGAATATTGGCTCAATGTGCATCCTTTTAGCTATAAATGTCTCTAATTTCTCATCTTTTTGGGCTGAGTAGTACTCCTTTTTATTTTAGAAACCCACATTTTTTTTTTATCCAGTCTCCAGTTGATGGACAATTGGGTTGCTTTCAAGATTTAGCTATTACAAACGGTGCCACTATAAACATGGGTATGCATATATCACTGTGGAATGATTCTTTTAATTCTTTTGGGAAGATACCCAGCAGGTGAAGATTTGGGTCAAATGGGACCTTAATCCTAGGCTTTTGCAGTATCTCCATACTGATTTCCACAGTGGTTGTACCAGTCAACATTCCCACCAGTGGTGGAGCAGGATTCCTCTTTACCCACAGCCCCACCAGCATTTGTTATTGGTTGATTTCATGATAGCAGCCATTCTTTCTGGGGTGAGGTGGAATATTAGCATTGTTTTCATTTGCATCGCTCAGGTTACCAGTGATGTTGAACATTTTTTCATATGTTTATTTGTTATAATTACTTCTTTGTCAGAGAAGTGTCTGTTTATTTCAGATGCCCATTTTTGCATTGGGTCTTTAGATTTGGGAGGTCTGATTTTTTTCAGTTCTTTATATATTCTAGGTAGTAAACCCTTGTCTGAGGAACAGCTGGTAAAAAATTTTTCCCACATTGTGGGTTGTCTCTTCACATTGTTGGTGGCTTCCTTGCTATGAAGAAGCTTTTTAATAAGAGATCCCCCTTGTTGATTGTTTGTGTTAAAGTTCAATTAAGGTTTTGTTCATGAAATCTTTTCCTATGCCAATGTCTTCAAGTGTTGTACCTAACCACTCTTCCAGCTCTTTTAGTGTTTCTGTTTTAGTATTTAGATCTTTAATCCACTTTAATTTTAGTTTGGTGAGAGATATAGCTCTAGTTTTAATCTTTGGCAAGTTGAAACCCAATTTTTCCAGCACCATTTATTAAAGAGGATATATTTCCTCCAGTGAGGATATTTGGGTCCTTTGTCAAAGATGAAGTGGCTGAGTGTATCTGGAGTTGTTTCTGCATCTTCTAATCTGTTCCACTGATCCTCAGGTCCATTTGTTTGCCAGTGTCTTGCTGCTTTTATCACAGTAGCTTTCTAGTATAGTTTCAAGTTGGGGAATGTGTTACCCACTACATTGTCTTTGTTGCCTAGAATTTCTTTTCCTATTCTAGGTTTTTTCTTTTTCCCAGTGAATTTTTGAATTGCTTTCTCAAGGTCTGTGAAGTATGCCATTGGAATTTCAATTGGGATTACATTGAATCTATATAGCAATTTTGGAAGTATGGCCATTTTCTTTATATTGGTTCTTCCTACTCAGGAGAAAGGGAAATCTTTCCATTTTCCATATCCTCTTCAATCTCTTTTTTCAGAGTACTGTAGTTTTCAGGGTAGAGTTCTTTTATTTCTTTGATTAGGTTGATTTCTATTTTATATTTTGGATACTATTTCGAAGGGAGTTTTTTCTCCAGTTCCTCTCTCAATGAGTCTGTTGTAATGAAAAGCTATTGATTTTTGTGTGTTGACCTTGTATCCAGCTGAATTTGGTTATCAAGTCTAGAAGACTTTTGGAGGAGTTTTTGGGGTCTTCTATTTAGAGTAACATATAGGTTCCTTCAGCCTGTGACTGGAGCTAAATTTGGAAGGAACTTTTATATTTCTCGGAAATGAAAACAATCCACTCACTCATATGTGTCCCATTGAAAATAATTTCTGTCTTGTGACTTGGACTTTTTCCTATGTGGTACTGATTCCTACTTGTGTCTTCTAGCAAACTGGGCAGAAACATACTTCCTTGTTTAACTGGTCCTGGAGACCACTGTAGAACATAATAACTAATCCCTTCAATTTCCATTCACCACTAGGATTTCCCTTCATTAACGTTTCTCATAATTTTACTATTAGGTCCTGCATACTTCTTCTCAGTCAAGTTAGTTAATTTTCAGTTATCATAAAACTACAGATGCTTACTGGGGCCAAGTAATAAAGCCTTCCTTCACATCTAAAACTCATCAGTAAATCCTCACAAGAGGAAAATATTGCCTGTGACCCCCAAGATCAGGCATGGTGAAAGCTCTGTAGCCTCCACATAGGTGAAGTAAGGCTAATGCCCCTGCTCAGCAGGAATCAGCTACAGAAGAGAGATGTTCCACTATCAGTATGTCCTGAAGACTTTTCACCACCAAGTCTCTCAGGAAGGTGATAGGTCTCCCACTACCTCAGCAGCTATTATGTATAGTAGCTGGCCTCTTTCTACAGTGCCTTGACCCCTCCCCTGTGTGACATCATGCCAAGATGGTTGCTCCCACCAAAGAATAAACCCTTCTTCTTCCCAGCATGCCCCTGTTCCCGGCTAGAAAATAGCCTAATACTCACCTCCTGTCAGCTAGTGACATCACCAGGTCCTCCATTCCCTAGTCACTACTTCACTCTACCCCACCTCAGCCCCTACAAACCCCACCCCAGTCTCTATAAAAGACTCTCCCTGCCCCGGCCATATTGCTTTTGTCTTTCCTTTGTTCAGAGACAGCCTGGAAGATCTAGTCCCCTAATAAAGGCTTGTTGTGGCCTGGTCTGGTCTTGGTTTTCGACCCTTTTACCTGACATTTCTGGTGCTGTGACTCGGATGGTAGGTGGTCCATTAATGGACGATCCCCCACAGGATGGGGTTGATTGACCTTTTGGCCATCTCCATCGGACCCTATCTGCCATTTCCAGGACCCTCTGGGGCTTTCTACCTTTGCCATTGCTGACGCTACACATCCACACTGGTCACCAATGTCTGGGTGAGTAGGGAGTTCAGCCTCCCTCTCGTTGGGTTCTCTGTCTTGTTCTCTCTCCCTCCAGGGGATTCTCAGAAATCCAAGTGCTTGGTCAGAGAAATCCCCACAGGCCCTGTGCCCAGGATCATGCCCCTGGGAGATGTCCCATCAGCCCACCTCCTCTCGTTCTCTCCCCCTGGGAGACTCACTCAGAGATTGTCAAAGGAGACAAGGATGCTTCTTCCTTTTGTCCCTCTCCCAGGGGGCTGCCTCCTCCTCACCTGCTCTAACCAGGGGGCCCAACAATCCAAACCCCACCCCTCAATGCCTCTGGGCTGCCTTCTGGCACAACTCAAACCCCTCGGATTGTTGGGACCAGACTTTAAGCCAAAAAGACTTGTTTTCTATTGTAATCAGGTTTGGCCTCAGTATAAATTAGATAATGGGTTTCCATGGCCCAAAAATGGCACTTTCAATTTTAACATACTATGTGATTTACACAACTTCTGTCAATGCAATGGCAAATGATCAGAAATCCCCTACATACAAGCCTTTTCTACCTATGCTCTTAACCCTCCCTCTGTCAAAGCTGTTCTGCTTCTCAAGTACTCCTAGCCTGAGCCGATCACTCACCGCTCATACCTCCCCCACTTTATAACTCTGTTGATAGGAAAAAGTTTTAAATTTTAATAGATTAGCTATTAAAGTAGTTGTGGAAGCAAACTAGGTAGTGTATCCCTTTAAAAACTTACCTTAGCCCATTGCTTCTGCTGTTTAAAGTGAAGGTTATATAGCTTCTTTGATTTGTAGCTCCACTATAGATAGCATCCTAACTAAAGAACGAAGTGGGAATCCTTGAGCAAACTTGTGATATATGTGCCTTAATTGTCATATGTTTAGGGCTGTAATCAGTGACAGAAACCACCTGTGTCTAACCATTAAACAGGAATTGGAACTTTTTTTACTTAACAAAGACTACTAGGGATGAGATAATGACGCCAAAAGTATAAAATGTTTATAGTGAGTCAGAGACAAAATATTTAAAAGCTATAAGTAAAAGATATATTTTTGATATAAAAGGATTTTATGTGTTTCTCTTATTATCAGGACAAGACCAAAAGGCCTAGGTATGTCAAGAAGATGTGTGGAAGTGATTTATAAAGGAAATATGTATGTTTACTTGTTGGTTTCAAGTTAGTTATAAAAAGTTTACAGGAATAGAGGTTTCATTCCTTCTGATTTTAATTCTACAAGAGATCTCTGTTAATTGACTTACAAAAAGTTTTAAATAGTCTTATAATTATAAACTTAAAATTATAAAGAGATTATAATTCCATTGGGCTAAATATATTTGAGTGCACTCTAGTTTTAGAAATTTCTTATATCTTTGGTTTTTGTCCAGTCGTACAGCTGTTTTGTATATAGATAAAGGTTATTAAGTTCAGGGCATGCTCCCCTTGGTGAACAAAGGAGCAGCCGCATGGAAATATTTTCCAGTCTTTGTTCACTAGGGGGACCTCGACTGTTTTCATCTTACAACAGAATGACCTGATAGTTTTCATAGCCTTATAAAAGACTTACAGGAATAAATATTACTTAAATATATTATTATACTGTTTATATCAATTGTCATCAAAGGGATAAATTCTAAATATGTTATTATGGTGTGCTTACACTGGTCATTTTCAAAGGAATAAATATCCTGTAAAAAACAACAATAACAAGGTTTTATTTTTTCTAGTGTGCTAAATGTATTTGTACTTTCTGACTGTACAGGTTTTCTAATATTTGTTTATGATAATAATCTCTTTTTCATTCAGGTATTTGCCTTTTCATACACTCTAGCTATTTATGAGAACAGATACATATATGGGCTGAAATATTTTCTTTAGATGGTATCCTATCAAAAGATTGTCTCGACCCGCGGGTAAGTCAACGGAGACCCTAGAGGGGGAGTGAGAATGGAGGGACAAGAGACACAAGAGACGGAGACAAGACAGGCTTCTGATCAAGTCTCGTTTATTGCCGGGCTAGCTAGAGTTTATATAGGAAAGGGATGGGGGGAGGGAATGAGGAGAGGCATTGGCGAATCGCTAGGCAGAGGGCGGGAGGATCCTACTTTTGAAAGTGGGAAACTGAAACTTAAACTTAGGTGGGAAGCGTTACTCAGGCAGGAAGTTCAAACTTAACCTAGGCGGGCAACTCAAATTAGGCGGGAAGCGGGAAACAAAAACTTAAACTTAGGTGGTTTGATACATGATTGCCCGGTGGGCTAGTTTCCCACAGGTCCTCCCTTTTTTATTTATTTTAAAAAGGAGGGGACCAGGGATCCTTCCCTGAGGGGGCTGTGCCTGTCTTAGGTCAGAAGAATATACGTGTTCATTTACACGCCTTACCCGTCATGGGTTGACCAGACAATCAATGATCTGGCACCTGCCTTAGGTGGCGCATAGGGGCTCCCCCATGGGACACGTCTCTTCAGTTGCCCGTCATTGGCTATCCAGCCCAGCTCACCAGGGTTGGAGGGGGGAAGGGGCCCACCGGTACGTGAGGCCTCCGTCAGGCCTCCAGATAGGTTCCCTTGTCGGCCATTTTCAGCTTATGGTAATGGACCTGAATGGGCTCCATTTTTATGGCTTCAATCTGTGACTTTAAGAACGCCATGAGTTTTCTAAACAATACAGGTCTCAGAGATAGTAGATCAATAAGCCAAGCAGGGGTCCTAACAGGGGAAGGAGATAGGGGAGAAATCCATTCAGTCCAGTCCAGAAGGGGTTTTCAAAGAGCTCCCTTCATCTCTTTACTAGGTCTTTTTGGAGTTCTTTGATTTTATCTCGGACAATTCCAGACTTGTTGGCATAGAAGCAACAGCGTTCTTGTAGGGCCAAGCTAATCCCTCCTTGTTCAGTGGTAAGCAGATCCAGGCCCCTCCTATTTTGAAGGACCACCTCTGCCAGAGAATCGATCTGATCCTGGATATCTGTGATGGTGCCAGAAACAGCTTGGACATCATCAATCAATTTATTAGACAACTGAGCATAGGAGTGTAACGTGACCCCCATTCCTGCTGAGCCAGTGGTGAGGGCGCCAGAAACTCCCAACCCCGTGAGCAAGGGGACCAGCGAGACTGCCCTCTTATGTCGCCCTGCAATATACTCGAGGCTGGGCAAGGGCACAGGCTCATCCCCAGGGATGAGGGAAATGTCTGGGAGGGCGATGGCCAGCATGCATAGCCCGGTCCAATTGGTAGGCAAGGAGGTGAAGGCCAGGCTCTCACCACAGACGAATATGTGGCCAGGAGCAGGGCAGAGAGCAGCAGAATGATTGGTCACTAGGGAGCAGGTAGAGAAAGTTTGAAACCCGACATCTATATCATAGCTATTGTTTTGACCTGGGCCCTGATAACATAGAGAGGTATTAAACTGTACAGGCTGGACCCTAAAGGGCAGGGAGAGGCTGCAATTATTTCCTAGGGCAGCGGAGGAATTAGTTACGGGTAAAGCGATGGCCATGGGCACCCCAAGGGTCATGCATAGCCAGCACTCTTGGGCGAATTTTGGGTTGGAAAGGTTAAGTGTTTGGAATGTGGCTTCTAGGATGGTAGCAGTTTGGGTGTCGAGATCTATACCTCGAGACTTGGGCAAAGCTAAAGGATGGTAACGAACGGGGGGGTACATGTGTTCGATAATTTCCACAATCCGTTCCTGTACCTCCTGTTCTCTCAGCCTATCTGAGGGCCCACCACCATCGGATATGTGGAGTGGGGCCTGTGGTGGCCAGCAGATCAAGTTACCAGTCTGGCCGGTGGGGCAGCCGGCTTGCCCATACTTGTTGACCCCATGAACACTATTGGGGTCATATTCCCCCCCAATGGAGTCAGAGTATTCCCTCTGTTGGGTGGCAGGTATGTCCGGCCATTTTTACCTATACATTGTTGTGTCTCTTTGTAGCACGTAGAGTGCATCTCTGAGGTGTAATAACACTCTGAAGGGCATGGTCCCAGCTTGCCATCAACTACCGGTATGACTTTGGGTTTTCGAACACACTTCCAGCCCTGTTTTATCCCCCCGGTGTTGGAACTCATGGCTGCCAGATATGCTGTCTTGTCTCCACAGTCGGTCTGGCGAGTGTAGCGGGAGGGGATCGCTTGGGGGCTACCACCCTTGCAGTCGCAGGGGGACCCATATAGTGCTGCGAGCAGTTTTTCTGGATCAGCTGGACCTCCCATTCCGCCCTCTGCTGTCGGTGTCAGGGCTAACAGCATCCCATGTAGCAGAATTAGGGATATCATCTTTCACATCTGAAAGCAAGATCATTGTCTCAGGGAGAACTTTCTTCCCTGGAGGATATTAGATTATCAGTGTTATCAATATGTTTATCTACTTGTTTTACCAGACGTTCCGGAAGCCACCTGGCTGACTTCATTTCCTTAGAGTAAATACACACTGATCCTCTGCCCCAGATAAGCACGGGGTCCGGTCCATGCCACGAGTTGTTCAGGGGGTCTTTCCACATAACAGAGGCAAAGTGCTTCTGTGTCTTTGTTTGCCAGAAATGATTAGCCGCTGATAATCCTTTGGCATCCAAATTTTAAAAATTAAGAATGAATAATGCATGTGATATTAGATTTCTGGGTGACCCCTTGATAGGGTACCATTCCCCCTTTTTTATTTTATCTGAAGTAATTTTGAGTGTGAGGTTGGCTCTCTCTATAATGTCTTGGCCTTGTAGGTTATATGGGATACCTGTCACATGTGTTATGTGTAACTGTTTGTAAAACTTAGAGAAGCTAGAGCTGGTATAGCCTGGACCATTGTCTGTTTTAATTTGTTGTGGACATCCTAGTACTGAAAAGGTAGTTAGAAGGTGGGCAATCACATTTTTAGTAGCCTCTCTGGTTTGTAGGGTGGCAAATATAAATCTACTATATGTATCAATGGTGACATGTATATATTTAAGATTTTCAAATTCAGGGTAGTGTGTGACGTCCATCTGCCATAGGGCATTTGGAATTAAGCCACGAGGATTAACTCCCAAATGAGGTGTGGGGAGATGGAGGGTGCACGTAGGGCATGTCTTAACAATTTGTCTAGCTTGTTATCTAGTAATTTTGTACATGAGGTGAAGCATGTGGGCACTAAGATGATGTAAGTGGTGTGTTTTTTGAGCCTGGTCAATCTGAGCGGGGGCATCAATGTTTAGTAAGCAGGCACAGACTTGGGGCCGTGTGGCCAGGTCTGCTAACCGGCTGCCTTCTGTAAGTGGGCCAGGTAGGTTAGAGTGGGCACGAAGGTGTCCAATAAAAAAAGGCTTGGATCTTTTTCTGATTAGATCTTGTAATTGAATAAAAAGACCACCAGTTTGAGAGGCGTGTTTTATCAATCCACATGTCTCTAATAGGGGAACAGATTGAGCAATATAAGCACTGTCAGTAAAGAGATTAAAGGCTTGTTCAGGGAATGTAGAAAAGACTGTTATGACTGTGTGTAGCTCGGTTATTTGGGCTGAAGAACAGCTGGTTTGGAATTGGACAGTGTTATTGTCCCACACATAGGCAGCTATCCCGGTGGAAGAACCATCTGTAAAGACTA
Organism: Heterocephalus glaber; assembly: GCF_053883595.1. NCBI lineage: Eukaryota > Metazoa > Chordata > Mammalia > Rodentia > Bathyergidae > Heterocephalus > Heterocephalus glaber. The sequence continues at coordinate 6,137,854 of NW_028258410.1, forward strand.
ATAGGGCTTTTGTTAGAGGAGAGCAGGAAGTGATCTTTGGGAAAATGAACTCATGTCTATTGGCAAAGTCAATAAGTTTGTTCAGAGGATAGTGATTGTCTATTAAGCCTGTATAAGAAGCGAGAGCAATTGGCCAGGAGTCGGTAGTCTGCATAAGCCAATCGATTTGATCTTTAGGGTAGGGTTGGATAATAATATCAGGTTCCTTTTTAAAATACATTTTTCCATGGTCTCTGTCTAGGGTAACCAGGTCTGTAACTGCAATATAGTAGGGATAGAGGACCCGTTTAGGGGAAACTGGGAGATGAACCCACATAAGGGGCGCAGTTTGCCAGAAAACAGCAGTGGGAGAGAGAGAGGTTTTGTAGATAACATACTGTAAAGGAGAGTTATAATCTATAAAGGTAATTGTTTGTTTTTGGATGGCTTGTTCTACCGAGCTAATGGCTTTACGCCCCTCGGCGGTGAGCTCTTGAGGTGAAATGGGGTGGCTATCTCCTTGTAGGGTATCATAGAGAGGTTTTAGGTCATGTTTAGTAAGTTTTAAATATGGCATGAGCCAATTTATATCTCTGAGCAATTTTTGGAAGTCATTTAGGGTTTTAAGATTGTCTAGCCATAAAGTGAGCTTTTGAGAGGAAATGTTAGGTCCCTTCATCTGAAATCCAAGGTAAGTATAGGGGTCTCTTAGCTGAACCTTATCAGGGGCAATTTGGAGGCCATGAGACTCAAGGGCCTGTCGAAGATCAGCATAACAGGCTAAAACCTCACTTTCTTGTTGTCCCGCCACCAGGACATCATCTATATAATGGACAATGTACATCTGAGGCCAGCTATCTTGTGTGGATTGGAGGGCTGCAGCCACAAATGACTGGCATAGGGTGGGACTATTGGCCATGTCTTGGGGCAGTACTAGCCATTGGAATCTTAGCATGGGCACTCAAAAATTGACTGAGGGGAGGCTAAAGGCAAAGCACTTTTGGTCGTCAGGATGCAGGGGGATAGTAAAAAACAATCCTTTAGATCAATGATAACCTTATAATAGCCAAGGGGAATGGCCGCCAGTGAGGGCAGGCCAGGCTGTAAAGCTCCCAGGAGGATCATAGTTTTATTAACCACCCTTAGGTCTTGTAAGAGTCTCCATTTTCCCGACTTTTTCCAGATCACAAAAATGGGTGTATTCCATGGGGAGGTACTGGGGATGATGTGACCCGCTTGAAGCTGTTCTTGTACCAGCTGTTTAGCGGCTCCCAGCTTTTCCTGAGACAGGGGCCATTGATTGACGCACACCGGATCATCTGAAAGCCAGGTGATCTTTTCAGCGTGGTGTGCAGGAGCATCAATGGCCCCTATGGAAAATGGCCTAAACCTGCTCGAGAGGACCGAGGAGTCAGCTCAATAGGCTGTACAATGCCTGTGGAGTCTTTACCCAAGCCCTTTCCAGGGATATATCCATTTTTAAACATTTGCATGGTAACGACCTCATTAGGGCTGGAGATAATCATCCCCAATTGTGATAACAAGTCTCTGTCCCAAAGATTGAGAGGCAACCCGGGGATCATGAAGGGCTGGATGGTACCGTGATGCCCTTTTTGATCTGTCCAGGTTAGGAGCTTAGAGCTTTGCCTGGGGTTTTGACTTTGGCCTAAGCCCTTGAGGTGAGTGAGGGTATCCTCTAGAGGCCATGTTTGAGGCCAATCTTCCTCTTTAATGATGGTGACATCTGTCCCCGTGTCAACCAGTCCTGAAAACTGTCTCTTATCTAGCCATAAGGTCATATGGGGCTTCTGGTTGGAAATTACCTCTGACCAGTAAACATCGGAGGACCCAAACCCTGAGTTGCCCCGGTTGTTACGGAGAGCTTTGTTGGAGGCAGGGAGGAGAGGAAGGAGCAACAATTGAGCAAATCTTTGGCCTGAAGGAATGGTGTTAATGGTTTTGGGGGAGGAGATCATAACTTTAATTTCTCCCAAATAGTCACTATCAATCACCCCGGGATACACCAGTAGTCCTCTCATGGTGCCACTGTTCCTACCTATTATCAATCCAAAGGTATTTTCTGGTAAGGGTCCGAAGACACCGGTTGGAAGGGCCTGAACTCCCATCTCTGGGGTTAATACTGTGTGGGTGGTGGAACTGAGGTCCAATCCGGTGCTTCCTGTTGTCGCTCTAAGGAGGTCTGAAATGGATTGTTGCTTGCCGGAGGCAGGCTGGTTGCCCCATACACTTGTTTGGTTTTGGGGGCCTGGGGCTGGCCCCCCCTCCCGTTTCCCTGATATGGAGGATGGGACGATGTGAGGGGCTGGCCACGAGCATCTGTTTTGGATCTACACTCATTGGCCCAATGAATTCCTCTCTTGCATCTAGGGCAAGGCCCCGGAACAGGCCTTTTAGATAACACTGCCTTTCCGGATGTACACTCCTTAGAGAAGTGACCGGCCTCCCCGCACTTAAAGCATTTATTTTTATTCTGTTGGGACAGGAACTGTCTAACAGTGTAACCTTGTATGGCCGCAGCCATGGCGAGCCCCTGTTGGTAAGCCTCCCCAATTTCTGAACAGAGGCAGATGTAGCCAGAAAGATCTGTCTTTTTCTTATAAGGGCGAATGGCTGTCTGACATGTGGCGTTGGCGTTTTCAAAGGCAAGTTGTTTAACAAAATCGGTCTCCATCTCTGCACTGCCAAAAATCCTGCCTGCCGCTGTGAGGAGACGATGAACAAAATCAGCAAACAGTTCATCGGGTCCCTGTCTGATGTTAGTGAGGGAGGCACTCATGTCTCCTTTGGTAGGAATTTTTCTCCAGGCCCTAGTGGCAGCAGTTTGAATCTGGGCATACAGCCCTGCATCGTATTGCATCTGATTATCACTGGAGGCATAGGTGCCTTCCCCCAAAAGCATATCAAGTATCTAGCCATTTCCTGTTTGCACATTGCACCTAGCGGTGTCTCGGCAATTTTCAACATATTCAGATTTCCATAACAAATAGTCCCCTCCGGACAAGGTGGCTTGGGCCAGCATTTGCCAATCGGCTGGTGTAAGCCAGTTTTCCGCCACTGATTCCAAAATGGCCATAGTGTAGGGTGTAGTTGCCCCATACTGAGCGGTGGCTGTTTTGAGCTCCTTTATGATCTTAAAATCAAAACAGCCGTGATGTGTCCACATCTGCCCTTGTGGGTCAGTGGTCTCGGTTACCTGGAAGGCCTCTAGGTCTACAGGCATTGGAGATTTGTCTGGTTTGGGTGTGGCCTTAGGGGCTGCCCCTCTAAGGGGGGGCTGAAGACTAGGCCTGTCCTTTTTACTGACATCTTTTTGTACCTTGCCTGTTTTTAACTCTTCAAGTTGGGAAATAAGTTCCTGGTGTTCTTTTTCTAGTCTTATCTGTTCTTTCAGAGATTGTATCTTATCCTGGAGTTCTCTTTGGGGATCTACTGTGGGGCAGACAAGAGGGGGAGCACTGGGCTCCCCGGTTTTTGTGGAATAAGGAGGTGGTTGCTGGGCGACGGGTGGCCGGTCTGGATTGTTATACCAAGCGGCCTCCTCATCAAGGTCTGCCCAATCTTTGTATCTCAGCTCATCTGAGAAAAAGGAAGTCGACTTAAACTCTCTGAGTGAAGGATAAAGCCTCTTTTGTTGAGCTCGGGTCCCGGAGGGTGGACTGCTCGCCTTCAAGGAAGCAGAGGTCACAGTCTCCTTTTTGGGCCTTTTGTCCTCTATCTGAGGAGCATTCAAATCATCCTCACTGTCAAAAGACATCAAGTCTTCTCCCTCTTTTTGATCCGTCACTCTGCCCTGTACTTCCCCTTTTTCATCCGCCATTTCACCCTGTGCTTTTGTTCCAGCTTGATTGAATTTCCCTTTTTGTTTTAACACCTCTTTGCCTGCCTCAATAGCACCCACCACGATGGGATCTCTTTGTTTTGGGGATATGATTTCATTTATTAAGTTCCAGAAGGAAAATGCGGTAATGGGGACCTTTTGGGGCCCAAAGGTGTTGTAGTAATCTTTAAGAGCGTCTCCTACTCTTTTCCATCATTTTTCATCTATAGTCCCCTCCATAGGAAACCAAGAACAAACATCTCTAATATAATCAAAATATTTTAACAATTGTTTCACAGTCACCTTTACCCCTCCTGCCTTTAAAGCCTTTTTGAGACCTTTTACAAACAACTCATGCTGGCTGATTTCTTGTCCCATATTTGCTGTTCCACTTACCGAGGTTCAGAAGAGACGACAGGTTCCCATCAACTCTCCTCCTTTTTCATTTTCTTTTTCTTTTCACCGGCTCTCTGAACAGCGTTCTTCACTGGATTCCCCTATGCTCGGGCCCCACATTGGGCGCCAGTTGTCCAGACCCGCGGGTATGTCAACGGAGACCCTAGAGGCGGAGTGAGAATGGAGGGACAAGAGACACAAGAGACGGAGACAAGACAGGCTTCTGATCAAGTCTCGTTTATTGCCGGGCTAGCGAGAGTTTATATAGGGAAGGGATGGGGGGAGGGAACGAGGAGAGGCATTGGCAAATCGCTAGGCAGAGGGCGGGAGGATCCTACTTTTGAAAGCGGGAAACTGAAACTTAAATTTAGGCAGGAAGCGTTACTCAGGTGGGAAGTTCAAACTTAACCTAGGCGGGCAACTCAAATTAGGCGGGAAGCGGGAAACAAAAACTTAAACTTAGGCGATTTGATACATGATTGCCCAGTGGGCTAGTTTCCCACAAAAGATAATTTATTTATTTATTTTTTTAAAGATAATAATTTAGGTAAAAACTTTTGGTGTTTTAAAAAAATGAGTACATTTAACAATGGCTATTTTATATAAAGCTGGACATTTAAATGTGTTACAAAGGTAAAGTCATCATAATTGTCATGTTAAAATATTATTTGTGGCTCTTTATCTGTTAATATTCTACAGGAATTCAACTACTAAAAAACAACCATGACTGATAACAGTAACAGCTCTCTATATTTTAAATTCCAAAATGCTTGCTATTCAGGTAAAATTATAATAGTTAAGTTCATTACTCTTGTTACACTGCTAATGCTATTGACCTTCTCTTCTGGGTGTTCAACAACTAAAGCTTGGAGACCAAAACTAAAAGGTAACTGGGCTATGAGGATGGCTAATATTTTGGCCCTGGCCTCTCAAGGTCAACAAAGTTCCAGGACATGAGGGACCCTTCTCTACAGGGTCCTACATCTTTGGAAAGTCACTCAACCTCCTAAACTGGGAGATTGCTGGACACCAGAGGACAATGTACTGTGTGACAAAGGAGGGTCACCAAGAAAAACATTTCCAATGCTTTCACTGAAAGCAACTTGGTCAAGCAAGGCCATGACCCATCCTGACAGCTGACACTGACAGAAAAGCAGAGAGGCACTATGCATGGTTCCAAAGTATTGGCCTGGGGAGACTTAACTGACCTTAATAGATAACAAGAGGTTCATATTGATTGACACAGGTCTCATTTTAACTTGGTCTTAAACACCCACCAGAAAAAACAACCAAAAGAAGTATAAAACAATGACATAATAATAAAGCTAGACTTCAGAAAAATTAAGACATAGCCCACCCATTAAAATCTTTTGGTTCACTCATGACACAGCCATTTCAAAACTTTAGGTACTATATAGAAGGGAAAATCATTAATTAGCTACAACTGTGTATAGATTCTTTTAAGAAAAATTAAAATAAGTTCTTTACAGGTGTCCAATCCTAGAAACCACTGGTCTCCAGATCTCTCCTTTTAGATAAGTGTTTTTCTGATTCTGTGATAACTAATTAACTATCGTGTAGTGATCAAAAACAAAAAAACCCAAAAAACTATAAAGTAAGAGTATTGGGAAAAAAATCACCTGCTTGTCAGCCACAGTCAGGATAAGTTCTATATACCAAGCAGCTACAAGATTTATTCCTTTTAAAATAATGTACATCCTTGTTCTCAGTTTATGATGCCTCTTCTCTCCTTGTGCTCATATTTCCTGGATACCTACCCATGACTAAAAAGATCAAGCCTTTTATGTTACACTTGATCGCCTTAAGTTGGCCAGTGTATTTGTTGAGGTTATCAGTTCTCTTTATTTTTAAATATATCTAGGAGGTCTTCAAAAACTGAGAGATACAGAAATAAAACTGTCCTTTACACAACTATTCCATGGCTTTGCTGGAACTATCAACCTAAAATGTGTGTTTTCATGACCTTGAATTTAAAGGACAAGTCAGGTTGATAGTAACAGTACACTCATCGGTATGATGGCCTCCAAAAGACATTTGCTCAGTTGCATACACCTTTTATATTTCAAAAAAAAGATTATAAAGATTATATAAATTGTGTTTATCACTTTTCCACTCATTCTCTAAGAGCAAGGACATGACACATGGGCCCTTAGGTCAGGAGCTACAATCTCTTACTTCCATAACAGTCTCTCACTTCTATAACAAATGAGCCCCTAAACATCCAACTGTATCTGTAAAACCTATGTAAATAATGAATTAAAAAATTACATGTCAAATGAAAAAAAAAATTAAAACTCAATGGGCCAGATAGATATGCCCCCCAAGGTACTAATCAATGGAGGGGTACATTTGGTTCCTGGAGCTCATGGCTCCCCTGGCTATTACTACTCTTGGGACCCCTCAGTATTATCTGTTTAATTTTCTGTTTTGGACCATGCCTGGTTCACTGTTTTCAAAATTTCTTGCAGGAACAAATGAGGGCATTCAAGAGCCAGACAGTCATGGAGCTCATCTTTTCAGGGTACCAGCCAGCACGACAAAAGGAAGAGGTCCCCACTTGCCATGGGCCTCATCAGATCCAGGTCTAGCCCCAATCTTCACCCCTGGTCAGCAGGAAGCAGCTCCAGAAGAAGAGACCTTTGCCCAACTATCATAAAACAAAAGCCTAGAATGATAGGTCTCCCACTACCTCAGCAGCTATTATGTATAGTAGCTGCCCTCTTCCTATGGTGCCTTGTCCCCTCCCCTGTGTGACATCATGCCAAGATGGTTGCCCCCACCAAAGAATAAACCCTTCTTCCCAGCATGCCCCTGTTCCTGCCTAGAAAGTAACCTAATACTCACCTCCTACCATATAATGACATCACCAGGTCCTCCATTCCCTAGTCACTACCTCACTCAACCCCACCTCAGCCCCTACAAACCCCACCCCAGTCTCTATAAAAGACTCTTCCTGCCCCAGCCATATTGCTTTTGTCTCTCCTTTGTTCAGAGACAGCCCAGCAGATCTATTCCCCTAATAAAGGCTTGTTGTGGCCTGGTCTGGTCTTGGTTTTCAGCCCTTTTACCTGACAGAAGGGATAATGTTAACAGTGCATAGGGCCCCAAGTTTCAGTTAAAACACTGAAACTAGGATGGGGTGGACCTTGGCGGGAGACCAGGTGCTCAGCACCAACAGTGCCCTGGGCTCAACCACCAGGAGCACAGAAGAGCATGCATTGGTTACAATTACAGCACATAATGTAGTATACAATATTGATTAGCACATAATTAACATACAACACAGAAACACTACTCTCTAGAACTTTTCAAATATGAAATATTTTCACATCTGATCATATGCAATATTATGTCTCATAAAATATAGAATAGTTTCGCTTTTGGTTATATGTATCTATCTGTACCTTGAAAACATAGACATTAAATCATATCACGTGCTCAAAACAGCCATGTGAGGCCCCAAGGAGATGGGAGCTTTTTAGGAAGTGAAGATGGGAACCCCAGGAGGAGGCTGTGGGGAGAAGTGCCTGACCATAGCTGGGCTCCATGGCTCCTTCCTTCCTGTACTCCAGGCCCTGTGGGACCAGCTGTGTTCCTCACCTGTGGTGTCTATGTCTGTGTTCACCAATGATCACTGTCTGAGGGGCCAGGATGAGGCAGCAGGGCAGAGGGACTGGCTTGAGTCTCTGGGTTAGGTTATTAAATCAGAACTATGTGCTGGAGATGATGGGCTGGATACAAGCTAGCGTCTTCCCCTGAAGTTGTCTACCTGCAGACGACTCTGCTGGGCTCTGTCTGTGAGTTAGTAACTTTGGCAACAGTATTTCACAGCAATTTGGATATAAAGCATGCTGCTTTGTTCTGGCAGACACCCTTCACAGGATGTTTCCTGAGATGGCTTGGTTTCTCCACATGCTATAACTCACCAAGCACCTGGCATCCCAGTGAGACTTTTTATTAAGACTGTGGCATGAGCAAAGGGTCTCTTGCAGAAGTAGAAGATCTGACAATAGCTGTATGTTCTTTACTAAGCAACTTCCCAGAGCCTAGGTGCCTATTGGTTAAGCCTCCACACTGGATGCCCCAGAGACTTGTTAGTGATAATGGTGTCACAATTAAAAACTTCTCATTAAATACAGTCAGTTACAAGCACTGCTCTTCAGCTGGGCCCTCGGGAGGAGAACTTGTGAAAGCCCTGGGGCTTCTAACTCATTTCTCCTGGGAATGTGGACTGTCATGAAACCCCAGCTCCTATAAGGGCAAATTGGCAACAGTGAGATAAAGGAGAAACTTTGACAAAATGTTTCAGTTTTTTCCTGAGACCACAGGCAATTCTCCCACACAATGCTGGAATCCTTCCCTTATTGTTGAGCACATTTTGTCTGTGTCTGGGGAGCAGGGAGACAATGCTCATTATTCTGAAGTAGCAAAAGCATAATGAGCCCTCATGGGTGTGAATGAGTTCCTTTAACTCTTAGCTTTCAGCTTAGTTGCAGAGGTGCACTGACCCCTGGAGTAGATGCCGATCATCTCGGAGTGGCTTCTTCCCTGATGTGAATGCTGGCTCTAGTGTCTGAAAGGCATGGCTCCTGATTCACAATTCACTTTCTCTCCAGAATTTTGATTATATTTACAGCAAAATCATTACTGCACCAAAAAAATAATTGCGTGTTTTATTGGATGTGAAAATACAAGTAATTCAATTCTTTTAATTCACAAGAAGTTACGTAATTACTTAAAATTTGTAAAAAGTTATGTTTGTTTATGAAGCCTAATAACTAAGATCAGAATACCCTATGCACAAAAATCAATAGACATTAACAATTTGGTAAAACACTAAGCTGACTCCATGAAAAACACAGAAATCCTTGCATTAATGCAACTGATTCCTTTCAGTTAAAACATTTACATGGCAGCTGTCATGTAAGGAAAATATTGATTCTCATGGAGAATTTCTAGAATAAGACAAGTTTTAACAGCTATCTTTCTTGATGCTTCAACAAATGTACTCTGGACCAAGTTACTTTTGCTAGTTTTTATTTAGTACCCCACCTTCCCAACTCCTTGAACATAATTTTAAAGTTATTTTTTCATTGACGTGTAAAATCATGTCAAAGAACACAGCATAAAGAGAAAGGCTCCCTGCAGATTAAGTTAATTTGTGAGTAGCGAAGCTCTGGAATGGGACTATGTGTGCAAGAAGGCTGAAGTTGGTATGCAAGGAGGTTGAAAGAGGGGTCAGTTGTTAGCCCAAAGGGGAGATTCTTCACTGAAGCCACTGGGTACCAGGCTCACTGTGTTGAAGCCTCAGGCAGTGCTGGTCTCAGCTGCCTGGTGAGGTCCCCTCAGTGGCTCAGGGCACCTCAACTCAATTATCCCTGCCTTAACCAATGTCACAGATGGACTTTGTGATGGGAATGTCACAGCCATGCAAAGCAGGCAGAGCATAAGGTACAGGAACAAGAAGAAACTCCGTATGGGGATCCTACCCTGAAAAATAAGTTTTTGAGAAAGTACCAGCTTCAGTGCTGGGGCATAAATTCCTCTTCTCCCTTTCTTGTGGTCCTGAGAATAGAATCCAAAGTCTTTCATGGAACTCCACCTCAAGCTCTTTTTCATTGTTTAAAATTTTGAGTCGCACTAAGCTGCTCAATTGTGCAGATTGGACTCAACCTTGAAATTTTCTGCCTCAACCTCCCGGTTACCAGTGTGCACTACCATGCCTGCCTGATTTCACCCTTCTTAACCTTTTGTGTGGGACGAAAAAGAAAGATTTTTATTTTGATATTGGCCTCTTCCACAACTGTATTACTCTATTATGTATGACAAAATATTCTAAGCATAAATCTATTGTATACATCTTCAACCAATGAAAATCTCTTAAATTATTTTAAACAGAAAATAATGGACATTGCATTTATAAGTATTTTAAGGTAAATATAGATTGGCCAAATAACCTGGATGAAAATGTGTTAACAACTTTAAAGACAGCTTACTTTTATCTTACCAACAAACTTAACTCACTCTTGTCATGTGAATTAAAAAAAAATATTTGAGCTAATACCATGAGTGTCCACTTATCTATAAACCAACTTAAATAGAACTTTTAGAGGAAAACATATACCTAAAAGTTAACACACAGAATCATATATTAATGTAAATTATACACATTTATGCCACCAAACTTTAAGGTTTCATTTACAAGTTTTATGTAAGCACTGAGCCTGGCGATTTTTACCATTAAATGATTCAAGTTGGTTACCTTTGAGTATTTGTATAACTGCTTTTTAACTGAAAACCCTAATAAAGCCAGAAGTCTATAAGAATAAAAAATTAAAATAAAAAAATGAAATTGATGTGAGCTCATTTTCAAAAAATAAAGAAGCTTCAGGTACTTGAACCCATTGTGAAAACAGATCAATAGGCAGATAGATAAGAAAATATAAAGAATCCATAAAACTATTACATTAAATCAGAGTACAATTTTAGAAGAATTGGGGATGTTGAACCATAATCAGTTTTAGGTTTATAACTATAGACTGCTCCATTAGAATTTGCCCTAGAGTTATCAATTAACCCTCTGTTTTTGATAAGTCATAACAGTATTTCCTTTAATACTTTAAGATACTCTGGGTATTTTGTTGTTGTGTTGGTTAATACTATAGACAACCAATCAGAATCAGAAGGGGGAAAGAGCAAAGGGCTGTAGAATACTGGATGGGGCATTTCTTCACTATCCTCCCTTAATATAAAAACAAGTGTGATGTCATGTCTCTTTACTCTATACATTACACTTGGAAAACAATCAACCTTTTATAATCCTCCACTTAAATTGTCCCAAGTGCATAAAATATAATCTGAAGGTGATGTTTTAGGGACATTGAGTTACCATCATTTAGGATGTACTGCATGTTGTTAAGATTTCTCTTGTGTAATTTTGGAAGAAATAAGGAGAGAAGCAAATGAAAAACAGACAGCAAAGGTGAGATCCTATTTAGATTCTGAAGGCCAGCTGCCTGAGCCACCCCCTGGTCCTGGGGTTTCACCTCATGTGCAGTCTGCTCTGCTTCACTGAGCCAGAACTGCCCACATTTAGGGAACAGCACTTCCCTGTCACCCCAGGGTCTAAACCACCTGCACTGGATAGCTCTGCCCTGATTTCTGTCAGGACACCTTGCTAGTTATGCAGAAATCTGCTGCTCATGTTCAGGATGAGTGTTCCTGTTCATCAACAGATAAGAAAAGCAGGAGAAGGGGCTGCACAAAACAGTTGGGCATTACTCAAAAAGGTACCTCACAAATCTTTATATCCCGGGACCTGGAATATACATGAGGAACTAACTCATAGGGTGTTTACAAAGTCTGGAAATATCACTTAGAAACTACAGATCACATACCAACTTAGAGAAGTACAGGTCTCTCCTACCAACAGGAAAATAACAAGACTTGCTTCCCCTACCCTCTCCCTGATGAATAATATCAGGAAAAATTAAATGGTTTGAATTTTCTGACAAATGAGAGCATCAAATGGAGTGAGAAGCAACAAGAAAGGGATTGGGGCTTTTCTAGAGGAGAAAGTAGAAATAAAATATAGTGGATTCCTTGATTTGACTCCATAGGTTTACCAGGTCCTGAGGGTGTCAGTTATCAACTGATAACTCAAATCTGCACTGCTTTGGAAATGTTCCATGCCACTATAAAGGGAGCGATGCCACCAGACCGACTGAGCTCCTGCCCTTTGGTTTGGAGAGAGAGGGAGAGAGAGCAAGAGAGAGAGAGAGGAGAGAGAGACAAAACAGACAAAGACAGAGAGAGAGGCAGAGAGACAGACAGAGACAGCGTATTTCTAGTCTGTTAAAATATGTTTATTTATATGGCTTAATATTAATTGTTTTACTTTTTTTTTGGTACCAGAGATCAAACTCGGGTCCTTGTGCTTGCAAAGCAGGCGACAGAACCACTGAGCTAAATCTCTGGCCCAATATTAATAGTTTTAACAGAAGCTAAATGCTTGGTTGCTTTTTGACACTAGGTAAAATACTTCTATATTCATATCTAGATTTTGCTTAACTAGATATTTAAAATATAGTTTTTCTAAATAATTTTGTCTTTACATAACAGCCTTGAGAGTTTCAGAAAAAAATCAGGGACCTTTCCCATACCAAATTGTTTTTGAGATAAATATACTTTGTGACTGTCATCTATACATGGCCTTTATAATTCTCTGGGACAGAAAAACAGAGGATAGACAGGGCCTTGGAAGGATGCTTTTGAATTTTCACATGGTTAAATTTGACTGCCTGAGAAATGACTCTTCAAGTAAACTTGAATCACACAATTATATTACTACCAGCAGAAGGCAGAAAGAAAAGTAAATTAATGTTGTAACTGTAGTCTGAAAATTTATAATGTACAAGAAATGTCTTAAGTATATCAATTAAACAAAAATACACACTCAAATAGAAGGTCAAATATTAATTTATCTATTTTTGTTTCTCTGGGCTTAAAATTTTTATTCCACTTTTTCAGTTGGTCCCTGTGACTGTGTTTTTAACTGTTAGAAATGAATTTGCTTGTTTAGACTCAAATGGAATTCTAGAGTCAATGGAAGCAAGACTGTAATAGGTTTGGTTATTCTGAAAACTTAGATAAACAGCTTGTCATGGAAATCCCAAAAAGAGTAAAATATTGTTGTGCTCAAACAAAGCAGTTCTTTGCACCATTGTAAAAATACTAATGAAGAGTTGTTTTTTTACCCTGATTAATTTGTCCTAGTAATGTATCATTTACTGGCTTGATTTTTGCTGCTTTACCCATTGTTTTTGCAAAATAGACCCAAAAGGCATATAGTACTGTAATTTAGAGCCCCTTTTTAGGGCCTTATCTCTGGGGTGGCATCCCTATTTATTTGTGATAGTTTGATTTTTACTATTTTATGTGTACAAGATTTAAGGTGATATTGAGAGAGAGAAGCAGAGAGATCATATAGCAAAGAAATATTGAGTATAAGGGACCTTCTGTCATTTCACACTTCCCTGAATGTAGTTATCAAGATTACTAGGAATTTGGAAATCAAATATACCAAATTCAGGCCATTGGCTGAATAAAATACATTATTTTAGCTGAATATCCCCTTTTTAATTCAAACAAGTGATGAAAGAATTTTTAGAAGGCAACCTAAAAGAGTATCTGGCATAATTTAAGAAATTTGGGCAGCCTTGGTGACTGATAAGAGAGTGCAGGACCCACTAGCTTTGAGTTGGGGAGTCCACAGAAAGGGATTAGGGTCCCAGAGATTCTCTTGTAGACATGGCCTGGCCAGGTAAGAGAATTTTTTTTCTGAGAGGTTAGGCAGGTGACCATGCTCAAATATCTTCAGAAGTCCACCACAGAACCCAGCCCTGTGTGAACCCCCAGAGGTCTGGAATGAATCTACACTTCTCAGGTGCACCTGGGAGAAGGTTGGGGTGAATTTTAGCAGTGCTGGGTTGGATAATGAAGTATCTAGTATTGAGTTGAGGGTTAGGAAGAAGTGGCATATGACCTCCTGATCTCATAAGGAAGAGGGAGAAAACTATAAAAAGAAGTAGGGCAGGTAGATCACAAAAGGAAGAGGTGAGGGATATTGGGGTTATCCCTTTGACCTCTGACACACATTGGTCACCAAATTTTAGGACAAAAATGAAAAGAAGTAGGGGTACATGCTCAACAGGACAAACATTTCATACCAAAACTGTGAGGGACCGCTCTGGCACTA